>NC_057826.1:87045662-88260662 GCF_910594005.1 Cervus elaphus | reverse complement strand
ACCGAGGCATTCTACTGGTAATCTTCCCCCAAAAGATTCAGGTAAAACTAGATATTGTGCACTTCACGACTACCCAAACCTGAGACTTGGCTATTGATTTCAGCTTTGAGGTCACACACAAATCGAGCTAGACACACGCAAGGTTAAGGCGATGAACGTGAGCTGCAAGAAACCACAGGGTTCAGAACTAGGCTGTGTATTTTGCTTGAGTTAGACTCGCAACGTGAGCAGCGAAGGCTGTGCAGATCTCAGAGCGCTTTTATTGTCGTGCGAGGGCTTCTCCACATCTATGTGACCGCATGGCTGGGGCGCTGGCAGCCTGTGGGGCCTGAGGCCCCATCACCCGGGGCTCACTTCTCGGCCTCTCCTGTTTTGGGTTCTTGCTTCAGTTTGTAATCAGCCAGGGCGGCCTTGATGGCGTCTTCAGCTAGCATGGAGCAGTGCAGCTTCACGGGCGGCAGGCACAGCTCCTTGGCGATGTCTGTGTTTTTGATGGTCAAGGCTTCCTCCACCGTCTTCCCCTTTACCCATTCGGTGGCTAACGAGCTGGAGGCAATGGCAGAACCACAGCCAAATGTTTTAAACCTGGCGTCCACGATCTTCCCCTTTTCATCCACTTGAATCTGTAATTTCATGACATCACCACACGCTGGAGCCCCCACCAATCCAGTCCCAACATTTTTAGATGTCTTGTCAAGGGACCCCACGTTCCGGGGATTTTCATAATGATCAACAACCTTCTTGTGATAGAGCCGAGCGGGCGCTGACAGCTCCCGGGCGGGCAGGCGCGGGGCCCGGAGCAACAGGGCCGACGCCGCCCGCCTCAGCCGGCCCACTCCAGCCGCCGCCATCTTGCGGGCTTCACAGCATTATCTTTTTGAATCCACCTCCTAGAGTAATGAAATAAAAACAAAAATAAACAAATGGGACCTAAACTTAAAAGCTTTTGCACAGCAAAGGAAACCATAAACAAAATAAAAGATAATGCACAGAATGGGAGGAAATATATGCAAAAAAATATGACTGAAGGAAACAGTCTCCAAAATATACAAAGAGCTTATGTAACTCAATATAAAAAAAATAAAAATTAAAAAATGGGCTGTTAGAGAAATGCAAAACAAAACTACACTGAGATATCACCTCACACCAGTCAGAATGGCCATCATAAAAAGGCTACAAACAATAAATGGTGGAGAGGGTGTGGAGAAAAGGGAACACACCTATGCTGTTGGTGGCCACGTAAATTGGTGCAACTATTACAGACAACAGCATGGAGGTTGCTTAGAAAACTAAATATAGAAGTAGCATATGATCCAGCAATCCCACTCCTGGGCATATATCCAGAGAAAACCATAATTTGAAAAGATATCTACACTCCAAAGTTCATTTCTTATAATAGCCAAGACATGCAAGCAACCTAAATGTTCATCAACAGATAAAGAAGATGTGGTACATACTGGAATATTACTTAGCCATAAAAAGGATTAAGTAATGCCATTTGTAGTAATATGGATTGACCTAGAGATTATCATACTAAGTGAATTAAGTCAAACAGAAGAAGACAAATATCATGATACAGCTCATATGAGGAATCAAAAAAATGATACAAATGAACTTATTTACAAAACAGAAACAGACTTACAGAATTAGAAAACAAATTTATGGTTACCAAAGGGGAAAGGTGGGAGGAAGGGATAAATTAGGTGTTTGGGATTAACAAATGCATACTACTGTATTTAAAATAGGTAACCAACAAGGACCTGCTGTGTAGCACAAGGTACTCTACTCAATATTCTGTAATAACCTACATGGAAAAAGAATTTGAAAAGGAATAGCTGTATATGTGAATAACTGAATCAGCGTGCTGTGTTCCTGAAAGTCACAGCATTTAAAATCAACTATGTGGACTGAGTCGCTTTAGTCGTGTCTGACTCCTTGCGACCCTATGGACTCTAGCCCACCAAGCTCCTCTGTCCCTGGGGTCCTCCAGGCAGGAATACTTGGGTTGCCATTTCCTCCTTCAAAGTATCTTCCTGATCCAGGACTGAAGCCATGTCTCTTACATCTCCTGCATTGGTAGGTGGGTTTTTTACCACTCATGCCACTCCAATATATATTTTTAAAAAAACAAAAAATGCATCAGTGCATCTCACTCTTCTAAAGTTCCCTTCCTATTATAGGATGAAGTCTCGGTGAGTGTTTTTCAAACTATAGAGCACATCAGAATCACCTGCGGAAGCATCAATTGCTGGACCCACCTCCAGAGTTTCTAGTTCAGACAGCAATGAGGTCAAACCAGTCAATCCTAAAGGAAATCAACCCTGAATATTGATTACAAGGACTGATGCTGAAGCTGAAGCTCCAATACTTTGGCCACCTGATGCGAAGAGCTGACTCATTGGAAAAGACCCTGATGCTGAGAAAGATTGAGGGCAGGAGGAGAAGGGGGCAACAGAGGATGAGATGGTTGGATGGCATCACCAACTCAATGGACATGAGTTTGAGCAAACTCTGACAGATGGTGAAGGACAAAGAAATCTGGCATGCTGCAGTCCATGGGGTTATGAAGAGTTGGACAAGACTTAATGATGGAACAACAATAATAAGGTCCAGGATAGGACCTGAGAATTTACATGTTAATAAATTTCCAGGTGATGACACTGCTGGACCATGTACCACACTGAGAACCATTAGTCTAGGCTACCTAGCATCCCACAAATGGACTTTATTTGTTCAGTCCTTGCCAATCCCTCTAGTCTATCTTCCCACCTCTTGCCCTGCACTTTGTGATTAAGCAGATATAAACTACTTATGGTGAATCTGGCAGTTACTGTGCTTTTTCCTGCCGCCTAGGTTCATGTTCTTCACTCTGCTTGGGATGCCCATTCCTCCTTATCCCATTTATTTACCTGATTAATTTGTACTTAGCTTTTATGAGTCTGTATCCACCATCCTTCAATAATCTTCTTTATCATTTTTGTTGCCTCCCACCTCTCCAGTTCTTCTAGCCAGACAGTCCTCCTCAATGCTTCCATAATCTGAACACTTTCTGTACTGCACATATCCCCTTAGACTAGAATTGTCAATTTATGTGTCTGTATCTTCTGTGACACTGTCAGTTCCTTGAAACCTGAACTGCATCTTTTTCTTTGAATGCACAGTGCACTCAAAATAGAGGTTCTAGGTAAATTCAAGGGAAGGAGTAGAAGGAAGCGGGAAAGTGAAACGTGCGCCCTTGGTTCCTGGGGCCTCTAATACACAGAGAGCATGTGGCCTGGCTTAGTGTCAAGCTTCCGGTGGCTATCAGGCAGTAAAAGGATTCTTTCAATTACATCTGTTCTTAATCCTGTAATCTATAAACATTTTTGTGCAAATCAAACAAACAACACATTGGAGTTATATAGCAGGCAATCTTCTATGTGGTTAGGCTGTGACCACTGTCCATAGCATGGAGGCTTATGATGAGGGGCTCTATGTGATTAGTATGGCAAAGTCTGGCTGGTGTCACCTTTAACTTCTCCTCAGTTGAATGAAGTACACCCTTATTAAAATGTAGGACAAGTTCAATAATTTAGAATACATAGTTATTATCACCTTGCTCTACATAGTGCAGGAGGACCATTAATTGAATAGTGAAGCATGCGCAGGAGGTACTCTGGCTCACAGGCTCCTTTAAATAGTCAGTGTTTAGGCTTTCAGTTTTTCCATGCCTCCTGTCTGTCTTCATGATTTATTATTCTGTTCCGTCCAGGGCCCCATTGAGGATGAAAGACTTTAGTCCATTTTACCCAGGAAAGAGCATAGAGAGAATTCCATGTAACCCTCTCATTTTCTTGATGCTGAGCACAAGGGATCTGTCCAGGCCCAGAGCTGGCCCCAGTGGAGGACTGGAATCAGGCTCCTGCTCTCAGCACTGCACCATGCTGCCCTGCGTCATCTGCTAAAGAAGCCCCACTTTACATTTTCAAATTCTACTACTCCCAAAGCATCATAGTTGCAAAACAGACTCAATTAGAAAGCCCCTATAATAGGATAGAGCAAATTTAAAGGTGAAATCCAAGAGATGGACTGCACAGGAAGGTATGGTTTATTATGCCAGTTATATAATCACAAGCGATGTGTACTGAGGGTTTTCTCTGTTGTGGGCACCACACTAAGTGCTTTAAGAGTGTTAAAGCACTATTTATGTGTGGATCCCCACGGCCACACTATGAGCAGGTCCATTGTTACTCCCAGTTTACAGATTGGAAACTGAGGCTTAAAGGCCAAGAAACACCCCTCAAAATCCACACTAGGAATGCCAAAATCCAAGTGCAGGGGGCTTGTCTCCAGAACTCATGCCCTTCACTGCTACACAGATAGAGAAAAACCAGATAGAAATTCCAGTCTGGTTGCAACAGTGACCGAAGCAAAACAATTGCTACCTAAGGTAAACAGCAAGACAACAAGGTGGCCGTGGGCACCTCCTTCTTCACCTCGTGTTTGTGAAAACACGGACATTGTAATGGGCTGGTGTCCTTATGATTTAACTTCTTGTCTTAATGATTTGTAGATGAATTACATACACTGAGGTTTGGAAGACACCACAGGGTTCACCTAGTTCAGCGTGACCAGATCGACAGGGCCAACCTTCTGCAGGATCCCTGGGAAAAAGTGGGAAGTCTTTGCTGAAGACCAGCCTGTGATGGAAGGTTCACCTCGGGAGAGTCTGCTCAGTCAGTTAGGAGAGTCATGCCTCCCTGTCTGTGGGAGGTTGGTTCCAGGACCTCTACAGACACCAAAATCCAAGGATGCTCAAATCTTTCATGTGAAGTATCAGCACCACAGGTGGGCCCCATGGCTGGCCATGTTTTTGTTGTTGCTCAGTCACTTCGTCGTGTCCAACTCTTTGCAACCCCATGGACTGTAGACCACCTGGTTCCTCTGTCCATGGGGTTTTTCAGGCAAGAATACTGGAGTGGGTTGTCATTTTCTTCTCTAGGGGATCTTTCCAGACCAGAGATTGAACTTGCATCTCCTGCATTGGCAGGTGGATTCTTTACTACTGAGCCTCCTGGGAAGCTGATGACTGACCACACTGTCTTGCAAAACCTCGAGTCCTCATGAGTTGTTGACTCTCTGCATATTTTGCCTTATTTTTCCAACCGGATTGTAACCTATATAAAATCAGGTATTGGGATTCATTCATCTTGTTATTTCCCAAAGCACCTAGCATTCTGTAACCTTAAAATAAAAGTTTACTGATTGAACATGAATTCCTCAAACTTACAGATCGCACAACTCTGTCCTCTTTGGGGGATTGGATATATGTTGCTCTAATGAAGGGTGGTGGAAGAATGGAAGTGTTTCTTATTCTACAGGTATTTTTCAAAGGAATGGGCTACTTTCTAACTATGAATTCAGTATACTTTTATTTGAGACTAAACATATTAGTATTTGGACTCCCCTGGTGGCTCAGTCAGTAAAACGTCTGCCTACAATGCAGGAGACCTGGGTTCAATCCCTGGGTCAGGAAGATCCCCTGGAGAAGGAAATGGCAACCCACTCCAGTACTCTTGCCTGGAAAATCCCATGGATGGAGGATCCTGGTAGGCTACAGTCCATGGGGTTGCAATGAGTTGGACACAACTGAGCAACTTCACTTAACTTAATATTACTATTATTTCGTTTGTCTGATACTACATTTTAGCTCATCTCCAAATACCTATTTGAGAAGAATTAGTCATTTGCTATACATAATCTGAATCACTTTTATATCCTATTTTTATTTCTTACTGGGGATTTCCTACAAATCGTATATGGGCCATGAATTTCTCTTTAGCACTCTAATTTTGGGGGAAAAAAAATGTGACCCTGTACGCTGGTTTGGTCTGTTCTAAATACACATTTCCTTTTTCCAAATACACATCTATACCAGGTGGGTTTACCACAAGTGAAGAATAAAGGTCAAAAGAAGTTAATTGGTACAAAAGGTCATTAGGTTAAAAAAATGTCATTTGTCATAACATGAAATTTTTAAATGCATATTTGATTTAATATATAAATAAGCACAATCAATGGAATATAAAAAAGGCTATTACAAAATGTAAATTCAACTGGCTATGATCTTTTATTGACTTGAATTCAAATTCACTGGGGCTTCCCTGGTAGCTCAGTGGTAAAGAATCTGCGTGTCAGAGCAGGAGGTGTGAGCTTGATCCCTGATCTGGGAAGATCCCATATGCCTCAGAGCAACTAAGCTCTTGCACCGAAACTATTGAGTCTGTGCTCTGGAGCCCAGGAACTGCACCTGCTGAGCCCGTGGGCTGCAATTACTGAAGCCAACCCAACCTAGAGTCTGTGCTCTGCAAAAACAGAAGCTCTCGCTCGCAACAACTAGAGAAAGAAAGCACACGCAGCACTGAAGACCCAACACAGCCAAAAAGAAAAAAGATAAATAATTAAAAAAATTATTTTCGCTATGCTAGAAAAAAAATTAAAACTCACTACTTAGGTAGTTGTAACACTCCTGGATGGTGATATGGGGAGTATCAGTGCCATTTTGAACGTTACTGTGTACTTACAGTATTTATTCAACATTCAACAAATATTTATTCAGCCCCTATGTGTCAGGCATAGTGTTCTAAGGTTACACTGGTAACAAAGACAGTTTCTGCCCTCTTGCAATTTACATTCTAGAAAGCCTCCCTCCCCAAATAAAGAAACTCCAGTGCAGGTTCAAATCTGTCTGTGGTTTGGGGTTGCTACCTGCCTTATAAAGCAAAGTAGAGGGTTTGTCTTCTGAAAAGACAAAAACCTCTGAAAAAACCTTTTATACAATTGGAGGGGAAAAATAAGAAAACCCAAACGAGTAACCAAAATGACAAATGACTGCAAGCTATAATAAGTCCTGAAAGGATGGGATAGAGAATCAGTTTGAAGTGAGGTTGGGGGAAGAGTTAAAATGCTTTAGAAAGTAGGGTTTGGTGTTGGCCTTTCTGAGGAGGAAAGAGTTAAGCTGAAAATTGAAGCATGAGTAATAGACGAGAGATGCACGTGTGTGCATGCGTGTGCGTGTGTGTGTGTGCACATGCACCCCACCAGTGATGTCGGGAGACATTATGGGAGG
Source organism: Cervus elaphus (assembly GCF_910594005.1). Taxonomy (NCBI): domain Eukaryota; kingdom Metazoa; phylum Chordata; class Mammalia; order Artiodactyla; family Cervidae; genus Cervus; species Cervus elaphus. The sequence goes on along the minus strand of NC_057826.1, from coordinate 88,253,554 downwards.
TCCCGCCCGTGACGAGGTCATGAAGAAAATACCGGGCAGGCAAGGCCGTCCGGGACCCCATCCATGACAAGGTCATGAGGAAAGAACCTGACAGGCAAGGCCGTCTAGGATAAGGGACCCTCCAGGTTGGCCTCGGCCTCTACCCCACCCTGTATCCTCCCCCCTTTTTCTGCTGTTGTTCTTGTTTGCCCTGCTGCAGATTCTTGTGTTGCCTGCCGAGAGCTCTCCTGCTCCTCTTTCACTGAATGAGGACCAACTTAAAACCCTAATTAATAAATCTCCTGGACGCTGGTACCCTATGAAGGGGCCAGGGATGAAGGAAATGCTTCAATTCAATCCCTTTTGCTGGCATTCTGGCTTGTTTGATAAATATGTGCTCTCATTGCACAAAATGCTCATGATTGTTCTAAACATCCTAAGCACAGTACGCTAACAAAAGAAACTATTAAGCATAGGTCCCTCCGTGGGGTGAGAAAAGCCCCACAAATGTTATAGCCACATATACGCCCAATAAAAAATAGTTTAGATAGAGATTAGCTGGTGACTTCTTGCAGGTAATTAACTTTTGGACTAAGAGCCTGTTTTGTGCCATATCTGCTGTTTTTGCAATCCTTTGCATTTCTGTTCTGTGAAAATGTAATCCTATCTAGTTCCCTTGGAGATGACACCTAATAGAAAGAAAATAGATTAACCACAAAAAAGACAGGGTCGGCTACTGAAGTTGCTTAAAGTTGCACCAGGTGCAAACCATAAATTGTCAACAGGCCTGAAAGCCAAAAGATATTATACATAGAGATTAACCATTAAAAAGGCCCTAATAGGCACAGAGCCCTTTGGGGGGTGAGGAAGCCCTATTAGAAAATACAAAAAATATTGTTTTAAAAGTGGTTATTAGATCAACGTTTGATTGATGTTAATGTGCTGAGGTTGTGCAGTGGAAACTATTGTTAATATAGTTAAAGATATAGTAAAATAAGAGTTTAGCCCTAGTGTAAAAACAATAAGATAATTGTTAATTTTAACCAAGAGTGGTAAACAGGGGCTGCCTCACCAGAGCCGCAGAGTCTTTGTGTGTTAAACATTTTAGATAAATTTAGCTGAGAATTTCTGCAAAAAGACTGACTTTTATGTTAACAGGATTGTATTTCTATTATGTTACAACCTGCTGTACCATGAGACTGCCACTTTTCTGTTTTCTGCTAACCTCAAGGCCAGAAGATAATGTACAAAAAATCTATGGGAAAAGACTCTCATAAGCAAAAATATACAGAGCACACCTGGTTTCATGAAGGACAAGCTGATATAATGTTAAACTAAGTCTGTGTGCTTATCTGCCCCTTAGAAATGTACCAACTTAGGGTATAAAGGCTACGGTGAAAAATAAAGCAACTGCCAGACTCTGCTGCATATTCCTGGTCTGGTCTCTCTCTCTCTCTCTTTTTCTTTCTCTCTCTCTCTCTCTCTCCCTAGCAGACTTGGCCCTATCAAGGCCGGTCCCACGTGTCTCTCTCTCGCCGACGCCGTTCATCCTGAGGGTTCCCCTGGATCCTGCTGGGGCTGGACCCCGGCACAGTGGGAAGCCACAGTTATAAAGACTGTGAGGCAGGAGAGAATTTCAGTGACTGAGCAGCTCAGAGAAGCCCCTTTTGAACGGTAAAACGCAAATGATAGAAGGGGAGCAGTAGCGGAAGAGGTGGGCAGGAGCTGGTTTGGGCAGGGCCTCACCAGTCATTGCAAAGGAGCTGGGATCTAAGTCCAGTGGAAGCCATTTAAGGGTTTTACAAAGGGGCATGACAAGATCTGATTTGTGCCCTAAGAAGGGACACTTTCATTGTGGTGAGGAAAATAGATCCATGGAGAAACAAGGATAGAAGCAAAGGCTGAAGGGAACCAACTATGGTTTTGGGGTGAAAAATGATGGTAACTTGGACTAGGAAGGCAGTAGGGAAGGCAGACTGAAGTGGATGGATTGCTGATGGGATGAACATGGAGGTTAGGGAAAGAGAAATGAAGCTTGACTCTTCTTTTTGACTTAAGCCAAATGTAATTATATGTGGGGGTGGGGAACTGCTTTTGTGGGTGGTATTGATTCTATTTTGAACATGTTTGGTTTGAAATGTTTGTATGCTATCCTAGCTCAACAAATGATGTCAAGTTGAGAGATGACAAGCTTAAATAGTGTGTAGCTATAGGAGGGGTCTCAACTAGGAATATCACTTAGGGAGTAATACATTATAAAAAGAAATATTTGAAGAAGTTCAAATATTCTTGAACAGAATGAGAAGGGATGGGAATGGATGAGATCACCTAAGAAAAAGAATTGAAAAGAAAGAGTATTGAGGAGAAATTCCTAAGAAACACTACCAAAAGGAATTGCTCTTGCAAAGGGCCCAAGGAAAAAGTGGTCAGTGGGGTAGAAGGAAAACCAGGAAGCTGCCAAGAAGGAATAATGTTAAGTAGTCAACATTTGGACAAACTACCAAAATTTGGACAAATCAATATTTCTATGCTTCTATTTCCTCATTGCTAAAATAGATTTATACATTTTCATTAAATAAAAAATTTATAGTAGCATATTAGTTTTATATTGATTCTGTAACACAGTGCCATAAACTTTGTGGCTTAAAGCAACAAAAATGTAAAGCAACTTACTTTTCTGGAATTCAGAAGTCCAAAACAGGTCTTTTACACCAGACTAGTATCAATATATCAGCCGGCCTGCTGCTTCTTGGAGGTACTAAGGGAAAATCTGTTTCTTTGCCTTTTCTAGCCTCATTCCTTGACTTACAGCCTCCTCTCTTCTTCAAAGTTAGCAGTGTCAGGTGGAGACCTGATATCTCTCCCAGCAAGCTTCTGACAGCTCTCCAAGCGAACTTCCAACATCTTACCTCCTTCTGACTCTGCCTCCTCCACTGCCTCCCACTCTCTTTGACTGAACTGAAAGGCCCTGTGATTACATTGAACTCATGTGGGGAGTCAGGCTACTCTCCCTATCTCATTTTCAGTTGATTAGCAACCTTAGTTCTAACTGCAGCTTAATTCTCCTTTATCATATGACATTTGTTGAGTGACTATATGGCACAATGCTTAAGAATGTTTAGTGAATAAATGAATGCAGATGGTATATTTCAGATAGAGCCACAGAAGCACTGTACTAACCTCATTTGATTTTACCTTTGCCAGAAACCTGTGGGATGGACTAACATTCCTCCAAGCCAGTTTGTTTTCTTGACTTCTCCATTTAAGTTCACAGACTCACCACTTACTCATGTGTGAAAACTCAAAGTTCTTTTATTGTGTATTTTGAATTATTTATATCAAGTCTACTTTCTCTTCCATCTTTTGTTCTTTTTGACACTTTCCCCACTTCATTCATTCAACAACAAACATGACATCAAAGTCTATTACACGGGACTTCCCTGGTGGTCCAATGTCTAAGACTCTATGCTGCCAGTGCAAGGGGTGAGGGTTCAATCCCTGGTCAGGGAAGATTCCATATGCCATGTGGCAAAAAAAAAAAAAAGTCTATGTACATGAACTGAAAACTTCCAGATGTTCAAACTGGATTTAGAAAAGGTAGAGGAACCAAAGATCAAACTACCAACATCTGTTGGGTGATAGAAAAAGCAAGAGAATTATAAAAAAAAAATCTACTTCTGCTTCATTGACTATGCCAAAGCCTTTGACAGTGTGGATCACAATAAACTGTGGAAAATTCTGAAAGAGATGGGAATAACAGACCACCTTACCTGCCTCCTTGATCAGTATGCAGATCAAGAAGCAACAGTTAGAACTGGGCATGGAACAAAGGACTGGTTCCAAATTGGGAAAGGAGTACTTCAAGGCTTATTTAATTTATATTCAGGGTACATCATGCAAAATGTTGGATGAAGCATAAGCTGGAATCAAAATTGCCAGGAGAAATATCAATAACCTCAGATATGCAGATGACACCACCCTTATGGCAGAAAGCAAAGAGGAACTAAAGAGCCTCTTGATGAAAGTGAAAGAGGAGAGTGAAAAAGCTGGCTTAAAACTCAACATTCAAAACACTAAGATCATGGCATCTGGTCCCATCACTTCATGGCAAATAGATGGGGAAATAGTAAGACTTTATTTTCTTGGGCTCCAAAATCACTGCAGATGGTGACTGCAGCCTTGAAATTAAAAGACTTGCTCCTTGGAAGAAAAGCTATGACCAACCTAGACAGCATATTAAAAAGCAGAGACATGACTTTTCCAACAAAGGTCTGTCTAATCAAAGCTATGGTTTTTCCAGTAGCCATGTATGGATGTGAGAGTTGGACCATAAAGAAAGCTTAGTGACAAAGAATTGATGCATTTGAACTGCAGTGTTGGAGAAGACTCTTGAGAGTCCCTTAGATGGCAAGGAGATCAAATCAGTCAATCCTAAAGGAAATCAGTCCTGAATATGCATTGGAAGGACTGAGGCTAAAGTTTAAACTACAATACTTTGGCCACCTAATGTGAAGATCTGACTCATTGGAAAAGAGCCTGATGCTGGGAAAGATTGAAGGTGTGAGGAGAAGGGGATGACAGAGCATGAGGTGGTTGGATGATATCACCGACTCGAGGGACATGAGTTTGAGCAAGTTCCAGGAGTTGGTGATGGACAGGGAGGCCTGGCATGCTGCAGTCCATGGGGTCACAGTCAGACACGACTGAATGACTGAACTAAACTGAACTGACTATCAGCTGGTTAGGACCCTCACTATCTCTCTTGCCTTCTGTGGAGTCAAGTCCCCATGGCCTCTGCCACATTTCTTTACTAAAGCACAGTAGGACTGTTCTCCAAACGTGCCTAATATTTGCCTTCATCTCTTGTTCACTTTTGTTTCTTCCGCCTAGAATGTCTTTACTCTTTTTGCTGAGTAGTATTATATGCCCTCACTTTTTTAGCCCCAGTTCTCACCCTACTCTTCTCAGAAGCCTCTTTGACCCTGACAACCATGTCTTTTCTCTCCCTGAACATTCTTGTCCTCTTGATTTCCTGCATAGTCACCTGGGTTGTAAGCATGTCTGCGTGCACTCAATTTCTCCCCAAGAGGCTCTCAGCTTATTCAGGGCAGTAACTGCATTTTCTTGTAGCCATACAGGCTCTAGATTTCAAGTTTGAATCCTGGCTCTGCTACGTTCAAGCTCTGTAGCTTTGGGCAAGTTATTAACCTTTCTCTATGCTTCAGATTCCTTATCTGCTCAATGGTGTTAATGATATTCCTGAGTCAATAGCATTATTATGAGACCTGATTAACACAGGGACTAACAAAACACATGGTAAGCACTCAATTAACTTGGGTTGAACTTCTGCACATCTAGACGATGGAGAATTTGATATTACCACTTATTTGAGGGAGAACAAAGATTTTAAGGGTTAAATCAGTTCATTTTAGTTGCTCAGTTGTGTCCAACTCTTTGCAACCCCAAGGGCTGCAGCACGCCAGGCTTCCCTGTCCATCACCAACTCCTGGAGCCTACTTAAACTCAAGTCCATCGAGTCGATGATGCCATCCAACCATCTCATCCTTTGTCATCCCCTTCTCCTCCCACCTTCAAACTTTCCCAGCATCAGGGTCTTTTCCAATGAATCACTTCTTCACATCAGGCGGCCAAAGTATTGGAGTTTCACCTTCAGCATCAGTCCTTCCAATTCAGGACTGATTCCTTTAGGATTGACTGTTTGGATCTCCTTGCAGTCCAAGGGACTCTCAAGAGTCTTCTCAACACCACAGTTCAATTCTTTGGATTCTCCCCAAATTAGGAAAGAACTAGGTTTAGAAGTTGCATCACTTCAGCTCCACTTCCCAAATACCTCCTTCTTCTGAGTTGGAAGGAATAGATTTATTTTATTTAAGAGTGTTTTATCTTTTTCTTAAATAGAAGGCTGGAGTCAAGCTACCTGATTTTATGTACTCTGGTTTTAACATACGGGAGATGATTTGGGCAAACTTCTCAGCCTGTAAAAATGTTCACATCCTTATGGCTGAGTCCCTTCGCTGTTCATCCAAAAGTATCACAACATTGTTAATCGACTATACCCAAATACAAAATAAAAAGTTTTTTAAAAATATTCACACTCTGCAGTTTATCTGGCCAAGTCCCAAATCTTCATTATAAACTCCTTGACCCTAAACCCGTGAAATACTTGCGAGCAGGCTAACAGTTCCTCTACATTACATGAAATTCCCGTTGTACTGGAAGACCTCAGTGGTTCCAGGAGGGTCCATGACACTATTCCTAGTTTCCTTGCTTTTTCACTTCAGGTTTTGCTGGGGGTCGGAGGAAGCACTGGAATGTAAATCTTCAAAGTGCTTTGATGATATACAGATACCTCTTTTAAAATTTAGGGGGAAAATAAAATTACTCCAGGGCTGTTGCTAGCTGGCAGTGCTCAGAATGGACATTGGGGCTTCAAGGCTTCGTTCAACTGTCATCCTCTTGGGGCAGACCTTGAAATGTCAGTGTTTTGAGGACCCTTCTCTGCTTCAGGAAAACCACAAGTTGCAAATGCAAATCCTGTGGTAGCACCACTTGTAGAAGTAGGGCAGAAAAACTCCAGCTGCTCGAGAAGCAATGAGACACTTGCATACCCCATTTGCATTCTGTACTGGTCTGTTTTAAAACAGGTCTGTATAAAAACAATCACGTTATTCTCTGGTTCAAACAATTTAAATGGCTATTTACTGTCAACAAGATTAATCTAGACTCCCTGGCCTAGCCCATAAGATCTGCCATCACTCAGCCTTAATTTACCTAAGACTGACTTTCCCTGGCCTGGCAGCAGCCACACTCCTTTTTCTAATCATTCACTAAATAAGTACACATGTGCTCTAGTCTTGCTGAGGCAATGTTAAAATATAATTTTAAAGGGGGAAATAGTAATATCCCACTTCTAATCTCACAGGGTGCATGATAATATTAATAAAAATTAGTATATAATAAGCAGTGTACAAAAAAAAAAAAAAAAAACACTGCATACACATTAACCCATCTTACTCTTCATAACCTAAACACCATTACATTTTTATCCATAAGGAAACTCAGGGGTTAAGAAAATTGCCCAGAGTTCTATAGTGAGAAAATGGTAAAACCAGGATTCCAACTGACAGTCTGGCTTCTTAACCTCTGTGACCTTCCAGAAGCCTTGTTCTCCAGGGAGAGATTGTTCTGCTGACCTCTGAACCTTCAGGAACTTTTACTGTCTCTGCTGGCTTCTGCCGACTTGGCTGGTTAAAGTGGAGCCTTACAAAGGAGAAAATGGACCAAATCTCCCTTAAAGCCCATGTACGTCCAAGAGCCACAGAGTGCAGTATAATTTGATAATTGTCTGTTTTTTTCTGAAAAGGACCAAACAAAACTAGATTCTCTGCATCATCTCCCTTGCTGAGAAGTCTTATTGAATTACAAGTTCATAAGAGAAATGTTTACGTGAGTTGTTTAATTTAACTAAGCTTTCCACGAGAATGCCCAAGTTAATGGCTAACAGCTGTGAGGAGCATAAAAACAACTTGTTCATACCTGGAGTGCCTTCAGACTTGAAGAAGCTGGCCTGCAGTGACTCTTCATCTGCACTGCACATTATAATCACAAGAGAAGCAGAGTTTTTGAGAAATACCTGGTCACTGGGCCCCTCCCCAGACCAAATTGTATTCTGATGCATTGGTAAATGCAGGTGTGTGTAGGGGGGTGGTGAGCAGTGGGTAGGTAGAGGCACTGGGAGTTTTTGAAAGCACTCCAGGTGATATTAACATGCAGTTGTAGGGACTAGAACTTCTGGGCTTCCCTGGTGGAGCTAGTGGTAAAGAACCACTGCCAATGCAGGAGACACAAGAGATGCAGGTTCTATCCCTGGGTTGGGAAGATTCCCTGGAGGAGGGCATGGCAACCCACTCCAGTATTCTTGTCCGGAGAATCCCATGGACAGGGGAGCCTGCTGGGCTACAGTACCATCCAGGGTTGCAAAGAGTCAGACACAACTGAAATGACTTAGCACGCACACATAGGGACTAGAACTACTGAGCTAGAGAAAAAAATATGTATATTTGTTTTTAGTGATCTGCAATCCTTCACAGTGATTCCAATCCCTAATTCAGTTAAGACTTGGACAATATGGATCTTTTTCAGCTGTCCAAAATGTATTTTAAAAACTGGGAACAAATGGCAGTACTCTGAATGTGTGCATGAGTTAATGAAACAAAACAATTTCAGATCTGGGTTGTTCTTTGAGGCCTTGATACTCCAAGTGTGGTTTGAGGGTGAGCACCATCAGCCTGACCTGGGATCTGGTTAGAGGCTGAATGTTAGGCCCTCCCGGAGATCCACACACTTTTCAAAACCCATATATTACAGTGTAAGAAGCACTGCCTTGGACATTATCTTTTCCCGCCTCCTCATTTTACAAATGGGGGAAAAGGGAACAGGGTACGAACGAGCTGATGGAACTCCCATCTAGAGACTGGACTCCCATACTGGGAGCTGAGAGGTCAAGTCGACTAATTTCCTGGACTTGTTACTTTCCACTACATTATGCTGATACACCTAAAAAATCAGTCCTGGGTTTCTTTCCCTGAGTGGATTCAGATTCTTATCTTCCATTTCTATCAAGGAGGCTTCCAGGATGAGGCCTTTAATGATCAACTCATGTTTGAAAAGGGGAGAAAGACACCTATGATAAAATGTATGCATGAAAAGTAGAATTGATCTGTAAAATATAATTTTACCTCGGCCTCAAAGAGAAAACCATAGTAGAACTACTGTAAAATCTTTTTTCTTAAGAAAGGAAAAAATCCCTTAAATAGGACACCATAAGATGGAATTATTTAAAGTTTGATGGATAAAAACAAATCTTAAATAACAAAAGTTGGGTGTCACTCCAATAAAAGTTTCCATTTCAGCTCTGCTTGAAGTTATTTGTTGGTATAAACTTTTACCAGGGTACAAATTTTTCATGTGAGGAGACATAATTGCTTATGTCTCTCCATACTGAAATGACTTTGCTCCGTAGCACTCAATTCTGCCAATGGCTGCAAGATTTAATGTTATCAATTCAGGGTTCCTTGATCAAGAATCTCTTTGGATTAAATGCTGAGGCAGAAATATGAGTCTTCCCTGCCACATGAAGGGTGAGGTTGGGGGCAAGGGTGCTTCTGGAACGATTGGCACTGGGGCAGGGTGCTGGTGCCACATGGCACTGCTTATCGAACTGAAGGGCATCCCCTGGTCTGATCCCACCGACATACCTGGTGTCTGCTGCCCATCTCTGCAGCTTTGCCTGCTGCCCTTAGGGCCTTGTTACCTACTGCCCTTGGGGCCAGGTTACCTGCATCTGCTTTGTCTCAGCTGTCCTTTCTGCTCCAGGATCTCCCAAGCTTACCTGTAGATTTTCCAGTTCTCCCCACCCGCTTTCTGGCTGGGTCCAGAGAAGCAGAGGGCAAGGCACTGGCATTTCTCAAAGACCCAGTGCAACTGAGCCTGAGTCTCAGAGTCCAGGGATCTCTCTTGTCTTCTTGGGTGTGCAATACCTCTCTTTTTGGTGGGAATGGCTCTTACGTAATTACACATTTTTTCTGTTACATGGTTCATGATATAAATCCCATGCTCTAATGTGGCCAGCTTTTGGCTCCTGATACTTAAAAGGAAGTTTTGTGTGTGTGTGTGTAAAATTTCAAAAAATCCTTTACCCTCAATGCCGGTCTTCCAGCTGGGTGTGTGTCTCCCCAGATGCTCAAAAGCCAGGTGCTGAAAAGGGTCCTTCTCTTTCCAGCCATGACACCCACACCCTGAGAGTAGTGTACAAAGCTCTCAATCTAGCAGGCTGGGGACGGAGAGAAGAACAGAACAAAACACTGGACAATGCATTTTAAACCAAAACACGATCCCACCAAACTCTGCAAGCCAAGCCATATTTTAAGTCCAATATGCCACCTTTATTCTTAAGGAGTCTATTTATGAGACAGAATTCAGTTGTATGAACTTTCTTTGAGTCCTTTGTGCAGGACATTTCATAAGGTCCTACACGGTATATATTATACTTGTCCTCAGGTGTCTATTAGGTACCTCTTACTGTTGTAAAGGACTACCACAACACAGAAACATAAAGCAACACAATTGCATTATCTTAAAGTTCTGGAAGTCAGAAGTTCAAACCTGGTTTCACTGGGCTAAAGTCAAGGTGGGCGTCCCTGGTGGCTCAGATGGTAAAGAATCTGCCTGCAATGCGGGAGACCTGAGTTTGACCCCTGCGTTGGGAAGATTCCCTGGAGGAAGGCATGGCAATCTACTCCAGTATTCTTGCCTAGAGAATTCCCAAGAACAGAGGAGCCTGGTGGGCTACAGTCCATAAGGTTGCAAAGTGTCAGACATGAAAGTGACTAAGAACCCACACACAAAATCAAGGTGTTGGCAAGCCTATATCCTTTCTGGAGAGTCTAAGGGAGGACCCACTTTATTGTCTTTTGCACATTCTCGAGGCTGCCTACATTCCTTGGCTCATGGTCTCTTCCTCCATTTTCAAAACCAGCAGTGGCGCCTCTCTCCTCTCTGGCCTCTGCTTCCATCCTATGTCTTCACTCTCTGATTGTGACCCTATTTGTTGTTGTTGTCCAGTTGCTAAGTTGTGTCTGACTCTTCGCAATCCCATGGATTGCAGCATGCCAGGCTCCCCTGTCTTCACTATCTCCTGGAATTTGCTCAGCTTCCTATTCATTGAGTCAGTGAACCATCTCATCCTCTGTCATCCCCTTCTCCTCCTGACTTCAATCTTTCCCAGCATTGGGGTCTTTTCCAATGAGTCCACTCTTTGCATCAGGTGGCCAAGGTATTGGAACTTCAGCTTCAGCATCAGTCCTTCCAATGAATATTCAGGGTTGATTTCCTTAAGGATTGACTGGTTTGATTTCCTTGTAGTCCAAGGGCCTCTCAAGAGTCTTCTCCAGCACCACAATTTGAAAGCATCATTTCTACAGTGTTCAGCCTTCTTTATAGTTCAAATTTCACATCTATACATGACTACTGGAAAAATCATAACTTTAGCTATATGCATCTTTGATGGCAAAGTGATGTCTCTACTTTTTAATATGCTGTCTAGTTTTGTCATAGCTTTCCTTCCAAAGAGCAAGCGTCTTTTAATTTCATGGCTGCAGTTACCGTCCACAGTGATTTTGGAGTCTCCTGCCTCCCTCTTATTAGGACTCTTGTGTTTGAGCCCCTTGGGCTCCCTCAGAATATCCAGGATAACCTCCTCATCTAATGATCCTTCATTTAGTCACATTGGCAAAGGCCCTTTTAGGGTATAAAGTAGCATATTCACAGGTCCAGGGATTAGGATGTGGACACCTTTGGGTAGAGGGGGGCATTATCACCAAGGGGTGCCCGAAGGAGAGGACAAGGTTGAGAAATTTCCTGTGATACAATTGATGTTTTTGTTGTTGTTGTTGAACTTTTAAATCATTGTTTTATATTGGAGCATAGTCGGTTAACAATGCTGTGTTAGTATCAGAGGTACAGCAGAGTGATTCAGTTTTACATATACACGCACCTATTCTTTTTCACATTCTTTACATGGTTAGGTTATTATGTTAGGTTACAGCAGAATATTTGGCTGAGCCCCCTGTGTGCTACAGCAGGCCCTCGTTGGTTATCTATTTTAAATATAGTAGTGTGTACATGCCAGGGTGATTCTTTTCTTCTTGTATGTTTTTAAGTAGGGAGCCAGGTTCTGACTCTGCCTTAGAGTGGGGAGGAAGCAGAAATTGCTGGCAGGACACTTCCCTTTCTGATTTTTTATTTTTATTTTTTTTCCATTTATTTTTATTAGTTGGAGGCTAATTACTTTGCAATATTGTAGTGGTTTTTGTCATACATTGACATGAATCAGCCATGGAGTTACAAGTATTCCCCATCCTGATCCCCTTCCCGCCTCCCTCTCCACCCGATCCCTCTGGGTCTTCCCAGTGCACCAGGCCTGAGCACTTGTCTCATGCATCCCACCTGGGCTGGTGATCTGTTTCACCCCTGATAATATACATGTTTCAATGCTGTTCTTTCAAAACATCTCACCCTCGCCTTTTCCCACAGAGTGCAAAATTCTGTTCTGTACATCTGTGTCTCTTTCTGTTTTGCATATAGGGTTATCATTACCATCTTTCTAAATTCCATAAATATGCATTAGTATACTGTATTGGTCTTTATCTTTCTGGCTTACTTCACTCTGTATAATGGGCTCCAGTTTCATCCACCTCATTAGAACTGATTCAAATAAATTCTTTTTAATGGCTGAGTAATATTCCATGGTGTATATGTACCACAGCTTCCTTATCCATTCATTTGCTGATGGGCATCTAGGTCGCTTCCATGTCCTGGCTATTATAAACAGTGCTGTGATGAACATTGGGGTGCACGTGTCTCTTTCAGATCTGGTTTCCTCAGTGTGTATGCCCAGAAGGGGGATTGCTGGGTCATATGGCAGTTCTAATTCTAATTTTTTAAGAAATCTCTACACTGTTCTCCATAGCGGTTGTACTAGTTTGCATTCCCACCAACAGTGTAAGAGGGTTCCCTTTCTTCATGGCTAACAAACACATGAAAAGATGCTCAACATCACTCATTAACAGAGAAATGCAAATCAAAACCACAATGAGGTACCATTACATGCCAGTCAGGATGGCTGCTATCCAAAAGTCTACAAGCAATAAATGCTGGAGAGGGTGTGGAGAAAATGGTTATCTATTTTAAATATAATAGTGTGTACATGCCAGGGTGATTCTTTTCTTCTTGTATGTTTTTCTTTATCTTCCTTCATTTAATTAGGGAGCCAGGTTCTGACTCTGCCTTAGAGTGGGGAGGAAGCAGAAATTGCTGGCAGGACACTTCCCTTTCTGATTTTTTATTTTTAAAAGCCTGAGTGCGATGAGGAAGTCGCGCTGGGAGACCCAAGGAGAGGTGGGAGGGAAGCAGGAGGTGAGGGGGAGTTTCCCCAGCCTTGGAGGTGAGTGGGATTAGGAATGGGGTAGGGAGCCCTTGCTCCATGGAGATGGTGAGACCTCAGAAAAAGGACCGTCTATATCTCTTGGTCTTGAATAGGACTCTAGCGCCCTCAGGCATTACCCAGAATCGGCACAACGGCTAACTGGGCAGGTGTCCGGTGTCCTGGTGACTGACATTCAGAGGAGCCTCTCAGGGTCTTGGTCCTGCAGGGGGCCTAACAATGTGTGAAACTGAAATACACCCCAGCATGGCAGGATGGAGGCTTAGTATCAAAATAAATTGGATTGAAGAAAAGAAGGAAATTCAGTATTTCTTGCCCAATTGTCTAAATCATAAATATAAGATGAAATAGGATCACTGCTCAATAGACATATAATGAAGAAAGCTAAGTTTCTTCGTTCCTCCCAGCTCCCTTTATGTCTAAAGTGTTGTGCAGTCAAATCATAGGGGGTTACTCTAGAGTGCAGTTAGTGTAACAGAGAGAGACGGGCACCTAATTCTAACTCAGGGGGTCAGGAAAGACTTTTGGAAGAATTGGCATCTAAGCTGATTGGGAGATGTCAGGTCTTAGTGACTGAAGGAAACAGTGACAGTAAAAGGGAAGATGGGAGGAAGAATGTCAGCCCAGGGGTTGAAATTCAGCAGGTGTTTTGGAAGCCAAGCTAAGCGCCCTGGCCTGGACACCCTCCTCCCTATTCCCCTGCAGCAAGGGGGGCACATTTTTCATGTTTCTCTTCACTTTCCTCGTCCACCCTCCCCCCACCCTCAACTCTAGGGAGCTCCTTATTAACATTCCCATAGGTCTCTGGGAAACCTTCTGGATGTCCTGGTATGAGATGTGTCCAAGGCTTTGAACAGCGTGTGTCTGGTGCTCAGACAAGTTGCACCGGAAGCTAGGATTTGACCATGTGCGTAGAGGTGTGACCCTAAGTTGTGAAACTCGGTGGTATAAACAAGGTAGAGAAAGTAGAGATGCAAGAGAGGAAGATGGTAAAGAGAACTATGAGTTTGATTGCAGGTTGGTGGAGTTTAAAATGCCTCTCACCTATATATATATATATTTTAATCAAGTGTTGATTTAGTTTTCCGGCCAGTCTTTACATCATGATGTAAGAAGGCCAAACTATAATATTCAAAAGAGTAGAGAAATCCCTCTTGAATACATTTCTACTTGTTCCAGTTTCCAACCGGGGAGTCCAGGAACTCTTGTTTCCCTGCCTTTCACTCCCAGCCTCTTAGTTACCTGGGCCTGACTTCCACATATGCCCTAATGATAGTGGTGAGAGATGGGGTAAGGGGCTTCCTCCCGGCATGGGCTGCAGGGGAGGGGAGGAAGCGTCTGTGGGGATGGTGAGGGGATGAGAGAGCAGGAGCAGTGAGGCAGAGGCCCCTGCCTGCTGGGTGTGCAGGGGAGGCGCTCACACCGCTGTGGTTCTTAAGAAGCTGGTTTCTGGGGTGCTAGGCAGTGCACCTCTGCTTTTCCTACAAGGATTACAAAAAAATAATCTATAGTATTAATCCTTTTATTTTTCACTCAATTTCATTTCTGGCCCCGTCTCCCTTCACCTGTTTACTGGTACATAAAACGCATAGCATCAGGTCCTCTTGGGTTTCTCATCTCCTCACCTCTTTAATTCAGTATCTGTGGTTTGAGGTCTTCAAAAGGGCATGGGCGGTAGGAAGGAGCATGTGGCCCTGGTCTACCCTGGCACCTGTGGAAAGAGATGCCCACAGCTGCGCAGGCTTGGCCAATGCTTGGACCACAGGAATTTTGTGAGGCTGCGTCTTTTCCTTCCATCAGTTCAGCCTGTGTGGCCTGTAGATTGAGTTTAACCAAGCAGATACTGCAATGGACTAAACATTTATGCCCCTTCCTCTCTCCCAATTCATCCATTAGAATCCTAACCCACAAGGTGACAGTATTTGGAGGTGGGGCCTTTAGAGGGTGATTAGGTCATGAGGGTAGAGCCCTCAGGAAAGGGACTAGTGCCTTTGTAAAAGAGGGCCCAGAGAGCCCCCTCGCCCATTCCATGTGAGGACATAGTAAGAAGGTGGCTATGAACCAGGGTGCAGGCTGAATTGTCTGGTTCCAGAATCTCAGACTTCTCAGCTTCTAGAATTTTGAGACCTAAGTTTCTGTTGTTTATAAGCCCCTCAGTCTATGGTATTTTCGTTACAGCAGTCCAAATGGACTAAGACAGGTATATAGTTAGTGTGACCTGTACAACTGAGCCAATTAAAAATTAAGTTTGTCTTAAACTTTGCATTTGAAAAATCAGAAGGCAATGGTGGGCCCACACTCCGGTTAGGCAGCTATCAGCAGACCATGGGGTCACCGCTGCCATCCTAAGTGGGCCATTCCACTCCAGGACACCACAGCCCACAACTTCTTGTGGACTTTTTACAACCATCTCTGCTTCCTTCACTGATGTCAACTCTTCAGCCCCTGTAGGCCTCTCAGTTGTAACTCCTAGCCTGATATAGACATTTATTTTCTGGACTCTTACCCTTCTTACCCCTGTCTCCTGCCCCACCTGCCAGCTCCTGAGAACAGCGAACAGCGTACAAGTTATTTCTGTTCTAGAAACAGGAAAGATCTCTTTCTCCCTCTGAGGGCTTCTCACATACTCTCCCTCAGCTTCTCCTTCCAGTGGCCTCTTTTCCTGTTTCTGCAAGACTCCGCCTTCCCCTCGCTGTTCAATAAGACAATTTGCTTATGCACGTAACAAATTCCCTTCCCTAAGGGTTTGTGCTTTTGGAACTTAACAGCCAGAAAGACTGGAAAGGCTATTTTTAATTTTTGTTACCTTCCTTGAGGAAATGAAAAACAGAGCCTGCTTGAATAAAAGGGAGGGAAGAAAAAAAGACAACTCCACAGTAAATTAATCTATAAAAATATCACACAGCCATGATTACTTGTTTAAAAATGTTAGACATGCTCATTGTGACAGTTCAAGCATTATACAGATGATCTATCAGGAAAAGGAGGTTTCCAGATATTCCACCACCCAGAGATGACTGCTATTCATGTATTCTTTCAGAATTGCTATTAGGGTTTTCTTCAGAAATGGGCTTACACTTTTATATTGCTTTATATCTTGATTTTTTTCACTTTTCCATGTCAGTCCACACTGATTTACCTCATTGTTTTTATTGGTACTGAGTAACCCTGTACATGATTGAACCCTTGTTTAGTTCTCAGATCCAATTTTGAGGGCCCTCTTGATTGTTTTAGATTTTTATTATAACGGAAGCAGTGGATATTCTTTTACACAATTCTCTTCACAACTTGTATAAGTAGGTCCCAGAAGAGGATCAGCTGGGGCAAGGAACACGGACATTTAAAATGTTGATAGATACTGCCAATGAATCCCCCAAACCCTACAGTGTCAAAAATGTTGAGCTAGAATTTCTTTTTCCACACCCTTGCCAACATTAGTAAGTAAGTAAGTAAAGTCGTTCAGTCGTGTCCGACTCTTGGCGACCCCATGGACTGTAGCCTACTCTGTCCATGGGATTTTCCAGGCAAGAGTCCTGGAGTGGGTTGCCAAATAAAACTGACTTGTCATTTTTTTGCATAATAAAATACAAATAAAATATACTTTTCTGCCTTAGAAGAATATAGTAAGTATATTGGCCACAGTGGAAATTTTCTTTAATGAGCAAGTATTTTGATGTGTTCCACTAAGGAGAGGCTTAATGAAAAATGATCAGCAAGAACAAACAGACATGCAGGGGTCTACAGAGACTAAGTCCAAGCAAAGGTGTGGAGATGAGGCCAGCCTCAAACCAGGTGATCGGGACCGAGTAGGTGTGCAGTTTGAAGGAGAGAAAAATAAAATTATTTTTAGTGCAAATGGCCCTCTAACTAAATGTAGGAAAAATATTTATGAGTAAAATTTATGAGTAAAGGATGGTCATATCTATTAAATACAGAATACCAAAAAAACACCTTCAATCTCTGATGGAAAAGCCGTTTAAGCTTTTGTTGACTTGATCATGAATCAGTTAAAATTTTTGAGTTATGGGTTTCAGAGCACTGGAAACAGAAGTAGGAGGTACAAAGGAATGTTAAAAATGGTTTATTTACTTACAGTTTGAAATCTAATTGGAAGACAAAATTTAAATACAGGGAAGTTGAATAACTTTCCTAGATTAGAATATGAGAATTTATCATCATTTAGAAAAGAAAACTTCTCGATGAGGTTTTCAAAGACATTGGCAAGATGAGGCAGTCACTGGCATGTACAGAATTCTAGCTGAGTTCTGGGATGATTCTGACCTGAGAAATGAGAAATTATATTTCTCTGCTACTGCTCCCACTGCAAGCCCAAATAGTCAGACAGAAGGTAGGCCAGATTATTACCCACTTATAATTGAAAATTGTTTGATTTGCTTGGGCTTATGCATATGGCGAACATTTGGAAATTCTGGACTTGCTGCCTGCAGAGCATTTTAACTAAAAGCAGTAAACTGAACACAGATTTTGGACTTTTAGCCAGATCAATTTTTTCTGTACACATTGCCATTTCTGCTTCATACTGAGAGATTTAGCTGGCAACCCTAGGGAGTTTGCATGAAAAAAAGTTGACTCCAAAAGAAATGTGGAGAATGCAAATCTCTGTTCAAATTTCAGCCAAAGTAAAGAAGTAGTTTCACGTCAGCATGAGTTGCCAATAATAATGTTATAAAAAATGTTTTCCGGAAGCCAACAATCTAATTTTTTTTTTTTTTGGTCTGCATGAAATATTTAGTAAACAGAAGTTTTGGATACAATTTAAAACAATAGATCTCCATTGTGTGACACATACAAATAGAAAGTTAAAAATGGAGAACTTATTCATGCAAAGGTCAGTAAGAAGGTTTCCCACAATAATTGGATCTGAGTAAGCAAGTACTCATTGAATGCCTTTTATGTGGCCAGCACCATGAAGGGATTGTGGAGGAGGGAAAGGGGACTAATTAAACACCATACAAAGTCCCTGATTTGAGGAGCCTTCACTGAAATGGAGGGATAAGAAAGAAACACATGAAACTGCTAAGTAACCATATAAAGCAGTGTGAGGTGATATATTTGTGTGAGTAGTGAAATTCCATAAGTGTGATGAGTGGTTGCAGAAAGTGAAGGTAATAGAGACTAAAGGAGGTTTTCATGG
The DNA here is from genome assembly GCF_910594005.1 of Cervus elaphus. Taxonomy (NCBI): domain Eukaryota; kingdom Metazoa; phylum Chordata; class Mammalia; order Artiodactyla; family Cervidae; genus Cervus; species Cervus elaphus. The sequence continues at coordinate 88,235,396 of NC_057826.1, read as the reverse complement.
ACTAGAGAGTATGGAGAGGGTAACCCCAGAGAAGGACATTCCAGGATGGGAGCAGCAGGAAGCAAAGGGGCATGTGAGGGAGGGAGGAACAGACTGGTCTGGAAGAGTAATCGGGTCAGAGTGACCCAGTCACTTTCTAGCAGGTAGAAGTCTTGGCTGCCTGCCCACACCTGCTTACTGTATTCGTCCCTTTTGTTTTACACCCAGCTCTATCTCTTAGCGCTGCTGGAACCATTTGTCTCTTCTGAATTCTATGTTCCTCTCTCCCTACTCAGGCTGTTTAAACACTGTATCAGAAGTTAGACTGCTTGGGTTGAATCCAGGCTCCTCCACTTACCAGTTGTGCAAATTATTCAATTTCTTTTTGCCTTCGTTTTCCCATCTTTAAAGAGGAGTCAGTAATGATTAAATTCATTAACACATATAAAGTTTTTATAACCATGACTAGTACCTAGTCAGCAATCACGGAATGCTAACTATAATATTAGCTATTCCTTGATTGGTGGCAAGGGTTCATTTAAAAAATTATACTGGTAATATATGGGGATCATCTTTGGAGGCACTAACAATAATCCAGAGTCCAGGTGAGAGAGGCTGAGTGAGGGTGACACCTGGATGTAGTGGCTTAATTGAGGTGCCACCCTTGATGCCCTCCCAATAGCCTCCCCAGTACCAGTGTCATTTCTTGGCACTGGTCCTGTCTGATATCCCCCACCCTCAGGAAAACACTTCTACAGGTGGTGATCGTCAAGAGTAAATAGATGAGGACATCGGTTTTGTTTATGGACAAAGAGACACTGAACAGAGACAGGATAAGATCAAAATAGCTTCTGAGAATAGTTTAAGGAATTGATTCTATAGATAGAGGATGTGAGACTTGGAATTAGGAAACCATGTCCATGAATGTGAAATTTAAGGAAAGGGAAGAGAAAGAGGAGTCGAAGAACAGCAATCAAAGAGAAAGGAGACAAACCAGAGAAGATGACCATGTGGAAGCTGGGAGAACAGTTTCAAGCAGAAGAGATTTTTATTTGTGACACAAATGAATGTCTCATTCTCTCATCAGAACCTAGGCTTCCTTTGCCTATGGTTTATCAAACATTTCTCAGTAACCCTAACATTTGGTGACCCTGTCAATACTTTTCAGAGATTCTTGTGATTTTGCTCATTATTGGCAAACTCTTCTGCATACTCTTCAAAACTAGAGTTGGCCCTTAAACTCAAAAGGACCTAGTTCATGGTCCTAGCCCATCACTACCCATTCTTTCTACCACTAGTCTGTTTTCTTCTTTCCTTAAGCAGAAAGGCCAATAATATATTTGTGATGATTTTGAAATTATAGCCATGTATCAGGCCAGTCAATCTTAAAGGAAATCAACCTGAATATTCATTAGAAGGACTGAAGCTGAGGCTGAAGCTCCAATATTTTGGCCACCTGATGCAAAGAGCTGACTCATTAGAAAAGACCCTGATGCTGGGAAAGATTGGGGGCAGGAAGAAAAGAGGGCAACAGAGGATGAGATGGTTGGATAGCATTAACAACTCAATGGACATGAGTTTGAGCAAACTCAGGGAGATAGTAGAGGACAGGGAAGCCTGGCGTGCTGCAGTCCTTGGGGTGGCAGAGTCGGACACAATTTGGCAAATGAACAACAACACATTTTAAACTCATTGCATTTTTAAATGGTGTAGTCCGTGTGTGTAATTTCCATTTTCTTTCCTATCTCAGCTTTTCACATGTAGCTGCTGATTTATGATGTTCCCCTAAGCAAGTTCAAATCCTGAAAGATGATGCTGTTAAAGTGCTGCACTCAATATGCCAGCAAATTTGGAAAACTCAGCAGTGGCCACAGGACTGGAAGTGGTCAGTTTTCATTCCAATCCCTAAGAAAGGCAATCCGAAAGAATGCTCAAACTACCGCACAATTGCACTCATCTCACACGTTAGTAAAGTAATGCTCAAAATTCTCCAAGCCAGGCTTCAGCAATACGTGAACTGAGAACTTCCAGATGTTCAAGCTGATTTTAGAAAAGGCAGAGGAACCAGAGATCAAATTGCCAACATTTACTGGATCATCAAAAAAGCAAGAGAGTGCCAGAAAAACATCTATTTCTGCTTTATTGACTATGCCAAAACCTTCGACTGTGCAGATCACAATAAACTGTGGAAAGTTCTGAAAGAGATGGGAATACCAGGCCACCTGACCCACCTCTTGAGAAACCTATATGCAAGTCAGGAAGCAACAGTTAGAACTGGACATGGAACAACAGACTGGTTCCAAATAGGAAAAGGAGTTCATCAAGGCTGTATAGTGTCACCCTGCTTATTTAACTTATATGCAGAGTACATCATGAGAAACGCTGGGCTGGACAAAGCACAAGCTGGAATCAAGATTGCCGGGAGAAATATCAATAACCTCAGATATGCAGATGACACCACCCTTATGGCAGAAAGTGAAGAGGAACTAAAAAGCCTCTTGATGAAAGTGAAAGAGGAGAGTGAAAATGTTGGCTTAAGACTCATCAGTCAGAAAACTAAGATCATGGCATCTGGTCCCATTACCTCATGGGAAATAGATGGGGAGACAGTGGAAACAGTGGCAGACTTTATTTTTTTGGGCTCCAAAATCACTGCAGATGGTGACTGCCATGAAATTAAAAGACGCTTACTCCTTGGAAGGAAAGTTATGACCAACCTAGACAGCATATTAAAAAGCAGAGACATTACTTTGCCAACAAAGTCCATCCAGTCAAGGCTATGGTTTTTCCAGTGGTCATGTATGGATGTCAGAGTTGGACTGTGAAGAAAGTTGAGTACCAAAAAATTGATGCTTTTGAACTGTGGTGTTGCAGCAGACTATTGAGAGTCCCTTGGACTGCAAAGAGATCCAACCAGTCCATCCTAAAGGAGATCAGTCCTGGGTGTTCATTGGAAGGACTAATGCTGAAGCTGAAACTCCAATACTTTGGCCACCTCATGCGAAGAGTTGACTCATTGGAAAAGACCCTGATGCTGGGAGGGATTGGGGTTGGGAGGAAAAGGGGACGACAGAGGATGAGATGGCTGGATGGCATCACTGACTCGATGGGCATGAGTTTGAGTCAACTCCGGGAGCTGGTGATGGACAGGGAGGCCTGGCGTGCTGCGGTTCATGGGGTCGCAAAGAGTCGGACATGACTGAGCGACTGAACTGACCTGAACTGAATCTGAGCAAGTCCCTCCCCCTCTGTCCCAAGCTTCTCATTCAGGCAGTTACCAATTTATGTTTAGTAAAATATCTCAGAATGATCCAATAAAACAAACCTATTCCAAGGACTTCTAAATTTATTCAAGATTCTCCATCTTTCTTTCTGATGCCATCCATCATATTTCTGCTTTCCTAGCTCTCCTTAAAGCTCCCTAAGTGTAGCCACAGCCCCGGGCTCACGTGTTAGCTCTCTGTTCTCTCTCAGGGTGTTAATCCACCCTAAGGGCTTTATACATCTGCTCTATACTGGTGTCTTCAAACCTGTATCTCTGCTCTTCTCACCTAAACTCTAGCTCTCCAGTTTTCATTGCCTCTGGTTGGATGTGCCACCATCAGTCCAAGCTGAGAAAGACCAGGCTCAGCATGGCACCAGCTGCTAGTCACTGGGACTCTCGTCTGACTTTTCGCTTTCCCCTGCCCTCGTACAAGTTCAGTGGATGAGCCCTAGAAGTTCTGTCCACTTATAACAGGGAGCATTCTATTCTGTCCTCTAAAACAGTCCCTGTTAAACTATAATTACTGTTTGGTTTTAAGCTTTTTGAGGATAAGGATTATACCTTGTTCACCTTTAAATTCCTATCTATAATCCTTTATTTTAGAAAATAGACATGCAAAAAATACATGTTTGAACTTAGTAGTTGAGTTGCAAAGAGAGTGTTCCATGCTGAAATATGTTAATAAAGCCTAGAGTTGCAGTTAATTAGGATTCCTTATTAGATTCCTAGTGGTTATTATTATTAATTCCTAAAATAAGCAGTATAGTACACAAGTGGGTCAAAACGTCATTGATCTTAGGATCCATTTTCTCCAGCACCAACTGCATCTCTCTGAACAAAAGTTCCCAGAACAAAGTTTGTCAAACGTACTAGGATGATTAACTATCCATATACAAAATTACAAAATACAAAAATTAAGCCCACATGAATCAAAATGTTATTTATAAAATATATACACATATACATATATTTAAAACAACTAAAGAACTTTAAGAAAATAAGAAAATATACGTGAATATTTATCAATCTTGTTTTGGGAAAGAATTTTCTAAGTATAACACACATAGCAAGAACCACAAATATTGACATATGTAACTATATATTAAAAATTTTTAAATATTTCAATGCATTTTAAAAACTGTGAGATTAATTCCAACACCAGAAAATAGAACATTGTAAATAAAACATTTGCAATGTATGTGACAGATAAAGAATGGATATCCTTACCATATAAAAAATCTCTTAAAAAATAAGAAAAAGATGAATGTCTCCAAAAGAATAATGGGGAAGATACACACAAAAGCCATTCACAAAAAAAGGGATATCTACAGATGGCCAAAAACAGATGCTCAACATCACTAATGAGAGAAATGCAAATCAAAACTACAAAGAGAGATCACCTCACCAGTCAGAATGGCCATCATAAAAAAATCTACAAACAATAAGTGCTGGAGAGGATGTGGAGAAAAGGGAATCCTCTTACACTGTTGGTGGTAATGTAAATTGGTACAATCATTATGGAAACCATTATGGCTTCCCTGGTGGCTCAATGGTGAAGAATCTGCCTGCAATGCAGAAGACCTGGGTTCAATCCCTGGGTCGGGAAGATCCCCTAGAGAAGGAAACGGCAACCCACTCCAGTATTTTTGCCTGGAGGATCCCGTGGACAGAGGAACCTGGCAGGCTACAGTCCGTAGGGTCGCAGGGTCAGACATGACTAAGCAACTAAACTTTCACTTTTCTTTTCGTTGTGGAGAACAGTGTGGAGGTTGCTTAAAAAACTAAATATATAACTACAATATGATCCAGCAATCCTGCTTCTTGGCTAATAGCTGGAAAAAAATGTAATTCAAACAGGTGCATGTACCCCAGTGTTCACTGCACTGCTATTTACAATAGCTAAGACAAGGAAGCAATTTAAATGTCTATGGACAGATGAATGTATAAAGAAAATGTGATACATTTATACAATGGCATATTACTGAGTCATTAAAAAGAATGAAATAATGCCACTTGCAGCAGCACAGATGGGCATAGACATTGTCACACTAAGTGAAGTGAGTCAGACAGAGACAAATCATATAATGTCACTTATGTGTGGAATCTAATTTAAAAAGTGATATAAATTAACTTATTTACAAAACAAAGACAGATTCATAGATCTCAAAATACGATTACCAAAAGGGAAATGTGGGGAGAAGGGGCAGATAAGGAGAATAGAATTAACATATACACACTTCTGTACATAAAATAAATAAATATATATATCTGATTCACTCTGCTGTACACCTGAATCTAAACACTATGTCATAAGTCTACTCCAATCAATTTTTTTTAAAAGGAAAAGAAACAAAAAAATTAAAAAACTAAGACTGATAAAAAAGAAGAAACGTCAATGGTCAATAACGTTTGGGGAAAAAATTAAACCCAGCTATTATTTAATTAAATACAAGCTAATATAGAAAATCTGACAAGAATATGAGGGGAAATAAGTGTTCTATCAGAGAAGGCAATGGCACCCCACTCCAGTACTCTTGTCTGGAACATCCCATGGACGGAGGAGCCTGGTGGGCTACAGTCCATGAGGCCGTGAAGAGTCAGACATGACTGAGCGACTTCACTTTCACTTTTCACTTTCATGCATTGGAGAAGGAAATGGCAACCCACTCCAGTGTTCTTGCCTGGAGAATCCCAGGGACGGGGTCGCACAGAGTCGGACATGACTGACTTAGCAGTAGCAGCAGGTGTTCTATTAGTGATGGTGGAAGAGCAAATTTGTATAACTATTTAAAGAGTAATTTGTCAGTATTTACCAAAAGCTTTTGAAAGTTGCCTCTCTTTTTACCCAACAACTCCATTTACATGGATTTATGTTAAGAAATTATTAAAACAAATATTCAAAATGAGTGTATAATAGTATTTGTCAGAATGTTGTTAATAATATTAAAGAACTGGAAAAAAATTGGAAAAATCCTAATTGTTCAGTTGCAGATGGAATTTTATATACCAACATTTAACAGGAGTTTCTCTGAATTGGGGTTAGAAGTAATCTGATTTTCTTTGCACTGTGTGTGTGTGTGTTTCCACACTTTCTAGTTTCAGCATGCATTTTTTTTTAATTTCTAGAAATAAGTGACTTTCAGTTATTTTTAAAAGCAGGTTATTCACACATAATGCAATATTCAAGTTTCTGAATGAGGAATTGGAATTTACTAACTCAAATATCATTGTTTTCATATAGTTCCCTTTTAAATTTTCATTCCTAATTCTTTCCCTTCTCCTAATAAAACACACTCAGAGGAAAACAAAAGTATCTTCTGGATGTGGTATTCCAATTCCCCTACCATAAATCTCCCCTTTCCCTAAATAATCCAGCCCTCCAAGCTGCCTGTGTGTGAACTTCCTCTCTTTGAATGTCAAGTTTCTTGGCTCCCTTTACTCCAGCTCCGCCTCCAGTCCTGAATAGACTGTGGAAGGAAGCCTCAAGGCAGTCCAGACCCTGCCTATGGGGTCAAGGCCTTCCCTCTCCCAGAAACCTGGGAGATTTTTAGTCTAACCCATGTGACAAGTGCCTATTCAAACTAGAGAGCCAAATCTTGCTTAACTGCTAGCACCGTTTGCTTGCAAATCTCTCCTCAGCCTCAGGATCTGCTCCTGGGGATTGAGTAAGGATGAAAGATGTGTTTTTAATTTGCCACAAGATAATTGTTTCTCTGAAACCAGGTTAATCATCACCAAAGATTTGGTTGATCATTCTTTGGCTTCTCTTGCAAGCACATTTTCTCTTTCATTCTCTGACCTTCCCAGACTCTGCTCTGATTCCTGTCACTACCAGATTCCTAAGTGTGCTTCCTAAGGCCCTGACTTCAGCCCCTCCCAAACACTCTCAGCCCAGGCTGTCACATCTTCATTGCTCACCTGCCCCCTAACACTACCTGAAGAAGCTTTGCTCCAGTGCAATGGCTTTCCTGGCTCCAACTCCACGTGCCCAGCCTACTACTGAAAAGCTACTCCAGGCTGTCCTCTTGGTGCCTCAGACTCAAGAAATTAGCTCTGAAATCAGCTAACTATGTCTTCCCCAAATCCCCCGACCTTCCTGTTTCTGAAGTAAAACTGCCTTTTTTCTTTTTACTAAGCCCCAAACCTTAGTCACTTTTGACCACTTTCTCTTTTCCTTCCTCTCTGAAGCTCTCTCTAGCTCCCATCCTCAAGTCCAGTTAAACCTTTCTTCATACCCTCTCTTCCATCCATCTGTTTTTTCCCTCTAGTGCTACCATCTTCTCCTGAGCCCAGCTCTATCACTCCAGCACAGAGGCTGCTGTGATCTCTTGACTCCTCCCTGTCACCCCAACGCTAATGATTCCCCAACTCACCACCAAGCGAATCTTCCTAAGGCACTGCTTGGATCCTATCATTCCTCCCTTCAGACACTGAGAAGGCTCCTATTCAGTCCAGTCCTGCAAGCCTGGCATTCAAGGCCTTCTATCATCTTTTCCCAATGGCAATCGTCAACTCCTATATCTTACTGCTTTGTAATACAAGCTTGGGGCTTCCCTCATGGCTCAGTGATAAAGTATCAGACTGCCAATGAAGGAGACTCAGGTTTGATCCCTGGGTCAAGAAGATTCCCTGGAGTAGGAACTGGCAATCCACTCCAGTATTCTTGCCTGGGAAATCCCATGAACAGAAGAGCCTAGTGGGCTACAGTCCATGGGATCACAAAGAGTAGGACACAACTTAGTGACTAGACATCAATAGCAATAACAAATACAAACTTAGTATCCAGTTCACCAGATATTTTGACCATTCTGTAATTCCACCTAGCCCTTCTTATCTTCATACTTTGGCAAAACTTCTCTCATATTTCTTTCCCTTCTACGTAAGTACCACCTCCTTAAATTATCACTGCTAGGTTCCTAGAGAGGACTTTGTTTCAAATGGCATATAACCCATTCTCTATTGCATTACTGTCTATATTCATGTCTAATCTCCCCTACAGGATTAAAGTCTTTGTCTTACACATCTATGTATACTCATATCTCCTGGCACATGTTAAGTACTAACTATTAAGTACTTGTTTAATGAGGAAATGAGTGAACACTTAAAACAAGTCGGCAGCTTATGTTTCAGCCTTTCTGCCTTTTAGTAGGAATCACCTAGGGATGGCCAACTGGCTATATCATTAAAGTCAGCCTATTTTGGCAAAGATGCCCACATACAGCTACCATTTTGTAGTGTGACTTTTGTCTCTATAAAACAAAACACAAATTGTTGTGATGTGTTAGTGGAGAAGACACCAGAAAAAAAAAATTGCCATATAAGCAGGAGCAGGGCCAGCTCTTCTGCCTTGGTGCGTTTGTTCCTTGTCTATGTGGAAAACCCTGCCACCTTCTTCCTGGTAATGGACCCTGCATACTTTCTTGGCCTCATTACCACCAGCCACAAGAATAGGAATGTGACAGGTAAGATGCAGTCTCAGGAGTCTATTTGCATGTGGATTCTGAGCTCAAAGCACACCAGTTAGACTTTCTTCTGGAGCTAGAAAGGAAGTGGAGATAGAGTGCTGCTTCCCTGGCAGCTTAGTCTGTAAGAACTGGCCTCCAGGGCAGGAGCCCCGAGTTCAAGCCCTGGGTCAGGAAGATCCCCTGGAGGAGGAAGTGGCAACCCACTCCAGCACTCTTGCCTGGAGAACCCCATGGACAGAGGAGCCTGGTGAGCCCCACTCCATGGGGTCGTAAAGAGTCAGACATGACTGAAGTGGCTGAGCCCACACACATCTCCAACTAGAAAATAATGCAGTTATCTTAAATTTTATGTATCCTAAACGGAGTTCTTTATTACTGTAATGCATTTTTCTCTGTCTTTTCACATCAAAAGAAATGGCACCAGGATCTACCTGATTACCCTATCTCTCAACAAATTCTACTGATTTTCAGTCCAAATGGTCCAAATCTGGCCCTTTCTTTGTCTTCTCTGTCGCAGAACAAACTCTCTGCTGGCCTCCTGGCAACTGTTTGTCCAGCCTCATTTCATACCAGTCCTCTGCCCTGTTCAGTAGGCTCCAGCCACACTGGCCTCCTTTCTGCTCCTCTGATGTCCCTTTCTAATGACTTCACACTTTTGTATTTGTTGTTCTATCTACCTAGAACATTCTTTCCACAGCTCTAGAATAGCTAACCATTTGTGGGTCTCATTTCAATTGCCGCTTCTTTCAGAGCTCTCATCTGGCAGACTCTAAAGCCTTCTCCCAACTTCTCACTTCTTCATCCTGTTTCTTTATGACACTTATGACAATGAATAATTATCATGTTTAATTTGTTTACCTTTGCTTCTTTTTACTGGAATGTAAGCTCTCTGAAGGTAGATTCTTTTCTGGTCTGGCATTCAATGAATGTTTATGGAATTATTATAACAGTAATTATCTGCAATATTTCCACTCTTTCTTTCTTAACATTTCCCCTCCTTCAATATCTCAGACATGAAATTCTGTTTTCTGTCTTGCTTTCTTCCTCTTCCATCTTCTAAGAGTATCTATTCTCTAAAATTCTACCTTTTGTCCCCTTCTCTTTGGTCTACATTCTAGAAAATAAATTCCATGAAGGCAAGATCTCTGTTACTCTTGTGTCCCTAAGATCTCAGACAGAGATCCCATGTTTGGTACAGAATAAGGGCTCAATAAAAATTAATTGAATGAATGAATGATTTCTTTCCCATGGTACTTAATGACTTCAGTTCTTCCTGCATGGGACACTCTCTGACTGATCTGATAATCTGTCCCACACTTTCAGTTCCTACTAGGTGTTTGCTCCTGAATTTTTTGTGAACACATACCTGTTGGTATATCCAAAATTGAATTCATCGTTTCTCTTTAAGCCCTCTTCCTTCTCAGTTCCTTTCTGAGTTCCATTATCATTTCTGATGCCGACACCATCATTTTTCTAATCAACCCAGTGAAAAGTCTTAGAGTCAGTCTTACTTATGCCCCACATTTGTTTGCCAACTCTTGTGAATTTCACTTCCCATCTATCCCCTTTCCCTTAGGCCCTCTATCCCTGCTCTGATTCAGTTCTTTACCGCATGGCTAGAGTTCTCAGCCTTCATAGATTCCAGCTTCCTTAATGTTCTTGCTCACTCAAGCTGACCCATTTTCAATTCTCGCTGCAGACCACTTCCAGACTTCTTTATTGAAAGCACTCTCCTGCTTGAAAATATCAATTGTTCTCTGGAGTGAATACAGTCAAATCTAGGCTGGAAATTTGAAGTTCTTTATCCATCTCAAACTTCCATTCTGACTGCATCACCTCCTTTCAAATTTTCTCCTCTCTGGCAGTCCTGAATTAATCAACATTCTGGTGTCTATCTTGTAGTTTTCTTCTCTGATACCTCTGCCCATGCTAGTCACTCAATCTCTAATCTCTATGAAAGTGAAAGTGTTAGTCACTCAGTCATGTGTGAATCTCTGTGACCCCATGGACTGCAGCTCACCAGGCTCCTCTGTCCATGGAATTCTCCAGGCAAGAATACTGAGTGGGTTGCCATTCCCTTCTCCAGGGTATCTTCCTGACCCAGGGATCGAACCCAGGTCTATTGTATTGCAGGCAGATTCTTTACCGTCTGAGCCACCAGGGAAGCGATGTTTTAAATTCCCATTGCAATTAATTCTCCTTTGTATTTTACCTATTTGATTGGATCTTGTTAAATCATAAACTCCTTGAGCACAGGAACCATGTCTAATCATGTTTTTAAACTCCAGAGGTCCAATATGGTGCCCAGCACATATCTGTCGAATGCTGAGAGGCACCGTAATAGAGTATTTAAGGGTATGGAGGACTTGGGTCCAAAATCCAGCAAACTTGAGCAAGTAATAAGCTTTATTAAGACTCAGTTTCCTGAGTTGGAAAATTGGAAGAATGTTGCCTACTTTGTGCAGTTGTTGTGAGAATTAAATAGAACATTTAGAGTCCCTGGAGCCTGATAAGTACTATTATAAAATGAAAGGGACCTCTCCCTCTCCTTGATCATGAGGAGGTATAAAATTTAAAGAACCCACTATGCAGTTACAGTCATTTCTTTGGGGGAGTTAAGGCAATCCCATGGGAAAAGTTCAATATAAATTATGTAATTCTACATAACAGATCATTTCCACTTTCATAACAGGTTACAGTATATTCATAGAATTTCAGAGTTTAAAAGAAGCTTAACAGTTTTCTTCTTCAGTTCTCTCTTTTGATATGAGGACACTAAAGCCATAGAAACAAAGAAATCTGGCCAATGTCATATAGTTAGCCCCCTTTGCGTTGTGTAGATTTTACTTGTTATAATAACAGTTTTAGGTCCTTACCGTAACAATCTAATGAGAAGTTTCATGTAATTCTTATGAAAATTACAACTTAAACACAAAGTGACATTAACAACAACAAAAAAATGTCATTAACCTTCTTCAGGATTTTTATGGATAACACTTAACAAGTATAATACAATCCAGGAATCCCACTGCTATATACATCCAAAGGAATTAAAATCAAAATCTTGAAGACATATCTGCCCTCCCATGTTCACTGTAGCACTATTCACAATAGCCAAGATGTGGAATCAACCTAAGTGTCTATCGACAGATTCATGGAGAAAGAAAATGTAATATAAATATACAGTGGAATATCATTCAGTATTCAAAAAGAAAGAAATCCTGCCATTTGTGACAATATGGATGGACCCAGAGGATATTATGCTAAGTGAAATAAAGCAGACAAAGGAGAACAAACACTACATGATACTATTTACATGAGGAATCTAAGGTAGTCGAATCCATAGGAGTGGAGAGTGAATGGTGGTTAACAGGAACTGGGGGGATCAGGATGATGGGGAGGTATTAGTCAAAGGGTACTAACTTTCAATTATGCAAGACGGATAAGTCCTGGAGATCTACTGCACAGTGCAGTGGCTAAAGGTAGCCATACTGTCTTGTTCTCTTAAAAATTTGCTAAGCAGGTAGAACTTCTGTTATGCATTCTTATCATATACATGCAAATAATAATAATGAGGGTAGGAGAAAAGTTTTGGAGGTGATGGATATGTTTATGGAATAGATTGTGGTGATAGCTTCACAGATGTGTACTTATTTCCAAACTCATCAAAACTGTACACGTTAAGTATGTGCAGCTGTTTGTATTTCAATCGTTCTTCAATTACCCTAGCAACTGAAAAAGAAGATGATGATAGGGATATTATATATCAACTTCACTAGCCTATGTATTGTTCTGCTTCAGTAAATGAAAATTCTAATCTATTGACACTTTTTAAATGTTCTGAGATCTTTGGTTGGGTGGAGCAGTGGTGGTGGTTTAATCACTAAATCATGTCCAACTCTTGCGACCCCATGGACTGGAGCCTTCCAGGCTCCTCTGTCCATGGGGTTTCCCAGCAAGAATACTGGAGTGGGTTGCCATTTTCTTCTCCAGGAATTGAACCTGGGCCTCCCGCACAACAGGCAGATTCTTTACCAACTGAGCTACCAGGGAAACCATGGAGCAGTAGATACTTGTAAAGTGGTCACTTCCTGGCTTGGTGTTCTTTGACAAGCTGAGAACTAGATGTCATGTTTGGCCATAGAGGAATTTAACTTTCTATTAATTGTGTGACTTGACTGAACAGCAATTCATCTGTGGCTTGCCTTGAAATTTCTAGGTTTCTCATACCCCTAAGAAACACTGAATAATCTACTGTGGGAACAAACTTAATTCATTTTTGCCCCACTTTGGAGCAAGGATCATAAGAACAGCGTGTGTCTGGTCTATTATTGCCCAGTTGCTCCTGTCCATAATGGATGTTTATGACTCACTGCTTACTGAGGAACCACTTCTACGGAAAATTGCCAAATAGCTTCCAAAAATCCAAAACAAAATGTCTTGGCTCCCAGGGTTTGGGGTTAGATCTGAATGGCTCATTTTCAAGTTGTTCAGGGCCATACCTCAAGCTGTTGGTAGAAAAGACCAAGGAAGCTTAGGGACATAAGCCTAGGCCTGGGGGTGTGGAGTGCTAGCCTCAGAACCCAGGCCCTGCTGAAGTTCTTAGAGGAGGAAGACTTCCTGAGGCCAGGCTTGGCGGAGAGGTGATGCGGGCCTTGTAACAGTTCTTGTGGATTGTTTTCAAGGCATGGCAGACCAGAGAGGATCTATCTGTATCTTCCCATGCCAGGCTTAAGGGGCCACTGGCCTACCACTGGTCACAAATGATGTTCCATGGAAATGTTAAGAAGAACAACTTTGGGAAATAAAACAAAATTAAACAAATTTCTTTACTGCAAGATTTCTATGAGCCTTCAATATAGATTCATATTCATTATGGTTCATTGTGAATCTTCTGTAGATGCTATTTTTTTTTTCAAATCTATTTGACCAGGAGATCTCCCCTCACTTTTTAGTAGTACAACTATTAGCATTTGAAGAATTGTTAATGGGGTTAATGAAATTTCAATCTTGAGAAAAACACAGGACGCTCCAAATCAACTTTGTTTTGAAGAGTTTCCAGGACTTTTTGACAGTTACCTCAAAATGAATGGCAGGTCTAACTCTTAGGTTTTTGTTTTTTCCTTCAGATTTTGAGTCTGGGGAGTGGGTCTCAAAAGCTAGAATGACTCCAGAAGCGATCTAGTCTCCCTGAGGGCTTTGTACCTGACTGGCCCTGCTGGAGCTGTGAAAAAATACAGTGTGGTTTAGTGCTTGAGAGCACTAGCTCTGGAACTGTGAAACATGGATACGTTACTTAATCTGCTTCAAATTCCTCATGTGTAAAACGGAGATAATAATAGCATCTAGCCCATGTGCTTATATGAGAATTCGATGAGTTAATACATTTTGGTGGTGGTGGTTTAGTTGCTAAGTTGTGTCTGGCTCTTGCAATCCCATGACTGTGCCCACCAGGCTCTTCTGTCCATGGGATTCTCCAGGCAAGAATACTGGAGTGGGTTGCCATTTCCTTCTCCAGGGGATCTTCCTGACCCAGGAATCGAACCTGGGTCTCCTGCATTACAGGCAGATGGTTTACCAACTGAGCTATGAGGGAAGCCCTACATCTTAAAAGCACATAAAACAGTGCCTGGCACAAAGTAAATATTAAAGAAAACAAAATTAGCTATTGTTGGGCCTGGACTTCAGTCTCTGAGGCTGCCCTGTACATGGAGATGTGGGAAGGGAAGCCTTTTGTCTCTGCTTTTGCTCAACTCAGAGGCTCTCAACTGTGGATCCAGTCTAAGTGCAAATTAGCAACAACATTTTCTCACAAATGCAATCTTGCCTCTCAAAACTGACCACACATAAATAGCACCAATAGGGAATGCCTAGAAACACAGGCTTTCTTCTCAGAAAAATTAAGCATTTGTTTCCCTCTGAATGAAATATGATACCCGGCTTACATGATTATTATTTATGGCGCTGTACCTTTGTGTTTACGAAATGTTCAGGAAGCACAGATCCTCTGCATAGAAAACAAAAATATCCATAAGGCTGAATAAACTTTCCTTATCTCACCTCACTATGACCTTCAGAACTTGCTCATTTAATTTAAAAGTTACTGGTGCTGATATACAAATTGTGGGCTGCTTCCTTCTGATTCAGCTTCAGCAGTACACCTTTGAATGGGAGAGAATCTAGGGTTTCTGGCCCATTCTGGAATGACATCAGAAGTTTAGAGACTATCTATGAAGACAGGGATGGAAAACACATTCTACTTATTCCCACTGCATTCGACTGGAGTTAAACTCATATATATTTTTTTGCCAGATGATATCATCTAATGGTGGTCTAAGTTGAGATAACCTGATTTATTTTAACTAACTGAATTAAATGAACTCAAACCAACAATTTAGTCAGTTTAACTAAAGCTACACATCAGCTCTCACATTTCCCCCAAGCAAATATGAATGAAAGAGCCATCTCATTATCTATTTGTGGATGGAAAACAAGACAATGACAAAAAGGAAAAAAAAACTTAGTTATGAACAGTCATTAGAGACCTCTTCAGCAATTCATGTGCTGTGCTTAGTCGCTCAGTCATGTCAGACTCTTTGCAACCCCATGGACTGTAGACCACCAGGCTCCTCCATGGGATTTCCCAGGCAAGAATACAGGGTTGCCATTTCACTCTCCAGGAGATCTTCCCGACCCAGGAATTGAACCTGGGTCTTCCTGCATTGCAGGCAGATTCTTTACCAACTGAGATACAAAGGAATCCAACAATTCATAATTTGCACTAATTATTGATTTACTTTGCTCTTAACATTGGATTATTTTCTTTTCTCTCATATCTTTCTAAGTAATATATGATTTGTACATATAAATGGTTGTAATGAAATGCTTTAATGGTAATTATTTATGTTAATATTTAATATATTAATAATTAAAATCATACTTGGCTTCCCCAGTGGCTCAGCAGTAAAGGAATCCACCTGCAATATAGGAGATGCCCAGGAGACCTGGGTTCAATCCTTGGATTGGGAAAATCCCCTGGAGAAGGACATGGCAACCCACTCTAGTATTCTTGCCTGGAAAGTCCCATGAACAGAAGAGCTTGGTGGGCTACAATCCATGGGGTTGCAAAACAGTCAGACACAACTTAGTGACTAAACAACAATAATACAAATCATGCTTGGTAATTCAGAAGTGTCGGTTTTACAGGTTATCTTAGCTGGATTCTAGATGTTATTTAAGTGGGTTTCTTTAAAGAAATCACAGAATAGCTAAAATATTGAGATTCTTAGTTTACAGCTGAAGTTAACACAGTATCATAACATCAATTACCTTTTAGAGATCCGATACTTGGATTGAGCAGTCCTTTTAATATAAAATAAGAAAATCAGTAAATTTATTTACAGTTTGATAGAAAAATAGTCCTTGGGACCGTGGAGAAGGAAATGGCAACACACTCCAGTAATTTTGTCTGGAAAATCCCATGGATGGAGGAGGCTGGTGAGCTACAGTCCATAGGGTCACAAAGAGCTGGACACGACTGAGCAAAGACTTTTTTTTTTTTAATGAAAGATGAGAAGGCGATGTGCTTCTAAGATTTCCCCAGGGGAACTAAGATTTGTTTAATTAAATAACATGGGATGAAGGGAGTATATATACCAACAAAATTGAAAGTTATTTATGGTAGGTAAATTATAATATATAAATAATTATATAATCCTTAACTAGTTAAGAAAATTGTAATTAATAAAGCAAGTGAGCAAGGAAGCAAAGTCCTAATGTCTCATAAATAAATATTAATTATCCCACAAGATGATATAATCCACCAACCATCCTTGATTCTGCTGAATATCTCGGTCACCCCCAAGATCAAAGCAGTTTGAAGATAGATTCTGGACCTAAGGATGCTAGAGTAATATTTAAAGTTGGAAGCAGAAATTCCACTTGTTGGAGTAAATCTTAAGAGAAATTCTTGCACGTGTACACTTAAAGTAATGCACGAGGAGTTTCACTGCAGCAGTATAACCTGTAATGTTTGAAAGTTTACAATTTTAAAATTCCTACTAGCAGGTGAAATGGATGAACAAATTATAATGTGTCCTTATAATGGAATACAACCAATAGTTAAACTCAATAAACTATCTATATTATGAATCTTGAACAAACAATATTAAGTGACCAAAACATGTTGCAGGCTAAAACTTTATAGTGTGATAGGACTTGGATAATTTATTGAAAAAATTGTTTAAGATGAGCAAAACTATACTGTATGTTATTTGTGGATGTTATATTTTTCATACATGTATATTCATATACATTTCACATGTATATGATTTTCATATCTGTGAAGTCACCTTTCCATCTATACGTAGTAAATTCAGGAAAGTAGTTGCCTCCAGGAGGCAAGGAGACTAGCTTCAGGGAAGGAGATGAAAGGGACTTCAATTATATGTGTAAAGTTTTATTCTTAAATAACAAATACATTAACCATCTGTTAAATTTTTAATATCTAAGTGGCACATATCATTGTATATTACTCTGCACTTCACATATTCTTCAAGTATTTCATAATTTAAAAAAGAAGGGGACTTCCCTGGTGGTCCAGTGGTTAAGAATCCACCTTACAACGTAGGGTACACAGATTCAATCTCTGGTTGTGGAACTAAGATCCCCACATGCCACGAAGCAACTAAATCTGTTTGTATCACAACTACTAAGGTCCACACACCGCAACTAGAGAGTGCTTGCACCACGACAAAAGTTCCCACACGCTGCAGCTCAACTAAGACCCGATGCAGAAAAAGAAAGAAAGAATTTTTTTTTAAAAAAAGGATTAAACCATCGGTACAGGCTCTTTTAGACTCACCACAGTTGTTCCACCTTTAAAGGATAAGGAAACAGACAGGTTTGTTCCGAGGAGGATGTATTTGCCTAGCCAAAGCCGAGAGACAATCCAATCGCTTCTTTTGGACAGAAGAAACAAAATGTTTTATTATTGCTCTGAGACAAGTTTGCAGTCTGGAAGGACTTCTAGCTAATAGTTAATACTCCTCTAGGAGTTTTACTTTGGGGAATTCAAGTAATGCACTGTTGTTTGTAAATAAGCTGGAGTCTGACCTTTCATCCAAATTTATATGTGTTTGGGAGAGCCTGGCCCGATTTCCCCGGCTCTGTCTCTCCCAGCTTTTCCCAGCCGGCCCTTCAGCTCTCTCCATCAGCCAATGGAGCACCGCTGACTTCACTCAGGAAATGCCTAACCAGCTTCTCTCCCTGCCTTACTGCCTCTCTCTGGTCAGGCTTGGTAAGGAGCCCGTTTTCCTGACAGATTAACGTATGACAAGGCCTCTGTGTGGGTCCCTAGAGATTCTGTCTATACCTGACTGGCCCCTGGGCCCATATGGAAGCTGGCTCCAGCCCCAAACCTTCAACTCCTCTCTTGCTGCCAAGTATTCAGCTGCTTCTTTTCAGGAACTCCCAGGGTTCTATTGCATTTGGGAAAAATACATTTCTCCTGCATTTGGCTTGGCCATCACTTCTGCAGCCAAGGCCAGATCTCCTGGTGTTAGATATTTTCCCCACAGCCTAGACTTCTTTGCGGTCTCATCACAGCTGCAGTTAGGTAATGAATTTCACAATTAGATTAATGTTTGCTTCCTTGTCTTCAGTGTAGGCTCCCATCAGGGTCTAGACTACATTCCCAACATGAGGAGCAGCACCAGTCATAGAACATATACACTGATTAATGAGTGAGTAAAAGCAAACTTCCTCTATACAAAGAAAATCTTATATGTATATTTTAAGAATAGAAGTGGAATGTCCTCAAATTTTAGTTTTTACAAGTTGTCCCTTTTAAATTTTTCCAAAAAATTTCAGAAAATAGATTATAATGAACTCTTTCTGCAAACACTTCTCTGTGAGTATAGTGATCAATATTTTGCCATATTTCATGTTTTTCTACATCTATCCTTTTCTTTGCTGAAATATTTAAAGCAAATCCTAGAAGCCATGACATTTCAACCCTAAATCCTTCCATACAGAATACTCAATACAGCTCCACACAAAAAGCTAATTGCACATAAAAAAATTGACAACAATCCCTATAACACTCAGTTGGTTTTCAGTTTTTCTGATTGCCTTTCTACAATTGTAAAAAAAATTCTTTCTACAGTTACTGAGATTCAGGATTGCTTATTTTTTTAACCATTAAAAAAATTAAGTATAGTTAATTTTATATATATTATATATAAATTATATATTATATATATTATATAAAATAACTGAATAATTGAATCACTTGGCTTTACACCAGAAGATAACACAATATTCTCAATTAACTATACTTTATACATATATATATTCTTTCTCAGATTTTTTCCATTATAAGCCATTACATTGAATATAGTTCCCTGTGCTATACAGTAGGCCCTTGTTTTTTATCTATTTAATACATAGTAGTGTGCATACGTTAATCCCAAATTCCTAACTTATCTCCCTCTCCTCACCCCCCTATTATATCCTTTGCTAACTATGAATTTGTTTTCTATATCTGCATATCTATTTCTGTTCTTGTAAATAAGTTCATTTATATCATTTTTTGAGTTCCACATAAAAGTGATATCATATGATATTTGTCTTTCTCTGACTTATTTCACTTAGTATGATAATCTCCAGGTTCATCAATGTTGCTGCAAACAGGATTATTTCATTCTTTTTTACAGGATTGATTTTTTTTTTTTTTTTTTGAGGCAAGGAATATGATTTTATTTGGAAAGTCAGCTGACTGAAAAGGTGGCAGACTAATGTCTCAAAATAACCATTTTATTGGGGTCTGGATGCCAGTTTCTTTTATAGAACAGAAATGGGGGGAGGTGAGGAAACAAAGTAAAGAGGCCATTAATCTTGCAAATATCTCCTAGGATGGCAAGCCTCAGGCGGGGGATGTGTTTATTTCTTCCATCCTGCCGCCCCCCAGGTGGACGGGGCCCTGAACAAAGGCATTTTGGTTTAATATTCAGGCAGAGGGGCAGGGTTTCCTGAGGCACACCACTTTGTACCGGCAGTGTCCTTTCAGTGAACAAAAGCAACAGGATGCAAAGGTTAAGAAACGGATCCAAATGAGGCTGTAATTGGCTCCTCCCTGTAACACAGCTTCTGGTGGTATGCTGGCCATCTGTGGTGTCCCTTGGCTTATGAACACTGCATCACACTGATCTCTGCCTTCGTCTTCACATGATGTTCTCCCTGTGTGTGGCTGTGTCGAAATTCCACCCCCTTCCTTTTTATAAAAAATAAAGATACCAGTCATACTGGGTCAGGGGTCACCCTATCCAGTATGACCTCATCTTAACTAAATTCCATCTTCAACAGCACTGTTTCCAAACAAGGTCACATTCTGAGGTTCTAGAAGATAGGACTTCAACAAATGAATTTTGCATATGTGCAGACTAAGTCGCTTCAGTCCCTTCCAACTCCCTGCGACCCCCTGGACTGCAGCCCGCTTCCCTGTCCATGGGATCCTCCACGTTAAAACACCGGAGTGGGTTGCCATGCCCACCTCAGGGCATCCTCCAGAGCCAGGGACAGAAACCAGGCCTCCTACGTCTCCCACACTGGCAGGCGGGCTCCCCACCACTAGCACCACCCGGGAAGCTTGGGGAGAGACAATCACTGCACAGCAGATGATGTTTCTGTGAACCTAAGCTGTGTTTAGCACCCGTTATCCTGAAATTTGCACTGCAGGGAATAATCCCCAATGTAGTACCAGCACAAGGCCATGCTCCTGATGTTGGGCCCTTGTCTCCAAGGATTGATTTTTTTGACAAGACTGCTTCACAGGTGGTACCATGTCCTTCAGATTGCAGCAGCTGAAGAGGGTCACCATAGCCAGTTGTCCCACTGTTTAGGGTCAGCAAGGTTCATCAGTGTGGTCAAGGTGTCAGCCTAGTCTGTCCAATAGGAAGTTTTTCTTTCCTCCTTATAACCAAAAAGCAGTCAGTGCTTGGCACCCTGCCAATGTCTAGTTCTCATTGACCTTTCTTCTAGAATTTTAGCATTTGTCGATGACCGTAGCCTGAATCAACTATTTCATTAGGGATTGTAGAATAGATGTTTTTGCATTCTACCATTCCTTTCCACACTTAGCAGCTCTAAGCACTTAGTAATGCAGCACTTTCTGACATCAATTAGGGCTATGTGAATACTTTGAAATAGAACTTGTGCAGGAAAGGCACAGTAATTCTTTTGTGCTAATTTGTGCTAATTCTTTCTCTTTCATTACCATTGTAGAAATAGAGTTCACATACAAGCTATTTCCACTGGACACAGATTATTTTTTGAGGGCTTTTTTGAATATATTACAAATTCCTTGCTTTTAAAATATTTCGTATGATTTCAATCAATTAGCCTTGATTCTTTTTGATTCTCAAATTGACTTGGAGAGCACATACAAGCTGGTTCCCCCATCTTTTATAAGTGACTATGTTAGTCTTTAAAACACTTCATTATTCTCTAGCACAACAGAATGCCCCAGGGTCATGTCGTACATTTTCTTTCTTCCCTCCTTCCCTTTCTTCCTCCTTCTCCTCCTGCCTCCCTCCCTCCCTCTCTCTTTCTCACTCTCTCCCTTTCTTTCTTCTTTCCTTCTCTCTCTTCCTTACTGCCTTCCTCCCTTCCGTTCTCCCTCCTTCTCTCTCTCTTCTTTCTTTTTTCTCTGAAAACCTTATTCATTCTTCCAAGAATCCTATTTAGTGTTTTTTTTTTTTTTTTTTTCTGGTAATGGGGATGGTTTTTAGAGACCACATTCTCAGTATTGCAAGTGACATTGTTATTGGATTTTTCAGTGGTCAGAGGCAGAAAATATATTTTTAAATGTATGAGCTTATATTGATATTTCCAATAAAAATGTGACTACAGAATTTTTACTTAAATTTTATTTTTGTGTCTGTTTTTAACCTAAAATTTTTATTTCTCTATAAGATTAACATAATCACTTACTTTATCATGAAATATATAAAAGTTTCAAAATAACAGTAATAACAATATAAATATTACTAACCAAACTAATAAATTATACTGAAAATTATTTCCAGTTACTGACTATATTATTTTCAATATACTGAGCATATCCTGTCAAGTACATATGGTCAAACTACTGTATTCTGAAGTTCCTTGAAGCTTTGCCTTTCTCTGTAAAGCTATGTAACCGACATGACATAAAATTAGTTCTGTTTATTCCAATTTGCTTTCAATCTATAGAGATTTCTCTTTTCATTTTGACTTAATTTTTTGAATGGGTTGAAGTACATGTTTTCTGGCCAAGCTTTAATGAGGTATTTTAAGAGAAATATTGTTCCATCTTTGATCATTCCATTCTATTTTCTACCTCCTCTATGTGTAATGATTTTTCTAATTTTTTACTTACTCTTTTAGAATTTATACTGTGAAAATATAAGGACTTATATGTATATATGTATTTCCCTTTCATACCTAAAATATAGCATATTAGCACACTATTCTGCACTTTGCTTTTTAAAATAGTAATTTAATAATATATCCTGTGCATCATTCTATATCAATAAATCAAGTGCTGCTCTGATTCTTTTTATAACTGCATAGAGTCTACTATGCGAATGCACTTTAGTTTTTTTTTAACCAGTATCCCACTGATGGACATTTGAGCTGATTCTAATCTTCTGCTATTATAAATAATGTCACAATAAATAATTTGTGTATATATAATCTTTTCCTTTGGGATACATTTCTAAAAGTGGAATGACCAAGTCAAGGATAAATACATATCATTTTCCTAATTAGTGCTAAATTTTCCCTTCTTCAGTGGTTGCACAGTTTTCATTCTTATCAACAATGTATTAAAGTTCCAGTTTCTCTACAACCTGGTGAACAGAAGAAATTATAGGAGTTTGCATTTTTTGTCAATCTGTTGGTAGAGAAATAATTTCTCACAGTATTTCAATTTTTCTAAGTATGAATGATGTAAAAAATTTTCCTGTGTTTAAAGAGCATCTGTTTTTATTTTTCTGGAGATTATCTATTCATGTCTCTCCCAAGTTTTCTATCAGATTGTTATCATTTTCCCTCCAGTTTTACTGAGATGAATTGTTCAATTGGCATCACCAGTACACCTTAAACTTACATTGTGTAAGTTTAATAAGTGTATAGGGATAATTTGACACACTTATTGCGCAATGACTAGTGTAATAAGATTAGTTAACACCTCCATCACCTCACATCATTAGCATTTTGTTGTTGTGAGAATATTTAAGGTCTACTTCCTTAGCAACTTTCAAGAAGCACATATATTGTTAACCACAGCCATCATGCCGTACATGGAGCCATGGCACTTAATTCATTTTGTAACTGGAGGTTTGTACCCTTTGACCAACATCTCATTTCCTCTATCCAGGTTGCCAGTCTTTTTTTCTCAGTCTTTGATAGATCTCTATATTTTACAGAGACAAGCTCCATGATAAACATTGCCAACATTTCCTCCATTTTCCCTTTGTCTTTTGCCTTAGCTTATGAAGATTTTTGCTATGTGAAGGCTTTTTTTTTTTTCCTTATTGTGTCTGGATATTTAGTCCTGGATAGGAACATTTTCCTTACTCCCAGGCTTTAAGGGATTTCACTCATGCTATCTTTTAATACTAATAAGAGTTATTTTCATACATTTAGACCCTTGATCCATTTAAAATGTATTCTGGTGTATGCTATGAAATATGAATCCAATTTTACCTTTATTTAAATGGCTATTCATTCTAAATTTTCTAAGTCAAAAACTTTTTAATTAAAAAGGTGAGCTTTTAAAGTGGTCTTCTCTCTTGATTTGAAATACCATCTATATCATTTATTATATTTCCGTATCATTTGGCTCTAGTTTTGTACTTTCTTTTGTTCCATTGGTCTGTCTTTTCATGTAGCAGTACCATTCAACTGAATTATAGAGGCTTTTATACTATGTTTACTGTTTGATAGGGTCTATGCCTTTCCCCCATATTGTTCATCCTTTTCAGGCTTTTGCTTTCCTGGCTATTCTTGCTGATTTATTTGTTTATCTTTTAACACAAAGTTTAAAATTCATTTATCTAGCTCCAGAAAAGAAATCTGATGTAATTTTTTTATCGAGATGGCATGCCATTTATTGCAGGCAGATTCTTTACTGTCTGAACCGCCAGAGAAGCCCAAATAACTTAAAACTGCTTTTTTTTCATGTTGCATCTTCCTATCCAGAAAACAGAATATTAAATATCTTTCTATGTGATCTGGCTTTGTTGTTAAACAGTCTCTAAGTCATGTCCAACTCTTTGCAACCCCATGGACTGCAGCCTGCTAGATTCCTCTGTCCATGAGATTTCCCAGGCAAGAATAGTGGAGTGGATTGCCATTTCCTCCTCCAAGGATATTCCTGACCCAGGGATTGAACCTGTGTCTCCTGCATTGGCAGGCAGATTCGTTACCATTAAGCCACCAGGAAAGACCATCATCTGGCTTATTTGTATCTAATTTTTAAAAACTAAAGAGACAATGTTTTGTAATTTGCCTTTACATTTTTAAAAAATTTATTTTTATTTATTTTTAATTAGAGGATAATTGCTTTACAAAGCTGTGTTGTTTTCTGCCGTGAAACAGCATGAATTGGCCATAAGTATTCATATATCCCCTTCCTCTTGAGCCTTTTCATTTTCTTAACTGTATATCTTGGAGAAGTTCTACCTCAATCTACATAGATTCATCTCATTTTTTAAGGTTGTGAAGTATTCCCTTATACGAGTGCACCACAATATATTTGTGTCCTTTTGATAAACATTGTTTTTGCTACTATAAATATACTATGATGAAAGTTTCTAGACATTCATGGGCAAGTATCTCTGCAGAATCAATTCCTAAAAGGGAAATTTCTGGGCCAAAGTATATGCAGAGTTTTGCCAAATTGCCTTCCAAGAATCATGCCATTTATCACTCCAACAAAGGTTACGTGAGAATGAGTTTTCTCCCATGCTTGCCAGTACTGTACAGAATCAACATTTATCATCTGATGCTTTAATACATTGGCACCAGCTCACCTGGGCGAGATTCTCTGGTGCCCACTGAGCCTTCTGTGAAATGACTGAGCAGAAGCTACCAGGACTGCCCTGCCTAGGAGTATGTTTGATGGTATTGCATGGATTTGCTTGGCCCCTGGGGAACCCTGGGAGATGATGGAGAATATGCCTCAGAGTTATACCAGCCAGGAGCGAAGAAGTTTTTTTATCTTTCAATTTCCCATCTACCAAATGGATTGAGTGCTACTCTCGGGGTCACTAACTCTAACACTTCTGGCTCAGCCTGCAGCCATGCTCCCTGCCCAGGTGGAGAAACACAGGCATTCCCAGTCATCAGCGAGGTGAATGCTGAGAGGATAGGTTGGGGCGCCAACAGTGTTGGCTGGAGATCTCTGTCAAGAAACCACACTTTATGCCTGAAGAAGAAAAATAAAATAATTTGTATATTGCCACAGAGGGTAGAACACAGCACAAAAAGAGATATAAGATATAGAGTTCTTGGAACAGATACAAATAAAATGTTACAGGATTGTGCAAATGAGGGAGGGGAGGAGATGCGAATGACAGATAGAAACTATTCACTGAGGTAGAAGAAAAAGGTGGGGGAGGACTTCCCGGTGGTCCAGTGGTTAAGACTTTGCCTTCCAATGCCAGGGCATGGGTTTGATCCCTGGTAGGAGCTAAGATCCCGTATACTTTGCCGCCAAAAAAACCAAGACATAAAACAGAAGCAATATTGTAACAAATTCAATAAAGACTTTAAAAATTGTCCACATCAAAAAATTCTTTAAAAAAAAGTCTGCAGCAGGCACTGTGCAAACCTCATTAATCTATTGATAACGATGTTGAGCTTAAAGTAAACTTTGAACAATTCCTGATCACCTTGGGGCAAGGACACCATGAGATAAATAGACTGGGAGAGTGAACAATGAGGAGAACATTTCCACTGGTCCGGATAAAAGGTGGTTCTCTTAACCTTACCTGGTGAAAGGTTTTCATTAACCCCTTAGAGAGGAGAAAGTTTATGTATGAACTTCATTGTATGTTTTATGTGGTTTATGTGGTATTTTAAACTAACCCAGTCATTCTCAACTAACTCTTCTATGATTTTCACATAAAGCCCTGCATTAAGTTGTAGGCAGTGTTGTGGTTATCACTTAATTGTATGTTTGCTTAGTAATTTAAATTTTTTTTAAGTCTTTCATTTCAAGAGGCAGACTACTTCCCAAAAGATGGTACAGTCTCAGGAATCAAACTGCTTGCACTTGAACCTAATCTCTACTGGAGTCTCTACTGGAGAGACTAGGTTCAAAGGCTCAGCTGGATGATCTTGAGCAACTTTCTGAACTTCTCTGATCTCTTGTTTCCTCATCTGTAAGATTAGGAACCTACTCCTTAGGAATGTGGTGAAGATGAAATGAGCCAAGTCTACATAAATGCCTGGCATATAATGAGTAGGCCATAAATATAAGGTATTTTGTTAGAATATCAGTTCTGGGAAGTCTTAATGATGAAAGTCAAGGTTCAGGTGCTCCAAAAAATACAACTGGTAAAACAGCTCTCCTGGCAGAAGGCTGCTTCATCAAGCCCATCTGTGCCTGAGCTTGTCTGCACTGAGGCAGGGATAGACTGGTGGGTCTGGGTGTCAGTATTTCACGTTGTTCTTCTAGGCCTACGGACACACTCAAAGTCATGTGTGTGGTGGAGAAAGACTCCAAGGCTGTGAGTCTTTATTGACCTAATAAGAGTGGAGGCTTGTCCTGAGGAAGGGGCACCCAAAGCAGCCCAAAGTCAGTATACATTTTGAAAACTGACTGAAGAGGTACTTCATTCCTGCAGTAAATAACCAGGCTGCTTTGTCACCTGGGGAGGGGCACTGTCCCATGCGTGCAAAAATTCCCCTGGTGATAATAAAAGGACTGTATCATGAGCATCAAAGCACAGTGCTTCCTGGCAATTTAACAAACTTTCAAAAAGGAATCAAAGCAAAAATAAACAAACAAACCCCAGAGAATTCCCTGGATGATTACCCCCAAGAATTTAATTTTTTGCCATTAATTAGTATCTGGCTTATGATAGAGATCAGAAGAAATGAGAGTTGTTTTCTTTAAGGAATTGTGCAAGCTAAGGAACAGGCCAAACGAGAATGAGAGATAAAAGCCAGGCTGGAGCCCAAGGGTTTCATGCCTCTCCTTTCTTGATAAATAAGCTTAATTAAAGCTTTTGCACTTGAATTCAATTCCTCTTGTGCTAACTTTTGTTCAGAGCATGCTTCTCTCTCTCATTTCATCATTAAGGAGAATAATTCTTAGAGCCAAGAGAAGTTATGGAAGCATCATAATTTAGTTTAAATGTGTTGAAGGTTCATTCTGAGATGACAAATATCAACTTCAGGCTCCATTCCACTGCTGGTAAGAGACGCTTGAATAAGGAATTGGGTAGGAAATTTCCTCAAGGAAGATCATTTAAGACATTAATGTGACAAGTCATTGGGAAAAAGAAAAGTCTCATTCAGAAATGCCATTATTAAACACTGAAAGTCTTGCTTTTGTTTTTCTTTTTGGTTATGTCCCCTTCAGTGGAAATATGGACTGGTCTGCCAGGATGTGTGTGTGTGTGTGTTCAGTTGCTCAGTTGTGTGACTCTTCTCCACCCCATGGACCGTAGCCCACCAGGCTCTTCTGTTCATGGGATTTTCCTGGCAAGAATACTGGAGTAAGTTGCCATTTCCTCCTCCAGGGGATCTTCCTGACTCTGGAATTGAACCCGTGTCTGTGGTGCTTCCTGCATTGCAGGCAGATTCTTTATCTCTGAGTCACCAAGGAAGCCCAGGGAAATCTCTGAAAATCTTCCTTTTTATCCATATATACTTTATGGAAGATAATTCTGAAGGTCAGATAATGTAAATACCTAGGATGGAGCTGCCCATCAGGATTTAAGGGCAGTGGGTTGGGATGCTTATGGCCGAGTTCTTGTGAAAGGGATTTTATTTTTGGCAAGTCTGTAAAGATCAGGACACCGATTTGTAAAAAAAAAGACCAGCCTCTTTAAGACATCTTTACTCTCAATACAAATTTTTTCTTAGGAAGAGCAATGAACTTTTATATGACAGCAATGAGAAGAAAAGGGAGTAAAGAACTCATCCGAAAAAAAGGAAAGTCACCAATTTTCATTTTTGCTATGCTCATTGGGATACTGATTTAATTAGTTTGTAAGACACTATTACTCTTGAACTGTAGTTGTTCTACAGAAAGTGGAAACACAGAACCTATTCTAATTACTGAGAATTTGTTGCTATTTTGTTGTTGCTATTGAATTTTTTTTTCTTTTTCTCTTTCATTTATTTATATTAGTTGGAGGCTAATTACTTTACAATATTGTAGTGGTTTTTTGCCATACATTGATATGAATCAGCCATGGATTTACATATGTTCCCCATTCTAAACCCCCCTACCACGTCCCTCCCCATCCCATCCCTCTGGGTCATCCTAGTGCACCAGCCCTGAGCACTTGTCTCATGCATCCAACCTGGGCTCGTGATCTGTTTCACCATTGATGATATACATGTTTCAATGCTATTCTCTCAGATCATCCCACCCTCACCTTCTCCCACAGAGTCCAAAAGTCTGTTCTATACATCTGTGTCTCTTTTTCTGTCTTGCATATAGGGTTATTGTTACCATCTTTCTAAATTCCATATATATGCATTAGTATACTGTATTGGTGTTTTTCTTTCTGGCTTACTTCACTCTGTATAATGGGCTCCAGTTTCATCCACCTCATTAGAACTGATTCAAATGTATTCTTTTTAATGGCTGAGTAATATTCCATTGTGTATATGTACCACAGCTTTCTTATCCATTTGTCTGCTGATGGGCATCTAGGTTGCTCCCATGTCCTGGCTATTATAAACAGTGCTGCGATGGACATTGGGGTACACGTGTCTCTTTCAGTTCTGATCTTCTCGGTGTGTATGTCCAGGAGTGGGATTGCCGGGTCATATGGCAGTTCTATTTCCAGTTTTTTAAGGAATCTCCACACTGTTCTCCATAATGGCTGTACTAGAATTCTTTTCCCTAGTTTATGTTTCAGATATGAATAAAATTCCATGAATGGAATTTGGTAAACTTCCACATTGAATCATAGACAACATGTAGTCAAATCCCAGTTCTCAATGGGCTTTTAACCTAAAGATATATTTCCTAATGACTCCCCACACCACCCTCTTTGCTGCCCAAATGTTTAGTCCTACAGCTTCTTTAATCTCGAGTGTTTCATTTGGTGGGGGGCTTTGGCCTCCACATAATCAGGATAGTTCTGTGGAGACCTGGGCAACTTGAGTCACTAAATTCCATGTCTTCCAAGGCCAGTATGTGAAGCAAGCCACACTACTGTGTGCATGCAATGACTGTTGTCCAGTTGGGAGATAACACACAGCTGGGTTTATATTTGGTGAGTTGTCTATAAAAGTGGGAGAATCAGTAACCCAGGCTAGAAGGGAGTAGCCAATTTGTTATTTTAATCACCATGTCTCTATAAATTATTTGCATCCCTCAGATGGGAAACTAGGCTTAAGTGGAGAACCTGGAGGTGACGAAAATTTAAGGAAAGGAAATACAAGGAAAAGGTCAAAAATCAGTGTTTAAGATCAGTCACTTTAGATTGGTTCTTATGGATGTAATTTCCATGATTTTTTGGCAGACTTGAGAAAAGTGGGGAACTGGAGGAGATGCAAGCCGGGCAAAGTGTTCACAAAGTTCTACCTGTCCATTAGGGCCAGAGGGAGGTTATTTTAGGAGCAGAAATATATACTTTAAAATGTGCCTATTTTAGGGTTTTGGATTTTCCTTATTTCCTACATTCTCTTTTATTTAGTCAAGTTTTTTTTAATGTCAATGATAAGCTACAATAGCAAAATCAAAAACAATATGAGTATATGCATTCATAAGTATAAAAGATAATACTATATCTATTTCAACTGGGTCAAGGGGAGCTAAAGATTGAGAATGGGAGCCGGTGCGTCTCTTCTTGAGTCAAAGCTTCAGTGGGAATTAACATACAGGAAACCTAAATGACTTCCTTGGGACTTTTATTTTCTGCTAAAATCTTGGAAGATGTGTGTTTACTCATAAGGGAGGCTGTTTCCATTCACAATTCATATAATACCAAAATTATATTTATAAGCTGCTTACTAGAACTAGAAAAAATAGAATATGTAAATAAACTTTCCTTCATGTTATCCAAGAAGAAATACTTTCTAGATTATTGTCTGTATAAATCCAAGTTTTGATGTATTGAGTTTGCTAAAGAAAGGTGATTTTTCATCTGAAAAATCTTAGTCATAGATTTCAACTTGTTTCTATTTTGCTTTTTCCTTTGCCTGGAATAAACTTGACTTGCTTGATTGATTAAAAGAAATTCCGTGTTTGTATAACTACTTGTCAGACAATACAATGGACAGAACCATGTCGCATCATACCATTTTATTTGTAGTATTGCAGGTGAAAGATATCAGTAATAGTATTACTAAGGTACTAAAAATGTTTTCTAGCATGTTTGACTTTTAAAACTAATTTATAACCTAAAATCTGCAGTTTTTATTTAAAGTGAACTACACTATCCCAATCATACCAAATAGCCTAGTTTAATTGTTCCCTTGGGAGAGACCTCCTTCTTTCCTCTTTGTCCTCCACCTCCCAGCCCTAAGCATCCCAAGTCATAACCTACTGTATATTGTTTTGAGTTAAGTGAAAAGTGAAAGTGTTAATCATTCAGTCATGTTATGAGTTAAAGGAGTGATTTATCATGTACATTATGTGTGTGTGCATGCTAAGTCGCTTCAGTAGTCCAACTCGTTGCAATCCCGTGAACTGTTACTCCTCCAGGCTCCTCTGTCCGTGGGATTCTCGGGCCAGAACACTGGAGCGGGTTGCCATTTCCTCCTTCAGTGGATCTTCCCCACCCAGGCACCTTGCCAATGTCTCCTGAATTGGCAAGAGGGTTCTTCAGCATTCGTACTGCCTGGGAAGCCCATCATGTACATTACTCCTTTTCAAAAAGGATCTGGGGTGATTGCTCTAGAAGCTTTTGACAAAAGCTGAATAATGAATAAAAAGAAATGCTGATGTTTTTAGCAAGGGTAGCAGTGAGTGGAGAAGAGAGAGAAGAATCTGGCCATTAGAGGGTGAGGACAGCGCTTTGGGCTGGGGATACCATATCCAGCACTTGTCTCAGCTCTGGAAGGACAGGAATGGTGTTTGGTTTCCCCTCGCAACGCTTTGAAGTGCCTCCCCTTGGAACCCACAGTCAGAGGAAAAGTGAGATAAGTACACAAATGACTGTGATTCTAAACAAATCAGTGATCCAGTGGGCTTTAAAAGTTTGAGGCTATTTTAAAAAGAAATACAGTGGTAGTATTGTCAAGTATATAAACTGAATTAAATGCCAAGAAATATCTAATTTTAGTTACTGGTGATGACTCAAGTTTTTGTGGAAATGTTAGACAGTTTTTGACCTTTAAATCATGATAATATGTTCTAACCAGTTTAAAAGAACTAATTTTAATTGTGAGTGTATGTAAATTTTAGTTTTCTGATGTTTTGGGCTTACGCATAGGAAAACAAAGAACAAAGAGGTTTTGCTTGGAATCAAACCATTGTGGTTGTTTTACTCCCAGGGTGACAGTCTTTAAGGACATATAAAAGCATTGAGGAAAAAAATTTTAAAAGCACCAGTGTTCACATAAGCAGTGGTTAAGTCACTTCATTGAATGTAAAGCTGAGAAATTTCCTGATAATTGATCATCTGTCCAAGTGTTGACAATCTTTCCTGCTTACTGACACTTATATAAAGCCCAGACAGCTGAAGAAAATCAAATCTGATTTTAAAGCAGTAAAAAGAATGACATAGTAAAAGATAAATGTCTGTCTTAAAAACTGGTCATTTCTAGAGGGCAAAAAATATCAGGTTGTTGAGAGATGAAATGTCTCAGGTCGCTCACTGAACCTCTGTGGGCCTGTATGTTCCTGGAGTGGCAGAGATGTGATTCCATGGCTCAGAGCATCACTGTCTCTCTCACAGACGTTCCAAGACCCAGAGGATGAGAATTCCCAGAGCCGACTGCATGACGGGAGAAAACTCACCGTGGGGGAAGATAAATGTTTTGCAATAAGAGTGAGCAATTGGCTGAAGGGAACAATTACTTTTATCTTTGCTACTGAGCCTTTGGTTTCTGCCAAGTATATTTATGCTTCTTGGCGAAGACTCCATTTTAATTTCTTGGCAAAACAGATGCTCAGACATCTCTTTTTACAATATCTAGTAAAAGATATTGTAAACACTCATTCTGCAGGGCTTAAAAGCTACAGTTGGGGATTGAATAACATCTGCCTCCTTGAATCTTCAGAGAGGAAAGAATTCTTCAGGAAAAGAGAACTTTTCGTAGGGTGTTAATAGAAAAGAGTCTGTTTAGTGAAGATACTTAGTCAGTTTCCTCTTCTGAGTGTTCTCACTGACTCTGAGAGACAGTTTCAATTCTTGATGTCATAAAAAAATAGAACAATACCCACCCCCCAGTCCACCTTTCTATTCCTCATAAATTCTGGGGCAAGACAGGCTCATATTCTCTTACTTCCTGTCTGGTGTGAATGTGACAGTGTAATTTCAGCTCTGGGAAGTCACTGAGAACATTGGAGCAAGTGATTAGTGAAGTTATTATGTGTCACTCAGGGAAAATTTCCTATACAAGTCAGGCCAAAGATCCAAGCGTAAGTGAGCTCCTGGCACATGGTACTAAACAAAACTGACAGAAACAAAACTTGGAGTTCTTGAAACCAATGCATTTCTCCTACGAGAAAGTGCTCTGACAACGACAAGTGTTTTGTGTAGTGATCCAAATTGCCTCCTGGCTGTGACCATGCTTCTTAGGAGAACAGGATGGATGTTTGACGCGGGTTTGTGACCCATCTCTAAAAATTTACTGTTTTGTTCAAAGAGAAAGTATTGGGTAGAAAAAACACCACTGATTTTTTTTAAAAAAAACTTCTAAATGCTAGGTATCTTGTCTATGATAAAATGCAGCCTACCCACAGCCCCCAAGTTACATGTCATATGTTACAAGCAGACATGAAAGGGATATCCCTTAATTCAGGTTGTGATACCATTAGCAAGGATTTAAATGTTCATAGTTTAAGCTCTATTTTGATAAGAAAAAAAATTCTTTACACTCAGTCATACCACTGTGTGTGTATATATATATATACACACACACATCATCCTTGTCCTATATTAAAAATTATAGAATTGGCAAGGCTGAATGTAAAGAATTTTTTATATGTAAAAAACTGTTTATATATATGGCATATATATATATATATGTATGACCTCCCTGGTAGCTCAGACAGTAAAGAATCTGCCTGCAATGCAAGATACCCAAGTTTGATTCCTGGGTTTTGAAGATACCCTGGAGAAGGGAATGGCAACCCATTCCAGTATCCTTCCCTGGAGAATTACAGTATTCTTGCCTGAAGAATTCCATGGACAGAAAAACCTGGAGGGCTACAGCCCATGGGGTCACAAAGAGCCAGCCACAAATGAGTGACTAACATTTTCACTTTTCACTTTCACACACACACAAACACACATGTATCTCAAATAAACAAATACAACTCTCTTGTGTGATAACCATGTTAGATATTATTAATTATGCATTTCAGTAAACTTTCAGGATTCTTCTCAACAGAGCTTCCAGGCAGCTATCACCCAAAAGACTTCTTATAAGGATGTAAGAATGTGTCACAAAATGGGAGGCAGGAATACTGAAACAACTTGACTTGGTCCAGAGGCAGAAGGCTATTGGAATCTTTTATTTATCTTTCATCTTTGTTACTCCATGAGTATTTGTGATAGGCAGAATAATAATCCCTAAAGATGTCCTAATTCCTGGAACTTATGAAAACGCCACTTTATGTGACAAAAGGAACTTTGCCGATATGATTAAGTTAAAGATCTTGAGACAGAGAGATTGTTCTGGATTCTCCAGGTGAACACAGTTTAATCACAAGGGTCCTTAGAAGAGGGAAGCTGGGGGTCAGAGTCAGAGACGAAGATGTGACATCGAAAGCATAGGTTATAGTGATGCAAACATACGTCAAGGAATGCAGGCAGTCTCCAGAAGATGGAAAAGGCAAGTAAATGAGCTTCCAGGAGGAATGCAGTCCTGCCAACTGGTTTCTGATCTCCAAAATACTAACATAATAAATATGCTTGTTTAAGCCACTAAGCTTATGGTAATTTGTTACAGCATCAACAGGACATTAATACAGTTTTTACTTCATTGAATTCATTGTCTCCTGGCTGAGAGAATGGCTGCTTTTTTTTTTTTTCTGCTCCTAGTTCATGTGGCAAAACACATGAGCCTCCCCAGAATGCCCAAGCTTACAAGTCCCATACAGATTCTGACTCAACCCTCTTGGCTTCGTGTTCAAATTCCACAAAGAGAATGTAATCAGGGGGCTGGGCAGTTCTCAGAGATGAGGAGCAGGGCAGATGTCTCAAACAGGCACCTACTGCATAGTTCATGCCTTTGTTTAATGACTTCTTAAATTTTAAATTTTATTTTACAAATGCCACGTATCTGGGGTGTTGTAGATGGTGTTTCACGCCTCTCTCTAGCACTTTTCACATGCCCCTCTAACCACATCTGACCTTGGCCATGTGCTTTGCTTTGGCCGATGGAACAATAGCAAACAACTGGTCTTGTAAAAGCATTTGCATATTTCTGCTTCTTCTCTTGGAGCCTTATCCCTGTCCTAAGAGCAGCCCCTGGCCAGGCTGCTGGAAGATGAGACACCATGTAGCCCAGAACCAAGTCGTCCCAGCTGAGGCCATCCTAGCCAGCCAGTCTCCAGCCTACCTAGGTGCTGATCACAGGTGCATAAGCGCACCCCCTAGCCCAGCTCAGATTCGCACAATTGCTCAGCCAACCCAGTATAAGTTAGCAACTCACCACCAACAACCACAAACCAGACTCATGAGCAAGAATAGGTGTTACTGACGAATGCCACTGAGGTTTCATGGTTTTTTGTTACACGCCATTATTTCAGTTCAGTTCCGTTTAGTCTCTCAGTCGTGTCCAACTCTTTGCGATCCCATGGACGGCAACACGCCAGGCTTCCCTGTCCATCACCAACTCCCAGAGCTTGAATATTCATTGGAAGGACTGATACTGAAGCTTAAACTCCAATACTTTGGCCACCTGATATGAAGAACAGACTCACTTGAAAAGACCCTGATGCTGGGAAAGATTGAAGGCAGGAGGAGAAGAGGACGACAGAGGATGAGATGGTTGGATGGCATCACTGATTCAATGGACATGAGTTTGGGTAAACTCTGGGAGTTGGTGAAGGATAGGGAGGCCTGGCGTGCTGCGATTCATGGGGTCGCAAAGAGTCGGACACGTCTGAGCAACTGAACTGAACTGAACTGAATAGTTTGGCCTCAGGTCAAGCAACAGGAAGGGAACACAGCCCTACCCATCAATAGAAAATTGGATTAAAGATTTACTGAGCATGGCCCCACCCATCAGAACAAGCCCCATTTTCCTCCTCAGTCTCTCCCATCAGGAAGCTTCCATAACCCTCTTATCCTTATCCATCAGAGGGCAGAAAGAATGAAAACCATAATCACAGAAAACTAACCAAACTGACCACATGGACCACAGCCTTGCCTAACTCAATGAAACTCATAAGCCATGCCATGTAGGGCCACCCAAGATGGACAGGTCATGGTGGAGAGTTCTGACAAAACGTGGTCCACTGGAGAAGAGAACGGCAAACCTCTTCAGTATTCTTGTCTTTAAAACCCCATGAACAGTATGAAAAGGCAAAAAGATAGGACACTGAAAGATGAACTCTCTAGGTTGGTAGGTGCCCAGTACAGTACTGGAGATCAGTGGAGAAATAACTCCAGAAAGAATGAAGAGATGGAGCCAAAGCAGAAACAACACCCAGTTGTGGATGTGACTGGTGATGGAAGTAAAGTCTGATGCTGTAAAGAACAATATTGCATAGGAACCTGGAATATTAGGTCCATGAATCAAGGCAAACTGGAAGTGGTCAAACAGGAGATGGGAAAAGCAAATAAGGACATTTTAGGAATCAATGAACTAAAATGGACTAGAATGGGTGAATTTAACTCCCATGACCATTATACCTACTACTGTGGGCAAGAATCCCTTAAAAGAAATGGAATAGCCATCATAGTCAACAAAAGAGTCTGAAATGCGGTACTTGGATGCAATCTCAAAAACGACAGAATGATCTCTGTTTGTTTCCAAGACAAATCTTTCAATATCACAAGAATCCAAGTCTATGCCCCGACCAGTAATGCTGAAGAAGCTGAAGTTAAATGGTACTATGAAGACCTACAAGACCTTCTAGAACTAACACCTAAAAAGGTGTCCTTTTCATTATAGGGGACTGGAATGCAAAAGTAGAAAGTCAAGAGATACCTGTAGTAACAGGCAAATTGGGCTGTGGAGTACAAAATAAAGTAGGGCAAAGGCTAACAGAATTTTGCCAAGAGAACGCACTGGTCATAGCAAACACCCTCTTCCAAGAACACAAGAGAAGACTCTATACATGGACATCACCAGATGGTCAATACCGAAATCAGATTATATTCTTTGCAGCCAAAGATGGAGAAGCTCTATATAGTCAGCAAAAACAAGACTGGGAGCTGACTGTGGCTCAGATCATGAACTCCTTTATTGCCAAATTCAGACTTAAATTAAAAAAAGTAGAGAAAACCACTAGACCACCATTATTTGGCATTAGATAATTGATATTTCCTTAATTCACTTGCCTTCAAGGCTGAGTCTAATTATCTTAGACAAAAATTGGCTTTTAACATCCTCAGCCAGAGATCAGAGCTGACGTACCAGAAGAGTAAGAAGGCAGATTAATGATTTCTTTTTTTTGCAGATCACCTATTTATCCAGCCTTCTGGCACTATGCTAAGTGCGCTCACAAAACCTACCTTATTAGAGCCTCATAAACACTCTGAGAGGTGGGTTACCTCAGTGAGAGTTAAGTTAACTTGTTCAAAGTTGCTTCCACACTATTGATACAGCCAAGAATGAAGATTTTTTTTTTCTTCCTATGCATAAGAAAGGCAGATCAGAGCAAATTAATAATAGCTCATATGGTGCTTATTTTGTACCAGCAATTTTCCTAAACATTTAAAATATATTAACTCATTTAATTCTCACAAAAAGCTTATGAGGCAAATGCTACTGTTATCCTTTTATGTTAAAGGTGAGGAAACAAAGAGATGAAGTATGTAACCTAAGGTCACACAGCCAGTAAATGGTAGTTCTACAGTTCAAAGCCAAGCTATCCAATGCCAGAGTTCAGATATTTAACAACTGTGCTGTACTACTCTCAGCAAGTGTCTGCTGAATTTTCACTATGTGCCAGGCATTGTTCAAGGTCATGGGATAGAGTAGTGAATACAGTGTCTGCCTTTGTAAACCATGTAATCTGGCAAAGACAGGCAGAAGACAGAGATTAAAAAAAAATGAGTTCCAATTGTGATCAGTGCTAGAAGGTAACAAAGTAGGGTCGAGATTTTCTAGCAGAAGAATGGCTTCGTTAGAATGGGGAACCATTTTTTTTTGCAGAAGTGACATTTGAGATGAGGTCTTACATGAAAAAGGAGCTAGTCATGCAAAGATCTGGAGGAAGAGCACGCTAGGAAAAGGGGATGCTCTTGTGGTAAAGGCATTTGAGAAATAAACATAATGCTAGTGCTGCTGAGATGGAACCAAAATGGGAGAGGGGTAAGATGTGACCTGAGGGGCGGGGTCAGATCATGGGATGCTCTGAGGGCCAAGGTGAAGGAGAACTGTATTCTCAGTGGAAGAGACAAATATTGGAGAGCTTTAAATATGGGAGGGACATGATCTCATTTTTAGTTCTAAGGGTCACTGTGGATGTTACATGAGGAGAGCATGAGTCAGTGCAGGGTGAGTGCTGTTGACAAAAGCAGAAGTAAGGGGATAAGTTAGAAGGGCACTGCATTAGTTATTGAAAGAGATAGGGGGTTGGGACAAGGGTGCCAGAGTGGATGGATTTGGGGTGTGTTAGTGGGGTAGACCTGGCAGGACTTGCTGATGGATTATAGGTAGGCAGTAAGAGAAAATGAGGAATTAAAGCACATTTTGTCTTGAGAAACTCAGTAATGTGGTGCCACTTAATAACATGAGGAAGCCTGGGAAAGAAGCAGAGCTTGTGGAGGGTAGGGTGAGGTGGGGTGGCATAGAGTTCTCTTTTGACCATGTTAAGTCTAAGATGCTGAAGAGACACCCAAGAGGGACTATCGGAGTCAACTGAACTATCATCCTTTCCTTCCTTTGTCTGCCTCTCTTTCTTTTGCTCCATGTAAACCCAGAAACAACTCAGCACATCTCTTAGATCCTTAGATATCATTCAGTCATACAGAAATGCATTCGGGAGCAATGTAAACTCAAGACTTCACTCAGGAGATAGGGGAGGCATTTCATGTCATAAATCCCAAAGCAAACAGCATATACACTAACGACACAATTGTTTCCCAAAGGCATTTCCCAATCCTTAGCCATATCCTCACAGGAATTTTCTCTCTTTGATCTTTATTCTATGCCACACACAAAGTATCTTGGGCTCTTTTTCAAAAGTATTTCTACTATGCACTGACTGTCTTCAGATTGCAAATTCCTCTCTCTGCTATTACACAGAACTGTCTGGCCATCTTGTTTATACCAAAATTTACATACTCAACCCATCACAGTGCTTAGCAAAGGAAGTCTCCCTTAAGTACCGACGTCCAGTTCAGTTCAGTCACTCAGTCATGTCCGATTCTTTGCGACCCCTTGCACGCCAGGCCTCCTTGTCCATCACCAACTCCCAGAGTTTACCCAAACTCATGTCCATTGAGTCGGTGATGCCATCCAACCATCTCACCTCTGTCGACCCCTTATCCTCCTGCCCCCAATCTTTCCCAGCATCAGGGTCTTTTCAAATGAGTCAGCTCTTCACATCAGGTGGCCAAAGTATTGGAGTTTTAGCTTTAACATCAGTCTTTCCAATGAACACCCAGGACTGATCTTCTTTAGGATGGACTGGTTGGATCTCCTTGCAGTCCAAGGAGCTCTCAAGAGTCTTCTCCAACTCCACAGTTCAAAAGCATTAATTCTTAAGAAATCTCCACACTGTTCTCCATAGTGGCTGTACTAGTTTGCATTCCCACCAACAGTATAAGAGGGTTCCCTTTTCTCCACACCCTCTCCAGCATTTATTGCTTGTAGATTAAAAAACTGGAAATAGAACTGCCATATGACCCAGCAATCCCACTCCTGGGCATACACACCGAGGAAACCAGATCTGAAAGAGACACATGCACCCCAATGTTCATCGCAGCACTGTTTATAATAGCCAGGACATGGAAGCAACCTAGATGCCCATCAGCAGACGAATGGATAAGGAAGCTGTGGTACATATACACCATGGAATATTTCTCAGCCGTTAAAAAGAATTCATTTGAATCAGTTCTAGTGAGATGGATGAAAC
Organism: Cervus elaphus; assembly: GCF_910594005.1. Taxonomy (NCBI): domain Eukaryota; kingdom Metazoa; phylum Chordata; class Mammalia; order Artiodactyla; family Cervidae; genus Cervus; species Cervus elaphus. The sequence continues at coordinate 88,196,026 of NC_057826.1, read as the reverse complement.
TGGAGCCCATTATACAGAGTGAAGTAAGCCAGAAAGATAAAGAACATTACAGCATACTAACACATATATATGGAATTTAGAAAGATGGTAATGATAACCCTATATGCAAAACAGAAAAAGAGACACAGAAGTACAGAACAGACTTTTGAACTCTGTGGGAGAAGGTGAGGGTGGGATGTTTCAAAAGAACAGCATGTATATTATCTATGGTGAAACAGATCCCCAGCCCAGGTGGGATGCATGAGACAAGTGCTCCGGCCTGGTGCACTGGGAAGACCCAGAGGAATCGGGTGGAGAGGGAGTTGGGAGGGGGGATCGGGATGGGGAATACGTGTAAATCTATGGCTGATTCATATCAATGTATGACAAAACCCAATAAAAAAAAAAAAAGCATTAATTCTTCTGTGCTCAGCTTTATGGTCCAACTCTCACATCCATACATGACCACTGGAAAAACCATAGCCTTGACTAGACAAACCTTTGTTGACAAAGTAATGTCTCTGCTTTTTAATATGCTGTCTAAATTGTTCATAACTTTCCTTCCAAGGAGGAAGCATCTTTTAGTTTCATGGCCACAATCACCATCTGCAGTGATTTTGGAGCCCCCCAAAATAAAGTCAGCCACTGTTTCCACTGTTTCCCCATCTATTTGCCATGAAGTGATGAGACTGGATGCCATGATCTTAGTTTTCTACCCTAAAGATTAGAAGTTTTAGGGTTTAAATGAAAGTAAGAGTTTCCTATTTGTAAGTATGTGTAGGTATACACATAAAAATGAATATCCTGGTCCTTGTTCTTCAATATAAAGAATTGTCCTTTAGACATAGATGAATTACTTAGGAGTAATTTATCACAACAGGTTTTAGTGTGAAATGTTTTTTTTTTTTCCTTCTAGAACCACAATTGTATTTGTGACTCCTCATATGTTCTCTTGATTGAAAATTATTTGAATCCTAGTATTTTTAGTTCTTTTTTGTTATTGTTTTCTTATTCCATCTTTTAAGACCAGAGGGTAGAATATGCTTCTTGTGTCCTGGTTACATAAAGCAAGCATGATCCATGTGGTCATCTGATATCTACACTATTCTCTGCAGATATCAGCTAGGTGCCAGGCACTGGGCTAAATAGGTAGCACCAAGTCCCTGTCACCAAGAAGTTTACATTCTCACAGTGAAGGTTAGAAAAATTTGGATGGTGAGAATGAAGGAAAAAGATTATAAATTTTATCTTGTCCCCTCCTCCAGGGGTAAGTGCACTCCCCTTATTTCAGAAAGGCTGCTGTGCAAATGACAGTCACCAATACAATCAAATAGAAATTCTATTTTAATGTCACATTTACTGACACACAATATTTATAAATTTGCAGTGATTCTTTGGAGCAGAGTTCACTACTTTATCTCCTGTGGTAAGGTTCAAAAAGCCCAAGAACACTAAGTCAGGGCTTCTGCCAACTAGTTTTGCCTTAGGAAGAAGTGTTTATTAGTTCCAAAAAGTAGCATGTAAATCAAGCATTCCTGCGTGCTGAGCAGGCCAGCAATCTGGACACAACGCAGCAATAAACTGATCTCAGCTGTGGGGCCACTGAACTTCTAAGCCCTTTTGTCAAGAAGTTGTTGTTTCTGTATAGCTATCTGAATGGCAACTCAGAATATAAAGCCCGGAAAATCAACAGCTGATCCTCTGTTAAATAAGTGGTGGTAACATTTTCCAGTTGTTATCCTTCAGAAAACCTGAGCTGGTGTCAGGAAATAGCCTCAAAAGTAAATGGGTTGGAGATCACTCTTAATTCCAGTTGTAATCATGATGGCTAAAGTAATCTAAAAAACTACATCTGGTCAAACCGATGGCATTACATCCCATATCAGATTTAAGTCAATAAGCAAATAGATGAAATTGGTGTCTATGAAAAATACTGAGAGAGCCAGGAATGGGTGACAGTCTTGTTCTGGATTTGTTGCTTGGCTGCCTTCTCTGGGAGAACAATAGGAAGTGCCCTGAGTCAATAGCAGCACACATTGTCCTGGGCAAATGGACAAGTGTCCATCCAGGGGTGTGGCACTGTCCAGGGAGCTCTGATCTCTGACCAGGAAGTGTCATTGAAGTTGTCATTATGAGGTCTCTCCTGCAAAGAAACACAACCTGGCTATTTGCACTGCTTAGAGCATCTCTCTGTCTCTCTCTCACACACACAAACACACAGACAAACTTATTTGGTCAATTTTCTCACCAAAGGAAAATTTACACATCTGTGTACTTAGTCTTTGCAAAGCAGCTTCTTACTCTATTTCTCCACATTAAAAGTTATTAGTTATTTTATTCTGAAAAGTTTCAGGCTCACAGAAAGCATAGAAAGCAATATAACAAAGACATTGGTGCCCACTATTCAGAAATAACACATATTAACCATGTATTTTATTTGCTTCAGATTTTTTAAGACATTAAAAATTAGAGACAATGTCCCTTTGTATCATCCTACTTCCTTGCTTCCACCTCCAGAGACAAACACCATCAGAAAGTCCCTGAAAGTTGTCTTTTTTCACTCAACATTGTTTTTGAGAACTATTCATAGGGAAGCATTTAGATCCAGTTTATCTGTTCATTATAATAGAGGAGGAGCTATTCTACAATTTATCCACTTATTTAAACCTTTTTCCTTCCCACCTCCTTTTGGCAATAACAAGACTGCTACTGTGAGCATATATGTACACATCTGCTTGTACCAAAACAATGTTCTCAATGGTGTATTTCTATAAGTGGAATTGCTGGTTGGTACATACCATGTATAGATTTTTACCTTTATCAGCTATTGCCAAATTGGCCTCCAAAGTTGCTCCAATGTACACTACTAGTCATGTGTTAGAGATTCCATTTCTTTACATCATCACTAATACCAAGTATTGTCAGACTTCTAAAGCATTAAAGTATTACTTGATAGGGTGCAAAATATGTTTTCATTTGCATTTTTCTGACTACTGACGAAAGTGAAAGTCTAACTCTTTGCAATCGCATCGATTATACAGTCTATGTAATTCTCCAGGCCAGAATACTGGAGTGGGTAGCTGTTCCCTTCTCCAGGGGGTTTTCCCAACCCAGGGATCAAACCCGGGTCTCTCACATTGCAGGCGGATTCTTTACCAGCTGAGTCATCAGGGAAGCCCAAGAATACTGGAGTGGGTAGTCTACGACTTCTCCAATGAATCTTCCCAACTCAGGAATTGAACCAGGGTCTCCTGCATTGCAGGTGGATTCTTTACCAGCTGAGCTACCAGGGAAGCCAATTACTGATGAGCCAAGATTTTTTCATATTTTTTTTGGCCATTTTGTCTTCTATAAATTGCCGGACTGTGTCCTTGCTCATTTTTCCATTGTGTTACTTGTATTTTCTTGTAGAGCTAAACAAGTTCTCTTTAATATTCTTGATATTATGATTTGGGCTACATGAGTGGTAAAGGTCTTTTAGATTTTGTGGTTTGTCTTTTGACATTATTTATGGAGCCTTTAACTGTGTAGGAATGACTCATTCATAAAACTAAGATTATAACATTTGGTCCCATCACTTCATGGCAAATAGAAGGTGAAAAAATGGAAGCAGTGGCAGATTTTATTTTTTTGGACTCAAAAATCACTGCAGATAGTGACTGCAGCCATCAAATTAAAAGACACTTGCTTCTTGGAAAGAAAGCTATGACAAACCTAGACAGCATATTAAAAAGCAGAGACATCACTTTGCTGACAAAAGTACATATAGTCAAAGCTACAGTTTTTCCAGTAGTCATGTATGGGTGTGAGAATTGGGCCACAAAGAAGGCTGAGTGCCAAAGAATTGTTGCTTTTAAATTGTGGTGCTGGAGAAGACATTTGAGAGTCCCTTGGACTGCAAGGAGATCAAACCAGTCAGTCCTAAAGGAAGTCAACCCTGAGTATTCACTGGAAGAACTGATGTTGAAGCTGAAACTCCAATGCTTTGGCCACCTGATGTGAAGAGCTGACTCATTGGAAAAGACTCTGATGCTGGGAAAGACTGAAGGCAAAAGAAGAAGAGCGTGAGCTGTTTAGATAGCATCACTGACTCAACAGACATGAATTTGAGCAAACTATGGGAGAGAGTGGAGGACAGAGGAGCCTGGTGCACTACAGTCCATGGGGTCACAAAGAGACAGACACGACTTAGCAACTGAACGACAACAGTTACATTTTAATGACTTCAGTTCAGTTCAGCTCAGTTCAGTAGCTCAGTCATGTCCGACTCTTTGCGACCCCATGAACCACAGCAGGCCAGGACTCCCTGTCCATCACCAACTCCTGGAGTTTACCCAAACTCATGTCCATTGAGTCGGTGATGCCATCCAACCATCTCACCCTCTGTCGTCCCCTTCTCCTCCTGCCCTCAATCTTTCCCAGCATCAGGGTTTTTTCAAATGAGTCAGCTCTTCACATCAGGTGGCCGAAGTATCGGAGTTTCAGCTTCAACATCAGTCCTTCCAATGAACACCCAGGACTGATCTTCTTTAGGATGGACTGGTTGGATCTCCTTGCAGTCCAAGGGGCCCTCAAGAGTCTTCTCCAACACCACAATTCAAAAGCATCAATTCTTCTGCACTCAGATTTCTTTATAGTCCAACTCTCACATCCATACATGACTACTGGAAAAACCATAGCCTTGACTAGACAGACCTTTGTTGACAAAGTAATGTCTCTGCTTTTTAATATGCTGTCTAGGTTGGTCATAACTTTCCTTCCAAGGAGTAAGCATCTTTTAATTTCATGGCTGCAATCATCATCTGCAGTGATTTTGGAGCCCCCTAAAATAAAGTCAGCCACTGTTTCGACTGTTTCCACTGTTTCCCCATCTATTTGCTATGAAGTGATGGGACCAGATGCCATGATCTTAGTTTTCTGAAATTTGAGCTTTAAGCCAACTTTTTCACTCTCCTCTTTCACTTTCATCAAGAGGCCCTTTAGTTCTTCTTCACTTTCTGCCATAAAGGTGGTGTCATCTGCATATCTGAGGTTATTGGTATTTCTCCCAGCAATCTTGATTCCAGCTTGTGCTTCATCCAGCCCAGTGTTTCTCATGATGTACTCTGCATATAAGTTAAATAAGCAGGGTGACAATATACAGCCTTGATATACTCCTTTTCCTATTTGGAACCAGTCTGTTGTTCCATGTTCAGTTCTAACTGTTGCTTCCTGACCTGCATACAGGTATCTCAGTAGGCAGGTCAGGTGGTCTGGTGTTCCCATCTCTTTCAGAATTTTCCACAGTTTATTGTGATCCACATAGTCAAAGGCTTTGGCATAGTCAATAAAGCAGAAATAGATGTTTTTCTGGAACTCTCTTGCTTTTTCCATGATCCAGTGGATGTTGGCAATTTGATCTCTGGTTCCTCTGCATTTTCTAAATCAGCTTGAACATCTGGAAGTTCATGATTCACTTACTGTTGAAGCCAGGCTTGGAGAATTTTGAGCATTACTTTGCAAGCGTGTGAGATGAGTGCAATTGTGTGACAGTTTGAACATTCTTTGAAATTGCCTTTCTTTGGGATTGAAATGAAAACTGACCTTTTCCAGTCCTGTGGCCACTGCTGAGTTTTCCAAATTTGCTGGCATATTGAGTGCAGCACTTTCACAGCATCATCTTTAGGATTTGAAATAGTTCAACTGGAATTCCATCACCTCCACTAGCTTTGTTCATTATGATGCTTCCTAAGGGAGGCCTGGCGTGCTGCGATTCATGGGGTCGCAAAGAGTCAGACACGACTGAGCAACTGAACTGAACTGAACTGAAGGCCCACTTGACTTCATGTTCCAGAATGTCTGGTTCTAGGTGAATGATCATACCATCATGATTATCTGGGTTGTGAAGATCTTTTGTGTATAGTTCTTCTGTGTATTCTTGGCACCTCTTCTTAATATCTTCTGCTTCTGTTAGGTCCATACAATTTCTGTCCTTTATTGAGCCCATCTTTGCATGAAATGTTCCCTTAGTATCTCTAAAATTCTTGAAGAGATCTCTAGTCTTTCCCATTCTATTGTTTTCCTCTATTTCTTTGCATTGAGGAAGGCTTTCTTATCTCTCCTTGCTATTCTTTGGAACTCTGCATTCAAATGGGTATATCTTTCCTTTTCTCCTTTGCTTTTCATTTCTCTTCTTCTCACAGCTATGTGTAAGGCCTCCTCAGACAGCCATTTTACTTTTTTGCATTTCTTTTTCTTGGGGATGGTCTTGATCCCTGTCTCCTGTACAATGTCACGAACCTCCATCCATCGTTCATCAGGCACTCTGTCTATCAGATCTAGTCCCTTAAATCTATTTCTCACTTCCACTGTGTAATCACAAGGGATTTGATTTAGGTCATATCCGAATGGTCTAGTGGTTTTCCCCACTTCCTTCACTTTAAGTCTGAATTTGGCAATGAGGAGTTCACGATCTGAGCCACAGTCAGCTCCCGGTCTTGTTTTTGCTGACTGTATAGAGTTTCTCTATTTTGGCTGCAAAGAATATAATCAATCTGATTTTGGTGTTGACTATCTGGTGATGTTCATGTGTACAATTTATCATTTGTGGGTTTTTTATTGTGGTAAAATACACATAGCATAACATTCACCATTAGTGACATTTAGTACATTAACAAGTATGAACAATCGTCATCATTATCTAGTTCCAGTATATTTTTTATGATTATAAAGAGACCCCATACTCATTAAGCAGTGACTCCCTATTCTCCTCTGATCCAGGCCCTGGGAACCACTAATCTGCTTTCTGTATTTATGAATTTGCCCATTCTGTATATTCCATGTGACTGGAACTATATACTATGTGCCCTTTTGTGACTGGCATCTTTCACTTAGCAAGTTTTCAAGGTTTATCCATGTTACGACAAGTATTAGTACTCCACTCCTTTTTATGGCTGAATAATATTTATTTGTATGGGTATACCACGTTATGCTTATTCATTCATCAGATTAACATTTGAACTGTTTCTACATTTTGGCTATTGTGAACACTGCCCTACAATTACCTGTTTGAGTGACTGTTTTCAAATTTTGGGGTTTATTCCTAGGAGTGGAATTGCTGGGTCATATGGAAATTCTTTGTGTATCTTTTTGTGGGACTCCTGAAATGTCTTCCTCAACAGCTACACCAATTTACAATCCTACCAGCAATGTATGAGGGATCTAATTTCTCCACATCCTCACCAACACTTGCTATTTTCCTTTTTTTTTTCTATTTTCCATTTTAAAAAATTATTTTGATTGCCATTCTAGGGAGTGTCAGTGGTATCTCATTATGGTTTTGACTTGTATTTCCTTAATGGCTAATCATGTTGAGCATCTTATTCTTGTTGGCCATTTTAAAGCTGCTTTGGAGAAATGTCTATCTGAGTCCTTTGCATATTTAAAGATGAGTTGTCATAGTTCTTTATATATGCTGGAAGATCAGATTTCTACTTTGTTGCATTTTAAATCTTAAGTAGTGTAACAGTGTTGCAAAGATTAAAATAATAAGAGGAGTCTCCCCTCAAGGGTCCATATCCCAATCCTTAGAACACTTTCATGGCAAAAGGGACATTGCAGAGCTGATTCAGTTAACAATCTTGCAATGAAAAGATAATCATATATTATCTAGGTGGACCCAATGTAATCACAAGGGTGCTTTAAGAGGAAGGTAGGAGGGTCAGAGGCAGAGAAGAAGATATGACGGGGGAAGGGTGGATCAGAGCAGAGTGACATGGCCAGGAGCCAAGGAATACTGGCAGCTTCTAGAAACTGGAAAAGGCAAGAGGTGGACTCTTGCCTAGAGCCTCCAGAGGGAACACAGCCCCACTGACATCTAGATCTTAACCTTTTAAGTCTCATGAACTTCTGATCTCCAGAACAGTAAGCAATAAATGTGTAATGTTTTGAGACTACGTTTGTGGTAATTTGTTACAGCAATGATAGAAAACAAATACGCTTGGCTATTCTGGCTCTCTACTCTTCGACATGAATATTAGAATGATTTTATTGTTCTACACACCCACAAATACCACAAAAAAGTACTGATTGGATTTGCATGAAATTTATAGATAAATTTGGTGGGACTTGATATCTGTACTTTATTGAGTCTTCCCACTCATAATATATCTTTACATTTAGTCAGTCTTTTATGTCTTTCAATTAAGTATGATAATTATCTCCATAAAAGTCTTTCACATCTTTTAATAGGTTTATTCTGAGTTTTGTTGTTCATTTTAAAAAATTATATATAATTTAATTTAATATTATATATTTAATTTTTTAAACTATTTTCTCTTTGTCATTGTTTGTATATAGGAACACTATAGGCTTTTCCAGACTAATCATTTTTGCCCCCAGGAAAATTGCTGAACTTTAAAATAATTATTCAAATAATTTGCCTAAAATGCCTGTTGGATTTCCCATATAGGCAATCGTTACCTACAAACAATGTGTCTTCCTTTTTAATTCTCATATTTCTTGTTTCTGTTTCTAGTCTAACTACATTGGTCAGGCTTCCAAGCCAATAGAATAGGGTAGTGATAGTACTTCATTCTTGTTCTAGTCAACTAGCTTTGTAATTATATATATTTTTTCCTCTATTTTGAATAATGAAACAGCATGTACTGTTCTGGTGATAGCCTGTCCAAACCATGGAGATTAGCAACCTCTTACACTATCAGTTCTACAAAGATCTCTCTGGAACAAGCCTCCATCTGTGTACCACTTGTTTTCCTCTGTTCAAAAGACAGCCCTCTTGGGAAAGTTGATTGGCTCACCCTTACATACTCTGATTATGGTATGAAGTTAAAAATATTCCCAAAGGAAGTTAGAAGCCAAATAAATCTTAATTATAGTATTATTATTATTTTAAAGGATCTCTTTTATCAGTGTATGAAATCTAGAGTAGATATCCAGAATACCTTTTGTGAGGGGTTTCCCCAGTGGCTCCAAGGTGAAGAATCCACCTGCTATGCAGGAGACATGGCAGGAGTCGCCAGTTTGATGCCTGGGTTGGGAAAATCTCCTGGAGAAGGAAATGGCAAGCAATTCCAGTATCCTTGCCTGGAAAATCCTGTGAACAGAGGAGCCTGGCAGGCAACAGTCCATGAGGTCATAAAAGAGCCAAACATGACTTAGGGACTAAACAACAATACCTTTTATGGGGCTCCTACCATCTTCTCAGTGATGTGAATGACCTGCAGAAGACCTGCGTGCTCTGGAGCAGCACCTGAGCTTGGCCCAGGGTTTGAACAAACTGAAAAAGGAAGTCCAGCCCCTTGTTGGAGGCACAGTGGGTCCAGCCACTGCTTTTCCATGCCAGCAAAGTGAACCAGCAAATCCTCAGCCACTGTGTGACCTGTAATGGTCTCTGACCTAACAGCAACATTCCGAGCTTAAACATGGCTGCTACATCACTTCCGCCTTTCATATTTGGCAAAAATTTTTCTTGTGACCAGCCTGAAAACAGAGTCGTGAGGAGAAGGGAACTGTGGGAAACAGTTCTAGCTTAACTACATTGATAATAAAAAGTCACCACAATATGGTCTTGCTAAGCTAAGCTAAGTCACTAGATAATCAAAAAGTATCTTAGATATACCACATCATCTGGGCCAAATTTTAAAATTTTTAATGAAAGTCTATTAAGGTTTCATTTGAAAAATATTTCTTGTGTTCCAACGTTGAACATTATCCGTTATATTTTCCAGAATCTTAAAATCCTTTTTGGAAATACAACGGATAAAAAAAAATAAACAGTATTCCTATGAGTATGTTTGATTTCCACAGAACTTTCCAAAGAAAAGTCTAAAAAAGAATCCTCCTAACCAACATTTGCATTTCCAGAGAAGAAACCTCTCAGTGAACACTTTTTATTTACTGATGTTTGGAAACAAGATATACAGTCATAATGATCTCTTCATGAAGAAAATGGAAGTTACTTTCTTATGTATGCAGTTCCTAATTTCTCTCTCTCTCTTTTTTTTTAGCCAAAGTTAAATGTCCATGTTGGTCCTGATTCTTAGTTAAGAATTCTTCTCTCAAAACAGTGAGTACAAAACAAAACTCTTAGATAAAGATTTAAAGTGGAAGCCTACTAAAAACTTTTTGTATATGATATCTGGCTTAGTTCATTATTTATGTCACTATGCTGAGATTGAATTCATAAGAAATTCAAACTGTAGCTTCTAGTTTTAACCCCTGGGATATTATTGTTCTTTGGCATAAGGAATGCAAATGTCTACCAGATATCAGTTTTGTTTTATGTTTTGCCTTGAGAAAACTTCATATAAAATAATTTGGCAATGCAGGAGACCCCAGTTCAATTCGTGGGTCGGGAAGATCCACTGGAAAATGGATAGGCTGCCCACTCCAGTATTCTTGCCTGGGAAATCCCATGGATTGAGGAGCCTGGCAGGCTATAGTCCAATGGAGTTGCAAAAGAGTCAGACATGACTTAGCAACTAAACAACAACAACAAAACTACAACAAATGGATAAGAAAACTGTGGTACATATACACAAAGGAATATTACTCAGCCATTTAAAATAATACACTTGAATCCGTTCTAATGAGGTGGATGAAACTGGAGCCTATTATACAGAGTGAAGTAAGCCAGAAAGAAAAACACCAATACAGTATACTAATGCATATATATGGAATTTAGAAAGATGGTAATGATGACCCTGTATGCGAGACAGCAAAAGAGACACAGATGTATAGAACACTCTTTTGGACTCTGGGAAAGGGTGAGGTGGGATGATTTAGGAGAATGGCATTGAAACATGTAAATTATCATATGGGAAACGTATTGCCAGTCCAGGTTGGATGCATGAGGCAGGGTGCTTGGGGCTGGTGCACTGGGGTGACCCAGAGGGATGGGATGGGGAGGGAGGTGTGAGAGGGGTTCAAGATGGGGAACACATGTACACCCACGGCTGATTCATGTCAATGTGTGGCAAAACCACTACAATATTGCAAAGTAATTAGCCTCCAATTAAAATAAATAAATTTATATTTAAAAAACACTACAGTTGATATGGAATGGGATGGGTTCCTTTTAGTAAATTAAAAGAAAATATTACAGGCATGCCTTCAGAGGTATATTATAGTTTTAGAGAAAAAGCATAGGATGGGTTAGTTTTAGTTATTACTGGGTTAGTTTAATTATTACTGGCTGGGTTAGTTATTGACCATTATATTGAATTAGTTTGATTTTCATTAGTGTCATGATAGAAAGAAGAGGTCAAGAATCCCTTCCTCAGAGACTTCAGGACAGGAAGACAGAAGCATTGCTGATGGAGGGGAAAGGTCAGCCAAGGCAGGGAGAAGAGAAGCTGGAAGTACCTCAGCCCTGAGACAGGAGTCAGAGTTTGTATGAGATAAGAGGAGGTAAGCAGTAGACCCTGTCCATCCTCATTCATCCATTAAGGAGCTTAGATCTCACCTTCAGGATGACAGGAAGCCAATAATGTAAGGGAACTGGTGACTTAGGAATGAATTGGTTCTGGACTGTAGTCACAGATTGGACTCCTAGGTCCTACAAGTACGTTGTAGAGTAGGGTTCTATTCATGGAAATGTATTTCATGAGAAGAGAAATACCAATCATGAAAATAAACAGAAAAGAAATAATACAAAAGATACGCTTTTACAAATGTGTAGAAGAACTATGTGGTGAAGGTTACTTTTAGGGGTTTTGGGCTTTGTTTGGTCTCTTTGCATGAATTGTGCTAAAGTTGTCTTCTTTTCTTTGAAGATCTCTTTGTAGCAAACATGGGAATATTTTATTTTTCCAAAGACCTTTGGCCTCAATTAAAAATTAGGGCCTTTGTGCCTAAACTGCTAGCTGACAGATTCATTCATTCACTGAAGAAGTATTTATTGAACCCCCTGCTATGTGAGATATTGTTTTAATGGTAAAAAAGACAAAAATTTTTCCATAATGGAGTTTTTTCCCTACTTGAATAGAAAGAAAATAAACACACACACACACATAAACACACACAGTAATGCTAGTTAATGAGAAGGGTGAAAAGACTTGTAAAGAAAAATGAATAGACTGTGGGGAGGAGGAAGAGTGAGAGAAATACATTGGAAAGTTATTTTATATAAGTCAAGAAAGACTGTGCTGTGAAAGTGACATTCAAACAGAAACCTGAATGAAACGAGACTGTCTGGGGAAAAACCTGCACCAATGCCTCCAAATCTGAGTCTTATGGAAACAGGTGGGGCCGGTGCCCAAGCCTCTACTTCTTTGGTGATTCTCTGCTGTGAACACAGATGTAGTTCCAATCAGCTACATCACCTCTGACTTCACTGGACTCTTCAGGATCCCCAGTGAACCTCAACCTTGTTGGTAACATCTGTCAAAATCTTGAGTGGGGACAAATAGGATGACACTGGGTTGGTGTTGGTATTGGTGGCGCTGGTGGTCTGCGCATGTGCACGCCTCTTAAGATCAGAAAGCTTTGAACAGCAGAGGGTTGGAACTCAATATGCTATAAATACGGGATCTTAATAAAATGATCATTTAAAAAGTCAATAATGATAATAATCACCACCATTTTTTAAAGCATGTACCATGTGTTAGATGTTATCTTAAGCATTTTATTTGATTCTTTCAGAACTTTTGTGAGGTAGCAAGTACCTCATGATAGAGTGAGAAAAGAGACTTAGAAAGTCTCTTAGTAATGTGCTCAAGGTTACACTGTAAGAGGCAAAGGCGGGGTTTGAAATGTGGTCTGTCTAAAGTCAAAGCCCAAACTTTATACCAACCATTGTGTAATTCAGTCTCCACGGGCAACATGCCGGCAGCAGTGTGGGGGGTGGGCAGGCAAGGATGTGAGTGCTACGCAGAAGGAGACAGCACTTCTGACTAATTTTCTGACAACCTCTTCCTTCACCTGGGTATCCTGCTACATAGTCCAAGAGTAAACACAGTCCTTCTATACTTTTGAATGGAGATTTGCTATTGACAGGACAAGTGAGCAGACAGATTTCCCATGAGGAGAAGGTCTTGTGGAAATTCATCCTTAAGAATAATTAATTTCCATTTGTGCAATTCCAAACCTTGTTGCATTTGTGCAGGTTGAATCGAGAAATAAGAAGTATGGAGGGCTATCCTATATATAAGCATAAACTTGTGATCCTAAGGAAGCTGGGAAAACCCACAAAGTCAGATAATCACAGTATGAGGCTGGACTTCTGATGGATGAACCATGTCTTCTTTGGGGCAGAATCATTTTCTCTTATGACACTTAAATTGTCATTAGGTGATGCTGAAATAACTGCATTTTCCTTCCAAATAACTCATATAAATTTAAATAACAGTTCATAACTGCAGATGCATTTGGTTTCTTTTTTCCTAATGGGAACAGGATGATAGGTATATGCATTCTTTACACCAAACCATTAGCATCATATTAGTGTTTAGTCTGACTTGTTGGTGCGCAGGTTGAAAAGGTTAAGATAACAGCTCTTGGAAAGAGCAGCTTTATGGACCATGTCATTCTTCAGCCTGTAAGATAGCTGTCATTAACATTCAGTATCATTAGTCTTAGTTTTGGTTTTCATTTCATTGATAATTACTCACAGCTCAACAATAGAATATGTGAGGAAAAATGAATCAGAGTGATAGAAATTAGATCCGGATTTTAGTTTGCTTTGTTAGTGTCTCTCTGTATACAACAAATATGACATTTTTTTTCTTTTCTTCCTCTTGCAGGGAATGTGGCTGCTGTTTTAATTTTTTAAATGTTGAAACAATTGTAAGCTCACAGAAACACTGAAAGTATAGTACGCATGACCTTTTTCCTCTGAGTTATCTGAGATTGGGTTTTGGAGCTGATGCAGAGTAAATTTTTAAAATAGAAGAAGGCCCTGAAATCTGTAAGATGCAATTACAAATATATGGGACATTTGGCCTCTAAAAGATACTGTAACATTAGGCCTCAAAACAAAATAGACAACAATCTCTACCTCCTGGAACTCACATTTTAGTGCAAAAACACAGCCCATGAACGTTATAAATATGTTAACTTTAGGTATGTTTGAGGTCACTTACACGGAAAAGTGATCGAGGAGGGTAAAGGGAATGGGGAGTATAAAGCGGGGTGGGAGAGATTTTAGGAAGGGGGTCAGTAAAGGCCTCCCTGAGAAGCCAGCACTGGGTTAGCATTTTGAAGGTGAGGAGGAGAAGCGAGCCACGGCTCTCTGGGGGAAGAGCGTCTATTCCAGAAGGAGACAACAGCCAGGGCAATGAGCCTGAAATGGGAGCCTCCGGTGTGCGCCAGGCACAGTACCTGGGCTGCTTGCCTGGAGTCAGGAGCAGGGCAGAGAGGTGGGAGAGGGGCCTCGGGAGGAGGAGGGTGTATCCTACAGAGAGAAGAGTTCATTGATCAGATATCTGCATCCCAATCCCAGCATCACCACTCTTAATTAACCTTTCAGGCTGTTGGTTTAAAAAACAGCTATCAGGTTTTTTCCTCATGTTATTTGTGTCTTAATCCAAAATTCCTATTACAAAGTGTTTTTTTAAGGGTCTTCTTTTTTTGTGGATCATTTTTAAAGTCTCTATTGACTTTGTTACAATACTGCTTCTGTTTTATGTTTTGGTTTTTTGGCCATGGAGCATGTGGCATCGTAGCCCCCAGAGAGGGGACTGAACCTGCATCCCCTACATTGGAAGGCCAAGTCTGAACCACTGGACAACCAGGGAGGTCTCCTATAGAGCATTTTAAACAGTAATATTTTAACAGGCTCAAGTAGATAAACTAAAGGCAAGATATTATTTTTAAAAGGCTTTAATACTGATAACACAAGATAATTGTTTCCTCACTTTCTTAGCAGCCACTGTGGTTCCCTATAACTTAATCGAGAACACAGAAGAAATTTGTAGAAGGAAGACAGAAATCTGATTCTCCCCACCTTCCTTAGTTTTCCAAACTGGTGTTTCACAGGAAGATGTGCACATCTGCGTGTTTCCTGTCAGAAATGGGCCTCTGACTCCCCAGTCACCATAATAGGTAGTAAATAGAATGAGGTTCTCTAGTTTACAGTTAAGCTCTCCTTTTATCATCACGCCTACTCACACCAGGAGGATTCATTTTTACAGGTCAAAGAGTAGTACACCACAGTACTCAGCCCGGCGTGTTTTGGTTATTGTGTCTTTCATTTTACAAGTAACATGAGGACATTTATTTTTAAAAGCATAAAAATTTAATGTTGGGTTTTCAAAATCTAGGGCTTTTTGGCTTGTTCCTCGGAGCCCTTTACAATGTGGACATGTTGAGGTTTTTAAGAGCTGAAAGATAATCTCAACTATGTCTTTAAAGGTTTAATTGTGCAGCTTTTGAATTTTTAAATGTTTAATTCATCATGACATATCAGGCACTGAGATGAAGGTGAGGACTGAATCTTAGAACTGAGATGAGTATTGACCAGTTAATTCTACCAAAGATAGCTTTTGAGAACTAAAAGTATGAATTCCATTTTCAAGGGAAAAAGTATTCTTTGGGCAGCACTGGCAGTTTTAGTTCTACATCAAGGGCCACATTGTTAACACAAAAGACCAAGCTCAACTGGTAAGTTCAAAGCTCTCCATCCCTAGTCTACAGAGCCAACCCAAGAACCATAGGCCAGTGACCAATGAGAAACCAAGGACTCTGTGGTTTCAGGCAGCAAGATCGGTGCCATAA
The DNA here is from genome assembly GCF_910594005.1 of Cervus elaphus. Taxonomy (NCBI): domain Eukaryota; kingdom Metazoa; phylum Chordata; class Mammalia; order Artiodactyla; family Cervidae; genus Cervus; species Cervus elaphus. The sequence continues at coordinate 88,180,333 of NC_057826.1, read as the reverse complement.
TCACAATCATAGGGGTATCTAACAAGGATGTCCTTAGTAAGCAGCTCACTTCCCTCCTGCATACCCACTTTTCCTCTCTGGAAAGTAGAAAACCAGTCCTTCTTTCATTTGTTGAAGGATATAAAGGTATGACCCAGTTGCTCACAAAGCTTTGTAATCTAGTTTGCATTAATGGAAAGATAATGTCCAGATCGAGCCAGCAGCTGACGTATCAGCGCTCCATGCTGGTAAGGCTGGTTTAGAATTATTTCTTGGTGTTTGGTTCTGACCCAACACATTAAGAGGGACATTGGTAACTTGGATGTTAGGAGAAGGGCACCAAAATGGTGAGTTATCATGTAAGGGAGAGTTGAAGAAAGCAGGAATGTTTGGCCTAGAGAAGACTTGGGCGCCGGTTTCAGGAACGTGAAAGGTCAGCTGTGGTCCAGGACTGGATTTGGGGATCTTGAGAACGTGATGTGTAAGTGAAATCTGCTCAGTTTCAGTTTTGGGACTGAGTTGTGTCTCCCAGCACTCAACATACCCTGTTTGAATAATGTTTCAGGTGCTGTCCCCTCTCGCTCCCTTCCTTAGCTGCATTGAGGGGACAGGGGCCATGTTTTCTGTCCCGCTGTCTTTCTGTCTCTCTTGGTCTCTTTTATGCTCACACATTCCTCTACATTGTCCATGTGTACCAGTTGTTATTGCATTTTCTGAAATACAAACTCGTCCTGCATACATATTATCATCTTCATTCTTGACAGCAGCCTAGAGTTAATAAACAGATACCATGACCGGCCAAGAATGAGCAATCTAAGTCAGATGTGTGTGAAGAGGTCAGAGGGGACATTCAACCAAGCATCTGAGAAAATGCTAATCCCTAACCTTATTGCACTGCGCTGAATGTCCTGGTTGCACTTACTCATTTAATCCTCAAAATAATCACAATAATTACAGAGATGGATATCTTAATTCATCTTCCCCAGTGGCTCAGTGGTAAAAAGTACCCTCTTGCAATGCAGGAGATGCACAGAGAACTAGGGTTTGATCCCCTGGTCGGGAAGAGCCCCTGGAGAAGGAAATGACAATTCACTCCAGTATTCTTGCCAGGGAAAATCCCATGGACTGGCAGACTACAGTTCATGGGATCAAAAAAGAGTCAGATATGACTTTGCAACTAAAAAACAACAATAATTTTATTATCTTTATTTAATAGATGAGGAAACTGAGAATCAGAGAGGTTGATTACTTGTCTGAGAAAACCACCAGTAGTCTGATACATGTTTAATATGCCCCAGATAAATGTAAAGTTTGCTGAAAGGGGAAGGTTTGAATGTGTGCATCAAAGACGACAGGACCCAGTGGAAGGGGGAAAGGGAACAGTCTGCTAGGAAAAGCAAGCTCCAGAAGGGGATGCAGGGAGGAGAGTAAAGACAGAATAAAGACAAATCCTGTGATAACAGAAAGGGCAACATGGACAGATGGCCTTGGGAGCCATGCTTTGTCCAGTTTTTTTCCATTTTGTTGAAATTTGCTTTTTTTGAAATATTTTTACCAACATTTTAAACTATGCAGACTTGTTGCATTGTTATATATACTCTTTCTCTACAACAGCTGTGTAGACACATCCCAGCTTACGGTCGGTTTGGGGATATGGCCAACCTTCAGCACTAACTGCTGGTATTTTTCTAGATTTTTCTCCCCCCCCCCCCCCCACCTCTGGTCTTTCTTAAGAGTAAGCTTAAGTTCCTTTCCAGACCAGTATCTGTGACTATTACCCTTTGTTCTGCTTAGGAAGAGCAGCTGTACTGCTGTGGGTGGGGAAAGCAGAACAGTGCTTCAGTCTGATCTCCTTTCTCTCCTCCTGCAGGGTTGGATACATGTAAACGCTGAGCCTCAGGGGAGCAGGGCCTAGGACAAGTATTTTGGTGGGGGAATCTACAGTGTTTTACCCCTCTCCATACACTTGGGGCTGATGCCTCTTCCCCAAGCTCACTGGAGGATATCTATTTGGAGTAGAAGGCAGGAAGAAAGGCTGCCCATGTTGTGGTTTCAGTTTTTGTGTTGGTGTAATTTTATTTTATTTTTTAGTAATTTTTATTGGAGTAGAGTTGCTTTACGGTATCGTGTTGGTTTCTGCTGTAGAGCAAAGAGAATCAGCTATGCATGCACATTTATCCTGGCTTTTTTTTAAAGACATTTATTTATTTAGCTGGGCCAGGTCTCAGCTGCAGCACAGGCGGTCTTTTCGTTGCAGAGTGTGAACTCTCAGTTGCGGCATGTGGGATCTGTTTCTCTGACCAGGGACCGAACCCGGGCCCCCTGCACTGGGAGCGCAGTCTTAGTCCCTGCACCACCAGGGAAGTTCCCAAATAGTCCCTCTTTTTTGGATTTCTTTCCCATTTTGGTTACCAGAGAACTGTTGGTGTAATTTTTTTTTTTCATTTATTTTTATTAGTTGGAGGACAATCATTTCACAACATTGCAGTGGGTTTTGTCATACATTGACATGAATCAGCCATGGAGTTACATGTATTCCCCATCCCGATCCCCCCTCCCAACTCCCTCTCCACCCGATTCCTCTGGGTCTTCCCAGTGCACCAGGCCCGAGCACTTGTCTCATGCATCCCACCTGGGCTGGTGATCTGTTTCACTATAGATAATGTTCATGCTGTTCTCTCAAAACATCCCACCCTCGCCTTCTCCCAGAGTCCAAAAGTCTGTTCTGTACTTCTGTGTCTCTTTTTCTGATTTGCATATAGGGTTATCATTACCATCTTTCTAAATTCCATATATATGTGTTAGTATGCTGTAATGTTCTTTATCTTTCTGGCTTACTTCACTCTGTATAATGGGCTCCAGTTTCATCCATCTCATTAGAACTGATTCAAATGAATTCTTTTTAATGGCTGAGTAATATTCCATGGTGTATATGTACCACAGCTTCCTTATCCATTCATCTGCTGACGGGCATCTAGGTTGCTTCCATGTCCTGGCTATTATAAACAGTGCTGCGATGAACATTGGGGTGCATGTGTCTCTTTCAGATCTGGTTTCCTCAGTGTGTATGCCCAGGAGTGGGATTGCTGGGTCATATGGCAGTTCTATTTCCAGTTTTTTAAGAAATCTCCACACTGTTTTCCATAGCGGCTGTACTAGTTTGCATTCCCACCAACAGTGTAAGAGGGTTCCCTTTTCTCCACACCCTCTCCAGCATTTATTGCTTGTAGACTTTTGGATAGCAGCCATCCTGACTGGCGAGTAATGGTACCTCATTGAGGTTTTGATTTGCATTTCTCTGATAATGAGTGATGTTGAGCATCTCTTCATGTGTTTGTTGGTGTAATTTTTTTTTTTATTTTTATTTATTTTTATTTTTTTTTATTTTTTTGTTGGTGTAATTTTTTAAAGAATGTATTTTTAATCTCCTTATGCTGGATATTCTCCCTCTGCCCCCGAGCCTACTCTCCACCTGCACTGTGGTCTTCACGATTTTTACTCTCTGGGTTACACTTGGGTTTGGCTAGTGGGAGGAACAGGCAGAAGAGCAGGAAGATCTTCCAGGAAGGTGGTCCCCTTGCTCCTTCTCTCCCTCCCTCCCTCCAGGTGGTTCAGCAGAGCTGTGCTTCCCTGCTTAAGGACAGCTTCTGTTGGGTGGGATACAATGTTCACGACTCCTCCCTGTCCCTTCAGCCCTGGGAGTGGTAACAGCTTCCAAGGGCTTCTCCACCATCTTTGTTGATTCCTTTAACCCTGCCCTTCCCTCTGTAAATATTTCCTTCAGTCAATAGTCCTCAGTTACTCTTTTGAATGTGCCAGCTGTTTCTGCTGGAATGATTATTTGATCTGTTTGACTTGGCATAGTTAAAAGAAAAATGAAACACTCGGATCACAGAGTTAAACCACCCAAATCAACTTTTAATAGTACATACATTTTAAGGAAATACAAAAATATAATTCAAGAAAATTTTACTTACAAATAAAAATCACAAAAGTTACCAGAAAAAAAGTAACTTTCTGAAATAAAAATTAATGCCCAATACATGGCCTTCTTCCATGTATACACTAGACTTTAGCTAGTGTGAACTGCTTCTGTGAATTGCTAAAATGACATTTATTTCCATAGTGTGTATTTCAGGTGATCAAATGCTTTGTAAATTTAAAAAGAAAGTCAATGATAATGCTGTTAGTATAATGACTATAGGTATGTTTTAAATGTGCAATCAAAGAGGAAGGAGTCGTGTCTGCTCATGGCCATCCTAAGCAGGCATGGCAAGCCAACGCATAATAAATTTCTGCGAAGACTGTTTCTCTGTGAATGATTCAAGTAGGGGCTCTTCTCAAATTCAGAAAACCATTATTTTTGGCTTAAAATATTAGATTTGACTAAGGGAAGTAATGGAGAAGGAAATGGCAACCCACTCCAGTATTCTTGCCTGGAGAATCACATGGACAGAGGAGCCTGGCAGGCTACAGTCCATGGGGTCCCAAAGAGTCAGACACGACTTAGCAACTAAACCTCTACTTAAAAGTGAACTAATGGTCTTCCCCTGCCTTTCAAAGTCATCAAATTCTGAACTTGAAGATGTTAATTTTTTCTTGGTTCAAAGCAGAGCTGACATTACAGTAGCATGAGGGCGATCTGTCTCTGAAAGTGTACTGCTGAGAGCCGGCCAGGGCACCAAGAGCTGAACTGAATCACACTGAGAATGTAGTGAGGAGGCTCGGATTTGCCCTCCACCTGCCCAGGGCTTGTAATCTCTGCCAGTATGGCGGGTAGAGGTTGCTGCTGTTTCTGGCTCTGGGTTGTCATGGGTCCAGACCACTCTGAGAGTCAGGTCTTTCTATAGTTTCTGAGAAAACACGGGCCTTATTAGGATCTTAGGAAACTCAAGGCCACAATTTAGTACCAGAATTTCCCAGTTTTCTCTTGGAAAAGATGATCCAAGGCCACAGTGAATCGTGCGTGCGTGCGTGCGTGCCAAGTTATTTCAGACGTGTACGACTCTTTGTGACCCTATGGACTGTAGCTGGCGATGCTCCTCTGTCCATGGGATTCTCCAGGCAAGAATACTGAAGTGGGTTGCCATGTCCTCCTCCAGGGGATCTTCCTGATCCAGGGGATCGAATCCCCATCTCCTGCATTGGCAGGCAGGTTCTTTATCACCAGGGCCACCTGGGAAGCCCCACAGAGAGGCACCCAGTAACAATTCAGCTCATCCCGTTTCTGGACACCTAAAGTTAGGTCGAGTTGCTTCCCTGTATCGTGTTAGTTTCTGCCATACAGCAAAGGGAATCAGCTTTGCATGAACATTTATCCTGTTTTTTTTTTTAAAGACAGTTATTTATTTATTTATTTAGTGGGTCCAGGTCTCAGTTGTGGCATTCTGAGTTGAATATCCACTATAGTTTTTCTCTCTTTTCATTCCACTGACTGTCGGGGACAAAGAATAAAATCTAGGTCTTCCTTTATTATAATTCAGTTTTCTGATATACCAGACCAACTTCTGTTTTTTATTTAACTTGAAAATGAGTCAGCGAACTTAAAGAGGTACGTCTGATGTGATGTGATTTTTAAAAAGGATATATTTACATGTCCAATATAAATAATTTTTCTATTACCTTGAAATTTCCAATAATAGTAAGTAATTTACTATTACATAGGATTTTAACTTTCAATTCCTTCTATGTAAGTAAATAAAATTTCAGGATTTACTCATTTAACACAGTGCAAGGAACAGGAATATACTAGGAAACAAAGCTCTGGAAATCTATTAGTTCTTAAAGGCTTAAACTCATATTTTGGGACCACGGAGTGAATAATTTTGTTTCCACTAGTGATATTATGTCCAAGTTTGTGCTTTTTTGTCTTTTTAAATTTCTCAGGCATTATTCGAAAATTTGGGGGGATGATGAGGTATGGTGAATGATTGTAGGTAACATTTTTATTTGGAGGAAGAAAAGTCATCTGATAAAAGAAATCAATCTTCCAGATCCAGAGTAACTTTAGCATTTTATGTTCAGGAATTACCCATGAGCCTAATTAGTCTTATTTAGAACAATTTCTTATCTTGGTGGACAGGGAAGCTTTATTTACACGTCCAGATTTTAGCTAAGTTAAACTTAGCCTGGTTTGTTTAAATTAGTACAAAAGCAAACCATTCATTTATTCTTTTTAAAATAAGGGATAATTTGATATAGATTCTGTCCTAATACACTGATTTCTAAATTGGTTTGGAATCACTCTTAAGTGATCATCTAGTCTGATAACTACTTATAGGAAATAGTTTTGTGTAAGCAATTCAATGAGACTTTGAAAAAACTAATATTCTTTTTTGGTTTTTATTACAGCTATGTTGTAATAACACTCACTGCAAAAAATAAAATAAAATAAATAAAGTGTCCACTATATTGAAGATCATGCTATAAGGGGAAAAATTTCCCTTTAATATCAAGTATTATATTGAATATTTTAAACTCTAATTTGCAATGCAACCACACTTTAAAAATCTGCTAAATTAAATTAAAAAACTCCACTTTTATCTAATTTTTAAAATTAGTATATCCACACAAACTATAAATTGCTATTTGGGGGGAATTCATCACATACTACTCCATTTTCAAATTTTTTGTTTTATAGCTTATTTTTGTAACATTTCAGATGAGTTTATACTATAACTAAGATATGATTAAACAGTGCAAATTCACTGAAATATTTTGATGCTGAGTTTATACAATGCCAAACATTTAGATTTAGAAATATATTAAGATATGACTCACTGTATGATTTCCTATACAGCATGAGTCAAGCCATGTTTCCCAGATAAACATACAGACAGATGAATTTTGCTACAACACAATCATCCTATAAAGTATGTTAATCACAGCCTCAACATCAGCATTAAAAGAGTTCAGTGTAACTGAAGAACTGACCAGATTTTTCAGTTTTTAATTCTAATATTTGCCTAAGGCATAGGTGCATACACCCTTCCCTGGAAATAAAAAGTAGAATATTCATGAGAATTACTTCTCTTACTAGTCTACTATTTATCACTGAGAGAAAAATTGCTAAAGTCCTTTTAGTTACCATTAGCTCGACAGATGTTATAAAATATATAACCTGACACTCTGACACACATCTTTTCATGGATGGTGAAAAAGCTGACATTAACCAACTGAGCCTACTCTTCTATGAGTAATACTATCGTGACAAGAGCATGCTCCCACATATACAAACATACAGTACAAAGTACTTATGATTTTCAAACTCATTGTCCAAAGAAAGGGCTTGATAAGCAATCACAAGACACCAGGCTTGGTTGCTTGCCCATATCCACTTCCTAGAGAATACATAAGTTTTATCTGGCTAGACTGTACATTGTTATGTTTACAATGGTACTAGCCTAGAAGATTAAAATAGAAAACACAGTAACTATTTAGGGTTTTAAACAAATTACAAAACTACATGCTTTCTCATTCAACAAGAAAGCTTAAATCAAAAGACACGGGATCATAAATACAGTTGGTTGTTCCTCCAAAGACCATAAGCATGCTTCTTGAGGGCAGGTTTTATAGATCCTTCTGACACCTTCCAAGAAGTGCCTGGTCAGCACATCTGTAGCCCAAAGCACTCCTGAAATATTTGTTTACTCTGTTTCATTAGGGTAACGTCATTGTGTTTATAAACTAACTTTTTTCCATTTCTCTAAGGAACCATTTCAAAATGATCTTCCAGATGGTGGTTAACTAGCACTTCTTAACTACCATCCTCAAAGGTCAATCTGTTTACTGGCATTTGACTGTGTAGAACAGGAAGTTTGTGTTGCTTCTTGTGTTCTTAATGAATCCCGACAGCAGAGGACTGAACGCATTAGTCTCAGAACAGGAGGTCTCAGGATGGCAAAGACCCAAGGGTCAATTATTGAGTTAACTGATAAAAATCTAAGAGCTAGGAGGTCCCACTTTTCTTTCCGGGAAGAGTTTTCATTCATATATGCAAAAATCTGTAAGAAGCAAAAGAGGGGGAAAGATGTCAGTTTTATATTGTAGCAGTAGACAGGCTTCGACCATGTGCAGTTTCTTAAGGCTGAAAAGCAAAATGTGTTTTGTGTGTGGTTGTGGTGCTGAGAGGGAAGTTGCAAAATCTCACCCCTCTCACACAAGTTTATGCCTTAGGGACACTCTGAAATAGAAGTATTGTCTCCTTTTGATAGATGGGGAAGTGAGGGAATAACAATGTGTGGCACTTACTTTCAAATGCTGAATTATGACAATTCAGTGAGAGAGGGCACACAACAGAGCTTATGTTCTGGCCACTGGGCTGCCTGGGTTTGAATTCTGGCACCAAAAATAGCTCTGGGACCATAGGTAAGAAAACTAACCTCTTTGTGTCTCCCTTTCTACATCTTTAAAATGAATGACGATGATAACAATACCTATTCTTGGGATTGTTGGGAAGATGACAGGAAGTCATCCGTGTCAGCTACTGCAAACAGTGCCCCCTTAAAACGCGCCCCACAACGATAGTCCTTATTATCTTCATTTTACCAGCGAGGACAGCATAGGGCAGAGACAGTAAGGGATTTGCCCAGGTTCCCAGGGCTGGTTAGTGGACAACTCAGGACACAAAGGTTGACAAAGGTCTGTAGAGTCAAAGCTATGGTTTTTCCAGTAGTCATGTATGGATGTGAGAGTTGGACCATAAAGAAGGCTGAGTGCCGAAGAATTGATGCTTTTGAACTGTGGTGTTGAAGAAGACTCTTGAGAGTCCCTTGGACTGCAAGGAGATCAAGCCAGTCAATCCTAAAGGAAATCAACCCTGAATATCCATTGAAAGGACTGATGCTGAAGCTCCAATAATTTGGCCATCTGATGTGAAGAGCCAGCTCATTAGAAAAGACCCCGATGCTGGGAAAGATTAAGGGCAGGAGGAGAAGGGGGTGACAGAGGATGAGATGATTGGATGGCATCATCGACTCGATGGACATGAGTTTAAGCAAACACAGGGAGATGGTGAAGGACAGGGGAGCCTGGTGTGCTGCAGTCCATGGGGTCACAAAGAGTCAGACATGGCTGAGGGACTGTATAGCAACAGGACACAAATTCCAAGTCCCTTGATACCTGAGCAGTGCTCACTGTTTGCTACATCCAGGTCGCCTATGTAGGCCGAAGGTCTTCAGAAGAGTCTTAAACACTGGACAGCTGACACATCATTACACGTTGGCCAATGTTCTCAAAGTGGTATACCAGCTCTCATCTGATTCCTTAGGTATTTAGGGAACAAACAACTTTCTGATCCGATTTCAGAGAATGGAACAGCACATCCCTGATAAAGATCAAAGACTTCCACATAGCTTACAGAAAAGAGTGAAACATGTAAATCACACCCAGTCGTTTGAAGCCAGTTCATTATAGAGCTCCAGGGCCTCTCCTACCAACTGCAGCAGGTGAGTTAGAGAGCTATTCCTTCTTTCCTCCACTCTCCCTCACCAAAAGAAGGAAGAGTTTCTTCCCTATTCCCCTAGTACTTAACTCTGCAGGCATCTGGCAACTGCGTATACAAAGCAAATTGCAGGGAGGGGAAGAGTAGTCATCTTCAGTTTGCTTATGTTAGGACAATATCGGGAAGGTTTGGCAGCCGTAGGTGTTTATGCCAGAGAATCTTGGCTGAAGGGAATGGAGAAGAGAGTTGGCAGATGAGCAAAGGAAAAAAAACCAAAAACCTGAAGGTAGATGTCCCTGAATATAGAGAGAAGAAAAAAGTTAGGTGGAGATATGCAAGGGAGCAATACTTCTCTTGTCAGCTAAATTATTTTAGATGAGAAATTTACAGTACTTATATGGTATATTTAAAGAGCAATTTAAATATTGCTCTTTAAATTGTAACTCTTAAAATTGTGAATCTAATTATGACACAGAATTATCTATAAGTCCTTGAATCCAGTTATAATTCAGTATATATATATATGTATGTATATATATATATATATATATATATAGAGAGAGAGAGAGAGAGAGAGAAAGAGAGAGAGAGAGAGAGAGGGCTTCCCTGGTGGCTCAGATGGTAAAGAATCTGCCTACAATGCAGGAGACCTGGATTTGATGCCTGAGTCAGGGAGATCCCCCGGAGAAGGAAATGGCAACCTATTCCTGTGTCCTTGCCTGAAGAATTCCGTGGACAGAGAAGCCTGGTGGGCTACAGTCTATGGGGTTGCAAAGAGTAGGACACAACTGAACAACTTTCACTCACTCAAAGAGCCATTTTGGAGTTTTGGAATTCAGGATGATATTGTACATAAACCTGATAGATTAAAATATACTAGTCACTACACACACATACAACTGAGTGTTCTGTCATAGAAAAAGTTTGTAGCTGGGTTTATGACCTAATCTCACCCAAAAACTATAACACTGGACTGTCTAGCGGGCCACGTAGAGCAGGCTCAGCATTCCAGTGTCAAAGGTCACATGTGAAGATGAGTCAGGTTTTCAGTGGCAGGATCTGACCATAGTTCCTGGTCTCTTTAGAGTGTGACTGACCAATGAGAAGTGAAAAATGGTTTCAGAGGATGAAGCAATTCTGTACTTTGTTTCCTTTTCATCCACTATACTGAGTAATTTTTAGAAATGCTTAAAATTTGCATTTTAGGAGGTGGCCAATATGTGCATGCTTAGTCGTTTCAGTCGTGTCTGACTCTTTTCAACCCCATGGACTGTAGCCCGCCAGGCTCCTCTGTCCATGGAATTTTCCAGGCAAGAATACTGGAGCAGACTGCTATTTCCTCCTCCAGGGGATCTGCCAAGCCCAGAGATCAAACCTGCATCTCCCACATTGCAGGTAGTTTCTTTTACCCACTGAGCCACCTCTATACCCATTAAACACTAACTCCTCATTCCCCTCTCCCTTCAGCCAATCCTGGAATTTAATTAAAGGCTGACACAATGGATATAGGTCAATTAATTAATGATGTTTCAGTTATGTTCTGGAATTCAGTTTCAGAGGCTGGTAGACTGTATACATGTTTTTGCACATGCTACTAATAAATTTGCTATGAGAAAAACATCAAGGACAAATGTAAACCAGTCAAGTGAGTTTTAATTCCTTAGGACAGACTCTCTACAGGGCTTTGCTAAGAATAGAGAGCTTGTTGTGATACCCACAAAGCGGCACCAATGAAAGCTAGTGTCCTTTAGATTTGTCTTCCATTGATCCCCGCAGCCTCCATGTAAAACTTCGCCTTGGCATTGACCTGGCACTGTTTGTTTCAGCTACTTTCCTACCTTTAATGCAACTACATAGTATATTGAGAATTTTAGAGCAAATGAGAACCTTATTTGTCTGCTCATTGAAATCACCTGAGGATCATTAAAAATACTCTGATGGAAAAAAATAATAAAGAAATAAAAATACTCTGATGGCTTGCTCCCTCCCTCTGATTTTATTAGTCTGGGCTATAACCTGGGTGTCAGGGCTTTTAATGTCCCCCAGGAGATACTAGGGCTTCTGCAGTTGCTCACTGGTAAAGAATTTGCCTGTCAGTGCAGGAGACATAAGAGATACGGGATCAATCCCTGGGTCAGGAAGATCCCCTGGAGTAGGAAATGGCAACCCACTCCAGTATTCTTGCCTGGAAAACCCCATGAACAGATGAATCTGGAGAGCTACAGTCCACAGGATGGCAACGAAGAAAACACAACTGAGCATGAACACATACACAGGTGATACTAATGTGCAAAGTTGAGACCCACTGCTTTAGACCCTTACCCAATACCTGAAATAGTTTGAAATTATTCATTTGTCACACTTAACAACAAAAGACCTACTGAGGCCTGGACAATTAAACATGACTTGGAGTTTCCAGAGTTCAGTTCCTGATTATTAACATACAATGATTTCTTTTGAAAACTGATTCTTATGGGGAAAGTAGCTAATATTTACTAAATACTTTTGTGTCAGGTCTGGTGCTAAACAATTTGTGTCTTGTTATATTTAATCCTTCTACAAATCTGTAAAAGTGTTATTAGTCCCATTTTTGCAAGGAGGAGATCAAGGCTTAGAAGATTTGTTACATTTACCCAAATCACACCATGGGTGAGCAGGGAAGCCTTGCAGCCACAGAAGCAGGGCCAGACTTTCTTCTTAGCCACTACACACTCTAGCACCATCTGCATAAATACCCTATGATGTGAAGTGTCACATGAAATTCACCACTGACTGATTATGGGTTTGTAGGAGATTTCTTTCCAAATGTCTCACAAAGATTTATGGGTATTACTGCTCCTGTTTACAGATTTAAAAACCATGGCTATCTAAGAAGCTCTTGGCTTTCTTTGGGGCTTTTCTTTCCTCCACGCTTTCCACAGCCAAATGGAAGGCAGTGACAATCACCTTGACCAAGAGTGTAGACATAGCACATCACTTCTCTTTAGGGAAATGGCCTCTAGTTCTTGCTGTCTACATTTTTAAAACTCAGTGTAATCCTATCAGTATTCATAACTACCATTTCATATCATATGGAGAAGGCAAAGGTGTCAAGTGAAAATACTCATGTAGAAAAACTTTCTCTTAAAAGGTAAGGTGTGTTAAAATTCTTTAACAATCCCCAAACAGGAGAATGGATAATGTATATGTATGGCTGCATCATTTCACTATACACCTGAAACTATCACAAGATTTTAATCATCTCCAGTATAAAGTAAAAAGTTTTTAAAAAATCCCCAGATACATCACTGATGATGTTTGAATGATAAAGGGCCTTCTAGTATTGCATGCATATTAACTCAAAATATCACCAGGCAAAGTTCATAGAGATTTCTGAATTTCTCTTTCATTACTACTAGAATTGTGATATTGTGCAAGTATGTAATCAACAAATTTCAAATCAGCTTTACAACCCACTTCATGTTAAATTTTACATAAACAGTACCAGGAATGAATGAGGGAAATTCCAGTACTGTTTACTTGCATTTGTTCTGTATGTGAAAGATCAGATTTCCACTAATCAGATTTATCTAAAAATTACAGCCCTAAAGAATTCTAAAGATGAAGAAATTTTTAGAATGAGTCAATGGTTCACTCTTGAAATTTTAGAACTGAGTAAAATGCATAAGCACTTTATCCTAATGGCATGAGGAAAATAGTCTAAAATGACCAGAGGCTATTAACAGTTATTAGTAAAGTAGTGAGAAAGTGGCTAAATATGGGTTGGAAATTAAGAGACAAACAGTATCTGAGTCAAGAATGGACGTCTGATGTGTTTCCTGTGTCCTGTCTCATTTAAGGAAGAAATAAAGTTTCTATCTATCTCTGTGAAATGATAACAACATCTGATTAATATGAGGAATTTATTAATTTATACAATATTCCTTTAATGCAAAAACGGTATGGAATATGTTATTGGTCCTATGCATGATTTTATATTGGATAGCCAAAATAAAGCTTTTTTAAAAGATCAATTAAGAAATGTTTAAATGTTTAACAACAAAACTTTATGTGAGGAGTAATCAGATTATTTCTTAATTTAGACCAGTATTTACACTAGCGAATCTTCTAAAATCTCAGACTCAGCCTTTTAATGAACAGGTCTGTGCAGAAGCAAAAAGAAACTGCACCCTCGGTCCCAGCTCAGGCCCCTTGATCTGCTACAGAGAAAAAGGTCTTTGCCACTGTATTTTTATAGCTAAAAGTTGAAATTAAGAGATAAAGTGGTGCAGATATTTATAACATCTCACAACTCTCTTATAAATCTTGGGTTAATCTTCTCATGAGCTTCCCTGATGGCTTAGTGGGCAAAAAATCCGTCTGCAACCCAGAAGACATAGGAGATGCAGGTTTGATCCCAAGGTTGGGAAGATCCCCTGGAGGAGGAAATGGCAACCCACTCCAGTATTCTTGCCTGAAAAATCTCATGGACAGAGTAGCCTGGCAGGCTGTAATCCAAAAGGCTGCAGAATCAGACATGAGTGATTAACTAATCACAAGCACACGATCTTCTCATATGTTACCCCTGAATAAGTATTTTCTCTCTGATGGTATTGTGGTTAAAAGCATAGGCTATGTGTTTAAACTGCCTGCTTTTGAATCCTGGCTTCAGTATTCACTAGCTTGGGACCCAGGGTAAGTTATTTGCCTCATTTGTAGAATGGGAATAAAAATGTCACCTATATGACAGATTGTTGTGAAGATAATGCGTTAATATATGTAAAAATTAGCACTCAAAAATGTTAGCAATTTTGATGGTGGTAATAATGACCTGAACTTCATTACAGTGTACTGAGCATTTTACATTCTGAATTTCACTTCCCAAGCTTCGGAAGTCCTAGGCTGGCATTCTTAAAGGAAGTAGTAATCGTAACTTGCCCATACTTTGGGACAATGGTTGACATTAGCAGTTTGGGTTTCCTCAATTTCCTACCCCTCTTTCCTCATTCCTGGGGTGCTGAGCAGGCTGGAGTCCCACTGGGTACACAGCTGTGAGGTCTCCTTGTTGGGCCAATGGTGTGGCCCACTTTTTGTGTGTTGTGTTAGTCGCCCAGTTATGTCCGACTCTTTGTGGCCCCATGGATTGTAGCCCACCCGGGAAGACCTGTGGCCCACTTTGAGGGCCACAGAAGGAAGTTCGATTATCCCAAGGAAGAAAGATGCAGAGAGAGGGCAGATTGCTCTCATTTTCTGGAACACAGGAAATTAGTTAGAATAGTTCATTAATAATTATTTTACATTGATTATATTTTTCATTGATGCTATTTGGATATGTTGGGTTAAATAAAATATTTTAGTTAATAATTAATTTCATTTTTTTTTTAACTTTTTGTTGTGTGGTTACTAGAAAATTGGAGAAACGCTGGACTGGATGAAGCACAAGCTGGAATCAAGATTGCCGGGAGAAAGATCAATAACCTCAGATATGCAGATGACACCACCCTTATGGCAGAAAGCGAAGAAGAACTAAAGAGCCACTTGATGAAAGTGAAAGAGGAGAGTGAAACAGTTGGTTTAAAACTCAACAGTCATAAAAATAAAATCATGACATCTGGTTCCATCATTTCATGGCAAATAGATGGGAAAATAATGGAAACTGTGACAGACTATTTTTGGGGGCTCCAAAATCACTGCAGATGGTGACTGCAGCCATGAACTTAAAAGACATTTGCTCCTTGGAAGAAAACCTATGACCAACCCAGACAGCATATTAAAAAACAGAGACATTACTTTGCCAACAAAGGTCTGTCTAGTCAAAGCTATGGTTTTTCCAGTAGTCATGTATGGATGTGAGAGTTAGACTATAAAGAAAGCTGAGCACCGAAGAATTGATGCTTTTGAACTGTGGTTGGAGAAGACTCTTGAAAGTCCCTTGGACTGCAAGGAGATCCAACCAGTCCATCCTAAAGGAGATCAGTCCTGAATATTCACTGGAAGGACTGATGCTGAAGCCAAAACTCCAATACTTCGGCCACATGATGCAAAGAGCTGACTCATTGGAAAAGACCCTGATGCTGGGAAAGATCGAAGGTGGGAGGAGAAGGGGACAACAGAGGATGAGATGGTCAAATGGCATCACCGACTCGATGGACATGAGATTGAGTAAACTCTGGGAGTTGCTGGTGGACAAGGAGGCCTGGTGTGCTGCAGTCCATGGGGTCGCAAAGAGTCAGACACGACTGAGAGGCTAAACTGAACTGAACTGAGAAAATTGGAAATTCTGTGGCTGGCATTTGTGGTTCACAGGGTATTTCTATTGGGCTGTGCATGCTCTCTTAGAAGAACAGGAGAATTTCTGGAGGCAACCAGAGGCCTTTGCCTTGTCCACCAGAGCCCTGGTTAGGATGTGTGGAAATGATTCCTGCCTTGGGTAGGAGATTGGTGTAGGCCATTTCTTTTCCTATTATTAATTAATAAATTTTTTATTGTGGCAAAAAAGCATATAACATAAAATTCACTCTCAACAGTTTCTAAGTGTATAATAAAATATTGCCACCCACATGCACATTGTTGTGCAAAAGATTCCCCAGACCTCTCATCCCAATCCTACATGACTGAAACTCTACATCCACCAAACAACTCCTCCTACCCCTCCCCCAGCCCCTGGCGTGCACTGTTCCATTTTCTGTTTCTATGAGTTTGACTACTTCAGGTACCTTCTATAAGTGGCATCATACAGTATTTGTCCTTCTGTGACTGGGTGTAGGCCGTTTCTGAGCACAATTTTCATGTGCATCCAGTAGAATAAAAAGACATGGGGGAAAGCACCCCCCAGAGACCCATGCCAAGCATTCTGAAATAGAATGTAAAGCACCATTCCACAGCCGTGACTTTAGAATTGTCAGCTAAGCCTTCCAAGAAATAAATTAATTCTGGACAGTGTAGCATTTCGTAACATTTAAAGTGCTATATAGATGAAAGTTACAAGTACCAATAATCTATGGATAAAATAAAATTAGTTAATGGTCTATATAAATGTCCTTATTAAGAGATTACTTGATACTTCCCATTTAAGGTACAGTTCAAATATTTGTTTTGTGACAGGCATCATCTCTTTCTTTTTACCAAGACTGTGGCAGGTAAGAGTCAACTGTTTATTCCCTGTAGGAGCAATCGTGTGCTTCTGAAGATTAGGAAGTGGAGATGCTAAAACTCAGAGTTCTCCTTTCTCTGTAAGAGGTTAGCACTTGCTCAGATACATCCCAGGCTCTGCTACCCATGTTACATTTTAGGAGGTTCAAATACAGCATCATGGAACCAACTGCTGGTATTGCCTCCAATCAGGACAGCACCCAGCCCAGAACCTAGGCAAGGGGTTCCTCCAAGCAACCAGTCTTTCCTCTACTTATCATCAGGAACATATTATGAATTTTAATGGCAACCAAGAGTTATACTTCCAATATACAGGTAACTTGGGAAGCCTGTAAACTAGGTTTTGTTGAACAAGACAATGAACGCTCTGGATTTCTGCAATGTGGACCCTTCTCACCTGGGACCATTCTTAATGGCCACAGGAATGCTACTGGTTGGGCATCACATTTTGCATTGAGAGAAAAACAGAAGGCAGAGCCTGGAGAACTGGCACCAGCTGATTGGGGTGGGGTGGAGGACAGGACTCCAGGCGAACTACAGCTCAGGGAAGTCAGATTGTAACTGACAACTGTCCAAAGGTGGAAGGGACTGCTTCTTCCTCAGACAGGAAGCCATTCTAGCCTTGTAGACGGGAACTGGCTCTAGGATGGGGTCTGGGCTGGCTTAGTGGAGGGCCAAGACTCCGTTTCAGGGGTGCTGTGTCGCTGTATGAGAAACACTAGCATAGAGATGCCCATTTGCTGGGATTAGGGAAGCAGGAAGTGGAGTAAAGGTGAGACTTGAGAGGGGAAGGCGATAGACTTTTACAAATTAGGTCATATTTTTACAAGTTGTGGGAATCTGTGTGGTGGTGGAAAGGGTGGGAGTAAGAGGAGAGAGTGCAAGAAGGCTGCACGGGGCTCGGCTGTAGAAACCAAGAGAGTGACTTACTGTGAAAGGCAAGGAGCAGACGGCGAAAGTGATGGTCATGATAGCCAGGAGAATAAGATGGTCCGTCTCCTCCGCCATGGATACCCTTTCTGCCCTCCTGTGGCTGCTGCCCAAGGAGGGTCCGCAGCGGCTTCTCCTGCCCCGGCGGTGCATGTGGATGAGGTTGACGATGACACTAAAGTTGCAGGCGAGCACGGCGATGATGAGCAACAGCAGCAGAGTGGCGTAAAGCCGCAGGTACGTGGTCTGCTTGTGTCCGATGAAGCACCACGTCCCTGGGCTGTACTGGGCATACTTCCAATGTTCCAGCAGCGGCAGGGAGCAAAACAGCAGGGAGACTATGTAGATCGTGGGCAGCACAGCCAGGCCACTGCGGCGAGTGACCCGGCGCTGGTAGAAGTAGGGGTGTCCGATGGCTAGGTAGCGCTCCAGAGCCATGGCGAAGAGCATGAGCATCGTGGCCAGGCTGAAGAAGGTCATGGAGAAGGCAAAGTAGGTGCACACGCGTCTGTCTGGCCCCAGGGCCACCAGCGTCCGGTTCTGCGCATACGAAGCCAGCACCACGGGGCTGATGAGGCAGGTCCCAAGCAGGTCGGTGAGCACCAGCTCTGTCACCAGCACGTGGAACAGCGAGATGGAGTTCCCGCGGCCCGCGCTGCGCCCCGAGTCGCCCCGCCAGCGGCGCACCAGGAGCGCCAGCGCAATGAGGTTCCCCAGCACCCCGGCCGTGAACATCACGGAGCTGATGGCCGGGCTTTCGCCCGGGGGGAGCCACCGTGGCTCTTCGCGGTTCTCGGACTGGGAGACGTTGTAAGTATTGCCCATGGTGGGGTGCCGGGAGGAGAGAGGCGTCCTCCTCTCCCGCCGGCGCGCACCTGGCAGGAGGTGGGGTCTGGGAGCCCGCGTGCTACGAGACTCTGAGCGAAGAGGAGGGACCCAAATCCAGAGCCCCCTGCCGGTCCCCGGCGCGCACCGAGGGCGGGCTCGGCCCGGGGCTCCTGCGGCTCCGGGAGAGGCCGCGCGGCTGCCGCATCCTACGGTGCTCCAGGCTCCTCCGGGGACCCGCCTCCGCGTCTCCCGGGGTGGCGGCCGTCCAGGGGCGAGAGCCGGCGGGCTGCCGGGAGGTGGACGCGTCACACGACGAGCCTCTCCGGGCGCGCGGGGGCGGGGACCGGCCGGGCGAGGGGCGTGGGTGGCCGGTGCGAGCAGCGGCCCTGG
The DNA here is from genome assembly GCF_910594005.1 of Cervus elaphus. Lineage (NCBI taxonomy): Eukaryota > Metazoa > Chordata > Mammalia > Artiodactyla > Cervidae > Cervus > Cervus elaphus. Next base: position 88,161,633 of record NC_057826.1, on the reverse strand, counting down.
TCCCTAGCTCAGGCGGCTGCCTGATGCCCAGAGGCTGGCTGACCACCGCTGGGACGCCTTTAGCCCCGGCCGAGGGCTTGGAGGGAGTGCGGGGCGCAGTGTGGGGTACTGTGTCCGCACAGCATTCACCGAAGGCAACGCGACTCAGCAAGCAAGAGAGAAGCTGGGAGGACTCAGTACCGTGAGACGTGGAAAAGAGGGGAGCAACAGACACTAAAGACGGCCTGCAGTAAGACCAATGTGTTTGTCTGTTGTTTGTTTTTAACATTCTCAGGAAGACACATCAGGAAGGCGGGGCCAAAATTAGGAGGAAGTGAGAAGCAAGCCCGCGCATTCAAGTAACCAAGCCATGCATGCCACGCCAAGCTGTCTGTTGCACCGTCGCTTTGATTCGGTTCCCAGCATTTCTCCTTTTTCTATGTCAACACGGTAACGGATAACCACTTGTTTAAGCAACCAATTATTTTTAATTTCTTTGTAATTGTGTAGAATTGTGTCTGTGGTACAGCTTGAAACCACTGCCCATTGTTCTCTACCCAAGCTCAGCTGCGAAAGAGAAATGTTGTTCAGCTATACATTGCCCCCCCCCCCCCCCCGCCCATGTTTAGTTAACCATTCAGGAGCCCTACGGAAAGACCCATTCCTGGTAACGTTTATTGGTTGGTGACAGTTTCAGAGACTGGAGCTGACAAATATGGTTTGGTAGTTTCTTACTGCCTCCTGTCATATGTGCAGTCATGAAAAAGAGCTGACGTTTAAAACAAACATCAGTTTGACAGCCAACATGTGCTGTGGTTAGTCGCTCAGTCCTGCCCGACTCTTTGCCACCCCATGGACTGTAGCCCGCCAGGCTCCTCTGTCCGTGGGGATTCTCCAGGCAGGAATACTGGAGTGGGTTGCTGTGTCCTCCTCCAGGGGAATCTTCCCAACCCAGGTCTCCTGCATTGCAGACGGATTCTTTACCTTCTGAGCCACTAGGGAAGCCCGCATGGGTCAATTACATTCTATAAGGAGGGTCATAGGCACTTGGGGAAGGGAGGAGGCCTGGAAAGAGGATGGATCTGCCTAGGGAACTGGTGGGATGGACAGGGCTGGGAAGTCATCATGTGGGAGTAAAGGAAAGATTGCTTGTTGAAGATCACCCACCCCTTCCTGCAGCCAGCTTGTTCTCTATGACTATTTTAGTTCACTTTGATGATTCTGGCTTGGGGGATGGGGGCTCTTAACAGTGGATTGGATTGGGGATGGGAATCCCAACAGAGCAAGCTCACAGGGGTATGTTTTTCTCATATAATGTGAGTAGTGGTGGGCTGGTGTGGCTCCAGGTCTCTTTTCTCCAGGGCTGTGATTCCTAGCATGCTGATTTTCTGTCTCCATGCTCTTCCCCAGTGGTCAGCAGGGTTCAACAAGAGAAACAGAACCACATCATCATAGAAGTTTTATTGGACAGGGCTGCCTTAGACCTTGCATGGTGGGGGGAGAAGGTAGAGGAGTCAATGCAAGGCCATTTGCTGTCTCTGGTTCTAGGGTTGAGAATGCAAATCAGCCAGAGGCAGCCAGGATAGAAAGTTGGGTGTGATCTGGAGCAAGAACAGACTTAGAACCGGAAGGGACAAAGTGGAATTCATGAACAGCTGTAGTCTTCAAAGGCAGACTGGATCTGAGTATGTGTCTCACTACTCAAAACTTTGATCATGGAGAGGTGCCTTTCATGGAACTGTGCAGGCACTTGGCTTACGACCTGGTGAAGCCGAAGATCTCGTAGGGGCTGAGGTCTGGGTGCTGCCTCGTGCCAGCGAGGAGAGCCAACCGATCAGCTATAATGTGCTAGAGTTACCACCATGCCTGGAGCTCTGCGCTGTCCTTCAGAGCGTGAAAACCGTGGCCGCTGCTTCAGTGTTGTCTTCCAGAGCTCATGCAACACTAAAACCGTGGAGGATTCTAGAAAACAGATCCTGTTTAGCTGAGTTGCCACAATACAAAGTCACCACACTGCCCCATTGGTCCAAGGCATTAAGTCCGTTGCATATCCTTCAGCCCAGAAATAATGTTATAGAAATAATGTACTACCTCCAGTAGACAGAATCTCAAAGTACACAATGATGTTATAGAGAAATGTATACAGATATACAGAGAAAGCAGAAATAGTGTTCATCCTTGCAAGAATCCAAATGTCCTACCATGGAGAACTGGTCTAATAGATTTTGATACACCTATGCAACACAATAAAAAATCATTAGAAAGGATGATGTGTATCTGTTTTTACTGATAATGTGGAGTTAAAAGCATGTAAATCATTCCATTCATATAAAATTTTATGCATAATTATTTGCACAGACCAGCATCTAGAAGGATATTCAGCAAAATATTAATGGTAATTTCTCTGGGTAGTACTTTTTTCTTTATGCCTTTCTGTCTTGGTGAATTTTTCTATGTATTACCTTTATATCAGGAAATGCAAGGAAGCTGCTTTTTATTTAGAAAAAAATTAATTATTGGAGGACTCTTTACTACTTGGTGGAAGGCAGGGGGTTAAATGCTAATGTTTTCAATTCTCTTCCCATTCTGTTCCTTAATGAATGGGAAGGTCTTATCAGTTTCTTGAAACTGATCAAGAAGATTGTCCTTCTTATTTGAAAATTGGAAATCATCACACATTAGGCAGCATTTCTAATGACATGGTGCCCTGCCCCACTGAAGTGACTGCTTTGACAATAGACTCTTGGTGTCTGTTAGCTAGTATCATTGCCAGCTCAGTTCTGATGCTACCGTTACCAGGAAGTCATAAACATGGCAGCAAAAAGTCAACTAAAGGGTCAAAAAAAAAAAGTCAAGTGAATAGAAACTAACTTCAAGACTCTTTTACAACATTAAGGGAAATTATGAGGGGGCAGGTGGAGAATCTTAATAGGGAAATGGAAACTATAAAAAAAAGAACAAAATGGAAATTCTAGAACTAAAACTTACAGCAGCTTGAGGTTGACAGATTAAAGGGTGAAACCTGAAGACTTAATCAAACCTTCCTTTTCTGTCATCAAGACTTTTGTGCTCCTGGGAAATATCCTCACTTTTTCCGTACCACATAAGACTTAGAGAACACTCATTTCCTGCTGCCTGCCCTTCACTTCTTTACCCAAGAAGTGAAGCATGGGTTTCCTGTGTTCTCAGATCCCTCAAATCTCTGAGAGGTACAGAGCAACCTTATCTAGGAAACCCTGTGTTAACATCTAAGCTTCCCCGGTTCTCCTAAACTTCACCTTCCCTCATTCATGTCCCATGAAACTACTAGGGGAGAAGTGGTGAAACTCTGCTCTTCCTTATCGCCTCTGATCTGGGTCTTGACTTTTAAAAGTCATAAGCTAAGAATTGACGCCTGTGTTCTGCTAAGACTGTCCTTTCTCTGAGGCAGTCAGCATAGAACTCCCTAGCTACTGCTAAAACTAGAGGATGGTTTGAAGTATCAGGAAGTACTGGGCAAAAAAAAAAAAAAAAACGAGCATAAGTTAATATGCCAAATTAATGCCTGGCTATATTTACATTCATGTAGGACTGTGTGTGTAACCAGGGCTTGGTGGGACTTATTACATCCTCACAGGATTGAGAAACAACTTGATAAGTCTTTGCAAACCAGAGTCAATAAAAAGTGCTTTACAAATGGATGTGAGAATACAACAGTTCTCTTGTCCTCAGACAGGAAATATGAGAAAGGTAAATCCATAACTGTTTATTAGCACAAGGGGTTAGAATAAATGAGTCACTCCAATAATGTTAGGAAATCAAATTACCTGTGATTCTAATTTCCTTTTTAAGATTGATAGAGGACAAAAAATCTAATATAATCATGAACACTTTCTTTTACGAGAAAGCTTTGTGTCTAAGAACAGAACCAACTGTAAGGTAGAAAAGCACATTTGACACAAAAGTAAGGCTATGATTATTCAACTTGTTTGTATAAAGTATCAACTCATTATAGTAATTTTGGAAAAATAGAAGAAAAAAGTCCCCCGTGAGTGAATCCATCAAAAATGGCCACTCTTAACATTCTGATGTGTGTTTCTTTCAATTTTTCTGCTACGTACATCTTTTTCCCCCTACTTGTGATATTATATGTAAATTTTTCTATACTTATTCTTAAAAAACTTAAAAGTATAATGATACTGAGCATAAACCCAGAGAAAACCATAATTCAAAAAGACACATGCACCTCAGTTTTCATTGCAGTGCTATTTACAGTAGCCAGGACATGGAAAAAAACCTAAATGTTCATCAGCAGAGAAATGGGTAAAGAAGATGTGGTACATATGTACAATGGAATATTACTCAGCCATAAAAAGGAATGAAGTTGGGTCATTTGTGGAGACGTGGAGGGACCTAGAGACTGTCAAACAGAGTAAAGTAAGTCAGAAAGAGAAAAGCAAATATTGTATATAGATGCACACATGTGGAATCTGAAACTGGTATAGATGATCTTATTTACAAAGCAGAAATAGAGATAGGGAGGTGGAGAACAAATGTATGGATACCAAGGGGAAAAGGGAAGTGGGATGAATTGAGAGATTGGGGTTGGCATATACACAGTCTTGGTACTCTGTATAAAAGAGATCAGTAAGGAAGACCTGCTGCACACCACAGGGAACTCCACCCCGTGCTCTGTGGCGACTTAAATGGGAAGGAAATCCAAAAAGAGGGGCTGTGTGTACACATGTAGCTGATCCACTTTGCTCTACAGTAGAAACGAATACAATGTTGGAAAGCAACTATACTCCAATACATTCTTTAAAGTATAATGAATACCTTATACTGAAATACATATTCAGTTCAGTTCAGTCGCTCAGTCATGTCCAACTCTTTGCAACCCCATGGACTGCAGCTCACCAGGCTTCCCTGTCCATCACCAGCTCCCAGAACTTACTCAAACTCATGTCCATCGAGTTGCTGATTCCATCCAACCATCTCATCCTCTGTTGTTCCCTTCTCCTCCTGCCTTCAGTCTTTCCCAGCATCAGGGTCTTTTCCAATGAGTCAGCTCTTTGCATCAGGTGGCCAAAGTATTGGAGTTTCAGCTTCAGCATCAGTCTTTCCAGTGAATATTCAGGACTGATTTCCTTTAGCATTGACTGGTTTGATCTCCTTGCTGTCCAAGGAACTCTGAAGAGTCTTCTCCAACACCACAGTTCAAAAGCATCAATTCTTTGGCACTCAGCCACCAGGGAGGCCCAAAGGCTTATTATATTCCCTAAACTGTTAAAGGCTTAGCACACATTACCTCATTACTTTTTCTATCAATTCTATAGGAAAGGTCAGAGATATCCTCCTCTTACAGCTGACCAAACTGAAAGGATACATGCTTGAAGTTCTATGTATAAGGAAGTTCCTTTCATTATTATTTGTATGTTTTTCTTAGGAACTAGCCTAAATGTCAAGGAAAAGAGACATATAAATATATTAGGTGTATCTATTCAATGGAATATTTTGCAACTAAAACAAACTAATACCTTGCAAATCCCCGCTACTCCTGCCCCTGAGTTTCTCCTTTTTTATTCTCTCCAGTATCGTATCAAATCCAGGAGAAGTAGGAGGGAGAAGAGTATTGACTTAAGAAAGACAGCAGATAAAAATGTGGTTAATTTTATCAGGTGGGCATATATAGATATATAGACATATCCTACAGTTTGATTTGCTATTATTAAATATTTTTGTCACATAGGGTGTGTTTTGTTATGATGACATCTGTGTGTCAAAGGGGAATGCCACAGGCCATGGCTGAGGTCTGTGGTTTTTCGTCTCCCTAGCCCTACTGCCTTGAACACACCATGTGATTTTGTTACTTTTTGTCATTTGTTTGTTGACTATCTCCCTCGGAAAGAATTTCAGTTCCTAGAAGGAAAGGATCTTGGTCGCTTTAATTCAGTGATGTATCATCCCAGGAACTAGAACTGTGCCTGACATAGAGTCGTGAAAGTGAAAGTCGCTCAGTTGTGTCCGACTCTGCGACCCATGTACTATATAATCCATGGAATTCTCCAGGCCAGAATACTGGAGTGGTTGCCTTTCCTTTCTCCAGGGGGTCTTCCCAACCCAGGAATTGAACCGGGGTCTCCTGCATTGCAGGCGGATTCTTACCAACTGAGCTATCAATAAGTGCTTGATAAATATGTGTTGAATGAACAAAGAGTGGAGCAATGGGCTGAGCCGGTGCTCCTGAGGGTTTAACCTGATGGGTGCAGAGACGTGGTCACTGACTTTTGCAGAAGGTACTCCATTGGTGACCCTGCTTAGAGCTCTTTTGGTGAAGTGGCAGGGACAAAACCTGATTACAGAGGAGCTGGAGGAGAGAATGAGGAGAGAACTGATGATGAGAAAACACAGGAATGAAGACCACAATATGGAGGAGTTTTGGAGAACTATGAGCGGGTGCTGAAATTCAGTGGTAACTGGAGGGATCATGGAGTCCCCCTTATAAACTGGGCATTAGTGGATAGATGGAAATTGTCCTGTACAGAAGGAGAAAAGGATGATTCAGAAGCAAAAATCAGTAATTGCCAGTGCAAACACCTTGAGTATTTTGACAAGTTTTGGGGGGGGGGTGTGTCATAAAGGAGGTCAGGTGCGTTTCCTCCTGGATGAGTCAGTGTATGTGGGCACAGATGCAGGTATGTTGGCAGAATGGATGGAGAGGATAAGGAGGTTGTCCAATAGAAAAGGAAGAAGGGATGTGGGCAATTTCAAATAGAAACAGTGCATAATCACTTCCAGGAGTTGGAAAGTACGTTAACTGGGAAATTGTGGCCTTTTAGATCCAAATTAAGATAATCTGCCATGGAGCTTGGCATTTATAAAGGCAGGCATGTTCAGTAAAAACTACATTTTATTGTGCTTCACATATACTGCGGTTTTTGTTTTTTGGGTTTTTTTTTACAAATCAAAGTTTTATGGCAACCCTGAATCAAGCAAGTCTACTGACACTGTTTTTCCCACAGCATTTGATCTGTACCACATTTTGGTAATGCTCATAGTATTTCAAGCTTTTTCATTGTTATTTTATTTGTTATGGTGATCTGTGATCACTGATCTTTGCTGTTACTACTGTCATTGTTTGGAGTTGGTCCGAACTGCTCCCATAAAAGACAGTGAACTAAGTGGATCAAATGTGTATGTTTGGACTGCTCAACTGACAGGACAAGGACAACTCAAGGACAGTCAACTGACCTTATCTCTCTCCTTCTCCTCAGGCCTCCCATTCTGAGACACAGCATTATTGATGTTAGGCCAGTCAATAGCAATGGCCTGTCATGGCCTGTAAGTGTTCAAGTGAAAGGAAGAGCTGCAATTCTTTTAGTTTAAACAAAGTTTAGTGAGGAAGACATGTCAAAAGCTGAGATAGGCTAAAGCTAGGTCTCTTGAGCCAAACAGCCAAGTTGTGAAGGAAAAGGAAAACTTCCTAAGGAAGTTAAAAGTGCTACTTCAGTGAATACATGAACAATAAAAAGCCAAACAGTGTTATTTGCTGATATGGAGACATTTTACTGACTAAAATAGAAAATCAAAGCAGCCGCAACATTCTGTTAACCCAAAGCCTAGTCCAGAAAAAGGCCCTAATTCTCTTCCATTCTGTGAAGGCTGAGAGGGGTGAGGAAACTGCAGAAGAAAAGTCTGAAGCTAACAGAGGTTGGTTCAGGAGATTTAAGGAAAGAAGCATCTCTATAACATAAAAGTACAAGGTAAAGTAGATCTAGCTAAGATCTGATAGAAGATCTAGCTAAGATCATTAATGAAGGTGGTACACTAAACAGTGATTTTCAGTGTAGACAAAATAGCCTTCTATTGAAGGAAGATGCCATCCAGGACGTTCACAGCTGGAGAGAAGTCAATGCCTGGTTTCAAAGCTTCAAAGGGCAGGCAGAATTTTTAGGGGTTCATGCCACTGGTGACTTTAGGCTGAAGTCAATGCTCATTTATCATTCCAGATATACTAGGGATTTTTCTTAAGAATTTCCATAAGAATTCTTAAGAATCCATAGTAATTGTACTCTGCCTGTGCTCTATAAATGGAACAGTAAATCATAGAAGCAGCACATCTGTTTGCCACTTGGTTTATTTTAGGAACATTCGTGATTCATGGGAAGAGGTCAAAATATCAACCTCAACAGAAGTTTGGAAGAAATTGATTCCAACCCTCATGGATGATTTTGAGGAAAGCTTCGTGGAGGAAGTGACTACAGATGTGGGGAAATAGCAAGAGAACTAGAATTGGAAGTGGAGCCTGAAGATGTGGCTGAACTGCTGCAATCTTGTGATAATAACCAGCAAGGATCTACTATATAGCACGGGGAACACTGCTCAATACTTTGTAACAGACTAAATGGGAAGAGAATTTGAAAAAGAACAGATGCATGTACATGTACGCTGAATCACCCCGCTGTACATCCGAAACTAACACTATATTGTTAATCAATTATGTGCTGCTGTGCTTAGCCGGTCAGTCATGTCTGACTCTTTGTGACCCCCAGGATCCTCTGCCCATGGGGTTCTCCAGGCAAGAATACTGGAGTGGGTTGCCATGCCCTTCTCCAGGGAATCGTCCCAATCCAGGGATTGAACCCAAGTCTCTTGCATTTCAGGTAGATTTTTACTCTCTGAGCTACCACTATACCCAATATAAAATAAAAAGGTTAAAAAAAAAACAAAACACCTGAATGGATGAGGAGTTGTTGCTTATGAATGAGCAAAGAAAGTGGTTTCTTGAGATGTAATCTGCTCCTGGTAAAGATGCTGTGAAGATAGTTGAAATGATAACAAAGGGTGTAGAATATTGCCTAACTTTAGTTAATAAAGCTGCAGCAGAATCTGAGAGAATTGATTCCAGTTTTGAAAGAAATTCTACTGTGAATAAAACGCTATCAGCCCTGCATACTACAGAGAAGTCATTTGTGAAAAGAAGAGTCCATCAGTGTGGCAAACTCCACTGTTGTCTTATTTTTAAAAATGCCGCAGCCAACCCAACCTCAGCAACCACCACCATGATCAGTCATCAGCCATCAACATCAGGTGGAGATCCCCCAGCAGCAAAAACAGTATGACTTGCTGAAGGCTCAGGTGATGGCTAGCACTTTTTGGTTTTTTTTTTTAGCAATAAAGTAGTTTTAAATAAAGGTATGTACACTTTTTAAGACATAATACTATTTCACATTTAATAGAGTATAAAATAGTATAGACATAACTTTTATCTGCACTGGGAAATAAAATAAACTATGTGACTAGCTTGAATGACTGTAGGTTAGGAGTCTTCTGACAGGTGTACCAGCCTCCAGCCCTGTTCACCTCTGTTCAGTCATTTATATTACGGCCTGAGTGATCATTCCAAAAAGGAGACGTGATCATGATGCTCCCCTGTTTATAACTAGTCAGTGTTTCCCTACTGCCTTCAGATTAAAGTCTAGATTCTTCCACTTGGCATAGAAGACCCATCATGCCCTGGCTCCTGCCTACCCTCCATGAAGACAATGACAATGGGAGAGATAAAAAGAATAAAAGTTTAAAAACTGGAAAAAAGCGAACAACAAACTACTGACTTGGTAGGCCAGGGATAAATACTTTTTGTGGTCATGAATTGTTAAGTTGAAAATTAAAAGCAAGAAGTTGATTATATTAGACAAAAACACACAGAAATATGTATAATAAAGATTTCACCTAAATTGATGATAGAGAAGAACATTAGCAAAAAGAATATTAAGCATAAACTGAGGAGTGGGATGGTGCCCAGAGGCGGGAACATATTCTGTAAATCTAAGTTCAAAAAATAGGGAACCCAGCCACTGCCCAAAGTTGCAACAATTTGAACAAAAAAGAAGGAAAATATTTAGTAGATTTGAATCAAACTGCATTATAAAAATTCATGTGTCTATATAAAGATCAAGATAGAGAGAAAGAACTCATAAGTCACCATTGAGATGGCTTGTAAATTGACTTTTTACTTTGACAATTGGTAGCTAAAGAGAAAGAAGTAAGCATTTATAAACTCGTTCCTATAAGAAATAGATCAAATGGGGCTATTTGGCTATATAGCCAATAAGGGAAAGTGCTTGAGTTTCCCTGATGGCTCAGACTATAAAGAATCCGCCTGCAGTGTGGGCGACCTGGGCTCGATACCTGGGTTGGGAAGATCCCCTGGAGGAGAGCATGGCAACCCACTCCAGTATTCTTGCCTGGAGAATCCCAGGGACAGCGAAGCCTGGCGGGCTATAGTCCATGGGGTCGCAAAGAGTTGGACACGACTGGGTGACTAAGTTGCTTGCAATTCTAAGACCCTTGACTACAGCGAGCTAGATGGGCTTGGAGAGAATGTATTTCAAGTACTTCTGCTCCCTCTAGAGGAGAAATGTAAATAAATCAGGTCTGTCAGATTTTGTTAAGAGTTTTGAAGTTAAATTTTAGTGTCATTTAAAAGAGAGAACTCATTTGGAAGTAGTGAGGGAAATCTAGCTTTAATTAATTATAATTTTTAAATTTAAAATTAATAATTTTCCATAATCATATCACTTTAATATGATTCCTGTTTCTAATCTGAAATATGTTCTTCCAGTTTAGTCTGCTGTACAGTATTACACGGGGCTTCCCAGGTGGCGCTAGTGGTAAGGAACCCACCTGCCAATACAGGAGAAATAAGAGACGCAGGTTCGACCCTGGGTTGGGAAGATCCCTTGGAAGAGGGCATGGCAACCCACTCCAGTATTCTTGTCTGGAGAACTCAGAGGACAGAGGATCCTGGGGAGCTACGGTCCGTGGGTCACAAAGAGTCAGACACCAATAATAGAGATATTAACCCTTGGAGATTTTTCCCCAGGACTGTCTGCTCTTTTATTTTAACTTTTTGGGTTTTTTGTTTTTTTTTTCCTTTGGACATGGAGAGCAGCATATAAATTTTAACTGTAAACACTTTACAAAGCCAAACACATATCTTGACTTTTAATTAGGTCACATGATGGCCATTGGAGATAATAAAAAGGTAAGACATGCTTGGTTTTCTCTAAACATTATTTAGGGCTTAGATTAGTGTGTTCCAAATTGTTAAACAGTTACTCCTACATTCTATATTGATTAATCTTTCTCTTCCTCATTGATTTGAAATGCATTCTTTGTTATGTATATAGTAAAATCTATATTTTGACTTTTTATTAATTTAGCATTTTCTTTGTCATACTTCACATTGTTTTAATTACCATATCTTTATATGATTAAAACAGAATAGGATTGATCCTCTCACAGCTAATTTTTGTTCAGTACTTTCTTCCCTTTTTATTCTCCAAGTGAACTTTAGGATCATTTTGTCAATGTGGGCAAAAATTACTGTTCTTTTAAAGAAGTAACTCAGAGCAGTAGACATTTTGATTAAACCTATAAATTAGTTATTTTCATATTCAGTCTTTCTAATTAGGAATATAACTAGGAAAATTAACTGGTCACTTTTCCAAGTCTTACTTTATATTTTTAATATAATATGCACTTTTTTCTTCATAACATCATTATGTACCTTGTTAAGACTATCCCCAGGCAATATGCATGTTTTGTTAGTTATTGCAAACAAGACCTTTATTTGGCTTGTTTTTGTAGAGCTTCTGGTACATAAAAATGTTATTGATTTATATTGCTTTTATATTAAGCCATACTTGTAAACTTTTATTCTTTCTTTTATATTTTATGTATATACAATATCAGTTTAGAATGATGCTTCTCTTTCATCTTAGGAAATTCGTGTGTAGAAAAGAGCTAACAAAATAGGCCTGAGCCTCCTATCATTACACAGACCTGCTTGCATAGTTCGCCCTTGGCTGGTTTCTGGAAACTTGGACTTTGGGAGGGTTGCCATCCTTCTCTAAGTGATAAGGGTGGTATAACATTTTTAGACTGTGCAAAAATATGGCTTCCTGAGGAGACCAGGAAAGCCATTTTGCACCTGGCAGAATCAAAGTATAGATTATTTTACTTCAGAGCTTCTTCAGTATATTTTGGGAAATTATGGATCGTCATGTTCCCATGCATGCATTACCTGAAGAGATCCAAAAGATCTTGTCTTTAAGATATCTAGGCTTGATGTTTTAAAGCAGAGACATGGGAGAGAACAAGATGGCAGAGGAATAGGTGGACGTGGAGTACATCTTTCTCTACGGATACATCAGGAATACACCTTCAGACACAGAAGTGCATGCAGAACACCAGCTGAGAGTGGACAGGAGGACCTGACCAGCGGAAAAGAATATACAGAACCACGCAAAACTCAGTAGGAGAAAGCAACTAGGGGGGAAAACAGGAGTGTTAGTAGGACTGGACCTGCCCTGGGCGGGTGGGGGAACTGAAGCAAGGGTCCAGTCCCCACACGAGGCAATTGTCTGAGTCAAAGGAGAAACATTTAAGGCTGAGAGTGAAACAGCTGATCTGTGGCAGCCTAAATGGGATGAGAATCAGACAGTCCTTGATGCAGCCATACATACACCGGGTGGGAATGTGGGTCTCCTGGAAGGGGCAGTGGCTGGGAGTTGGAGTTTAGGAATTGTGGAGCAATCCCTGGGCAAGGGCTGCTGTTGACTGCAGTGAGACAGATCAAGGGGATGTGAGGGAGGAGATCTTGGGAAATGCCAGTGGAGGAAAACCAGACAGCCGTGGAAGCAAGATGATACTGCTGAGTCACACGTAAGGGGTGGAGCCATCACCATAGCCTCTCTCTCTCCACATGCCAGCATCAACAGCTGAACAATAGAGAGGCTGGCCCATCAAACCCCTGACCACTGAACTACAGAGTAGGACCCCGACCAGGGTGCCCCTTTAAGTGCCTGACACTTTACTGGCCGATCTACAGAGTAGGACCCCCAGTCATGGGGGCCCTGACTGAGCAACTGAGAAGGACCCCAGACAAGGGAGCCCTGTAAGTGCCTAAATGGGTAGAGCTATGAAGAAAGACTGGCCAAAGAGGTTTTCTGATCACCAGCTACCAGAGGCTCGAAAAAAGACTCTGACCGGGCCATAACTCCTGCAGCGGAGGCAGTCCGTATCCCTGCATGTTTGGCGCCGCCAGGGTCCCCGCAAGCCAAGCAGCTCTGCCACCTTCCAGCTCAACCCTCACAGGGGCAAAGCTGCCACAGGCAAAAAAAAAAAAAAAAACTGACGTCTATGAGCGCAGAGTCACTGCAGGCCTTGTCTGACTCTTTGCGACCCGGTAGACTGTGGCCTGCCAGGCTTCTCTGTCAGAGAGGGGGTTCCCCAGGCAAGAATACTGGAGCGTACTGGCCAATATTGGCTGCCATACCTTCTAGAGCACTATATTTGCTACTACCCCAGCTGCCAACCCCCCTGAGTACCTGGTGCTGCCAGAACCCCTGCGACCCAAGCAGCTGCACCACCTCGACACCTGGCCCTCACAGGGGCAAACCCAAATACTCCAGGGCAGACTCAGGAGCAAACCCCAGTGGACGACCCACATGTAGAGGTGGAAATAAAACCACCACTGAAGTCCAGGGGCAGTATGGCTAAGGAAGAAGACCCAAAACCTTCCCACCAGCTGTGCAAGCTGCAGATTAAATCCACACGATCAACTAAGCAGACTCTGTGTCTATGGAAAATATGAAAGGCCATTGAGAGCTCCCAGAAAGGAAAATGCACTAGCTCTGATAGCTGTGGACATTGGCGGCAAGAACACACAGGAGTAGGACCAGATTAGAATCTGAGCTGCCCTCACAGAGGGTCCAGAGATCAGCACAGTGTTGGAGGGCATCCTAGGGAGGTGAGGGGGACTGTGATTCCCAGTGTGGGAAAAGACTCTGGCAGCAGTGACTCAAGAAAAACATTTACTATTCTTATTTTTTGACTTGTTCTGTAGATTCTTCTGGATTTTTTTCTTTTTCTTCCCCCCTCTGTTGTAGTTGTCGATTTTACTGGCACTAAGAAATCCAGTTAAGCTTTTGAGCTTTATTTTTTTTTCCGCTCGGTCACATTTTTTCATTGTTGTCAGAAACCTCTGCCCCTACATTGAGCTTTTGCGGTTCTGTGGTGTTTTCCTCTTTTTCCTTTTTTCTTTTCTAAATTTTAATTTTTTAAGCCTATTGTTATTTTTTTCTACATTTCTTCCTTTGTTTGCTTTTTCTACTGTTCTTTTCCCTTTGCAGTTAATCTTTAATGTATATAAATCTTCATTTACCTTTATTTAACTTTGCATATCTATTCTTTCTTTCTTTTCTTTCTCTCCTTTCCTCTCAACATATTTGTTAGTTTCATTTTCATTGCTTTATTCCCCAGTTGGCACCTTGCTTTAGTTTTGTTTTTCAGTTTGTGCTTTAATTAGTTCTGTTCTGGTAGATATAATTTTTGGTTTCCTTTGTTCACCAGGTCAATCCATTGTACTTTATTTTTGTTGGACTGTTTTGATTTTGCCTATGGGTGTGTATGTATATATGTATATTCAGTCACACTTTCTATTGTTGTTACAAACCTCTGCCTCTACATTGGGCTTTTGAAGTTCTGTGGAGTTTTCCTTTTTTCCCCCCTTTTTTCTTCTTCTTCCGGTTTTTTCTTTTTTCTCTTTTTTATAACTTTAATTTTTAATTTTTTAAACATATTATATTTTTCCTACATTTATTGCTTTGTTTGCCTTTCCTACTCTTCTTTTCCCCTTGCAATTAATCTTTAACATATATAAATCTTCTTCATCTACCTCTATTTAACTTTGCATATCTATTCTTCCTTTCCTCTCAACATATTTGTTAGTTTTGTTTTCATTACTTTATTCCTCACTTGGCAACTTGTTTTAATTTTGTTTTCCAGTTTGTGCTTAAGTTAGTTTTGTTCTTAACTGGTAAATATAATTTTTTATTTCCTTTGTTCACTGGCTCAATCTACTGTACTTTATTTTTGTTGAACTGTTTTCACTTTGCTCATGGGTGTATATGTATACATGTATATTCCATTATTTTCATTATTATTTGCCTGATTTTGTAACTGTCATTTGTCTGCTGTTCATCTTTGGTTTCTCATTTTTGGATATTTGTTTTACTCTCCCTTAATGCCATAGCAAACCACTTGTGGAATCTTCATTCCTGACCAGAGATCAAACCCTGAGCCTTTGGAGTGGGAGCACTGACTCCAAGACCCTAGACTACCAGAGAACTAACCCTACGAAGTATCAAACGGTATCACACAAAGGAAACACTTGAATACAAGACCTGGCATAACCCAGCCACCAGTAGCACCCTGTGCAGGACATCCCATATAAACAGCAAACAAAACAAAAATACAAACCCAATCATCAGCAGACAGGAGTACCACCTTACTCAGCCTCGCCCATCAGAGGAAAAACAAACAAACAAACAAACAAAAACTCATCACAAGTCTCACTCTATATGAAGCTTACACAAACCACTGGACCAACCTTAGGAGGGCAGAAACCAAAAGGAAGAAAGAATTCAACCTTCTTCAAGGAAAGAATTCAATTTTCCTTGAAGCCTGGGAAAAGGAAACCTCAAAAACAATAACTTAAAAAAAAAAAAAAAGACAGAGAAAAAGTGCACAAATGAAGAAACAAACTAGAAACACAGAAGTCCAAATAAATGAAGAGGAAACAGGAAAATTACCTGAAAGAGAATTCAGAATAATGATAGTAAAGATGATCAAAAACCTTGAAAACAAAATGGAGGAAATGCAAGAATCAATTAACAAAGACCTAGAAGAATTAAAGAATAAGCATACACAGACAAAACAACACAATTACTGAAATTAAAATACTCTAGAAGGAATCAATAGCAGACTATCTGAAGCAGAAGAACGAATTAGTGAGCTGGAAGATAAAATGTTGGAAGTAACTTCTGAAGAGCAGAATAAAGTAAAAAGAATGAAAAGAGCTGAGGGCAGTCTCAGAGACCTCTGAGACTTTGATATTTGACCATATCAAATGCACCAACATTTGAATTATAGGGGTCCCAGAAGAAGAAGAGAAAAAGAAAGGGTATGAGAAAATTTTTGAAGAGATTATAGTTGAAAATTTCCCCAACATGGAAAAGGAAAAAGCCAATCAAGTCCAAGAGGCACAAAGAGTCCCATACAGGATAAACCCAAGGAGAAACATGCCAAGACACATACTAATCAAACTAACAAAGACTGAACAGAAAGAAAGAATATTAAAAGCAGCAAGGGAGAAGCAACAAGTAACATACAAGAGAAACCCAGTACACTTAACGGCTGATCTTTCAGCAGAAACTCTTTCAGGCCAGACGGGAATGGCAGGATATATTTCAGGTACTGAAAGGGAAAATCTACAACCAAGATTACTGTAACTGGCAAGGATCTCACTCAGAATTGATGGAGAAATCAAAAGCTTTTCAGACAAGCAAAAGTTAAGAGAATTCAGTACCACCAAACCAGCTTTACAAGAAATGTTAAAGGGACTTATATAGTCAAGAAATACAAGAGAAGAAAAAAGATCTACAAAATCAACCCCAAACAATTAGAAAATGGCAATAGGAACGTATATATCAATAATTACTTTAAATGAAATGGATTAAAGGCTCCAACAAAAAGACATAGGCTGACTGAATGGATACAAAAACAAGACCCATATATATGCTGTCTACCAAGAAACCCACTTCAGACCTCAAGACACATATAGACTGAAAGTGAGAGGATGGAAAAATATATTCCATGCAAATGGGAAGCAAAAGAAAACTGGAGTAGCAATCCTCATATCAGACAAAATAGACCTTAAAATAAAGATTACAAGAGATAAGGAAGGACACTACATAATGATCAAGGGATCAATCCAAGAGGAAGACATAACAATTGTAAATATCTATGCACTCAACTTAGGAGCACCTCAATAAATAAGACAAACACTAACAAACATAAAAGGAGAAGTTGACAGTAACACAATAATATTAGGAGACTTTAACACCCCACTCACACCAATGGACAGATCATCAAAACAGAAAATTAATAAGGAAACACAAGTCTTAAATGATACATTAGATGAGATGGATCTCATTGATATCTTCAGGACATTCCATCCAAATGCAGAAGAATACATCTTCTTCTCAAGTACACATGGAACATTCTCCAGGATAGACCACATCTTGGTTCACAAATCAAGCCTCAGTAAATTTAAGAAAATTTAAATCATGTCAAGCATCTTCTCTGACCACAATGCTATGAAACTAGATATCAATTACAAGAAAAAAAAACTGTAAGAAACATTAAAAAATGGAGATTAAACAACACATTTCTAAATAACCAAGAGGTTACTTAAGAAATCAAAAGGGAAATCAAAAAATTTCTAGAAACAAATGACAATGAAAACATGACAACTCAAAACCTATGGGATACAGCAAAAGCAGTTCTAAGAGGGAAGTTTATCGCAATACAACCCCATCTCAAGAAACAAGAAAAACATCAAATAAACAACCTAACTTTTCACCTAAACCAACTGGAAAAAGAACAAAAAACCCCAAAAATTAGTATAAGGAAAGAAATCATAAAGATCCAAACAGAAATAAATGAAAAAGAAATGAAAGAAACAATAGTAAAGATTAATAAAACTAAAAACTGGTCCTTTGAGAAGATAAACAAAATTGACAAACCCTTAGCCAGACTCATCAAGAAAAAAAGAAGAATCAAACCAACAAAGTTAGAAATTAAAAAGGAGAGGTTACAACAGACAATGCAGAAATACAAAGGATTATGAAACAATTATGAACAACTATATGGCAATAAAATAGATAACCTGAAAGAAATGGACAGATTCTTAGAAAAGTTCAATCTTCCAAGACTGAACCAGGAAGAAATAGAAATTATGAACAACCCAACTACAAGCACTGAAATTGAAGCTGTGATCAAAAATCTCCCAAAAAACAAAAGCCCAGGACCAGATGGCTTCACAGAATTCTATCAAACATTTAGAGAAGAGCTAATGCTTATCCTTCTAAAACTCTTTCCAAAACTTGCAGAGGAAGGAACACTTCCAAATTCATTCTACAAGGCCACCATCACCCTGATACCAAAACCAGACAAAGACAACACACAAAAAAAGAAAACTACAGGCCAATATTACTGATGAACATAGATGCAAACATCCTCAACAAAATTTTAGTGAACAGAATTCAGCAACACATCAAAAAGCTCATACACCATAATCAAGTTGGGTTTATTCCAGGGATGCAAGGATTCTTCAGTAGGTGGAAATCAATCAATGTGATACACCATATTAACAAATTGAAAGATTAAAACCCTATGACCATATCAATAGATACAGAAAAAGCCTTTGACAAAATTCAGCACCCATTTATGATTAAAACTCTTCAAAAGATGGGCATAGAAGGAACCTACCTCAACATAGTAAAGGCCATATATGATAAGCCTACAGCAAACATTATTCTCAATGGTGAAAAACTGAAAGCATTCCCCCTAAGATCAGGAACAAGAAAAGAGTGTCCACTTTCACCATTATTATTCAACATAGTTCTGGAAGTCCTAGTACAGCAATCAGGGAAGAAAAAGAAATAAAAGGAATCCAGATCAGAAAAGAAGTAAAGCTCTCACTGCAGATGACATGATACTGTACATAGAAAACCCTAAAGATAGTATCAGAAAGTTACTAGAGCTAATCAGTGAATTTATCAAAGTTGCAGGATACAAAATCTACACACAGAAATCACTTGCATTTCTATATACTAACAATGAAAAATCAGAAAGAGAAATTAAGGAATCAATCCCATTCACCATTGCAACAAAAAGAATTAAATATCTAGGAATAAACTTACCTAAGGAGACAAAAGAACTGTACACAGAGAATTATAAGACACTAATGAAAGAAATCAAAGGCAACATAAACAGATGGAGAAATAGTCCATGTTCCTGGGTAGGAAGAATCAATATTGTGAAAATGACTATACTACCAAATGCAATCTACAGATTCAATGCAATCCCTATCAAATTACCAATGGCATTTTTCACAGAACTAGAACAAAAAATTTCACAATTCATGTGGAAACACAAAAGACCCTGAATAGCCAAAGCAGTCTTGAGAAAGAAGAAGGGAGCTGGAAGAATCAACCTTCCTGACTTCAGGTTATACTACAAAGCTACAGTCATCAAGACTGTATGGTACTGGCACAAAAACAGAAATATAGACCAATGGAACAAGATAGAAAGCCCAGAAATAAACCCATGCACCTATGGGTACCTTATATTTGACAAAGGAGGCAAGAATACACAATAGGGCAAAGACAGCCTCTTCAATAAATGGTGCTGGGAAAACTGGACAGCTACATATGAAAGAATGAAATTAGAACACTTCCTAACACCACACACAAAGATAAACTCAAAATGAATTACAGACCTAAATGTAAGACCAGAAACCATAAAACTCTTAGAGGAAAACACAGGCAAAACACTTGATGACATAAATCAAAGCAAGATCTTCTATGACCCACCTCCTAGAGTAATGGAAATAAAAACAAAAGTAAACAAGTGGGACCCGATTAAACTTAAAAGCTTTTGCGCAGCAAAGGAAACTATAAGCAAGGTGAAAAGACAACCCTCAGAATGGGAGAAAATAATAGCAAGTGAAACAACTGACAAAGGATTAATTTCCAAAATATACAAGCAGCTCATACAACTCAATGCCAGAAAAACAAACAACCTAATCAAAAAGTGGGGAAAAGACCTAAACAGACATTTCTCCAAAGAAGACATGCAGATGGCTAACAAACACATGAAAAGATGCTAAACATAGCTCATTATTAGAGAAATGCAAATCAAAACTACAATGAAATATCACCTCGCACCAGTCAGAATGGCCCTCATCAAAAAGTCTACAAACAATAAATGCTGGAAAGGGTGTGGAGAAAAGGGAACATTCGTACTGTTGGTGGGAATGTAAATTGTTGATACAGCCACTATGGAAGATGGTATGGAGATTCCTTTAAAAACTAGGAATAAAACCACCCAGCTATCCCACTCCTAGGCACATACCCTGAGGAAACCAAAATTGAAAGAGACACATGTATCCCGTTGTTCACTGCACCACTATTTACAATAGCTAGAACATGGAAGCAACCTAGATGTCCATCAACAGATGAATGGATAAAGAAGTTGTTGTATATATACAAATGGAATATTACTCAACCATTAAAAGGAACGCATTTGAGTCAGTTCTAATGAGGTGGATGAACCTAGAACTTATTATACAGAGTAAAGTGAGTCAGAAAGAGAAAGATAAATACTGTATTCTAACACATATATACAGAATCTAGAAAAATGGTACTGAATAATTTATTTACAGGGCAACAATGGAGAAACAGACATAGAGAATAGACTTATGGACATGGGGAGAGGGGAGGAGAGGGTGAGATGTATGGAAAGAGTAACATGGAAGCTTACATCACCGTATGTAAAATAAATAGCCAACGGGAATTTGCTGTATGGCTCAGGAAACTTGAACAGGGACTCTGTATCAACCCAGAGGGTTGAGATGGGGAGGGAGATGGGAGGGAGTTTCAAAAGGGAGGAGACATATGTATGTATGTATATGTATAAAGTGAGGTTGCTCAGTTGTGTCTGACTCTTTGCAACGCCATGGACTGTAGCCTACTAGGCTCCTCCGTCCATGGGATTTTCCAGGCAAGAGTACTGGAGTGGGTTGCCATTTCCTTCTCCAGGGGATCTTCCCGACCCAGGGATCAAACCCGGATCTCCCACATTGTAGGCAAAAGCTTTTACCGTCTGAGCCACCAGGGAAGTCCCATGTATATGTATACCTATGGCTGATTCATATCAAACTTTTCTGTTGAGATTTGACAGAAAACAGCAAAATTCTGTAAAGCAATTATCCTTCAATTAAAAAAATAAATAAATTTTTAAAATATATGACTTCCTGTTTTCCTTCTAAAACTCGGAAATTTTGTTATGTGCCAAGCAGATGCTGCTTATGTGACCAACTCCAACAAAAACTTTGGGCACTGCATCTCAAATAAGCATCCATGTGGACCACTTTCACAGGGGCCCTCAAACTCATTGCTGGAGGAATTAGGCACATCTGTGTGACTCCACCAGCAAGGACTCTAGGAAGCACCTGGTGTTTTCTGCACTTTGCCCCATGTGCTTATTCCCAATGCTGACTGTGCTTTGTAGCCTCCCGCTCTAATAAACCATAGCCACAAGTACAACTATGTGTGAATCTTGTGAGTTCTTCTAGAGAATCCTCAAAACTGGTAATGATTTGTGTCTCTTCTGTGCGGTACTTTTTATCAAGTCTAGGTATCATCTGCTGTGAATGACTCAGATGGAGAGAGGTTTGGACCCCCTGCATGTGCGCGTGCTAAGTCACTTCAGTCACGTCCGACTCTTTGCAACCCCAGGGACTGTAGCCCATCAGGTTTCTCTGTCCATGGGATTCTCCAGGCAAGAATACTGGAGTAGGTTGCCATGTCCTCCTCCAGGAGATCTTCACAACCCAGGGATCAAACTGGAGTCTTACATCTCCTGCATTGGCGGGCGGGTTTTTTACCACTAGCGCCACCTGGGAGGCCCCTTTGGGCCCTCTAACTGATCTGATTTCTTCTCCTGTACCCTCCCTCCCTGGGACTCTGGAAAGTGGATTATGAAAACTACTGGTGCCTAGTATCTTTCTACAACTGCAAATATTTATCAGTGTCATATCTCTGTTATCTTTAATTTCATTCCATGCTATTTTCCCAGTTAGCTAAATTTGTCTCTCCTACCTCTCCTCCTTCCCCATATAATCAGCTTTTGGCTCACTTATATTTTTTATCGTCCTTTCATTTTTTTGTCTCTATCATTTTAAATCCCATTTTTCTGAGGAATTGTGTTCTTTTTATTAAATTGTAAATAATGTAATTTCTTTTCATAATAAAAATACTTGCTGTTATAGCTTTCCCTCTAAAATACAGGCTCCTATATTCTTTTTTACATTCATTGGTTTGCTTTAATTATTACCAAAACAATTTTAGTTATTTCATTTAAGAGATTCCTTCCCTGTTCTCATGGTTGTTTGATAGTCTGAAAACTTAAAAGAAGTCATATTTTGAGTAATGTAGCAGACTAGATTGTTTAGACTAACTCTCCAGATGAAAGCAACTAAAAAATGTTGTTCAAAGGTTTCAAGTCTGAAAAGCATAAAAAACTAAGATAGTAGGGATTTATCAGGCCAAAATCTGAATGAAAAGGGAATTTGGAGGGAAAGTAGAACACTGGTGTTGCTTTTGCCTCTGAAGACATCTGCCAATTAAGGAAACTTGGTTGTTGTTTAAGTTCTCTGATGGCCCATGAGTTTAGAAATTAGAGGCTTAGTTGTGCAAAAATGGAGAGCATAAGAGGAAACCTTCCCCACTAAGTCTAGATCCCAAAGGGTTATTTCCTTAGGTTAAGAATGAACCAGAGGAAAACCTGCTCTCACTATCTAATCCTCATCCCCAAGAGACACGGGGAAAACAAAGTCCTTTGATGCTGAACTGTTCAGAGGGAGTAAAGAAAAGAAAAACCCTGCCCCCAGGAAGTTAAAACCACATGCTGGTAGAGATTGCGAGTTCACATTTCCTGGTTTGTCCGAAAAAGTGTTATGCTGTGAACTGATCTAAAGTAGTCCTGAACTGACTCTAAGTGCCTGGCAAATACAAATCCTCTCTGGAGGAAGGCACCTCCTTCCTAGGAAAGGATGAATTTTTTTGAGAACAGTTCAACTGGAGACAAATGCTTATTTACATGGTAAAAATACAAAATTGACTATATCACACCATACACAAAATAAATTATAGGTGGGTTAAAACCCAAGAGTGAAGGCAAAACTATAAAGCTTTTTATAAAATAATGTGGAATAATATTTCAGCTTAGGAAAAAATTTCTCAAACAGGACATAAAAAGCTTAACCATAAAATAAAAGCTTAATAAATTAGATTCCAATAAATAAAACTTCAATTCATTAAAAGTCACCATAAAGAGACTGAGAAGACAGATTACAGAATGGGAAAATATTTTTGCAACACATATAACTAACAATAACAGCAGATAGGACATTTACAAATCAGTAAGAAAAGACAGGCATCAGATGGCAAACCTAGGCAAAAGACTTGAACAAAAGTTTTATAAAAAGAGAATTTCCAAACTGCCAATAAATATATGGAAAGGCAGATGGCATCGTTAATAACAAGGAAAACACATTATAAACCTCAGTGAGACACCATTACAAAGGTACCAGAATGACTAAAATTAAAAGTCCAAAATTACAAATGGAGTGATGGGAGCTACCAAACAGTAGTGGTGATAGTGTAAATTGGAAAACAATTTTTATAATATAATAAAATAGAAGATGCACATACTCTACAGTCCCAAAATTCCACCCCTAGGCATATGCCTTAGATATACTCTTTTCATGTCTGACGTGTCTGAGATTGGCAGCATATGATATATTCACACAATAGAACATTATTTGGCATAGATATCATATGAACTGCAGCTATATAGTGAGGTGACTCTCAAACATATTATGTAGTGGAAGCTCCCCAGATTTCCCTTTCCAGGCCAGGGCACCCACTGGCCTCTGCTCTGGAAAATTGCCCCCTCTTTTAAAAAATTTTTATTTATTTATTTTTGGATGTGCTGGGTCTTCGTTGCTGCACAGGCTTTTCTCTGGTTGTGCGAGTAGGGGCTACTTTCTGCTTGCAGTGAGCGGGCTTCTCGTTTCGATGGCTGCTCGGAGGCACAGCACAGGCTCTAGGGCACGTGGGCTTCGGTAGTAGCCAAACGCGGGCTCAGTGGTTGCAGCTCCCGGGCTCTAGAGCAGAGGCTCAATAGTTGTGGTGCATGGTCTTAGTTGCTCCGTGGCATGTGGGATCTTCCCAGATTAGAGGCTGAACCCATGTCTCCTACATTGGCAAGCAAGTTCTTTACCACTGAGCCTCCAGAGAAGCCCCTGGAAAATTGCTCTTGACCTGAAGGCCTCCCCTCCCCCAGTACACCCTGGCCAAAGACTGCTTATGACACGTGGGCCCAGCACTGTGGTGTTTTCCAGGCTCCAGGGTTGTTCAGGGAGCAGGCCACCTCTGAGACAACATCCTTGTTTGGCACTTGTAGCTGCCCTGTCTGGGATTCCTTCACTGCCTTACTCCCGAGAGCACAAGCTCCACAAATCACATACACTGAATCTTTGTCTCTTGTCTGCCTGGGAGGAATCTGATCTGAGATGTAGTGCTAAGCTAGAGAGAAAGATACAAAAGAGAACACATTTCATGATAAACATTTAGGTGCTAAAATAACAAAAAGTGAAAGCATGGTTATCCAAACGTCAGGATAATGTTCATCTGTGGTTCTGTTTCTTGACCTGCATGGCATTTACTTGAATGTTCACTTTATTATTTAGACAATATATGCACGTCTTACGCACCATTTTAGTGTGAATGATACACACAAAAAAGTTAACATTTCTAAGTAATTGGAGAGTCTTGGTTTTCTCTTACATACGAATGTGTTTCCTGATCAGAGAAGATGATCTGTTGGATTTCTGCCTGCTTACATTTGTCAAAATTTGCCCTGTAGCCTAATAGAACATTGTAAGTGCTTCATGTATCATGTGTGTGTGTTAGTTGCTCGGTTGTGTCCGACTCTTTGCAACCCATGGACTGTAGTCCACCAGGCCCCAGGCTCCTCTGTCCGTGGAATTCTCCAGGCAAGAATACTGGAGTGGGTTGTCATTCCCCTTCTCAGGGGATCTTCCCAACCCAGGGATCGAACCTGGGTTTCCCACATTGCAGGAAGATTCTTTAAACATTTATCAACAAAGTACACTATGGATTTGTGTATGATTTGTATGTCCATTAATTTAACAGTCATGATTGCATTAGTTACTTGTGACTGCAGAGAAAATCACCCATAAATTTAGTGACTTGAAACATTTCTCTTGTGTTTCTGGGTGAGTCTGGGTGCTGCTTAGCCACGTCCTCTGGGTCTCTCTCAAGGTCACATGAATTAAGAGTCATTATAAGGTCCTATAAAAAAAACTAAACAGCCTCTTGGGGAAAGAGGAGAGTAAAAAAGTTGGCTTAAAATTCAACATTCAGAAAACTAAGATAATGGCATCTGGTCCCATCACTTTATGGAAAATAGGTGGGGAAACAATGGAAACAATGACAGAATTTTTTGGGGGCTCCAAAATCACTGCAGATGGTGACTGCAGCCATGAAATTAAAAGATGCTTGCTCCTTGGAAGGAAAGTTATGACCAACCTAGACAGCATATTAAAAAGCAGAGACATTACTTTGCCAACAAAGGTCCATCTAGTCAAGGCTATGGTTTTTCCAGTAGTCATGTATGGATGTAAGAGTTGGACCATAAAGAAAGCTGAGCGCCAAAGAATTGATGCTTTTGAACTATGGTGTTGGAGAAGACACTTGAGAGTCCCTTGGATGGTAAGGAGATCCAACCAGTCCATCCTAAAGGAAATCAGTCCTGAATATTCATTGGAAGGACTAATGCTGAAGCTGAAACTCCAATACTTTGGCCATGTGATGCAAATAACTGATTCACTGGAAAAGACCCTGATGCTGGGAAAGACCGAAAGCAGGAGAAGGGGACAACAGAGGATGAGATGGTTGGATGGCATCACTGACTCAATGGACATGAGTTTGAGTAAACGCCAGGAGTTGGCGATGATCAGGGAGGCCTGGCACACTGCAGTCCATGGAGTCGCAAAAAGTCAGACACGACTGAGTGAACTGAACTGAAATGATAAGGTCCTATGAGCTTGAATAAAAATATACTTTCTATTAGACTTGACTGTGCTTTATTGTTCTCACTAGTTTTAGGATTTAAATAGCAAAAAGTAAAAGCAAAAAGCAACCAAGTTCATTCCTTCTTCTCTATATTTGATTTCATTTCTCTGTAACCAGAGCATGGATGGATACACTGCAAAATTTTTAAGGCTGGACTGACTTCTGAGTCCATGTAGTTTTTTTTTTTTTTTAATCATCTGGCAGATTGGAAATTTTACCTCATGTTATCAGCTGAGATCTGCTGACTTGTTTCAATAAGTTAGGCAACTGTGAAGAGGCAAGGAAATCAAGCCCTGATCACAGACCACTCCTTACCTGTAAACTCAGATTTCCTCCACCTAGAGGCTGTACTTGGAATCCCCAGACAGACAATAGCAGCCTCATTCCTGAGAGGAATTATAAGAGAAGGCACCAATCTTTTCACCAAACTCTGTGTCAATAAGACAAAGTTGTCTTTACAACTTTTTAACGGCCTAATAAACTTTTCACAATGTTAATTTTGTTAATTTTTGAATTTCTAGTTTCTGGATAAAACTAAAATGTTAATTTCCACAATGTCTATGACAATAGGAAAAATATAGAACAAAATATTTCCTCATGCATTTTATTATTTTCACCTTTGGGTAGCCTAAGGAAAAATATCTTTATATGTTGAAGTAAGAGTATTCCTCTCAGATATAGAAGAATCTCTGACCTAATTATAGCAGCCTCTTATTGAGTATACTTATATATTTTTGGGAAATCATGGAAGAGAGAATCTTTTATTCAATGCATGTTTCTAATCTATTTTTGCCCTTCCACTGTTCATGGTATTATGGGAAGAGACAAAAAAAAAGGTGAATATCTATTCCTCAAACATTTTGAAGCCTAGAAAGAAAGATGAAACATAGAATGTATTTCTAAAAATATATAAAAGTTCAAATTACAAAAGTTTAAAAATAGCTTTAAATATTTGAATGGAGATTTCTATTCTATAGAAAGCTAGAAAGATAATTAATTCCCTAATGAAAGCTTCCCATTAGACAAAATCTCTGGTAATGCTATTCTGGGAATGAATGCTCTTTGGTTGGCCTTCTTTCACAACAAAACAACTGTCAGGCTTAGGCCCAATAAGCATCTACACGAGCATGAAGAAGCAGCTCATCTAGGAGATTCCCTCATGGGCCAAAGGCTCCTCACTGCCATTAATACTCTGAGCATGTGAAATAGAGAACCGTGATGGCTGTCTGAACAGAAGTGTTGTAACTGCCTTGAGAACATGACAGATAACACACTTAGGGGAATTAGACGTCAGTGATTACGCTATAACTGAAAAGATCTGAGAATCAGAGGTCAGAGAAACATTATGAATGGAGTCTTTTTTGCATATTTTTTGGTCATTTGGCTGGTATTTTCTTTCTTTCTTTCTTTTTTTTTTTTTTGGTGTCCTCTGTCGTCCCCTTCCCCTCCTGCCTTCAATCTTTCCCAGCATCAGGGTCTTTGCATCAGGTGGCCAAAGTATTGGAGCTTCAATTTCAGCATCAGTCCTTCCAGTGAATATTCAGGGTTGATTTCCTTTAGGACTGACTCATCAGTTTTAGAGTCTGACTATCCACATTAGATAGAATCCCCTCAGTGACTGTGACATTTCAGGCGAGTTACTCCATTTCCTTATCTGTATGATGGAGACAATCGCACCTGTCTTCCAGGACTGTCATGAAATCTGAATGAGATATTATGAGCAAAACGTTGAGAATAGGTCCTTCTATAGAACAGTAATTCAGAAATTAGGTAGTAATATTATTTTATCAATTAGAAGTTAATCCTTTTCTTTTCTAAATTCTCTTCTGGCCTTAGTCACTCTCTGTCACCCCCCAGGATTATAGCTTTGTGGGCAAATGTGATGCTTTTCTCACTTTATTTCCCCACAAAGAATTATAATGCCTGGAATGTTGTAGGTTCCAAACCTGAGATGAATGAATAAATGGATGATAACAGGGATCTTCCCTGTTGGGTCGGGAAGATCCCACCCATGTCTCCTGCACTGGCAGACAGTCTCTTTACCCCTGAACCACCAGGGAAGTCCTCACAATGCATTTCCTTATACATTACATGCATGCTATACACCTCACAATGTGTACAGACACAGTGGTTTTGTTTTTTTTTTTTTGCCTTAAATGACTATCTTTAAAATAAAATACGGAGAAGAAAATGGCAACCCACTCCAGTGTTCTTGCTTGGAGAATCCCAGGGACAGAGGAGCCTGGTGGGCTGCCGTCTATGGGGTCGCAGTGTTGGACACGACTGAAGCGACTTAGGAGCAGCAGCAAAATAAAATATTTATATGAGGAGAAGGGTCTCTTTATATTTACCAAACAATATTTACCATTTTGGGCTTCCCAGGTGGCTGGCAGGCGGATTCTTAGCCACTGGACCACCAGGGAAGTCCAGTTGTCAGGATTTTGTTGGCAATGGTGGGCAGGTCTGACAGCTCCCAGTGAAGGATGTCCCTGGGTTATGGGACACAGGATCTGAGCCAAGAGTGCAGGAGTGAGAGAAGGGCCCTCAGAAGGGCACCCTGTGAAGACACCCGGGTTCAAGTTGAGGATCTTCCTGTCTAGTCCTGGCTTAGCCTCAGAGAGAATCTCAGTGGTTCTGGGGAATCCAGTAGCTGTCAAGATGATACTTGCTATCAACACAGAATGAGCCTCAGGGTTCTAGAATGAAGGAGGTGAGGTCTTAGGTATATGAGGAGAGCAGGGTTCTGAATAGTGGGATCTTCTAGTTAAGCAGATCCACTGCATATTACTTATCTATTTGGGGGAACAAATCATCCTAAAATGTAGTGGCTTAAAGTAACAGTGATTTATTATTTTTTATAAAGTCAACTGGCCAGTTCCTCTGGCCTTGCCTAGGCTCACTTATGAGAACACAGTCTCACATGTCTGGGGCCTCTGCAGGGAGGAGGAATGTCAGGGATGGTATGTCTCCAGGTGGTAGCTGATATTCACAGAAACTTCCTTCTCTGACCACCTCCCTCCCTCTCCCCCAACCAGGATATCAAAAAAGCAAGAGTGGAAGTCCCAGGGTTTCTTGAGATACTACCACCCTGTTCTACTGGTCAAAGCCCATCACAGTGTCAGCCTCATTTCAGGGGGAAGAAAATACCAGATTCCTCCTCTTGATGAGAGGAGTAGCAAAATCATCTTGCTTGATCTTGTGACAGTTTCTCAGACTGTCCTATTTTTCATGACCTTGCCACTTTTGACCAGTACTGGTCAAGTATTTTGTAAAATGTCTTTCAATTTGGTTTTGTCTGATATTTTTCTCGTGATTAAATTTGGGTTATGGAATTTGGGGAAGAAGACCACAGAGGTCAAATGTCCTTCTCATCACCTCCTATCAGAGAGCATTTGATAACCATTGTGATTTGTTACTGGAGATGTTCTCTTGAGCCAGTTCTAACACCAATTCTGATGTGTGTTTTTTCACCAAGCAGTTAACTCAATTTCCTGTGGACACTGACTGGGCGTTCACAAATTTAATTCTGTTCTGACACTACCTGGAAATAGCGTCAGATTCTGCAGGCTAAGGGCTCAGTCCTACAGGACTGCCCCACTTTATTTATTTATTTTGACTGCACTGTGCAGCATGCAGGGTCCTGGTTCCCCAACGGGGATTGAACCTGCGTCCCCCTGCCCCGTACCCGCTGCATTGGAAGATGGTGTCTTAACCACTGGACTGCCAAGGAAGTTCCAGGACTGCCCCCACTTTAGATAGCAATCACAAGTGCAGATGGCTGCCTGCCTATATGATAGCCTACCTCCTCTCTAGGTTCAATTAATTTGCTAGAGCAGTTCTCAGAACTCAGGTAACCATTGACTTAATTTATAACTGGTTTATTACAAAGGATATTAAAGATATGAATCATAAATGGCCAGACGAAGTGATGCATAGGGCAAGGTCCCAAAAGCAGGTGCTTCTGTCCCCATGGAGTCTGGGACCTGGCACATGGATGTGACCTGGTTCACCCACCTGGAAATTCTCCAAGCCCTGTCCTTTTGGGTTTTTATGGAGGCTTCATTATATAGACTTGATAGATTAAATTCTCAGCCCTTGGTCACTGACAACCTCCTTCCCCTCCCCTCTCCCCAGAGGTGGGGAGGTGGGACTGGAAGTTCCACCTCTAATCACCATTGGTTCCCTGGGCAGCCAACTTCCATCCTTAGGTTACATAGGGTCTTCAGGTCACCTCATTAACATCATAAAAGACACTTTTTATCACTTTGACCATTTAGGAAATTCCTAGGGTTTTTGGAGCTCTGTGCCAGGAACCAGGATGAAGATCAAATATATATTTCTTATTGTAAATCATAATATCAAGCTTGAGCACTTGGTTAAAATGGTGCCAGGTTTCTCCACTGGAATGTTAGTATTTTTCCCTTTCATATTCTATTGTTAGAAACTCTTTGTGGTTTTAATTTCAACGAAGACTAACAATGTCAGATATTTTTTCATGTGCTTACTTGTCATTCCTATACGTTATTTGGGGTGCAAATTATTTTTTAATTGGGATAATTTATTACTGATGAGTTTTAGAGTTTTTTATACATTTTGGATGCATTTCAAAATAAATTGCAGACATCAGGGTACCTCTCTCTAAACACACCAGCATATTATTAACTAGAGTTCAAATTCTTTGTATACAATGAAATACACACTGAGATTTTAAAAACGCTAGGTCAGGAAGATCCCCTGGAGAAGGCAATGGCAACCCACTCCAGTACTCTTGCCTGGAAAATCCCATGGACAGAGGAGCCTGGTAGGCTATAGTCCATGGGGTCGCAAAGAGTTGGACACAACTGAGTGACTTTACTTACTTTACTTCTCTGTAACCCAAATCACTGTCAAGATGTAGAAGACTGCTATATTGATTTTTATGACCCATTGATGGTTGCAATCTATTTCAAAAACAGGCTTCAGACAATCTAGTGGTAATGCAAGGCCAGGGTAGAAGCTCTGGGCTATAAACATAGGATTTGCAAGCCTCCCTCATCCCTCACTTAAATATTACTTCCAGGACTAACAGACCTTCAATAAAGTGAAACACAATAAACTTGTATTATCCTAATTTGACCTACTAGGAGTTCGGAGAGGTACAGGTAACATGACCAAGACAACATAGCTGATAAATGCGGGACCTGGGATGTGAACTCTGGCATCCTGACCCCCACCAACCCCTGTGAGGCTAAGTGGGTGCTGTGGTTGTCCCAGCCGCTCATCCCCATTTTCAGCATGGTTTCCTTTGGAAAGCTGTTCCGATCACAAATACTCATTGTTTGGGGGATAGCCAGTGTGTGAGCAGGGCCTCCCTTCCCAGAGTGCCGGGACCCTCTGGGCTTGTTTCGGGCTGGCCTGACCTTACTGCAATTCGCAGCCACAAAAGGCAACATGCCAGTGCTGCCATTCCTAATGGAGGACCTGGAGGATGAGGTGCTAGACTGTGTGACAGGCTGAGTGTGGCCCCGAGGCTGTGTGTCCTTCCCTTGGACCTGGGGTTCCCGCGGCAGGGCCCCTCCTGTACATTCCTAAGTGCATCCTTTGAGCCATGGGTGCTGCAGACTGGACCGTGCCTCAGGGAGCTGCTTGTCTAGAAGAGGCTTTAGGGCGCATGGTCAGTTCCCTCAGAGAGACTCTGACAAGGACTAGACATATCAGAGAAGGGAGCCTCTGCTTTCTGCTTCCTGGAGGATGTGGCATTTGATGGATGCACCAGATCGTGTCAGTAAGATTAGAGAGTAGGGGACATTCTGAACGCTGGAGAGACCATTGCTAGAGTTTTAGAGGTAGAAACGGGCTTTTGGTATGTGAGTTCAGATGGATTGAAATCTCGGGAGTGAAACCCTGAAGAGGTTCTTGGGGGCCTTCGTGGAGATCTCAACCCCCAGCCTCAGAAACGGGTCCTTCACTGAACTGTCAGCAAGGCGCCACAGGAAGATTTTGGTGGGGGAGGGGCCCTCCCAAGTGGGGTGTTGCTGGGAAGTTGGGCCTGGGCTTTCCAGGCAGGATGTGTGGGGCAAGGGGAGGGGAGAGTGTCTGGGGCACTGCAAGCCCAGAGTGGCTGCGGCAACTAGCTTCCCTTTCTTCTCCCTGGCCAGCTAGGAAGAACTGCGTTTCCCTGGGCTGCAGAGCATGGGCAGCTGGATGCTCCGGACCTCTCCGTGGGCTCTGGCTGTGACCACAGTGTCAAAGACGAGGAACTGTGACCTTGGGTCCCAGGGGAGGGTCAGGCTCTGGACTCCTGAGCAGGGTGGTCACTGGCAGCTCACCTGTGTCTACTTCTGCAGGGCCTGGTGGCCCAAAGACCAGCGCGTGTCTGGTATTCATCTAGCCGGCACTTTTCAAACCCTGTGCTATGGGTGAAGCGCACAAAGATGCCCCAGACACAGTTTCTTACTCAAGGAATTCAACACCACAATCCTAGTACGGAACTGTGATCAAACGTGGGGATCCAGGATGGCAACCTGATTGGTTGGTAGTGATGCCTGAGGTGGGTTTGAGCAGGGCTGTGATTCACTGGGGATGTCTGTTGCTGCAGGGAATGGGGAAGAGTCAGGAGCATGGTAGCCACACACCCACTGGATATTTGCTTTCTTTGTTGTTTTAATAATCTACTATGATTATGGCAAAAGAGGGATAAGAGCACTGAGGAGGGAGCAGTTTATCCAGGGTAGAGAGCTTACAAGCAGCATTTTACCAACCTGAGAAGGGATGAGGGGTGGGGCCCTAAGGTGATCACTCTGCAGATGACTTGTATCAATGGACCATTGTGAATCAATAGGCAAGTACATTGCAGCAAATTCTGAACAGTGCTTCCAACAAAAGGAGGAGTTCCGTTGTTAATTTTCTGATAAGTATGCTTGGCCAGGATACAAGGAGTTCTGTTTATAAGCCAGTGACAAAGCTCACAGACCAATGGACCACAGGATCTTAGAGCTGGAAGATGTCCTTGAAGGGCCTGTTCAACCTTCTCATTTTACTGATGTGGGAACTGAGGCCCAGAGAGGGGTATACTTTAACCAAGGTCACACAGCAAAACTAGAGTCGAGCTGGGGTTTGCAGCCAGCATCCTGATGCCTGCCCCTGTGCTCCTCCCTCTCACCGTGCTGCCTCCTGGGGCCTGAGCCCTGGGGATCTGCATCAGATTTGTCTGCCCACACTCATCTTTCCAGGATAAAAAGGCCAAGTCGGATTCCAAGATTCAGGTCAGGCAGAGGTACTTCATTTCAGAAATTTGGGCTGTGCTCTGGGTTAGGCCCTGCGCCAGGAAGGTAGAGTGCAGAGAAGAGTGAAGGACAACTCTTGCCAGGACACATCTACCCAGGAAGCAAAAAAAAAAAAAAAAAGATGTTCTCAGGAACACCAAAACCAGAAAGCAAGAAAAGTTCAGCTTTGATGAACTTACACAAAACCTTGCAATCAGAAATTCTAGAAAGCAGCTTTTAAAATTGCATGCCCCTGGTAAGTGTTGTAGGGCTTCCCAGGTGGTGCTAGTGGTAAAGAACCTGCCTGCCAATGCAGGAGACGTAAGAGACATGGGTTCAATCCCTGTGTCAGGAAGATGCCCTGGAGGAGGGCATGGCAACCCACTCCAGTGTTCTTGCCTGGAGAATCCCATGGATAGAGGAGCCTGGTAGGCTACCGTCCATGGGGATCACAGACATGACTGAGCACGCATGCAAGTTAAGTGTTGTATTAAAATTTTCCAATGAGCAGTGTTCTCATTTTTAATTTCTTTGGGGGAGAGGGCACAGTAAACTTTTCAAGGCTTTGAGCCACTGGAGGTCTGACTCCTGCTACGATCCCTGCAGCGTGTGGAGCAGGACAGGCCTGTTAGAACAGATGACAACACAACTCACACTGCAGGTGCTGTGATAGGGAGGTTTTGAGAGCCCGAAGAGAGTGATTAATTCCTTGGGAAACAGCAAGGAGATGCTGACAGGGCCCCACAGAGGAGGAGAGGCTGGACGTCCCCTCAGTGGAGGGGAGAGTTCAGGCCCAAGGCCATGGCCTCCTTCCACCCAGCTCCCTGCCCTGCCTGGGCAGAGGGTGAGGCCTGTTAGGGGTTCCCTGCCACCTGCAGCTTCAAAGGACAGGAAGTAGATATTTATAATCCAGAAGGAAGAGGGAAGCCCTGGCCTGTCACCACAGGGGCACATGCCGGGCCCCCAGAGTTCACCCACTTCTTTCCTGCCTCGTTGAACACAGAGGCTTCACACTGCAGCTACGTCACCCACAGCCTGGTCCTTGGGCGTGGCAAGCCAACCATGCAGCAAGTGGGAGAGGAGTGGAACCAAGTGGTCAAGGGGATTTTCTAAACTTAGTTTTACGTACTAATATAATCTGATGATGATCATCAAGGAAATGTAAATGTTTTGTCTTTGACCCAGTAAGATAGTTTATGTATGTGTGGATCTATCATGGAGGTGGGGGATGGCTTAACTACTTTAAGTACATGTTCACATCTTCACTAGGTTCTTGAAAGATATGTGTCTAAATTGAATGTCTGTTTTTGTGTGTCTTTTTTTTTTTTCCTTTTGGCTGCTTTGGGTCTTTGTTGCAGTGTGTGGGCCTCTTTGGTTGTGGTGCATGGGCTCCAGAGTGTGTGGGCTCGGCAGTTACGGCATGTGGGCTTAATGGCCCTGAGAACATGTCTCCATGGCATGTGGGATCTTAGTTCTTCAACCAGGAATCGAGTCCTCTGGATTGGAAGAAGGCAGGTTCTTAACCACTGGACCACCAGAGAATTCCCTAAATTGAATTCCTTCCTGGGGAAGGTACTGAGACAGCCCAGGGCAGAGGGGAGCCCTTGAGCCAAAAGGCCCCCTTGACTGATTCAGCTCAATTGTTCCCGCAGCCTCCTGGACATGATGAATGGCTGAAGCTGAGTCTTCCCTTCTGGATGCTTTTGTTTGTGACTCCAGGGTCTTTGCCCTGGCTCCATCTACGGCTTCCCTGTAGGGACATACCTTGTCTTGGGCTGGCCACGTTCAGCTGCCTCCTCTTCCCTGGGGCCTCTTACCCTCCTGAAGCAAGGTCTCTTTAAGGATGACCCCCAACAGTCTGTCCTCGGTTAGGCCACTTCCGACACAAGGGACGCTGTGCCCTTCGCCCGCCCAGTGGAGTCATCTGTCACGGCTCTGCCACAGTCACCTTTAGACTTCTCAAGGGTGAGGCTGCTCTCAAGTTCCAGGAGACACAGGTCAGGTTCTGCATCTCCGTTATTGATTATTGAACAAATATCTACAGAACAAATATCTGCCGTGTGCCCCAGGCCCTAATCTAGGCACTTGGGAAAACTTTACAGAAGAAAATAAGACAGAAATCCTCACCTTTGTGGCACTTCTGTTCCAGCCAAGAGGTGCAGACAATAAACAATAAATATAGTAAACAAGTAGCTGGTAGCAGGTGTTAGGTGGTCAGCACTCTGGGGGAAAGGAACAGTGAAGCAAGATAAGGGGATCATCAGGAGGAAGGTGCAGTTTTCAATAGTGTGGTCAGGGTGGGCTGTGCCATTCAATAAGAAGCTAACATCTAGAACAGATATAGGAGATGAGAAACTGAGCCATGTGGCCGCCGGGCACAGCCTGAGTACAAGGAGAGTCTCTGGGGCTGTGGCCTGAGCAGAGGAAATGCATGGATCTGGGCTCATTGAATTGGGACCAGCTTTAACCTGGAGCATGGAATTTTTTTTTTTTTAAGTAATGTATTTATCTTTAAGTGTGAAAAAAGAGATGAGAACCTGGTCCTTGAAAATGCCCCTGGTTTTTGGTAGCTTGGGGCACAGCTCTCCGAGCAGGGTGGCATTGGCCCAGCAGAGCTCTAGCTTGTCACAGACCTGCTCTGTCACCCTGGATGTGTCACCCCTGTCTGGACGTCAGCTCCAGCGGGTCCCCAGGACCTGCAAGGGTCCGTGATCCCACTGACCCTTCAGGAACCCCTCTCCTTACAGTAGGGAACACAGCCCTTCACCTGGCCGCCCACCTGGCTATGCAGCAGTGACGCGTGGCCGTCAGGCTGGACCTGAAGGAGAAGAATGCAGTGAGTCTGGCAGAGGCAGAGATGTGTGAGGTTGACTTGTCCCCTGCCTTCCAGGAGCCCACAGCCCATGGTGCTGTCTGATTTCTCCCGGCGGGGACCTTGGGACCAAGAACAAGGACATGTTCTCAGACTAACAGCCCGCCAGGAAGAAATGAGTGGCAGCACAAAACTCCAGGCTCACAGGAACACTGGGCATCAGGGATTATGGAGAAGTCCTTAACACCGCATGTGTTTAAAGGAGCGGGAGGTCACATGACCAGGGTGGGGTGGGAGGGAGCAGAGACAGGAGGCGAGGAGACAGGAGCAGAGCTGTGGGGGACGGACTGAACGCCCCAAATGCCCCTCCAGGTGAGAATCAGGCGTGGGGCTCAGGAAGCCACTGATAACCAGGTCATCGTCCGCAGGAGCAGGGACGGGAGAGCTCAAAGAGCCCGGCAGCCCCAGCAAGGGTGGTGACCTCCGCCTTCGGCTCTGGCCTCAGCCTCCTGCTGCCCTCACACCACCCCTCTGGGTGTCAGGAAGGTCTGATCCACCTCACCTGTGTGCAGCCCCTCCTAGGGGCGGGGAGGAGCGCTAACACCCTCACCCAGGCAGCTGGGCGCCCCCAGGACCAGTGTGTGTCCTCAGCTGCCGGGCTGTGACTGTAGCAGCCACAGTGATTCCTGAACGTGGTGTGAGCAAAGCTATGAGGCAGCAGGCTCAGGTCCTGGACTTGGGTTCTCTACTGCTGCACTCTGTGACCTTGGGCAAGTTACTCTACCTCTCTGAGCCTCTTTTCTCAGCTATAAATTGAAGATGGTATATACTTGTGTGTGTGTTAATTGCTCATTGTGTCTGACTTTTTGCAACCCTATGGGCTGTAGCCTGCCAGACTCCTCTGTCCATGCAATTCTCCAGGCAAGAATACTGGAGTGGGTAGCTATTTCCTTCTCCAGGGGATCTTCCTGACCCCGGGAACGAACCCGTCCCCTGCGTTGCAGGCAGATTCTTTACCATCTGAGCCACCAAGGAAGCCCATGATATATACTTACTTTTTTTATGTTGCCGTGAGGACTAAATAGCTAGTGTAGTGCCTGGGACTTAATAGGAGCTCAGTACCCATTAGAGTCTTATTATTGGACACTTGATAGTTGACAAAGCCCTTTTATAATGGTTGAATATTATCTCAGAAAAATTTCCCCCATTTTACAGATGAGAAAGGTTCAGTGACCTTCCCAGGGCTCAAGCTAGTAAGAAGCAAAGCTGAGTCTGAGAAGCCTATTTCTCTGACCCCAGAGCTCAGGGCCTGACAGGCTTGCCTTGCCCAGTGGGGTGGGTCGAGGGTGCGGTGTGTGTGTCTCCAGCTGTGGCCGCCCACCCCAGCAATCAGAGCTGAGGGCTGGGTGTGACTCTGGGACAGGCCTCTTTTCTCCCCTCCCATTGTGCTCTGTGAATTGGCCATAGAAATTCTGTGTCCTTGAAAAGGGGCAGGGGCAGGGGGAGGACTGTTACCTTTCTTTAAGTAGGAAGTTGGCTTTTTTGCTTTGTTTTGCTTTTTATTTTTTGATCAGTGACAAATAATCTTTTTTGGATGGTTGAGCGTCTGAGGGACACTCAGGTCCACATTTCAATAATGTGGCAAAAATAATATTAAGAGTGAATAATATAAATAATAGCAAAAACGGAGGAATGAAAAGGATATGCTAAAAAAAAATTTAACACAAAAGAAGGCAGTCTCGGGGAAACAGAATAAAAAAGAGAGGAGACATTCTGAAAACAAATAGCAAAATGGCAAAAGTAAATTTATTAATAATAGCAACCATAACTTCCCTTAAATGTAAATAATGCTTTATTATTAGTATTAGTGTTATTTGGGCTATGCCATGTGGTCCGCCAGATCTTAGTTCTCCAGCTAGAAACTGAACCACAGCCCTGGCAGTGAAAGCAGTCTTTTAAGTATTGGACCACCAAGGAATTCCCTTTTTTTTCTTGGCCAATAATGCTTTATAAGCCTATTAATTTGCAGAACTCCCCTGGAAAGTATGGAGGCTACTACCCCAGGGGTGTGGGGGGAGCAGGACAACCCAGAGAAGGGACGTGACTGCCCCCAGGCACCCAGTTATGGTCATCCATCAGGAGGCCCTTTCTCTGTGCCCAGCAGCAGGCACTGGGAGGAGCAAGAATGCTACATGGATGGTGCCTCCCCAGCAGTAACAGCGCAGGAGTTTAAGAGACTCGGGAGGTCAAGTCCAGCTGGTGGTCATTGGTGAGTTAGAGACGCCCTGGAGAAGAGACTCCAGGCCTCTCTGGGCTTATTGCTCCAGCCTTGACTTGTTTCTGGCAGAGGCCGTGATCCATTCCAACAGTCCCACCCCCACAAGGTCATGTAGCTGAGTCTCAGAGGAGCAGCCAACCCAAAGGGATCGCATTTCCCACGGGGAGGTGGATGGGTTCCCACCCATCTTGTGTACTTGCTCAGACAAAACTTTGGCAGGGTGACCAACTCATCCTGGTTTGCCTCATACTGTCCCGATTTTAAAACAGAAAGTCTCACATTCTAGGGAGCCTTCAGTCCAGGGCAACCTGAGACAGCTTGTCACTTAGCAGGTCCTTCTGAGATGAAGGCCCATCCAGGAGAAAGCCCTCGCTCTGGCCCTGCCAATCTCCTCTGTGGACCCGCTGACACCAGCTCTAGCTGGATAGTATGTGCTGGATGGGGTTTGCCTTGAACTGCAAATCTTATCAGTCCCCCTCTTTGAAGACCGTCTTCTCAGAGTCTCTTCTCTGAGTGTCTGCACTGGCTCAGGAATTGTAAAGGCTTTTGGCTTTTGTTCTGGAGTCTGTGACTGGAGGCGAGGAAAATCCAGAGACCGTAGTTTGCTCCTTTTACTAGTCACCAGGCCTGGGCAAGTCACTGATTTCTCCCTCTTTTGGGTTTAATGGAGATAGTAGTCCCGGGACGGGGGGTTGTGAGTTGTGAATGGAATAATGAATCCCAGAGTGCTTTGTAAACCCCACTGTGAGATGTCCTGGGGATGCTGCACTGATGCCTGTTTCCTTCTAGAAAAAACCAGAGCTGCCTCCACTATACAGCCCTTGGTGGCTCCAAGGACTTGGTCTGGGCCCTCATCCAGGCAGGAAGCAGTACTGATGTGGCTGATCATGTCAGTGTGGGGCATGGATGAGAGGGGCCACACTGAAGAGTCTCCCATGACTTGCTGCTCAAAATAGACATGGAGGACAGAATAGTGGTTGCTGAGGGTGGGACGGGGGGCAGAGGAGGGAGGAGGGTGTGGTTTTAAAAGGAGAACACAGGCGACCCATGTGGTGACGGAACACTGCTGTATCTTGACCATGTGATGGATACATGAACCTACGTGTGTGCCCATTAATGAAAAAATTGCATAAAATACACATGTATACAAATGACTGGGAGTGAAACTGGGGAGATCTGAGTAAGATGGGTATTATCAATGTCAGTATTCTGGTTAGGGTATTTTAGAGTGGCTTTATAAGATGTTACTATGGGAGTGGGGAGAATGGAGCAGATGGATGATAATGGTGGGAAGAAGGCATCTCACTAGATCCTTTTGTTCTTCTTGGTTCTTTTGGTTTTTACAAATAATGTGTAAAACAATGAAAAGCAATACTGGTCTCTTGCCACTGCCCTTTTCCACCACAACCCCTCCCACCTGTTTCTAGGATGATGAAGGCCGTAAACAGCCTCCTTGGTTGCTTTATCTCTGTGGTCTGCCGCTTCCTGGAAAGCCACCGCTATAGCCCTGCTGGGCTTCCCAGCTCATCTGAATCATTCTTGGAGCCAGTTTCCCGTGTCTGCCCATTCACTCACACGCAGACCTTCTTTTCACCTTATTTTATAAATTTCACAGTTACTTAGCAATGATCTGTTGAAATTCTGTGGCAGTTTTTCCTGGGTTTCTAAAGTTTTTTCTAGATGCGTTTTAGAATGCTGTGATGTGCTAAGTCGCTTCAGTCATGTCCGACTCTTTTGTAACCCCATGGACCATAGCCCGCCAGGCTCCTCTGTACATGGGATTCTCCAGGCAAGAATACTGGAGTAGGTTGCCATGCCTTCCTCCAGGGGATCTTCCTGACCCAGAGGTCAAACCCATGTCTCTTACATCTCCTCATTGGTAGGTGGGTTCTTTACCACTAGCACCACCTGGGAAGCCCATTTTAGACTATTTTTTGGCATTTATTTGCAGTTTGGGTTTGGGATTACATTAAGTCTATAAATAAGATAAAATGGTCATCTTTGTAATATTTTGTTTTTTCACTAGGAACATGTCTTGCCATTTCCTTTATGTCTTGTTTTATATCTTTCAGTGGTGTCCTATGGTTTTTTGTTTGCCTTTGTAAGTCATTTCCAATTATACTCTTCATAGGTACTTTATGTATTTTGACCGTCATTGTGAATAGACTATCTTTTTAAAACATGTCTTTTCTTGTAGGCATTCAATATAGGAATGTTATTGACTCTGGTATTTTTATCTTCTGTATGACTTTTCATTAATTTGCTAGAGTTTTTTTGTTGTTGTTGGGGTATAGTAGCTATTTTAACACATCTAGATGTACAATCACATTGCCTACAAATAATCATATAGTTTAAATCTTCTGATATCCATAAACTGCTTTTTTCCTGGCCAAAACTAGTAACGGTAGTCTGGGTGTTTTTGGTGTGTGTGTGTGTGTTCTGTTCTATAACCTTTTATTGCTCATTATACGAAGGTGTTTTCCACAGTTACTAATAGTATCCATCTACTATCCATTGATAATATCCATCTAAAATCCATTGAGTTTTCTGGTTTTGTCCTGTCCCACTATACGCGTGGCACTGTACACCTAGACAGAAGGGTTCTGTGGCAGTAGCCACACTTCGTCACGTGGTCAGTGTTCACAGGGAGCACGGGATGGAATCCTCCAGCCCCAAGTGAGGCCTGGGGTGACTGTTGGCCTTGGAGTGAGACCTATGTTCTGGTCCTGGCTGCCTCTCTCATTCATTGATTTCATACATAAATAATTGTTAGGCACCTACCTAGACCCTGGAGGTAGAAAGTCCAATAACACAAGGTCTCTATTAGTTACGTGTCCTTGGGTGAGTCATGGTAGTTTTATGATCTCATTAAGTGTTCTCATTTGTGAGATGAAAGTACTAAATAAGAATACCATTCCTATATGTTTGCTAGGTTCCTGGAAAGTAAATGAGTTATCAGAGAATTTGAAGGTGGTGTTCCTAGAAGGGACCTTGCTGTTTGTTGCAGCAGGCATCATTTGCTGGATGAAGAGTAGCAGAGAAGCAGGATGACTTGCCCAAAGTTGTGTGGTGAATGGTTGGCACATCAAGGTCTCAAATGTGGGACTTCGGGCTCCCTCCCACCCTGAGATCAGCAGTGGGCCCCAGGAATTCAGGCTTTGGGCTGTAAATGCTTTAGGCCACTCCTGTCGCCCGAGAAGCGAGAGAGGCCAAACTCAGAAGCACTGTCTACACTCCTCCTAACTCCCATCTTCTAGCACCAAGCTGCAGCTGGGCAACCCTGGGAGGGACCCATCAACTGATCTGTGTGTCTCCCCCAGCAGCAGGGCGCCGCTCCTGTGCATCTCGCCGTGAGGCACAACGTCACTGGCCTGCTGCAGGGCCTTATGGACGCCCCAGTGATCTGGACACTGTTGACAATAGAAGTAGCTACAGAAACCATCTGGGCCCCATGGCACCTCTGGGCACCCTCCCAGGCTGGCAGAGTTTGGTTGTGGTCTACCAGCCTGGCCCAGAGTTGAGGAATTGCTTTCTTAGCTTGTAAAAAGCTGTTTGAATATTTGTTGAAGGTAGCAACATTTTATTAACCATTCCTCTATGTTGAGCATTTGGGTAGTCCCAAGTTTTTGTCATGATATATAGAACACTAAAGTAAACATCTTCCTATATTTAGCTTTTTCCTTTCATTGACTTTTTTTCCCCCTTAGGGAAAATTACCAGGGCAGCAGTGACTGGGTTCGTCTTGCATAACAAAAGGCCTCTGAGTCCTGAAGTTGTAATCAGACAGAATCATTTTAAAACCCCCATCCCCACAATCTACCCCTCAATCATACAATCCTCGGGGCGACCATCCACAACCACTAGTAGTGGAAAGCAATTTGACAGAATATAACATGTATCTTTAAAACAGTCAGTATTTGCACTGTTGAAAATTGAGCCTCAAGAAATATATTGAGCTCATGCACCAAGATATTCATTGTAACACCGTATCAGTTTTCATTTCAAAAAGGGCTCAAATACTTAATAAGAGAGAAGTGATTGGGTAAATTATGGTGGTAGTGGTTTAGTTGATAAGTTGTGTCCGACTCTTGTGGCCCCATGGACTGTAGACTGCCAGGTTCCTCTGTCCATGTGATTCTCCAGGCAAGAATACTAGAGTGGGTTGCCATTTCCTTCTCCCAGGGATCTTCCCAATCCAGGAATCGAACCTGGGTCTCCCATAAAATTACAGTATAGACATAGATTGGCTTTTATGGAGCTATGAAAAATGGTGTTTATTTAGTTTATAATATGCAGAAAGTTATACAGATACAAAATGTAATATAGAATGATCTCAAATATGTAAAGCCATAAAACTAAAAATAATTGCATTAAACAAAAGACTAGAAGAAATGTGCTAAGACTGTAACAGAGGTTGATATGGGTGGACTAGTGAGTGGTATTTTTTCTTTGTTCTTTCTACTTTTTTGTTTTTCACTAAGTTTTCTCTCCTGAGTAGTATGTTTATGATTAAACCCAGTTTACCCTTCCTTATAACTTCTTAGAGAGAAATTCTGTTGAGACCCAGTTGGGAGTGGACCCCTCCTTGGTCCTGTCCCGGCTTTGAGCTACACACCATGCCTACATGCTTCTCTGCTCTTCAATCCCTTGGCTTCTTCTCCAGAGGAAACAGACACCCCTCCAACTTGCCGCCGAGCACGCCTGGTGGGACATAGCAGAGATGCTCCTCATCACTGGGGTTAACTTAAACCTAAGAGATAAGGTACCCCTGCTCACAACCAGCCTCCGTTTTCAAGTTTCACAACTTTGCCTGAGCCAATTGCCTCCTGGTTCCAGAGTGTTGATATCACTGTTACATATCAGCTCAAAGGCAGCCTCCTCCAGGCAGCCTTCCTGCCCCTCCATCACCCTCCCCTGCCTCCTTTGAGGGCTCTCAGCACTTGGCCCGCTCCTCTCTTGGTCCTTCTCTGTGATAACAGTTGTCTTCTCTTTCATGAGCTCCATCAGACTTTAAGCTCCTTGAGTTGTCTGCTGGGGAGAGGGGGAGAAGACTGGAAGGACCGTGCCTTACCACCCCACAAGTCCCTACATGTGCAACAAGGCTGGCAGAAGCTTCCGGGGTCATGGTGCCTCTGGGGTGGCCAACTCCTCAGGTGGCCAGAGGTTCAAGAAGACCTGAAGGCTTGATGTGAGGCTTAGGAGGTCACGGGCCCACGAGGGGAAGGGCCTTGCACACATGGCCCAGCCCTTGGGGTGATGTGGGAAAGAGGTGGGGCAGGGAACAAGCCTGGAGGCTGGATCTGGGCAGGGCTCCCTGCTTTGAGCTGGGCCCCAGACAGCTGGCCAAACTTGAAGAAGAGCTCCCCATCTTCCCAAGGTTCCTGGAGGTGGTTGAGGCCAGCATTGTGCCACAGGCCTGGGGCAAAGGGCTGGGAGGCTGAGGGGA
This sequence comes from Cervus elaphus, assembly GCF_910594005.1. Lineage (NCBI taxonomy): Eukaryota > Metazoa > Chordata > Mammalia > Artiodactyla > Cervidae > Cervus > Cervus elaphus. The sequence continues at coordinate 88,118,039 of NC_057826.1, read as the reverse complement.
GGAAGCAAATATGACATAGGAGCCCAGGCCCTTTCTCTGGGTTCTGGTTTTGTTACCAACAAAGGCTCTTGGCCTTTCCCAATGGACAGAAATTGATTAGAGGCCAGACAAGATATTCAGACTAGGCTATACTGGGGCCCTTGCTACAGCAGGGGTAAGCGAGGTGGGGCAAGTTCTTCCTTTATATGGGCTGAGGGTAGGGGTGTGTCCAGAGGTTGGGCTGGAGGGGTAGCATAGGTATTTGGCTCACCCCTTAACTGGCGCTGTGTGCAGGGGGCCTGCACAGTACCCTGCTTTTGCTCCCGATCCTCTGTTTTAGCTCCACACTCTTCAAAAGTGGTAGCTGGATTTTTTGGTCTCTTTTGATCTTTGGGATCCAGAATTTGCCCCAACTGTGCCTGCATGCAGTTATTTTTAGTCTCATATAGTTTCTTTGTATTTTGTTGCTTGAGGAGAGGTGTGTCCAGGTGCAAGCGTTGCAGCAAAGTCTTCCAGGTCCCAGGCCTCTCTCAGCTTCATCTGAGAAATGGGGCTGGTAATGTGATCTCACAGACGACCTTGAAGAGTTATGTAGGCTGGGTGTTGTTTTTTTTAATTTATTTATTTTTAATTGAAGGATAATTGCTTTACAATATTGTGTTGGTTTCTGCCATACATCAACATGAACCATAGGCTGAGTTTTATAAGCTCTAAGGCCTCCTATTCTAAAGGAACACAAGGGGTGGTTGCTAGAATTATTATTATTGCCTTAGTCTACTGTGACTTTCCATACCTGGAGTTTCTCCCAGAAAACGTTTCTGTTCTCCAGTGTAGACTGCTAGAAACCATTTGCTTTGGACAGGAGGGTTTGTTGTCAGAGCTAGAGTCCACCACACACCCTCGAGTACAGACTCTGGCTTCCCTTCTCCTTTCTCACCTGCAGCAAGGAAAACCTGCCCTGTCAGTGGCTGCCCGCAGCAACCCCAGCAGCCTGGTGGACATGATCACAAAAGCTGATCACTTCTACGAATGGGAGAAGCTACTGAGGCCCTGTGCTTGGTCTGTCTGTGTTGGAAAGGGAGTAGCCATGGCTTCAGGTGGAGCTGGCTTTGAACCTCAGCCCTGACCAATTCAGGAACCCCCCGGTTTCCAAGGGAATGATAATTGCTGCCTTACCTAATGCTGGGGTTCTTTGGGATTATAAAGAGATGGGTGATCACCCAAACCACCTGAAATAAGGCTGACTGAGGTCCATAGCAGTGTGGAGATACTGGTAGACACTGCTCCAGCTCCTCGTTGATGGATGAATGCATACACACATGAATAAAGAAATGACAGTTTGGTTCCAGCTCACTGTCAGCTCCAGGTGATTGGAACTGTGGGTTGGGGTGTTCTATTCAAGCAACTTTCTGAGCCCAGAGGGCTCAAGTGTGCTGGGATTGTTTAGGGATATCTGCTCTGGAGTTGGGAAAGAGTAGTAGCAAATGTAAGGTCAGGCATTTGCAGTTCCAGCATCAACAAATGGGGGTGAGTGGAGAGTTTTTTGTTTACCTTTAGTGGTTGTTTCTATATACAGAAAATAAAAGTTTGCGTTTATTTCAGTTTTGAAATTAATACTATTTTTTTTTACAAAATTTAAATCTTAGTTTTCCTTAAACTTTTACATTTATTTTTACATTCTTATTATTGTATTTATACAACTAGTAAATTTCAACAGTCACTTTCAAGAAAGACATTTTTTTAAATGGCTGCATCACACAGCATGTGGGATCTAGTTCCCTGACCAGGGATCAAGCCCACACTCCCTGCATTGGAAGTACGGGGTCTTAACTACTGGACAGCTAGGGAAGTCCCTCAAGGAAACCTTTTGTTTAAAGTTTGGTCCTGTGTTTAAACTTAATTAAACTTCCTTAAACGTATTAAACTGAATTAATACATTTAATATAATAGGTTCTCTTTTTAAGCACTTCAAATGCTTCCTAAATTCTTAAATTATTCCATTAAATCCAGTAAATTAAACCTATAAAGTGAATCTTAAATGTCGTAGACATTCTGCTATTGTATCATTGTTGTTGTTTAGTCAATAAGTCGTGTCTGACTCTTTGTGACCCCATGGACTGTGGCCCGCCAGGCTCCTCCATCCATGGGATTCTCCAGGCAAGAATACTGCAGTGGGTTGCCATTTCCTTCTCCAGGGGGTCTTCCCGACTCAGGGATCGAACCCACGTCTCCAGTCAGACTCTTAACTGCTGAGCCACCTGGGGAGCCCTCTGATATTTTATACAAACAGTAAAATTCTCTTGTGCTTCTCAAAAAAATAACTGTCCCAAAACCAATCGATCAATAACAAGTTTCCATAGGAATCAGAAGATTTTTCTCTTTCACATCTCGTCAACAATACAACTTCTTTACATACAATGGATTACTCCTAAATATTAATACAAATGATTATTAAATGAACTGATCCATCTCTATGCATAATCTTAATCCACCTCAGGCTTTAAAAGTTCTCAATGCTAAGGCAGTGGTGCAGTTAGAATCACAAATCCCTCCTTTCTACCCCTAAACCAGTTCAATTAGAATCTTGAGGTAAAGGCCTAGCTTCTGTGGTTCTTAAAGGTCTCAGATGATTCCAATTTAAGATGCGGCTGAGAACACTGTTCTATAGAAACAATTCTCACCCCACGTGGGAGAAAAGCTCCCAGGTCATCACCTCCCAGACACTATTAACCAGGATGTGAGGTTCAAAGCTGCAGACGCCAGGACTCACCTGAGCATTTTAGCAGCCAGAACTAAGTATCCACATTTTTCAAGGGGCTTTTTTTGGCTTCAGTCTAGGCTTTTGTGGGCTTAACTTATGCTACTACATAATTTTGGCAGCCTCATTTTATCACCTGCTTTGCATGGAAAGAATTCTGTAACCCACCCTTCTCTACTTGTTGGCATTCAGCAAGTTTAGTTAGTGCCTGATTCTTGGCTTGCCTGGTTCTAGCCACAGTTGCTGAGGTGTTCTACTGACACTCCTGCTATAAGAACACAAATAAAAGGAAAGATCGGGAATGCTTCCTGGAAGACGTGGCACACAGGTGGTCTTTTGACTATGGCAATGGGATTGAGAGACAGGAAGGTAAGGAAAGGAATTCTGGATGGAAAAATATGTAAGCAGCTCAGGTTCCAGCACTCAAAGCCAGGCATAGAGTCAAAAACCAGAGTAATGGACACTAGGCCCCAGGTCTGTGATGCTGCCAATTCTGGGTCCAGGCTCATGGAACAAGGGGGAGCCTGGCAGGGATTTCCCCGAGATGGTTGCTGTACTGCTGGGATCTGCCCCACGGGACCGCCTCCTGTGCAGGGACCTCTGTAACCCCTCTGGGAAGAGTTTGACCATTATGCAGGACCATCAGCGGGAAACACAGCCTCTCTGCCCAGTGCTGTGGCAACTGGCTTCCCAGTACCTGCGGCCCCACACGTGGAAGAAGCTGGCGTCCTGCTGGGAGTTCACCAAGGCCCACGTCCAAGCCATAGAGCAGCGGTGGACAGGTACCATCTTGCCTCGGCGCCCCAGAGCAACCCAGGAGGGGGTGGGGGCACATGGGTGTGTTCAGTTTTCTGTGCTTCTAGGGGAAGATCCTCACCAAGTCACACGCTATTTCCAACATGCCACGTGCTCTTCCCCGCCCCAGGCCTTTGCACAGCTGAGCCCTCTGCCCCTCCCTCCACATCTGACCTGTGAACTTCACATGCCTCGTGAGTCAGCTTGAGCTGATACCCATCGCTCACACACAAAGCTAAAGGCACTGCCTTTACTTCCTGTAAAAACGAAAGGAACTGTTGTTGCCACTATTATTTCACATCTGTTTGGAAATTTTGGCCCTGGTATTAAGGTATGAAACAGAAATAGAAATTAAGAGTGTAAATATTGAAAAGGAAGAGAGATTTATTAATTTCAGATGCTATAATTATGTACATAGGAAGTCCAGAAGAGTCAACAGAAAAACTCTGAGAAAAAAATAATGAAATGGCTAAATATGATTAAATATGTAAACACCATAGTATTCCTCTGTACCATCAAGAAGTGGACAAAATATATAGAGGTATTTTTAAAAATATATTCCACTTACAGTAGTATGTTTCTAAAATATGAGTGACATGAGTAAGATAATACAAATTATTTGACATGAGTAAGATAATACAAATTATTTGACATGAGTAAGACAATACAAATTATTTGAAAGAAGACTTGGTAAGTGGTACAACATTCCTGTGTTTCCAGCTAAAAAAAGTGTCATGTAGATATCAATTTTCCCCCAACTGAAGCTTTGATCCAATTTTATTTTACTTATTATTATTAATATTTATTTATTTGGCTGCACTGGGTCTTAATTGTGGCATGTGGGATCTAGCTCCCCAACCAGGGACCAAACCTGGCCCCCCTGCAAGGGGAGCATGGAGTCTTAGCCACTGGAGCGCCAGGGAAGTCCCTCATTCAATTTTAATCAAATCAAAATAAGAAGTTTTTGAAACTTGACTAAAGGACTCTACATGTGTGCATGCTAAGTCACTTCAGTTGTGTCCAACTCTGTGACCCCACGGACTGTAGCCTCCCAGGCTCCTCTATCCATGGGATTCTCCAGGCAAGAATACTGGAGTGGGTCCATTTCCTTCTCCAGGGGAAATCTTCCCAACCCTGGGATCGATCCCACATCTCTTAGTTCTCCCACATTGGGGCAGATTATTTACCACTAGCACCATCTGAGGATTCTACAGTTCACCTAAAAGAAGAGACAGGGAATATATAAATAAATACTCTGGGGAATAAAGGCAAAAAGGGTCTAACTCAACTTAGAAAGCTAAAAATTTAACACAGAGATTCCTGACATACACATGTGTAAATCGGGTAGTGGATAGAGCAGGGAGTCCAAAAGTGAAAATGAAAGTCGCGTCCAACTCTTTGCAACCCCATGGAAGTCCATGGAATTCTCCAGGCCAGAATACTGGAGTGGGTAACCTTTTCCTTCTCCAGGGGATCTTCCCAACCCAGGGATCGAACCCAGGTCTACCCACATTGCGGGTGGATTCTTTACCAGCTGAGCCACAAGGGAAGCCCAAGAATACCGGAGTGGGTAGCTTATCCCTTCTCCAGCAGATCTTCCCGACCCAGGGATTGAACCGGGGTCTCCTGCATTGCAGGCGGATTCTTTACCAACTGAGTTATCAGGGAAGCGGGAGTCCAAAAGTAAACTCTATTACAGATGCAGATTTCTTAGAATCTGCATCTGTAATAGAATGAGTCCAAAAGTAAACTCTGTTACAGATGCAGATTTCTTAGACAATTAAAGAGCACTGGTGAATTACAAGGCTGGTGACAAGGGTTAGTGAATAAAGGGGTCAAATGAAACATATTATGGGCATATCACAGGCAACACCAGGAGGAGGGGCCCACTGGGGGCCCACAGACACCAGAACATCAGGGATGCAGTGGATGACTGACTTGGACATCATGACTGTGCCCCCAGGGCTGTGCCAAAGCCTCTGCCCCCACCTGGGAGAGCTGACCTGGTCACAGTTTAATAACAAGTTAATGCTACCACAGGCACTGAAGAGAGTAGGCACTCATTTTCCAAACATTGGAATCACCTAGGAAGGCTTAACACAGCTCAGGGCCTAGGCCACCCACTCCCAAGTACAGGCGAATCTCAGAGACGAGAGGAGTCCAGGTGTTTCCAGTGAGCACTAGTGGCTGAGAACCCCTGGTGCAAAGAACAGCATGCAAAGCAGAGATGACTGTGAGCAGCCAGAGAGATGAACTCTACAGTGCATCTGGGTACCACCGTGAATGCTAGTTCTTTCCCTCTTCCCAGTGACACCAATAGGAAACACGATGGAGGATCAGGAGAAAGTCTGGGGCTGGGGAGGTCCTGAAGTCCCGGACCCAAAACCCCACCCCCATACCATCTGAGGCTGCTGCTCCTCCCCCTCCCGCCCCTCCCTCCCACGCTCCTCCCACCCCTCCTTCCCATTCTCCTCCCCATCTCTGGGCTGAGCTCTGCTGAAATCTGGAGAAGGTCCTGGTGTTCTGGTGGAAGTAAGGGTGGGCTCAGACCTGGCTCTGGTAAGGCAGACAGGGTGGGTACCTTTTCTCTCTCTCCCCCTCCCTCCCTGATCCTCAGGAACCAGGAGCTATGGGGAACACAGGCACATGCTGCTCATCTGGCCACACAGTGTGGTGAGCACTCACCAGCGCGCTGTTCAAGGGCCTCGTGGCCATTGCAGGAGGGTCCTGACTGGTAAGTGTCTCCCTCTCGCCTGCTTCCTGCTCGGGGCAGCTCTGGGCCTGAGTCAGAGCTACAAGGCCCTCCAAGGCTTCTCAGACCACGGTGCCATAGCACTGGCTCTGAACCTTCCAGATTGCTGGTCCTAGCCCTTCCTCCTCCTGGAACCCAGGCAGAGCCTCAGGCAACTCACAGTACCTCTGGGCCCCAGGCTCCCTGTCTGTGCAGTGAGGGTGGCCCAGATGGTCCCCGTGACCTTCACAGCCCCAAGGTCACTGAAGCTACAATCTCTTCCTATCCAGCTGTTTATACTGCTTTGATCCCATGTCCCCACCCCACCCCACTGCTCAGCTTGGGGTAAGGCGAGAACAGCCTGCAGGGTTTTTTTTCACAAACGTTAAGATCTATGGTCCAAAACTGGTTTAAGATGAGTTGAACTACTACCATCTGATCAAATAAAATTTCTGAGGCCATCACAACCTATTTGAGTCTGTCAATCCCAAAAGCTTTTTTGGGGATTTGGCATTCAGGGCACCAAGTGGAACCATCAGACAAGCAGCGAAACAGGTTCTAGTAATGATCCCTCATTAATAACAAAATCAGTTCATGATGAAAAGGCTTCAACTCTGTAACGTCTGTTGGCCTGGTGCATTTTATATACATACAGGGCAACCACAGGATGGGGAACCAGGCGTTCATCCATAGTAATGAAGGAGCACGGCAACAGGAAAAGCATTCATAGCGTGTTGTCGAGGGGCAGAGGAAAGATCCCCTGCATGGTGGGGACCAGCTTCACCAGCTGCCACATGCAAAGTGGGAAACCAGTCATTTCAGAGGGGAAGAATTAGAGATGACCTGGTTCTTTTTCCAACATATTCTTAAATATTGTTGTTGAATCTTCTTTAAACACAAGCTCTGGCAGACAATTAAAACATCAAACCTGCCCTGTGAGGAAGCAGTTGGGCAACAAGAGGCAGAGGCAATAGGATTCTTGTCTTCTGCAGAAAGCTTCAGGAAGAAAGCAAAGGAGGACCCTAGGTGCATAGCCGTGTAACTGGAAGGAACGCTGAACAGAGCAAGACCACTGTCCAAGGGCTAAAAATAATCACTGTAAAGAGACCTCAGCTGCTTCCACTTAAACCCACAGTTATGCAGGACCAGCAGGCAAATGTCTGTCATCTTTTTCACAGGATTGGTTCACGGGCCAGTCTGAGGTTTTGTAGGTAGTCTCTTCCCACAGGTATAGTCCTTGGCAGCTCTTAGCTCAATTTCATCTCCTGCATCTCATTGGAGCCTTGCAACAACCCCCTGAGATGCAAGGGATGTCTTTTCGAGAAGACGCTGGGCTCAGGGTGGATAAGCAGCTAATCAAGTGATGAGGTCTGGAGTCAAATTCACCATCTGTCTCCCCCATCTGATGAAAGTCTCCATTCATCCCTTATGAAAGAACTGCCCTTAATTCAGTCCCTGGCTTTTATGAAAGGTGTGCTTACTGCACAGCTGTTTCCACTCATGGCTTGTATATTTTGATGGTCCCCAGAGGCACACAGTCTCATTTTTCCCTCTTTTTTAAATGAATTTTTAAAAGTTGTCAACTCTTAATTTTGAAATCATTTCAGACTTATAAAAATGTTGCAGATATAGTACAGAGAATTTCCAAATACTCTTCATTCAGCTTCCCCAAATGTTAACCAACCAGAAAATTAACACTGAGAGGATACTATTAACTCACCTTCACACCTTATTCAAATTTTGTCATTTGGGCCTTTCATGTCATTTTATGAGACTGACGCGCTACCTACTGCGCTTAACGAGGCACCTCTTTTATGTCATTTTACTGGACCAAGATCTGGTCCAAGATTATACCTTGCATTTCGTTGTCATCATTCCCATTTGGGGCCATACAAAGGGTCACCTCTCTGGACCAAAACTATGTAATGGAACTTTCTTCGATGGAGGGAATGTTTCAGATCTGTGCTGTTCAATATGGTTGCCACTTGAAATGTGGCTAGTGGAATGAAGAACTGAGCTTCTGATTTAATTTTAAAGAGCACCTGTGGCAAGTAGCAACCATATTGGGCTGGTCTGAAGCCGTTTAGGTGCCTTGACTGCACAGGTCATTGCATAGCTCAGCCACACCAGCTGGAAAGCACGGTTCTGGGGAAATATGACTCTAGAAATTTCACATGTGAGGAGGACCTGTGCTGGGTTGCCTGAAAGTGCTGCCTGAAAGCTGTTTCTGTCTAACGTGTACTCTCCTCCTATGGCTGGTTTAGAAGCCCGTATCTTAGAAAAACTTCCCACAAGGTAACCCACTGGACCTGAGTCCTGGGAAGGAGATAGAATAAAACCTGCTAGAGCTGAAAGGGGTTCCAGTTCTCACACATGGCTGGTGGGAGTTCACGGTGGTACAATCTTCTGAAAGGCAGTTTGGCGTTATTCACCAAAATTACAAATACATTTACCCTTTGACTTAGCAATCCCACATCTATGAATTTATCCTACAGAGAAACTTGCAAACATACTAACACGAACACAAGTGAGCCTAGTGGAAACTACGCCATGAGAAGGGTGTATGGAAACTCTGTACTATCTGTTCAGGTTTTAAAAGCTGTCTTTCGAAAAACTAGTCTATTTTTTAAAATAACTGAAACTAAAACATACAAAAAAAAAGAAAAAGAGGTTTTGAAACCCACTCATCAGGCTGATGATCTGAGAGGTGTGTTTTGCCCAAGGCCCGCAGTTTGCAGTGGGTTTCGGCCCTCTGCACAGCACACAGCCTCCGTCCCCTGTGGCACGCATCACCACACATGCTGTGTTGAGATAGAGAACACTCCACCATCTATTCCATACGAGAAAGGCATTTCATAGGACTTGGATCGCTTACCTGGATGAATTTTTATTTTTTTGAGACAAAAAAGCAAGTCCTTAAGTAAAATTTAAATGTTGAAATAGATCTCTCAAATTCAATACTTTCATTTGTTTGAGAGATGGGAAAATTTCAAACAATTTGTTGTGGGTTGGTTCTTTTCTTTTAGACAAGATTAACAAGATTGATTTACAGGGTTCCCATGAATGCTTTGTTGCCTTCTCAATCAATCTGTAAACAATTTTCTAAAAAATCTTTAAATGTTTTTCTAAACCTATGAAAATATTTAGATCAATAATTTTTTATTCAATCATAGTTGACTTACAGTGTGGTCTTAGCCTCAAGTGTACATCATATTTATTCAGTTTTTTTCTGATTATATGCCGTTATAGGTATTTATTAGATACTAAATATAGTTCTCTATATACAGTAAATCCTTGTTGCTTATCTATTTTATGTATAGTGGTTTATATCTGTTAGGGCTTCCCTGAAAGCTCAACTGGTAAAGAACCCACCTGCAATGTGGGAGATCCTGGTTCAATTCCTGGGTCAGGAAGGTCCCCTGGAGAAGGGATAGGCTACCCACTTCAGTATTCTTAGGCTTCCCTTGAGACTCAGTTGGTAAAGAATCTGCCCACAGTGTGGAAGACCTGAGTTCGATCCCTGGGTTGGGAAGATCCCCTGCAGAAGGGAAAGGCTACCCACTCCAGTATTCTGGCCTGGAGAATTCCATGGACTGTATAGTCCATGGGGTCGCAAAGAGTCAGACATGACTGAGTGATTTTCACTTATATCTGTTAATGCCATACTTCTAATTTGTCCTTCCCTTCGCCCTCACTCCTCTGGCAACCACAGGTTTATTTTCTATGTCTGTGAGTCTATTTCTGTTTTGTAAATAAGTTCATTTGTACTGTTTTTCAGATTCCTCACTTAAGTGATATTATATAGTATTTATCTTTCTCTGTTGACTTCACTAAATATAATATTTTCTAGGTCTATCCATATTATGTTGCTGCAAATGGCAATATTTCATTCTTTTTTATGGCTGAATAATGTTCCATAGTATATACATTTACATGCCCTGACTTCTTAAGCCACTCATCTGTTAATGGGCACTTGAGTTACTGCCATGTTCTGGCTATTGTAAATAATGCCGCTGTGAACATTGGGGTTCACGTGTCTTCAAATTTGAGTTTTCATGTTTTTTGGATACACACCCAGGAGTGGAATTGCTGGATCATATAGCAGCTTTTAGTTTTTTAAGGAAACTCCATACTGTTTTTCATAGTGGCTGAACAATTTACATTCCCACCAACAGTGTACTAGGGTTCCCTTTTCTCTACATCCTCTCCAACATTCGTTATTTGTAGACTTTTTGATGATAGCTATTATAATAGGTGTAAGGTGATATCTCATTGTAGTTTTGATTTGCATTTCTCTAATAATTATATTGGGCATCTTTTCATGTGCTTTTTGGTCATTTGCATGTCTTCTTTAGAAAAATGTCTATTCAGGTCTTCTGCCCATTTTTCAATTGTGTTTTTTGATGTTGAGCCGTATGAGCTCTGTTCTTTGTCAAGATTGTTTTGGCTTTTGGGGGCCTTTTTGTGTTTCCATATAGATTTTAAAATTATTCTAGTTCCATGAAAAATGCCCTGATATTTTGATAGGGTTTGCATAGAATCTGCAGATTGCTTGCAGAGTTTGGTCAATTTTAACAGTATTAATTCTTCTAATACATGAATATGGTCTGTCTTTCCATCTGTGTCATCTTCAGCTTCTTTCATCCATATCTTATAGTTTTGTGAGTATAGTTCTTTTACCCTCTTAGGTAGGTTTATTCCTATTTACTCTTTTTGATGTGATGGTAAATGATATTGTTTCCTTAATATCTTTTCTGATAACTTGTTCTTACTGTACAGAAATGCAACAGATTTCTGTATATTAATTTTGTGTCCTCAAATTTTAGAGGAGCCCTGGTAGTTTTCTGGTGGTATCTTTAGGATTTTCAATGTATAGTATCATGTTTTCTCCAAACAGTGTCAGTTTTACTTCTTCCTTTCCCATTTGGATTATTTTTCTTTCCTAGTCTGACTGCTATGGCTAGAACTTCTAATACTATATTGAATAAAAGTGGTGAGAGAGGGCATGCCTGTCTTATTCCTGATCTTAGAGGAAATACTTTCAGCTTCTCACTGTTGAGCATGATATTAGTAGTGGGCTTGTCATATATGGCCTTTATTGTGTTGAGGTATGTTTCCCTCTATACCCACTTTCTGGAGAGTTTTTTAAAATATAAATAGACACTGAATTTTTATCAAAGATTTTTTCTGAGTCTATTGAGATGATCTATGGTCTTTAGTCTTCAATCCGTTAATGTGCTGTCTCACATTGATTTGTGAGTAGTGAAAAATTTTTGCAGCCCTGGGATAAATCTCACTTGATCATGTTGTATGATTCTTTATATGTATCATTGGAATTGGTTTGCTAATATTTTGTTGAGGATTTTTGCATCAGTGATACTGTCCTGTAATTTTCCTTTTTGTGTGTGGCATCTTTGTCTGGTTTTAATATCAGGGTGAGGTTGGCCTCATAGGGTGAGTTTGGAAGTATTCCTCCCTCTATGATTTTTTTGGGAATTGTTTCAGAAGGATAGATGTTAACTCTTCTCAAAATCTTTGGTAGAATTCTCCTGTGAAGCCACCTGATCCTGGACTTTATTTGTTGGGAATTTTTTAAAAATTCCTGATTCAATTTCATTATGGATAATTTATCTGTTCATATTTTCTGTTTATTCCTGATTTAGTCTTGGGATGTTGTATATTTCTAGAAATTTGTCCATTTTTTCTAGGTTGTTCATTTTATTAGCATTCAGTTATTTGTAGAACTCCCTATGATCCTTTGTATGTCTGGTGTCTGTTGCAACTTCTCCTTTTTCATTTCTGATTTTATTGCTGTGGGTCTTGTCTCTTTTTTTCTTGGTTAGTTTGGGTAAAAGGTTATCAGGGCTTCCCAGGTGGCACAGTGGTAAAGAATCTACCTGCCAATGCAAGAGACACAAGAAATTGAGTTGGACTCCTGGGTTGGGAAGATCCTCAGTAGTAGAAAAATGGCAACCCACTGCGGTATTCTTGCCTGGAAAACTCCATGAACAAAGGAGCCTGGTGGGCTACAGTCCATAGGGTTGCAAAGAGTTGGACACAACTGAGCACATACACACACACACACACAAAGGTTTCTCAATATTATCCCTTTCAAAGAACCAGGTCTTCATTTTATTGATTTTTTTGGTCTCTATTTCATTTATTTCTGCTCTAATCTTTACAATTCCTTTCCTTCTATTGACTATGGGTTTTGTTTGTTGTTCCTTTAGGTGTAAAGTCAGGATGAGATTTTCCTAATTTCCTGAGGTAAGTCTGTATTGCTGTCAATTTCCCTCTTAAGAGTTGCTTTTGCTCCATCCCACAGATTTTTGGATAGTTGTGCTTTCATTTGTCTCTAGGTATTTTTATTTCCTCTTCAATTTATTCTGTGATCTGTTGATTGGTTAGCAGCATTTTGTTTAGCCTCCACATTTGTGTGTGCCTACACATTTTCTTTTTTTTTTTTTTGGCAAGTTTTTTTTCCCTTGAACTTGATTTCTAGTGTCATGGCATTGTAGTCAGAGAAGATGCTTGATATGATTTCAGTTTCCTTAGGTTTACCAAGGATTGTTTTCTGGTCTAGCGCGTGATCTATCCTCAAGAATGTTCCATTTACGCTTGAAAAGAATGTGTATTCTCCTGTTTTTGTATGGAATAGTCTGTACATATATCTACTAAGTTCATTTTGCCTAACATATCAACCAATGTTTCCTTATTGATTCTCTAAATATTCTATCCATTGATGTAAGTGTGGTAAGGTCTCCTATTATTATTGTTACTATCAATTTCTCCCTTTATGTCCATTTATATTTGCTTTATGTATTTAGGAGCTCCTATATTGGGTGCATTGTTATATCTTTTTCTTGAATTGATTCCTTGATCATTATGTAATGTCCTTCTTTATTTCTTGTTACAGTCTTTATTTTAAAGTCTATTTTGCCTGATATGACTATTGCTACCTTGGCTTCCTTTTGATTTTCACTTGCAGGAATAGCTTTTTCCATCCCCTCACTTTCAGTTTGTGTGTGTCGTTAGGTCTGAAGTAAGTCTCTTGTAGGCAGCATATATATGGGTCTTTTTTTTTCTTTTAATCCATTCAACTACTCTGCCTTTTGATTGGATTCACTTACATTTAATTACTGATACACATGTTCTTATTGCCATTTTGGTAACTGTGTTGGGTTGTTTTTATAGTTCTTTCTTGTTCCTTTCTTTTGTCCTCTTGTGATTTGATGACTAGTGCTATGTTCTGAATTCCTTTTCCTTGTGTATCTATTATAGATATTTTAAAAAATATGTATTTTTGGCTGTGTTAGGTCTTGGTTGCTGCTTGGGCTTTTCTCGAGCTGCAGTGAGCAGGGGCTACTCTCTAGTTAGGGCGTGCAGGCTTCTCACTTCAGTGCCTTCTCTTGTTGCAGCGCACTGGCTCTAGGGCACGCAGGCTTCAGTACGTGCAGCATGTGGGCTCATTAGTTGCAGCTCCTGGGCTCCAGAGCACAGGGTCAATAGCTGTGGCACACCAACTTAGTTGCTCCATGGCATGTGGGATCTTTCCAGATCAGGGATCGAACCTGTGTCTCCTGCATTGGCAGGTGGATTCTTTACCACTGAGCCATCAGGGAAGCCCTATTATAGATTTTGTATGTGATTACCATGAGGGTTTTATATAGCAATTGTTTTTTTATATATATATAAATATTATATATTAATATATATGTATGTATGTGTGTATATACACACACATGTACATATATATGATTGTTACAAGGTGATAGTGTTAGTCACTCAGATGTGCCTGACTCTTTGCAACCCCAGGGACTGTAGCTCACCAGGCTTCTCTGTCCATGGAATTCTCCAGGCAAGAATACTGGAGTGGGTAGCCATTCCCTTCTCCAGGGGATCAGATTCTTTATAATCTGAGCCACCAGGAAAGCCCTGTTTTAAGTTGCTGATCTCTTAATTTCCAGTGCCTTTTAACAACTCTCTATTTGTACTCTCCTCTCTTCACATTTATTTTGATATTATGTTTTACATCTAATTTTTCTGTGTATCCCTTTACAGCTTATTGTGGAAGTAGATGATTTTACTACTTTTGTGTTTTAACCTTCTTCCTACTAGCTTTCTGTGAGGATGAGTTCCTACTTCTACTGTTTGCCTTTACTGATGAGATTTTTCCTTTCATAGTTTTTGTGTTTCTTGTTGTGGTCTTTTCTTTATTGCTTAGAGAAGTTCCTTTAACATTTCTTGTAAAGGTGGTTTGGTGATATGAACTCTTTTTGCTTTTGTTTTCCTGTAAGGCTTTTATCTCTCCATCAAATCTAAATGACAGCATAGCTGGGTAGAGTATTCTTGGTTGTGGTAGGTTTTCCCTTTTCATACCTTTTAAGTATATTATGCCACTCTCTTCTGGCCTGTGGAGTTTCTGCTGAAAAGTTAGCTGATAGCGTTATAGGACTTCTTTTATGTCACTGTTTTTTTTCACTTGCTGCTTTTAACACATTATTAACCAGAGACATATTACAGCCCCAGGTATTAGTTTCTGCAAAAATCCTCCAGTCAGTCAGGGGTTAATATTCTCTTTAGTTTCTGCCATTTTGACTACAATGTGTCTTGGTGTGTTTCCCTTTGGGTTAATCCTTTAGGGACTCTGCACTTCCTAGATTGGTTGGTTGTTTCATTTCCTAGGTTGGGGAAGTTTCCAGCTTTTATGCCTTCCAGTATGTTCTTAGCTCTCTTTTCTCCTTCTTGGACCTCTATAATTAGTGCACCTGATGTTGCCACAGAGGTCTCTTCGTCTTCATTATTTTTCTGTTCAGCTTCAGTGATTTCCACTTCTTCATCTTCCAGCTCATTGATCCATTCCTCTGTAGCATTAACTCTACTGTTGATTTCCTCTACTATATTTTTCAACTCTTGGCTTAGGGCATCCCAGCAGTGGGGCATGCAGGCCGTTGAACCAGGGCCAGGCTAGAGGGAGGACTCCACGATGGCACTTGCCAGCACCAGTGCCCACGTGGTAGAACGAGCTCCCAAGATTGGCTGCCAGCAGTGTCTATGCCCTTAGTGTGAGCTGCAGTTGCCTCCTGACTCTCCAGGAACCTTTAAGAGGCAAGTAGGTCTGACCCAGGATCCTATCAAATTACTGCTCCTGCCCTGCAACCCAGAACATGTGAGGTTTTGTGTGCACCCTTTGAGAGTGGAGTGTCTATTTCCCCCAGCCCTCTGGCACTCCTGAAATAAGCCCTGCTGGCTTTTCAAAGCCAAATGCTCTGGGGGCTCATCTTGCCAGTGCAGGACCTTTGGGCTGGGGAGCCTGACCTGGGGCTTGGAACCCTCTTTGGGAGAACCTCTGCAATGATAATTCTCCTGTATGTGGGTCCCCAACCTGGGGGTATGGGACTTGGCTATATTGCAACTGTGCCCCTCCTACCCATCTGGTTGTGATTTCTTCTTAATATCTTTTGTCGTGGAGGATCTTTTTGGTCGGTTCTGGTCCTTCCAAAGCGTGAACTTTGGAAGCTAAGTAGAACAAGTCAACTGTTAAAAGATATTTATGAGGGAATCACAAATAGGAACACTGACTGGATATTAGTATGAAAGAATTATTGCTGAACTTTTTAAAGTGTGATAACAGCATTATTTTATCTCTTGGAGGTACACAGAAAAATTTTTACAGATGAAATAAGATATCAGAAATTGCCTTAAAATAATCCAGTGATACAAGTATGTGTTGAAAAAGTGAGGGTGGGGTAAGAGATGATGCAACACCATCCATGAGTTGATAATTTTTGAAGCTGATGGAGATGTAGTTCATTATACTATTTTCTCTATGTGTGTTTAAAATTTTCCACTGAGGGGGCAAAAAGCAGGTGTGAAAAGTACCTTGCCAGAGCAGCAGCTCAGTAAATGACTGTTTTTGTAATCTAACAATGAGCAAAGTGTGCTTTAGAGAGATTAAGTCACTTACCAAAAGTTACACAGGTTTGGCAAACACCACAGTCTGTTTCTCAGAGTCCTATGTGTAGGCAGCCCTTTTGGCAGCTGCGATAATCATAAAAGCCATAAAAATCATAAAATCATAAAATTCAACTCACTGAAATTGAAATTTTATTCCAAAGACTATAATGGGTAGAAAGACAACAGCCAAAACTAAAAACAACTGGCTCAACTGGAAATTAGAAGTAGTTGATTGGCAGGAGAGCAAACAGTGGGTGACGGCCTTGGCACTGTTATAACCAAGAAAGCATAAAAAAACAAATGTGCTGATACAGAATGTGGCTGTGCGGCATTTACAGCAAATAACAGGAAGAAAGGAAGACAGAAAGAAAAGGAAAAAAATCTACAAAACCCCCAAACCAAGAAATTAACAAATAAGAACACAGTGGGTAAATACTTTTGGTAGTAAAATTTTCACAGTTCTTAAAATGGGAGTCTCCAAAAGTACTTAAGTTCAAAAGCTAAAAAAACTGAAGGGGAAATAGTTACACTGGCTTAGAAGAGCTGCCGCCTGTCACGAAGATGACCATCAGTCCTAGTTCCAAACACAGTGATAACCGGTGAACCTGACCAACCGAAGAGAGGCCGACTGGCGGGCACTGATGTCGCTGATTGTACAAACACGCTGGACCATTCGTCACTAACAGCTACTGCTCCTCCTGACTGATGCCAAGGCTGCCTTTCTGCACCTCGAGTTCCTCGGCACTGACCATCGATGGGTCAATAGCTGCGTATTTGGTTCCGTGGAATTGAAGCAAATGTATCTGCAGAAATGCAGCATGATTATTTTAAACATCACTGTCGTATATTAATAATTTCTACTTCTAAAATTACAGAGTACTCAGGGAAGGGGCAAGATTGGGGTACAGGTCAAAAGGTAAAAACTACCATGTATAAAATAAGCCACAAGGAGATACTGTACATCACAGGGTATATAGTGATTATCTTACAATAACTTTAAATGGAATATAATCTGTAATCTAAAAATGTTGAGTCACTACATAGAACATGTGAAAATAACATTATAAACCAACTATGTATGTGTTAGGTCACTCAGTTGTGTTTGACTCTTTGCAACTCTGTGGACGATAGCCTGCCAGGCTCTTCTGTCCATGTAATTCTCCAGGGAATAATACTGGAGTGCGTTACTATTCCCTTTTCCAGGGAATTGTCCTGACCCAGGGATCGAACGTGGGTCTCCTGCATTGCAGGCAGATGCTTTACCATCTGAGCCACCAGGGAAGCCAAAAACCAATTATACCTCAATAAAAATAAATATATACACACTAAAAAATTAGAGTAATATATACTAACTAGAGGAAAATTAGAAAACAAAAATGTCAAAAATCATTATGTAACCAGTCTTTCTGGGCAGCTACATATTCTTACTAACATTTTAAATTGCGGCATGCTGCTTCTCGAGCAGGCGTTTACCCTTCTCCTCTGCTGCTGTGAATCAGGTCCTTCCCATCCTCCACTGTTCTAATATCATAATGACTGTCTCTGGGAATCAGGTTGTTTTGTATTTACAATCCTCTCCTTAGGATCTGTAACCACATGTGGATGACAGGATCAAATAACATGACTGGTTTTTTAAGGCTCTTGATACTATTTGCCAAATTGCAAAGCAGCCATTTCTCACCACTATTCTAATATCAGTTTAGGTAGGTATTTGAAGAGGTGGTGTGTGTTAAGACTGTGTGTGTGTTTTAATGCATTAAAATTAGACCAAGAAGTCACTTCATGGGACTCAGATTGACTCCATAAAATGACTTAAAAAGTCTGGTGTCCTGCTCTGACTGAATTCCTTCAATCTGGGAGCCAAGGTTCCATGGTACCAAATGGCAACTTCAGTGTGTGAGTTCAGGCCTGTGGTTCATAGAAAAGGCAGAGTGGGCAGACAGTCACCCAGGTGTCTCTACCATGCTTGAATTCTATAACTTATTCATGGAGACCACCTTATCAAGTTAGTGCTTCATTCCTACAGAGAATTCTGTAGTTCTCTCTCTCCACCACCACCAAAAAGCTCTATGTTTCAAACCTTAGACCCTGCATTCAAAGTGCTCTGGGTTCCAACCTAGGGCCTACCTGTACATAGAGATTCACCTCTGCACTTCTGCACAGGTATGGGAAATTGCCTCCTGTTTTAAGGTGAGCCCTCCGGGCATTAGGATACAGTTTGTACATTTCCTCTTTAGCTTCAGTTGAAAGTGCACTCTGGTCAAACACCTTTAAAAGAACATGAGGACAAAACTGTTATTTCAATGTGTTTTTTGCACATTAAGCAAAGTGTCCCCCCTAAGCACTCCTTTCAGGAGACATGGCTGAACCTTTCTGCAGCCTGGGCCACCCCCCTTCTGCTCATCCCTAGTGACTCTAACTCCAAAGTAAAAGACATAGATTTTACTGCCAAATGTCTTTTGCATTGTTTAGGGGAAAAAAATTCTACCATGAATTTCATTTGTTCTCAAAGATAGTTAATTAAACTAACAGAACA
Organism: Cervus elaphus; assembly: GCF_910594005.1. Taxonomy (NCBI): domain Eukaryota; kingdom Metazoa; phylum Chordata; class Mammalia; order Artiodactyla; family Cervidae; genus Cervus; species Cervus elaphus. The sequence continues at coordinate 88,099,283 of NC_057826.1, read as the reverse complement.
TTAATAGCAAACAATCATTGAAAATACCAGTTTCAAAAAGATCATGAAACCCCAAAAGAACTTAGTATTAATTTAAAAACAGTTATATGTATGATATGCTCCGTGAAAATAATTATCTAAAAAATTAAGAATATTAGATAAAAAGTCCAGACCCTTTCCTGGGGGAGCCACCGTTGGAAGTTTGCATATGTGATTCAAGAATCTTATAATACTCATACAAATTTATGTTCAAACTCATGCAAAAATTATTCAAATAATATAAAAGAAACAAAAGAAACATGAAAATAAAGATAGGTGCATCTCCACCTTGCTAAAACTTGTAGACATTTTAAAGTGACCATGAACTTAAGTGATGAACATAACTTTGAAAGTGCAGGCAGAGCAAATGTACTGTGAAGACCATATATTTCTTTGAGAGTATTGACAAGCTTACTCTGTGTCATGGTAAATGTTGGAATGTAGCAATTATAGTGGAAAATGGTAAGTTATTATACATGTTCATAATAATTTCCTGATAAAAATCAGTTCTTAATTTAAATACCTTATTACTTGCATTTAGGAGTAAATCTATTGTGAGACAGAACAGCTATATGATTAAAATAAAAAGTCAAAGCCACAGTGAGATACCCCTTCACATCCATTAGGGTGGCCACTATTAAAAAAAAACAAAACAGAAAATAACAAGGATATTGGCGAGGATATGGAGAAATTGCAGATCTAATGCACTGCTAATGGGAATGTAAAATGGTATGGCCCCTATGGAAGATGATAAGGCAGTTCCTCTAGGAGTTAAACAGAATTATCAAATGATTCAGCAAGTCCACTTCTAGGTATGCACCACCCAAAAGAACTGAAAATAGGACCCTGAATGTGTATTTGCACACCAATATTTACAGCAGCATTATTCACAATAGCCAAAAGGTGGAAACAACTCAAATGTCTATCAACAGATGAAAGGATAAACAAACTGTGGTATATACATACAATGCAATATTATCCAACTGGAAAAGGGAACGATTTTTTTAAATTTTAAATTTATTTTTAGTTGGAGGATAATTGGATATTTTTAACATATGCTTTAACATGGATAAGCTTGGAAATATGCTAAGTGAAACAAGCCAGATACAAAAGGATATTTATATGATTCCACTTACATGAGGTACCTAGAACAGGTAAATTCATAGAGACAAAAAGTAGGACAAAGGTTACTAGGGTCTCTAGGGGGAACGGTGAATGAAGAGTTATTATTTAATGGGTACAGAGTTTCAGTTTGGGATGATGGAAAGTTCTGGAGATGGATAACAGTGGCAGTTGGACCACACTATAAATATACCTAATGCTACTGAACTGTACACTTAAAAATAGTTTAAAAGGTGAATTCTGTTATGTATATTTTACTACAATTAAAAAACATGTAAGAAGCAAGCTTTTGTGTTAACTAGACTTTATGGAATTCTGGCACCTTCATTTTGCTGTCCAGATTAGTAACAGCTTAAAAAGAATAGCAAAGCAAACCAGAATGGGTAAGGACTACCATGTTTATTTAAATTCATTTTTATTTCAATGGTGTTATTCCTTCCAGGAAAAATACAGGATAAGCAATAAAAGATTTTTTTTGAAATTGAAAAAGCTGTGTGGGAGGCAGGTGGTAAAAACAAATTCAAGGCAGTGTTTGAAGCAACACTGAAAAATCGTACAATGATTTGTAAGGTGGATCTTGACATATACATATAAAAAAGGTAAAGCATCTGTTTTACTGAAAGAAAACTTACGTCCATAATGGTTACAGGGATGTCCCGAATTTTATGAGGTTCCACATAAGAATTTTGACAATTCAGGGTAAGTCTTGAAGCCAGTTCACTCTGACCCAAACTTTCCAGCTGCAGGAAAAAACACAGGTAAAGTTTTTTCAAAATTTTGTTTTTCACATTTACATTAGATCCACAGATAATATCCTATTTATAAAGGTGGCATTATGTGTGGTGAGGCCAGTAAGTTAACCACTGGGGAGACACAATGTATTTGAGACCACAACTGGGCCCTGGAAGTGGTGATATTTTTCTGTTCTGGGCGCCTGGCCTTCCACAACCCTCAACCTGAGCTGCCTCTTCAACCAGGCGCCTGTGGGTAGCAAGCCCATTCCAGAAGCTCAGTGAAGACAGAGAAACATTTCAGTGATCTTAGAGCTGGAAGAGGCCTCAGGAAAAATCACCTATCCAGTAGTTCCTACATGCACATCTACAAACCCGCTCCATCACACTGGCCTGGGAAGCTAGAAGTGGAGAAGTGAGGTAAAAACAGATTCCCAGAGCCCTCGGCCAGGCATTCCAGCTCAAGGTCTCGTGTGAAGCCTTAGAATCTGTATTTTTTAAATTTCCCCAAATGATTCTGATAAATTACTCAGCAGCTATAATATCCATCTGGATGTATTAAAGTTAATATGGAAAAATGGTTAACAAACACCTCTAACACACACTGAGCGAGACAGGGATTTCTCAGGAACCAAGGAGACATGAAAATTCCCAGGACAAGGTGTCCCCTTCCCCAAGGTCATGATCCTTACCCTGTCTACCATGAAATCGATGGCATCAGCCATCATAGGGTCCACTGGGCCAGAGGAAAAGTTCCCAAGAACTATTTTTTTAAGCATAAATGATGGCATCAACCAAAAGCTGTAAGAAAGAAACAAAAAAACCCTGATCATTTAAACTTACATGAGTGGCAAGTATTTATTCAATATGAAGCTCTGTATTAGCTAGGCATTTGGGATTTAGAGATTTAAAAAACCTAGTTGCTTCCTTCAAAGAGCTAGTTTTGAAGCATCTAGTTTTTATAAATGCATTCTCAAGTTCCCAAACAGTTATGGTTTCATATGATCAAACTTTTGAGGATTTGGAATAATTATAAGTAATATTTCAAAATGCTTTTACTGAGATAGACATTCTGATAATTTCAAGATTTTATTTTCTAGTTGGTCTTATTTTCAATGGCTAAGCTACTTGTGGAGAACTGAACACTTACCATATCAACCTTAAGGTTCATATCACCTTTTGATTAACATTAAAGGATAGTTTTCGAAACAGTAAAATCACAGAGTTATTATACCTACTATTGCTACTAGTGGATTCTTGGGCTAATTCAAGGCAATTCAATCTTGATGTACTTCTACACGTGATCTTTAGTTAGAGTTTACTCCATTAATTACATTGGGAGCCCTTATATAGGGTAAACATGAATTCTTTTAAACCTATGCTGAAAATGACTTATAAAAGGTACAGACCACCTTCTGATGTACATTCTCAGTAAACTTCCCTCACAAGGACCAGCTGGCCTACTTTCAGTCACCTTCAGTGATCTAAGTTCTCTACTCCAACCCATCCCAACAGCTTCTTAACTTCTAAAGGGGATGCTGCCTGGGTGTTTTCTGTGTGTGCGTGGGAGGGTGGGGGGTCATCCTCTTGGCTCTGTTCACCCCTGAAGCCTCTGTGTGGCACATAGTAAGAACTCAGACATTTGATAAAAAAATTCCTGATATGCAAGAGCACCAAGTGGGGGAAGTCTTGGCTTCTGACAATCAAAACAACATGAAAAAATCATCAAAAAAGAATGACTTTTTGTGCATCATCTGGACATGAACTATCTGTCTAATGAATACAGGAAATTGATATACAAATGCTGCATAAACAAGTGAGAAAACATCAGGAAACATTTTTTAAAAAATCAGAATGCAACAGTAAGTAGTTGTGAAAACCATGAAAACAATGTTTACCTAGAACATTTTATGAAAACCAATCTGATCACTCAGGTAAGTTAAGTCAATAGGCTGCTTTTGGGGGGTAAAGCCTAGCCTTGCTAGCAATGAAAGAAATATAGTGAAGTCAGCTTTAAGGTACCATTAGACATCTATAAAACTAATTCAAATGATAAAATCAATGAAGGGATGGCTCAGAGATAGCAGGTACCCCACTGGTTGCCTTGCAAAGCATTCTGTCCTTTCCATCTTTCTAAAAAGCAGACTAATGTTGTGAAAGTGCCAGGCGAACTAAACAGTCTCTCCATTTCGGGGAACCTATCTCAAGGAAATAACCCAGAAAGAGAGGAACAAAAGTAATTTACACACAAAGATTTACAGTAGAACCTGGTGAAAAACTGAGAGAAGCTGAAGGCCTTTAAAAAACTGTAACAGTCATTACACAGAACTCTGTACACAAAATACTAAGTGGAACAAGCAGAACACAGTATCAGTGAGACATGCGCTGAAGGGAAACTGTAAAGGCATACGAACTATATTAAACAAGCCAGATGATAATTTAGAGTAACGGGAACCCCTGAAGTTAGAAGTCTTCCAATTCTTTTCCTTTGCAAGGGTGACTGTTTCTAATGCTAAAAGCCAGGATGGTTTCAGAAGACAAAAATATATATGGCCCCTCCCTCCCTAATGCTTCAAAAAACCAAACATCAATATTTTCAATTCCACTGAAAATAACAAAACTGTTGGTCGAATGTTCCCATTCTTACCTGTTTGCAGTCCATGTTTGGTTAAAGATAGAGGTGTCACTGAAGGAATTGCAGAGGATGAGGGAATGGACTCTGGGAGATTTGTGAGTGTATTCAGCAAACTTCTGGGCCAAAAAGCCTCCCAAAGAAGCCCCAAAGAGATGAACCTAATTGGAAACAAACACAAGGATCCTAAAAACAATGACTGATCATGAAGTACCAAAACATTGTTTTAATTATCACCAACCACAGAATATAATGTTATCATCAGTCATTAGACTGAAATATTTTCAGCAGTTAGAAGTGTAGGAAATACTGTATTTAAATGCAATGTCTGTACCCTGTCAAGAAAAAATACAATGGTGCATATGTTATATTAGTTAAAAAAAATATTATTCACAGATTATATTAGAAAATGAAACTACTTTGTAGTTTCTGTTTAAGAAAACTGAAATTTTAATTTCGTAATTCTGTATTTCCACTCCTAGACATGTACTCAAGAGAACTGAAAACATCTGTATACACAAAAGTTTGTGTAAGAATGTTTATAGCAACATCACTCATAATAACTAGACCAATGGAAACAAATCAAGTGATGAATGGGTAAATAAAATGTGTTTTATCCATACAATGGGATTTTAGTTAACAATTAAAAGGAATGAATTACTGATAGAATCTGCAACATTGATGAACCTTCAAAATCTTGCGCGAAGTGAAAAAAGCCAGTCACAAAAGACCACAAATTACATCTTTATATTTATATAAAATATCCATAACAGGCAAATCCACAGACAGGGCTCCAGGGAGGAAGAAGGCTGGTGACTGCTAAGTCTGGGGTTTCTTTTTGGGGTGGAAAAAATGTTCAAAAACTGACTGCTGTGATGGTTGCACATATCTCTGAATATATTAAAAAACCAGTGAATTATACACTTTAAAAGGGTAAACTGTATGGTATGTGAATTCTAGCTCAAAAGAGCTGTTATTAAAAAAAAGACAACACCAGACAATGATGTAAATGTTGCATTAAAATCACATGTGAGTAACTAGTTTCAAGGTACTCACTTTATCCAGTTGTAAATGGTCTAAAAGTTTTCTGAATCCATCACAGAATTCAAGATGGTCCCAATACACTGGATACTGCAACTAGAATACAACAATTTTAAAATTTATTTTAAAAACTGTAACAGTAAAACACAACTCATGTGTATCTGAAAAATTTAGGGCTCTCACAACAGTATTTCTCATTTGCTCAATCCCTGGTCCTTTTTCAAAACATGGGCAAGTAAGCTCTCATCTTATCCTAGACTTCAAAATTCCAATTTTATCTAACAGAACAATTAAAAAAATAAAAATAAAAATCATACTCTAGTGATACTACATATACAACAATTTCAATTCACATCAATTTCCTTTCCAAATAGCTAAGAAACTCTGAGGTTCAAGGGTGAACAGAGCAGAAACTATTCAAGTAAGAAAATTTTGTTTTCCCTTTAAACAAATTTCATTCTGAATTATGGCTCAGAACTAGAAATCCTTCTACAGAGAGTTTCCTCTCTTTTTGGTAGCATTTCTTTAAGGGAGTATTCAATAAAATTGTTCCTCTCCTTTATTGACTCAGTCATTCTATCTGACTTCTTGTAGTACTCTTGTTTGTGATCAAACATTTCAGGTGCTTGACCCTGCTGCTGCTAAGTCGCTTCAGTCGTGTCCGACTCTGTGTGACCCCATAGATGGCAGCCCACCAGGCTCCACCATCCCTGGGATTCTCCAGGCAAAAACACTGGAGTGGGTTGCCATTTCCTTCTGCAATGCATGAAAGTGAAAAGTGAAAGTGAAGTCACTCAGTTGTGTCCGACTCTTAGTGACCCCATGGACCGCAGCCTACCAGGCTCCTCCATCCACGGGATTTTCCAGGCAAGAGTACTAGAGTGGGGTGCCATTGCCTTCTCTGGTGCTTGACCCTAGGTAACCCATTAACACTGACAATAATGAAGAAAAAGAAACATAAGTCACTAACTCCTTTCTAGGGGACTCAGGCTTGTCACCTAAGAGTGCCCTTTAATACATGTAAGACTCATCTTAAAGGCTTGCTGTTTTAATCCCTTAGATTCATTTGGCTAATGACAAATCACTGGGATAGAAAACACCATGTAAATTATGGGGTAATTTCAGATACGATGCAAACTGTTAGTTTTACTATTAAAATTCCATTCATGGATACGATTCCACTTTTCTGAGGCAGGATGGAGAACAAACTCTTCCTAGCAAAAATTTGAGAATTTGAGTCAGATGATAGCCTAAAAGAAAGGAGATGACATTTTTATGAATCCTTTAATTTAAAAAAGTCTGTGCCCTAAGGAGTGTCCCAGAGCTGAGGTGTTGAGTGTGGCGGTTTCACTCCAGGAACTCTGGCCTAAAGTGCCAGGTGGAAGGCCTCTGCATCTGGCACTCTTAGCAAGAGAGACTATAAACACAAAGGGGGGAAAAAAGCTGGAGACAAGATGGCGGAGTAGAAGGACTTGAGCTTACCCTCCGCTCACAAAAACACCAAAATCACAACTAATTGCTGAGCAACCATAACAAAAAAGGCTTAAGCCTACCAAAAAAAAGTCTATCCCCAAGGAAAAAACCATAAAGAGGCGCCTGAGGAACAGAGGCCACAAACACAGAAAATTAGACAAAATGATAGGCAAAGAAATATGTTCCAAGATAAAACCCAAGAAGAACAAATGAAGTGGAGATAGGCACTCTACCTGAAAAAGAATTCAGAGTAATGATGGTTACTCGAGGCCCAAAGGGAGTGGCACAATATATTCAAAGTGATGAAAGGCAAAAACCTACGACCAAGAATACTCTACTCAGCAAGGTTCTTATTCAGATTCAGTGAAGAAATCAAAAACTTTATGGACAAGCAAAAGCTAAGAGAATTCAGCACCAAACCAGCTTTACAATGAATGCTAAAAGAACTTCTCTAGACAAAAAAGAAAGGCCACAACTGGAAACAAGAAAATTACAAATGAGAAAGCTCACTAGTAAAGGCAAACATACAGTAAAAGGTAGGAAATCATCCACAAATATGATGTCAAACCCAGCAATCATGAGAAGAGGAGTACAAAGGCAAGACATTAGAAATGCATTTGAAATTAAGCGACCAGCACTTAGAACAATCGTGTGTGTGTGTGTGTGTATACATATATATATAGAGAGAGAGCACACTATATCAAAACCTCATGGTAACTGCAAACCAAAAATCTACAATAGATACACATAGAAAAGAAAAATTGATCCAAACAAAACACTAAAGATAGTCATCAAATCACAAGTGAAAGTATCTTAGCCACTTGGTCATGTCTGACTTTGTGACCTCATGGACTGTAGCCCCAGACAATCTGTCTATGGAATTCTCCAGGCAAGAATACTGGAGTGGTTAGAAGAGAAAAAAAGAGAAAGAGGGAAAAATGACCTATAAAACCAAATCCAAAACAATTAACAAAAACAGCAATAAGAACATACATATCAATAATTATCTTAAATGTAAATGGGTTAAATACTCCAACCAAAAGAACAGACTAGCTGAATGAATTAAAAACAAGATCCAGGGATTGAAAAATAGACTTGAAAATAAAGACTGTTAAAAGAGACAAAGGAGGACACTACATAATGATCAAGGGATTAATCCGAGAAGAAGATATAACAATTGTAAATAAATATGCACCCAACGTAGCAGCACCTCAATATACAGGCAATTGCTTAAAGGAGAAATCAACAGGAACATGATAATAGTGGGGGACTTGAACACCCCACTTACATCAATGGACAGAACATCCAGGCAGAAAATCAGTAAGGAAACACAAACCTTAAATGACACATTAGACCAAATGAACTTAATTGATATTTACAGAACATTCCATCCTAAAGTAGAATATACATTCCTCTCAAGTGCACATGGAACATCCTCCAGGACAGATTACATCCTGGGCTACAAAGTGAGCTTTGGTAAATTTAAGAAAATTGAAATCGGATCAAGCATCTTCTCTGATCACAACGCTATGAGATTAAGTCAACCACAAGGAAAAAAACTGTAAAACAAAGCAAAACAAACAAGTGGAAGCTAAACAGTATGTTACTAAACAACCAATGGATCACTGAAGAAATCAAAGAGGAAACAAAAAATACCTAGAGACAAATGAAAATAAAAACACAATAACCCAAAACTGATGGGACACAGCAAAAGCAGTTCTGAGATGGAAGTTCATAGCAATACAATCTTACCTCAGGAAACAAGAAAAGTCTCAAGCAACCTAACCTTACATCCAAAGCAACTAGAAAATGAAAAACAAAATCTAAAGTAAGTAGAAAGAAGGAAGTCATACAGATAAGAAATAAATGAAATAGAGACAGAAAACAATAGAAAAGGTCAATGAAGTTAAAAGCTGTTTCTTTGAAAAGATAAACAAAATTGGTAAACCTCTAGCCAGACTAGGAGAAGGAAATGGCAACCCACTCCAGTACTCATGCCTGGAAAATCCCATGGACAGAGGAGCCTGGTAGGCTACAGTCCATGGGGTCTCAAAGAGTCCGACAGGACTGAGCAACTTCACTTTCACTTTTCACTTTCATGCATTGGAGAAGGGAATGGCAACCCACTCCAGTGTCTTGCCTGGAGAATCCCAGGTACGGGGGTTCCTGGTGGGCTGCCGTCTGTGGGGCTGCACAGAGTCAGACACGACTGAAGCGACTTAGCAGCAGCAGCAGCAGCAGCTAGCCAGACTCAAGAAAAAAGAGAGGGCTCAAATCAATAAAATTAGAAATGAAAAAGGAGAATTAAATGGACACAACAGAAATACTAAGGATAATGAGAAACTATTATAAGCAACTATATGCCAATAAAATGAACAATGTAGAAGGGGACAAATTCTTAGAAAGGTACAATCTTCCAAGACTGCACCATGAAAAAATAAAAAACATGAACAGACCTATTAGAAGAGATTGAAACTATGATTTAGAAACTTCCAACGAACAATAGTCCAGGATCAGATGGCTTCATAGGTGATTCCATCAAGCATTTAGAGAAGAGTTAACAGCTATCTTTTTAAACTATTCCAAAAAATTGCAGAGGATGGAACACTCTCAAACTCATTCTATGAGGCCCCCATCACCCTGATACCAAAACCAGACAAAGATTTCACAAAATAAGAAAATTACAGGCCAATATCATGGATAAACATAGATGCAAAAATCCTCAAAATACTACTGAATCCAACAATATAGTAAAAGATCATACACCATGATCAGGTGGGATTTATCTCAATGGTTCAAGGATTTTTCTATATTCACAAATCAGTCAGTGTGATATATCATATTAACAAATTGAAGAATAAAAATCACATGATTATCTCAACAGATACAGAAAAAGCTCTTGACAAAACTCAGTACCCATTTATGATAAAAACTCTCCAGAAAGTTGGCATAGAGGGAAATTACCTGAACATAATAAAGGCCATATATGACAAACCCACAGCTAACATCATACTCAATGGTGAAAAGCTACAGGCATTTCCTCTAGGATCAGGAACAAGACAAGGATGTCCACTCTCACCACTTTTATTTAATATAGTTTTGGAAGTCCTAGCCACAGTAATTAGAAAAGGAAAAGAAATAAAAGGAATCCAAACTGGAAAAGAAGAAGTAAACTGTCACTGTTTGTAGATGACATGTTATTAGACATAGAAAATCCTAAAGATGCTACCATAAAACTACTAGAGCTCATCAACAAATTTGGTGAAGCTGCAGGATACAAAAATCTGTAAATTTTTTATTTCTGCAGATACAGAAATATGCTGAATTTCTATATATTAATAATGAAAGATCAGAAAGAAAAAAGGAAACAATCTCATTTACCATCGCATCAAAAAGAATAAAATATCTAGGAATAAACCTACCTAAGCAGGCAAAAGACCTGTACTCTGAAAAGTATAAGATACTGCTGAAAGAAGCTGAAGATGACACAAACAAATGGAAAGACAGACTATGTTCTTGGATTGGAAGAATCAATATTGTCAAAATGACTATCCCATCCAAGGCAATCTACAGATTCAATGAAATCCAATTAAATTACCAATGGCGTATTTCATAGAACTAGAACAAAATTTAAAAATTTGTATGGAAACACAAAAGACCCCAAATAGCCAACATAATTCTGAGAAAGAAAAATGGAACTGGAAGAATCAGGCGCCCTGACTCCAGACTATGCTACAAAGCTACAGTAATCAAAACAGTATAGTACTGGCACAAATTCAGACATATACATCAGTGGAACAGGATAAGAAGCCCAGAAATAAACCCAAATGCCTATGGTCAATTAATCTATGACAAAGGAGGCAAGAATGCACAATGGAAATGCTGCTGAGAAGACTGGACAGCTACATGTAAAAGAATGAAATTAGAACATTCACTAGAATGTTCCAATGAGGTCAGAACATCCTCTAATCATACACAAAAGTAAACTCAAAATAGACTAAAGACCTACATGAAGACTGGATAGTATAAAACTCTTCAAGGAAAACATGGGCAGAACACTCTTTGATATAAATTACAGCAATATCATTTTGGATCCACCACCTACAGTAATGAAAACAAAAATAAACAAATGGGACCTTAAAAGCTTTTGCATAGCAAAGGAACAATAAACAAAATGAGAAAAGACAACCCACAGAATGGGAGAAAACATTTGCAAATGAAACAACTGACAAGGGATTAATCTCCAAAATATACAAAACAGCTCACGCAGCTCAACAGCAAAAGACAAAAATTAAAAAATGGACAGACGATCTAAATAGACAGTTCTCCAAAGAAGACATACAGATGGCCAAAAAGCGCATGAAAAGATGCTCAACACTGCTAATTATTAGAGAAACGCAAATCAAAACTACCATGAGGTATAACCTCATATCAGTCAGAATGGCAATAATCAAAGTCTACAAACAATAAATGCTGGAGAGGGTGTGGAGAGAAGGGAACCCTCCTACATTGTTGATGGGAATGTAAATTGGTCCAATCATTATGGAGAATAGTATGGAGGTTCCTTAAAAAACTAAAAATAGAACTATTATTTGAATCAGCAATCTCATTCCTAGACATATATCTGGAGAAAATCATAATTCAAAAAGATACATGCACCCCAATGTTCAATGCAACACTATTTATAATAGCCAAGACACGGAAGCAACCTAAACGTCCATTAACAGAGGGATGGATGAAGAAGATGTGGTACATGTATACAATGAAATATTACTTAGCCATAAAAAAGATAGAAATAATGCCATCGGCAGCATCATGAACCTAGAGGTTATCATAGTAAGTGATTACGTCAGGAAGAGAAAGATAAATATCATACGACATTACTTATATGTGGAATTTTTTAAAATGATATAAATGAACTTATTTACAAAGCAGAAACAGACTCACAGACTTTGAAAACAAACATTATTACCAAAGGGGAAAGGCTGGGGGAAGGATAAATTAGAGGTTTGGGGTTAACATATACACATATATAGTAGTGTTGCTACATATAAAATAGATGTATTATAGCACAGGAAACTCTACTCAATATTCCATAATAACCTATATGGGAAAAGATTCTGAAAAAGAACGGATATATGTATAACTGAATCACTTTGCCATACACCTGAAACTAAGACAACACTGTAAATCAACTATAATATAAAATAAAAAACTTAAGTTAAAAAAATTTGTGTCCTAGACAGGTGATAAAATTGTATACAACTTAATATACACACAAGCAATTGAGTATGAGTAAAACTGGAAATGTGAACAAGGTTGGTGGATTATATTAACATCAATATTGGCTGTGATATTCTACTACAGTTTTATAAAATGTTACTATTGGGAGAAATGGGGCAAAGTATATAAGGGGTATCTCTCTATTATTTCTTACAACTGCAAGTGAATCTATAATTATGTCAATAAAAATGTAAATGAAAAAAGGATCCCTGCATTTTTAACTGCTGCTTCTGCTGTTGCTAAGTCACTTCAGTCATGTCTGACTCTGTCCAACCCCACAGACGGAGCCCACCAGGCTCCACCGTCCCTGGGATTCTCCAGGCAAGTACACTGGAGTGGGTTGCCATTTCCTTCTCCAGTGCATGAAGGCAAAAAGTGAAAGTGAAGTCGCTCAGTCATGTCCGGCTCTCAGCAACCCCATGGACTGCAGCCTACCAGGCTCCTCCCTCCATGGGATTTTCCAGGCAAGAGTACTGGAGTGGGTTGCCATTGCCTTCTCCATTTTAACTGCTAGATACTAGCAGATGTCTAGTAAAATTTCAGAAATCTCCTGGCATTTTGATCAAATCTCAAGGACGAAGTGATTTTGAAGACACTGCTGTCTTTTTCCTTGATTCTTTATCTAGCTAAGAAATAGGGAATGCCCACATCAGGAAGCTTGAGGGCAAGAAGAAATATCCAGGCAAAAGGCGAGGCTGTGTGCCCTGTCAGTTTAGAACAAAAACCATGCTGTCTGCTTTGAAGAACACTCAAAAGTGAGACAGACAGCTGGGGGGCTGCCCAGTCTCCCTCTCCCTGGCTGACCAACAGCGATCACCTACACAGAAATTGTCACCACTTCAGCTGCAAAGGACTAGGATGAGGGCGGCTACCACCCTCCTCTCCTGGAATGCTGTCCAGAGAGAGGGATTACTGGAAACCCAGAACAAGGGAGGATTACGTGGCAGGGCTTCCAACACACCATATGAGGAATGGTTAAAGAATCTGGAGAGATTTAGCTGCAGAAGACAAGACCTGGGGGGAAAGTCAGTAGGCGGCCGAAAGTAACTAGTTTTTTCAAGAAAGAGCAGGGCTATCAGGAGGAAGAGGAACTGCATTCATCTTCTGTGACCCCAGTTGGTGGCAGCCCCAGTGGAATTTCCAGTTTCCACTGTCTCTCCTCTAGGCAGTAAATAAAATGTATACTAACAGCAGCAGTCCCATGGGGAGTACCATTCACGTGTTAACATTCTAGGTCCCAGAAAACAACTGCTAGCTCCGAGGCCCGGGCCTCTGCTTCAGGGAAGTTAGGAAACCGAAGTCCACCGTCCTGACCTAGTCAAGGCGTGCCAAACACTCTTTGGTGAGCAACGGCGCCTTCCCACCTATGCCCTCCTCCCAGAGAGGGAGATTAAAGAACGATCAATGCAAAACTAGATTTAGACCAAACTCAGTGATAACAATTAGAAACAAAAAACTTCTTAACCAAACGTGAAGGATATGAGCTAATTAATGAACCTTACCTCACCTGTCAAAGACTCACAGTAAAGCAAGCTTTCAGTCCCCTTTGCTGCTCCCGAGCAGTGATGGAATAAAAGGGGGGAGGAAACGGGGTCAGAAGACTGAGCTGGGTTCTCTCTCTGCTGCCTACTAGCTGTGTGACCCTCAGCCATCTCTAAAATGTCCAGACCGCAGCCTCCTTATCTATAAACAAGAACAATGCTTCCTACTGGTCAGACTTATTCAGGAAATGCACGTTCAAGCTAAGGGTAGAGAAAGCTTCAATAAAGGTTTGTCTCCTCTGCGCCTCCATTTGTTTTCAAACTGCACCACCTTCCTTCAAAAAACTCCCTTTCACATTTTAAAAATGAAAAACAGCATTTTACAATAAGAAACACACCCATTACTATACTCGGAAACAGAAACACACACACACAATCAGAAAGTGTGGACCTGCATCGTTATCCTAGATCAATAATACTTACAGCTATAACCCGGTAACCCCATCCAGTCAAAGCCAAAATCTGCCGGAAAAATACATCCGCAGTTCCGCTGACGGGAGGGAGAAATATGAGCGGACACCTGATATTTCTGGGGCCTGCATCGTAGAGCGACCAGATCTTACTATCGTCATCATCCACAATAATCTGGAGGGGAAAGTTATAAGAAGAAAATGAAAAATCTCATGGATTTGATTTTACATATTAATAGTTATTTCGACACTGTAATTTTGCTGACAATTTTAATACCACTGTCTTGGTGGTTTACACACTAACGTGGGGAATCACATCAGACCAGTACATATAATAAACAGCTTTGTCTCCTTTTCCTTCTTCAGAACTGACATCGTCCATGGAACTGCTTTATATTTTTCCCAAGAGCTCCTTTTCCTCTCAGCTTGGAATTTTCCTCTCCAGTCATGATTATTTGAAGTTTATTTTGTTTACCATTAAACAGTAAACTCTGCACATGGCATCTTAATTCTTCCCCATATTTCTGGCTGTGTGTGTGCATGCATGCATGTAGGAGGAGGACAATTTGCAGAGTCATTCTCCAGCACTGGCCCAGAGGGCTGGCTGGGATCAGCAGGGTTAGTGTGTGAAAGGGGAGACGAGAGAAAGAAAAGACTCCAGGCTCTGGGGAGAAACCACGTAGAGATGGGACCACTCGTGAGATGCTTCAGGAGCCTGATCTAGCCCAAGCCTCTGAGACAGAGAGCTCTGCTAGAGAGGAGGGACGAGAAGGGTGTAGGTGTCATTGTCCCCGGAGAGTATTTCAAACCATTCAGTCAGGTGCGGGGAACGGGCTCAGGGAAAAATTGGATTTTTTGGGAAAAGGGGATGAGAAGGAGGAAGGTCATCAGAAACCTTCCTCATTTAGTGGCTTTTGACCCAGTAAGTGAAAAAGATGAGCATTATATGAGCTGAGACAAATCAGGTGTTCAGCACAGTCTGGCAGATACTGAGTGTTCAATAGTGTCAAAAGTGTTATCTACAGTATGCACTGCATGATAGGTAATTTTCGTTCTCTTTGGCTGACTTTTTGGTGGTATTTGGAAAAGTACATTAACTGCTTGAACTTTTGCCAATGCAAATCAATACTTATCCTACTTGTACATTAAAAGGTTCAAGGTTCTATTTTTTTTCTTCTTTGGCCATGCCATGTGGCATGCTGGATCTTATTTTCCCTACCAGGGATCAAATCCACGCCCCCCTGCATTAGGAGCATGGAGTCTTAACCACTGGACCACCAGTGAAGTCCCAAGGTTGCATCTTCTGAGAGCTCCAAGTTGGCAGAGCTGTGGGGCCCATGGTGTCAATGTGGGTGGCAGCATGCTAACTGGAGTCACTTAGCAGGCAAACACGGCAGGGCAAAGTCTAGAGGGCCCTATCCAATACTTTCTGGACTTCCACAAGTGACAGTATATCTCATGATTATGTTTTTGCCCTTTGGATTCTGCCACTCACATTTTTGCTTTTCATGTTTCTTTTTGCTGTGATTGTAGCAAAAAAATCTTAGTGACCTTTGATAGTGCATACAGTAGATTCCAACCTTCTAGTAATAAAACATGAGATATGATATTCAGATTTCTGAAATTAAAATCTAGCACTATGAAATTTCAAGCAAACTTTTCATCACTTTTGGACCAAACTGACCAAAGGAGAACACTACATCAATGAAACTACTTCCTACAACTACTTCCAAGTATATTTTGATAAGTTTGTGTTGCTTTGGGTCTAGTGATTAGCATGCTGAGTGAGTTCATCAAGAGGAGCCCCTGTGAATAACTTGAGGGGATGGGACAAGGCAGAGGGACTCCAGGGGCAATTCTTCTTCTAGTGCAGGCAGTAGTTCCCGAGGTAACAAGAATAAAGGCAGGTTCCCTTTGCTAAGCTGCCAAGTAGCTCTGGCTTTGAAGCCAGATGATTTGCTTTTAACCCAAACTCTACTAGACTATGTGACTTTAACATGTTAACCTCCATGAACCTTGGTTTTCTCATCTGTAAAATGAGCACACCACTACCCACTTTGTTAAACTGTTTAAATAATTAAGGTATTTGGGGACTTCCTACAACAGTGGAAGGTATTCTGTCTGTATATGGAAAGTGTACCTCAAATTTCTATAGGAAGAGTAACTCTGTTATTAATTCAAACTTGCATGCTACTTCCACAGCTATCTACCCTGACAAAATAATTTTAACAGAAACACAGATGATCTTCAGATCATAGTACTCTTAATACTTCTGCAAGGGGATCAGCAAAGATTTTATTCTGACACAACTTTTTTTTTTTTCTGACACAACTTTTATGAGTGTGATCCCCAAGCATTTGGGATTAAATCTGAGACTCACAGTCAACAGACTTCAACATAAGTGTTTAGGGTTTTTGGACAACCCAGGCAAATAACGTTTCTAAAAGATGACTGTGGCAGAATGAGTACAGATTATGGCAAACAGAGGATCTACAATGTCAATCTTCAATCTTGACGAACAGGAAAATGGTTTCTAATAGAATTTAACTGCACTTAACTGTACAGTTACTGTTGCTTACGCTTTCCACCAAACTATATAGAGAAGTACTCGTATTCCTGCTTGCTTGAATATGTAAAAGCAACTGTAAAATAATGAGTACAGTTATTCTCGCTTTTACTCTTGAATGAGTCTCAAAAGTTGATTGTACTTGACAGGGAAGGGGTTGAACGTTATGTTCTGCAATCCAGTCGTGATATTTGGCAATAACCTTTACTCTCAAACACTACTAAGACATAATGTCTAAATCACACATGAAAAACAATACAAGATTTTGCAAATAAGAGGTGTAGTAAAACCATACATACCTTTTTAAGGGGGACTGTACTTCTAAACCAGTTATAATCAGGAGAGACTTTAATCTCTCCCATGGTTAGCTGAAATGGAGGTTAACCCTGAAATAAAAGCATGTGATGTTTCACGTCAAGAATTCATGTTTACATCAGAACTAAATGTAGAGTCTGGTCTGGTTCTACCAACAATACTTTAAAAGGTAAAACCGAGGAAATGGGCTATTTTACCTTGTCGGCATAGACTAAAACTACAGAAAACAATTGGTGAAATCCTATAATCATGGAGCAAGCAAGAAGTACCCTGAGAGAGAATTATTCCAACCCCCTTAGTTCCTCCAAAAGAGGAATCTGGTCTAGAAAATGTTAATGACTTACCCAAGATCCCATGGCTATTGCAAAACCAGGACCAGACACAGGACAGTCTTTCTGACACCTGACTGCCTGTCCTAGTTACATGACTCCAAATGCAGTAGAATAACCTGTCTTTCAACAAAACCTTAAGAATCTATGTTAATAAAGATGTTCCTGTCTGACAGAATTCTAGGCAACACTAGAAAAAGGAGTTCATGTAAGCCTGCTTCCTCATAAATTCATAAAATGCCATAAATCTAACTCTAGGAGAAGACAGCTTCAGAAACACACATAGATTTTAATGCAAAATACAGGAAAAACTTGCTGTTCATATGGATGTGGTAAAAGTGATATAATATACTCTGAAAGATCCATGATAAGGTACCAGAACATTCCTGAAGGCAACAAAATAAAACATGTGCCTTTAAAAAACAAGTGGTCTTCTATTGTGAGCTTAGTGATTTCCAGCTTTTATAGTTCTATGACCTGGGAAAAGTTACTGACCCTTTGGGGACTTGTTTTCTCATCTAGGATTGTTTCACTCCTCTCTCTCTAAAGTGCAGAATAGTGCTTTGTACACAGCAGGCATTATCTGTCGACTAAATGAATGACTGCATCCTAAGCAGGCAGAACTAGTCAATCCTAGAATCCCTTTTAACCTGGGTACCTATGAGTGTTACATTGGCTGGGCATCCTCTAAGCTGCCCCTGTTTGCTTAAAAATCTATGTTGTGTCACAACAGGAACTTGAAAATTATAGTTCCTTGTTGCAGATTCTTATTGCCAAACGAAGAAATTCTACCTATTGGTTTGGAAGGGCTCAAATGCTCCTTTGCATCATGTCCTCTACTGCAGCACAAATCTGGATTTTCCTAGCAGGGCTAGGATGAGTTTGAGACCCTAGGACTTAAGTCTTAGGCTGACTGTGAACTAAGAACCTAGAGGGGCTTTTCTGGGCTGGTCAGGTGCCAGGGGTTCTTAAGTCAATGAATCTTCCTCTTTGGCCCTCCACATCTGCTCCCTCAAAACACAGGGCACTCAGCAATCTCAACTGTTACCTCTAGCCTTGGGGGTTACTACACTGAACCCCAAGGAGATGGTAAATGTAGACATCCAATATTAAACTAGGTTTACAACCTTGACACTGTAATAATTGGTCTTTTCTTTCAAGGCTGGGATGGTTCTTAGAAAAGTTTATTGAAATCTTCAGTGGTTCTAAAATACGAAGAAAATCATCAGCCAGTATTATACAGACAATCAATGTGCATGGATGTAGTTCTTATTCATACTAAAATAAAGAAAATCATTCTTTGCATATCCATTTTCTCTTAACAAATACTAACATGTTAAAAGACTGAAGCCATTTGAACTATAGTCTTTCTCTAAGCTGGTCACTGCTTTTAACTGAAAGCAACTGGCACATATAGTTAATTCTGGAAAATTTTCTACCTGGACAGACTTGAACTATTCCTATGTCATCTAACTATTGCCTCATCAAGACATTTTCTAGTATACCATTACTGTAAACAATCACCATTCTACAGGAGGAAATATCAAAAACATGCTTAGAAAAAAATCCCTACTCAACAGATCAGAACAAAACACCTACTCAAAACACCTTAGCTAACTAACGTCAGAAATTTTGCTTCTAGATTCACCAAACTTGGGATAAAATAAATGATTCATAGTTTAGAATCAGTTGCAACATACAAACCAAACTATCATACAAATATACACACACACACATTGTACACAGGCACACACATTCACTGTCATTCACTTCTTCCCTCAGGAGTAAGTAGAAAGAGGTTCCTTACCACAGTCTTCAGGACTAGCCACAACCACCCAATATTATAACATTTATTTTATAACTAATCTCACTGGTTGGAGAGATTCCACTGAACGGTGACTAAATTTTTATAGAAGCAAGTGACTTGAACATTTGTGCTAGTTTGGCAGGACATGAAAGGTAAGATAGATACCAAATGTTGCATATGACCAACTGACATTTAAGTGGGGGAAAAAAACTGCTGCGAAGAGAAAGCAGCTGTGAGTGGTATGAAAAGGAATTTTGTTCTCCTAGCTCTCTTTCATCCACTACAAGGGAATACTTTTCCAAGTCACAAGGGGAACATTCTGCATATGGGAAAAAAAAAAAAGGTT
The DNA here is from genome assembly GCF_910594005.1 of Cervus elaphus. Classification (NCBI taxonomy): domain Eukaryota; kingdom Metazoa; phylum Chordata; class Mammalia; order Artiodactyla; family Cervidae; genus Cervus; species Cervus elaphus. The sequence continues at coordinate 88,079,669 of NC_057826.1, read as the reverse complement.
CACTGAGACTGTGATCCAACTGATCGGTATTAAATAAGAAAGAATGTGGACCAGGAGCTCAACGCTGATTTGATCTCCCACAATTCTTCCCAAAAACAAAAGCACCTGTTCATGCTGCTGGGAAATGGGTGGCAGGAATTTTCCCTTAATCTTGCTTAGGGAAACCCCCTTCTCAGTGAGTCTCTCTGGGAACACTCAGTCCTCTCTGGCCCTTGTGCTGTTCCAGGATAAAACTGCCAGTTTTGAGTGTGCACCAAGAATTATATGCACTTCTCCATCAAGGTTTCACCAGAACCAGCCACTTTACAGTCCACTTATCCCTCAAGATTTCAACAGACCCTGCCAATTCACAGCCAATGAAATCGCCTTTACAAATGTTTAAGTCATCTAACCAGTTTAACTAGTCACAGGTTTTCTGATCCTTTTCCTCAATCATATGATCTACATACGGACAATCTATGATTCTTACTGATACAAGCAAAGGCGAATCCTAGAACCTAAGGGTCTCTGGATGATGCCATTGGCTTTTTAATGCAAGTCCCCATACCTCACCACACCAATACAGAGCTATTCTTTTTTTAGGTTTCCTGGGGGGAAGATTTATCCTTATCTTCAGAAATGTATTCTATTATCTTCTAAACCTCATGGGAGGAAAATCTGACTACTTGACATTTCGACGGTCACATCTCATCTTGTACCCTGTCTTAGTATTAAAGCTTTTGGAAATTTGCACAAAGCTATTCAATTACCCCTCAGTCTCTTGAAGCTCTGTGCCAAGACGAGCTGGAACATTGTAGGTGGAGACAAAGAAGCAACATAAATGCAGAACTTAGGACTCCTGAGGACAAGGAGAAGAGGAAAGTGAGACAGCTTAGCCCTGCCACTTTCCTCACACCTGGCCCGTGCTCAGCAATGACAAAGGCATTTATCACTTTCAGGCTGAGGTGCAATCTCCAAAATTACTAGTCTGCTCAGAGTCTTCAAAGTTTATAGGAAAAATGCGTTCCTGCGCTGCAGCAGTGTAGCCCCAAGATGGGATTACAGGAGTATGTCCAGGTCAAGTACCCGACCCCCCACCCCAGGCGAACCACACACAGATCTCCACCTTCTTCCAGTCCCACTGGTGACAACCACACAAAGGCAGGGTCACAGGCTCACCGATCACCCCCATGAACTCAGACTCGCCCTTAGACACACACAGGGACGTGCAATCACGTGCACGGTCACATGAACCGACCCACTCAGGGCCACACTCACAAAGTCACACCGACAGAGGCAGCCGTGCTCACTACAAACCACTCTCACCTGCGGCCACAAACACATCATACACCCACATCCCCCGCTTCCCAGGACCTCTCCCACCCCTCACCTGCCGTGGCCGCCCCCAGGTCCCTGTCCCTCCTCCCAAGGCGGCTCTTCCCTCCAGAAAGGGGGCCGGCCTCGGAGGTTGCTGGGGCCCGGGTCGGGGCTGGAGGCCTGAGCGCTCAGTATCCGTAAGCGCTGCGAGCCGTGGGGGCGCACTGGAGGGCCGGCCTCCGAGGGGCGGGGCGCGCGGCCGAGCGAGACCCGACCGCCGCCCTCCCTCCTCCGGAATTGTTCGTGCAGCTGGCGCGAGCCGCGAGCTTCCGGGTTCGGAGGGGTGGGGCCACGTAGCGAGGAAGGGGTGGAGCTGCGTGACTCCGGCGGTCACCGTGGCGACGGGGCGGGTTGGACCACAGGGTGAAGACTCCAGCGTTCTCCCTGCATCCTGCCGGCTGCAGAGTTGGCATCCGCTCTGGCGGGGGCGGGGGCGCGGGGAGGAGGCCCAGGGAGACTCAAGGGTCAGTTCTAGGTCACTCATGTGACGTGAGCACCGAAGGAAAGGTTGTGGGACTGGAAGAAAGGGGCGCCTGACCCTTGGGACCTGCCTGCCTGCAGTTCGGGGCATAAAGCTTTGAGGGAACTCCTTTGGGTTACAGGCTTTGATGAACAGGGCTTTGTATACTCTCTTTTCTTGACAAGATTTTTTTTATTTTGGCACAGCCACAAATGCCCCCCATAATCCTCCACTGTAACACCTCCATCTCCCTTTCCAGATTTGTGCTGAGGTCTTGAGAATTTCTAGGAACAGATCCCGCTGACCGTCCAGCTCCTTCATCACTTTCCCTTAAAGGACTAGAGAATGTTCATATACTTATTAACACTATTAACACGGTTCAACAGTACGTGAACGGTGAAATTCCAGATGTTCAAGCTAGATTCAGAAAAGGCCAAGGAACCAGAGACCAAATTGCCAACATCTGCTGGATCATTGAAAAAGCGACTGTGTTCCAGAAAAACACCTACTTCTGATTTCTTGACTATGCCAAAGCCTTTGAATGTGTGGATCACAACAAACTGGAAAATTCTTAAAGAGATGGGAATACTAAACCACCTTAGTTGCAGAAATCTTACCGACAGATTTCCTAAGAAATCTGTATGCAGGTCAAGAAGCAACAGAACTGGAAGTGGAACAACAGACTGGTTCCAAATCAGGAAAGGAGTAGGTCAAGGCTGTATATTGTCACCCTGCTTATTTAACTTATATGCAGAGTACATCATGTGAAATGCCAGGCTGGATGAAGCACAAGCTGGAATCAAGATTGCCAGGAGAAATATCAATAACCTCAGATTTGCAGATGACACCACCTTTATGGTAGAAACCAAAGAAGAACTAAAGAGCCTCTTGATGAAAGTGAAAGAGGAGAGTGAAAAAGTTGGCTTAAGACTCAACAGTCAGAAAACTAAGATCATGGCATCCAGTTCCATCACTTCATAGCAAGTAGATGGAGAAACAAGGGAAACAGTGAGAGACTTTATTTTTGGGGCCTCCAAAATCACTGCAGATGGTGACTGCAGCCATGAAATTAAAAGATGCTTGCTCCTTGGAAGAAAAGTTATGACCAACCTAGACAGCATATTAAAAAGCAGAGACGTTACTTTGCCAACAAAGGTCCGTCTAGTCAAAGCTATGGTTTTCCCGGTAGTCATGTATGGATGTGAAAGTTGGACCATAAAGAAAGCTGAGCGCCAAAGAATTGATGCTTTTGAACTGTAGTGCTGGAGAAGACTCTTGAGAGTCCCTAGAACTGCAAGGAGATCCAACCAATCCATCATAAAGGAAATCAGTCCTGAATATTCATTGGAAGGACTGATGCTGAATCTGAAACTCCAATACTTTGGCCACCTAATGCAAAGAACTAACTCATTTGAAAAGACACTGATGCTGGGAAAGACTGAAGGTGGGAGAAGGGGACAACAGAGTATGAGATGGTTGGATGGCATCACTGATGCGACGGACATGAGTTTGAGTAAACTCCAGGAGTTGGTGATGGACAATGAGGCCTGGCGTGTTGCAGTCCATGGCGTCACAAAGAGTCAGACACAACTGAGCAACTGAACTGAACTGAATATATTTATAATCACTTATGTAACATTTTGCAAAGTTCATGACTCTCCTTTTCATTAAAATATTTGGAGGTTTGAAAATGTTGAATAACATATAAAGCTCCTTGTTTGAAGCTTTTTAGTGATCCTGCAGTAAGATCCTGCTGAAAAAACCTCTCCCTAATCTGTTTCAGGGAAAACTTGTACCTGATTAAAGGCCTTTGCCTTTACCCTGGCAAATATTTTGGGGGATTAAGGGCAGGAAAGAATCTGAGTAAACTGCATCCTAAGTCATGACCTCTGCCTTTCTGCTTAGGAGTCTTGGATCCCAGTCTAGAATTGGGACAAATCCCAGATACATTTCCCAAGAACACAGTAACATATCCACCCCCCTAAACCCCCGCCAAATCACCTTTTCAGAATTTCAAATCAGTAACAGAAAGTGGGCTTTCCAAGTGGCACAGTGGTTAAAAAATCTGCCTGCCAATGAAGAAGATGCAAGAGACAATTCCTGGGATGGGAAGATCCCCTGGAGAAGGAAATGGCAACCCACTCCAATATTCTTGCCTGGAAAATTCCATGGACAGAGGAGCCTGGTGGGCTACAGTCCATGGGGTCACAGAGAGTCAGACTCAACTGAGTATACAACAGAAAGTGGTCTTCTGTTTTTCGCACCACATAGGTTATGAATGTTTTTGTGGAAGATTTTTAACCTTGGGTGTTTTTCTTAAAAATTTAGAGAAGTTTAATGAATAGAATAACTGGCAAATCACTGGTTGTATGTAAAACCCATTATAGGTACTCATTACGTTTTTAATCTGTCTCCTGCAATGGGTTGGGAGTTTTAATTTAGTTAAAATTGAACACTGATTTAACCAGTGCATTAACTATTATGACCTGGTTCATAATAAGCACTAAATGTGTACTGAATGAATTAATTAGTGAATAAATAAATCTATCTGCTTGTATTCCTAAAGCTGTATGGCTTATATCCCACACTCCCAGACCTCACTTGAGTATCCGCACTAAAGAGACTGAATTATGGATTTGTTCCAATGTATTAAAAATTGTTATTCTGGTAATAAGGATATTCTGGTTACTTTGGTGGTAAGAACTTTTAACTTGACTGTTGTTAGTGGAAAACCATTTTATTATGTAGATACATTTTGATATATTTCTACTTTTGTTAAAAGATCAAACCCCAAATCATGAATCTTTTGTTTCCCTTAGAAAAGGAACTCATGGTCACATTTGGACCTTCAGTTGTTCCATAACACATGGCAAGCACATTGTCCTTCCCTAATCTGTGAACAAGGAACAGTTAATATCTGTGGATTCCAGTTGCCCTGTAATTGCACAACTGTAGGGAGCAAACTCTGGACCCAGGGCAAGCCAAGGGGCAAGCAGGCCTGGTGAGTGTGGCTGGGAGGCTTTGCAGCTGTCGTGGCTGGGGTCCGCCAGATGGTTCCCACACACCAGTCCCTGTGTGAGAATCTCGCTTACAAACTGCAGCGCTCACAAAATACTGTGAACACCAAGCAAAGTAAACAGGTAGCCAGCTGCTTCTCAAAACTGCCCAAACGCAAGCTCTTTTCCTCAAATTGATTTTTTGACAGGATGATGTTTGTTTTAAAACACATGTGCAAAATAATCCTAGCTATATCTCTTATGCATGTATACATACCAGAGTGGTGGTTACCTCTGAGGGGAAACTGGGACTAGAAGGGGTGGTGAAGGAGAACTTGGCTTTAGACTTAGTATCTGAATTCACACAACAGTCCATATGTTATTGTGATTAAAAAAAATATTAAAAGCAACTATATTCATGCTTTAAATGCTGCTCTAAATCCTTCAATAGCTCCTCATTGCCTTCAAGTCAAAGTACAAAGTGTATGCGCTACAGCAGGGTCTGACTTTCTCAAGGGGTCTCACACCTGCCCCACTCCACCTTACCCACCAGACTGAATTTCCCTTATTTTGCCCCTGGGAAGCATGTGTGAAAAAGTAAAAGAGGAGCAAAACAATACCGATTCTTGGAATACCATCCTTTTAAGTTTTTCAGGGTACAACTGACTGCAGCATTATATGTCAAATTATGCTAAGAACCAAGTTTGAAAGAGAACACTGTTTCCTCATTGCCAGACCCAGTCTGTGACTTACGTATTTTATACTGGATTACAGGGGTTAGACGCAGAGTGGGGGAGTTAAGAAACCTGAGTTCTATCTTTGGGCAAGACACTTCCTCTCTCTAGGTGTAGTTTTCTTCTCTGGAAAACGAGTCCAAAGTTAGATGAAATGATCTCTAAGTTCTTTCCAATTCTAAGATATTAGATTCCATGTAATTATGAGAGCCATATTACAGAATATTCACAATAGCCTTTCCTCAAAGCTGCTCTTCTCCAATAACCCTCCCACCATCACTTCCCTTCAATCAAACTTCTAAAAAAGTAGGCTGCACACAAAACTGCTCTTTATGGAAACAGTATTTTGACTTCTTGGACAAGTTAGTGTTTGGTTATTACTACGCCAAAGCCTTTGACTGTGTGGATCACAATAAACTGGAAAATTGTTAAAGAGATGGGAATACAAGACCACCTTACCTGCCTCCTGAGAAATCTGTATGCAGGTCAAGAAGCAACAGTTAGAACTGGACATGGAACAACAGACTGGTTCCAAATAGGGAATGGAGAAGGTCAAGGCTGTATATTGTCACCCTGCTTATTTAACTTATATGCAGAGTACATCATGTGAAATGCCGGGCTGGATGAAGCACAAGCTGGAATCAAGATTGCTGGGAGAAATATCAATAACTTCAGATACGCAGATGACACCACCCTTATGGCAGAAAGTGAAGAACTAAAGAGCCTCTTGATGAAAGTGCAAGAGGAGAGTGAAAAAGTTGGCTTAAGACTCAACAGTCAGAAAACTAAGATCATGGCATCCAGTCCCATCACTTCATGGCAAATAGATGGGGAAACAATGGAAACAGTGAGACCTTATTTTGGGGGCTCCAAAATCACTACAGATGGTGACTGCAGCCATGAAATCCAAAGACGCTTTCTCCTTGGAAGAAAGGCTATGACCAACCTAGACAGCATATCAGAAAGCAGAGATATTATTTTGCTGACAAAGGTCCATCTAGTCAAAGCTATGGTTTTTCCAATGGTCATGTGTGGATGTGAGAGTTGGACCATAAAGAAAGCTGAGCGCCAAAGAATTGATGCTTTTGAATTGTGGTGTTGGAGAAGACTCTTGAGAGTCCCTTGGACTGCAAGGAGATCCAACCAGTCCATCCTGAAGGAAATCAGCCCTAAATATTCACTGGAAGGACTGAGGCTGAAGCTGAAACTCCAATACTTTGGCCACCTGATGTGAAGAACAGACTCATTTGAAAAGACCCTGATGCTGGGAAAGACTGAAGGCAGGAGGAGAAGGGGATGACAGAGGATGAGATGGTTGGATGGCATCACTGATGCAATGGACATGAGTTTGAGCAGGCTCTGGGAGTTGGTGATGAACAGGGAAGCCTGGCGTGCTGCAGTCCATGGGGTCGCAAAGAGTCAAACACAACTGAGTGACTGAAGTGAACTGAACTGAAGCAAAGGTACCACATATCTTGTACCATCTGTCAACCTAGGATCTCATTAGTGTTTCTTCCATAAATAACAATGTGATAACCTACCTTTCGGAAGGAGAGCTACAGTTAAAAATCCTGGGAAACAAGAACTGCACTATTATAATACAAAATAAAGCAGCTTCTATCTGTAGGGTTCTAGAAAATGTCATGAATTCTTAGAGGTGATAAAGACAGTGATTAAATAGTAACTAAAATGCGAAAATCTTTTTGAAATGTCTAGCCTAGTGCCTGCATATGATGGCCAGTCAACTCAACATGTGCTCCTACTTCTTCATTTCTGAGCACCAAAGCCTAGTACATTAATTCCTTGATCACAGATAAAAAACATTTGCAATAGAGGCAGGGAACCAAAGTGGTTAGTCCCACAGTCTGGTGTCAGACTACTTAAGTATGAATTCTAGCTCTACCACTTATTAGCTATCTAACAGTCTGGAAGAAGGAGGATCAATAACACTACCTACCTCATAGGTTCATTGTAAAGATAAAATGAGAAAGTTGAGGTTGAGTCCTTAGAAAGACGACTAACAATCAATGTGTTGGCTAATAATAATGGTATTATGAACCTGCTGTGTTCCAACCACTGTGCTAGGTGCATTACACAGACTATTTTTATTCCTCATGCAAATCCTTGCAAAGTAGGTACATTTTTCACTGCGTAGATAAGGGAACAGATTCAGAGAGAATGAGGAGTCATTCTAGGCTTAAAGTCAGTGCCAGGATCATGCCACCTTGGTTGAATCTCAAAATCGTATCTCTTTACCTTGAAATTGCTTGATAAAGAAAAATTGTGAAAATACGTTGTTTCGCCTTTAAAACAGAGTTTAAAAGCAATAAGCATTCTTTCAGCAGCCTTTCTCAAGAGCTCAGTTTTGTGCTCAGAGCCATTTCTTTTGTCCCTCAAATCAAACCAAGAATAAAATCTTTTTTTAATAAAAGCTACTGTAGGCTTCAGTTTCTAATATTGTCACTAGCTAGCTGTTGCTGGATCACCATATCATCATTTCCAAACTGAATTTTGAGTACTAAAACATAGAGCCTTTCCCACTCTAAAATTCTTTTCCTTCTGTTAGTCTAAAAGCATCTCAGCAAGCTGTTGCTGCCATCCAGAGGAGAAAATATTGTTGCAGGCCCAAAGAAGGCATCCTAGCAGTTAAGACTAGTGACAAAAATAGCTACCTTTTATTCCCTACTATGTGCCATGTGCTTCCCTGGGCATATTCTATATGTATTTGTATTCTGCAAGGTGGGTATTACCCATGTATTTAAACTGAGAAATCAGAATTAAATTTGTTTTCGTTTTGTGGACCACTGAGAAGTATGTGGTCCAACCAGGGATTGAACCCATGCCCCCTGCAATGGAAGCATGGAGTCCTAACCATTGGACCGCCAGGACATTCCCAGAATTTAAACTTTTCAACATTTGTCCTGGGCCACCCAACTACCAACAAGTAACTGAATTCTGTTGAGTCTGATGTGTTTTCAGCAACGACAAGAATCAAAGAAGCATCTTGCACAAGGAGGCAATGTGTTTGCAAATTCATCCTTTCAACCAGAATGAAGAATAGGCTGTGTTCCACCCCTTCTGGGAGGACCCCAGACCCAAGTCCCTGCATGTGGCTCCATGTGTCCCTCTTAAGCTAGTTACAGCTGCGACTGCTCTAGCATACAAATTATTTGTCAAGTTGTGATAAAATGCAGAGTCCCATATCCAGAGATTCTGGTTCAAGCTCTGGAGTAAGGCCCAGGGATCTCCATTTTAAACAAGTACTCCAAGTGATTCTGGTTCAGATGAGAAACGGCTTGATCATGCTGGGCTGCAGTCTCCATCGGAGGCTGAAAGAGTGGGTGACCTCCTTTCCTGAAGGCTATCTGGGATGTGCACCGTTTAATTTTTCAAATTGGCTCTCAGCATAGAGCTGGCATTCTAAACCTGGGGTTTGTCCTCCAGTCCCAGGATGGGCTTGAGGCTCCCTGGATGGGAAACTGCCCTCAGCGAGATGGGCCCTGGACTCATGCCTCAAGATTTCATGTGAAAAAGGTATTCTATATTGTCCTGAGTCTCTGGGAGATAGTGAAGGACAGGGGAGCCTGGCATGCTGCAGTCTACGGAGTTGCAAAGAGTCGGCTGAACAACAAAATTGTCCTAAGTATGGCAACCCTGTCAATCACAATGACCAGTTTCCCTGTCCACCTCACGTGGCCTCACCCACAGCCCCCTACTTGGCGTTAGGCTGTATTGCTTATGCCAGTGAACTCACCGGACTGGGGTGTGCCTTGCCTCACGGGCTAGAGATGGTCTGGCACAAAAGATATCCACAAGGGCAATGGTAATGGGCAAAACAAGCAGACAGGCTTCACCCAGAATGCAGAGCAGACCTGAGACCACCTACCACCATGTAGTAAGAGATTAGAACTTAGAAGAAGAAATCTGTGCCCTCAGTAAGGCTCCCCACTCCCCATGGCAGTGTCTGAGTGGGTACCTCTTGAGATCTGCTGCAAAAACCACCATTAATGTTGCCCATAAGCCCCCAAAGGACAGTGATTCTCCTTCTCACTGAATTTCATAACATGAACTTAGCGGAGTGGGGAGTAAGTTCTCAATACATGTTAACTGAAAACAACAAAAAGGCTCTCTCACAGTCATTGATTCTCAAACTATTTTGAGAGTATGGGATTAACAGATACTAAGTGAAAGTTGTTTAGTCATGTCTGACTCTTTGCGACCCCATGGACTATATAGTCCATGGAATTCTCCAGGCCAGAATATTGGAGTGGGTAGCCTTTCCCTTCTCCAGAGGATCTTCCCAACCCAGGGATCAAACCCAGGTCTCCCGCATTGCAGGCGGATTCTTTACCAGCTGAGCCACAAGGGAAGCCCAAGAGTGAAGCCAAAACTCTCCATAAAACATCCAACTGATAACCCAAGTTCTTACTTCTACAGTAAAAGTCTTTTAAACCATTTCCCCCACGCCCATTAACTGCTGCCATAGTTTAGATGATGTTTGTAACCTCCCAACACATCTTCCTGCCCCAGGTTTTACCTCCAATCTACCTTCCACCCCAGCACCAGTGAACTTACCAAAATGCAAACCTATAGCTGTGTCACTTTCTTGACTGTCTACTGCATGCAAGACAAAGGTCCAGATTCTCATGGTCTGTAAGTCCTCCATGATCTGGTCTTCCAGTCTCATCTCCATCATTCTACTCCACTTGTATCAATTCTTCCAGTTCCTTTAAAACACTTTCTTCCTGCCATTTGTTTAACATGCCACTTGTTTCTCTTCCATGATCCACCATTAGCTTTCTCCCAGCCAGCTATATACACACATATGTAAGCATATAACTAGCTCATACACTGAAGAGTGTGCATAGCAAATTTATAAAGAATGATAAGAAAAGGCAATCGTGTTCCCATCACTCAGCTTAAGAACCTTACCAAACCCCCCTGCAAGATAGTGTTCTTTTTATGCCTCTGTTCCTCTGCACATACTAGACTATTCTTCCAGGCCTTGGTCTGCATAATGAACTTATCATTTGGAACCTTAGATTCAGCTTTGCCTCCACTGACTCCCTTGAGGGAGACTTAGTGCTTCTACAATACCTCCATTATGGCATTTAAACAGTCTTCTATTTGCTTATGCTTGTGTCCCCAATAGATTAAACACATATTTAATCTCTACGTCTCCAGTAATCAGCATAAAATCTAGCTTACACTGCAAGTGTTCAACAAAGAGGATGTTTAAGGACTTCTCTGGCAGTCTAATCGTTAAGACTTTACCTTCCAATGCAGGGAGTGTGGGTTCAATCCCTGATTGGACAGTTAAGATCCCACTTGCCTTGTGGTCAAAAAATCCAAAACATAAGACAGAAGCAATACTGTAACAAATTCAATAAAGACTTTAAAAAATGGTTCACATTTTTTAAAAATTCTTTAAAACATACGATGTTTACACAACCTGGTTTGCCTTGGAGAGTCCTATTGATGTCTGTCATCCAGGGGTAACTAAGTGCTTCCTTTTAGTTATAAACATGTCCTAATTTAGATGACCAATTATCAGATCATGCTATTAATAAGGGTTGCTGAATGGATGAATTAATGATTGCAGAAAAACTTCAACTGATAGAATCTAGGCAGGAAAAGCTGATAATATAAAGGCTTAAAAAAAATTCAACAGCTGGCCACCACACCTCCCTTCCTCCAGAGAAGTGCCTGACTCTCTTGGACACAGAGATGAGTCTGTACAGGCCAGCGGATCAATAACCTTTACTGCACAAACATGTTGAAGAATGTTACTACATTCCTACTTTAAGGAAATCTAGGTGTGAAATGTGAATTTATTATATAGATCAATGTTACAGAGATTATAACATATTATGAATGTTTATGACTTGGTAGGAACTAGATGGTAGATAAATGTAAAGATCTGACTTTACTCCCTGTTAAAAATCCGTATCAGATTGAATACTGCTGAAATGCCAACAAAGTCAAAGGGGACATATGGTTTTAAAAATTTCATAGATGCACTTTTTTAAAAGAAACTCTCTTCAGTATATATATATACCAGTCAGTCATACTCGCTGTCAGGGAAAGATACAGTCTGATGAGTCTGATATAATTAATAAAAATTTAATTTAAAACTTCTCTTTATATTCAAATGGAAAAAGTTGTTTTTAACTCTGTTAGATGGAAAACACAAAGTGGGGTAACTCATCTTTTTGACAATCATCTTCCCTTTCAACAGTGTCAAATTCTTTGAAAGTCAGGGTAATTCCTTGTAAATAAGGCTTTTAACAAATCACAAGTATATAGTAGGTTCTTGTTCATCTTCTTCCTAAGTACTTGGTGCACTATTGCATAGCAACAATTTTTTTTTTCTGCTTCTTCTTCTTTGGTGGAAGTCTGAGAGTCTGAAATCTGCATTGGCTTGGTTGAGCGTGGGAATTTTTCTGGTACCAGGGGTGCAAATATCCATTGTAGAAATCAGTAGCTGTTAGTGTTTTCTTGAGCATCACTGATCGAACACCAATCCAGTCATCCTAAAGGACAAAAGACAAACAGGAAAAATACAGTGCTGGCAAAACTGGTCGTAAATTTTTACTTATAAAACTTTTCTCATGGGAAAAAAAAAAAAACCAACAAATCTTTACTACATCCAGGCTGCAAATGGCACTAAGTAACATAAATGATGAGCTTTCCTGGTGGCTCAGTGGTAAAGAATCCACCTGCCAATGCAGGAGATGCTGTTCAAGCCTTGGGTTGGGAAGATCCCCTGGAGAAGGAAACGGCAACCCATTCCAGTATTCTTGCCTGGGAAATCCCATGGACAGAGGAGCCTGGCAGGCTTTAGTCCATGGGGTTGCAAAACAGTTGGACACGACTTAGCAACTAAACAACAACAACAAAGTTACTCAATCATTTTTCATTGTCTGAGCAACAGTAACACCTTGGTAAAACTTCATCACAACCTGATGGACAGGCAGTTAGTTGAGAGATGACCCAACTAAAAATGACAAATAACACAAACTATAAACTCAGCAAAAGAAGTGTAATAATGTGAAACTAAAGGAAAGTGTACCTTGCAACAAACCAGCAGTGTTTGTGACTGTTTGTGGTATATTACTAATCCTGGAATAACAGCTTGTCCTGTTAATTTTGAATCTAAAGAAAGGGGAGGAGAAAAAGAGGGATATGAGAGACAGAATGAATAATTACGCAACTTCATAGTGCTTCTTAAAAATCAAAGGAAACATTCTGCAAGACAGCACTAATACTGGAGAGCACACATCTGCTGATGCCCTGACTTTGTAATCTAAAACTTACAGGACAGTCATGGTGCTGTGTGTATCTTGAACCCAACGGGAACCTTTCCAAACACATAAGCAGCTACTAGTCCTTTACTCAGTGTCCCAGAGACCAGCCTAAAATGTTGAACCTAGAAGTTTTGACCATTTGGGTGAAATAACTAGCTTGCAGTGGAGAGACATACAAGGAAACTTAGGATCTCAGCTGGGCCCTCTATCCATGACCAAACAAATCCCAGTTCCTAGATCCCTGGGTAACTCTGAGCCCCTCTGCACTACACCAGCTCCCTCTGTGGCTCCCACTCCTTCAGCCTACCAGGATGGTAGGACACCAACGGGCCTCTGAATGGACCAGATCATGAAACGCTCCACCCTTGCCCAAGATTCTCACTGAACTGCCCAGAGATTTTCATTATGATATTCACCAGGGTGAAATTAACCTAATCATTCTGCATTCACTGAACACCTTAAGAGAGGAAATCACAGAGCTTAATACGTGATGGTAACACTGGTATCTACTTCTCAGTTTCTTACAGTGGTTAAAAGAGGAAATACATGTGAATGGACACTGCAAAGAACAACATTATAAATGAATGTACAGTATTACAATTACTGAGCTGAAACTAAAAGAATCCTTATTTTTAGTAAATATGACTCATGGTAAAACAGACACATTTTCAAACGGACTATACTGAAAACATTTTCCATGACAGCTATTCAAAAGTAAGTACCACTGAGGATTGAACTATCAACTTCTACCAAATCCAGAAGTTTAATGGTATTATCCATCCAGAGTGTCTGCAACGGAATCTGCAAATAAAATGAAAGAAGGATAATAAAAAAAATACACTCAATCCCCAACACTTTTCAATTATTATTTTGTGTTAATCTGGCCTGACTTCTCTCCCAATTACAGTGGAACTGGGAACTCAGTCTCTAAATCTTAGGGAACACAACATAACATGACCCTCTGCATCAGCCCTAGGGATTTATAAGATCTTAAAATTAAACACTATTTTTAATCAATGTATATCTTTATTAATACTTCTAGTTAAAAATCATGCTCATTATAAAAATGCAAGCATTACAACAATTATGTTAAAAAATTAGAAAATGAATAATTTTCTTAAGCATCACTGATCGAACACCAATCCAGTCATCATCCTACAGGGCAAAAGACAGTGAAAATGCAGTGCTGGCAAAACTGGTGGTAAATTTTTGCTTACAAAACTTTTATCATGGAAAAACAACAACAACAACAAATCTTCACTAAAATCCAGGCTGCAAATGGCACTAAGTAACATAAATGATGAGCAGTTCAGTCTCATCATTTTTTTCAAGGACTGACTGCAGTTCAGTCCTCTAGTTCACAGATGAGGAAAGTGAGGCCCAGAGGTTACCTCCCATCCCCAGAGGTAACCACCATTAGTAGCCTGATGTGTATGTCCTTGTATTTTTTCTACAAATATAATTATCACAAAAATCTAAAACATAGTGTTTGACAAGGAATTTTTTTTAACTTAAGCATAAACTGTGGACAAATTTTCATCAGTACACACTTATCTATTTCACTCTTTTATCTGTTGGACAATATTCCATTTTATAAAATGTACCATCATTTATGAAACCAATGCCTTTATGACAGACAGTTCATAACATATTACAAAATTACAAAAAAACCTTTAAATGTGATAATAGCCTGGCATATATATCTTTGAGGACTTTTATGTTTCTGGAGAATAGTCTGTTGTTGTTTAATATATTTATTTACTCATTTGGCTGCACTGGGTCTTTAGTTGTAGCATATGAACTCTTAGTTGCGGCATGTGGGAGCTAGTTCCCTGACCACGGTTTGAGCCCAGGGCTCCTGCATTGGGAGCACCGAGTCTTAGCCACTGAACCATCAGCGAAGTCCCAACAGCTGTTTTATTAAGTGGACCACTTGGGTTAAAGAGCATCAACATTTTATTGTTAAACAGTCTTGATAAGAGAAAAAAGTGACAGTCTATTACTGTTTATTATTAATGAGGCTAAGGAGCAGTGCATATCTACTTGCACTTGCACATTTTATTTCTTAGGCCTGTTTATGCCCTTTGCTCATTAAAAAAAAAAAAAACTGAGTTGTTCATCTCATTAATTCATGAAAGGCTTTTATATTTTTAGGAAATTAGCTCTTTAGTTCTCAGATGTATTATGAATATTTTTCTAGTTTGTTGGCTTTTAATACTGGGTAATTTTTCCATGCATAAGTTTATTTTATTAAGTAGTATTTATTAGCCTTTTCTCTCATGACTTCATTGGTACGTATCATGCTTTAAAAGGCCTATCCACATTTATCAAATATTACAAAATTATTCAACTATGCTTTTTCCCAGTTCTTTGTGGTTTCATTTTGTTCCATTTAGATTTTATTCTGATTTTAAAAGATGAGACTTGAAGGCTCCCTTTCTTTTGGCTAACCAGCCATCCCAACACTATATATTGGATAATCCTCTTCGCCTTTCCCCATGGTGAGAAAAATAAGTTCTTTTGAATTTCTGAAGTAAATAAACTAATTTTCAGACTGCAGTTCAGTCCTCTATTGCACAGATGAGGAAAGTGAGGCCCAGAGAAATGCACCCGTTTCCCCACGTTTAGACACAGCTGGTTAATGGCAGAGCCAAGGACCACAATCCACGTTTTCCCCTTCTCAGCTCAGGGCTTTTCATGGCCACCTCAACAGGACATTTAACTTCCAGAATAAGACAGGCTGTTTCAAAGATGTGAATGGTTAAATCAGAGAATTAAACACACTTGAAGAAAAGTACTCACAACTTTATCTATGTCATATTTTGGTATAATATCCTCTTCTATAATTTGCTGACTGATTCTTCTTTCACCAGCTTCCATAAGTCATGAAATGACTTTCATGTGCGTGACCTTTTCTCTTTCAAAGAACTCTAAAGACTTCTGAAGCACGTTTACCGACTGAAAATCATTTATATTTACAGAGGGCTACAAATAAGATATAGGTACAGAATTAGAATACCCAGTAATTGTTCTTGGGGAGGTAAGGCTCATCTTCACCTTATCATCAGAGCACTGCAGAAAGGAAAGGGATAGTAAGAATACAGCCATTTCTGTGTTCACCATCATCACTGTCAAAATCATATGTTGGCATGGATTTAAATCCACAGTTTATCTCCTTTGATCTTGACAATTGTGGACGTGGTCATTAACCCCATTTTACAGGTAAAATGCAGAAGCTCAGAGAAGTTAAGAATCTTGCTCTTGGTTAATACACAGCAGCTCTAGGAATCAAATTTCACTTTCTGGTTGCAAGATAAGCGTTCCTTCTGTCATAGCACAAGCACTTCTCAGTGGAGAGGAAAGGTGAATTGCAGAAGATAGGGATTATTATGTAGTATTTAACTGTTTCAACTTTTGGGGGACCTGTCAAACTGTTCTCTATAGCAGCTGCCCCATTTTACATTTCCACCAACAATGAATAAGGGTTCCAAATTTCTCCACATCCTCATCAACCCTGATTTTTTTTTTAATTTACAGCAATTCTATTAAGTGTGAAGCAGTATCTCAGTATAGTTTTGATTTGCATTTCCCTAATGACTAATGAAATTGATTACCTCTTCATATGCTTAGTGGCCAATTATATATTTTCTTAGGATAAATGTCTATGTAGATCCTTTGCTGATTTTCTAATCATGTTATTAGATCTTTTCTAATAATCTTAACCTTTCTGCTATAAGAGTTCTTTGTTCTTTATATATACTGGTTACTAGACTCTCATCAGATATATGATTTGCATATATTTTCTTTTATTATATAGGTTGTCTTTTCATTTTCTTCTTAGTGTTCTTTGAAACCCAACAGTTTTAAATTTTGAAATCCAATTTCTCTGTTTTTAGTTTGTTACTTACTATTCAGGCATTATATCTAAGAACCATTGTGTACTTCAAGGTCATGAAATTATACTCATATATCTTCTTCCAAGAGTTTTCATAGTTTTAGCTCTTACATTTAGGTTTCTGATCCATACTGAGTTCATTTTTATATGTGGTGTGAGGTAGGGATCCAAATACATTTCCTTTTTATTGTGAATATCCAGTTATCCAAGCACCAAGTGGTAAAAAGACTATTCTTTTCCCATCAAATTGTCTTGGAATCCTTATCACAAATCAAGTGACCATAAATGTATGGGTTTATTTCTGGACTCTCAATTCTATCCCATTGAGCTTCATGTCTATATTTCTCAGTATCACACACTGTCTAAATTTCTGTAGCTTTGAAGTAAGTTGTAAAATCAGGAACTATTAGTCCTCCAATTTTGTTCTTTTTCAAGATTTTCTGTCTATTCTGGACCTCTTGGGAGTCCATATGAATTTTAGGATAAACTTGTCCATTTTTGCAAAGAAGTCAAGAAGGATTTTTATAGGAAATGTGTTGAGTTTGTAGATCAATTTGGGCAATAGTGCCATCTTAACAATATTAAATCTTCTTATTCAGAAACACAAAGGTCTTTCCATTTACTTAGGAATTCTTTGCTGTTTATTAGCTCTATTTGTTTTGGAGGGGGGAGTCTATAATTTTCTATATATAATATGATAGACATAGTTTTACATTGTTCGTTTTTTTTTCTTGTCTAATTACTCTGGCTATAACCCTCCAGTACAATATTGAATACAAGTGGTGAGTTGTTGTAAGGCAGAAACCAACACAACACTGCAAAGCGATTATCCTCCAATTAAAAATAAAAATTAAAACAAAAAGAAGCAGTGAGAGTGGAGATCTTTGTCTTGTTCCTGATCTTAGAGGGAACACTTTCAATCTTCTGCCATTAAATATGTTAGCTTTGGATTTTTTTATTTATTTTTTTGGTAGATATTCTTTACCAGTTTGAGGAAGTTCCTGTCTATTCTTAGCCTGTTGAATATTTTTATCATGAAAAGATATTGGAGTTTTCAAATGCCTTTTTTATATCTACTCAGACAGTTACGTGGTTTTTGTCCTTTATTCTATTAATATGGTGTATTACGTTGATTTTTCTATGCTGAACCAACCTTGTATTCCTGGGCTACATCACATGTGACCATGGTGTATAATCCTTTTCTACATGTTGTTTGACTCAGTTTGTTAATTCTATTAAGGATTTTTGCCTCTATGTTAATAAGGGCTATTGATCTGTAGTTTTCTTTTTTGTGAATTTTTATCTGATTTAGCTTACTTGAGTTTTCTATTAGCTGCTCCCTCTGCCTGGAATGCTCTTTTCCTGATCTGGGCATGACTTTCTCCTTATTGTCTTTCAGACCTCAGCTTAAATGTCAGTTCAGAGTGGCCTTCCCCAAACAGATATCCAATCTGAAATAGCCACCAGTGAATCTTTTTTTTTTTTTTTAATTAGTTGGAGGCGAATTACTTCACAACATTTCAGTGGGTTTTGTCATACATTGATATGAATCAGCCATAGAGTTACACGCATTCCCCATCCCGATCCCCCCTCCCACCTCCCTCTCCACCCGATTCCTCTGGGTCTTCCCAGTACACCAGGCCCGAGCCACCAGTGAATCTATCACATTATCTTCCTTTAATTTTTACTGACGAGCTTATGACACTATCTGATATTTTCCTTATTATTTGCTTATTTGTTTTTGCTTTCCCACATCACCTCCAACACCTAGAACAATGCCTGGCACATAATAGGATTTCAATAAATTATTTTTTTTAATGAATAATAGTTGGTATCAGATACTGTACTAGATGCTTTATATACAACATGTCATCCTAATTTTCAAATGAACTAACTAAAGCTCAGAAGTAAAACAACTTTCTCAAGTCTACAAAGCTAGGAAGTAGCAGAGAGAAGCTGGAATCCAGCTCTGTCTGGTTCTAAAGTCAATGTTCCTTTCCATATGCCATTCCGTTACAGCGGGAAAAGTACAGGGTTTGAAGTCAGACAGATCTGGTTCAAAACCTGACTCTCACTAATGATGTGACCATCAGGAACATTCAATAGCCACTCACTGAGCATCTACTTTAAGCCTCAATTTGTCAACTTAAAATGGGATAATACCCATAACATGAGGTTGTAATCCTCACTGAAGAACTGGGCATGTTACAGATATTCAAAGGCAGTTCTCCATTTTAACCAACAAAGGTACTCCATTAGAAACCCCCAAACTTGGGACTTCCCTGGTGGTCCAGTGATTGAGAATCTGCTTGTCAATGCAGGGGACACAGGTTCAATCCCTGGTCCAGGAAGATTCCACGTGCTGCAGGGCAACTAGGCCCATGCACCATAACTATTGAGCCCACTCTCCAGAGCCTAGGACCTGGAACTACTGAGCCTGAGTGTAGCAACTCCTGAAGCCCACGTGCCCTAGAGCCTGAGCTATGAACAAGAGAAGCCACCACAGTGAGAAGCCTCAACTAGAGAGGAGACCTTGTTCGCCTCAAGTAGAGAAAGCCCACGCACAGCAACAGAGACTCAGTGAAGCCAGAAAATAAACTAAAAAATAAAAAAGTTTAAAAAGATTCTATATAACAAATATTTAAAAAATGAATGTCGGATGTACAAAAGAATTAAAATAGGGACTCAAACAGATATTTGTACATCCACATTCATACCTGCATTATTCACATTAGCTAAGAGGTGGAAACAACTCAAATGGCTATCAAGAGACGAATGGATAAACAAACTGTGCTACATATATATACAATGCAATGTTATTCAGCCCTAAAAAAGAATGACATTTTGATACATGGTACAACATGAATGAAACTTGAAAACATTATGCTAAATAAGATAAGCCAGGCACAAAACGACAAATATTGTATGATTCCATTTATATGAGGTGCCTATGATAGGCATAATCACAAACAGAAAGTAGAATAGTGATTACCAGGGATGTTGGGGTGGGTGAAATGGGGAGTTGTTACTTAATGGTTATACAGTTTCAGTTTGAGATTAAGAAAAAGTTCATTTAGAAATTAATTTCGGGGACCTGGTAGTCCAGTGATTAAGAATCTGCCTGCCAATGCAGGGGACACAGGTTCAATCCCCGGTCCAGGAAGATCCCACATGCTGAGGAGCAGCTGAGCCTGCAAGCCGCAATTACCAAGCTCACATGCTTCAACTACTGAGGCCCGTGCATCTAGAGCCCATGCTCTACAACAAGAGAAGCCACTGCAATGAGAAGCCCACGCAGTCAAAAATAAAATAATTAATTAAATGAAAAATGAATTTCAGGACCCTTAGGTTTTGTTTATGAGATTTATTCCTAAATACTTCAAAAGTAAATAACACACACACACTCATACACACACAGTTAGGTAAAACTGCAATTTGACTTCCAACTTACTATATTTCCAACAGCACGATAAAGTCTGAATATCTGCTCTGAAGTTTGTTCCTCCCATTTTATACAGCTGGTAGCAGCAGAAATCTTAGGGGCTGTAAGAGAAAGCCAATGGCAAGAATCAATATCAGGTCAATGACCATAAATTGGTAATTACTGATACAGAATGACAGAGAGAATGATCTGAATGATAGAAAATTCATCATATTATTTTCTCAACTTCTGTATGTTTTAAATTTTCCACAATGTAAAATAAAATATATATATTTACACATACATAATAAATAAAAGTACTAGAAGAAAACATTCCCTGGGTTGGGAAGATTCCCTGGAGGAAGGCAAGGCAACCCACTCCAGTATTCTTATCTGGAGAATCCCCATGGACAGATGAACTTAGGGGGCTACAGTCCATGGGGTCGCAAAGAGTCAGACACAACTGAGTGACTAAGCACAGAAGAAAGCGTGGGTAAATTTCTTTATAACCTAGGAAGAGAAAAAGTTCTTTTATGATTCAAAGTCCAGAAGCAAATAAAGAATGATAAATGTGACTACATAAAAAACTTTTGTAAGACAAAAAGAAATGCCACAAATAAAGCCAGGAGACAAATGACAAACAAGGTATTTGCAATTTATACCACAGTATTTTATATCTACTTATATATATTGCATGAGAGATATATCTATATAATAAATATAAGTATTTACATATAAGTATTATGTATGTGTGTGTGTTATTTATATTTATATTTAGGAGCAATTTGTATCTATTATATAGATTTATTTATAACTATTACACAAAGTACTCCTAAAAACTGAAACAAAAGAAACCAAAAACTGAGTAGAAAAATGGGCAAAAGATATAATAGACTCTTCTCAGAAAAAAAAAATGCAAATAGTCCTTAAACATGAAAAGTTCTACAATCTTACTCAAGGAGTAATGTGAATTAAAACTACTCCAAGACACAATTTCTTATCTCTTAGATTAGGAGGTAATATATGCATAAAGATATTCATAGTAGCACTATTGGAAATAGCAAAAGATTAGAAATAACCCAAATGTCACCAATAAGGGGGTCTATTGATTAAACTATGATTTTTCCATACAAATGAGAACTATACTACCATAAAAAAGAACATGAAAATTTCTTCTTTCACATGTAAAGTGAAAAAAAAAAAAAAGGATGCGGAAGAGTGTATATTTTAAGCCACCCTTTGTGGAATAAAAAAGAAAAAAATCAGTTTTAAAGTATGTGTTTTTGCTATTTTTATAAAGGAAACAACTAAAAGGCTAAATCAGAAACTAATAGTTCTAGAGGGAGAGAAACGGGATCCAAGGAGATAGGAGTGGGATGGAAGTGAGACTTCTCTGTGTAACCTTTCCAAATGCTTTTAACTCTGAATCATGTAAATGTTTCAAATATTCAAAACTAAGATTTAGTTGTAAAGAGGAAAAAGGCAATCCTGAAAATTAAAACCAAACTGAAACAAAGAAACAACTATATAATCTAATATCAAACTAGATAACAAAGCCACATGGAAAAAATAATTATCTCCGGTAAATTTTGAACATAGTACTCTAACCATATACTTCAGAATGATATATTTTAAGGACCCAAAAAAAAAAAAAAACAGTAGATCTTAACTCTTACTTAGTACTTAAATTTTTCACAGTAATATTGGTGTTGCAATTTTGAAATTATTTTATGCACAGCAAATAAAAAATGGTACAGAATTGATTTTTAAAAGGTTTTTTGTGTAAGAGAAAATACAAGAAAAATCCTGTACTTTAAAATTTGAATTAGAAACAGTATCAACTCAAATATTTAAAATAATATATAACACCTAGCCTTTTCTGACACCTCATTTTGGAACACATCATGGTATCAGATGGTTTCTAACTACTACTCCCCAGCTAAAATGAACAAGGGAGAGATGGCTGATTCCAACATGGGGCACAGAATTGATAAGGTGAGCCTGGGACATCTTGTGAAAAAACAAGGAAGCACTCAAAAACTATTTTGGAGGTGGAGGGTAGCAAAAGGATGCAGGCGCCAACTTTAAGAAGCCACCACTGGCCAAATTTGGGACAACTTGAGCAGCACAAAGCATTAGGAATGTGATTAACTATAAATACAGAGTGAAGTAAGCCAGAAAGAAAAACACCAATACAGTATACTAACACATACATATGGAATTTAGAAAGATGGTGACGATGACCCTATATGCGAGACAGCAGAAGAGACACAGATGTATAGAACAGTCTTTTGGACTCTGTGGGAGAAGGCGAGGGTGGGAAGATCTGAGAGAATAGCACTGAAACATGTATATTATCATATACGAAACAGATCGCCAGTCCAGGTTCGATGCATGAGACAGGGCGCTCAGGGCTGGTGCACTGGGATGACCCTGAGGGATGGGATGGGGAGGGAGGTTCAGGATGGGGGACACACGTGCACCCATGGCTGATTCATGTCAGTGTATGGCAAAACCACTACAATAATGTAATTAGCCTCCAACTAAAATAAATTTAAAAAAAAAAACACAATAAATAAAAACCCACAAGTCAAATGATACAAAAATTCACTTGCCATCATAACTGAAAGTGATTATGATGCCAACTCCCTATTTTAAAAATTGATAATTACAGAAAGAATTAAGAAATTATCCTGCCCTTTTGGGATGAATTAAAATTCACCCCCAATTAATGAGGAAAAGCTCTTCTTTACAGAACAATGCCAACCATTAAATATAAAAGGAATTGGAAAATAACAATTTTGATTTTCATTTAAATAATTCATCGAAGGAAGGAGCATCAATCCCTGCTAAAATTGTGAAAGGCTGTTGCTGTTTAGTTGCTCATTCACATTCAACTTGTTGCAACCCCATGTACTATAGCCTGCCAGGCTCTTCTGCCCATGGAATTTTCCAGGCAAGAATACAGGAGTGGTTTACCATTTTCTCTTCCAGGGGATCTTCCTGACCCAGGGATCAAACCCGTGTCTCTGCGTCTCCTGCATTGTAGGCAGATTCTTTACTGCTCAGCCTCTAGGAAATCAGCTATCTGCACAGTTATCAAAGTATTACCCCACAGATTAACTGTCATTTGCAAAGGAAGAAACATGGCTTTACAGTAGAAAGACCTGGTGGTCACCACCTCAACCAAGTGATCAAACTTAGCCTCACTAGCTTTGATGCAACCTAGTATTATGGCTTACTCATGTGACACGCTAAAACTGCAGCAACAGAGGTAGAGACTTCCCCACGTGCATGTATGTGCTCAGTCATGCTCAATTCCAGAGACTTCCCCAAGTATATCCTTCAAACAGTTTTAAATTTTGAGTCATGAAAATGTCTCACATATTCAAGAAATAAAATTAAATCTAAGTTAAAAAGCAACACAAGGTTAAAAACAACGTGAAACAAGGATCATTGGAACACAGTTATCATCTATGAAATTCTCTTTCCACAACTTTAAGCCTGAATCTAATCAAGTCTTGAGAACTTCTGATTTACAGGAACTTTAAGGGCTAGAAAAACTAAACACTGAACTAAACATTGAAAGGAAACAGACAATTGGCCTGGTCTCAGGACATTTTTTAACAATTGTCGTTAAAAAGTTAACGAAAAAAGCAGTGGAGGAATTACTCTAATGAAACTAAAGAGACATACAACTCACCGTAACTCACCGTAACTGGATCCTAGTCTGAAAAAATATACAGCTATAAAATATGTTTTTAGACGGGAAAATTTAAATATGGACTGGCTATGTTCACTTTTCCTAGGAGATGCATGTTAAAATATTGAGGGATGAAAAGTTATAATGCATACTTCCAAATGATATCTGCTAAGTTGCTTCAGTCGTGTCCAACTCTTTGTGACCCTATGGACCATGGCCCACCAGCCTCCTCTGTCCATGGGGCTCTTCAGGCAAGAATACTGGAGTGGGTTGCCACGCCCTCCTCCAGGGGATCTTCCCAGCCCAGGGATCGAACCCGCGTTTCTTTACTTCTCCTACTTTGGCAGGCAGCTTCTTTACCACCATTGCCACCTGGGAAGACCCCAAGTGGTACAGCAGAAACTAAAATATATATACTACATAAACACACATATATATAAAGAAAATATGACGAGGGACAGAGACTTTACAAAGTGAACAAACGTTAGTAATTGTTGATTCTGGGTAAACAGGTATTCACTGTCTTTCAATTTACCTTTGTGTTTGGTACTTTTCAATAAGAAGAACAGAAAAAATTGTTTTAATCTTTCATAGGGCTACACGTGCAGAGGGAGAAAGATCCCTTACCGATCATTCTCTGGAAACAGGCCTGCAAGTGGACACTCGACCTTTAGCCAAATTAAGGGAAATGTACAAGTGAGGAAGTCAGAGGATTCAGATGCCAATCACGACAAACAAAACCTCAGGAAAGCTATGACAGTCTGGGCCGTCTGCTCTTACCATGTGTCACCCCCTCGGCTGGCTGCTGTCTTCCGTTGTTCAAACTTTCAGGCAAATTTTTCAAAACTGAAATAAGCTTTAAAAAAAAAAAAAGGAGGAGAGAAATATATTCTAGATGAAAAGAACAAAAACAGAAATATATTACAACTCAGTACCATGAAATTGGGGTCAGGCAACAAATTGGCTTAAGCTGTGAAGAGCCATCTACTGGGTGGAGTTTCAGTGGAGCTGTTGCTTCTCTGCAGACTACAGGTCACTGATCCTTTCTGAGAATGCTGAGCCCTGACTGGCCGTTAGAACAGCCTGAGCTCAGCTAACCACACTCTCACTCTGCATGAAGGAAAGCTGTGGAGACCTAAAGAGAGTGTACTCTGGAGTCACATAGTTCTGGATTCAAATTCCAGTTCCACTGCCTACTAGCTATGTCTCTGTGGAAAAGTTATTTTACTTGTCTGTGACCTTCAAGGTCATCATCTGTAAAACAGTTTAAAAAGGTCTGTTGGAAAGGTTAAAAAAAAACAAAGGATATAAGAGCATCTATAATAGTATCTCATACAGTCCTTGGCACACAAGCCAGTGCTCATAAATGACAGACACTATTTTAACAGCATTTCCGAGGTGAGTGCCTAGAATGGAAAGCACCATCTCTAAACCTGGGGAGAACGTTTTCCTCCACAGAAAGTTTAGTTCAGATGAAAACCACTAATCGGGTCTTTAAGCATTTACTCAGATTGAATGAAAAAGCCACGGAGTTCATTTACAGCAAGGGGTCAGCGGAATTCCAAAGTACATAGATGCAGACTACTGGAACACAGGGACAAAAGTGGGAGGAAAACTGTGACTGACTTAGGAAATGCTCCTGGTCCGGTTTGACAGGGATGAATGGTACGTCCCTGAGACTAAGAAGAGTGAAACTGGGAAGAATCATCTAAAAGCCTCTCCATGGAATGCGGTAGATCATATAAAATCACGTATTTCATTCAAAAGCCTTGAATAAGTACCTCCTCTGTGTAAATTCTCAAAGGCTTCCAAGCTGATTTTTAGGAAGCCAGGGATAGAAATCATTTTTCAAAAATAAGTTTAAAATTATATATCATAAACGTGTTCTTTTCATCATAACCACTTAGGAAACAAGCAGGGGGATACTGGAAAAGTGTACCATGTTGGCACCCAGTCTTGACAGCACGGCTTCCAATTCCTTTGAGGTGCTCTTGGGTGGCACAGGAACCGTTTCCTGTTTGAGGATTGGGCCTACATCAAACCTACCAAGAAAATCAAAAGCAAATAGTAACATGATCACTGACTATTTCTTAAGATCCATATGTTTGTCTACACGGATGTTTACATACCACAAGGATGGTTTTTGTTTGTTTTTTAGGCCACATGTATGACTTGTGGGATCTTACTGCCCTGATCAGGGACTGAACCTGGGCCCCCTGTGGTGGAAGCGTGGAACCCTAACCACTGGACTGCCAGGGACGTCCCCAACAAGGGTAGTTCAACCATGGCCATGAATGTGACTGGCAGCCATCGGCAAGGGAGAAATGTCAGTCTGAAAGAAAGGTGAGCAACATTAGCATGTTACTAATATCACTTGCGTTTATTAACTAGAGAATTTAAGCCCATTAACTTTCCACCATTTTCTGCGTTCTCACCTGGTTTACTCTTAACTACCATTTTCTGGTCATATAGGGCATATATGGAGTCAGTATTTGAGCTTAACAAAATTAAACTCTAACATAGTCATTTTACTAAGCTATTAAAAACCGTAAAATTAAAAAAATAAAGAAAGAAGGGAGAGCAAATCTGGCCTATATTTAGATTTTAAGTTTATTTTTTTCCCAAAGGAAAAAAGTATAAAATTGAACATCAGGGATTTAATTGCAACCACAAATAATTCTACCATTAGTAATAAATAGTATGAGAAAGTCTCTATTTATATAATGAAAACATAAAGCAAAGAATTTATTTTCCAAGGAAGTACAATTAAGGAATTTATAATCATTCAATATT
The DNA here is from genome assembly GCF_910594005.1 of Cervus elaphus. Taxonomy (NCBI): domain Eukaryota; kingdom Metazoa; phylum Chordata; class Mammalia; order Artiodactyla; family Cervidae; genus Cervus; species Cervus elaphus. The sequence continues at coordinate 88,053,004 of NC_057826.1, read as the reverse complement.
TCCTTTCTCAAAGGACAAGAGTTTTGCCTGAATTATAATCAATAGCGATTACAAGTAGGTTCAAGTGTATTTGCATTGCCACAAGTCTTGAATGTTATATCAAGCTCTGCAAATATTGGCTATCAACTTCTATTAGAAATATATTTTGTTTTAAATATGTAATTTTGTGATCTGTTAACTCTATTTTTTACCTACAAGCTTTAGTAAAATGCTTACTATGAAAAGCTACAAACATTCCAAAAACAGAGTGAACAGTCTAAGGAATCCCCATACACACACCATTCAAATTTGAGAACTACCAAAGTTTCACCAATCTTGTTTCATCTGACCCTCCCCTCTTTTTTTATTTTTTGAAGTTAAAGCAAATCCCAGATATTGAGTTATTCTTGTGAACTTGTTATTTTTCTTTTCTCTGGAGACATTAGGTGATAACACGCAGAGTATTAAGATACTCTCCTGATACAATTTAAAATAACTGTCTTTTAGATTGTAGGTATGATTTAAGAAATTAAATATTAAAGACAATTATATAACACATTGGTATACAATGTATTACTTCAGGTTCAAAAAAAATTTTGACCCTAGAAACCAAGGCCAGCAGAAAACCAAGATGACAACTAATATGCAAAAATCCATCTCTCACTTATAAATGTCATTTACAGAAATCCAGCTGTTAATAACATTATTTCATTAACAAGTATAAAGAGACACTGTGTAAATTCTAAAACACATGTTTTACGTTAGAAACCAGGAAGAAATAGAAGAAAAAAGCACCCTGGAGTTAAGAAATGAGTGATTAGCACCCACTTATCCACCTCCCCTTTCCCTCAGGCAGACTGACATCAACAGTCAAAAATCACAAAAGTCTCTAGACAGGAAAATACGCTCTACCTTTTAGGTTTAATCTGCATAATCGTCACTCCAGCAACTGTGTCTCCCTGGAGGATGGTGTGGATTATAGGGGCTGGACCACGCCACCTCGGAAGGCAACTGGGATGGACATTCAAGATGCCGCTGAATTAGAAAAGACAGAAATTAGTATGAAAGTGGGCTTTCCCACCATTTAGTTTCCTGCTGCATATATGTGAGCTAAATCGCTTCAGTGTGTCCGACTCCATGAGACCCCATGGACTGCAGCCCACCAGGTTCCTCTGTCCATGGGATTCTCCTCGTAAGAATACTGGAGTGGGTTGCCATGCCCTCCTCCAGGGAATCTTCCCAACCCAGGGATCAAACCTGCGGCTCCTGCATTGCTGGCGAATTCTTTACCGCTGGGCCACCGGGGAAGCCCCTTAGTTTACTGCTACCTAAACTAATATGCTATTTTTCATCATGAAACTTTGCCAGAAACTTTGAAAAACAGTTAAATCTAGTCTCAAACCAACTAAAGCAGGAGTCAGAGGCTAAGTACACTCTCTTGCCATAAGAGACCCATGAAACTCAATAACAGAGCAAGAACAACTATTCATTGTTCCAAAGATGTTCCACAACAGCTTGTGATATCTGGGAGTTTTTAAATAAAAACACAAAATGTGTTTTTTTACTATATGAGAAGAACCACTCAAACCCAGTCGTGCATCTCATGGACAATGTAAAATTATACTTTTTAGTCAAATTACATAATTGCCCTCACTCTACTAAATTTGCATTTAGAGTTCCTAAAACAAGCTTCTTAGATCCCCATTGAATGATTTATTCACCATTGGTGTGTCTCCCAATATGCTTTTCACCCATAAATAAGCAATTTTAATAATTTACTAATCTGCCATTAGTTTAATGATGTTTCCATCAGCATGAGTATGCACTTGAGAGTACGTGTGTATGTGTATACACATAAAGTGAAAGTGAACGTCACTCAGTTGTGTCAGCCTCTTTGTGGCCACATGGAATAGTCCATGGAATTCTCCAAGTCAGAACACTAGAGTGGATAGCCATTCCGTTCTCCAGGGGATCTTCCCAACCCAGGGATCGAACCCAGGTCTCCTGCTTTGCAGGCAGACTCTTGACCAACTGAGCCACCAGGGAAGCCCCTATATATACAAGACTCCTATATTCTAAACTCCACTGTTCAGCCCAGTCTCATTCATCCAACAAATATTTACCAAGTATAATTCATGTCCTGGCACTAAGTGCTGGGGGTATAAGCAATAGTGAATCAAAGGATTGAAGGGGGGAGGAGAAGGGGACGACAGAGGATGAGATGGTTGGATGGCATCACCAACTCAATGGACATGAGTCTGAGCAAACTCTGGGAGTTGGTGATGGACAGGGAAGCCTGGTGTGCTGTAGTCCATGGGGTCGCAAAGAGTTGGACATGACTCAGCGACTGAACTGATCAAATTACTGTGCAATGTATCTTAAAAATATGGGAACAGAGAGGATTTCAGTGGTGTTTGGAGCCAGTGCTTACTGATTCATGAAACCAATCATAGCATCTCCTCCAGTGTTGGCTGAATAACGGATCTCCAAGGATGTTTATGTTCTAATCCCCAGAACCTGTGAATTTGTTATCTTACACATTTTGTATATACATTTAAGGTAAAAGACCCTGAAATAGATTATCCTGGATTATCCAGTGGGTCCAATCTAATCACATGAATTCTTAAAAGCAGGGAACCTTCCCTAGCTGAAGGTCAGAAAGTGATAATGGAACGGAGAGATGTGAAATGAAAAAGCCTTGATCCTCCATCGCTGGCTTTGAAGATAAAGGAAGGGCACCACGGGCCAAAGAAAGTTGGTGGCCTCTAGAAGCTGGAAAGGGCAAAGAAGTGGATTCTCCCCTAGAGATTCCAGAAAAGAATGAAGCCCTGCTAACACTCTGATTTTAACCTCATGAGCCATAGGTAGACTCCCAACCTACAGAACGATACGGCAATAAACTTGTGTCGTTCTGAGCCACAAAACAGAACAATTCAGGCCACTAATGAAATCTTTTACTTTATCAGAAAATACTGAAGCAAGACGAATTAGAGTTCAAGTCACACGGTACTGCGCTTTAGATACCAGGTCCAATATATAAAGACCAAGGTCTGTGCGCTGTATTTCCTTGCAAATAAAACTTACTAGGGAAATTTAAGAATAAGAGCCTCACTCAAAAGTCGGCCAAATGATGCTACCACGCCAACATCATATTCTCCAGATCCCACATCTGGCCACTCATACACTGGAAGCTGAGACTGGACAGCATATTGCTTCACGGGCAGTCCTTTCGGTGATGGGGAGGGCACTGTGACCACCTCCAACTTCTCAATTAACTCTTCCTCTTTGTTTTCCCTAAGGTGGAAAGATTAGAAGAAAATATGACAGGGTTAAGATAATGACGGAATGTTAAACTACTTAATACATTTCTAAGGCATTTTTCTGATTAATTCACAAAGTATTTAAGGGTAAATGTTAAAACTAGTGCAACTGAGAGACTAAAGTTAGATTTATTTATTTAATTTTAATTGTTTAAATTCAAAGAGCCACAAATGGCTACTCTTCGAACTGTTACAGTTCTAGAAATTTCCTGTGCACGCTGAAATATATACAGTAGACATTTCACACAACTGGATTACATATACCTTCCTGCATTTTGTTTTTTAACACTGTATGATATGTGAGTCTTTAAAAAAAAAAAAGGTTAAACATACATTTGCTTATATATGCATCAAACATTTCTAGAATAAGAAATTGAAGAGAAGAATTGGGAACTGGGAGAACGAGAAGGAAGGAACTGACTTTTCATTGTATGTCTTCTAAATTTTTTGAATTTTCTTTTTTTACTATAACCACATGTTATTCAAACTAGATATTTTTAAAATATACATGTATGTATATATATTTCTATGTACACACACACACACACACACACACACACACACACACACACACACACACACACACACACACACACACACACACACACACACCCCATGGGCATCATTCCATGACACCTTATGTAGCACTATCTCAATTTTTTACCTGCTGCATAGTATTCCAGCACCAGGGGCTGTTCATTTACTTAGCAGGTACTGCATCAAATGTTAAGGAGTTATGAGAAAAGGAGACAGGAGGGCCCAAAACAGAAAGTGCAGGAGTACTGGAGCTGCCAAGCGAAGCACCAGCAGAAGCACCAGGATACATGCAGAGAGAGATAGAGGGAAAGCAGCATGCAGAGAGTGCATTACAAACAGTGTACAAAGGGAACACGCGTGAAGGGAGCGTTTCAGGGTGTGTTACAGCGCGCAGTGGGTGAGCCGGGGAATACAAGGGGATTCGTGAAGAAGTCAACATGAGGGTCTGCTGGGAAGTACTTGCAGGGAACACGTGATGGAGGGAGATGACAGAACTGAGTCGGGTGCATCGGGAAAACAAGGAATGGGGAAACAAAAAATGCAGACTAGGGAAAAGGAGGCAGAGCAGTGTATATGGGGATAGCCACCATACCATGGACTTTCCGGACAGGCTAGATCTCAAATAATTCTCCCCACTAGGAATCACAATTTGTTGAATTTTAGAAATACTAAATGAAGGGAAATTTCCTGGTGGTCCAGTGGTTGGGACTCCATGCTTCCACTTATGGAAGCTCGGGCTTGATTCCTGGCCAGGGAACTAAGATCTCCCTGCGGAATAAATATTAAAGGTATACCTAAGAGTTCTGATTTATAAATTTATTCATTGGAAAAGCAGTTCGCTTTTGGGCTGTGTCTTCATTTCAGTCCCAGAAAACTGGATCCGGTTGTATACAGGGAGGAGATAGGTAGTGAAAATGTAAGGCAAGCGTGTGCAGAGAGATGCCTGTGTCTAGTAAGAAGCCCAGAGGATTAGAGGGTACAAAACATTCTGAGTAGGAGGCAGTAGGAGCGAGTGGAAGGGGGCGGTCTTTGAAGTCAGACCCCATCTTAGTCCCAACCTGCTCAGCTGATGACCTTGGGCAATCTCTTAACCTCTCTGGGTCACGGTTTCCATGCAAAGCGGGCAGGGAGGTGGTGGGACAAGACAGAGGTGATGCAGGTAAAGCAGGCAGCAAGGTCTCAACACCATGGGGTGCCCTGTAGAGCTCAGAGCGCGTTAAGAGTCGGGGGAGTGTAGACAGGCCGGGCGGGACCAGCCGGGCACCCAAGGACTGACCGAGGGGGCGGCGCACCTTCCGGGCGCCCGAGGCGCCGAGATCTGGGCCCACGCTCCTCCCGCTCACTGCTTTTCCCGACGAGAAGCCCAAATCCTCGAGGCCGGCCGCAGAGTTTCCAGAACCGCGCCCTCAACACCCGGGCCTCCCAATCCCCGGGCCCGGTACCTGGCGGCGTGCAGCGCCCGCAGCGTTTCGCGGGCGAAGTGATCAGTGCCGAAAAAGAGCACCCTCCAAGGCGGCTTCTCGCGGACGCGAGCGCCCTGGCCGTCCTCCCAGCCAGGGGCCGCGCTCAGCCTGGCCAGCGCTCGCCAGCGTGAGTTCGGCCTCCGGCCCGCGCCGCCCCCGACTGGCAGGGGTCCGCAGCAGCACCGCACCAGCACCCTCATCGCTTCCGCCGGCGGCCTACCCGGCGCAGGCGCGTAGGGGCGCGCAGGCCGGAGGGGCGGGGCCGGGGAGGAAGCTCTTCCGGCGAGGCCTTTCCGCGACTGGGGCGTGGCTTGCCTGATTGGAGGCGTGGCCCATCTGTGTTGGAGCTGGAAAGGGAATTTGCGGGTTCAAAAGTGCGCGTGACTTTTGTTGCATTTGTTTGCACGATTTAGCCAATCTCCCTAAACGACTCTTTTTAGAAACAAATCATATATGTTTTCAGATGACGAAATCTCTATTTCTGTACCATTTTCTCAGCCGTTATAGTTAATATTTACTAGATCCCCTTTGTTTAGTTAATCTGCATATCACCCACACCAAGTAGATATTATTACAGCCATTTTACTGAAGAGGATCTGAGACTCCGCGAAGTTAGGGTAGTTACCTATGTAAGGTCCTCACAGCTAGCCCCACGTGGCTCCAAAGTCCGTTATCCTAACTTCCACAGCAACCCCAAGTACCAGGGAAGGCAGTGTCCCCAATTCTTGCTTGTAATCACCCCAGTGACTCAAAGGCCCACTTTTCCCCATACCTTGTGGGTACCTTTCCACCCCGAGGGATAACACAAAAGAGATTCTCAGGGACTATGGGCAGGGGAAGCTGTCCTCAGAAGAATCTAAAAGCTTTTAGTGCTTAGATTCTGTATTTCTGAGGTCCTTGAGTGGCCTATGCAACCTGACCGTAGAGTGGAGACCAGATTCCTTCCTAGACTTACTGTCACCGCCTTTCCCCATCACATAACCTCTGGCTCAATGACCCTAGGCCAGTCCTTTTTCTTAAATTATGAGCTCAGCACATCCCTGCTTCAGTGCCTTAGCTTATGCTCCCCTCCCCCCCCCCCACTTCCTCTCTATCCACTGATGCTATCCATTCTTCAATGTCAAGGTCAGACATCCTCCCTGAAGCCTTGAGCTCCTGCCTGAATGGATTTAGTGTTTTTCTCTATGTACCCTTTTTCATAGTATTTTTAAAAAAAATATCTTGACCTAATTTGTTTATTTTTTTTACTTTTTGGTCGTGTGGCATTTTATTTCCCCAACTAAGGATTGAACTGGTGTCCCCTGGAGCAGAAGGGTGGAATCTTAACTACTGGACCACCAGGGAAGTACCTCTCTGTATCCTTTGAATGCTCTGTGGGGACCTCTGCTTCTTACAGTTTGGAATTACTGAGGAAAGTTGTCTGATGTATGCATGCTGCTGCTGCTGCTAAGACGCTTCAGTCGTGTCCGACTCTGTGCGACCCTATAGACGGCAGCCCACCAGGCTCCCCCGTCCCTGGGATTCTCCAGGCAAGAACACTGGAGTGGGTTGCCATTTCCTTCTCCGATGTATGCATAGACATTGTCAAATTCACCTGTGTGTTGAATACAAAAGAGATAGGCAAAGAGGAAGGGAGGGACTGTATTTCCAGTGATTCTGCTCATCTGATTGTATAAGAGAAGGGGATGGAGATAGGATCTCAACCTTCTATTCTTTCGATCAAGTTATCTTCTAATATCCTCTCATGGAAAGTGGAATATAATTTTTTTTTTCTTTTTGCCACACTGCAGGGCTTGCAGGATCTTAAGTTCTCCAACCAGGAATTGAATCTGCATCCCGGGCAGTGAAACCACAGAGTCTTAGCCACTGGACCCCCGGGGAATTTCCTCTGGTATTATTTAATGATCTTTTCCCACACAACATGACTTATAAATACAAGTCAAATAGTCGTTTGGGTTTTCACCTTAGAATCTGGCTGCTGTCTAAAGTGTGACTCTTCATATTTGTGTTTATGTAATTTTTCTCCTTGAATCAGAGAGACTTCATTATGATCCAATTAATTTTCAGCAACCCAAATTCACCTCTGATAGCCCCGCCCCACAGAGCTGCCTTGAGTCGCTCACAGCGCCCTCTGCTGATCACATAGCGACTGCTCAGTCTGAAGAGTCGTTTCCAATCCCTTGGCTTTCCTCCGCAGAGTTAAACTGAAGAAAGTAGGAAAAACTACCGCCTCTTGACTTACCTCTTGAGAAATCTGTATGCAGGTCAGGAAGCAACAGTTAGAACTGGGAGTGGAACAACGGACTGGTTCCAAATAGGAAAAGGAGCACATCAAGGCTGTATATTGTCACCCTGCTTATTTAACTTATATGCAGAGTACATCACGAGAAACGCTGGGCTGGATGAAGCACAAGCTGAAATCAAGATTGCTGGGAGAAATATCAATAACCTCAGATATTCAGATGACACCACCCTTATGGCAGAAAGTGAAGAAGAACTGAAGGGCCTCTTGATGAAAGTGAAAGAGGAGAGTGAAAAAGCTGGCTTAAAACTCAACATTCAAAAAATTAAGATCATGGCATCCAGTCCCGCCACTTCATGGCAAATAGATGGAGAAACAGTGGAAACAGTGGCAGACTTTATTTGGGGGGGGGGAGCCTCCAAAATCACTGCAAATGGTGACTGCGGCCATGAAATAAAAAGACGCTTGCTTCTCGGAAGAGAAGTTATGACCAACCTAGACAGCATATTAAAAAGCAGAGACGTTACTTTGCCAACAAAGGTCCGTCTAGTCAAGGCTATGGTTTTTCCAGTAGTCATGTATGGATGTGAGAGTTGGACTATAAAGAAAACTGAGCACTGAAGAATTGATGTTTTTGAACTGTGGTGTTGGAGAAGACTCTTGAGAGTCCCTTGGACTGCAAGGAGATCCAACCAGTCAATCCTAGAGGAAGTCAGTCCTGAATTGGAAGGACTGATGCTGAAGCTGAAATTCCAATGCTTTGGCCACCTGATGCAAAGAACTGACTCATTGGAAAGATTGAAAGATTGACTGATAGAAAGATTGAAGGCAGGAGGAGAAGGGGACAACAGAGGATGAGATGGTTGAATGGCATCACCAACTCAATGGACATGAATTTCAGCAAGCCTCGGGAGTTGGTGATGGAGAGGGAAGCTTAGCGTGCTACAGTCCATGGGATCACAAAGAGTTGAAAACAGCTGAGCAACTGAACTGAACTGAACTGAACTAAACCACTGACATCTAAGTTTCTAGCAGGCGTTCTTTTCATTTTTAGCAAATATCTTAATAAAAAAAAAAACAAAACACCTGAACATGATGTTATTGTAACAACTGACATTTTCCCAGGATGCTAACATGGAAATCTTTCTGAAACTCTTGATGGTAAACTGGAGATGTATGGGGGCAGGAGTGGGGTGAAATCCATTTCCAACCCCTGACAAATCCATGGCTGGAGCACACAAAGATAAGGACATCAGCCCCTAATGGCAAGGAGTTTTAGGTAATAAATTAAGACGTCCAGAAAGCACATCCAAGAGGACTGGGCTATAATAGAACCCAGATAGTGCTAATTTGGCTGGTGCTTCAGTTTCCAGAAATTTCTCTCCCCTGATGAATGGAGTATGTGTGCATTTGTTGTTTTTTTTTTTTTTTTAATTTTTTATTAGTTGGAGGCTAATTACTTCACAACATTTCAGTGGGTTTTGTCATACATTGATATGAATCAGCCATAGATTTACACGTATTCCCCATCCCGATTCCCCCTCCCACCTCCCTCTCCACCCGATTCCTCTGGGTCTTCCCAGTGCACCAGGCCCGAGCACTTGTCTCATGCATCCCACCTGGGCTGGTGATCTGTTTCACCATAGATAGTATACATGCTGTTCTTTTGAAATATCCCACCCTCACATTCTCCCACATAGTTCAATAGTCTGTTCTGTATTTCTGTGTCTCTTTTTCTGTTTTGCATATAGGGTTATCGTTACCATCTTTCTAAATTCCATATATATGCGTTAGTATGCTGTAATGTTCTTTATCTTTCTGGCTTACTTCACTCTGTATAAGGGGCTCCAGTTTCATCCATCTCATTAGGACTGGTTCAAATGAATTCTTTTTAACGGCTGAGTAATATTCCATGGTGTATATGTACCACAGCTTCCTTATCCATTCATCTGCTGATGGGCATCTAGGTTGCTTCCATGTCCTGGCTATTATAAACAGTGCTGCGATGAACATTGGGGTGCACGTGTCTCTTTCAGATCTGGTTTCCTCAGTGTGTATGCCCAGAAGTGGGATTGCTGGGTCATATGGCAGTTCTATTTCCAGTTTTTTAAGAAATCTCCACACTGTTTTCCATAGCGGCTGTACTAGTTTGCATTCCCACCAACAGTGTAAGAGGGTTCCCTTTTCTCCACACCCTCTCCAGCATTTATTGCTTGTAGACTTTTGGGTAGCAGCCATCCTGACTGGCATGTAATGGCACCTCATTGTGGTTTTGATTTGCATTTCTCTAATAATGAGTGATGTTGAGCATCTTTTCATGTGTTTGTTAGCCATCTGTATGTCTTCTTTGGAGAAATGTCTGTTTAGTTCTTTGGCCCATTTTTTGATTGGGTCATTTATTTTTCTGGAATTGAGCTGCAGGAGTTGCTTGTATATTTTTGAGATTAATCCTTTGTCCGTTTCTTCATTTGCTATTATTTTCTCCCAGTCTGAGGGCTGTCTTTTCACCTTACTTATAGTTTCCTTTGTAGTGCAAAAGCTTTTAAGTTTCATTAGGTCCCATTTGTTTAGTTTTGCTTTTATTTCCAATATTCTGGGAGGTGGGTCATAGAGGATCTTGCTGTGATTTATGTCGGAGAGTGTTTTGCCTATGTTCTCCTCTAGGAGTTTTATAGTTTCTGGTCTTACATTTAGATCTTTAATCCATTTTGAGTTTATTTTTGTGTATGGTGTTAGAAAGTGTTCTAGTTTCATTCTTTTACAAGTGGTTGACCAGTTTTCCCAGCACCACTTGTTAAAGAGGTTGTCTTTTTTCCATTGTATATCCTTGCCTCCTTTGTCAAAGATAAGGTGTCCATAGGTTCGTGGATTTATCTCTGGGCTTTCTATTCTGTTCCATTGATCTATATTTCTGTCTTTGTGCCAGTACCATACTGTCTTGATGACTGTGGCTTTGTAGTATAGTCTGAAGTCAGGCAGGTTGATTCCTCCAGTTCCATTCTTCTTTCTCAGGATTACTTTGGCTATTTGAGGTTTTTTGTATTTCCATACAAATTGTGAAATTATTTGTTCTAGTTCTGTGAAAAATACCATTGGTAGCTTGATAGGGATTGCATTGAATCTATAGATTGCTTTGGGTAGAATAGCCATTTTGACAATATTGATTCTTCCAATCCATGAACACGGTATGTTTCTCCATCTGTTTGTGTCCTCTTTGATTTCTTTCATCAGTGTTTTATAGTTTTCTATGTATAGGTCTTTTGTTTCTTTAGGTAGATATACTCCTAAGTATTTTATTCTTTTTGTTGCAATGGTGAATGGTATTGTTTCCTTAATTTCTCTTTCTGTTTTTTCATTGTTAGTATATAGGAATGCAAGGGATTTCTGTGTGTTAATTTTATATCCTGCAACTTTACTATATTCATTGATTAGCTCTAGTAATTTTCTGGTAGAGTCTTTAGGGTTTTCTATGTAGAGGATCATGTCATCTGCAAACAGTGAGAGTTTCACTTCTTCTTTTCCTATCTGGATTCCTTTTACTTCTTTTTCTGCTCTGATTGCTGTGGCCAAAACTTCCAACACTATGTTGAATAGTAGTGGTGAGAGTGGGCACCCTTGTCTTGTTCCTGATTTCAGGGGAAATGCTTTCAATTTTTCACCATTGAGGGTGATGCTTGCTGTGGGTTTGTCATATGTAGCTTTTATTATGTTGAGGTATGTTCCTTCTATTCCTGCTTTTTGGAGAGTTTTAATCATAAATGAGTGTTGAATTTTGTCAAAGGCTTTCTCTGCATCTATTGAGATAATCATATGGTTTTTATCTTTCAATTTGTTAATGTGGTGTATTACATTGATTGATTTGCGGATATTAAAGAATCCTTGCATTCCTGGGATAAAGCCCACTTGGTCGTGGTGTATGATTTTTTTCATATGTTGTTGGATTCTGTTTGCTAGAATTTTGTTAAGGATTTTTGCATCTATGTTCATCAGTGATATTGGCCTGTAGTTTTCTTTTTTTGTGGCATCTTTGTCTGGTTTTGGAATAAGGGTGATGGTGGCCTCATAGAATGAGTTTGGAAGCTTACCTTCATCTGCAATTTTCTGGAAGAGTTTGAGTAAGATAGGTGTTAGCTCTTCTCTAAATTTTTGGTAGAATTCAGCTGTGAAGCCATCTGGTCCTGGGCTTTTGTTTGCTGGAAGATTTTTGATTACAGTTTCGATTTCCTTGCTTGTGATGGGTCTGTTAAGATCTTCTATTTCTTCCTGGTTCAGTTTTGGAAGGTTATACTTTTCTAAGAATTTGTCCATTTCATCCAAGTTGTCCATTTTATTGGCATAGAGCTGCTGGTAGTAGTCTCTTATGATCCTTTGGATTTCAGTGTTGTCTGTTGTGATCTCTCCATTTTCATTTCTAATTTTGTTAATTTGGTTCTTCTCTCTTTGCTTCTTAATGAGTCTTGCTAATGGTTTGTCAATTTTGTTTATTTTTTCAAAAAACCAGCTTTTAGCTTTGTTGATTTTTGCTATGGTCTCTTTAGTTTCTTTTGCATTTATTTCTGCCCTGATTTTTAAGATTTCTTTCCTTCTGCTAACCCTGGGGTTCTTCATTTCTTCCTTCTCTAATTGCTTTAGGTGTAGAGTTAGGTTATTTATTTGGTTTTTTTCTTGTTTCTTGATATAAGCCTGTAATGCTATGAACCTTCCCCTAAGCACTGCTTTTACAGTGTCCCATAGGTTTTGGGTTGTTGTGTTTTCATTTTCATTCATTTCTATACATATTTTGATTTCTTTTTTGATTTCTTCTATGATTTGTTGGTTATTCAGAAGCGTGTTATGTAGCCTCCATATGTTTGAATTTTTAACAATTTTTTTCCTGTAATTGAGATCTAATCTTACTGCACTGTGGTCAGAAAAGATGACTGGAATGATTTCAATTTTTTTGAATTTTCCAAGACCAGATTTATGGCCCAGGATGTGATCTATTCTGGAGAAGGTTCCATGTGCACTTGAGAAAAAGGTGAAGTTGATTGTTTTGGGGTGAAATGTCCTATAGATATCAATTAGGTCTAGCTGGTCCATTGCGTCATTTAAGGTTTGTGTTTCCTTGTTAATTTTCTGTTTAGTTGATCTATCCATAGTTGTGAGTGGGGTATTAAAGTCTCCCACTATTATTGTGTTACTATTAATTTCCTCTTTCATACTCGTTAGTGTTTGCCGTACATATTGCGGTGCTCCTATGTTGGGTGCATATATATTTATAATTGTTATATCTTCTTCTTGGATTGATCCTTTGATCATTATGTAGTGTCCTTCTTTGTCTCTTTTCACATCCTTTATTTGAAAGTCTATTTTATCTGATATGAGTATTGCGACTCCTGCTTTCTTTTGGTCTCCGTTTGCATGAAATATTTTTTTCCAGCCCTTCACTTTCAGTCTGTATGTGTCTCTTGTTTTGAGGTGGGTCTCTTGTAGACAGCATATATAGGGGTCTTGTTTTTGTATCCATTCAGCCAATCTTTGTCTTTTGGTTGGGGCATTCAACCCATTTACATTTAGGGTAATTATTGATAGGTGTGGTCCCGTTGCCATTTACTTTGTTGTTTTGGGTTCACGTTTATATAACCTTTCTGCATTTCCTGTCTAGAGAAGATCCTTTAGCATTTGTTGAAGAGCTGGTTTGGTGGTGCTGAATTCTCTCAGCTTTTGCTTATCTGTAAAGCTTTTAAATTCTCCTTCATATCTGAATGAGATCCTTGCTGGATACAGTAATCTAGGTTGTAGGTTATTCTCTTTCATTACTTTCAGTACGTCCTGCCATTCCCTTCTGGCCTGGAGGGTTTCTATTGATAGATCAGCTGTTATCCTTATGGGAATCCCTTTGTGTGTTATTTGTTGTTTCTCCCTTGCTGCTTTTAATATTTGTTCTTTGTGTTTGATCTTTGTTAATTTGATTAATATGTGTCTTGGGGTGTTTCGCCTTGGGTTTATCCTGTTTGGGACTCTCTGGGTTTCTTGGACTTGGGTGGCTATTTCCTTCCCCATTTTAGGGAAGTTTTCAGCTATTATCTCCTCGAGTATTTTCTCATGGCCTTTCTTTTTGTCTTCTTCTTCTGGGACTCCTATGATTCGAATGTTGGGGCGTTTCACAGTGTCCCAGAGGTCCCTGAGGTTGTCCTCATTTCTTTTGATCCTTTTTTCTTTTTTCCTCTCTGCTTCATTTATTTCCACCATTTTATCTTCTACCTCACTTATCCTATCTTCTGCCTCCGTTATCCTACTCTTGGTTCCCTCCAAAGTGTTTTTGATCTCATTCATTGCATTACTCATTTTTAATTGAGTCTTTTTTATTTCTTCTAGGTCTTTATTAAACATTTCTTGTATCTTTTCAATTTTTGTTTCCAGGCTATTTATCTGTAACTCCATTTTGTTTTCAAGATTTTGGATCATTTTTATTATCATTATTCTAAATTCTTTTTCAGGTAGATTCCCTATCTCCTCCTCTTTTGTTTGACTTGGTGGGCATTTTTCATGTTCCTTTACCTGTTGGGTATTTCTCTGCCTTTTCATCTTGTTTAGATTGCTGTGTCTGGATTGGGCTTTCTGTATTCTGGAGGTCTGTGGTTCCTTTTTATTGTGGAAGATTTACCCAGTGGGTGGGGTTAGACGATTGGCTTGTCAAGGTTTCCTGGTTAGGGAAGCTTGCGTCAGTGTTCTGGTGCGTGGAACTTGATTTCTTCTCTTTGGAGAGCAATGGAGTGCCCAGTAATGAGTTTTGAGATGGGTCTATGTGTTAGGTGTGACCTTGGGCAGCCTGTATGTTGACGTTCAGGGCTATGTTCCTGCGTTGCTGGAGAATTTGCGTGGTATGTCTTGCTCTATAACTTATTGGCTCTTGGGTGGTGGTTGGTTTCAGTGTAGGTATGGAGGCTTTTGGACAGTCACTTATTACTTAAAGTTCCATGTAGTCAGGAGTTTTCTGGTGTTCTCAGGTTTTGGGCTTAAGTCTCCTGCCTCTGGATTTCAGTTTTATTCTTCCTGTAGTCTCAGGACTTCTCCAGCTATACAGCACTGATAAGAAAACTTCTAGGTTAATGGCGAAAAGATTCTCCCCTGTTAGGCATACCCAGAGAGGTTCACAGAGTTACATGAAGAAGAGGAGAGGGAGGAGGGAGATAGAGATGAGCAGGAGGAGAAAAAGGGGGACTCAAGAGGAGAGAGACAGATCTACGCAGCTGTCTGTTCCCAGAGTGTTCTCCGTAGCTCAGTCACCTACAAAGATTCACAGAATTGGATTGGGAAGAGAAGGGGAAAGGAGGAAATAGAGGTGTTCTGAGGTAGAAAACAGAGAGTCAAGATTGGGAGAGAATAATCTTCGGTTTAAAAATAGGGCTTCTTTTTTTTTTTTTTTGTAAGGTTATAGTGTGTTGAAAATGAAAATTAAGGAGTAGTAGAGGAGTACTAGAGGACTTTAAAAGAAATAAGAGGAAAAGAAAAATAGAAAATAGAAGAGAAAAAGGAAAGAAAAAGAAAAAAAAAGAAGAAAAAAGAAAAAAAAAGAAAAAAAAAATTTTTTTTCCCCTAATTAAAAAAATCGTAAAAATCTATGAAAATGAAAGTTAAGGAGTAATGGGGGAGTAATAGGGGATTTTAAAGGAAAATAAAACAGAAAAAATAAAAAAAAGAAAAAAAAAGAGAAAAAAGTAAAATTATATCTAGGAGTTTCTGTAGAGCTGTTTCAGTCAGTGTGGGTTCGGCTCAGTTTCAGATAGCTCCTCGTTCCAGCTTGCACTTCTCGATATCTACAGGCCCCTCCGGCGTAGTCGGTGTTTCCTAGAGGGATTTTAATCTGTTGCACCAGTCCCTTCTGAAGCGGTTCCCTTTGTTTATTTGGCTTCTGTTTGCCGGTCTCTTCAGAGCCTCATTTCCGCCCTGACACAGGCGGGCCGAGGTGGACTCTTATTCAGGTAGCTAGTTCCGTCGCTCTGCGGGGAGGGGCTGACGCTGCGGGGATGGGGTGGCGCTGCGGGGAGGGGCTGGCGCTGTGAGGGCGGGCTTGCGCCGCGGGGATGGGCTGGCGCTGCCGGGAGGGGCTGACGCCGCTTTCTCCGTCTGCGCTGCTCAGGCTCCCGGCTGTTCTATATGGAGCGCGCCCCGCGCTGCGCGAGGTTCCAGCCCTCGGGTGTTCCACAAAAGCGCGGAGCGAAAAGCTGCGCCTGCCCTCTGTGCCTTCCCCGTCAGAGCGGTCCAGGCAGCCAGGGGCTTGGTGGGCGCACTCTACCCAGGTGTGGCGCGCCCACTCCCTTCCGGACCCAGTCTCAGTTTCCGCTGGCGCCAGTCGGGCGCGCGCGCCTTCCGCCCTCCGCGTCCCCAGCCCCAGTCCCCGCCCGCGCCGGTCGGGTGCCTGCGCCCTGTGTCTCGCTGCGACCTTCCCCTCCCCACTGCCTCCTGCCTCCGGCGGGGCTGGGCCGGTCCGCAGCCTGCGAGCTCTTCTCTGGACTTTCTCGGTCTCTTTGTTCTGCGAACGGCCGGCAGTGTGTTCGGGCCGGTTAATGTACTCTCTCTCTTTTGGTCTCCCACAGTTCAAGTTGGCACCTCACAGACGCTCCCTCCGATTGTCCTCAGGGCACTCAGGCCCGGACCCTACCCCAAGCAATGCCGCCCAAGACTCCCTTCCCGGGACGAGTCTCCGTCCTCAGCTCTTTTGTCTCACTTTTTATCTTTTATATTTTGTCCTACCTCCTTTCGAAGACAATGGGCTGCTTTTCTGGGCGCCTGATGACCTCAGCTAGCGATCAGAAGTTGTTCTGTGAAGTTTGCTCTGCGTTCAGTTATTCTTTCCATGAATTTGTAGGAGAGAAAGTGGTCTCCCCGTCCTACTCCTCTGCCATCTTGGCTCCTCTATGTGTGCATTTGAATCAATGAAATTACTCTAAGTTCTGAGTCTGGATGACAAGACAAGAGTAGTGTGGTTGACAGAGGAAGAACTGCCTGGTGGTAACCATGACAACATTTCAGCTTTGAATGCTTTGAAACTGAAGTGATGAGACAAGCAAGCAGAGATGTTTGGTAGAAATCTAGAATGTGAGCTGGCTTGCATGACTATGGCTGGTGAGAGAGGTGATCCAGGAGTTTAAGGAAATGTCCCTCATTCCCCATCATCCCACCTAAACCTATGTGTACGTGATTTTTGAGGAGTCAGGAGACCTGCCACAGACTCTGTGTGTGTGTGTATGTGTGTGTGTGTGTTAAAGTAGCCCGTTGGCATTGAGAGTTTAATGAGGAGCAGTCAGACCCCTGGGATAGATGGAGCTGAGGCACAAGAGGAAAATAGTCAGAGCTCTGGTTAGTAAGGTGGCCAATGCTTTAGTTCACGAGAATCTGTGGCCCGGGAGGCCGTGCCACATGTAACCAGGGGGAGGTTTGCCACATATAAGCATCGCGCCACTGTCAGCGGCGGGAACTGAACCGAGGGACGCAGCCCAGTGGTACCTTATGGGATGCAGCCCCTTAGAGCGAAGATTCGTATCCTACCATCTACTGCCTGTGGTTGCCTCGGAAGTCCGCGAGGGGGCGCTGCGCACTAATTTCCCGTCCCCGAACGTGCTTCGGACTCCCTTTCGGCTTTGTTCTTCCTGCCATCCGTGCTCTCAGATTTCACTTCCCAATCTGTCTAGCCGCTCTGTAAAGCCGGGTAGGGTCTGCCAGGCCACCCGCTGGGGAAGCACCGAGACCTGCTGACCACCCCACATCCCTGCACCCGCCGCAGCTCTTACAAGTGTTAGTCGCTCAGCTGCGTCCCACTCTGTGCGACGCCATGGACTGTAACCCGCCAGGTTCCTCTGTCCATGGAATTCTCCAGGCAAGAATACTGGAGTGGGCTGCCACGCCCTTCTCCAGGGTATTTTCCTGAGCCAGGGGTCGAACACAGGTCCCCCGCATTGCAGCCAAATTCTTTACCATCTGAGCCACCAGGTGGTAAGAGCCCTCAGCTCTTACAGATAATGCACAGATATTGAGGAGGCTATTCTATGCAACATCTGTGTGCCTTTCCACCTTTGGAGAGAGCTTAAGAAGCATCGTGGGCCCACAGGACTGAGTGCCCTGGAGGAGAGAGACTGGAGAGGTCCCATGACAGCTGAAGAATGCCGCAGTTCCAGGGAGGGAAGCCAGATGAGGTACTGCAGGAATGAGCCGCAGCTTAGGGATAAGAGAGAGGGCTAGGAAAGTTTCTCTGTGCTGCCCACAGTCAACCGAGGAGACCAAGAGAAATACTGAAACAGGCTTAAAGAGATCAAATCATAAAATCTTTGGTTTGTTTCTCAGTCCCTTCCCCCAAGCAAAACAACTGTGTAGTATTAACAAAGGGAGACTATAATGTCTTTTCATAAACTACCCTTGCCGAGCCACAAGGAAACTGACCAGATAGTAAAGCCATTTCAGTTCAGTTCAGTTGCTCAGTCGTGTCCAGCTCTTTGCAACCCCAGGGTGTTAGAATCAAGATAGTTGTGAACTTCTCAGGCGGTGACTGACACCGTGCCAGTGCAGGGGACACCGGTTCAATCCCTGGTCCAGGAAGTAAGATTCCCACATGCCAAGTGGCAACTGCACCCTTGTGCCTAGAGCAATAAGAGAAACCACCGCGACGAGTAGCCCCTGCTCACCCCAGTGAGAGAAAGCCCACAAGCATCAAAGAAGACCCAGTGCAGCCTTAAAGACTAAGCTTGGAGACTAAAGCTGGCCAAGTGCATGCTCATTAAAATAAAAAGACTCAAGATCCTTGTTACCCTTGGAGGGGGTTTGGTGGTGGTGACTGGGGAAGGAGCACAGAGCGGCTTCCAGGTGTTTGGTCAGGCTCTATTTCTTTATTTGGGGACTGAGGACACAGGTGTGATTGTTTTGTGAAAATTCATCAAGTTCTAGTTTTATGATTTTTGGGCTCTGTGTGTGGTATGATTCAACTTTTTTAAAGACTCAGATTTGATCACAATGTGGGTAAAATGCCAATATAACATTTTAATTCATGGGAGGCTTGGATTTGTATTCTGATAAGCCTAATTAATTGGAATTTTCTAAGTTCCTCATGCTTATCTTATAGATTACATAACTATTCTTTACACCAAAAACATAAAACTATGTAGACATAAGCATGGCATCTCAACTAAATGCAATTATAATGACTAGTGTGATATGTAAAAATGAGGCAACACTGCAAACCATGTGGAACCACAGAATTGCTCTGCTTGCAATACCTCAATAAAAGAGTGTGTATTTAATATCAACAGTGATTAATTCATTAGTTAATGTCAGTTTAAATAGTAATTCCCAGATCACTAGTTAACTTTAAGAGCTTAGACATATTAAAGTAATTAATAAATTATTTTGGTTATCTGAAAAAAATTAAAGAAATTAAAAGAATAGACAGCATCCAAGTTCTTGAAGGTTACACAATCCCTTTTACAACCAGTCACAAAAAATCACAAAAGACTAAAGAAGTGTACAATTCCATGTACACAAATGTCCAAAATAGGCAGGTGTGTAGAGACAGAAAGTAGGGCAGAGGTGGGTGTTGGGACAATTGAGAAGTGCCACTAAAGGGCACAGAGTTTCTTTGGGGGATGATAAAAAACCCTCTGAAATTGGTTGCGTTGATGGTGACACAGTTCTATGAACTTACTAAAAGTCATTGACTTGCACACATTTTAAATGAATGAATCATGTGGTGCATCAATTATATTTCAGTAAAATTATTGAAACATGTTTTTTACATACTCTGGTCTGTATGGAATATACTTTTTCACTAGATTCAAATTGTAAGAATAAAATCAATGCAGTAAAAAATGTCCTAAAGTATGTTTATTAGGCTAATTTTATTTTTAAAGCCAAAATTTTAAACTTTAAATAACATTGTACCTATCATTTAGGCTGCACATTCAAAATATATATGTATAGAACTGTATTAAAAGCTTATATTGGTAAGCTTATGTATAATAAATGGGCTTCCTTGATGGCTCAGCTGTAAAGAATCTGCCTGCAATGCAGCAGATGCGGGAGATGTGGGTTGGATCCCTGGGCCAGAAAGACCCCCTGGAGGAGGAAGTAGCAACACACTACAACATTCTTGCCTGGGAAATCCCGTGGAGAGAGGAGCCTGGTGGGCCGCAGCCCACAGGGTCGCAAAGAGTTGGATGAGACTGAGCGAGTGCGCGTGAACACACACGTATAATAAAGTACTAAAAAATCTCCCTTGATCACATACCTGATCATGAGTATGTAATCTGTCCTTGACGTGAAGTAGTGAAATTGATTTGTATTTTTCTTTTGCGTAGGTTTTAGAAGGTTTCTGCTGTAACTTCCCAAATGTATACTATTTAAAGAGTCTATTTTAAAAAATTATTTGTTTATGGCTTCCCTGGGTCTTTGTTGCTCAGTTCAGTCACTCAGTCATGTCCGACTCTTTGAAACCCCTTGGACTGCAGCACGCCAGTCTTCCCTGACTGTCACCAACTCCCGAAGCTTGCTCAAGCTCACATCCATTGAGTCGGTGATCCCATCCAACCATCTCATCCTCTGTCGTCCCCTTCTCCTCCTGCCTTCAATCTTTCCCAGCATCAGGATCTTCTCCAAAGAGTCAGTTCTTTGCATCAGACGGCCAAAGTATTGGAGTTTCAGCTTCAGCATCAGTCCTTCCAATGTGTATTCAGGACTGACTTTCTTAAGGATTGACTGGTTGAATCTCCTTGTAGTCCAAGGGACTCTCAAGAGTCTTCTCCAACACCACAGTTCAAAAGCATCAATTTTGGGGGACTCAGCTTTCTTTATAGTCCAACTCTCACATCCATACATGACTACTGGGAAAACCATGGCTTTGACTAGACATACCTTTGTTGGCAAAGTAAAGTCTCTGCTTTTAATATGCCTTCTAGGTTGGTCATAGCTTTTCTTCCTAGGAGCAAGCGTCTTTTAATTTCATGGCTGCAGTCACCATCTGCCGTGATTTTGGAGCCCCCAAAAATAAAGTCTCTCACTGTTTTCATTGTTTCCCCATCTATTTGCCATGAAGTGATGGGACCAGATGCCCTGATCTTCATTTTCTGAATGTTGAGTTTTAAGCCAGCTTTTTCACTCTCCTCTTTCACTTTCATCAAGAGGCTCTTTAGTTCTTCTTCACTTTCTACCATAAGGGTGGTGTCATCTGCACATCTGAGGTTATTGATATCTCTCCTAGCAATCTTGATTCCAGCTTGGCTTCATCCAGCCCAGCATTTCACATGATGTACTCTGCATATAAGTTAAATAAGCAGGGTGACAATATACAGCCTTGATGTACTCCTTTCCTGATCTGGAACCAGTGTGTTGTTCCATGTCCAGTTCTAACTGTTGCTTCCTGACCTGCATACAGATCTCTCAGGAGGCAGGTCAGGTGGTCTGGCACTCCCATCTCTTTAAGAATTTTCCATAGTCTGTTGTGATCCACTCAGTCAAAGGCTGTGGTGTAGTCAATAAAGCAGAAGTAAGTGTTTTTCTGGAAGTCTCTTGCTTTTTAAATGATCCAGCGGATGTTGGCAATTTGATCTCTGGTTCTTCTGCCTTTTCTAAATCCAGCTTGAACACCTGGAAGTTCATGGTTCACGTTCTGTTGAAGCCTGGCTTGGAGAATTTGTTCCTTTGTTTCTGCCCTTTTTCTAGCTGCAGCAAGCAGAGGCTACACTTCAGCTGCCCTGAGCAGGCCTCTGATTGTGGTAGCTTCTCTTGTTACACAGCATGGACTCTAGGCATCAGGCTTAGTTATTCTGTGGCATGTGGAATCTTCCTGGACCAAGGATCAAACCTGTGCCCCCTCTCATTGGCAAGAGGATTCCCATCCACTGCACCACTGGGGAAATCCTAAAAGAGTCTGTTAACTTTCACAAAACTTTTGGAAATATAAAATCTATGAACGACTATAAGCAAACAAACAGAACTGTAAAGGATTCCTTGCTTCTTGAGCAGCTGGAATTCCTGTTTGTTATGTTGCCTTCTGCTGTAGTGTTCAAAGCATTGCAAAACTCTGGTTAGTAAAATAGCTAAAGCAATGGCCATTTCTTGTTCTTGGACACCTGGTTTCTTTTTGACATTGCTCTTCCCTGAAATTGGGCCCCACATCTGAAGTAATAAAATAGCTAGCCTGATTTTACACCCAAACCATCTTTTTTATTTCCTAGATAGCTACTAGGCAGCACCAAAGCTTCTTTCACCTTTTACCCTCAGATATCACACAAAGAGAAGAGAGATGCTAGAAATAAGTTACATATGGAGTAACACCGCATAGTTTCAGTTACCTCAATAGCATGCTTCTTTATTTATTGGATACAGAATATGGAGAAAGCTGCTTAATTAAAAAGAGAAATGCAAGAAACACAAGCTACTATCCTATTAGTTTCTACAGGTAAAGTATCACTGTGGCTATATTATTATAGAGCCTGTGTTGGATAGTAGCATATTTCTGTTCATGAATAAACTTCTAAGACGGTTTCTTTTAGAATGATAATAACTTTATCAGTTGGAGGTGATTGTGATATCCTTTACACTTTACAGACAGAGGTCATATCCTGGAGATTTGTCAAAACTTTCACTGTCTGTAACACATCTTTCCCTCTGGGACTGATGATCAATTAAGTCTTTATATAAGAGTTATTGAAAAGCCCCTTGGTTCCATCCTACTCTCCAGTAGGGAATTCCATTCTCTTTTGTTCTGATGTATTTAGTTGACACTATAATAATAAATGAAAGCAGAGCTATTAATACGTAGGCTTGTCATCAACATGTGGGTTTTGCTCTCTCTTCACATTTCTATAAATGCCCTTGTACATAAGTCAGAGATCTTCTGCAAGAAATGTCAAAGGAAAATCTTATAACCTTGGTCGTAAGGACTGTATCATGCGTGTGTGCTCCGTTGCTAAGTCGTGTCTGACTCTTTGCAACCCATGGACTGTAGCCCACTAGGCTCCTCTGTTCATGGGATTCTCCAGGCAAGAATACTGCAGTGGGGTGCCATTTCCTCCTCAGAGGAACCCAACCCAGGGTTCAAACCTGTGTCTCCAGCATTGGCAGGCAGATTCTTTACCACTGAGCCACAAAGGGAAGCCAAAGGACTGTATCAGATGCTCATTATTTTTAACAGTTTTATTGAGATATAATTCACATATTATTCAATTCACTCATTTAAAATGTACAAATTGGTGGCTTTTAGTATATTTACAGAGTTGTGCACCAACTACTTCAGTCAATTTTAGAACATTTTAGTTACTTCCCGTATAAATCCTATTCCATTACCCCTATTCAACCCCTCCATTGCCCCTAGGCAACCACTAATTGATTTTCTGTCTCCATCTATTTGCCTGTTCTGGACATTTCATGTAAATGGAATCATATCAGATGTAGTCTTTTGTGACTGGCTTCTTTCACTCTATACTTTTAAAGGCTCATCTGTTGTAAATATCAGTACTTCATTGCTTTTGATAGCTGGTTAATATTCCATTGCTCACTCATTCATCAGTTGAGGGACATTTGGGTTGTTTCTGCTTTTTAACTATTATGAATAGTACTGCTGTGAACATTCATGTGCAAATTTTGGTGTGAATGTGTATTTTTAATTTTCTTGGGTACAGACCTAGGAGTGGAATTGCTGGGTCGTATGACAGTTTCACATTCTTCTTTTAGAAGAACTGTCAGCTGTTTTCTAAAGTGGCTGCACTGTTTTATATTTCCACCAGCAGTGTACAATGGTGTGCCAACAGTTTTAACTATTAATACTACAGAGAATTAACTCATGAGCTCTGGCCTTTTGATGTGAATTGACTTTGCCTGGCAGGATGTACCAGAGCACTTAAATCCCAAAACTTCTGAAACTCCTTTATCTAGAAGCAGATAAGTCTGTAAGTTTGGACAGCTGATCCCATATTTGCCTACAGAGAATTCATCATGTAGGACTGAATGAAACCAGTGATGGAATGTGGATGGCATTATCTTGGAATGTTTTTATTTGTTTGTTTGTTTTTCTGTTCTGTACTCTGCTATACATATGACTGATTAAGGGCATTTGTGTTGCATCTCTAACCTTCAGTTTAGCAGGCTTTAACTGTTCAAACTAAAAGGTATACTCTTGCTTTTCAGACTGCACCACGTAGGATCTTAATTCTCTGAACGGGGCTCAAATCTGTGCTCCCTCCATTAGGAGCACAGTCTTAACCGCTGGACTAACCAGGAAGTCCAGGAATGGTCTCCCTTAGCACACGTCGTTAAAGGAACTATTACCCTGACTCTCCCTGATTATTAGCTTTGTGAATCCTTCCCATAAGTTTGTGTTTTATTTCAGCCAGTTTTAGAGCATTTTAATTACTTCCCAGGTAAATCCTATTCCTATTTTGACCCATCAAAATTCATGAAAGAAATAATATAGTATACTTCAGATCATCCAGTTTTCAGAAGCCAAGGACTAGTTGCCTCAGAATACGTGCCCCCTCATCACACTGCGTCAGAAACTAGGATGTACAAAGTGTCCTTCTCTGCAGCACCGTCCAGAAGAGAGGTCTGGAAGGCCCTTGCTTTCAAGTCGTAAGTTCAATTAGAATTGGTTCTCCTTCTCACCAAAGTATGATTGGAAGATCCACACATGTAAATCCAGTCAGGAGGGTCATATTTAGAGATGAATTTCTTTTTATGAGGTTTAAACCTTCCCATGGATAAGAAACAAGCACTGCATTTTATATATGGAAATGATGCTACAAAACCTTTCAGGGAAATGACTTATGGAGTCACAAGCTTACATGTCATAAAGGCTGCCATACTAGGCAGGCCAGAAACATTGACGAACTTGAGCTGCAAAAGAGATGTGGAAACTGATGACCAAACCTGGTGAGGGGAATTAGAGGGTGCTTGGTTTCTGTTCTCAGAGCAAACACACTGAGGCGGTCAGTATCAGGCACTTCTGGTGGAAGAAATAGAAACTCAACCCTACAGCTTTGTAACCATTTACAGGCAAAAGTTACCTTTCTGCTTCTAATATTCTGGCTCTGAGTTTGTTTCCCACTCAGCAAGGAGGCTTGCCCATTTATAGATGCCTCTTGTTGCACTCCTTATTTAAAACATGACACGTAGAATAATACTTACATAATTCAGGTTCATAGACTGCATTAGATAGCTACCACCAGACTGAATGAAACACCATACCATATCTGCTTAGAAATTCCTCTCAACCCTCCTATACTGTTGGTGCAGCCATTATGGAAACAGTGGAAATTCTTCAAAAATTTAAAAATAGAGTTGCCATATGATCCAGCAATCCCACTCCTGGGCATATATATATATACCCAGACAAAACTAAAGTTCAAAAAGATACATGCATCCCTATGTTCATAGCTGCACTATTAACAATAGCCAAAATGTGTAAACAATTTAAGTGTCTGCCAACAAACAGAGGAATGGATAAGGAAGATGTGGCACAAATATACAATGGAAAACTATTCAGCCATGAAAAAGAAGTAAATGGATGTTGCATCCATTTGCAACAATATGAATGGACCTAGAGATTTTCACAGTAAGTGAAGTAAGTCAGAGAGAGAGAGACAAATATCATATAATATCACTTATATGTGGAATCTAATATATGACCCAGATGAACTGATCTATGAAACAGAAACAGCCTCACAGACATAGAGGACACTTGGATTCCCAAGGGGGAGAGGACTGGGGGAGGGATCAAGTGGGAGTTTAGGGTTATCAGCTGCATACTAGTGTTACATGATGGATAAGCAATGAGGCCCTACTGCATAAGCACAAGGATCTATATTCAGTACTCTGTGATAAACTATAATGGAAAAGAATATGAAAAAGAATATATATATATATATATATATAATTACTTTGCTATACAGCAGAAATTAACACAACATTGTAAATCATTGTAAATCAACTACATTTCAAAAAAAATTAAAAATAAAAAGAAACTCCTTCCAAATATAGGAAGCTGGTTTAAAGAAATAATATTAATGTGGATACAAATATTTCCATCAATGATTATATTTTTATATGGCTACTTGCCTCCATTTTCTCAAAAAAGTAAAAAGTGATCAACTAGGTAAGAAACTTAATGGACATAGAGTCTTTTTTTTAAACCAAGGCATATCTTTAAAACTTATCTGAACCCAAAGAAGGAGTTGTGCAAAAGAAAAATTGTCCCAAATATGGTCCAGGATAGAATTTTTTTTGAATGATTTAATTCATAACTTCCTTCTGGAAATAAATTAAAATTTCTGATAAAAAAAAGTTAGAAATTTTTCTGATAAACTTAAGAGGATTAAGACTTATTCTGGAAACCCTAGTCACTTACCCACACAATTGACATCAGTCAAGAGTCTTAGTGACTTTCTAATTGAACATGGTTTTGGTTTTAAATCTAGTCTCACATGATTATCTAATTACTCACCAAAAGTACCCCTCTAAACTGGGACTACCAGAGGCCTTTCCCCTGACAGCAAGATGGTGATAAAACTTTAACTATAGTTCTAACTAAGCAGTCTCAAGAGTTCTCAACTGTATTCTACTTAGTTTCCTGTAAGAATGCTCACCTGCTTGTGAAGGTGAGAACCACAAAATTCAGACAAAGTAACACATGATGCTTATTGACCAAGTTGTTGGACATTTCTCGAACAGATTATTGAACACCTTTCTTCAAGATGAAACTATTCAGTGTTCTGTGCAGAGGAATGATTAAACTTCAAGTACCTCATATGATTAAAATGAAAAGCTGATAGACTTTGGCTTTATTCTACTCTTGGACTTTGATTTAGTCAGAGACTGAAGAAGATATTTGGTTATACTATAACCAGGAGCAAGGGGTCAATGACATAGAAGTAAGGGTCAATGACATAGAAAGTTTCCAGTGTTATAGCTAAGGTAAAAGTGCTGGCTACAGAATGTCCTTTCTTGGAGAAGGCATGAACTTTGCGCCATTGTTTCACACCAGTTTCTGCCCAAACTTCCAATACTTTGCAAATGTTCCTGACATACTTCCAGCAAAACCTATGTCTGTTGAAAAAGCATTTAATCACTGAGATGATTTCATTTAGGTGTAATGGTGGCTTCCCTTTGGATACCGCTCTTCTTTCTCAATCACCCTATTGCAGATGGAGGCATTGGGTCAGTGATTAAGCACCAATAGTTTTGGACATTTAATTGCTGTGTATTTTTAGAAAATCTCCTCACTAATTCTACTATGTGTTTCCCCCCTCTGAGTTTAATATAAAAATTGGCCCTTAGAAGAAATATTGGTTCCAACTGTACCATAATTTAACCTCTCCCTTGTTCTTGGACATTTAGATTTTTTAAAAACCTCTTTAAACTAGGTTGTGGCAAACATCTTTGTACATGTATCTCTGCTGCATTATCTTGTGTGTTATCATTTCCCTCTGAATTTCACTTCATTTTCTGTGAAGTTTACTGAGAAGAGAAAGTGCTGCTTTGGGGGACTTGGAAAAATTATTGTTTTAATGATTAAATTGGCTTCTGAGTGTAAGCGATGTTTGTGAAAATGAAAGAAAGAACAAACATCTAGTCAAGGGCGTGACCATCTCTTTTGGCTTCAGCTGATAATGAATGGCTCACCCCAAAGAACAGAACAGTCTGATCTGAAAATATAGAGCAGTCTCCACCACCTTGAAGCCTTTGATGGCTGTCAGCCTTGGCAAGCATCACATCTTTATGTGGGGAGGAAGGAGGTTGAGAAGCAGAAAGAAGGTCACCCCTAAGTCCCTGGAGATCAGGGGAGGACCCTACCTGGCACTTTAATCCTGGGTGCATATTGAAGTGCCCTGAACTAAGGGATCAGGACCCTGGACAGCTCAGTCGGCCTTGCCCTACCTTCACTACCCTCGTTCTTGGGCAAAGGGTTCCCCTCTTCATATTGGGTTTTACCTGTTTATTTATTAAGCAGAAAAGCTAACTGGTTAGCCCCAGGTAAAAAACCTCCTCAGTTTAAAGGGCCTAGGTTTTGTCATGGTAATAATGTCTAAAATACCTTTCCTTTTTACTCCTCTTTGAAGTTTATATGGTGTGATAAGAAAAAGAAGTCCAAGGTCCAAGGACGTATGACTGGTCATAGTAAAAATGAACTGGACTAATACTAAGTTCTTCTGATGCCACTGCATTCACTAATTAAGCAGTTACTGAGCATAAATAACATATGTGTTAGTTACAGTATAGACTAAGATTCTGTAACAAAGAGATCTCAAACACAGTGCCTCAAATCATGCCAAAGCATGCCTCTCTCACACATAACACTCCAGAGGTGGACAACGGATCCAGGGCAGGTGGGCTGCCCTTTTCCATGAGGTCATCCAAGGACCCGGGTCCTTCTAACTTGCTGTCTGGGTCCACAGACATTTCCTGTAAAGATCCGAATAGTAAATATTTTAGGCTTTGCAGGTTGTGCAATCTTTGTCACAACTGCCCAATTCTCCTAATGTAATGCAAAAGCATCCCTGTTGTTGTTTAGTCACTTCGTCGTGTCCAACTCTTTGGCGACCACATGGACTGTAGCCCATCAGGCTCCTCCTCTGTCCATGGGATTTTCCAGGCAAGAATACTGGAGTGGGTTGCCCTTTCCTTCTCCAGGGGATCTTCCCGACCCACAGATCGAACATAAGTCTCCTGCATTGCAGGTGGATTCTTTACCACTGAGCCACCTGGGAAGCCCAAAAGCAGCCATGGGCATTACATAAGCAAATGGGAATGGCCATGTTCCAATGAAACTGTATTTACAAAAGCAGGTTAGACTTGGCCCATGGGTTGTAATTTAATGACTCTTGCCTTTAGATGTTCTTTCCACCATCATGTTCATGTTCCAGACAGAGAAAGGAAGTGGATGGGTTGAAATTTCTCTTATAAAAACAAAATCCAGAGGTTAGCCACATAGTCATACAATGGAATATTCTGAAAATAAGAATAAATGAACCACAACTACACACAACATGGATGAATACCACAATATAATGTTAAGCAAAAGAAGCCAGACACAAAAGATTACATATTGATAGATTCCATTTATGGAAAACATAAAAACAGGCAAGCTAACATATGCTATTAAAAGTCAAGATAGTGGTTGCCTTCGAGGGGGTGGGGTCAGGAACCAGAAGTGGACACAAGAAGGCTTCTAGCTTCTGACGATATTCTGATCTGGAGGATGTAAGTTCCCACATGTAGGTATGTTCACACATGAAAACCCACTAAGCCGCAGCTTAATATTTGTTTACCTTTCTGTGTATAGGTTACACACCAATTAGAAGGTTTATATAAGTTGCAAAAAAAGAAAAAGAGTAATTCAAAAGTACTACACTATACTGTCTCTCATCTCTTATGCAAAACCAAATCAAAGGAGCACCCCAAACTGCAAGGGATCTAGGAAATGTGGTCTCTAGCTGGGTGGGCCATATGACTCTAAAATTCAGAGGGCTCTTTTATGAAAAGGAAGAAGGTAAAAATGTGTTCTAGAGACAGTTAGAAGGCTCTGTTACAGTCTGTGCAGCCATCCTGGTCCATGGCAGTTATCAAATCCCACTGGGCATGACCCGTGAGGTTCCCCTGGCAATAAAGTTCCCTGGTTAACCTGCTATGGGAATGCCATCATCGTCTGTAATTCTCTGCGTTGTCTGGATTTACTCTCTGTCGGGTTATTTGTCCATGATACTTGATAGCCACATTTTTTTATTGTCTTTTTTCCCTTTTTCTTTTTCTCCTCGGAACTTGAACATCATAGCAAGGGCTGCATCAGCCTTGAGGGAAATCTCAGAAATCTAAGCACTGATTTCCTTGAGCTTTTGAGCAGTTAAATTAGTAACTGGCTACCTCTCAAATTCCATATGAAAAAATAAGCCCTTGTGTATTTAAACCATTGAAATTGGGTCTTTGTTACCCGGAGCCAATCACAATTCTTAACTGATATGGAAAGCTTCCCTGACAAGATAATGTTTAAGCTGAGACTAGACAGAGCATGAGGTGGCAGATAGGGTAGCAGGGGAAAGTTCAAAGCCCTTTCCACTGCCTTCCACCACTAATTGCCGTCTTCCAGGAATAACCTGCCGTCTTCCAGGCAGGGAGACTAGGGGCTGCAGAGGTCAGGAGAGTTCAAGGTAAGATTAATTTGTCCAGAGGCGACATTTGACGCTATGCGGAAGGGAGGGCTTGGTAATGAACTCACATCTCTGTGTGTACGTTTCCTTCATGGCACTTATCACACAGCAGTCAACTGCATGATCCCTGGTGTGACCACAGGACTGCAGTCTCGATGAGGCCAGGGACAATGCCTGTGATTGTTCACCAGTAGCAAAAATCCTGGCGCAGAGCAGACCTGAATAATAGTTATTGGATAAGTTATAGCAGAAAGAACTGAACGAGAGGAGGAAGAAGAGAGACACAGGCAGGAGAGTGGAAAACCTTGGCTGGGGCAGGCACCTCTTGAACCACTGGGACACAATCCCAGTGACACTCCGCCAGGGCAGATTCAGACGACTGTGGTCCAGAGTCACTTTAGGGACCCACACTGGCATGCCTGTCCAGCTCACAGCCTTTCTCTCTTGGCTACTCGATGGGCGTGAGATTTGAGCCAGCATTCATAGCACTTCACCCTTGACCACAATAACTGATCCAAAATGTGGGTTTGTGACCCAGATTATCTGGATAATTAGGGTCCTGTCCCAGGAATTGTCAAACTGGAGTTGAGAAAAGAGACTCCTTCCCCCTCCGGCTATGAGGGTGTGAGCCTGGATTTCCCACAGTCTGGTCCAGCTGCCAGGAGGTGGCCAGCCTGTAGGAAAGAGCCTGATATCCAGAGAGAACTGGGAGAGACCTAGAGAGAGAAAGAGCGAAGGATCTTCAGGCTCCTGATTTCAATTACCCCTAAGGTTGGCTCCACTCTGCTCTTCCCAATTATACGAGCTAATGAATTCCTTTTAAATTTTTTTTGTGCTTAAGAAAGTTAGAATTGAGGTCCTTTTCTCGAAATCTATGAGCTGCCTTTTTCTCCAAAATACATCCTGAATCTGAGCACTTCTCACGATCTCCACTGCATTAACCTGGTCCAAACCACTACTGTCTCTTGCCTGGATGAATGCAACAGGCTCCCATCTCCTCTCTTGCTCCCTGACAAACCACTGTCCACCCAGCAGGCCAACTGATCCTGGATAAATGTCAGTCCAATGATGTCACCTCCAGTGATTTCTCTCTACATCCATACTCCTTATCCTGTTTTGGGGCATGATCTGCTTCTGTCTGCCCTCCAACTGTTCCATGCCACCTCCCATCTTCACCATGCTTCAGCTGCCTTGCCTTTTGTTGTGTGTTTCTCAGACTCATGAACCTCATTATTTCTTCAGCACCTTTGCACCTGCTGCCCCAGGTTTTTGCATAGTTAATTCTTCATCATTCAGTTTTTAGTAAAGTAATACAGTAATCATAGCCCCCCCATATCTGTATCATTTTGTATCATTTTGCTGTTGAAATTATCCACAGAAATTGTCACTAGTTGAAATTATTTATGTTTTACTTACTTTTTTTGTGGACTGTCTGTCCCCTAGAGTATGAGCTTCAGGAGACTAGAGACCTTGCCTGTCTGGCTTACCTGTGTCCACAGTAGGTGTTTGAGTAATATTCATTGAATGAATGAGTGATGGAATGAGGAGGAGCTGGAGTTCCGTTCAGGCCCTAGGTCCCCACTGCACCTCCTTTTCTCTTTCATCCAGACTGTTGGCCAGCATTAACTCATAGAGGAGCTTGCACCTGCCATGTGACTTCTTTCAACTTCTTTTGTCATTTGGGAAATGGGAACCCTACTCCTTGCTAAGCCAGCTCCAAGGGTTGTTGGAGATGCAAGGGGCTGGTGGGTAGCAAAGCCCACTGATGATCAGAATTGAATGTGTCTGGCCTGGTGGGGAACGCGTTGCTCCTGCCTCCGCACCAAGCCCTTGCTACTCAGGGCTGTTCAACCCGACCTGCTTCCTCCTCTCTGGGTCACCCACACAGCCTCATGCGCCTTGCCTCCCCACCCCCAGCCCTCCAAAGGTCTTATTTTATAGCTTCCTGTGAGCATATCACATGAGGCCATGACCCTCTCTGTGAGAAAGCAGAGGCTGTAAAAGGCCAGCCTTGGCTCCCTGCTCCGTGGTTAAATATTGATAACCAAGGAAATAGAGGCCCAGAGTGGGCATACCACACATCCCCCTGCAATGATGGTGCTCCAGACAGAGGGTCCTGGCCAGCCTGTTCCTCTGGGCTGGCAGGAGGGTTTGGATGTTTTCTTGTTAGTTGAGGCCAACAGATAAGAAGGAAAGTATTGGGCTCCTGGTTCTTGCTGACTGTGAAAGTCAGGTGGAGCCTGTTTGCCATCAGCGGCCACTCATTCAAGAGGTCAGTCACCCCGAAGCGACAGAGGAGGCTCCGGGCCTGGGCGTGTGCTAAATGCACAGCTCCCAGATGCGCCCGGCTGCCACAGGCCCTGGCGCACTGCCCCCCGAGTGACAGCTCTGCAGGAGGCTCAGGCGCAAAGACCAGCCGGGGTCCCCTGAAAGGAGGAGGAGGAAGAGAGAAATCAGTGCTGCTCCCACCAGCAGACCAGACAAGTCCTCGGAACCCGGGATCCAGGGTGAGTGTCTTCAACCTGCCGTGGGGATGGGGTGGCGGGTGCCAGGTCTTTGGCAGGAATCATGTCCAAGGGCAGATAGTTAAGTTCTGATTAAAGGGCAGGAATCTCATACTGAGTGAAGTAAGTCAGACACAGAAGGAGAAATATCCTATGACATCCCTTATCTGTGAAATCTAAAAAGAAATGATACAAATGAACTTACTTACAAAACAGAAACAGACTCACAGGCCTGGGGGAGGGATGGCTAGGGAGTTTGGGATGGATTCTGTGCACACTGCTATATTTAAATGGATAACCAATAAAGACCTACTGTAGACCACAGGGAATTCTGCTCAATGTTATGTGGCAGCCTGGGTGGGAGGGGAGTTCTGGGGAGAGTGGATACATGTATATCTATGGCTCAGTTCCTTCTCTGTTCACCTGAAACCGTCAGAACATTGTTAATCAGCTATACTCCAATACAAAATTAAAAGTTCAAAAGAAAAATAAAAAAGAAAAGATAAAAATATAAATAAAGCAGGAATCTTCTTGAGGGGCCTAAGAGAACATGTCAACTAAATGCAATATGATATCCTGGATGGGAACCTGAAGCAGGAAAAAGACAATAACAGAAAAGTGAAATGCAAATAAATCATGATGTGTAGCTAATACTTTTTTAAAAATTCAGAGATATTACTACTATGCTCTCTGTAGAAGAAAACTGGATAAGGGCTTTGAGGGGAATGTATCCTTTGCTTCTGTAACATTAACGTAGAGAGGGCCAACGTGTATCCATCTTATCATTTTGTTTCATTTGTTGGTATATTTTTATTATAACAATATTATGCATGTTTAAAACATACACTCCACTGTGGGCATCAGTCCACATGCAAATGTGTACACGTTTCTGATTAGTTCCAGTACCACACTGTCTTGATTACTGGAGTTTTAAAGTGAGTCTGGAAGTTGGGTAGCATCAGTCCTCCAACTTTGTTCTTCTCCTTCAATACTGTGCTGAGTGTCCTGGGCCTTTTGCATCTCCTCATAAACTTGAAATTCAGTTTGTCAATATCCATAAAATAACTTGCTGGGATTTTGATTTGGGCTGCCCTGTATCTATAGGTCACATTGGGAAGAACTGACATGTTGATTAGTTCCACTCATTAGACATCCAAAATTGGAATTGTTGTCCGGAAAGGTATAAGTACAATAGATACATACTTTTTTATTGAGGTACAGTTGATTTACAATACTATATGCTTCAGGTGTATAACATAGCTATTCAAAATTTGTAAATGTTATACTCTGTTTATAGTTTATAGACTATTGCCTGTATTCCTTGTGCTGTACAATATATCCTTCTGGCTTATTTATTTCATACATAGTCGTCTGTATCTCTGAACCCCCTACCCCTCTCTTGTCCCTCCCCATTCCCTCTTCCCACTGGTAACCACTAGTTTGTTCTCTATATATCTGTGAGTCTGTTTCTTTTCTGTTATATTCACTAGTTTATTTTATTTTTTAGATTCCATGTATAAGTGATGTCATATAGTATTTGTCTATCTTTGTCTGACTTATTTCACTTAGCCTAATACCTCCACGTCCATCCATGTTGCTGCAAATGGCAATATTTCATCCTTTTTTATGACTGAGTCCGTTGTACAGATGTACCACATCTTTATCCATTTCTCTGTCAATGGACATTTAGGTGGCTTCCATATCTTGGCTATTGTAAATAATGCTACTATGAACATCGGAGTGAATGTATCTTTTGAATTGGTGTTTTCATTTTCTTTGGCTAATATATGCATACAATAAAATACACACAAATACACAAAATATGTGTTTAGTATACATACAAAATATATACATTTAAAAATATAGTTACATGTATTGTTTTCACAAAGGTAGTATGTACTCAGGAGAAATGTATACAGTACAGAAGTGTTCAGAGTGGATGTCCCGTGGATCTAGACCCCAGCCCACTTCCCTAGAGGGAGTTGGTGTTGGCATCTTGACCTCCATGTTCTTTCCTCTGTGGGTGTATGTTGGGGGAGGGGCTGGGTGTTCTGCATATGCAACAGGGGTCTGTGGCCAATATTACTAATTAATCCAGGCATTCCTGCATCTGAGACTAGACAGACGATCACAACCGTTAATAAGTGCTCTGGACAAGTTGGAGCTGGAACACAAGATCACATCGATTAGCCATCCCTGTAATTTGTCTTCCCATTATTCAGTATATATATCTCCTTCAAATGAGTAAGTAGGTAGTGGGCATCTGAGTCCTTGAAACTCTTTTTTTAAAAAAAAGTCTTTTTCTCTGACTTCCATCTCTGTCTTGGCATGTTAGTAGTGTAGTGATGGTTTAGTTGCTAAGTTGTGTCCGACTCTTGTGACCCATGGACTGTAGCCCGCTAGGCTCTTTGGTCCATGGAATTTCCCAGACAAGAATACTGGAGTGGGTTGCCATTTCCTTCTCCAGGGGATCTTCCCAATTCAGGGATCAGATCTGCATCTCCTGCATTGCAGGCAGATTCTTTACCAACAAGCCACCCAGGAAGCCCTTGGCACATGAATGATGATTCATATATGAAAAACTTGGCTCAGTATTATATTTGTATCAAAATATTTTCCTTCAAAATCTGTAGATGTTTGTTCAGTTTTCTCAGAGCATTTAGAGTTGGAGAAAACTCTGACGTCAGTCTTTTTATTAGTACCTTGTTTTTTTGTTTGGCTGCTTGCCATCCAGTTGTTTTTGGATGTTCCTGGCTGAGCCTGCAAAGGCTATTTTGGATTGGACATCAAGAGAGGGGGGATTTTGAGATGGCCTCTGGCCTCTCTCTGCCTTGTCCTCTTAGCCCTATGACATGTTTTCATGATTGGTTTGTTCAAAGCCCTTTACTTTGCTCTCCATTTCTGTTCCCTTTTCCTCCCCTCTCCCTCCCACACGCACTCCCGCACCAGAGATAATTAATGTGTTGAATGTGTCTTTTTTAAAATGTGTCTTTGAAAAATGTGTATTGTTGTTTTGTATGTGTGTATTTTGAATTTTCATAAATGGTGTTGCATGCTCCCTTATGATCCTTGGGGATACTTTCTTTGGGATATGAATATGCTCAGGAGTAGAACTGCTGGGTCACATGTACACTTGCTTTGACTGATTGCTCTCTAGATGGCTGCTCCAGTCTACACACCCTGGCAGTGCATAAGGCTACAGCCCCAGAACCACACCAACACCTGGCATTATCCACCTTCCAAAGTACGCCAGTCTAAGAGATGTTAAGTGGTGTTTCTTTTCATTTTAATTGTCATTCTTCTGATTTCCAAAGTTTAAGCATATTTTTATATGCTTGCTAGCCTTTTGAGATTCCTGTTTTGTAAACTGTCTGTTTGTATTATCTATTAGGATTCTAGTCTTTTTCCTATTAATTTGTTAGAATTCTTTGTACATTTTAGATATCAGTTTCTTCTGGGTTTTAAGCATCACAAGTATCTTATCCCAATCAGAAATGTGTTTACTACTGTATTGATAGTATTCTTCATTGAACAGATCATCTTATTTTGATATAATCAAATTCAACAGTTTTCTGTTGTTATTCAATGATTTAAGCTTGTATGGTTTTAAGAAGTGCTACCCTACTTCTATTAACTTTGCACTTTTCCTCATGCATTTAGGCCTCTAACATTGGAGTCTGTTTTTGTGTATGTTGTTTGTTAGATGTGCATGTGCATGATGTGCACTCAGTTGTGTCCGACTCTTTGTGACCCCATGGACTGTAGCCCGCCAAGCTCCTCTGTCCATGGATTTCCCAGGCAAGAATACTAGCAGGGGTTGCCATTTACACCCCCAGGGGATCTTCCCAATCCAGGAATTGAACCTGCATCTCCTGCATGGGCAGGTGGATTCGAGCCACCTGGGAAACCCCTAGATGTGCAACTGGTCTTCCTTTTCTCCATAGAGTGAGCCAATTTTCCTGACACCATCTACTAAACAATTCCTCCTTTCCCTACTGGTCAGCAGAGCTATCCTTACCTTAGAAATATCAAGTTTCTACATGAATATAGGTCTGTATGAAATCTCTGTTCCCATGCCTTGGTATAATGACTTGGTTTTATGTCAAAACCACGTTTTTTTATTATAATACATCTCAATATCTGATGGGACCAGTCTCCCCTCTTAGTCTTTTTTTTGATGTTTATGTGCTCAGTCCTGTCTGACTCTGCAGTTTACTTTGTCTATATAAGTACTAGAATAAGTGTATCAAGGTCCTCAAAAAACATCCAGTTAGAATTTTGGCTGAGATTGCATTGAATTTATAGATTTATTTGGGGGTAACTGATATCTTAGTAAGTTTATCCTGTCTGAAAACATAAACCTCTATTTATTCAGATCGTTTATTATTAGTATCTTGTTCTAGAGTTAAAAAATGTTCTTCAGGGGACTTCCCTGGTCCAGGAGTTAAGAACTCCATGCTTCCACTGCAGGGGGCACAGGTTTGATCTCTGTTTGGGTAACTAAGATCCTACATGCCCTGCAGCACAGCACCTCCCCCCCAAAAAAATTCTTCACATGCTACTGTCCTACTGTGGGATGCTGCTACTGCGCTACTGTGGGATGCTGGGATGCTACTGTGAATGATCTTATTTTTATTTAATTTTCCAGTTTCACTGATAATGGGAGAAATACTATTTCGAGCTTGTATACAGGAACTTCAGTTAATGCGTCTATTAGTTCTATTGTTTATTTTTCTAGGTATTAATAGATGATCTTGTCATCTGAAAATTATGAGTTTTAACTCTTTCTTATCAAGTCTTATACTTCCTTTTCTTTCCTTATAACACTTGCTAAGACCTCTAGGACTGTATTAAACTGTAATGGTCCAAATTTAACCAGCAGCTACCTTTGTCTGGCACTTCACCATTCTCCACTCTGGGTCCTGGGCATGTTGATATCCAGGAGAGAGACTGATAGGCCCAGCCTTCGTCACGTGGGGGAGACAGGCACCTGAGATTGGCCAGCACAGGAAAATCTGCTGCTAAGGAAACTTGGGGAAGGAGTGGGGTGGGCTGCAGAAGCTGGAGGGGATGCTGGGCAGGCGAGAACTGGAGAGACCCTGCAAGGGTTGGTCCCACAGCCCGTCAGTGGCTTAATCCTCCCCACACCCGCGTCAGTGCTCCTCCCCACGTGTAAGGAATTTTAACAAAGATTTGAGTGGCTCCCACTTCTGTGGTCTCTGCTCAGGCCCCACCTGTTCCAGGAGTTCCAGCTATTTCAGTCTTGTAACTTTGGGCCCAGGGAGGGGCAGGGTTCGGGCAGGGAGGGGAGAGTAAGCTGGGGTGGGATATCCATTCATGCTCCGTTCTTCGTTCTTCGTTTCCAGGAGTCTTCAGGCCTTTGCCAAGGGTCATAACCTTAGTAGGCCAGGAGAGCAGCTGGGGGCGAAGGGGTCTGAGAACTTCCTTGTCAGAAACATATCCCAACCAGGAGCAGGAGCATGAACTACAGTGAGGAGCTAACCAGAGCCCCACCCATCACCGAGGTGCCTCAGGAGCTGCTGGAAGAAATGCTTTGGTTTTTCCGAGTAGAAGATGGTAAGTGGTGGGGATGGGTGGTGGGGGTGCGCTCTCCTGGCTGAAGCCCCCATCATGGTCCCCTGCTCCATGGCAGGCTGCACATTTCCTCCAGGGCAAGAACTGAGGCTGAGGGTCTCACTACCCAGAGGCGCCTGGCTAAACTGCACCTCCTTTCCTCAGGGCTGGTCACTCATTTACTCATCCATGCTGTCATTCACAAATACTTATTAAGTTCCTTCTGTGCACCAGGGACTCTTCTCAGCATGGGGGTTACAGAAGTGAAAACACACAAAAATCTCTGCCCTCATAGAGCATTCCTTCTAGTGAAAGAGAAAAAGCAACAAATGACTAAAATGCATAGCATGCTGGTGAAATGAGTAATAAGGAGAAAATTTAAGCCAAGAAAGGAATAAGAAGTGTGCA
The DNA here is from genome assembly GCF_910594005.1 of Cervus elaphus. Classification (NCBI taxonomy): domain Eukaryota; kingdom Metazoa; phylum Chordata; class Mammalia; order Artiodactyla; family Cervidae; genus Cervus; species Cervus elaphus. The sequence goes on along the minus strand of NC_057826.1, from coordinate 88,014,814 downwards.
GGGAATGTAATGTGGTCAAGGAAGGACTGGCTTAGAAGCTGATGTTTAAATAAAGGCTTGCGGGAGGTGACAGAATTAGCCATGCAGATTATGTGGGGGAAAGGCATTCCTGGTAGAGGGAACAGTAGATGCAAAAGCTCTGAAGCTAGATGCTGCCTCATCTGGATACAGTATGGACAGATCCTGATTATCCAAACTCAGATTAGCTACTTTATGTATTATCTACAGGCAGCTTGTCAAATCTAATTTAACTGCCACCGTTTCTTCCCTCCCTTCCTCACTTCTTTCCTCCCTCCCTCGCTTCCTTCTTCCCTTCCTCCCTCCCTCCCTCTTTCCCTTGTACTGCACTTGGCCAGCCCCTAGCAAAGCTCTGAAGATGGTGAAGTTTATCTTCACTACACACTTCCTTTCCCCACTATTATTATCCCACTGCAGTGCTGTCTCCCCCAGGTACATGAGAACTTCCTTGGAGCAGAGATCTCTTCTCCCCCTGTCCCCTACTTTGGACCAGGAGTTCCCCGGCTCATCTTCAGCTTGGTTAGTCTCTCTCTACAATATGTGGCCCATAGCAGGGGGAAGCTGATGCTGTGAGTTGGTTTGTTAGGGGCCTGAGGGGCACCCGGCCTGTCCTCAAGGCTCCATCCTGTGTGTCCCTCCCCAGCAACTCCTTGGAATAGTTCCATGTTCGTCCTGGCGGCCTTGGTGGTCATGATAAGCTTCATCCTCTTGGGAAGGAACATCCAGGCAAACAGGTGAGGAGCTGGTCTGGGGGTGGTCTCTGGAGGGTGGGGAAATCTAGAGAGGGGTCATCTAGAGACCTCAGCTGTCCACCCTCTGGGTCAGCAAAATGCAGCCTGCAGGGTTTTGTTTGAGAACCCAAAGCTGCAGAAAAACTAGCAGCTGTCCTCGAAGACCATTCCCTGGCCAGCAAGCAGGGCGGGGGCTGGTGTGTCTCAGAAATCAGGATCACTGGCTCTGGAGTCATACAGGCTGGGTTCAGATACCAATTCTGCCACTCACTAGCTGGGCAAGACACTCAGTACCTCCAGGCTGGCTTCTCCTTCTATAAATGGCAACCGTGATGGATTCTTTCCTCCTAGGATTGCGGGGAGTGCTCAGTGGGGGCTTTTGTAGAATTAGGGATGTGGTTAAATGGGAAAACCTTGTGCTACTCCAAGGCCAAAAGCAGGGCATGGATAGAGACCTGAGATCATTTGGGCTCCTGGGTAATTCTGACATTTTTATAACAACAATTCTCCTTAACCCTGGATGAACAAACAAATCACCTGCGTAAGAATGTTAAACACAGGTATCTGTGCCTCACCTTAGAGATTCTGATGCAGAGGGTCTGTGGGGGAGGGGACCTGGGCACTGGCATTTTGTTAAACTCTCTGGATGAGTCCAGGACTAACTTTTGAAAGCTCCTTGAGGGCGGGAACTACATTTGACTCAACTTTGCTTCCCCAAGCAACTGGTACAGTGTCAGATTCTGGAAGTTATTCAACAAATACTTGGTTCACTCATTCCCATTCATTCATTCAATAATTACTATATCCTAGTAACTAGCAGTAACTTTTAAACAGTAATACTGAGAATCCCTCCTCAGATCTGTATCGTGGTTTGCACATGGTTTTGAAGGCACTTTCACTTTCTCTCACTTGATCAAACCGGCCCGGTACGGTGGGGCTGGCACAAGTTACTTACTCCCACTGTACAGAATAAGGTCACTGAGGATCCATGGAAGAGTTGGCCTAACCTTCAAGCTCTTCTTCCTGTGCTATATTTTATGTCATCTGTGAATCATCCTCATAGTTCTGCTATAAAGCCAGAAAGAAAGAACTCAGTGCCCTTCGTTCACATCAGTAACTAGTCGTGACGAACCGCTACAGCTCAGTCATCATTCATTCCACAGAATAAGCCGAGCATTGCTCTGCGCCAGGCTCTGTGCCGAGAATGGGGACCACAGGGCTGGACAAGATAGACTCAGCCCCGCTCATGGAGCTGACCGTTTGGTGGGGAGACAACTGTAGTTGAGAATGACAGGTGATCACTGTGGGATATATAGAGGTGGGATCTAGGGCCTTGCGGGCAAAAAAGAGAGGGAGGCTGGGCTGACCAAGGGACAGCATGCCCCAAGCTCAAGGGAGGAGCAGGAGGGCCCCTGAGGCTGTGGTGTGGACGGTGGGGGCGGGAGGAAAGGGAGGTCAAGAGGCAGCAGAGCATCCGAAGGAGTTTTCAGGTTCTAGCTCATAAGCACTGGGGAGCCAGAGAAGAGCTTTGCTAAGGACATGAAAGGTTTATGTTTTAGCAAGATCAGTCTGCTAGAAGGACCCAGAGGGGTAGTGCCTCTGAGAAGGTGACTTTTCCTCTCTCAGCCTGTCAGGAAGCATCTGCCTCAGCAAAGTCACCTCGGAGACAAGGCAGCTGTCCTCAGGAGCAGCAGACAGTCAGATGTTCCCTTATGACCCAAACAGATTGTCTGGGCAGTCAGCTCAAACCCTGGCAGGGTCCCTCCACTATTGCTAGGAGATCTAGGGGTGGGGACTTGGAATAGAACCACCTCAGAGGGAAGACGTTTGGGTAAGTTACTGGTACGAAGGCTGGATCTTGGATGCCAGGTTCCAGAAGTGGGCAGTGGGGAGCCAGTGAAGGTATTTGAGCTGAGGACTCTGGAATCATGGCTGGTATGTGCATGAGACATAAGCACCTAGAGGCAGAAGGATTAAGTAGGAATTTCCTGCTACAGTCTGTCTAGGGATGGAGTGGAGTGAGGGTGGGGATGGGGTAATAAGGACTACACTAAGCAGGATGAAAGTGTAGCTTGGTGAAAAGAACACAGGACTCGGAGTCAGGAGAGAAATGCATGACCCAGGCACATGCTCTCAGGCCCCTCTGAGCCGTATTACGTCACTTACAAGAGGAGCTACAGTAGCTGAGTTCACAGGTGGCACTGGGGGTTTGGTAAGACGATGCATGGACAAGTCTAAGATGTTTCTCTGCCAAAAACCCATCAAACCATCTCAGCTTTCTCCCCAGACTGTTCCCAGAACTCTGCACTGGATTTACCCCCTCAAACTTGCTAACCCACTTGGGAGCCCCAATCACTGCTCCAACTACTTGGTACCCCAACACAGGGAACCCACATTCAATAGTGTTTTCTCTCTTCCCAGAAATCAGAAGAAGCTGCCACCAGAAAAACAAACTCCAGAAGCCCTGTACTTGGCTGAGGGCGGAAACAAAGATGACAACAACCTGACCGTCCTAACAGAGACTTTGCTCTCTGAAAAGCCAACTTTGGCCCCGGGAGAAATGGATGCAAAATGCAGGGATGTGCCGCTGGTCCGTCTTCCAGACCCACAAGAATCTGAAAGCTAGTCAGGGTGCAGGGCAGTGCCCCCAGAGTGTTAGCAGACAGAGTGAATGAACTGCAATCAAACTAAAACCCGGTTTTGAAAAAAAGGAACAAAACCTTTTTATTAAAATGCTTCTGGATGTGGGCAGTTGGAATTGCATAGTTTGTTCAAATGGCGGTGGGCCACACATAAGTGGCTTGGAGTGAAAGTGTGAAATCCAGAGCCAGCCTGTGGGTCAGGAAGCCTGGTGAGACTCCTCACGTGGTTTTGAGGAGTTCCCAGCCTCCCTCTGACCTCGGCTTCTCCCTCTGTAGAATGTGGCTGAAACCTGGGTTGGAGCTCTTGTTTTCAATCCAAGCTCCTGGAAGGGCTGAGTAAGGAAGGGTCAGGGTTCTGGGCTCAGAATTCCTTCCCCTCCCTTCTCTCCGTCTGATCCACCAGGGAAGCCCTGGACAGAGGAGCCTGGTGGGCTACAGTCCATACAATCACACAGAGTCGGGCATGACTGAAGTGACTTTGCATATATACACTCCCTGCTCTCCACTGCAGCCCTCTCCTTTTTTTTATTTTATTTATTTTATTTTATTTTTCATTTATTTTTATTAGTGGACAGCCCTCTCCTTTACCTGCTGATCTGCCAAGGGTCCATGAAAGACTTCCTTTGGAATGCAGGGGCCCTGCGGTAAACAGAGCTAGAAAACCATGAAACCCCCTGCCTCTGAGGCCTTTCTCTTACTAACCATGGGATCCCAGAGGAGTGTCTTGATCCCATGTGTGAACCACCGTGTTGCAGCACAAGCTGGGGTGGCAACCCCAAATAATTTATGCAAAATTTATGAACCCAACAATGCTGTAGGTTCTATCTTACAAAAGGGGACTTTGAACACACAGACCTGTTACCAAAGGTCCGAGGTCCTGCCGTCCCAGACTAGAGACAGAATGCGCAGAACACCGTTTCTCCTTACTGGATGCCTGGTACACCCAGTGTGGGCTCCCTGGAGTTCTGGGTGATTGTCATTGGAGAGGACAACTTTATTCTGCAGTTTTGATCAGTCAACTTGAGAAGGCTGGTCCTGAGGGTCTGTGGACAGAGTCCTTGACTTAAGGTTGGAAAATACAGGGGCCTTGCCTCCCGGTGAAACACCCCGGAGGCTCCCTGCACTGGCGAGCCTGCAGCACTTCCCCTCCACCTTCACTGAGAGACAAAGCACTGGAAATAGCCCTTCCCCAGACACCTTTGCTTCTCACAGGTTAGGAAGGACTTCTCAACTAGATTTTACTTGAATAAACTGTGGGGTTTGTGGCCGGGGGGTTCTGCGAGGACAGAAGACAAAGGGAGGGTCAGGCTCCAGCCCCCCAAAACCTGCCCCTGCCCTGCCCTGCCCGTCCACCAGGAGGTGCTGGGACTTTAGGGTGGGCTGCTCTCCAGCCTCATGAAGGCCTCATGAAGCTGTCCACCCAGAGCCGTCCCCTAGGGGCTGCCACATCAGGCCAGGCTGGAGCTGGAGCAGGAAAGGGGGTGATGGCACCAAGGTGGCTATTGCAATTTTCTTCCATTTCCGGCTCCAGGTCTCCACGTTGTCACAGTGGCGTTTCCTTCAGGGTGAGGGATACAGTGGTTAGCATGGAAACTAAGGCCTGGAGGGAACAGGAGCAGCATTCCTGTCTGTCCCTACGGCTCCTACAGTGATCTGGGTGTCAGGGACACTGTCTGGCGCTGGAGGAGGCGTCAGCTGTCCGCCGGACAGTGAGGGCTACTGTTCCATCAGAAGGAAAGCCGGTGGTGAGAAGCCAGCCCCTGCCCAGCAGACCGCCCAGTGCCGAGCTTGGGGTCCTGAGCAGGGGCCCTCAGAAGATCTTGAAGCCCTTCAGTAGCGTCAGGGTGGGTGCCTTGCGCTTGCTCTGAGCCCGGGATGACTTCACAGTGACCAGCTTGGCCTGTGCCACAGCAGGCATCTCCTTCAGGCTGGCGGTAGAAAGTGTGTTGAAGGTGCAGCTGGCCAGCCCATGGCGGGCCGTGAGTGGGGCCTGGTGATGCACAGCTCTCTCCTCCGAGATGAAGAGAGGCCTGGCCAGGGAGTTCTTCTCCAGCTCCCGCCGCGCCTCCCGTACCGCCTCGTGGAAGACGTGCTGCACGTGCTCAAAGTCCAGGCAGGCAGAGACCTCGAAAAACAGGCACCCGAACCTGCCTGCCAAGGCGGCGCCCTCTGCCTGGGTGACCTGCCTGGCGAGGAAGCAGGGGGAGTCAGGGTTAGGAGCATCCGGGTCAGGCAGGCCCGGCCCTACTCCCCGCTCCTCGCTTACCAGCTCCATGACCTGGAGCCATCTTCATCTCTCTGAGGCTCAGCTTTACTCATCAGTAAAATGGGAGAATGACAGCTGCCTCTCAGGGTTGTTAAGAAGATTAAGAAAGACGATTTGTGTCAAGGGCCTAGCACAGGGCTTGCTCAGTGAATGGCAGCTGATGTCACCTAAGCCAGAATGTCAGAACGAGGCTGAGGGGAAGGGAGAAGCTGGCCCAAAGTCCCTGCCTAGACCCTGCCTGTGGCCAGAGGAAGATGGCCGCTCTTAGCCCCATATCTCCTTGGCTCAAGTCCTGACCAATGCAAAACTGGGTAGTCAAGATATACCTGGAGTGACATGCAAGTTAGGCCTTGGAGAACAAAATGAAGCAGGGCAAAGACTAACTGAATTCTGCCAAGAGAATGCATCAGTCATAGCAAATACTTTTTCAACAACACAAGAGATGACTTTACACATGGACATCACCAAATGGTCAATACCAAAATCAAATTAATTACATTCTTTGTAGCCAAAGATGGAGAAGCTGTATACAGTCAAAAAAAAAAAAAAAAAAACAAGACCTGGAGCTAACTGTGGCTCAGATCACCAGCTTCTTACAGCAAACTTCATGCTTAAACTAAAGAACACTGGGAAAAACACTAGGCCAGCCAGATATGACTTAAATCAAATCCTATATGAATTCACAATAGGGGTAACAAATAGATTCAAGGGACTAGATCTAGATAACAGTGTGCCTGAAGAACTGTGGACAGAGGTCTGTAATATTGTACAGGAGGCAGTGAACAAAACCACCCCAAAGAAAAAGAAAAACAAGAAGGCAAAGTAATTATCTGAGGAGGCTTTAGGAATAATGGAAGAAGAGAGAAGCGAAAAGCAAGGAAGAGAGGTACATCCAATTAAACTCAGATTTTCAAAGAATAGCTAGAAAAGACAAGAAGGCCTTCTTCAATGAACAGTGTTTAACAATAGAAGAAAACAACAAAAGGGGAAAGACTAGAGATCTCTACAGGAAAATTGGAAACATCAAGGGAGTTTTCCACCCAAAGAATCAAGATAGGAGAGGGAAACGTCAACAACCTCAGATTCGCAGATGATACCACTCTAGTGGCAGAAAGCAAAGCAGAACTAAAGAGCCTCTTGGTGAGGGTGAAGGAGGAGAGTGAAAGAGCCAGCTTAGGATTAGTATTAAAAACACCAAGATCATAGCATTCGCCCCCATTACTGCATGGCAAATAGAAGGGGAAAAGGGGAAAGTAATGACAGATTTCCTCTTCTTGGGCTCCAAAATCACTGTGGACAGTGACTGCAGCCATGAAATCAGAAGATGACTGCTTCTTGGCAGGAAAGTGATGACAAGTCTAGACAGTATGTTGAAAAGCAGACATTACTCTGCCAACAAAGGTCCATATAGGTCCTTTATCAAGGCTATGGTCTTCCCAGTGGTCACATACAGTTGTGAGAGCTGGACCGTAAAGAAAGAAGAACACCAAAGAATTGATGCCTTCAAACTGTGGGGCTGGAGAAGACTCCTGAAAGTCCCGTGGACAGCAAGGAGATCAAACCAGCCAATCTTAACGGAGATCAACCCTGAATATTCACTGGAAAGACTGATGCTGAAGCTCCAGTATTTTGGTCATCTGCTGTGAACAGACAACTCATTGGAAAAGTCCCTGATGCTGGGAAAGAATGAGGGCAGGAGAAGAAGGTTTCAGAGGATCAGATGGCTGGATGGCATCCCCAGTGCAATGAACATGAACTTGGGCAAACTCCAGGAGATGGTGAGGGACAGTGAGGCCTGGCATGCTGCAGTTCATGGGGTCTCAAAGAGTCAGACACGAGTGGATGACTGAACAACAACTCATAATGGTGGAATCAAGTATTTGTAACCACCTCTCATGATGATGGGATCAAGTATTTGTAACTTTCAGGAAGGTCCTGAAAGCATGGACATCAGGTGAGAGAAAAATACTGGCCCTTTGGTAGACCAGATGTCCAGAAGAGATGGAGTGGGGGCAGTCCCCGAGGGCTGGAGACCAAGGTTTCAATGGCTGAATCCCACTGCTGAGCGGCCTCACCCACCATCTGTGAGGATAATGACACAGCCTGTGAGTTTAGAGGAGACCCCAGGGTGAGTATGGAGGGAAAAGATTTCTGAGCTAAGGGTAATCTGGCAGAAGAAAAGCTTGGAGCAGGTTAGCCCATCAGACAGGGAGAGTGTCTAGGACAAAAAGGGTCAGGGCACAGCACAGAATCCATTTCCCACCCAAGGTTGGTATCCTGTCAGTTCACAGTTTCCTGAAGAACTCCTTTTGAAAGAATACTTGGTATTACATGCATTTGTGATGAACTTGAATCTGAAACTTTGTCAATGTGGTGGTTGAATAATGAGCTTTCAGAAACAAGGACCCCATGTGTGCATGCATGCATGTGAATGGCTGACCCCGCATGCTACATTATTACCCTTTTTGCTTGTTTTGGCATAGCCTAGCAAAAATGGTATCAGTGGTTTAGGAACCACTGCCCTAACCCACATTTTACCCTTCAGCTGCAAGACAATCATGGGAGACACTGGCCACTGCTCAGCAAACTTAGATTGACTGTGCCTGTCAAATCCTGACCTACCAACCTCGGGACTCAACCAAAGAAGGAAATGGGGATAAAGCATCATGACTCCTTCTTAGGGAACTGATGCTGCTTTGCTCTTTGCTCCCAAACCACTTTCAGACAACCCCTTGGGCAAATATTGGGATCAAAATAGTGGCCTACTTTTTTCCTTCATATTTAAAACTGGTTTATTCTCAGTCTGGTCTTCTGATTCCTCCTCTAGGCTCTGGGGGCTCTGATTCCACAAAGACTACCTTTTGGCTTTAAGTTCACACAACTTCCCTCATTCCCTGAGATGGAATTTGTCTGGGTGTGAGGGCATGCCCACCTTTGAAGGCTCCTACTGTGAATCTCCTTTGTGAGACCTCACCTCTTTTCCCCACCAGCCCTGGTCTATATCAAACGTCCCCTCCTTTCTAACACCAGTCAACGGGTCTTTGGCATCTGGGAAGCAGGGGTGACTGGCCTTGAGGAGGGAGGGGTGAGAGGAAGGCTGCCCTACCTCCCAGATAGACCAGCCACAAGGGATGGACGCCCCTGCTGGAGAGGGCCAGTGGGGTCACTCATCAGGTGAAGGCGTCACAGCCTCAAACACCTCAGGGGCCAGTCAGGCAACTTGAATGTGTGGGGAGGGGTAAGCCATGGGGACTGTGAGGCCTGTGGTCAGCTGGAGGGAGCATACCCCGCCCTAAAGCATTCCAGTTCCAGGTCTTTTAAAACACTGTGCTGGCCAAACAAAATATGACTGCAGTACTCATTGGTCATCTGCCCCCTGGCCCAGTTTGTGGCCTCTGATTGAAGTCCAGCCCTTTCTAAGAGACTCCTGCCCTCAGCACAGCCAACAGTGGGAGTGAGCCTGGGGACCTCACTTGGGGGAGGCGAGAGCTAGCTGAACCAGAGCAGACTGGCCTGACTCAGGCCGCCTATCAGAGCCTCTCTCTCCAGAACTGGAATTGGGCCCTGGATGACCAGCCAGCTGCAGGGAGTGGAAACAGAAGGTCATATAGTCTCAAGCAAGAAAGGGTGAAGCCAAGAGAGACCTCAGAGCCCCAAGAAGACGGAAGGAGTGGCCTCTCTTCCGACCTTCAGGGTCCAGCCCCTGTGCAGCCTGGATGCCTTTCCCTTCCTGCCCAGCACTGCCTGGAAGACCTGCCCACCCTGCACTCTTAGAACACGCCTACATCGGAGGGGATCACTCTTCTCAGCAGCCAAATCATCCCCGGAGATGACACGGCCTGGATGAAGGAAGCGAGCCCCGGGCTGTGGGACAGAGCGCGTGCTCACCTGTACTGGGCCATGTCCAGCTTGTTGCCCAGCAGCAGAGCCGGGAAGCTGCGCTGCGTCTCCTTCGCGTGCAAAGCGAGCAGCTCCAGGTAGCTGCTGCTGCCCTCGAAGCTCTGGCGGCTGTCGACGCTGTATACCACCAAGAAGGCGTGGGCCCAGTTCAGGTAGCGCTCACAGTTCCTGGGGGTGTCCTGGGACAAAGCAGGCAGCCTCAGTCAGGGGCAGAACAGGCGGGGGTAAAGGACTTTACCTGAGCTCCCTTCTCCCTCCCCTCTCCCCGCCTCCCTGCTCCCCAGGTCTTTGTACATTGTTCCCCAGCAGGGCCCTTTTCAAAGGGGCACTTGAGTGTGGATTTGGCCTGATGTGAAAGAAGACATTGTCTCTGAGCCTCACTCCCACCACCCAACCACAGACCGGGAGACCTTGGCCTCTGGGGCACAGAGCCAAGACGCTGGCATGGCCCCTGCTGAGACCTGGCTGTGCCTGGGCACTGCTGGTTTGGGGTCAGGTTCACGGTGCCCCTTTGGCTTCTGAGAAGAACTGGCATCGGGCCTTGGTAGGGGATGGTGAGAACATAGGGAGGTGTAGGTACTGGGCGGGGAGGGGGAGCTGGGGTCAGGGGAGCATCTGTAAACACACGTGTGCACCTGTGAACACGGGCACCAAACCCCGGAGCGCAGGATCTCAGAGCTGACACCGGCTCTCATCGCTTCTCCCCAGGCCCTGTCCTATCCCTTCCCATTTGGCAAATCAGTGGATTCAGGCTCAGAGAGCTCAGCACCTCAGTCAGGGACACACAACAGACTGGAGCTGAAAAGGTGTACAGATTCCCACCCGAGGCCCCCACTCTGGAAGCAGGACTCCTCCAGAGGCTGCAGGGATTCTCAGCTCCTCAGGGGTAATGGGGGGGTAATGTTACCAGGTCTGCAGTGTCCATGACCCTCAGGTGGACAGGCTGGTGGTCCACGGTCTCCTCGGAGCTGTAGGTGTCCTCTGTAACACAGACGATCAGCCCAGTCAGAGGCAAGCCGGCCACTCCAGGGTGGGCTGGGTCTGACTCCCAGCTTGCCTTTCTGCCAGACCCTGTGCACCCCTGGGGGGCTGGCTCTGGGGCTGGCTGAGCTGGGACCACTGAAGAGGCCTTGGCTCTCAGCCACATAGAGGACACGGGCCAAACCTCCCACCAAGGAGATGCTGCTGCACCTGTCAGGGCTCAGAGCATCAGAGGTCACTCACAGAACATGTCACAGAGGACGGGACGGTGTGCTGGTCCACCCACCAGGCCTGCAGAAGGAGGTGTGCGGCCCCTGGGCCCAGGGAGCAGCAGAGGCCTCGGGAACTACACTGCTAGCCCCTTCCTCCTGATCCCTAAGCTTCTCCACCCTCTTCTCCAAGCACAGCACCTTGCCCACAGGAAGCCCCTCGAAGACAGTCAGGACAATCCTCTTGCACTCAGTAGGGGAAGGGACATGGAAGGGAAAACACACAACGTGATTGAGACTGGGGACTCAGATCTTGTTTAGAAGTGCCAAGAAAGTTTTACACATAATCTTTGTCAAAATAAATGCAGAGGAATCTAGTAGAGTTGAAAGTTCTAGGTTGGAGATACGGAAATCAAAACCAATGTCAGCTACTTTTTAGCTGTGTGGCTTGGCCAAGTCTTTTCAACATTTTGAGGCTCTGTTTCCTAATTTTAAAATAAGGATAACGTGGGACTTCCCTGGTGGTCCAGTGGCTAGGGGGCCTGGGTTTGACCCTTGGTCAGGAAATCAGATCCCACATGCCACATCAAACACCTGGCTCAGCCAAATAAAAAAAAATTTAAAGTAAATAGGGATAAAGTGATAACACTGGCTGACAGTTTTCAAGTTTTTACTCTGTGTCAGGCACTGTGCTAAAGGCTTGTCCCTGCACCATCTTCAAGGGCTGTGGGAGGACTGGATGGGCCCCTAGGCACGGACCTGGCCCTCCGCAAATGCCTGGCAGAGGACGCTGGGGACATGGTGCTCCAAAGTTTCACCATTCCTAGGCAGGTTCACATTCCTAGGTGATTTTTTTTTTAACTTTTTATTTTGAAATAATTTTAGACTCATGTAGAAGTTGCAAAACAGTACATAGAGTTCCTGTGTACCCTATCCCCCACCTCTCTCCCCTCACCGTTAGCACCTTATATAACCATAGTACAAGGATCAAAACTAGGAAACTGACTTTGGTACCATACTATGAACTGAACCACTGATCTTATTTGGATTTTTATATATTTTTTTCAAAGTTCTCATGACTTCAAACCTGAGAAACAGTCAAGTGGCCAGGCCTGCAAAGAAGACCTCACTGTCACAGGCAATTGCTCTCCCCACCCCCAAACGTCCCCTGTGCCACTGGCCTACATGTGGGATGCACTTGGCCCTCACCTTTCCCTGGGGGGGCCCTGGGCCCCCAGATGACCCCAAAGAAGAACCCTCTGGACAGAACTGGGGTCCTCTCTGCCTTGCTGGCAGAATCCACTGTGAGAATAGTGCCCCCCCAACTCTGGCGGAATTCACAAACACTTCTCTCTGAGGGTCACTGGCAGACAAGCCAGGCCTGGACACACGCCAGGTCCACTAGCAGCCAGCAGAAATCGCAGACAGCTCCCATCCCCAGCCTGCTGTGGGGACTTGGATAAATAGCCGCTCTTGTTCAAAGACAAAAAAAAAAAAAAATCTAATGGAAAATATGCCCCAAACGTTTAACTATATTTGGTGCAAGAAGAGTGGATGCCTACGTCTCGTTCAGATTTGTCTTTATTTTCCTGCCAGAGTTGTCTGATGTGTGCCTTTTAGGTGCTTCCCAAGTCCTGGGCCCAAGGAGGCACTGTTGCTGTGCCCAGCCTGGGGAGAAGTATTAGCCCAGGCTTGGTCTACTGTGGCCCCGTACAACACAGTAGCCTTTCGAGATTCCTGTTAGCTCTGCTGAAGAGAGATGACAAGGAGGTGAGACCCAGAGGAGAGAACTCTCTCACGGCCATACAGCGCCCTGTCAGAAAGAGTGAGAACTCAGGGCTCCATGGTGAGACCCTCACACACTCTCTGTTCAGTGGACCGGCCAGTCCTCCAGCTCCATCTGGGCAGAGCAGAAGCTCCCCGTCCAGCCGCAACTGTGGAACATACATAGGTGAGCGAAGAAGGCTCAGAGGTCATGAGGTCATCTTATCCAGCTCCCTCGCTCCCTTGCAAGTGAGGTGACTCCAGGGGCTGGGGTTAGGGGCTCCTTTTCAAGATGCAGTCACGTCCTGCCTTCCTGCCCAAATTCCCTGCCCTCAGGACATTCTGAGGAATGTCCTTTAATTAAATAGGGGCTTCATAACTCCTAGGGTTCCCCAGGTGGCAATCCCTGGGGATCTCAGGGGTTCAATCCCTGAGTCAGGAAGATCCCCCTGGAGAAGGAAATGGCAACCCACTCCAGTGTTCTTGCCTGCAGAATCCCATGGACAGAGGAGCCTGGTGGGCTACAGTCCAAGGGGTCACAAAGTCCGACACGACTGAAATGACTCAGCACACAGCACAACTCCTCGTTCTAAATGAAATTCTGAGGACTTAATGCTGAGAGAAGTTTCTTTCCCACTTTCTTTCCAAAGTGTCTTTCTCTCATTTACACTAATAATTTTTAAAGCACCACCAAAGGAGCTCTTGTCAGAGTATGTATAGGATGATGCTTCCGAAATGGTACCTGTATCCTTGTTGGAGCAGGTTGGGGCGGGGAAGAGAGGTAAGAAGCTGTCATTCTGCCCCAGGCAAACCAGCTAAGAGGCCCCCAGTCCCTGTGAGAAGAGGGTGTTCTGGAGGCCCTGCTCCCTTTCTGGAGTGCTCAGCACAGGCACACAGGCACTGAATCTCTTGGCTCCAGTAGCTCCCAACCCGTAACAAGGCACAACTCACCCACAGAATAGAGTCTATTAGTCCTATTACAAGGCCCAACTTATTATTAGTATTATTAATTATTATTACAAGGCACAACTTATTATTATTAGTCCCATAACAAGGCACAACTCACACACAGAGCACAGTCTATTAGTCCTATCTTCCAGATGGGGAAACAGGCTCAGAGATCCCACAGGCTTCTGACATCAGGCCCTCAATAGCATACCACTCATGCGTGCTCAGTCATGTCTGACTCTTTTTTATCCCATGAACTGTAGCCCGCCAGGTTCCTCTAACCGTGGGGATTCTCTAGGCAAGGATACTGGAGTGGGTTGCCATGTCCTCCTCCAGGGGAAAGAGCTGGAAACAGGAATGAACAACACAGGTCTCCAACCCCAAGAGGCCTCTTTGGGCTCAAGCTCTTAGAAGGTATTTGAAAAGATGAAAGGGTGTTTTTACATCTCCACATGGCTAACTCTCCCTTAAATGCTCAGACCTTTCTGCACAGAAGAGAATCTGGTCAGAGAGTCCCCGCTGTTGCTGGAACCAGCCACAGGATAGTGGCTGGAACGTTTAGAAAGTGGACAGGATCCCCAAGGAGCAGCACTGGCCTCCCACAATGACTGACGGAGAGCGTCCGGCCGTCTCTCCAGCTCAGAAGCTCTGAGGGTGGGGTGAGAGACCAAAGGCCGAGGTGACTAACCACTGCGCTGCTGCCACCCCCTCAGCTGTCTGACTTCACATTCCTCCACCCTCTCAGAACTCCAAAATTGCTCAATCAGGAAGCTCAAACTACCACTGTAATAGGCGCCCCTGGTGGGACCCTGCCTAAAGCATATGAATTGGGGGACAGGAAGGAGAGAGACTGGAGGTGGGTTGTCAAATAAAATACAAGATGACCAGTTAAATTTGGATTTCATATAAACAGCTAATAGTTATAAGTATGCCCCATACTTACATTGAGGCAGGCAGAATCTGTCTTCTGAGGCACTGTCCTTGAGCATCTCCATTTTTCCTTCCCAGACATGCCCGCTGTGTGACTTTTCTCCCTCCCCACTCCCCTCAATGACCAACTTCAAGTTCTGACCTCTCCCAACACCACCCCCCGCCACCCACAATTGCATCCTGTGTCTCACTCTGGAGGTCACTGACCTCCGCTAATCAATGGGCTCCCCTCAGACTTACTGATGACCTTGGCCCAGAAAGTTCCTTGGGTCTACTTCCTCCACTGCAGTGGAGGGGTGTGTCAAAGCACAGGTGGTCACCCCAAACTCTGAGGAATAAATCCCCTTAGGGACTGTCAGCAAGTTGCCTGCCCTGCACTCCTGACTTAGCCAGGGACCCCTTTTGCTTTCTCTGTTTGACACCCTGGGGTTTTGTGTAAGACCTCCTTTGAAGAAGAGATTCTGCTGATGAAGGAATAAATTCTAAAAGCCATTGAACCAAATAGCCATGATGCCCCCTTCCTGGTCTGACACTGGGATTCAATATCCCAGCCTGGACTGAGGGGCTGATGGACACCTGGGGGCTAAGGATGCTCTTTCCTCCTGGTGTCACAAGGGCATTCCATCAGAGGCCTACTGTGGGCGGTGCTTCACTGTGGAGGTTTCAATATGTGGGACCCCAAGGGTCCTCCCAGAGCCTTGGATTTCCTCAGAGGGCCTTCGAGGGTTCCACACAGCTTATTCAATTCTCATGAATGGGAAAAATAATCTAAGACTGCAGTCCCCATTTCCACAAAGCAGAGAGCATCCAGACACCCCATTTTTCTCAGTGGAAAGTTGACCATAAAGAAATGCTATAAATGTGAGCCTTAAATTACGTTTATACTAATAAAATTTTCTATTTATTTAGATATTGGGATTCCATTAAGCAGTTATTTGAGGAAAGTGTTCTGCTGCTAAAATTAATTTTCAGAAACACTGATCTAATTAACTTGGGGGAATCTCAGCCACCACAGATGGGAAGCCATTTGAGAAGGAAGAAGGAAGGAGAAGAAAATATGCATTCAGTGTCTCCTGTGGGTCAAGTCCTAGGCTAGATCTTTTACATATGTTATTTCTTTAATCCTCACAGTAATTCTCTAAGCTGTTGAGCATAGCTATTTTTATGCCCATTTTAAAGATAAGGAAACAAAAGTTCAGAGGTTAGGTGATTGTTTCAAAGGTGCACAGCCAGCAAGTGACAGAGCCAGGATTCAAACTCAGCTCTGACTGACACCAGGGCATCCCTTTCCCCAACAGACCATGAGAGAGCCACCAAACAAGACTAGTTTTCTTGTGTGGTTAAAAAACTGGTTCAGAACCCAGTATCACTAGGGAATTTTCCAAATGTCTTGTCTAGCTTTTCTGGAAAAGTACACTAAATGACGATATGGAGGAATAACACTTAATGGATGTGGATGATCTGCAATGTTTGATTTGTTTTTTTCAAGTCTCATCATACTTAATATTTTAGGGCAAATCAACTTCACTCAGTTCTCTTAATTGGGCTAACCCCCAGGTTATCTGGGGGTGTGCTGTGGAATGGTACATTTCTGGAACCTAAAATATTTTGCCCATGGCCTGTGTTATGCTGATGGCTCCTCCCCTTGGCCCCCAGTGTGGTTCTGGTCAGGCCTGGACCTACCACAGTGTACGTGGGTGTGCAGGGGAGAGTCCAATGGGACACAGCCAGAGGAACGGGGAGCAGTGGGTGGGTCCTTACCCAAGTTGGGGTCGTATTCACTGATAAACCTCCTCGTCAGAAACTTCACGGTCAGGGCTGCAAGAAGTAGAAAGAAGTTGGCTTAGTATCCCCATTGTGTCTGGCTGCTGGACACTGGAGGCTGCTCCTCTCATTTTAGAGAAGACTTTTCTAGGTGTTGTAACCCCTTTGCTCCCTGGGGGAATGTGGCTGGGGAGCTGGTTTGAGAGGCTCAGATGAAACCAGAAATATGGGGAACATGTCATTCCCAGTTGCATTTTTTTCGGGGGAGGCAGCAAGAAAAGAAATGAGAGGCAAGCCTAAGGGGTGTTTGTATTTATGAAGACCCTAATTAAGGGGCCTGAACCCATGCAACCAGTTACCATAGGGTCAGCCTAGTGAGACTGCAACTGAAGAGAGACATCCCCTTCAGAGATGAGACACAGAGATTCGGAAGTATGGGGGCATTTATCCCAGTCTTGGCTATAAGCCAAAGAGAGGGTGCAAGTTGAGTTGATCAGTGAGTAATCTCTGGGAGGGGTATGAACCCCTCAAGTAAACACACTCTAGTCCTTAGTCCTCAAGTCTTGCCTCTAAGGCCTCCACACTCATCATGCAAGTTTCACAGAACATAAAACCCAGGGAAGTTGTCTCCAGGTGGAATGCATTCACAAGACTGATTTTATTCATAACTTTAGCTACGTAAAGCCAAGGGCCAGTCCACTACTATACTGGACTCTTAAAAAGTAGCACAATATTTTATTATTTTTTCATTTTATTTTTTTTAAGTAGCACAATATTTTAAAGAAAATCCTTAAAATTCTATCCCAGGATTCCTAACAGTGTCAGTTTGCAAAATAATTATCCAGGGAATACATATTTTAACATTTAAATTCCTTCATTCATGTAGTCACTGGATAATGTACCAGTGACAGAGCTGCGGATAACAGTTTGATTTTCTAAGGGACGAGGGGAGGTCTTTTCTGTAGGACAGTATGATTCAGAATACCCCCTTTGAGTCAGAGGGCTGGCTTCAAAACTGGAAAGGAGACCCCCAGTGACTCTCAAAGAAGGAAACTCATAGCAGAGCCCATGACGGCCACTCACTAATGGCTGTAACTGGAAAACAGCCAGTGGAGGAGCCCCCTCCGCCCTCCCACCTTCAGCTGCCTGGAACTGAGAGTAGCAGAGGGCCGTGAACGCTTTTTCTGGATCTTTGCGTACGTGACACCCCAACCACCTGAGTACCAGCTGGGTGAGAGCTACCAGAAGTGATGGAGGCTGTTCAGTGTTGCTAGAAATGGCCTGAGTGGAAATCCAAGAGCTTTGTTCCTCAAGGCTCAGCCCGAGGCACCTGAGATTACAGTCCAATGTGTTACCAGAGAGTCAAGAGAAGGGTCTGGCTTGAAACAAATACATTTGAAAAGAATTTACACTTCTGTTCCAGAATTCCAGGGAACTGAGGTGAGGAGTGGGGAGTGGCCACTCTCCCCCTGGGAAATCCCCAAAGTCAGTGCCTTTTATCGCCTCCCTTCAGGGGTCTGGGGCCCCTTCACCCCTGACTGAAATCAAGAAGCAGCAAGGCTGCGACTAAGCTAAGAGGGGCACGGGGCTGGGAATCAGGGCCTCACAGGTCCCTGGCCCAGAAGAGGAGACGGAGGGTGGTACAGGGCACGGAGGAGGCCAGCAGAGGACCGGGGACAGAGAGGAGACAGCTGGGATCGCGGGCAAGGAGGACACGGTCAGTGGGGAGACAGAGGGACAGACCGGCCAGGAACACAAGACAGCTGAGACACGGTGGAGCTGAAAACCAAGCAAGAGGGAGAGCCGAGAAACTGAGGCAAGGAAGACAATCACGGTGTCTCAGCCAGCTCACCTGGGCGCGGAAAGCCCCTAAAGACCGTGGAAGGAGCCAGCCCGCACACCCGGAGCTCCCGCTTCTCTCCACCGCTCCCCGCGTCTCCCGTCCCCGCCGATTCCCTTCCTTTCCGCCCGCACCCCACTCACCGGACTTGCCCGCCCCGCGGCGCCCCAGGATGGCCAAGTTGACCTCGAGGGGCGCGCTCTGCGGCCCGCCGCCCGCGCGGGGCTTCCCGAACACCGAGGCCATGGCGACGCTGCGGAGAGAGACGCGGGTCCCGCCTCAGGGCCCCGAGCAGCGTGCCCGCCCGTCGGGGCCTCGGGAGCGAGCGGCGGGCCCCCTGGCTGGCACTCGCGGGCCCGGCGGCGTCGGCGTCCGCTTCCCGGGCCCGGCGCCCAGCGGGCGGCGTTCCCGCGGCCCCGCCAGACCCGGTGGGGAGGAGGGGCCGGGCGGGGGGTGCCGGCGGGCGGGGCCGCCCCGAGCGCCGCCGACTCCTTGTAAGGGCCGAGGAGACCCCTGCGGGGCGCGCTCACGCTGCTCCCCGCCCTCCGGCACCCCACGGCTGAGCTGGGCCTCGAAGGTTAGGAGCCGTCACCGCCCGCAGCGCCCCCCAAGACCCGACGGGGCGGGGGGAAGGATGTTTCCAGCCTGGTCTGAATCTCCACTCAGTCACTTGCCATCAGCAAGAAGATCCACACCGCCCCCTCCTCCCCGCCCTTTGTCTTACCCATCGGCCCCGCCTCCTCCTCCGGGAAGCCTGCCGGGTTCCACTCAAGCCATGTGCTTCCTCTGGATCACAAGCCCCCTCAGCCTTGGCGCTCCAACTTCCCCAACCACGTTACCCTCCCCTTCGATGTGGGAACTGCAGAACCCATAAAGGACCCTGGCTTCTGGGAAGGGGGCGGGGGAAGATATCCTTACTAAGATGTCATGGCCAACCTGGGCCCAGCTTCAAGAAACCTAACCCAACCGGGATTACGGTTTTCTCCCGGATGGGAATTTATGAGTGGCCTAGCATGCAAAAGGGGCGTTTATTTGTTCTAAAACTTGGCACTCCTTCTTGCCTATGATTCTGGGACTGATGGATGAACCTGTCATTGCCCTTGAAACCCAGGGGAAAATCTGGACCTGCTAGAGAAAGGGCAAAGGACCAACATGAGGAATCTGGACATTTAAAATCTAGTGCCAGATCCTAAATGGGTGACCTAGGCAAGTCATCTCACTTCTTTGGGCTTTGGTGACCCTATCTATGGGCTCCTCTGGTAGCTTAATGGTAAAGAATCCGCCATCAATGCCGGAGTCTCAGGAGATGCAGGTTGAGATCCCTGGGTTGGAAAGATTCCCTGGAGGAGTGCATAGCAACCCATTCCAGTAGTCTTGCCTGGAGAATCTCAAGGACCGAGGAGCCTGGTGGGCTACAGTCCATAGGGTTGCAAAGAGTCAGACATGACTTAAGTGACTCTCTCTCTCTCTCTCTCTCTCTCTCTCTCTCTCACACACACACACACACACACACACACACACATTCCCATCTATAATGCTAAAGGAAGGGGGAAATGAATTCAAACTTTCATGAGTGGTTCAGGCCCAATGGAGAGTGACAAAAATCAAGCCTGGGTTCCAGGTCTAAGTACTTTCTAGAACCTTGTAGGATCTCTCTTTTGAAATACACCCCAGACCAGAGAGGGGAAAGATGTGGGCAGTCTCAAGAGACTTCTCGCTGCAACCCTTCCCCCTCCAAACCCCAACCCCCCTATCCTCCCACAGCTAATCTACCCACCTACGCACAAAAGAAACCAGGAAAGTCCAGGTCAGCAGATGGAGGGACTAGAATCAGAGCCTGATGGTAATAACTTCTTCTCAACCAAGAGAGAAAATTATTTTCCAGGACAGGACTTGAATAGTGACTCAGCCTAATTGTTTCTGGGAGATCATGGTAAAGCAGCTGTGTTATTAAGACTCTAAGGTGTTGGGAGGAATTTGTTTAGATTACACCCACAGGCCAGAATTGCTCACACAGCTAATGGCCTTTGAGTTGTAGGAGAAAAAGTGGGAGGCAAGTTCTGGCCACATCCCTGGGCTGGCCCGAGTCCTGGGAGGACAGACTTGTTCTGGGTAGGGCTATAGGGAGACTCGGTCTCACGGGAGGACTGCTGGAGAGAGGGCAAGCTGTGGACCCCCAGAGGCACAACAGGGAACAAACTTGGGCTCTGCGACTTCTCTACTTAAGTGATTTTGGGGGAGTTACTTTCCTTATCTTTAAGACTCAGACCAACTAGTAGATGGGAGCTTCAAGGTGGCAGGTTCCAGCTCAGTGATTTTCTGAACTCTAACCACCTGAGCTGTCCATAGTTAGAAGGGACTACTGTCTTTGGAGGAAATGAACCTCCTGACACTGAAGGCAATCATGGGGGTGAGATTTCAAGGTGCTACAAGGCAGGGGTCCCCAACCTCTGGGATCTAATGCCTGATGATCTGAGGTGGAGCTGAGGTAATCATAATAGAAATAAACTGCACAATAAATGTAGTACACTTTAATCATCCTGAAACCATCTCCACCCCCAGGTCTGTGGAAAAAAAAATTGTCTTCCACAAAACCAGTCCCTGGTGCCAAAAATATTGGAGACTGCTGTTGTAAGAAGATACCACAATGATTTGCAAGATGGGATGAGATGATCCTTAATCCCCTCTGGTTCAGAGATTATTTGAACTGGTTGCCAGCTGGTTGCTCAGGCCCTTAGCTATGACTGCTAAGTGCTCAAAGTCTGCCCCTCCTATGAGGTTTAGGAGGAAAACAGTTGCCCACCTCACAGCTGCAACCACTCCCATTCTCCATCCTCAGCCTCTTCATCTGTGGGCTGCTTGTCCAGCACCCAGAAGTGCCCACTTGGACCAGAAAGGCCCTTGGAATCATCATTTACTGTCAAACCATGGAATAAGCTGGGCCTCAGTTCATCATCTTTTTTTTAAGAATATTACTCTTGCATGCTTTTTCTCACACATCACTATATTCTCAAACACTACCAGCAGTTCCAAAATCTATCCAGAAATACAGTCAAGGGACTTCCCTGGTGGTCCAGTGGTTAAGACTCTGCACTGCCACTGCTGGAGGCACACGTTCGATCCCTGATTGAGGAACTAGAGTGTGACATCTCGTGGCCAAAACAAAACAACAAAACAACCAAAAATACAGTCAAATAATTATGGAAATTTGACACAGGAAATATGAAGTACTGGATCAGACCTATCAGGTTGAAATATAAAAATCTGAACATTTTCCACCTATGTCATTCCCTGGAGGGTAGAATTTATTGAATAGGAATAGCCACTATTTGTGATGCAAATACCATCACCAAATTATTAACCTATCTTGGGGATTTTGTAAAAATCTATGAACAATGTTAACTAAAAGGACTCTTTTAGTTAAAGGATTTGAAATACACGTTTGGAATTCCTATCAATGAGAAATCATCATTGATTTTCAGATGGCCTTCTTGGTCTATTTTTCAAAGACCCCAAAACTCATTCAGAATTCCCAGAACTGTAATATAATTAAATATCTATTAGACTAAACCAATATGTTAATAATCTCCTATAATTATTCACAATACACTTTCTGCTTTTATCCATCTGTTCCTTATTATCATCCCAGGAGATGGTTATCACACCCATTTCATCGTGGAAGAGTTACAGAGACACTTCATCTTTAAAATAGGGATAATATTAAGTATTAGATGAGATAACATGAGAATGTTCCACCCAGAGCTTGGCCCATAGCCCCAAACAGCAAATGATAGTTTCCTGAACTCACCCAGACACAAATAGCTCACACTTCTTACCCAACTACCAAGAAGTCAAAACTGTTTAATGACCAGAAGTTTGGGCACTTTAGGTCAAGAGAGAGGTGATTCTACTAGAACCAGTATCCCACCCCTCCTTATCACCACCTCCCCACCTTTGAGGCTTTTATAAGGGGCCCTCAGGCACTCAAAATGCAGAGGATGTGGCTCCTCACCTAGCAATGGGCTCGAGAGATGCTCAATAGGTATCTCCAGAGTGGGTGAGTCCCATCTAGACAGGTCTGGACAGGTAGGACTGGGTCTTGCCACCCACCCCACCCCTAGAAGCCATTCCACATATAAAGCTAACATTTTTGGGTCCCTTTGAGATGTCACTGCACTCCCTGGAGGTACAATATGATAACCTCTTCTGTGATTTTTCAATTATAAAGTCAGATGTGAAAACTGAACAAAACCTTAGAAGTCAGATACAAGCTCCACTTCTCAAAGAACCGAGGCCTGGACAACTTGGGTAGCTTTTGCAAGTCAGAGATAATACCCGCATCAAAACCCAGCAGGAATCCTGACTCCTAGTACAGTGAGCTTCTTCAGGTACAGGCAAGCCCATCACCACCCTGTGTGCAGAAACATCACTATGGGTGGCAAAGGCCAGGAGTCACTCATCAGGCAGGAAGGCCATGAGGTCACAATTGGAAACGACTTCAGTCTCATAGGGTTCAACCCCTTCATTTACGGCGGAGGATAAAAGGGAACTGCCCAGCACAGGAGGAGCTGAGCCCAGTCCTCCACCAGCCTGCAGGGTCTCCTGGGTCAGGGGTTGTGTCTCCTCCACCAGCCTGGGGACTCCTCCTCAGGTTAGGGCCCGGTCACTGCAGAGAAAGAGATGAACGAGGCAGGGTGCGCTCTGGAAAAACTCAGAGTCTGACACAGAGCCCCATTGCCTGCTCCCATCCCCAACCTCACAAAGTAGAGAGGGAGGCTGGTGTGGGGTCGCGCAGGGCCTGGGAATTCCGTGGGCTGTCCACAGCCATGACAGCTCCTTGTCCTCTCCAAGTCCCAGAGGGACATTTGTCCGGGTGGAGGAAACTCTCACCAGCTGCAGAAATCACCCCACTGGGCCCTTGGGCGCAGAGCCAGAGTGCAGAGCCTGGATCTAGTCTCAGAATCAAGACCCCCCACCTTGGCTGACCTCCTCCTCACTTCCCCTCCTGGCTGTAAGGGTGGGAGTTGGGTGTGTGCGCTAGTGCCCAACTCACTGAACCAGGGCTGGACTTGTGGACAAACAAGGCTTGGGGGCAAACTTCAGCCTGGAGGGGCTTGTGCTCTCAGGAGAGGTGCAAGCAGGGGTTCTGCCTGTCTGCCAGTTACTAGGTGCCAGGAATCAGCTTTTGGGGAGGGAACTGTGGCCCCCTGGGGCTCAGCCCCTTCCCTACCCGCCCCTTTGTTTGAGCCTGGCAGGGGGCAGCTGTTACCCTTCCCAAAGACAAGGCTAATGCAGGTGAGGAGGGGCAGTCGGGCGGGGGCCTGGAGTCAAGCAGACGGGGTTCCAACCATCCCACATCTTCAATCATAACCAAGGAAAGGCCCATTCCATCTCCAGGCCTCCCTTTCCTCATCCATGAAATGGGAACAGAGACATTCTTCCTGTCCTTGAGGCCACCAGCGAGGTCAGAGTCAGGCCTGGGCACTGCAGAGCCCGCTTTCCTTCAAGAGGGGGACTGTCACGCCTATAGCCAACATCTAGCCGCAGGGAAGGACAAAAGCTGACAGAGGGCCTGGTACAGTATCCATGGGGACTCTGGCCCACCCCTTCTATCTCCTCCTCCTCTTCCTGTCAGGTCTCTGGGGCAGAGAGTCTTGGCTATTTCTGGCTGCTGCCTCCAGGCTTCAGGCTTCCCAGGCTCACACAAGTGTTCCCCACACCCCGGCCCTGCTTTGATGGGGTGAACTGGACTGAGAGTTCCCTGGCAAGAAAGGCACACTCGTGCTGGATCTACAGATTGATACGTGAGGATCTATGCATGCATGTGTCTTGGGGGGAGGGAAGCTCCCCAGCTCCCCTCCCAAGTATAGCTTTATCACTGTGAGCCGCTGAGCCACTCCATCCTCCTGAAGACCTGCAGCTGAAAATCTCCTGAGGGGAAGATACATCCTACACAGGGCTGGGCCTCAGTTAACTCACTTGTAGCACAAAGTAGCAGAGAAGTTAACCACTAAGCTCCCTCCGGCTGACATTTTAGAACCCAGAGTCTTAGCTGGTAATCCAGGAAAGTTCCAGGTAAGATGGATAGCAGGAGGCCTGGGGCTCTCTGCTACCAGCTACACAACTCTGGGCAATTCCCTTTCTGAGGTTTCCCTGGTGGCTCGGGTGGTAAAGAATCTGCCTGCAATGTAGGAGACCCGGGTTGGATCCCTGGGTCAGGAAGATCCCTTTCAGAAGGAAATGGCAACCCATTCCAGTATTCTTGCCTGGAGAATTTCAAGAACAGAGGAGCTTGGTGGGCTATAGTCCAGGCTGTTGCAAAGGGCCAGACACCACTCAGCAACAAACACTTTCACTTTCACACTGTAAATGAAGGGGTTGAATCATAGGAGACAGAAATTCCTTCCAACTATCACCTCCTGGCACAAAGCGACTGCCCAGCATTTGTAGCACAGAGAGGAAAGAGAGCACAACGGTCAGGGATGTAGGCTCTGGGATCAGACTGGCTGCCCTCCAGTCCTGGCTGTGCTGCTCTCTGGCCATGTCACCTCGGCCAGGTGAGCAAACCTCTTGATGACTCTGTCTCATCTATGAGTTTAATAATATTTGACTCATGCATGCTATAAGCAATAAATGGATAACATCTATCAACTGAGAGAAAATAACAGTATCTGCTCATCAGATTGTTGTAAGGATTATAGAAATTAAAGTGCTCACTAAAAGGCCTGCAGTGCAGTTTAAGGCTTCATTTAAACAGGAGAAGCCTGTCTCCTTCCCATCCACAGGCATAGAGTCCCCTTAGCAGCGCCACTTTTCCCCAAGATCTGAGCTATCCAGCAATGGATGAGTAGAGAGTACCAAGTGGGGAATAGATATCAGCTTCCCATTCCCATCCCGAGTCAGAGACTACTTCCACACTCAAGGGACTTACTGAACGTTCTCCTGTTACCCACCCATTTTACAGAGCAGGAAATCAAGGTTCAAAGAGAAACTGGACTAGCCAGATTCAGGGGCAGAGGCCCAAGGCAAAGGAAAATCTGCCCTGGACTCCAGCCTGGTCCTGGACAGACTTTACCTCTGTCTGTCCCTCTGGTGCCCGAGTACCCCTGCCCCACCAACCAAGGCATGAGCCAGGTATTAACCTCGTCCTTGCATTTTCCCAGCTGAATGACCTTGAAAAGCCATATAAATTCTCCAACCTTCATTCTGAACACTTTATATATTGTCCAAATACCGTGCAATAGGTGTTAATTATTGGCCCCATTTTGAGGAAGCAGAGGGTCAGAGTTAAGGTATCTGCACAAGGGGTTACAGCTGATTTAGTGCAGGTTAAATGGGATATCTTTATAAACTGTCCTCACGGTACCCTAAGGCCCGTAGGTGCCCACTATATGGTCACTATTATTATTATTATTTATCACACGGAAGTGAGTGACCCGGCAGGTGTCCAGATGCCCTCCGGGCCCTCGGCCATCCAGCCCGCTGGCCACCACATCACATGAGCCCTACTATCTTTAGCCAGGGAGATATTTATATCCCCCGAGGGAAGTTTCTGTCGCTGCGGGGGAGCCCCAGTGTGGGTGGCCGCTGCGTTCAGGCCCCCAGAGGCGGCCTCTGCCCCTCGAGCCCGCCATGCCGCAGGGCCCAGAGACCCCGGTGCAAGTGTGGGTGGGCAGCCAACTCTTCCAGGCAGACCGGGCCCTGCTAGTGGAGCACTGCGGCTTCTTCAGCGGCCTCTTCCGCTCGGGCATGCGGGAGGCGCGCGCCGCCGAGGTGCACCTGGGCGCGCTGAGCCCCGACGGCTTCCGCACCACGCTGCGGGTGCTGCGCGGTGAGCGTCCAGCGCTGGCGGCTGCCGACGAGCTGCTGCAGGCGGTGGAGTGCGCCGCCTTCCTGCAGGCGCCGGCGCTGGCGCGCTTCCTAGAGCACAGCCTCACGTCGGAGAACTGCGCGCTGCTTTGCGACGCGGCCGCAGCCTTCGGCCTGCACGACGTCTTCCACAGCGCCGCGCTCTTCATCCGCGACGGCGCCCACGAGCTGGCGGCCGAGCTGGCGCTGCCTGAGGCCCGCACCTACGTGGCGGCGCTGCGGCCCAGCAGCTACGTGGCCGTGAGCACACATGCGCCGGCGCCCGGCTTCCTGGAGGACCCTTCGCGCACCATGTGTTACCTGGATGAGGAGGAGGACACCTGGCGCACGCTGGCCGCGCTGCCCCTGGAGGCCAGCACGCTCCTGGCCGGCGTGGCCACGCTGGGCAACAAGCTGTACATTGTGGGGGGTGTGCGGGGCCCCAACAAGGAGGTGGTGGACCTGGGCTTCTGCTACGACCCCGACGGCGGAACGTGGCGCGAGTTCCCCAGCCCCCACCAGCCGCGCTACGACACAGCACTGGCCGGCTTCGAGGGCCACCTCTATGCCATCGGGGGTGAGTTCCAGAGGACAGCCATGAGCTCGGTGGAGCGCTACGACCCGGCCTCGGGCTGCTGGAGCTTCATGGCCGACTTGCCGCAGCCAGCTGCCGGGGTACCCTGCGCACACGCCCGCGGCCGCCTCTTCGTGTGTCTGTGGCAGCCGGCAGACACGACGGCCGTAGTGGAGTACACTGTGCGGGCTGATGAGTGGCTGCCCGTGGCCGAGCTGCGGCGCCCGCAGAGCTATGGCCACTGCATGGTGGCCCACCGCGACAGCCTCTACGTGGTGCGTAACGGACCTAAGGATGACTTCCTGCACTGCGCCATCGACTGCCTCAACCTAGCCACGGGCCAGTGGACAGCGCTGCCCGGTCAGTTCGTCAACAGCAAAGGCGCGCTCTTCACTGCCGTGGTGCGCGGCGACACCGTCTATACGGTCAACCGCGTGTTCACCCTGCTCTATGCCATCGAGGGCGGCTCCTGGCGGCTGCTTAGGGAGAAGGCCGGCTTCCCACGGCCCGGTTCCTTGCAGACCTTTCTCCTGAGGCTGCCTCCCGGTGCCCGGGGGCCTGTGGCCTCGACAACACCAGAACTGTGATCCTTGGGCTGGACTTTTGGACTTAGATTCCCAGAGTCTTCTGTGAGCTATGGCTGAGTCTATGAGACTGACCTTAGGAGCGGCCGGGAACTTCAGGCCCTGGTTGAGATGTCCAGGGTCTTGTGACTTCTGGTTGTGTGAAGGTATCCAAGAATCTCAGGAAGCGTAGACTGGGGATCTCAACCCTCAAATTACTTGGGCTCTCTTGAGAGCTGGTGGGTCACAATGTCAGTGGAAGGGATGGGGGAGAGGATTTCAAGAATCCAGGCTTGTGTGTAAAAGGGCCAGTAATTGAGGACCGGCTGGGAGTGGGTTAAGTGATGTTCATGAAACTGCCAGTCAAGTAAGAATTAGGCACCTACTGTGTGCTCACCATGGCACTGGGCCTAATGTGACTGTAGTTACCAGACAGGGGTTCAAAAGCTTAGAGTCTAGCCCAGGACAACAGAGGGTTTACATGCACTTGTCTTGATCCACAGAGGGCTGAAGGCAACTTACAAAAACAAACAAGAAACAAACCCTGCAATATAATAAAACAAAGTACTGAAGAAATCAGGACAAAGGGAAAATAGGGAGAGGGAAAATATGTTATTCCAGGCAGGAGGATAGTAAACAAACTGTACTAAGACGGACAGGATAATTAGCTGCTAAAGGGGGAGATTCAGAAGAGGAGAGACAGGGAAAGTTGGGCAGATGGGAAGAGTCTGTGAGCCCTGCCTTTGAGGCAGAGCAGCTATAGATGGAGGCCTCTGGGGAGGCATCGAGGCTGGCCTGGCCTGTGGAGAGGGAAACTGAGCTGCCCCTGGAGTGAGACCTGTGAGGGAGAAAGAGATCCTCACACCATTTAATGGGATGTGGGCCCACAGGGGAGAACCCAGTCAGAAGTCTCTTACCCACTGCCTTTTTTGTCATCACCCCAGGGGCAGTGGACTGTTAATTTTCATGACTTCAGGTTACTCAAAGTATGAGACCAATTTAGAGCAGGTCTGATGGTGGCTCTGCTGGTAAAGAATCTGCCTGCCAATGCAGGACACATGGGTTTGATCCCTGGGTCGGGAAGATCCCCTGGAGAAGGAAATGGCAACCCACTCCAGTATTCTTGCCTGGGAAATCCCATGGACAGAGGAGCCTGGTGAGCTACAGTCTATAGGGTTGCAGAGAGTCAGATAGGACTTAGTAACTAAACAAACAGCCTCCATTGCTGCCATTCCCTGGACCTGGAATGCCTTTCGCTCCTCCGTACCTACCTCCTCCGTGAAGGGTTGGCTGTTCCCAACCTTGACTGCCTGCATTGCTCATTGGACCCCTGGCTGACATCATTGTCCATGTGTGTATGTGCACATTCGTGCAACTGTGCACACATGCAGATAGCAAGAACAGAGATCTTATTGTGCTGTCAGCTGAGCTGGGACACTTTCCTAGCTGCAGAATAAAATGATGAGATCCTACAAATGAACCTATCTATGAAACAGAAGCAGGCTCACAGACATAGAGAACAGGCTTGGGGTTGCCACGGAAGAGGAGGGCTTGGGAGGGAAGGATTGAAAGTCTGGGTTTAGTAGATACAAACTATTATATACAAAATGGCTAAGCAACAAGGTCCTACTTATGTCTAGCACAGAGAATTATATTCAATATCCTGTGATAAACCATAATGGAAAAGAATAAGAAAAAATATATGTATATACAGACAGATATATATGAGTCACTTTGCTGTACACCAGAAATTAACACAATATTGTAAATACTTCAATTAAAAAATTTTTTAAAAGAAAGAGAAACATGAGGTCCTAAAAGACCCCAGGCTGTAGCTACCACTAGTTAGGGGCCTGGTGCTGACCTCTGGTGTTAGGACTCTTATCTCTCCTTTAGCATACCCCTACCCTGGTCTCTGGTCAGATGCCCAGCTCAGTCGTCCGGCTGCTCCATGCCCCTGGGCAGACTTCTTTGAGTGGTCCTAAATGGTCTCCATCCTCCAAGATGCAAGGCCTGTGGGAGATCCTGGCCTCATCACAAATGGCGAGTACAGCATCAGCCGGGCACCTCCTGGGCATGGAGCCTCGTGTCTGGGCTGCCCCTTGCTGCCTTTCCCCTGAACTATGTCCCAAACCCTGGAGAATGCCGACCTAGAAGCCTGGGACCTTTCAGGCCTGGATTAACCTAATCTGATGAGTCACAATAATAAATCCTGATTTGTACATCCTGTGAATGATGTGCAGAGTACTTTCTCATCTGTCTTCCCACTCTAGCCCTGCCTCAGCCTGAGAGTTGGGTGCCTTCTCCCAACTGATGAGATATATGAGGTTCAGTGACCAAGTGCCTGGCCCATGCCACAGAGCCCCTCACTTTTTTGTTCTATCAAAGTGTAATTTTAATCACATGTCAAAGATTTATCTAACTCATTAATAAGGGAACCAAAAAAATAGTAAGACTGGTTCAGTGGTCCATTTGAGAGACAAGAAGTCTGTATATTTTGTTGGAAAAGATACACCAAAATAAGTTTGCTAAGGTAGAGGTGAAGCTGGTTAATATCTTATAGAGAATAATACCATAAATTTTGTGGTTCTCTACTGGGCTAAATTCCTTTTCATATTCACGTACATGCACGTACATACTTGTATACGCAGCTACAAGTTAGCATATAACTCTACAAAGTCAGGACCCTGATCAATAGTAAATTGTTGGGACTTTCCCGGTGGCCCAGTGGTTAAGAATCTGCCTTGCAGTGCTGGGGACACAGGTTTGATCCCTGGTCAGGGAACTTGGGTCCCACATGCTGCAGAGCAACTAAACCTGCACTGCAACGAAAAATCCCATGTGACACAACTAAGACCTGATGCAGCCAAATAAATAGTTTTTAAAAATAGTAAATTGTAGAACAAAGGTACAGTCCCTTGCCAAGTCACTTCAGTCATGTCCGACTCTTTGCAACCCTATGGACCATACATTGCCTACCAGGCTCCTCTGTCCTTGGGATTCTCCGGGCAAGAATACTGGAGTGGGTTACCACGCCCTCCTCCAGAGGATCTTCCCAACCCAGGGAGAATTAAATAACTCTGAGTGCTTCAACCCTGCCCCAGAGTGACACTGAAAGGACACACAGTCCTCCTTTTGCCTATTTCCAAGTTATGGATAATTTTTCTTAAAGCGCAGAACACTCTCCTCCTTGCTCACTCCTCCTGACCGGTGCTGAACACACTTCCGGTCTCCAGACCCACCAGCTCCTCGGCTCTCTCAGCCCGCAGACCTTCATCAGCTTCTGCAGCTGACCACACGAACCAGCCCAGACCGGCCTGCTGGCTCCAGGGTTCAGTTGTCCTTTGGTCCAGAGCAGCCCTTACTGAGATGCCTTTTGTGTGTAATAATAACACAGTATTCACAGAGAGTTTTCCCACAGTAGACTTATTTAAGCTTTGCAAGAATTTTAAGTGGTAGGCAGCTGGGCAACATCCACACTCCCTTCTTAAAGATAAAGTTAAAAAAAAAAAAAACAAAAAAAAACACCTAAAGGTCACAGTGACTAGAAGAGGCCTGAGTAGGAAGTAGCAGATCCTGGCTTTGAACCCAGGGCCATGTGCTGTCTTCTATTGCTGCGTCCCCTCCCTGTTCTGCTGACATACTGGGATGGACAGAGGGGTTCTGCCAGTCTCAATTACACTCCCCTCCCTGTTACCCTTCTCGCTGCACCTCTTCTCTGGGGGTTCATCTGCCCCCCTGGACTCAGCCCTTTCTCTCTAACTCCTGAGATAAGAAAATTAACTGTCCTGGGTTCTCTTGCCTTAGGATCTAGCTGGGAAGTAAATGGCTCCCTTCGAAAGAGTGTTAATTAATTAATTAACAAAAGGGTGTTAATGACTGATGAAGACCCAGGGTGTGGGGGGGGGCATTGACACATTGACAGATACTCCCTCAGTGTGGGGGGGTTTTAATAACCCAGCCCACCTCCTCTTCTGGCCTCACAGACAGGCTCCATCATTTCTTCCTACAGCCTGCCGCCCTTAGCAAAGATGGTTACCCTGTCTGGTTTGCAGAAAGCAGAAGTCTGGGAGGAAATGGGGATCCTGAAAGAACTTCGGCTTTCACACAAAGTCACACAGTCAGTAAAGTGGAAGAGCAAGGACCTGTAACCAGGATTTGGGATTCTCAACCTCTCATGCCCTGGCATCCAGACTGTGTGTAGGTGTCGGGGGAGCAGGCCAGGTTCAGGAAGGCAAGTTACAGAGATATGAGGGGTTACTGAGCCCAGAAGGCTGAGTCTGAAATCTCTCTGTGCCTGCCCAGAGGGACACTCTAAGAAGTTAGTCCTTCCAGAGAGATCTACACACACACACACACACACACACACACACACACACATAGAGCTTAATGCAGTAAGGTGCATTTCCCTGAACCTCCACGATCTACACACACACACACACACACACACAGAGCTTAATGCAGTAAGGTGCATTTCCCTGAACCTCCACGAGAGCCCTGCAGCCCCATTATCTGGAGCTCTCTCCAATCTTCTGTAAACTTTCTCCTTGACCCTGACTCTGGATGCCCTGCACCCCAGGCGTTCCTCTCCCTGGGAATTTTTCTGGTTTGCTTACATAGCCTGCCTGACAGAGGCAGGAGGACACACCAGCCCTTCCCACACTCCATCCAGGGCCTGCTTCCCTGCTGGCCACTCCAGTGTGCTCACATGGGCAGAGCTGTCCTGATGACCCACCAGCCATAAACTGTTGCTTCTCTGCTTAGACCCTTGGGTGTGTCTCATCTCTCTTGAGTGAGAGCCAAGTCCGTTCCAGATCCCCTGTCCCATTTCATCCTGATTTCATCTACTGAAGTTGAGCTCCATGAGGACAGAGATTCGTGTTCACTGCTGTATCACCAGGACAGTGAATAGAACATAGTAGGGGCTTAATAAATATTGATATTGAATGAATGAATGGTACTCAATGGATATCAAAAAAATAAATGAATCTATCACATGATCAATCAATCAAAGGGAAAACCCATAGAGAGAGGCTGTCAGATTTCAGAGGAGAGGGGTATCATTTCTGGCAGAGGGTAGCGTGGGCTGGTGACCAGGGGAGACCTTCATGATGAGGTGATGCGCTGTGGGGTGCACAGCACACCGTGGGAAGAGTGGGATCCGAAAACGGCAGCAGCACCGAGGCTCGTGGAGGGGAGGCGACGGGAACTGAAGTGCTAATCATCCCGTGAAGAATTGCTCCTCTTGGCAGTGGAATACACACTGGGCTGGTCTGTTTATTTTCCTTTGGCCCCAAGCAGCTGGGCCTCTTTTTCATCCTAATTGCTTTGCTTTAAGTTGCTGTCACTTCCCAGGAACGGTGGCAAGTTAACTGTGCTGGTGGGAGACACAGCTATAGGCAGACAGGCTACGTCTGAGCAGGCCCATTGTGGGCGTGGGATGCAGGACCCCGATGGAGGGGTTCTCATGGGTCTCTTCCCAGCAATGTCCCTGCAACCCTCAAGATTCTGCCCCGGCTAGAATGGGGATTCTCTCTCTGGCATCTCAGCAATTAGCAAAAGGTAAAGAGGTCTTTCTGTCAGGTCGCAGGGTCTTGGAACAGAGAGGAAGGGGAAGTTGGCAAAAGCAGGGCAAATAGCTTGTGTGGAGACACACAGCGACGCAGTGGACCACTCTGAGCTAAAATCCACATCTCTAGAATCTTCTTCCCGTCACACCATGCTGCATCTCTTGTGTTGCCTTCTAGGACACCCATGAGGGAGGTCTCCAAAATGACCCATCCAGTCTGCCCTCCCTGATTCCGGACCTCCATCCTCACTTTTCCAGGAAATATAACCCTCTTGTGTCACATTATTTTAGCACTCTGCCTTATTCAGCAGATAGAGACAAAGGGCTTGGTCTATAGTGGTGGTATTTGAGCACCTGGGCCCTTCACATCACACACGCGCACACACACAATTTTGACAACTCTAAGCGTGGCCTTATGACACTGGCCCACTACGCTTTTTCTCTCGAGTGACATATTCTCATTCTAACTGGGGCCTTCTGTGGATGGTCCTAGCTCCATAGTTCTGATTAGCAGAGGAAATTTCAGGGGCTCAAAGAGGGAGTGAGCATTGGGCTGGAGTGGAGACAAGGGGCTGAGGCTCTGCAGAGGGCCAGCTCTGCCCGGAACAGGCAGCTGGTTTCAAGGTCAAGGCCCAGCTCTGCTTTCTGACCACGGTAAAGTTCCTTAACCTTTCTGATATTAAGATGTCTCAACTCTAAACAGGGAGGATAATTCCTTCCCTGGAGGGTGGTTATAAGAGTGGAATGAGGACCTAGAAGCCAGCACAGGTTATGCTCACCGTCCATGTTCCTTTCTCCTCCCTCCCCTTCTCCACTGAGACCCTTTCTGTGAGGCAGGCAGGGGTGGAATGAACACAGCCCTGTGGTCTGGGCATTTATCCCTCGGTGAGGAGGCTGCATGGCAGCGTGGGTAAGCGTCAGCTTCAGCATCAGTGGAGCTGGGTTCACATTCCAGCTCCATTGCTTGCCAGCTGAGTCATCCGGTGCAAGCTCCATCTGTTTATAAAATGTCGAGGATAATGAGGCTCATTGTACCCAGAGTTGTTGTGCAAGTAGATCCCGTGAAGCACCTGTATCTCTCCCAGGAGGGAGGGAGGGATGTTGGAGTCTGGGTGCGAAGAGCCTTGAATGCCAGGCTCAGATCATAGGTCTCATTCTGTAGGAAGAGGGAGCCACAGCATGTGTTTGGGGTGAATGAATATGGAAAATGGATGCCATGCTTCTCAAATTCCAAGAGCAAGCCCCTCAGCTGCCCCACCTGCCCTCAGAGCCACTCTCCCCTCTCCTGTCTCTTGCCCTGGGAGGGTGTCCTTTGTGTTGTATTATTGGCTCCTCTGACTCCAGTGGGGACAGCAGCAGAAGGTGAGGGGCAGTGGGGAGCAGGAGTCTGGGGACTTCACTGCCAGCTCCCTCCCTGCCCGGCTGCCTCGCACCTACTTCTTTCCTCCACGGACCAGAGTCACAGCTCCTGCCAGGTGGCCCTTCCCTGGCAGCCCTGGCAGCCTCTCGGTTGTGGTGGCCACCTCTCCCCTCCCGCTGCAGGCCTGGGAATGGCGAGAGCCCCACTGGCGCTAGCCCTGCACCAGCCCCATAGCAGTCACCTCTGTCCTTAGTAAACAGCCTCTTCACTCAAGTCTCCTCTAGTGACCTGATTTGACTTGCCATCTCTTTCCTGCCAAGATACATGCCCTGTCCCCTCTGGCACTCGTCTCTCTGGGCATTGGCCATCAAGTGCCTTGGTTTGCAACAGCAAAAGATACAGACCTACCTTGTGCTGTTGTGCTTGGCTTTATCGTGCTTTGCTGATGTTGCATTTTTTTTTTTTTACAAATTGAAGGTCTGTGGCAACCCTGCACTGAGCAAGTGTTGCTGCCATTTTTACTTCTTTTAGTTTAGTTTATTGATTGACATTTTGGCTGTGGTGGGTCTTTGTTGCTGCGCCCAAGCTTTCTCTAGTTGCAGTGCGTGGGCTTCTTGTTGCAGGGGCTTCTTTTGTTGCAGAGCACAGGCCCTAGGTGCACAGGCTTCAGTAGTTGCAGCACTCAGACTCAGTAGTTGCAGCTCGCAGGTTCTAGAGCAATGGCTCAGTAGCTGTGGTCCGTGGGCTTAGTGGCATGTGGGATCTTCCCAGACCAGGGATCGAACCAGTGTCCCCTGCTCTGCAAGGCAGATTCTCAACCACTGGACCACCACGGAAGCCCTGGAACCATTTTTCCAACAAGCACTTGCTCACTTTGTCTCTTTGTCCCATTATGGTAATTTTGCAGTATTTCAAACATTTTCATTGTTACTGTATTTGCTATGGTGATCAGATGTTACTCTTGTAATTGTTTGGGGGTGCCTTGAGCTGCACCCATAAAAGACGGTGAACTTAATGAATTGTTGAAATGACAAGAAAATATTTAGACTGTTACATAAACTTAGTTGGTAATGCAATGTCAGGGTTTGAGAGGACTGACTTCAGTTTTGAAAGATGTTCTATTGTGGGTGAAATGCTGTCAAAGAGCTCTGCATACAAAAGACAAATTATTCACAAAAGGAAGTCAATCGATGTGGCAAACTTCATTGTTGTATTACTTTAAGAAATTTGGCCAGTCTCCCTAACATTCAGCCACCACTGCCCTGATCAGTCAGCAGCCGTCAATATGAAGCAAGACCCCTACCACCCCAGAAAAAAGATTATGACTCACTGAAGGCTTAGAAGATGGTTAGCATTTTTCAGCAGCAAAATATTTTAAAATTAAGGTTGCTATGCTGTTTTTTTTTTTTCAATGATCCAATGGATGTTGGCAATTTGGTCTCTGGTTCCTCTGCCTTTTCTAAATCCAGCTTGAACATCTGGAAGTTCATGGCTCACGTACTGTTGAAGCCTGGCTTGGAGAATTTTGAGCATTACTTTGCTAGTGTGTAAGATGAGTGCAATTGTGCGATAGTTTGAACATTCTTTGGCATTATCTTTCTTTGGACTTGGCATGAAAACTGACCTTTTCCAGTCCTGTGGCCACTGCTGAGCTTTCCAAATTTGCTGGCATATTGAGTGCAGCACTTTCACAGCATCATCTTTTAGAGTTTGAAAGAGTTCAAATGGAAGTCCATCACCTCCACTAGCTTTGTTCATAGTGATGCTTCCTAAGGTCCACTTGACTTTGCATTTCAGGATATCTAGCTCTAGGTGAGTGATCACACCATTGTGATTATCTGGGTCGTGAAGATCTTTTTTGTATAGATCTCCTGTGTATTCTTGCCACCTCTTCTTAATATCTCCTGCTTCTGTTAGGTCCATACCATTTCTGTCATTTATTGTGCCCATCTTGGCATGAAATATTCCCTTGGTATCTCTAATTTTCTTGAAGAGATCTCTAGTCTTTCCAATTCTATTGTTTTCCTCTATTTCTTTGCATTGATCACTGAGGAAGGCTTTCTTATCTCTCCTTGCCATTCTTTGGAACTCTGCATTCAAATGGGTATATCTTTCCTTTTCTCCTTTGCCTTTAGTTTTATTCTGCCTTATTTATTTAAAACTTCTGCTTTATTGACTATGCCAAAGCCTTTGACTGTGCAGATCACAACAAACTGTGGAAAATTCTTCAAGAGATGGGAATACCAGACCACCTGACCTTCCTCCTGAAAAATCTGTATGGAGGTCAAGAAGCAATAGCTAGAACTGGACATGGAACAACAGACTGGTTCCAAATCGGGAAAGGAGTATGTCAAGGCTGTATATTGTCACCCTGCTTATTTAACTTATATGCAGAGTACATGAGAAATGCCGGGCTGGATGAAGCACAAGCTGGAATCAAGATTGCCGGGAGAAATATCAATAACCTCAGATATGCAGATGGCACCACCTGTATGGCAGAAACCAAAGTAGAACTAAAGAGCCTTTTGATGAATGAAAGAGGAGAGTGGAAATGTTGGCTTAAAACTCAACATTCAAAAAACAAAGATCATGGCATCTGGTCTCATCACTTCATGGCAAATAGATGGGGAAACAGTGGAAACAGTGAGAGAGTTTATTTTGGGGGTCTCCAAAATCACTGCAGATGGTACTGCAGGCATGAAATTAGAAGACGCTTACTCCTTGGAAGGAAAGTTATGATCACCTAGACAGCATGTTAAAAAGCAGAGACATTACTTTGCCAACAAAGGTCCATCTAGCCAAAGCTATGGTTTTTCCAGTAGTCATGTATGAATGTGAGAGTTGGACTATAAAGAAAGCCGAGCACTGAAGAATTGATGCTTTTGAACTGTGGTATTGGAAAAGACTCTTGAGAGTCCCTTGGACTGCAAGGAGATCCAACCAGTCTATCCTAAAGGAAATCAGTCCTGGATATTCATTGGAAGGAACTGATGCTAAAGTTGAAACTCAATACTTTGGCCACCTGATGCAAAGAACTGACTCACTAGAAAAGACCCTGATGCTGGGAAAGATTGAAGGTGGGAGGGGAAGGGGATGACAGAGGATGAGATGGTTGGATGGCATCACCGACTCAATGGACAGGAGTTTGAGTAAGCTCCGGGAGTTGGTGATGGACAGCAAAGCCTGGTGTGCTAGTCCATGGGATTGCAAAGAGTTGGACATGATTGAGTAACTGAACTGAACTGATACTGTTTTTTAAGATATTACACTAATGCACACTTTATAGTGTATGTGTACTTATTTAGTCACTCAATCGTGTCCAACTCTGTGAACCTATCAATCGTAGCCCACCAGCCTCCTCTGTCTATGGGATTTTCCAGACAAGAATACTGGAGTGGGCTCACCACTATTATTCAACATAGTTTTGGAAGTCCTAGCTACAGCAATCCAAGAAGAAAAAGAAAGAAAAGGAATCCAGATCAGAAAAGAAGAAGAAGAGCTCTCACTGTTTGCAGATGACATGATAATATGTATAGAAAACCCTAAAGATACTATCAGAAAATTACTAGAGCTAATCAGTGAATTTA
This sequence comes from Cervus elaphus, assembly GCF_910594005.1. Lineage (NCBI taxonomy): Eukaryota > Metazoa > Chordata > Mammalia > Artiodactyla > Cervidae > Cervus > Cervus elaphus. The sequence continues at coordinate 87,977,320 of NC_057826.1, read as the reverse complement.
GCAAAGTCACAGGATACAAAATCAATACACAGAAATGACTTGCATTCCTATATATTAACAATGAAAAATCAGAAAAGGCGATTAAGGAATCAATCCCATTCACCACTGCAACAAAAAGAATAAAATATATAGGAATAAACCTACCTAAGGATACAAAAGAACTATATGCAGAAAATTATAAACACTGATGAGAGAAATCAAAGATGACATAAACAGATGGAGAGATATTACATGTTCCTGGGTAGGAAGAATCAATATTGTGAATATGACTATACTACCAAATGCAATCTACAGATTCAATGTGATCTCTATCAAATTACCAATGGCATTTTTCACAGAACTAGAACAAAAAATTTCACAATTCATATGGAAAAACAAAAGACCCCAAACAGCTAAAGGAGTCTTGAGAAAGAAGAATGGAGGTGGAGGAATCAACCTTCCTGACTTCAGATTACACTACAAAGCTACAGTCATCCAGACAGTATGGTACTGGCACAAAAACAGAAATATAGACCAACGGAACAAGATAGAATGCCCACAGATAAACACACACACCTATGCATATCTTATTTTTGACAAAGGAGGCAAGAATATACAATGGGGCAAAGACAGCTTCTTCAATAAGTGGTGCTGGGAAAACTGGACAGCTACATGTGCAAGAATGAAATTAGAACATTTCCTAACAACATACACAAAGATAAACTCAAAATGGATTAAAGACCTAAATGTAAGTCCAGAAACTATAAAACTCCTAAGAGGAGAACATAGGCAGAATACTCAATGACATAAATCAAAGCAAGATCCTCTATGACCCACCTCCTAGAGTAATGGAAATAAAAACAAAAGTAAACAAGTGGGACCTAATTACACTTAAAAGCTTTTGCACAGCAAAGGAAACCATAAACAAGGTAAAAAGGCAACCCTCAGAATGGAAAAAAACAATAGTAAATGAAACAACTGACAAAGGATTAATTTCCAAAATATACAAGCAGCTCATACAATTCAATGCCAGAAAAACAAACAACCCAATCAAAAGTGGGAAAAAGACCTAAACAGACATTTCTCCAAAGAAGACATACAGATGGCTAACAAACACATGAAAAGATGCTCAACATCACTCATTATTAGAGAAATGCAAATTGAAACTACAATGAGGTATCACCTCACACCGGTCAGAATGACCATCATCAAAAAGTCTACAAACAATAAATGCTAGAGAGGGTGTGAACCCTCTTGCACTGTTGGTGGGAATGTAAATTGATACAGCCACTATGGAAGACAGTATGGAGATTCCTTAAAAAAAAAAAACTAGGAATAAAACCACCATATGACCCAGAAATCCCACTCCTAGGCATACACCCTGAGGAAACAAAAATTGAAAAAGACACATGTATCCCAATATTCATTGCAGCAATATTTTCAATAGCTAGAACATGGAAGCAACCTAGATGTCCATTGACAGATGAATGGATAAAGAAGTTGTAGTACATATACACAATGGAATATAACTCAGCCATAAAAGGGAATGCATTTTAGTCAGTTCTGATGAGGTGGATGAACCTAGAGCCTAGTATACAAGTGAAGTAAGTCAGAAAGATAAAGATAAATATCATATACTAAAGCATATATATGGAATCTAGAAATATGGTACTGAAGAATTTATTTGCAGGGCAGCAATGGAGAAACAGACAGGGAGAACGGACAGGCACACAGGGAGAGGGGAGAAGAGGGTGAGATGTATGGAGGGAGTAACATGGAAGCTTACATCACCATATGTAAAATAGACAGCCAACGGGAATTTGCTGTATGTCTCAAGGATCTCAAACAGGGGCTCTGCATCAACCTGGAGGAGTGGGATGGGGAGGGAGATGGGAGGGCGGTTCAAGAGGGAGGGAACATATGGCTGATGCATGTTGAGGTTTGACGGAAAACAAAATTCTGTAAAGCAATTATCCTTCAATCAAAAAATAAAATAAATTAACTAATTAAAAAAAAAAAACACAGGAGGGGGTTGACATGCCTTCCTCCAGGGGATCTTCGTGACCTAGCGATTAAATCTGTGGCTCCTGCATTGCAGGGGATTTTTTACCATTAACGCTCCCCAGGAAGCCCTTTACAGTGTATAGAATAAATATAAACATAACTCTTACACTGGGAACAAAAAAATTCATGTGACTCGCTTTATTGTAATATTTGCTTTATTGTAGTGCCCTGGAACAGAACCTGCAATATCTCCAAGATATGCCTGGACTGCAAAATGTCCATCTCACTATCTTGGTCTGACAGTGATGGGAACCAGAGAAACGTCTTACCAGAATGGGTGGTGCCTCAGTGGCCGGAAGCTAGGGACTTGCTTCCCAAGCCACTTGAATTTGAGGGGAAAAAAGTGACCTTTAGAAGCTCTCAGTGGAGTGGCTGGGAATGAAAGCAAAACCAAGTGCATGAGCTCCAGGGAGCACAGCTTTTGCCGCCCCTTCCCAGGTGAGGGACCAGGCAGGTCTGCAACCCTGGCCTCGAGGTGGGGCCTAGCTCTCCACTGTCCTGGTCAGAACTGACCCAAGGGGTCCCGAGGAGCCCTAGAGACCTTCATTCCACGCCCTGCCACCCCTGTGCTGGGCGACGTATGGGCCCAACGCACTACCTCTCTGAGCCCCACTTTGCACCTGTCACTGAAGACAGAGCCCCAGTCTGATGCACATGTTTGCTGTATGGTCAGGTGAGGGGTGCGTGTGCAGGCCCATGATGAGGGGAGCCTGGTGCTCCAGCTTCTAACTCAGACTTTCTGAAATCTAACTCAATTTTAGCACTTTCTGACCAGGGGACCCTGGGCAGCTCTTAGCCTCTCTGAGCCTTAGGTGGTAGGAGTCAATGAAGACTGTTGAGAGGTAAGCAAAATAGTACACAGAAGGAGCCAAAGTCAGTACCAGGCCCACAGCAAGTGTCAGTAAAGCCCAGAAAACTCTCCACCCTCAGGCAAGGGCAGTGGGTTATCTGGTCAGTAGCAATCAGACTGGCTTCAGATGGAGAAGGCAATGACTACATGGTATGACTGGGAACCCTGAAAGCCTCTCCCACCAGTCCTCCCAGCTGGCCATTATCTCCAGAGTGTAACCCCTGCACCCTGCACCATCTTAGGGTCGTAGACCTGGTGGGGTGGTAGGGCAGGCGCATGAGTTCTCTCACCAGATACTGAGATGGTGTCATCCCTAAGATCCTAGGGCTCCAGCCCCTGTACTGAAAGCCCTGCTCCCCTGGGGAGCCCAAAACACTTAGCTTCAGCAGCAGTGACCTATCTTGAACCCTGAGACAACTATTGCCCAGCCGTCTCCTTGGCCACCTGCCCCCACATTGCCTGGCACTGGGGTAGAGAGAAGAAAGCTCCTCATCACAGAGTCAGGGCTGGTCACCTCCTTGACCAGCAGCGCCCACCCCTCTCCTCAGAGCTCAGCGTGATCCGCCACAGTGTGGTCGCTTCTTCCGGCCTGCTCAGGGACAGTGACCCTCTCCTGTTCCTGTCCGGCCCTGCTGCCATCCAAAAAGGGCCATGCAGTCCCCAGGGGAGCCCATCACAGCGGTCGTGAGCCAACTTGAGCCTCTGCCCCTTCCATAGGGCCCTCCTAGCAGCCACCGGGGTGGTTTACTCACTCCGGTGCCAGGCACGTGGTCCCTGCAGGCTCTGAGGGGCTGGGCACTAGGGAATGGGGGCTGGCTGCCTTTGTCCCCTGAGATCACTGTGCTAAGAGTGTCATCCCAAGTACCCAGAGCTTCCCTAACACCTTCTGGTGAGTCGTTCATCTGGCAAATCGGTGACACTTCCTTGGAAGCCAGTTACCTTTGGCATAGGCCCTCCCCGGAGGGCTAATTTTCATCATTTCCCTCCTTCCCCTCCTTCCTCCTTCTTCATTCAGCAAATACTCGGAGCACCTCCTCTAATCCCAAGCTGTGTCAGGCACGGGGGCAGAGAGACAAAGCAGGTTCAGTCCCCACCCGCCCCCCTGCAGGGCTTCACAAGGCACGACGGGAGCACCTGTCCGCAGTTACAAGACCACAGGGCATCCCTGATGGAGAGAGCCGACGCCTCGGCCCATGTTTCCCTCAGCCTGCTTTACACTCTTAGGCCTCTCTCCGCCCCGTTTGGGGCTGCCTTTACTCGTGTTCTCTCATTGCCACTAGCTGGGTGGCCAGAAAGCAGCAGTGATCACTCCAGTCTCCCTTCCATCCCGGCTCGCTGGCACCACTGTGTCGACTCCGCGGCTCCCTGGCTGCAGCGTTAAGTGCAAACCCCTCAGGGCCCAGCCACGACCTTCCAGGCACACTGGGGCCCTTGCCTCTCCCTTCCCACCCCAGGTTGTCTCCTGCCTGGGTGACAGCAGCCTGGAACACCTTTCCTCTCCTCCACATGAAGAACTCCTACCTACCCTGCAAGACTCAGTTCAGGTGTGCCCCCTCCTGGAAGACGCCTCTTGCCAGCCTGAGGCTCCTCCCGCAGCCTGGCGGGAGCTCCTGCAGGTGGGGCTCACCTCTGCCTGGAGGCTGCCCTCGCTGCACCAGCCTCAGTAGCTAAGGAGCTATCTGTCCCCTTGGCGGAGCCCCTGATGCCCTCCCCGCCACCCCCATGTCCGCCTTGTGCCCAGCACAGGGCCGGCAGAGATTCGTGAAGTTGCCCGGCTGCTGAGGCTTTCAGAGTTTGGGATTAAGCCTTGCCCTGGGGCTGGCCTGTCCTGGGTCCCCTGGCTCCCCAGCCCCGTGGCTTCCCTCCTTCCACCCTCATCCAGTTACTGTCTCCGTTCAGCCTGGAAACATTTTCTTAAAGACAAAAAATAAATAAATAAATAAAATCATAGGTTAACAGTCTCAAGCAATAAAACAGCAGATGACGTTGTGTGGGCAACTTCCCAGAGGACACAGAACACACGTCTCCTGAGTGGGTGGCCTTATAAGGGCAGGTTCAGGAGGAGAGTGGGCAGGAGGCAGAGCGACCCGCCAGGAGACAGGGCGGTGGGGGCGGGGGTGGGTGCCCCATCGCTGGGCCGGGAGTGGGGCCAGCAGGGGTGCTGGCGAGGACCCAGCTCCACAGGAAGAGCTGGACACGTACCATCCCCAGAGGCCCTGCTTGGGCCAAAGCCCGCCTGTCCTTCCGCCTGCCCTGCCGTCAGCAGCAGCACAGACATGGACCACTCACAGCCAGCTGCTACACTGACCCACACCACCAGCCTGGCACCCAGAACCCTCCCACCCCAGGACGGGCCATGGCTCATTTGCCTTCCCAAGTCCCCGCACTCGTGGCCCAGCAGGTCCTGGCTCCCAGCTGGCATGCAGTAAAGCTTCGTTGGGTAGAATTATTAAGGGAATGGTTGTTAATGGCAGTTTGGGCCCATCAGCTAGGCTGTAGCCCCTGGAACACAGGTAGGGCCTTCTTAGGGAGACCAGCACACAGCTAAGTGGGTGCTTAAGAAAGAATTCGGTGCTTGGGTGGCCCCCGCCTTTGAGTCGAGCTGAGCCATCAGTTCTTACCTCACTCAGGGTTACTTTGTCCCAAGCAGGAAGGCACGCATGCTCCACAACTGTTCCAGAGAATGCCTAGGATGGGGCTTCATTTCCCAACACCCTGCCCCAACTCCAGGACAGTGAGGTGGGGCAGTTACAAGAGAGAGAGACTTCCCTGGTGGTCCAGTGGTTAAGACTCTGTGCTCTCAACGCAGAGGGCCTGAGTTTGATCCCTCGTCAGGGAACTAGATTCCATATGCCATAACTAAGACCCAGTGCAACCAAATAAACAAGTGATAGAGAGGAAGAGAGAGAGTGGTGGGGGTGGGGAGGCCTTTCTAGGAGATTCCCGATTGTCTAGTGTTCGTGTGAAGTCAGCATGTCTGAGAACAAAGCCCTCACCCTTGGTGTGGGAAGGAGGGGGAGGTGTGTGCCAGGCGACTCTGTCCTGAGGAAGGGGCTCTGAAAGCCTCCCCCAGTTCTCATTAGGAAAGACTTTTTCCAGCACCCCCAAAAGCCCAAAGTCCTCCTCTGAGTCTTAAAAGAGACAGAATGGATGGTCAAATAAGGTGAAAACTGGGGGAGCCATCCCATCCCTCAGCCAGCTCTTACTTGGACTAAAGCTTATCATTTACGAGCCACTATTCACAAAGGAAGCATTGCTCTGGCCATAAATCCTCTTATAAAAGGCAGAGTATTTCTCTGCAGGGGCTGACAATCACCTGTCTAATCACTAGATAAGACAGGAGAACAGGGCAGCGAGGGGGCAGACGGGGGCAGAGGCAGGGAGGAAGAGGGAAGGAAGGGGCCCAGACAGGAGGGGGGCCCGGGAAGAGGAAGCTGCTGAGTCCTCCAGGGATCCCCGGAGGCCACCTGTGCCCAGAGGCCGTGCCCTCCCCCACTGCCCCAGAGGGGAAGGGTCAGGGCCAAGAGGAGCCTCTGGCAGCCTCTCAGCTGGCACTGCTCCGGGCACCAGGAGAATACTGTCAGCTGTGGAAGGCGGACTCAAGTTGAAGCTGAAGCCCCAGAGGCTCCTGTTCGAGGCGAGAGGGGAGCAGAGCCAGCTGTGTGGGCCTGAGCCTGCTGAGGGCCTGGCCTCGCCTGAGACCCTGACCCCTGGGTAAGGCCTGCCCCACTCTCGTTGTGTTCCAAAATAGAACTGTTCTTTGTGCAAAGAGTAAGGCGAACCATAACAAAACCCGCTTATGTGACTGCCTGAAACTCCACCATTAGTCACGTATTATTTGGGGTTAATCACTGCCCCCTGTGTGGGACTGAATAATGGTCCCCCAAAGGTGTCCGTGTTCTAATCCTTGGAGTTAACTACCTTACATGGCACAAGAGACTTTGCAGATGTGATTATGGATTCTGAGGTGGGAGATTAGCCTGGATTATCCAGGTAGGCCCAACGTAATCACAAAGGTCCTATGAGAAGGAGGCAGAAGGGTCAGCTAGTTAGAGGGCACACGTCTCCCTGGGAAGGGAAGACACAAAGAACTTGGGGATTCAGCCTGACATAGTTTCTGAGGGCCTCCCCAGCCTGCACCGCACCCTCCCCGTCAGGCAGGTTCTTCAAACTGCTGCACTGGGTCTCTGAGGGAACACGGTGGGGACACAGAAGAGGAGACACAGTATGTGGGGACAGAAGTAGAAGCAAAGCCTCAAGGAGAACTTACTTCATTCTGCAACTTTGGGTCAGAATGGTCCCTCAGGGGACTCCACCATCACCTGGCTTCCTCTCCAAGGGTCGTTGTCTAGACTCTGGCTTCAGATGGCTGAATGTGTCATCTGCTGCTGCTTCAAGGGGCCACCAGTGACCCTTTCTATTAGTTGTAGAGACTGTTTTTCTCCCACAATCCTCTGCCCTGGCCACCTTCTTAAATCCTGCTGACCAAGAGGCTAAGTCACTGGGGGAGAAGTTCTCCCTGGTTTTCTGAGTTTGATTATAAATGCTGGAGATTTTTTAACCATAACAATAATGGGAAGGATGACAGAATAAAGGTAGTAGTGGTTATAGAACAAAGTAGGGCATAAATATGAATAAATAAGTAAATAGCTACTAGATACCATGTTAAAAGCTTCCTGTGCATTCTCCTGTTTAATCATTCTAATTGGGAAGTTTTAGGATTCATATATTACAGGTAAGGAACTGAGGCACAGAGAGGTTAAGACTTTCAAAAGGTCACACAGCTAGTTAGTAACAGGGCTGTAGTTTCAGCCCAAATTTGACTTCAGAGCCCATGCCTTTAACTGTGATACTACTCTACTTCCTAAAAAATAATGTAAACTAACAATGTGCCCATTGACATTTCATTTGTAATCAAACCATAGTTTCTAGAGATGGGAAGGTTTGGGGCAGATGGGAGAAGGATGGGGGAGTAACACAGGAGAAGGCACTGCAATGTGGGGGAGGGGCCGGCCAACTGGTCACCTTTAATCAAGGGCAGAAAGTGAAGAGGAACTAAAAAGCCTCTTGATGAAAGTGAAAGAGAGAGTGAAAAAGTTGGCTTAAAGCTCAACACTCAGAAAACTAAGATCATGGCATCTGGCCCCGATACTTCATGGGAAATAGATGGGGAAACAGTGGAAACAGTGTCAGATTTTATTTTAGGGGGGCTCCAAAATCACGGCAGATGGTGATTGCAGCCATGAAATTAAAAGACGCTTACTCCTTGGAAGGAAAGTTATGACCAACCTAGACAGCATATTGAAAAGCAGAGGCATTACTTTGCCAACAACAGTCCATCTGGTCAAGGCTATGGTTTTTCCAGTGGTCATGTATGGATGGGAGAGTTGGACTGTGAAGAAAGCTGAGCACCGAAAAATTGATGCTTTTGAACTGTGGTGTTGGAGAAGACTCTTGAGAGTCCCTTGGACTGCAAGAAGATCTAACCAGTCCATCCTAAAGGAGATCAGTCCTGGGTGTTCATTGGAAGAATTGATGCTGAAGCTGAAACTCTAGTACTTTGGCCACCTCATGCAAAGAGTTGACTCATTGGAAAAGACCCTGATGCTGGGAGGGATTGGGGGCAGGAGGAGAAGGGGACAACAGAAGGTGAGATGGCTGGATGTCATCACCGACTCAATGGACATGAGTTTGAGTAAACTCTGGGAGTTGGTGATGGACAGGGAGGCCTGGCATGCTGCGATTCATGGGGTCGCAAAGAGTCGGACATGACTGAGCGACTGAACTGAACTGAACTGAATCAAGAGGACTAGACTAAGGCCAGATTACCTTAATCAAAACAGAAATAACTTTGGATTTAACACTGCATCTTAGAATTGAATTTTAATTTTCCTGTCTTTTCCAAGTGCAATTATATATTTTTTTACTAACTTTATGCCATCTAACAGATTTCTCAAATAGTTTTATGTTGCCTGCAAGTTATTTAAAGCAAAATTTTAAGGGCAAAGGATATTTTTAATGTAATTTCAATTTGGCAGGACTTGAGGCTTAGTGGAAAGTACTCAGGGACTGGATGGGCCTCAGAAGACCCGGGTTCTGTTTAGGCCTGTATAGGCCTGCTAAGGTCCTCACTGCATGTTCAAACAAGATTTTATTTGTCTTTTCACAGGCCTCAGCCCCAGGTCCAGCCCTGTTTGTTGGGGGGAGGGGGCTGAGAGATTTCAGTTCTGCACTAAATGCTCCAGGTCAGTGCTCAGGGCAACTAGGAAGGACAGAGGCATCAGCGTCCTGTCCTCTGACCCCTACTTGCCTGTCATGGGCAGCTCCAGCAATTTGTCCCCTCAGTCTCTGGGGACCTCCAGAAGATAGGCCTGGGATGACCAAAGACAACTCTGGTCCCAATCCCCAAGTGAGGGAAAACTGACATAGGATCACAGACTGTGAAAGCAGAAGCCAGACCCACTGGCCATGGGCCCATTACATTGACTAAAAATCCCCCAAGATATTGACATAAAAACAGACACACAGATCAATGAAACAGACTAGAGAGCCGGGAAATAAACCCACACATATATGTGGTCAATTAATTTACAATCAAGGAGCCAAGAATATACAATGGGGAAAAGACAGTCAGTCTCTTCAGTGACACCCTTATGACACTACTCTTATAGCAGAAAGCGAAGAGGAACTAAAGAACCTCTTGATGAAGGTGAAAGAGAAGAGTGAAAGGCTGGGTTAAAATGAACATTCAAAAAACGAAGATCATGGCATCTGGTCCCATCCCTTCATGGCAAATAGATGGGGAAACAATGGAAACAGTGAGAGACTTTACTTTCTTGGGCTTCAAAACCACTACAGATGATGACTGCAGTCATGAAATTAAAAGATGCTTGCTCCTTGCAAGAAAAGCTATGACAAACCTAAACAGCATATTAAAAAGCAGAGACATTACTTTGCCAACAAAGGTCCGTCTAGTCAAAGCTATGGTTTTTCCAGTAGACATGTAAGGATGTGAGAGTTGGACTATAAAGGTTTATTTATTTATTTAATTTATTTTTGATTGTGCTGGGTCTTCCTTGCTGCACACAGGCTTTCTCTAGTTGCCACAGGCAAGGGCTTCTCTTGTTAAACATGTACTCTAGGCATACTGGCTTCAGTAGTTGAGGTGCATGGGCTCGGTAGTTGTGATGCAGAGGCTTACTTAGTTGCTCGGTGGCATGTGGGATCTTCCTGAACGAGGAATTGAACCCATGTCTTCTGCATTGGCAGGCAGATTCTTAACCACTGGACCACCAGGGAAGCCCGAGAGTTGGACTATAAAGAAGGCTGAGCACTGAAGAATTGATGCTTTTGAACTGTGGTGTTGGAGAAGACTCTTGAGAGTCCCTTGGACTGCAAGGAGATCCAATCCTTAAGGAAATCAGTCCTGAATATTCATTGGAAGGACTGATGCTGAAGCTGAAGCTCTAGTACTTTGGCCACCTGATGCAAAGAACCGACTCACTGGAAAATACCCTGATGCTAGGAAAGATTGAGGGTAGGAGGAGAAGGGAACAACAGAGGACAAGATGGTTGGATGGCATCACCTATTCGATGGACATGAGTTTGAGCAAACTCCGAGAGTTGGTGAAGGACAGGGAAGCCTGGCATGCTTCAGTCCATGGGGTCACAAAGAGTCAGACGTGACTGAGCCACTGAACAACAAAAGCTCTTCAGTGAATGGTGCTGTGAAAACTGGGCTGCTGGTGCTGCTGCTAAGTCGCTTCAGTCGTGTCCGACCCCGTGTGACCCCATAGACGGCAGCCCACCAGGCTCTCCCGTCCCTGGGATTCTCAGGGCAAGAACACTGGAGTGGGTGAAAACTGGGCAGCTGTATGCAAAAGAATGAAACCCCACCACTACCTCATAGCACACACAAAAATTAGCTCAAGGCAATTAAAGACTTAAATGTTAGATGTGAAACCATGAAACTCCCAGAAGAAAACACAGGCAGTAAGGCTCCTTGACGTCAGTCTGGGAGAGGACTTTTTTAATCTGACACCCAAAGCAAATGCAACAAAAGCAAAAATAAGCAAGTGGGACTACATCAAACTATTATGAAAATCTCTGTACAGCAAAGGAAACCATCAACAGAGTGAAAAGGCAACCTACATAATGAGAGAAAATATTTGCAAATCACATATCTGATAAGGGGCTAATATCCAAAATAGATAAAGAACTCATTCAGGGACTTCCCTCGTGGTCCAGTGGTTAAGACTCTGAGCTTTCACCACAGAGAGTATGATTGGATCCCACATGGCCCATGGTATGGCCAAAAAATAATAAAAAATTAAAAATTAATTTTAGAAAAAGAACTCATATAAGTCAACAGCCAAAAAAAAAAAAACCACAAAACCACCCACACAATATGATTTTAAAATGGGAAGATCTAAATAGAGTTTTTCCCAAAGAAGACATACAGAAGGCCAACATACACATGAAAACATCATTAATTATTAGGGAAATGTAAATCAAAACCACAGTGAGATGCCGTCTCACACCTAACAGAATGATTATTATCAAAATGACAAGAAATCACAAGTGTTTGTGAGGATATGGAGAAAAGGGAACCCTCACGCACATTGTGAGAAGGGAAATTCGTGCAGCCATTATGGAAAACTGGAAAACAGTGTGGAGGTTCCTCCAAAAATTAAAAATAGAGCTACCATATGAGCCAACAATTTCACTTCTGGATATTATCTGAAGAAAACGAAATCACTAAATTGAAAAGGTATCTGCAGCCCAAAGGTTCGCTGCCATATTATTAGAAACAACCAAGATAATGGAAACAACATAAGTGTCTTTTGACGGATGCATGGATAAAGAAACTCTGGTGTGTATACAACGGAATACTATTGGCCATAAGAAAGAATGAGATCTTGCCATTTGTGACAACATGGATGGGCCTTGAGGGCACTACACTAAGTGAAATAAATCAGACACAGAAAGACAAATCTGTATTTTTCTTATATGTGGACTACTAAACAAAAACAAGCTCACAGATACAAAGAACAGATAGTGGTTGCCAGAGGTGGGGCATGGGAGAGGGGGAAAATGAATGAAGAGGGTCAACAATATAACCAAAACAGTGATTTAAAAAATAAAAAGGAAAATGAAAGAATCTCCAGAGAGCTTCTTATAAAAACAAAACAGATTCCTGCGGGCTGCCAAACTGGACTTTCTGAATCAGATTATCCAGGAGTGGGGCTTTGGACATTTTAACAAACTCCCCAGGGCACTCTTATGGATAGCAGTCAGGTCCAGTCACTCCCCTTTCCCTGGGGAAACTTAAGCCCAAAGAGGCCTTGAGCCAGTCATCAGCAGAACCAAAATCAGAATTCGTTTCTCTCACCCATAGTTAGATATCCTTTCCACACCAAGACCAGAAACCAGGACCCAAAGAACTACACATTATTTATTTGTTTTAATTTTCTTAAAGTTACTAATGCCCACAGTTTAAAGAATCAAATACAGATCATTTTACAAGGCTTATAAGAAAAAACGCAGTTTGTCGCCTATGCACTTCATCTGGCCCTCCTCACAAGGAGCCACTTTCACCTCTTTAAGCTGCTTCTTCTGATATTGAAGGAAATCGGAATGTCATCCCAAAATATGCCTCTTTGACATAATTCTGCTCAGTCGCATCCAACCCTTTGTGGCCCCACAGACTATAGCCCACCAGTCTCCTCTGTCCAAGGGAATTCTCCAGATAAGAATACTGGAGCAGGTTGCCATTTCCTTCTCCAGGAGGTCTTCCCAACCCAGGGATTGAACCTGTGTCTCCTGCGTCTTCTACATTGTCAGGTGGATTCTTTACCACTGAGCCATCTGGGAAACCCTTGACATAACTGAGCTAAAGGCAATTAAGCAGAAAATGCAAGAAAAGTTCTCTCTTCCCTTCCCCTCTTTTCTGCCTTGAGGCAGAATCTGGAGACAGATTCTTATCAGCCCAGCAGTGCACCAGGGAACTTGCCAATAAATCTTACTTCATTAGTTCCCTTCATATATTTACCTCCCTACAGTTTGCCATCCTTGGAAACCTGAAACTGTTTTCCTTTGTCCTGTCATTTCTCCACAAATGTATTGTTTGTTGTAAATGCTGTATAAAGTGAAAGTCACTTAGTCGTGTCCAACTGTTTGCAACCCCATGGACTATACAGTCCATGGAATTCTCCTGGCCAGAATACTGGAGTAGGTAGCCTTTCCCTTCTCCAGGGTATCTTTCCCAGCCAGAGTTCTAAATTGCTATCTTAAGTTACTTTTCATGGAAGTTTCTTGGGCACGATGCTTGCCACCTGCAATAACACATTTTGGTTTTTCTCTTGTTAACCTGTCTTTTTGTTACAGAGCCCCTGTGAAGTCCTCAGAGGTGAAGTTCTGCCTCCTCCACAGTATCTACCCCCACCCTTGGTGTTGTGTGCATTTTCACAAGCATACACTGCTTTGTTACTCTCATGGAATCTTCACGATACAGTCAGGGTGGATCGCCAGGTCCGGGTCAGGACCAGGATGCACAGACACTGCCGGGTGCCCTGGAGGTCACTGGGCACAGGCCACCAGCTCCTCCAGCGCTTGCTCGCGGCGGTTGCCATGGACCAGTAGCACTTCCTTGATGCGGTCCTGCTGGAAGCCCATGTCGCTGAACTGCTCCGAGAGGCGCAGGAACTCCCCCGCCTGAGGAAGAGGAGGCGGAGAGGGCATGGGGGGCTCTGGGAGGCTGGGCCTCTGGCCTGGGCAGTCTCCTCCCAAGTACCCACTCTACATACCCCCAGAAAGCCGTGACCCCACAGGCCACGTGAGCCTGATCCTGGCCAGCACCTATGGTTTTCCTGTATCTCAATGACATGAGGCGACGTGGGCTCAAACCTCGCTTCCTGTGCCAAGGAAGGAGGCCCCAGCCTGGCTGCTGGCTCTGTCTGGCCGTCACTCCCCCTCCCCCACTCCCTCTTGACCGCCTGTGCCCGCGCCCTGCACTGGGGCAGGAAGAGAAGGCTGCATCCTGGTGCCCAGGAGGCACAGCACAGGCCTCTGCACAGGGCCCAAACCTTCACACACACAGCCTCTGCCTGCCTCCTCTGACCCCACTGCCCAAAACTTCCCTGCCTCTCCCCGCGCCCCTCGGCATCCCTCCCACCCCACCATCCCTCCCAGTCTCCGGGAAGTCTGCTCTGCCTTGGCCATCTGCCAACTGTGGACAGGTCACACTCACTGGGCTCTCAGAATGTCCCCCTAACTGGGGCCACAACCTCAAGCCTTCTGGGTTTCCAGGTAGGTGGCAAACTCCCTGAAGAGAGTTCAAGCATCATCGTGCTACCTGCCTGGCTCCTGTCTGGGTGTCCGACAAAGAGGAGCCAGTCAATATTTGCTGTGTTGATTCAGCTATAAAGCTCTGCCCAGGTGGTGTTAGTGGTAAAGAACCCGCCTGCCAATGCAAGAGATGTAAGAGATGCAGGTTCAAGCCCTGGGTTGGGAAGATCCCCTGGAGGAGTGCATGGCAATCCACTCCAGCATTCTTGCCTGCAGAATCCCATGGACAGAGGAGCCTGGTGGGCTACAGTCCATGGGGTCGCACAGAGTTGGACACAGCTGAAGCGACTTGGCACAGAGCTCTGCTTCCTGTTTCCTCCCCACCCCTTCCCCTTGGGTCCTCTTGCCTTCTCCACGTCTCATCTCCCTAGGCTCATCTCTCCTTCTCCCCGGGTTTTAGCAAGTAGGCTGTCTCCTGAGACCCCCAGGCTGCCTCTGATGCTGGTTGGCCCCTGCACTCCAGGCCTGCATGGGTAACCCACCCCTCCCCTCGCTGTCCCCTCGCCGGGGGCCCAGGCAGGAGGCTCTGCTGACCTGGCTCTCCGAGAACTGGAACATCTCCATGGCCTCATCCACCAGGCCCTCCTCGTAGCCCTGTCGCAGCAGCCGGTCACAGGCGCTAAGGTAGCTGAGAAACTGGGCAGGAAAGGGGCACAGAGGGAAGGACAGTAAGAGGAATGAGCAGGGCAGCAGGTGCGGTGGAGGAGGTACCCAAGGGCCTCAGGAGGGCTAAGCTCAGGACCAGGCTGACCGGGCAACCAGCCATACACAACATGTTCCCAGAGCTCCAGGAGGCAACAGAAGAGGGTCAGAGGCCTCCCTGGGGACAGGTGGACCGCAAAGCCTCACCAACTGTCCAAGCTGGGGGCTGGAGTCCAGGAAGAGAGCTGTCGGGGTGGGTCAAGGTGTTCCCAGAACCTAGGTGGGGAACAGGCCAGGCCTCAAACGCGGGTGTCTACCCACCATCCACCCAGCCTGCCCACCCTCCCCGGTGAGCACTCACCTGTGTGAGGGTGCCTCCTTGTCCACCCACCCCTGTGCACCCCCACCCCCGCTCCACACACGTAATATCTGTGCGATCCAGGACTCCACGGGCCCCACCCCAGAGTGTTGCACCAAGGCGGGAAGGGGAGGGGACAGCCAAGGGCCCACAGGGCTAAGCACCTCTTCCGGCCACTCCCTGCTTATTCACCAGCGGCTGCTTTCACCCTCAAGATAAAGTTCTGCCTTCCAACCCCACGTTCAAAGACCTGCTCGCTCTGTCAGCAGCCTTGGCTGCTTCTCTCAGCACCCCCAGACTCCTGCCTATCCGGCTCCAAGGCCAAGGCCAGCCTCACTCCTCGGCCCTGGGTAGCCTCTCCCTAGCCCCAGTCCCACCTCCATCTCCATCAGGTATTCCCACAGCACTCAAGGCTTCCCCACACCTACAGCTCTGTAACTGCCTACTATCTTCCTCAGCTTTCTCATCCACCAAGCTTTTGTCCCACAGGAGGACACCACTGTGTCCCAGCATCCAGCACAGTAGGCAGGCAGAAGGAGCTCAATAAATGTAAGCTGTGTTTATAAACTAAATTAAGAACTACCTTCCGGGAGCTCATAGCTCCTTGGGGGAGATAAACCAGATACAAGAAAACACGAGCGCCAGGCAAATCAAAGTAGGATTTACAGGGAATTGGTGCCAAATGAAGGCTTCAGATGATTAAAGTATGGGTACGAGTGGAGGAAAAAAGCAAGTCGAATTTCTGCAGACCTTCAGGACAAAGCATAAAACAGACCACGTAGACTAATGACTTTCAAACTGTTCTAGCCTCTGAACTGTCCAAGCACCAGGGGGCTTCAACAGTAACAGGGGGACATTACAGTTACTCTGGGAGAACTGGGGGCTAGAAGTAGAGGGAGTCCAGAGTCCAGGGCCCTCACCCCAGCACCCTTGCACTGGGCACATTTTGAAAACCAACCAACTCAGCTCTCCTTGCACAGTTGGGGGAACTGAGGTTCAGGCAGGGCGGACCAGAGTCCCAGGACTAGGGCCCAGATCACCTGACTTCTTGGCCCACTAGTGCCTTGTCCATGGGTCCTGTCGCTAGAAGAGGAACTTTGAGCTGGCTTGCAAGTAGACAGAGTTTCCGAAGGTCTGTTCATCTACAGCAAAAGTTCTCAGCCTCAGTGCTGACTGTAGCTACCTGGAAGCTTTAAAACTATGGTGCCTCAACAATAAATTCTGGAGAGGGTGTGGAGAAGGTAACCCTCCTACATTGTTGGTGGGAATGTAAATTGGTAGAGACACTATGGAGAACAGTATGGAGATTCCTTAAAAAACTAAAAATAGAGCTACCATATGACCCTGCAATCCCATTCCTGGGCATATATCCAGAGAAAAACATGGTCCAAGAGGATACATGCCCCCCAGTGTTCATTGCAGCACTGTTTACAATAGCCAAGACATGAAAGCAACCTAAATGTCCATTGACAGAGCAATGGATAAAAAAGATGTGGTACACATATATAATAGAATATTACTCAGCCATTAAAAAGAATGAAATAATGCCATTTGCAGCACCATGGATGGAACTAGAGATTGTCATACAGTGAAGTAACTTAGAGAGAGAAGGAGAAATATCCTATGACATCCCTTATATGTGAAATCTAAAAAAAAGATGATACAAATGAACTTACTCACAAAACAGACTCACAGTCTTAGAGTATGCACTTATGATTACTAGAGGGGCAGAAGCATGGAGGAAGGAATAGTTAGGGAGTTTGGGATGGTCATGTACATACTGATATATTTAAAACGGATAACCAACAAAAACCTACTGAATAGCACATGGAATTCTGCTCAATGTTAGGTGGCAGCCTGGATGGGAGGGGATTAGGTGGGAGAATGGATACGTGGATATGTATGACTGAGTCCCTTTGCTATCCACCTGAAACTATCATAACATGGTTAATCAGCTATATTCCAATACAGAATAAAAAGTTAACAAAACAATAGCAACAAAACACTGGTGTCTCAGTATCACTGCCCAACCCTGCTGATGACGGTCACGTCCAGAGGCCCTGATAGGACTGGTAGGGCTGGTAGGGGGGAGCCTGGCACTGGGATTTTTACACCTCTCCAGGTGATTCTTATGTGCAGCCAAGGTTAAGGGTCTCTGACTAAGTCCAACCCAGTAGACCCAAGCCAGGCTGCGTATCAGAACCATCTGCAGATCTTTTAAAATGATAGGCCCCTGGCCCACTCCAGATCTACTGATCCTGCAGAGTAGGTTTCCAGAATCTGCATTTGTAAGGACTCTCCTGCTTGGTCCGTAACTGGGCCTAGCTCAGGCCCCAGGGTGGGTGAGGATGTCACCTTCAGACCCCAGGGTGGGACCCCCAGCAGTCACTGATCATAAAACATGTTCTCCTCCATTCTGTGAATGGGGGAAATGCGGCTCAGAGAGGGGCCACGATGTGCCTAGAGTCTAAGGGTAAGCCGGGGTCTGGCCTATGGGCCCTCAGAAGTGCCACCCATGCCTGTCCTGCAGGCGGTCAGCGGGCACATTGACCCTGGGGCAGGAAGGAAGGAGTGATGGACAAAGCTCAGGTTTTGTATTTCTTCCTCTCTCCCTGGTTTTCCCAAGTGCCCTGTCTCCATCACCTGATGCCCACCCTCCTGAACCATCTGCTGTTCATCTCTGACCAAAGACGAATTGTTGTAGTACTTGTCTTTCATGGGGAGAAGGGCTGTGAACCCAAAAGAGACGTCCAGTTAAAGGTGGAACTTCACAGAACAGAGAGAACGTGGTCGGGGAGATCAAGATGAAGTCATCCAATGGCCCTCAGGCCCACCCCTTAGAGCCTAGCCCCTGAACGCTCACTGGGAGAAGGCCCACCAGGCAAGTGGTCAGTCTATGTCTGGAAACACAATGTTCCTGATGCAGTGAGATCCTTCCAGCACACCCAAAGGGAGGCCAATGACCTGTGCTGCCCCCAGCTAATCTTCAGATCCCCACAGCGATGACCTAAGACCTCAGCCTTGTCACAGGGTCTGGAGGGGTTGGGGAGGCATGTCAGAGTCCCCACCATGGGCCTGGCCCCTCACGGCACTGCTGGTCTGCTTCTTGGCCAAGGTCCTGGCTTTGCAGCAGCAGCTGAGGGTGGAGGCAACTTTAAATCTACTCTTAAATCTCAGATCAACCTAAGGTGCTGCCCTAGAAGATTTTCACACAGAAAATGAGAGAAAAGCACAGTGTAACAAAATTCAGAACCACACCAGCCCGGCATCCACCCTGGTGCCACCACTGACTAATTATGTGAACCTCTCTGACCTCAGTTTCCTCATCTGCGAAGTGGAAACAGTAAAAGCGACCTTGCAGAAATGAGAAGACCTAAACGAATACTCCAGATTGAGGCGCTGGCACAAAGGTGCTCAGTAAATATTAGCAGCACCCCGCCATCTCCTCCACCATGCTAGCCACCATATGTGGGGGTTACCACGTTGAACCCTTTCCTCTAGGACTGATGAACCGAGTGGAGCGGGAGCAGGAGTGGGTGGGGAAGAGGACCCCGTGCCTTCCACCTCCTCAACCTGCAGCAGCACACCCTGATCTGGCGCCTGTTTGAGCCACTCTCCCTCTGTTGCTCCCTCACCCAGGAGCAGGCAGCTCCAGATCAGGGACTCAACATATGGCCACAATCAGTGACCAGGGAGAGGGTCTCCAAGTCCACCGATGGTGGTGGGGCAGACAGGAGAAAGAAATATGTCCCATTC
Source organism: Cervus elaphus (assembly GCF_910594005.1). Lineage (NCBI taxonomy): Eukaryota > Metazoa > Chordata > Mammalia > Artiodactyla > Cervidae > Cervus > Cervus elaphus. Next base: position 87,958,325 of record NC_057826.1, on the reverse strand, counting down.
AATACCTGTGGCTCAGCTTTCCAACCACAAATAACCCTGGTGCGTAGAAAACAATGCAAAAAGGGATGCAACATTCAGGTGGGGGGAAGGGATTCAGATGATGATATTCAATGCCCACCTCCTGCCCCTGCTCACAGTCCTTTCATGCCTCCCTTCTGCTGTGGGATCTTTGAGAAAACTCTCAGGCCAGTCTTCAAGGAACCCTTAATCTTCCCTCTATTCCCCTTCCTGTCCTATCTCCCACCAGCCCGCATCATATATTCAGTGAGACTGTTGGATCAGGTCCTCCCAAGTCCTTCCTGCCTCTACCTCTCAGCTGATACTATTCCTCCTGCCTGGAAGATCATCCTTCTCATTTCTTCAAATTCAGGTCTTATCCATCCTTAAAGTCCAGCTCAAGGCTTTATACCTTCATGAAGCCTTTCTCAATTACTGAAACCTCCCCATGGTAGATTAAGAACAGTCATATACTCTTCGCAGCTTTTCCCATCAAGAGGTAGAGTCTATTTTTCTACCCTTTTAATCTGATCTGGTCTATGACATGCTTTGGCCAACAGTATAAGGCAGAAGTGACTATAATTTCAACCTCAAGAGACTTTGCATCTTCCACTCCTGTACTCTTGGGAACACATGGGCTAGCTTGCTGGAGCTATGTGGCCTAGTTGACAAGTTTCACCAACCACTGGATTGGGATCAAGGTCATCCTAGACTATTCAGCTCTAGCTGGGTCACCAAACTGTAGCTCCATGAGAGACCCTAGGTGAGACCAGCAAAAGAACTTCCTTGCTGACTCCACCCACACTGCCAACCCAGAGACTCATGAGCAAACACACGGTTGTACTATTAAGCCACTAAGTGTTGGGGTGACTGTTACACAGCAATAGATAACTGAAACACCCCCAAATCATTCCTGTTCCTTCTTGCTCCCAGGCATCTTCTCACCAGCACCTCTCTTTTGGCAGTTCAGGGGTTCTCACTCTCCTGCAGGTGTTCTCATATTCTTAGCTTGTATGGGGGTGTCAAGACTTGCTCCCAAATATTAGAGCAGCTTGGGGTGCTACCTACCCTTGTTATTACTGGTATCCGCTCTTCTCCCAATAAGAGTGGAGTCCTTAAAATGGAACCTGGTGTGGTAGACTCTAAGATACCCCTTCCAGATACACCTTCCTTGGAGGTCTTACTGCAGATGGTGGTAGAGGTGGTAGAAACTATCAGCTATCTGTCCCTCCAGGGGCTGCCTGAGCTGCAGAGATCACGTCTCTCAAGTCACCCTCTTTCTCTATCTGGTGACTCATTAAGGCAGAGGTATGAAGGCCTGACCATCTCATCCCCAATTATGACAACTCCAAAGGGCCATATATGCTTCAGAGCTATGGGGTTGGTTGTCACCAGGTCTATAAAGCTCAACCTCTCCCTCTACCCATCCCTGCTTCTGTCCTTTCCCTTCCCCAGAAGTTGTTGCCAAGGGTCTCCTTAATAAATCTCTGTATGCCAAATCCCACTGGAGTCTGCTTCCTGGGCACCCAATCCACAATACTGGTTTCCCCATAGCTGCTAGCTGCATCTAAACACCACGGAAGTGTCCAGAAAATACTTATGACTAGATTGATGGATGGGTATATGGAAAGAGAGAGAGATAGATATGGGTATTGGATTAACTGTTGAGGGAAGTGGTCAGAGCTGTGCCATCCAATATGGTAGCTGTATGTGTATTTAACTTTTAATTTCATTTAATTATAATTAATAACAATTCTCAGTCATACTAGCCACATTCAAGTAACCACATATAGCTAGTGGTTCCTATATTGGACAACACAGGAATAAAACATCTCTCCTTTCGCAGAAAGTGCTATTGGGCAGCTCTGGAAAGATTTGTGACTGCCCAAAGCTTCAATCCTACTTTTGGGGCAGAGACTTGGACAGGAGTAGAATATTGAGGCTCCCCAAGTAGGCATGGGGAGTGTTGCTAAACTCCCATGGAGATGGTAGCCTTAGGATCTAGAAACTTGATCACAACCCCCAATAATTAATTCGAAGCTGAAATCCTACCTCCAAAGACAAACACAAAATAGCTTCAAGTTGAAGATAAAAACAAGGTGGCCCCTGACCCGACTGCAGCTCCACAGCCCCCAGCTCCGGGCCCCCACTCACCTGGCTCAGGCTCTGCCGCCCCGTCTTCTGCAGAGCCACGATAGCCCTGTGCAGGGGGTACCCCAGGGCGACCACCGGCCCGATGAGGTCCTGCTCCTCCTGGCTCAGGGCAGACAGCAAGTCGGCAGAATCAGGGTGCGGTCTGTGGGCTGCACAAGGCTGGGCCACCTGTCCGGGAGGCGGCAGGCAGGTGTGCGGGCTGAGGGACTGAAACACAGACAAGCTGGAAGCGTCAGTTCTCACCGGAGGTGACTCCTGGCTGGGCAAGACGTTTTTAAGGGCGCCTTCGCTACAGAGCACCAGGGGCTAATATTGTGAGGATCTTGGAGTCCTGCAGACCTGGGTTCAAATCCCAGCTTTCTACTGTCTACTCAGTCTGTTGTTTAGTTGCTCAGTCGTGTCCAACTCTTTGAGACCCCATAGACTGTCCATGTGATTTCCCTCCTCTGTCCATGCGATTTCCCAGGCAAGAATACTGGAGCGGGTTGCCATTTACTTCTCTAAGGGATCTTCCTAACCCAGGGATCGAACCTGAGTCTCCTGCATTGCAGGTGGATTCCTTACCACTAAGCCACCAGGGAAGCCAGTTTATTCATGTGTAAAATGGATGCGATCATACCAGATACCTCACAGGGTTGTTACAAGGCTTAAATAAGACAAGGTGGGAAAGTGGCTAGCAAAGGGTTTGGCATACAGAAACTGCCAGTAGATGATAATATTTATTGCTTAGAACAAGCCTGCAAGAGAAATACGATAGGCTAATTCTATTTTATAGCTACTGAAGTCAAGGTTCAGAGAAGCTGGCAAATGACCTGGCAAATAACACACTTTTGGGACCTGTACCCTACTCAGAATCAACGCAGGGTTCTCGACCCCATACCTTAGGGAGCGGTGTAACAGGACTGAGCTTCCTAGCCAGAACTTCCTTCTTGAGTCTGGTTGGACTGGGGCTTGGCTAGGGCAAGGAGCAGGATAGGAACTGGGAACAGCTGTGGTGCTGGGGAAACCCACAGAGACCCTGGACTAAGGAGGGTGGCTTGAAGGCATTTCAATAGGTTTGGCTGGCATCATCCCTAGCCCGTTCCCCATGAAGAAGCATTTTGTTAACCCTGTCCCCTCCTCTGGCAGGGCAGCCTAGATGCTGCCCTGGCTCCAGGAGCAGAGTGCCTGTGACATGTGAATTCCCTACACATCCTCATCTGCTCAGCGGTTTCCCTGCCATGACCTCACCTTAGGGTCTACTCTTTATTCCTAGAGTGAAAACCATGCAAGTCTTAGGATTTGAGTCTACCCTTGTGACCTTGAAAATGATTCTTAGGTGCTCTCTGCCCCAGTTTCCTCCTCTACAGAATACCTGTCCCATCTGCCCCCATCTTTCCCCCACCCCACTACAGGGTTGTTGCTAGAGTTAAATTTAACTGGGATCAGGGAACAGCCCTCCTAGCATCAGCATCTAGCCCGTGATGTGGGTGTGGCCTGTACTGTATAAACATATATACTGCTATATATAGTATATATATTGTATATAAATAACCTCTTCTCTTTTTGTTCTAAATAACTGTGTGCAGGGTTGCTTTAGAGGTAGAGAAGGGATGGCTCAGAGCAGTTCAGTGACTTGCCTAAGCTCACACAGCATTGAGAGGGAAAAGCCAGACTTTGAGTCTGTCTTTTGGACTTAATTTCACCTTGGTCTTATTCTGTTGCCTCTCCTGGCCTGACTGTGGAGTTGCTCAGGGGCAGAAAGCTGTGCCTAAATGTCACCTCCTGCTACTAACCTAACCTAACACATCTGTTCCAGACCTAGATTTTATGGAGTCTGACACTTATACAATGTAGACTACTTAAAGGAAAAAGACACAGGAGCATAAACATATGCATAAAACTGTGCACAAATCCTTGGAAGGGCTTCCAGGTGGCTCAGTGGTAAAGAATGCTCCTGCCAATTCAGGAGCCGCTGGAGACTCAAATTTGATCCTTGGGTCAGGAAGATCCCCTGGAGGAGGAAACGGCAACCCACTCCAATATTCCTGTCGGGATTAAACCCATGGACAGAGGAGACTGGCAGGCTGCAGTCCGTGAACGCATGCATGCTAAGTGGTGTCCAACTCTTTGCACTCTATGAACTGTAGCCCACCAGGCTCCTCTGTGCATGGGATTCTCCAGGCAAGAATACTGGAGTGGGTTGCTATGCCCTCCTCCAGGGGATCTTCCCAAACCAGGGATAGAATCCATGTCTCTTACACCTCTGACGTGTTCTTTACCACTAGCGCCACCTGGGAGGCCCCCAGCTACAGTCCAGGGGGGTCCCAAAGAAAGACCGGACTGAGCAACTGAGCACACATGCTCAAAGCCTTGGGAGGAGCTAAGCCTGAAGCTTAAGCTTTACCGGTTTCACTCTACGTTCGCATCTGCTCCCAGTTCTTGGTGCACATCCTTTGTCCCGACGCTGCCCCAGCCTGCAGCGGCCCTCACCTCCTCCTCGGTGCCTGATCCCTCCCCCTGGGCAGTGCTGCCCTGTCTCACACTTCCTCGCCAAACTCCTAGCATGCTTTTGACATTGTCTCTTCCAATCCAGTTTCTTGCATGAAGTAACTGCGCTGTGAATATTCCTTGATTGAACCTCCAGCTCACCCAATCCTTGAACAGTGGCAAGCCCTAGATCTGAGCCACATTCACTGATTCAACCGACATTCACTGAGCTCCCCCTATGGGCCAAGTGTGCTCTGGGTGCTCTGGAGACAAATGCAATCCAATCACTGCCCTAAGAGAAGTCTTACTCCATTGGAAGAGACAGATACTGAGTAATTACAATTATCCTAACAGGTGCCCTAACAGAAGCAAAGAAGGAAACACAGCGAGAAGCAAGGAAGGGGAACTCGAAGCAGGGAATATTCTAGGCATAGGGCTGCAGGAAGGACAGCGTGGTACAGGGCCAGGTGAGAGGTGGTAGGGAGGAGTGTCCAAGCAGGCAGGGGACCCCGATGTGGGGGCCTCGCTGCTGAGTTGTGGCCTTGGCCAAGGGGGCAGGTTCCTTACCGCAACTGTGGGCTTGTGGCTCCGCAGCGGAGGCATGGCGCCGGCCGTGGAGGGCCGCGGGGGCAGCTCGGGGGTGCTGGGGAGCGACGGCTTGGGGCCCAAGGGCGGCGTGCGGGCGCTGGGGAGCGAGGCCTTGGGGACAGGGGACGGCGGGGACTGCGTGGGAGCACTGCGGGGTGGAGGCGCTGGGCCCTGGGGTGGCGCGGGGCCGGGGCAGAGGCTCAGAGCTCGGTGGCGGAGGCGGTGCAGGAGGCTGCGGGGGTGGGAGGCGAGCCGGCCCTCGGAGAGCCGCCGCCTGGCCCCAGCCAGCTCCGACCTCACGCCGCGCAGCACGTCCAGCGAGCACCGGTGTTGGCCCAGGCGGGGGCTCGCCGCGGAGCTGGGCTGGGGGCTGCAGGGCTCCGGCTCTTCCTCCATGGCAGAGGCTGCTTCCTCATCCTGGTCCTCCTCTTCCTCCTTCTCCTCCTCAGGCTGCTCCTGGGATCCGGCCTCCGGATCTTCAACTGCAGCAGGCACGGGTTCCAGCCCTTGCTCGGGGCTAGCCAGCAAGAGCCAGGCGGGAGGGGCGGAAGCTGCCCCCGGAGCATCGCATTGAACTGGACAAGGTCCCCGGATGACAGCCTCCACCCAGAAGAGTGTCCTTCTCTCCAGGCTGAAGTCGTGCTGCGGAAACAACGCCAGGGGAGGCTCCGCCAGGCAAACCAGGGTCTGGGGGCGCACCCCTACCTCCTGGCCCCCGGGGAACCTGTTCAGCCACAGACTGTCCAGGCCTAGACAGCTTCTGATTCTAAGCCCCAGGCAATCATCGCAGGCCACCCTCACCCTCGGTTTTAGCTAGCATTGGAGTGAATGACTGTCAATAACAATTTAATAGCAAACTCTGTAGACAGGACAATGTGAGGAATAGGTTAATAGAATCAAAGTCCAAGTCCCTTTGCCATTCAGCATATAATTGAACAACAGTGGCCTAAACAATTTCTCCAGGGGACTTCTCTGGTGGTCCAGTGGTTGAGAATCTGCCTTCCAATGCAGGGGATGAGGATTGGATCCCCGATGGGAGAAATAGGATCCCACATACCAGTGGGGGCAACTCAGCCTGTTCACCACAACTAGAGAAGCCAGGGCACCCGCAACTACTGAGCCCGCAGGCTGCAGAGCCTGCACCACTAGAGAGCCCACACACGACCCAACAAAGACCCAGTGCAGCCAAAAAAATTTTTTTTTAATTTCAACAAAACTTGTCCTTCACCAAGAAGCTTTCCCTTGAGTTTAGCACCATTTGCCACTGAGCAGCTGGCGTTGAAGGCCAGCCCAGACACACAAACCTCTGCATAGAGTAGTACTTGCCCCCATCCCTTTTGCTGCCTTCCAGGGGCCCAGGAAATGTAAAAATCGTTCATTGTTTTTTTCTCCTGAACTCTACTTAATTGTCCTAATGTGATTCCCATTTCCAGATTATCAGAAGGAGGCCCAGGAAATTTAGTTTGCTTGAGGTCAGATCAGTGGTGAGCAGATGAGCTGGGATTCCTGTCCATCTGACTGATCAAGCCACCTAAAAAATAAATGTGGAGCCCACATAAATAATCTAAATTGAGAGTTTATGTGAAGCAAAAATAAAATATTCCCATTAACTACTATTAAAATTAAGAACTGGAAATATAAAACTTCATTAAAAAATATAAATATTCTTAAAAGGCAACTTCAGTGCTCTATGATGGCCAGGTAAGCCTGGGGGAGTGGTGGGGGGGTGGGGCGTGAGGGTGTGGGAGACAGAAAGGCAGACAGGAACTGCCTCTCCCCTCACTCCACTCCTGACATGACCCTAAGCTGGGGAGAGGAACAGAACGTAGCTGTTCTAAGTGTGGTTCCCCGACTGAGGTCAGGGAGTGTATCTTATTTCTCTCTGTTCTTGGGGCCCAGGGCAGTTCTGGCTCCGAGGGGATATTTGTAAGAGTGTGCAGAATAAATGGTTATAAAAAGAGACTGGAGGAAAATGAGTGGGTTGGGAGGGACAGAGGAAGTGAAAAGACCACTTCAGAGCTGAGGAAACCATCATGGAGGGAAAGAGACTGAGAGGTAATGAAACAGACAGTGGAACTTAGCGGATAAAATGATCCAAAGACCCAATAAAAACACCAGCACTTGTGATCTGTGGAACCTAAGCAAGATGATTCTAAAGTTCATATGAAAAATAAACAAATAATAGCCAAGGGCTTCCACGGTGATTCAGTGGTAAAGAATCCACCTGCCAATGCAGGAGACATGGGTTCGATTCCTGGTCGAGGAAGATCCCACATGCCCTGGAGCAACTAAGCCTGTGTACCACAACTACTGAGCCCACAGGCCACAACTACTGAAGCTTGCACGCTCTAGAGCCCGTGCTCTGCAACAAGAGAAGCCACTGCAATGAGCAGCCTGACACTGCAACTAGAGAAAAACCTGTACAGCAACGAAGACCCAGCACAGCGCCCCCGCCACCCGCCCCGACACACCCAACAAAAAGAATAGCCTAAAAACCTCTGTGACAAAAAGAGAAATAAAGGGGACTGGCCCTACCAGCTGCTAATATGTATTCTAAAACCTCGATAATTAAAGCTAAGGTACTGCACAGATAGCCTAAAGGTAAAGAACAGAAGGTCCAGAAATGGACATTATCTATGGGACTTTAGTAGATAATAAGGTGGCATCTCAAGCAATGGGAAAAAAGAGGGACTGGTCAATAAATGGTGTTAGTCAGCAGAAAGAAAATAGAGTTGGACCCATTCTCACATCATACACAAGGGGAAATTCCAAAAGGATCAAAGATTCAGTTGTTTGAAATGAAATTATAAAAGTACAAGCAGAAAAGAGGAGAGAAAAAAAAAAAGAAAAAAAAGAGGAGAGAAATCCTTTATAATCTCAAGTAGGGAAAACATTTCTCACTCTGAATTGAAATTGAGAAGCTGTGAAAGTACACACATGCACATGTGAAAATCTGCATGGCAAATACACCCCACAAGCAAGGTCAAAGGCAAATAACAAACTAGTGGGAAAACAGCACTGATAACTCAGACTTAGGAGTGCCTAGAAATAGATAAGAAAAGACCAACAGCCCAACAGGGAAATGAACAAAAGATATGAACAGTCCACAGAAAAGGAACTACAGATGGCTCTTAAACACATGAAAAGCTGCTCAATCTCACTCACAACAAGAGAAAAGAAAATAAAACTATACTGAGATACCATTTGCCTATCCCTCAGCAAAGATGCAACATCTGATGACTTCTTTGTTGAGGACTGCAGCTGAGGTATAAGCCCACTGTAGAATGCTGTGCATGCTAAAGTCACTTCAGTTGTGTCTAACTCTTTGTGACCCTCTGGGCCACAGCCCACCAGGCTCCTCTGTCGATGGGATTCTCCAGGCAAGAATACTGGAGTAGGTTGCCATGCAAGATCTCCAGGGGATCTTCCCGACCCAGGGATCGAACCTGCATCTCTTATGTCTCCTGCATTGGCAGGTGGATTCTTAACCACTAGCAGCGCCACCTGGGAAGCCCTTGTAGGGTGCTGGTTGGATGTAAAACAGTATAACCCTTATGGAGGGCAATTTGGCAATATGATTTAATTCCAAAGGACGTCTGCATGTAGTCTTTCCCTGCATCATTGCTTGTAATGACAAAAGACTGGGAAGAACTTAGGTGTCCATCAAGAGGTGATTCATTCAGTAAAGTACAATATATCCATATAACACAATACCATGCAGTACCGAAGAAGCATTCTCTGTATTGACATGGAAAGTCTTCAAATCCTGAAAGTTTTCAAAGTCTTGAAAAAAAATCAAGAAGAATAATGTATAGAAAATGCTACCTTTGGTGTGAAAAAGGAGCAAACAGCAGTGTTTGCTTGTATGTACACACATAAGACTCTCCAGAAGAACACAGTTTAAAATACAAGTAACAGAAGTTACCAGGGCAGGTGGGGACAGGACAGATAAGGAAGTGTCAGTGGGAGGCTTTTCAATCTCTTAGGACAGGCAAACTGCCTGGGAGTCAAACTGACCTCCCACCTTGTTTTTTAAATAAAGTGTTATTGGAACACAGCCGTGCTCACTCACTCCTTTCTGTCATGTCCATGGCCCTTTCTCCCTACAATAGTAGTGTTGAGTGATTGCTAGTTTTTACTATCTGGCCCTTTACAGAAAATGTTTGTTGACCCTTGCTCTATACATATATATATATATATATATATTCTTTCTAAAAAATTTAACTGACAAAAGGGAAATCAACTCTAATTAAAGGAAGACTATGATGAAACAACGAAACACAGACTTGCCGAGGCTTCTCAGGAAAGCAGTTGGTGCAGGAGGTGGACGTGGGCTTTGGGGACTGACACGCTCATGTTGGAATCCTGTGCCACTCACAGCCACACAGCCCTGCTGGTCACAAGGGTGGGAACTGTGGTTTCCTGTGCCGTGGGGAAGGAACACCCGCCTGCTACAAGGGTCATAAGAATGAGAGAGAAGAGTGAACGTATGAAGAGCACGTAGCCTGGCCCTGGTACATGGCAGGTGCTCAACGAATGGAAGGTATTTTTTTATCTTAATTTATTTTATTTATTTATTTTTCTTTTTTAGGCCGCTACAGATTCATCTGGTAATCTAACCACTATCTATAACATTGTTGCTATAGGGAAATGTGTTTCAAGTTCCAAACACTGGGAATATAGCCCAGTAAACTTGGAAGACTAACCAGGAGAGGCTACAAATCATACGTGGAGTCCCATGCTTCTCTATTTGATAGCTGGCCACAGCAGTAAAAGAAATGGAGACTCAGGAAGGGAAATAGGCTCAAGGGAGATGAGTGGGTGTGGAGTGCCCACCCTGAGAACAGGAGGCAGGGCCAGGGCCAAGACGTGGGCTGGGACACAAGACATAGACTTGGCAGAAGGGTACCTATTTCTGCCTCTAGGAGAAGTAACTTCCAGAATAGCCTCCTCCCGGCTTAGCAGAGCGGGAATAGTTATGCTAGTCCGTCTACCTCCACTGGAGCTTGGTAAAGCAATTTGCTTTTCCCAGCAATACAGGCCCTACTGCCAGAGTGAGGGCCCACAGCACAGGTTCTCTGGGGGAAGCAAGCGCTCTGCCGCACAGAATGGGGCCCCTGAACGCTGTGCTCGGGGCTTTACGAAGCTTCTTTCACTTCTGGGTCCTGAGGAACTTAAGTGCAACTCCAGGGGCTGCAGATGAAGTCTCCTGCTCCTGTGCCTCCAAGCTACTCAAGCCTCTCTACCTGACCCTCTCCAGGCCTCTCCTTCTTAGACTGGTTTCTCTGCACCTAACTTCCCAAAACCCTGTATTTTTTTGCCCTCGAACATTATGTGTCTGATGTCTCTCACTTTCCAATCCTTCTCTGAGCTATCATGAAGTGATCTAGAATCAAGATCTGGGTTTTATTTCTTACTTTTAAAAATTGACATATTTATTTATTTTTGGCTGTGCTGGGTCTTCATTGCTATGAGCAGGGTTTCTCTAGTTGCAGCAAGTGGGGCTACTCTCTACTTGTGGTGTGCAGATGGCTTCTCTTGTTGCAGAGCACAGGCTCTCAAGGGCACGCACTTCAGTAGTTGCTGCACATGGGCTCAGTAATTGTGGATCACAGGCTTAGTTGCCCCATGGTATATGGGCTCTTCCTGGACCAGGGATCCAACCAGTGTCCCTTGCATTGCAAGGCAGATTCTTAACCACCGGACCACAGGGAAGCCCAGGACCTGGGAATTAGTCCCACCATTGCCACTATCTTTGGACAGATCATTTCGCTTCTCTGAGCCTCAGGTTCCTCATGTACAAAGTGACAAAGTGAGTGTGAGCTGAACTAGATCCTCAAATTTTCCTATCAAGTAGCCCGCAGACAGTGCTGAATGAGCACACAAGATCCCGAGGACTCAGTCCTAAAAGATCCACCACCAGCTCCACAGCTGTTTGCAATCCTTCTCTTTCATTTTTTAGAATTCATGTGAATTTTGCTTTCTACCTCATTATATATCTGTGTTATAATACAAATGCAATAGGTTTCCTCCTAAGTCTTCAAATAAATTTGACTCACTTGGAAGTTAAATAATTGTGTTTATCCTGAGGGTATGTGATATCACCATATACATTGAGGGCATACCCCAGTGTGTGAACCAAGGGGTGAGGGGTGCCTCAAAGGTGCCCCATGGATAGGTGTACTTTGGGTCTGTGGAATAGTAATCCATTCTAATGTGTCCTGTGTAACTGTCTGCATTTTAATCTCAAGATAGCATCTTAGCCCAGTGGAGTGATTCTAACAGTGGAATTTTAGACTCGGCAGTAGGCTGATAGAAAAGAGAGGAATTGGAATTGGAATATCCTTGCTAGGACTCTCAGTAACTCCATATAAGCAACCTTCTGGTTTTTCTAAACTTGAGATGCACTAAATAGCCCCATGACCAAGTCTCCAGACTTCTTCATGGAATATCTTTTCCTCTTGGGTTGTTTTCACACTTCCTAGAATATATCAGAACAGGAGTGGCTGCCATTTAAAATCAAGGAACAAGGGGCCTCGTGAGGCTCAGCATCAGACCCACAGACCCAGCGATGAGAAGACAGACAGAGAGAGGCACTTACCATAGAACCCAGCAGAAGTTCCCTGCAGTCTGGAACACTGAGATCTGGCCCAGGCAGGGGCTCTGTGTCTATCACAAAGCCCTTGGGCACCTTGAAGGGGACATCATCCAGGGCATTCATTCTGTCAGAGGAGTGTGGAGATGGCTGAGCAGGGCTGGAAAGAGCAAGTCCCTGAGGACCAGGCTCAGGCCTCAGATGGCTCACTGTTCTCCTGTGTGGTGACTTGGCTGAGCCCCACACAGCCAGGAAGGGAAAGGTGAAGTGACTTGTGCTGCATAAGGGAGGAAAAGTGAATAAAACAAAGAGCCTTCAAACTGACAGCAATTGATTTTTTCATGTTTAAGTCTTGCTCTCTAGACCACTGTTTCCCAAAACATGGTCTACAACACTAGTTCTAAAGGATTTCATCAAGAGTATTCACCCCAATGGTGAAAAAGAGCTAGCAAATTACAACTCTTCCGAAAAAGAAGGAAAAAAAAAGGAATATGTCCTAACTTGTTTTGATTTCAGCGTCACCTTAAAACCAAACCTGACAAGAAAATCAGAGGCAGACATTTCATGAACATAAATGCAAAAATCTTACCAAAAATAATTATGGATAGAAAAAATACAACACTTCCAGGTTGACTTTAATTTCAGGAATGAGAGACAGGTCTAACATCCTAAAATTAATCAGTGGGAATAAAGATAAATATCAATAGGATAAAAATTTAAAAGTGTATAATTATGATGCAGAAAAAGCACTTGATAAAATCAATATCCATTCATGATTTTAAGAAACAGTAAACAAACTCTATTTGGCAACTTAAGAATAGAAGGGAATTTCATTAACCTAACAAAGAATGTCTCTAAAACATCTAAAACAAACATCCCACTTAATGGTGAAATATTACAAGATTTCCCCAATATTGGAAATGAAATAAAGATGTCCCCTTCATCTCTTCTATTCAACACTGCCCTGGAGGTACTAGCCTGTGCAAAAAGAGAGGGGGTAAAAAAAAGTATAAGGATTGGAAAGAAAGAAAACTACCATTATTTCTAGATGACATATTTATATGTAGAAAATCCAAAGGAAGAGTATGTTATGTTGTAAAACAGTTAATACAGTGTGACATTGAGAATTTGCAAAGAGACCAACAGAATAGAAAATATGATCTAGAAGCAGATCCACACATATACAGATCCTTGATTTATGACAAAATTGGCCCTTCAGAGCAGGAGAAAAATGAAGGTCTTTTTAAGAAATGGTTCTGGATCAACTGGATATTTTCCAAAAAAATCTTGACCTCTACCTCATAACATAAGCAAAAATCAATTTCAGGTAGGCTGTAAACCTCAATGTGAATGGTTAAGAAAAAAACTTGAAGATAAAATAGGAGAATATATTTATGATCTTAGAAAAGGCAAACATTTTGTAAAATGTTACAAAAAAAGACTAATCATAAAGGAAATACTGATAAATTGGGTTACATTAAAGTTAAGAACTTCCACTCATCACAACATTCCGTTAAGAGAGTGAAAAAGCAAATCACATAGAGGAAAACGATATTTGTACTACACATATCTGACAAAGGACTCATATCCAAAATAAAAAAATTTCTACAAATCAATAAGAAAAAGATCCCAAAATAGGCAAGATTTTTAACAGGTACTTCACAAAAGAGGACATCAAAATAGCCAATAAACATGTAAGTTATTTAACCTCATTAGCCATCAGGGAACTCCAAAACGAAACAATGAGATATCACTACACACACACAGAGGAAGAGTTAAAATTTTTAAAAACCTGACAATATCAAGTGTTGATGATGTAGAACATCTGGAACTATCATGCACTGTTGATGAGAAAGTCAATTAATATTAGTCAATAATATCTGCTAAGCTGAAATCTAAAAATTTAAAATTCAAACATAGCCACTGAACCATTTGGTTAAGATCAAGTGCAGTATCAGTTTAACAATACAACAGCCAGGGATTTGTTTTTTTACATATTTTGGACCACATTAAATGCAGTTGCATTAAAAAAAAAAAAAGCAAAATTCATTCATACAGAATTCAATTTCATGACTGCCTATAATATACACTTAAATCTAGACTCCTGACCACAGGCATTTTGTAAACAATCAGGGTTTACCAGGGAGTACCTCTGGATCAATACAACATCATCCCTATCAGGATGGTTTCAAAGTCCTGCTGTTCGGGGTCACTGGGGTCATCCCCATACACACAGGAGAACATCCTGTGAAGAGGTAGAGTGGATAATCTGAGGGCATAGAGGTCAAAGGAGGCCAGATGGGCAAATCCTTTAATTCCCTCATTTCTGCTGTCTGCCCTCTCTTATCATTGTCTTACTGTACGGAAGGCTCTAAGGCTTCTGCACCCCATGTTGGGGGACAGTCTCCCAGCATATTGGGAGTGAGTCTTCATACTATAGGATCAGACACTTCCAGTGTGATCACTAAGTAATCTACCCCATCAACCCTTCCTACAGGGGACCTTTGAGATATAAGGAGTTGTAGGGGACACATGACGGAGAAGGCAATGGCAACCCACTCTAGTACTCTTGCCTGGAAAATCCCATGGACGGAGGAGCCTGGTAGGCTGCAGTCCACGGGGTCGCTAAGAGTTGGACACGACTGAGCAACTTCCCTTTCACTTTTCACTTTCATGCATTGGAGAAGGAAATGGCAACCCACTCCAGTATTCTTGCCTGGAGAATCCCAGGGACGGGGGAGCCTGGTGGGCTGCCGTCTATGGGGTGGCAGATAGTCGGACATGACTGAAGTGACTTAGCAGCCTTAGCAGGGGACACAAGAAAGTGAGGAAGTTTTGGCAGTCTCAGATTTATTGTTTACATTTTTGGCCATCGTTAGAATTTTTAGCTATGGGGAAGGACCACAGTTCGTTGAGATGCAAGTGTGAACTGTGTGTCCAATGAGCAAGCATAGAGCCCCCTGCTTCCTTCCCTCCACTCCAACATCTGTATCCTAATGATGTTCTCAGCACTATACCTGCTTCTGGAGTTCTTTAAGAGTTTGAGGATTCTGGAAGCACATTTTAATAGCAGCCAGGACTACAATGTAAGACATGATCTAGTTAGACCATATTCTAAAATGACAGTCACTCTGCTAAATACAAAATAAGAGGCACAGATCATTAAGTGATGATATTCTTCAGAGGAAGGGGAGTACTCCAGTCCTTATGGGGGTTGGGGAAACTTCAGAAACAACAGGACTTGATCTGAACCCTGGAGGGTGGGAGGAAATCCTACGGAGCAGCGGGAAGGTGAGGTAGAGAGAGCACACAACTCCAGGGAGAGGAGAGCTTAAGCCAGGGAGCAGAGGCAGGGCAGAGAGAGAGGGAAGCAAGCTGCTTGAGTCCAGTGTATGGTTTGTGTTGACACGCAGTCTGCAGGAAGACTGAAGGAGTGCGCTGAGGGGGAGGTGGGGAGGGTGCTGAACTTGGGCTGAGTGCTAACACCATTCAGGAAGCAGTGGGGAAAGCCCTGAAGGGATGTGAAGAGGTGGGGTCAGGGTGGGAAAGGAGGATAATAAGCAAGCTGGTCTATGCATGCTCCGACAAACTGCATAACCCAGGACCTTTCCAACATCAGTTCATGGGTCTGTGTCCATGTGGCTGTTTCTGAGCCTGGGGCTACGGGTGATAGGGATCATAGTAATTGATCTACATGGAGCCCCAGCAATGATATTTGTATTATAGGTCTCCACTATACTCTCAAAATGACTTCATCCTTGCCCACAGCTTCAATAATCTATGTGCCAGTACTCACACATGAAATTCTCCAGTTAGGCCCTTCTAAGATCAAACTTATAAATGTAACTGCCTACAAGGTATCTCCTCCATGATGTCTCAAAGGTGCCTCAAACTTGACATACCCGAGATAAACTCGGATGTCCCCCTCCCCAAAAATGCTCCTCTTCCTCCAGGATTCCTTGTCTCAAGGAATGTCTAAGATACACACAAAAGCTTGGGACTCATCCCCGACACTTTCTTCCCCTTCACCGCCACCCATCTCAAATTCCCACCAGATTTTCTCTCCTAAATCTCTGGAATCTAGCCATTTCATGCTACCCCCACTGCTGCCATGGGAATCCAAGCCCCTTCCTCTCTCACTTGGACAACTGGTGTCCCTGTATCTTCTCATGCCTTATCATTCTATTACACACACTGGGATGAAATTGATCATTTCAAGCCAGTCCGATGTTTAAAAGCCTCCAATGGTTCCCCCCTACTCTCAGAATAAAATCAAACTCCTGACAAGGAATTCCAAGGCCTTGCAGCATCTGGCCCCTACTCCCTCGCTTGGCCGTCTTATTCTCACCATGCGGGCCTTCAACTGCACTGCCCTCTCAGCCCCACAGAGGGTCTTTGCATACACTATTCCAGATACTTGCAATGTTCCTCTTTGTCTCTTCCCACTAGCTAAATCTTCAGAGCTCATCATGTCCCCAAAAAAGCTTTCCCTAATCCCCAAACTTGAATTGGTCCCACTAGTACAGTGGCTTTCAAGATCTTTTTTCTACTGTGTCCCATGGAGTGAAATACATTTGACTTTGTAACCTAGTAAATACATACATAAATTGAATGATAGTTGTTACACTTACTATGTGACACATAGATGTTTTCTATTATTTCACCTGAAAGCATTACAGAACACTCAGTTTGGGGGGGAAAAAGGAGGGGGAACCATATTCTCCTTCAAAGCACTTGGCCCATTTTTTTATTGTTGGGTGAATATCTATCTCCTTTAAAGCCTGTACTCATTCAGGAGTATTTGGTATTTTGCTCACCATTATAGCCCCTGTACTTAGCAAATTATTTGAGCATCAACAGGCACTTTAAAAATTTTTGAACAATGAAAAATATAAATTTGTGTCTTAATACTGTTTTTTTGTAGTGCATATCATAATTACAACTGACTACAATTATCTTGTATAATCATTAGACTTCTCTACTCTAGACTAACTGCAGGAGGGTAGGAATCCTGTGTGTGTCCCCTTCTTATGTCTCCAGCATTTAACATTGTACCTGGAAAATGGTAAATAATAATTTCCCAAGAACACCATTCAAATCCTGGTAACCAGATTCTGGCAAGAGTAAGTTAATGAAGTTGAAAAGTGTCTGCTGCTCTTCATAGTTATCCATTCTAAGTCCAGTTGCCTCCAAGACTTCAATCTTTGCTTCAGAGACTATGAAAAACCCAGCTTATTCCAAAAGGAAAATGGAACCTTCATTGGAAACAAATTCTTCACGGATAGTCAGGTTAGCAAGTCAGAAACTACTCATGGGTACACCCAGAAGTAAACAGTTAATTGTGTGGGAATAGCTGGTTATAAGTAATTTTTTTAAAAAATTTAGTGGGAAATGCTTCATGTAATCTCTACTCCCTAAATTCTGTCACAGCTAATACTTCACAGCATTCATACTCCTTCTATATATTATTCTTATTTGAATGGAATAAGACATACTTTGCACTTACCTTGTAATTCCCAAGATAGCTTCTCTGAGGACAAAATTTGTAGAAGTAAATTGTTACAACAGATGGTATAATCCCAGCTAAGCTTCTCGATTATCCTTGCACAAAAATCACGTGGACATAGGAGCATGAATGGCTTTAGAGTGATTAAATTGGTTGGCTACAGCAAATTCTTTGACGTCATAAACTCCGGCACTCCCACTGAACACTCTCAGTATTTAACATACAACTAATCTCTTTCATTTTCCAATCTTCCCTGTACTTGTCTAATTTCTTAAATGCTCTTATTAGAGTTTCTCACAAATCTAGTGTCTCCTGTTAATTTGTCAAGATAAATAAATTTCTTCTATATAGGACATGATGAATCAACACATTTCTGGCTAGTCTTTGAAGCATTTAACTCTCTCTTTTCACTTATTTACGCTCAGTACATAGAGAATCTCGGCTACACGCCGCATGCTAAGCAGTGCTGTGGCAAGTTGTTTCAGTAGTGTCCGGCTCTTTGCAGCCCTATGGACTGGACTGTAGCTCACCAGGCTCCTCCGTCCATGGGAGTCTCCAGGCCAGGATACTGGAGCTGGCTACCACTCCTCCTCCAGGGCATCTTCTCAACCCAGGGATCAAACCCACATCTCTTATGTCTCTTTCATTGGCAGGTGGCTTCTTTACCACTATCATCACCTGGGAAGCCCAGTATAGGCTACACCTATAAGGTAAACTTGGAACAGAATACTGGGATTGAGTGGGAATTCAGGATCGGAGTTAAAGAGGCTCCCACTGGCCAAACATGAGGCAATCAATGAAAAATAATAGCAATGGGTTGAAAGAAAAATCCATTTAGATCCGAATTCATAATGACACTTAAAATTTACTAGTAACTTTTAGAGGATGCAACTCATTATTTTGAATACTAGTAAATAAAACCATGTCTATTTTTTGCCTTTCCTATACAAATTGTGGTCCTGTGTAATCAAATAGTTGATGAGGTGATGCTTCTCCTTTTAATATTCCAGCTGAAGTAAAAGAAAGAAGGGCACAATTAAACTGTCAGTCTTTTGCAAATCCAAATAAGTGAGTCTAGGTCTTGAATAACAATGGCTGCTAAAATCACAAAAGGAGACAACTGATTAGTCCTCCTGAATGTAGTACCAGGTCTATGATATACTTGTGCCAGAAAATCCCGATCTTAATGTGATCAAACCTCTAGCATGGTCCAATAGAAATGTATGAGCCACACATGTAATTGTACATCTCAAGTCAAACTCAGCTTCAGTTCAAACTCAATTTCAAGTGCCCAACAGCCATAGATGGCTACAGTACAATTCTGTCTAATCATTAAGTTATAAGAAATACAGGAACAGAGGAAAATATAATCACAATGATGCAGTTAGCAAAATCCAGACTGGGAACTCTTTAGAAAAAAGATGATCTCCTCAAGTAATAAATTGCAAGGGAGCGAAAGAGTGAAAGTGCAACAGTACACGGGAAGACCTACGGGTTATGAGAAATTTAAGACACACACTTACTAACAACGATGCATAGACGGCATCCAGATCTTGATTTGGAACAAAATGCAAAACACACATTTATGAGATCATTTGAACACTGACTGGATATTTGATGATACTAACGAGTTATTCCGGAGAAGGCAATGGCACCCCACTCCAGTACTCTTGCTTGGAAAATCCCATGGACAGAGGAGCCTGGTAGGCTGCAGTCCATGGGGTCGCTAAGAGTCAGACACAACTGAGCGACTTCGCTTTCACTTTTCACTTTCATGCATTGGAGAAGGAAATGGCAACCCACTCCAGTGTTCTTGCCTGGAGAATCCCAGGGACGGGGGAGCCTGGTGGGCTGCCGTCTATGGGATCAGAGTCGGACACGACTGAAGTGACTTAGCAGCAGCAACGAGTTATTCATTTCTTTAGGTGCAATAGCAGCACTGTGGTTAAAATTTTTTAATATCTTAGAGCTATGAACTCAAACACTCATGAAGTAATATGGCATCTGAGATTTGCTTCAAAATAATCCAGTGTGATTGGTAGGGGTACAGATAAAACAAGATTGGCCAGGAGTTGACCATTATTTGAAGTCAGATGATGAAAAAAATTATACCATTCTCTCTACCTTTCAATGTTTGAAATTTTCCACAATTAAAAAAAAAAAGAAAGAAAAGAAGACCTGGGATAAGATTACAGAGATACTGTCCATATTGTCTGAAGTACAGTTCGTGAAAGACACTACCGTAAGTCTTCTTTCTGAATTCATGACGTACCAGTGGCTGCTGCCACCACCACGACACAGGGCAATAAACTAGGAAAAACTTAACAAAACAAAAAACCAAACAAGTAACAAAAACAATGCTCACTTTATTAAAACTTTGCAGAAGCTGAATGAGAGGAACGAGGGAATTGTTTTTTCCACCTGAGACTGTCTTCTTTTCCTTGGGTCCTGCTGCCTGAGTTTTCCTGAGTCCCGGCTCCACACTCACTAAGCCCATCAATGCAGGTATCTTTGAAGCAAGGCTCTCTGGAACCAAATATATATTGTACAATTCATCTTTTCTTTCTACTTGTCCTGCAGCTCACCAGAAAATGGAGATTTGTAACAAAAGGGCACACAGGCCTGTGAGGTGCTATGAGCCTGATCGTCTCAGATTCTGAGGTTTATGAGTTTAGACACACTTGGAGGAGTGACGGCTCTCACACCCTGTTAACTCTGTAATGCATAATATAGAAACTTAACAGTGCAAATGAAAGAAAAAAGGGGCAAATGTGTTAGTTAGTATCTTGTACCCAAGTGCTTCCAATTACATGAAATCACCTCCAAAGCTGAGGTGTCCTTTCCTGCTTATCCAGAGCTGGATTCCACATACAAAGTCTGGTGTTTGAGGTTTGCCTTCCTGGAGCAAATGCCTAGTTAGTAAATGTGAACTTTATAACGTGTGTGTGTTTCAGCAGTGAGAGAGAGTGTGCAGTGATCTGGGAGGCAACAAATTGAGGGCAAAGGCTGAAACTAAAAAATAAAAATAATATTTATTTAGCTTTTTGGAAATAACACAATAAATGACAAAAAAGGAAAACCAAACCAAACAAAAAAACCTGACAATGTTATATGATTGATCATCTCCAGGCACAACAGCATTTATTAACGAATATAAAAAATAAACTTTATTATTTCAATCCACTTTCCCCCTGCCCCTCACTTCAACTACATGTGTATTCTTGGAAGCTTGAGTTCCTAAGAAAATTCCACAATTTCCACTATACCAGCTCCCACAGGGTGACTGAGTGAAGTTAATCAGGGTCCCAATCCTATAAGGAAATTAATTTTTATCGTTGGGGGTTCTGAACAACCAGACCTTTAGGAACTTAAAAAGCAGGTGTTTTCATTAGGATCCTTCTAACATGGGGGAAATGCAGCCAGCATCCATTAAAACACAATCCAGTTTGGATACAAGTACTCTGCAGGCCTCCCAAGTTGTCCACATGACTAGCAGTGAGGCCACCAGTTTTTCTGGCAGCCTAGCCTCTCCAGCTGCACCAAAAGTAGAATTCACAAAACTGAAGATAAAGCCTTCCTGACTTTTCTTCCTGGAAGTTAGGGGGGTCTTTGGGTAAGAAAGGTAAGGAGATTTTGCATCAAGCTTGCCTTAACAAGCAGTCCTGGGGGAAGGACTGCTAATCTACCCAGAGCACACTTGTGTCGAGGATATGTGTGTATAGTGTACTTACCCACTACCACGCAAGAAAGGTACGGGTAAACTTGCAAGTCACTTTGGATGAAGCCCCTCAAAACAGAGGCAAATTCGGTGAACCAAGGCCACTGCCTGTCACGATAACCTCAGTCCACCTAGGTCCTTTCTTGAAGAATCGTGTTAATCTCCTGATTCAAGAGGCACCTCTGGCTGAGACAGAGGACAGAAGAAAAACGTAACTTCTGGGTAGGGCAAGATGGCAGCATCACTGATGCTTAGAGCTGGGAAGAGCCTTGGCTGGATGACACTCCTGGAGCATCTTTACTAATGCAGCTTGACAGCGGTTGCCCAGATGTCGTTGCTGGGGAGCGGGGGAAGGACCCATCCTTGAGGAATGGCGCTGCCTTTGGGATGATCAGATGGCACCAGGTACTGATCCCAGTCATGCCTTAATATGAACATTGTAGAACAGCTGTTTATTTCTGTTTTACTCCAAGCAAGATGTTAGCAACTAAGTATTCTATTTCAGGACTCTGCTTTCAAATGACTGATATGAATCCACTAAAGAACTTAATTTCTAGAAATTATGCAAAAGACTACTTCTTAATGTACATACAAATGGGGAAAAAACTCCAAAGAACTTGTATTTTATGGATAACCAAATAATGAATATAGCGTCGATCCTCATTACTTACAGATTCTGTATTTGCAAATTTGCTTACCCACTAAAATTTATGTGTAACCTCCCAAATCATTACCCATGGTGCTTCCATGGTTACCTGCTGACACGCACAGAGCAGTGAAACACGTGAGCCGCCAAAGGGCGTGTTCCCCACTGCAGTGGGACACGGTGACACTCTGCCTCCTTGTTTTCAGATCTCCTGTTGTAAACAAGTGTCCTTTCTGTAGTCTATTTAGGACAACATTCTTCACATTTTTGTGCCTTTTACTGGCATTTTGTTGTCTAAAATGGCTCCCAAGTATAGTGCTAGAGTGCTAAAGCTAGCATGAGAAGGCTGCAATATGCCTTATGGAGAAGAGACGTATGTTAGATAAGCTACCTTCAGGCTGAGTTATATGTTAATGAGTTCAATGTTAAAGGATCAAAAATATATATTAAACAAGGTGTCTTTAAAAAAAGAAAGAAAATTTATATATTGATTGGTTGATGAAATGTTATGGCCAGAGGCTCACAGGAATCTAATTCTACTTTTCCTTTAGGAGCAGCAGTTCAACATCCTCTAATTCAGCATTTGCAGCTTTATAGAATACAGCTCCTATGAATAACGAGAATCAACTGTAATATATTTAAAGGCTAAAACTTGTACATTAGCCAGAAATACACTTTTCCCAGAACACTGCTCAACAGCGCTGCTGGACCTGTGGAAGGGTCCTCAAAGATCGCTTGGTTCAGCAGCTTTTCAAACTGGGCTTTGAAGACCCTTAGATCCAAGGGGATGCTCTGGGGAGCCTAGAAACAACAAGGTGCTTCCAGTCACTAACAGATTTAAGCTGCCCATGGAACCCACTCACTCATTCTGTTATACAAACTGATTTCTCAGAAGGCTGCATCTGGGAGGGGACTACTGTTCACATTTGAAGGCCACAGTCTAATCCTCCGTTTGCATCTTGCAGGTAAGGGAAGTGAGGCTCAGAGCTAAAAACTTTACCCAGCTCATTAGTAACTGCAGATTAAGGTGAGACTCCTTGTTCCTAGCTCTCTTGGCTTTGAACTCACAAGTCAGTGTGGGTTTTAAACAGACTCCACAGGTAAGTAAGTACACAGGGAGGGTTTCTTTTCCGTGGCCTGTTTAGCCGCAGGAAAGAATTAGGAAAAGGGAGTCAATGTGTTAAGTCAACATAACAGCTATAGCATGGGATAACACAGATGGCAAGTCACAACCTGAGTTTCAGTGTCTTCACCTGTTAAAATAGGGACATGTACTTCTCAAGAGTTGATGAGGACTAAACAAGATGTAAGCAGCATCCTTCAAACTTAGAAACATTACATAAATGCATAAGAACTAAAAACACAGATATAGTAATAGACCCCAACAACATAAGCACTGCCTGTTGCTACCTAAGGGAAAGAAGACATGGACAATGCCCCTCTGACCTTATCTGGATGAGTGCTGGCAGGGAGTGCTCGGCTTGGAGGTAATACTGCCGGAAAGGCTGCAAGAGATGAGCGAGCGGGAACTCATCTGAAAAAGAAAACACACCATGCCGTGTCATCATGCATATTTCTCAAAGCAAAGTGACTTAGTCCATGATTATATAATATGATCAAATGTGTCTCACCATCATCCCTGATTTCCAGGATATAGTTGAGAATTCAAATCCTAAACGTGTCACTTGTCATCTACCACCTCTTAGCTCAGGTGGAGATCAAACATGAGCAAAAGAGCTGTCAATCTAGTATTTTTCTTTTCTCTACTGGCTACAGAGGAACTTACCTGGATTCCCAAATAACTTGGACTCGATTTCATGCTTCTGAAGTAAAAATTTCTCTTTTTCTTTCCTCTGTTTCTTTTCTAATTCTCTTTTCCTCTCTTCCTCTTGTTCTCCTTCTAACATAACTTGGAGGGCTCTCTCTTCAGCTTCATAGAGTTCAGAGCGCTTTTTAATGAGTTTTCTCAGTCGCTGAAGGTGATGCTCAAAAGTCTCATCTGCTGAGGCTGGAGGACAGACCCCTGGGCAACGAGATCCAAATGGTGTTTAGATACAACCTCTTCTTATCCCCAAACCCATATTCTAAGGAGCAGACTCAAAGTCCTACTTCCAGTACGAGTTTGGTTAGAGTTTACAAATTCCGACCAATCTTTGAGGCTCAATTTGACCTTTCTGAGTCTTCAATTAATTTGACTCTACCCTGAGTTTCACTAACTCCTCTTTCTGTATCACACCACTTAACCTTTGATTTTGTTTATTTCTAATGTTTTTGACCCTTCAGCTGGACAGTTCCTTTACTAAAGGGAGGAACCGTCTTTTATTTCTTCATTGTAAAAACAGCACAGACACCTAGACCCAATTAATAAATAATTCTCCCTCTGACTGAGTCTGAACTTCTGAGAGTGCACACTTGAGCAGTGAGAAAGAAATACACTTAACCAACCACAATAACCTCACAGGCTGCTAATGAGAGTAGCAAGGCCAACTATTTCATTTGTCCAGTTTTAGCACTGGAAACCCAGTGTCCTGGGGAAGGTTGGTCACCCTGATTTGGAGGTCTAATTCTTTTCTTCCTCAACTACTGCAACTAAGTGGCTGTGGAATTCGCTCTCCTATCTTCATCTCCAAGGCTAACGGTTCTTCAGATCATTTTGTTAGGATTTCTTTGCTTGAACAAGTTTTCATCCACTCATTCCCACCTACAGAAACTCTACAACTCAAATCCATCTTCTACTAAGTTGATAATTATTTACCAAATACACACAAAATTCTTATGTACTGAGAAATTGAAACTGTCATTTTGTTGCTTTGTAATGAGTTCATGGTTTTGTTTCATTTTTTACCTAGACCAAGGATTGACAAACTTTTTCTATAAAGGGCCAGACACTGAATATTTCAGGCTTGTGGATCATACAATCTCTGCTACAAACACTAAAATCTGCCAGTACAGCAAAAATATACAGTTAATCCATCAGCCCCAAAGTACCTCCAGACCCATGAGAAGGTGTGGCCTGCTCCCATCTCAGTTTGCTGGGCCACACCACCCATGCTCACATTCCTCAGCCCTTCACCGATCACTTCTCACCACATTCCCTCTGAAATGGCACTCCCCACCAACCCTCTTCCAGACCCCCTCCACTGACATGATCTGGGTTAGGTGAGATCCTTCCACTGTCTACCATTACTTCTCTAGTTCAGGCAGCTCCCAGATACCAATGCCTTCTCCTTTATTCCCCTTTATTTCCCTTGAGGCCACCCACACCTTAGGGACTCACCTTGGCATAATTAGAAAAAAGATTCCACCCCTGAAGTCTTAAATCCAATTATTCTCTTCTCTGGCTTTCTACCTAAGACTCCATCAGTTTCACTAAAACCTCCTTGGGAGGTTTTATGGGAATTCCTTGGTGGTCCAGTGGTTAAGACTCTACACTTCCACTGCAGGGGGCATGGGTTTAATCCCTGGTTGGGGAACTAAGATCCTGCATGCCATGCAGTGCAGTCAAAAAAAAATTAAAAACAGACAAAACAAAACAGAAACAAACAAAGACACCCCTCTAGGCTATCAAATTTCTCCAAAACGTGTGGTCACCCACAAAGCAAAACCCAACAGCCCTGTGCTCTGTGCTCGCCTGTCAAATGCACCCGCCACTATGGGACTGGTGCCAGTGTACGCGTCTGTCAGCTCTGCCCAATCAGCACCTCTCTGCAGCCACATTCCCAGGCCTCTCCAGTTGGCTCGCATTCGTTCCTCACTGCAAGTATTTCAAACCTGCAACTGCTCTCCTAAAGCCTTCCTTCTCTACTCTAAGCAACCCATCTAGCATTTTCCCTAGAGAAAAAGAGGCCATCAGGCAGGAAATTCCTTAACATTTTTTTTCCCCTGACTTTGCTCATTTGCCTTACTACCCCTCCTTGCCCTCTTCATTTTCATTCCAGTGGAAAATGGCTCCTTCTCCACTGACGTGAACACCTCCATCCAGGATCTGAATCTCCCAACTTCCTATAGGACCTCAAGCCATCAACTATCCCTCCTGCTTCCCTTTACAGGCAAACTTTTAGTGAGTTGGACTCACTGTTTGCTTTTTTGATTTCCTATTCCCTCTTTGATCTTGTCTATTCTGTCTTATACTCATACCACCCCACTGAAATGCACCCCGCACAGGTCACTAACGATCTGTTAGGGATGGCCCTTAATCTTCATATTACTTGACGGTGATGGTAATAATAATAGAAGAAACACTTAAACATTTGCCAGGATGGTTTTAAACACTTTATCTATGTTTACTAATTTAATCATTGCAACACCCCAAGGATAGGTACTATCACTATTTCCTTCGTACAGGTGAGGAAAAATCAAGGTACAGAGAAGTTCAAGTAACCAACCCATTATTACACAATCTCTTTCAGCATTTGCAACTTTCCAGAAGAAAGCAGGGAGTCTACATGGGCGCAGGCCAACTCACTTCAGTTGTGTCTGACTCTTTGCGACCCTATGGACTACAGCCCACCAGGCTCCTCTGTCCAGGGGATTCTCCAGGCAAGGATACTGGAGTGAATTGCCATGCCCTCCTCCAGACAGTCTTCCCGACCCAGGGATCAAACCTGTGTCTCTTACATCTCCTGCACTGGCAGGCAGAATCTTTACCACTAGTACCACCTGGGAAGCCCCAGGAGGTCTACACTTTCCTCCTCTCTCTCTTGATGGCTTTTGTAGTCTCCTCCTTACCCAGCTTGATTTTGACATTTCCTAGGATTTTGTGTTTTTGACCCTCATCTCATACCACACAATCTCCTTAAGGTGATTCCAATTTATGGCTACATGCTAACAAACTCTTATCCAGAATGCCCCAAGGCCACCTCAAACTCAACAGGTCCTAAACCAAACTCATCAGCCCTGAGCCTGTTCCTGCTCCTGTTTTTCCTGGTCAATTAGAACAGTACCATCATTCATTTAAGAGATCAGGCTAGAACCTGAAAGTCATTTTTTTCCTTCAGCTCCCACATGAGCTCCCCGAGTTACTTACTTATGTGTATACATGTACTTCACACACACTACTCACATCTCTTAAATCCATAAACTTTTCTCCAACTCACCATCTGACCCTTATTTCACACTCCCATACTATCCATGCCCAGACAACAGTAGCCTATCAGTCTATCTTTTCTCCTTCCTCCTAGAAGCCCCAAACCTTCCTCTACTTGCCAGCACTAACCTTTGTCATCATTTCACTCTCTGCTAAAAGTCTTTCAATAGTTCCACTCAGCTTTCAGCACAGGTGAGACATCTAGTCCTAGTCCATAAGACTCTTTACAACTTGTCCCTACTTACATAACCAGCTTCGTTTTCTCAGTAGCTAATTGGAGAAGCACATGCCTTAAAAAGAAATTAGAAAGTTGCACTTCTTCTTTCAAAGTATCCAACAAACCCAGTTACTAGACACTAACTTGTTTTATACTCAAGACAATTCCAAAGAGTCTGCTTATTTTAGATCATAATTTCTCCTAAAATTTCTCCCTTCTTTTGGAAAGTGAGGAAGGCTAATAGTGAGAAATTATGCTGGTGAATTCACTTGATGAAAATTTACTGAACATACCTCATGGAAGACATGAAGTAGGGGAATATTAAATAGTAGCCCTCAGGTTTTGCAATTTTTGTCAGGAAAAGAAAGAGGTAGACACAGTAGATGCAAACACCACTCTGACTCTTGAATGGGGTCATCTGATTCTGAGACCTGAATCTGAATCAGCCAGTCTGGAGGCTGGGCATGCAGAAGCTAATCACTTAGCTAGTGAATGAGCGGGCAGAATGCACATGTCCTAAAGAAAGTTTATGAAGGGTCTGAGTTGCAGTTTTCAATCATATTTTAAACCACACAGGACAAATCTTTTGCTGCTGTGGTACTTGCTAATTTGCGCACTCTCAACTATCCCTGGTGAATGACAATGGCCTACTAAATAAGGCAGCGCTTTGTCCCAGCCAGGTGCAAATGAAAAGGAGCAGCATGTCACCTCAGCCCAGAGCAGGGTAGGGTGGATGATGCTGCGTCTGCGTTTACTTCTGAAGGAGAGTGAGAGCTTAAATGGGAAAGACGGGACTGAGGGCCCTCCAGACAAGCAGACTGGCAAGAGCAAAGATCCAGGCAGCAAACGGAAAGCAAACTGGGGAACTTCTAGAAAACCAGTGCTCCCTCTAGAGTCCAGAGGAGACTACTGAGGTCTTCTAGGTCCAAAAGTGACTTGCAGGTGAGTCAGGGACACCCATGCAATTTGCAGGGCACTCCCCGCCCCGTCTAACCATTCATACATTTTCAAATAGCAATGTTTCAGGTTTGAAATGTATCTGAAAGAGCATGATAAGTTTTTGACACCTTTTGAAGCACCAAGTAAAGACAGGGTAGCTTTCACCTTGGTATGTGGACAAAGTTGACCAGCCATGCCAAACTCACTCAGAAAAGTTTAGCCAGGAAAGCCTGGGACGGGAATGGTGACTCAAGAGGAACACACGGCATTGGGTTTCCACATCCTTTTCAATTTTGGCTACCCAGGGCTAAACATCTGAGGCTTCCTGCTTCAAAAGTTCTGAGGTACTGTTTATAAGCTTAGGTTACCCTAGTGGGTGAAAATAATGAAGTATCAAGCATTTTTCTGTCAAACGCTTTGGGGACGGGGAGGTGCCAGGGTCAAGTAAAAGAAGAAATGCAAAGTAGTGCTTACCTTTCCTTGCCGCAGCCTCTTTCCTAAGTTTCCTCAATTTCTCCAAGGCCCGAAGAATATCCACCATTCTTTTGGTGTCAGCTTGTTTCTTCCTCACTTCAGATAAGACACCATCGGCAGCAGCTTTAAGTTCCTGCTCCTGAAAGAGAAAGAGAAGCCATGAGACCTAGTATGGAACCTAAAGAGGAACAACCTTACAACAGAGAGAAGCCGCCTGGGCTTGAGATTTCAGAGGATCGGGTGGTCCCAGGGTTAAGAAAGACTCCACTGGATCAACATCCCAGTTTCCGGGCCGAGCACCACTCCCCTCTACACTGCTCCAGCCCAGGGATTATCTTCTCTGCAGTTTCCACCTGGGCCCTTGTCTTTGTTTCTTCCTCAGAGTTTCTCAAGCGTGGTTCAAAGGAACATCTGCATCCAACTTACCTTGCCAAGCTGGGGCTCTGTCATTAAAAATGCAGACTCCTAGATGCAAAGTTTCGGACTAGCAGGGAGGATGAGGCACGGGGTCGGAAAGGCCCCGAGTCCAGCGTTCTCAGTGACACCTAAGCACAGCCTATGCCCCCCTGCTCTAACGTCTTTGATGGGACAGCCTTTTCAATGTCTGAAAATCCACTCCTACTCTTCTTAAACTGGTTCACATGGAGACTAAATAACCCTGGTTCCTCAAGTCACTACTCACGGGACTCCCTCTCTAGTACCCTTGCAGTGGGTGGTAGGGAGGATCCTTTTGACTAAAGCTCTCTTTCCCATCTGTCAAATGAGCACTATAATTTCACCATTACAGATACACCATGCTGTTTCACTCAATGAGCACTATAATTTCACCATTACAGATACACCATGCTCTTTCACTCTTTTGTTCCTGGAACTGTACATGTTGCTTTCACTTGGCTTGGAGATTTCACATAAGACTCAGCTGAGATGTCACTGGATCATCCGGGATGCCTTCCTTGATACTTTCCCCCAACCTCCAGTTGAAATCCCAACACACACCATGCTATACAGACACGATCCCCCATAGTCCTCTAAGCCCCTCAAGGATACGGTCTATGTCCTATTCATCTCTGTCTCCAGCACCCAGTAGTGAGCCAGCCCCAGGAGGTCCTCATTAAATGTCTATTGAACTGGCTCAAATTCCCTTAGATTAAGGTACTGTCTCTCCTTTAAGGCACTGATATGTTCCTGGAGGTGTGAAGACAAAGCTTGCCATCGATACACTTCACAGGGGAGGTGGATCAGACTCAGGGCTGTGGCAGATAGGAGGAGGGAGGAAATACTAGCTGGTTGTGGAGAGCGAAGGGACAGAGGAAGTCCCTTGAGGAACTCAAAAGTAATGAGGATGCCTTAATTATAATATCTGACCAATTTCCAGTTTCACCCTTGCCCTCTACTTAAGAACTTAAGGTCAGTAGGCTTTGGAGTGAAACTGCCCCCAAACCAGTTGTGTCACTGTTGGCAAGTTAATCTCTCTATGCCTCAATTACCTAATCTGCAAAATTAGGATAATACTGCCTACCTCTCAGGGTTGTTACAAGATCTGGCATTTGCAAGTGAGGACTGTAGGCAGCATAATGTCTAGTATATAGTAAGTGCTCAAAAATACCATTGTTGAACTTGAGAATACAGTTGAACTTGTAAACAAAGGAATCTGGGGAAATCATCACTATTGGCCCATCAGCCAATCAGGGTATATGTTCCTGGAGAAACGGCCCAAAGTTCTTTTTGTTTTGTATTCTGAAAACCACCTAGAGCAATACAAGACGCAAGGCCCAGACGCTTGTTCGTCTTGAATGTTACTAAGTGGACAGAAGGATGGAGCAAGAAACAGATCTATCATCCCCGTAAGATCATTGTGTAATCCTATTCTTGGGATTCATGAGACTTTGCAGCGCACCCAGAGCATCTGTACTGTGTACACTATACACCATTAACTCGCAACCAAAATGGAGACATGTGGTACGAAAGACAAACTATCTTTTGATTTTACGGAAGAGGAAAAAGAGGCTTAAAGCTGAGAAATGACAGTGCAAAGCCTCACGCCCCAAACCAGTTGTGTGACTGTTGGCAAGTTAATCTTTGATTAACTTTGATTAACACCACTATTCCGGCCCCGGCGAGCGTCCGCTGCTCTTACCCGCTTCTTCTCCTCCACCTCCTGCACGCACTGGACCCTCCAGCGGTCAATCTCCTGCTCGCGCTCTGCTGCCCGCGCGGCCTCCGCCTCCCGCTCGGCCTCGCGTTCCCGGACCCTCTCGCGAAGCCGCAGGCGGCGGCGCCGGACCCTCTCCAGCCGGCGCCGCGCCTCGCCCACGTAAGCGGCCTGGGTCAGCAGCTCTAGCCGCTCGGCCAGCTCGGCGCGCAGCGGCTGTGCCTGCGCATGCAGCTGCGCCCAGGCCGCGCCGTCGGCCTCGGCCTCGCGCAGGGCCTGGCCCAGGTCGCGCAGCCGCCGCACCAGGCGCAGGGCCCCCCGCAACCGGGCGCGCACCTCGCCCAGGCTGGGCCCGGCGGGCGCGCGCGGGGGCACCGAGCCGCTGGCCCTCCGCGGGGTTCCGAACACCGCCTCTAGCCACTGCCGGTCGCGCAGGCGCTGCAGGGCCGCGTCCCCGAGCGCGTCGGACGGCGGCGGTGCCTCAGGCCAGCGCGGGCTCCAGGGCGGCCCCGGGCCTGGAGGCGGCGGCCGCGGGCGCTCACCGGCGTCGCTCCCTAGGAAGGGCCGGCACTGGGGCGGCGGCGGAGGCAGCGGAGGTGGCGGCACCGGGTAGAAGGAGCCGCCGCCGCCACCTCCGCCGCCTCCGCGGGAGACTTCCCCGGGGGCCCGGGGCTGCAGAGCCAGCGGAGGCTGGAGGAAGGGGGCGGAGGCCCCCGGAAAGGAGCCAGGCCTCTGGGGAAGAGGCGGCGGGAAGGCCGGGGAGGGTAGTGGCGGCGGCGGACAGCCGAAGGGAGCGGGAGGCGGCGGCTGCGGGGGCGGCGGGCCGGGGCGACCCGGGGCGAAGAAGGGTGGCAGAGCCATAGCCACCACAGAAGGATTCTGAGAAGTGACAGGAATCTGAGTGGTTCCCGAAGAAAGTGTCTTCCGGGAGGAAGTGACGCACATCACGCGCGTCACTAGTGTGACGCTACGGCCCAGGGACGCCCGCGCCGGGCTGGGGGTTTTCATTCAATCCAAAAACACTGTCCTTACTGAGCATTTTAGGTGGGGAGCTAGCAGCTTTGCAGTGAGATTAACAGATACAGTTCCTCTCCTTGTAGAACTACTTATTTAATCAAGTAATCAATCAAATGCAAAAGTGCGGCCGTGGATGTGGAGGAAAACAAGGCAAGAACTTACAGGAAAATTTGATTTAAAGAGGTTGGGGAAGGTCGTCCTAAGGATGTGAGA
Source organism: Cervus elaphus (assembly GCF_910594005.1). Lineage (NCBI taxonomy): Eukaryota > Metazoa > Chordata > Mammalia > Artiodactyla > Cervidae > Cervus > Cervus elaphus. The sequence goes on along the minus strand of NC_057826.1, from coordinate 87,926,554 downwards.
CTTCATCTGAGGTCTGAAGGGTAATTATGAGTTACGTAGTAGAAATCCGAGAGAAAGAGAGGGACACAGTACAGATGGGAACAGAGTTTACAAAAGCCCTCTAGTGGATTACAGGAGTAGGTCTGGTGTGGGAACTGAAAGAATACCAGTGTTGATGGACCACAGAAAGCCTGGAGGGAACCCAGTGATCCTGGGAGGCGGACTAGATCATAGGATCCAGGATCTGGTATTTTAAGCACAGTGGAAAACCACTGGAGGGTGTTAAGCCGGAGGGGCAGGGAATCCCATATGAATTGTATATGCGTATGTTGTAATATATAGTATAGCAAAATCCTGTGTACTCTTTTACCTAGTTTCTTCCGGTGGTAGTATCTTGTAGAACTGTATTACAGTATCACAACCAGAATGGTGATATTGATGGTCAAGATACAGAATATTTCCATACTTCCAGGAGCCCTCATTTGCCCTTTTATAGCTACACCCACTTCCCTTGGCAACTACTAATCCTCCATTTCTGTAACTATTTTTCCTTTTGAGAATGTTGTATAAATGCAATCATACAGTACATAACCTTTTTATTGTTTCCACTTAGCATAATCCTTTAGAGATACATCCAAGTTCTTGTATCCATGTTCCTTTTTTATTGCAATAAAGTTGTGCAAAATGAAAAGTTGTGGATATATTGTAAAGTAATTAGCCTCCAACTAATAAAAATAAATGAAAAAAAAAGTTGTGGATAAAATGAAACCATACTTTGTGTAGTCATTTACATACTGAAGGATATTTGAGTTGTTTCCATTTGGGGACTACCACGAATAAAGCTACTATAAACATATCTATATGTTTTTGTGTGAACACGAACTATCATGTCTCTGGAATAAATGCCTAAGAGTGTAATGCAGGGTCATAAGCCAGTTACATGTTTTGTTTTTAAAGAAACTGCCACATTGTTTTCCAGAGTGGCCATACCATTTTACATTCCCACTAGCAATATATGAATCATCCAGTTTCTCTGCACTCTCATCAGCATTTTGTGTAGTTGCTATTTTTTTATTTTAGACAACCTGATAGGTATGTAGTGATATTTCATTGTGGTTTTAATTTCTACTCTATTAATCGCTAATTTATGTCAAGTATCTTTTCATATGCTCATTTGCCATCTGTATACCCTCTTCATTGAAATTTCTGATCATGTCTTTTGCCCATTTCCTAATTGGATTTTTTACTGTTGAAATTTGAGAATTTTTTAATATATTCTAGATACTATTCCTTTATATGTGGCTTGCAAATATTTTTTCCCCAGTTTATAGCTTGTCCTTTCATCCTAACCTGTTTGTTTTGTTTTTTCAGAGCAAACATTCTTAACTTTGATGAAGTCCAACTTACCCGTTTATCCTCTTAGGCTTTTGGAGTCAAGTCTAAGAACTCTTAGCCCTAGACCCTGAAAACGTCTCTCTTGTGCTTTAAAAAGCTCTCTAGGTTTACATTTAAGTCTGTGATCCATTTTGGGTTGATTTTTGTGTCAGGTATCAAAACTTAGTTTGAGGCCCCTCACCCCACCCCTTTGGGTATCCAATTGCTCCAGTTTCACATGATTAGAATTTCACAGTTGTAAAGTGATGGATGATCCCTTGGGTAAGACTCCAGCTCTGTACCATGAAAGAGCCAATATGAACCTGAGTTCACTTCCCAAGGGACCTCTAATATTTCTCAGAAACTTTGTAATGTAACATTCTACATATTGTATCTTATGTATTCAGTAATATGTAATATTGTACCTAATATTTGAAGTCTTCAGTTTTCATCTTAAAATTTATTAGGTTAGGTATGGATATACCTTTATATTTTCTAGATGGATGTTGTTGTTCAGTCATGAAGTCATGTCTGACCCTGTGATCCCACAGAGTGTAGCAGGCCAGGCTCCTCTTTCCTCTACTGCCAGAGTTTGCTCAAATTCATGCCCTTGAGTCTGTGATGCTAACTAACTCACCCTTTGCCACCAATGGTAACTCAGTTGTCAATACCATTTATTGAATCTTCTTTTTCTAATTTGAAACATCACCTTTTTCAACACTAAATCCCCATATATGTTTAGGACCTCTTTCTGTACTTTTACCTTCTTTTCCATTGGTCTGTCCATTCGTGCACTGGTAGACTTAGATATTTAAAGGTTTATAATATTTTAAAATAGAAGGTGCAATCCCTCCTCATTCTTCTTTCATCTGTTGGTTAGGTCGAGAGGCTTCAGAATCAGTCTGCCTGGGGTTAATCCTGGCTGTTACTTAGTAGTTGTGTGACCTTGGTAAAGCGATCTCACTACTCTGGTCTCAAGGTTCTTCATCTAGAAGGGCTGATAGTCGTACTTCACAGGGTTGTTGCATTAAATGCACAGAGTGACACCGAGTAAGCACTATGTGCATTATCATTTTACTTGTTTACCATTCTTGCTTATTTTTCCATATGAACTTTAGAATCCGTTTGCCTAATTTCTTTTAAAAACTTATTGGCATTTTATTGGAATATTAAATTTATAAATTAGCATAGGGATGACAGACACCCTTTTAATGTTGAGTTTTCCCATTGAAGAACATGGGATCCCACTTTTCATTGGTGGTGGTTTAGTCACCAAATCGTGTCCGACTCTTGTGACCCCATGGACTATAGCCCACCAGGCTCCTCTTTCCATGGGTGCCGGGGTCCAGCCTCGGCATGATCCAGGGGATACCCTCAGGATGAACGGTGTCGGCGAGAGAGAGAGAAGACACGTGAGACCAGCCTTGATAGGGCCAAGTCTGCGTGGGAGAGAGAGAGAAAGAGAGAAAGAGAGAGAGAGAGAGAGTGACCAGATGGGGGGTGCAGCTGGCAGAGTCTGACAATGCTTTATTTTTTACCGTGGCTTTTATACCCTAAATTAGTACATTTCTAAAGGGAAGATAGTTTAACATTACATCAGCTTGTTCTTCATGAAACCAGGGTGTTTTCTGCATACTTCTTTGTTTATGAGGGTCTTGTACATTATCTTCTGGCCTTGGGGCCTATTAACATTTTATGCAAGTCAGGTGAATGTAAACCTATTTTCTGTTTCTATGGTGACCTTAACTGAAAGGTAGCAGTCTCATAGGGCAACAGTACAGAGTAGAAGTATAACCTTGTTAACACAAAAATTAATCCTTCTGCAGAAGTTGTCAGTTGCTAAGAAGTTTACCCCAGACTGACTCTGCGACTTTGGTGAGGCAGCCTCTGCCTAGCACTCCTGGCTGACAATTAACAACCATCTTATTGTTACCACACTAGGGTTAAACTCTTATTTCTCTAGATCTTTAACTATATTAACAATGGTTTCTATAACACAACCTTAGCACATTAAAAGCAAAAACACAGCAAGCAAAACACAGCAAGCAAATGTTAACCCAATAACTACTTTTAGAATAATTTTTCTTGTGTTTTCTAATAGGGCTTCCTCACCTGCCGAAGGGCTCTATGTCTGTTAGGGCCTTTATATGATCAGGTTCTTTATGTTATTTTATGATTAGGGTATTATAAGCAATCATGCATATTAGTACCAAGGGCATAAATGCGTTTGCCAAACAAACTAAAATACCAGCAAAGGAGTTTAAATTAAAACACTCCTTTCACCCTGGATAATCTCATAAAATACCACCACCTGGGAAACTTATTGATTAAAGTTCTAAATTGATTCTTATTTGGGAAGAGATCGGGGAAGGCCTTCTGCCTGTGTCACAGAAATTAGGGAGTAGTCTATTGAGGCAGGCATCAGAAAGACAGATATCATCTTTAAGGTGAACGCCGGGGGCAGCTTTTCGAAATCCCTGAAAACCTGATCTGCCTTGCCTGTCAGGCTTTCTCCTCGTGACCTTGTCATGGGTGGGATCTCGTGAGCTGGCCTTTTCGAAATCCCTGAAAACCTGATCCGCCTTGCCTGTCAGGTTTTCTCCCTCATGACCTTGTCATGAGTAGGGTCTCGTGTGTTGGCTCGCGGCACATGGGATTTTCCAGGCAAGAGTACTGGAGTGGGTTGCCATTTCCTTCTCCACTTTTTATTAGATTTGCAAAAATACCTACCCATCCACTCTTCCACTTACATTGCTATCATCTAAGTCCAATCCATCATCAACTAGTAATAGCCCTGAGTGATCCTGATTTAACCACTGATCTTTTTGGGATCAAGGGTTTGGAACCCCTAAGCCATGGACCAGTTCTGGTCTGTGGCCTGTTAGGAACCGGCCACACAGCAGGTGAGTGGCAGGCTAGCCAGCAAAGCTTCATCTGTTTTCACAGCCACTGCCCATTGTTCACATTACCGCCTGAGCGCTGCCTCCTGTCAGATCAGCAGTGGCATAATAAATAAATGTAATGCACTTGAATCATCCCAGAACCATCCCCATTTCCCTGGTCCATGAAAATATTGAGGAAACTGGTCCCTGGTGCAAAAAAAGCTTGGAGACCACTGCTCTATAGTCTGGTCTCTTAAACCACAGCCAGAGTGGTCTTTTAAAACTTAAAAAGTCTTGTAATGTCATTTCTCTGCAAAACCTTCCAACGGCTTCTCATCTCACTCAGAATCAAAACCTGGAAGGGAACTAGAAACAGCAGGATCAACTTGTAGTTTACTGTGGAGATGTGGTTCGAGGGAGTTGTGTTTTATATGCTGATAAGAATTGATCGATGTTGGGAGCAGCGGTGGCAGTCTGACTGCGGGCTGGGAGCTGGCATCTGGCTCCTGGAAAGCGGGACACCACGCAGTACCCACCACTCTCCCTGGAGTCATGGAGATCGGCACAGAGATCAGCTGTAAGGTCCCAAGTGCCATTAAGGGGAAATTGCAAAAATTAGAAGCTTATGTTGATTGATTTTCACATTATATTTGTGCTTTTCTTGAACTGGATTTTTTCATATTTTTTGATATTTGAAACAAATGTCTGATAGTACTTCTGAAATGAACCTTCCTGCCTACGTATAAATGTTATGAATATTTAAGATGAAGAACTTCCTGATTATATTACGGTGATGGTGGCCAACAAGAAAAGTCAGAACCAAATGACAGAGGACCTGTCCCTGTTTCAAGGGAACAACACAATTTGATTCACCGTATGGCTTCATAGTGTGTTAGATAAACTTAGTTCTGTAACAACCGACCCCTCTAGTCTGAAGTCTTCTGATACCAACCTCTTTGATGGTAACGTACCTTCAAACAAGAGCAGTTTCAGTCGAGGAGATGAGAGAAAGCGCAAAGCTGCAGGGCCACCTCTTGCAGTTTCCAGCACTAGACCTGAAAAAAGAGAATCTAGAGTTCCTACAAGTTCACAGGAGCAGAAAGCCACCGTCAGACAGATTTATGATGACGGGGCTGCAACCCTACTAATGTCAACAGTGAAACCTTGGAGCGAGCCAGCACCCTCTGAAGATGTGGTTGATATTAAGACAGAACCAGATGATCTCATTGATGAAACCTCAATTTTGTGCAGGAGAAACCCTTATCCCAGAAAAAAAAAAACCACAGTGACAGTTACACATGGTTCTTCTTGCTCTTCTATTGAAATTTATCAACCACCTGTAAGTTGAAATGCAGACAGTGGTGCTCATTTAAATAGGTTGCAATTTCAACAGCAGCAAAACAGTATTCATGCTGCCAAGCAACTTGATATTCAGCGTAGCCAGGTGTATGAAACAGGGCATTTGTGTGAACCAGAAGTGCTTAACTTAGAAGAGACTTACAGTCTCTTCCTCAGGAACAACTCAGAAAAGATGAGTATTGAGGAAGAAAACTTTCAGAAGAGAAAGTTGCCTGTGGTAAGTTCAGTTGTTAAAGTAAAAAAATTCAGTCACAATGGAGAAAAGGAGGAGGAAGATGATGATTGTGGGTCCCACGCTGGAAGCATCTCCAGCAGTATGTCAGTGCCAGCAAAACCTGAACGGAGACCTTCACTTCCACCTTCTAAACAAGCTAAAAAGAATCTAATTTTGAAGGCTATATCTGAAGCTCAAGAATCTGTAACAAAAACAACTAACTATCCTACAGTCTCACAGAAACAGACAATTCCAGTTGCTCCCAGAACTTGAACTCAAGAAGAATTGCTAGCAGAAATGGTCCAGGGACAAGGCAGAGTCCCCAGAATAAGTTCTCCCATTAAAGAAGAGGAAGCAAAAGGAGATAATATAGACAAAAGTCAAGGAACTCAACAGAGGCAGTTGTTATCCCGATTGCAAATTGACCCTGTAATGGCAGAGACTCTGCAGATCAGTCAAGATTACTATGACATGGAACCCATGGTCCATGCAGACACAAGGTCATTTATTCTGAAGAAGCCAAAGCTACCTGAGGAACTAGCAGTGGCACCAAACCAGGACTTGGGGATGAAGACTGCAGATACCCTCGGGTATCTTCAGGATGCCTTATGCAGACATGAGATCTTGTACAACCAGATAAACCTTCGAGTCCCGAGTTTATAGTGACGCTGGATGGTGTCCCCAGCACCCCTCCCCCCAGGATACATGTCAGATCAAGAGAAGGACATGTGCTTTTAAGGAATGAGACCCGCACACCACCCTGCAGCTTCATATGAGGGACTTGTGGGTCTCCTCCACCCACAGCAGTTACACTTGCTAAGCAGGCAGCTTGAGGACCCAGATGGTAGCTTTTCAAACGCTGAGATGAGTGAACTGAGCCTGGCACAGAAACCAGAAAGGCTCTTGGAGCACTGCAAGTACTGGCCTGCCTGCAAAAACAGGGACCGTGTCACCTTGCAGCGCCTTTCCCAATTGTAAATTTGCTGAGAAGTGTCTGTTCATCCAAATTGTAAATATGACGCAAAATGTACTAAACCAGACTGTCCCTTCACTCACATGAGCCAAATAACCCCAGGACTGCCTCCAAAACCCGTCAGAACACCAGTACCACCTTCCAGTAGTCAGCTCTGCCGTTACTTCCCAGCTTGTAAGAAAATGGAATGTCCCTTCTACCATCCGAAACACTGCAGATTTAACACTCAGTGTACACGACCCGACTGTACATTTTATCATCCCACCATTACTGTACCACCACGACATGCCTTGAAATGGATTCGACCTCAGACCAGTGAATTACACCCAGTCCTACCTGACAGAAGACTGTGGAGTTTGAAAGTTTCCGTCTACTGATGAAAGACATTGTACAGAATTTGTCAAATCTTTGAAACATGGAATATATTGCTTTCATAATATGAAGTTTATTGCCTATCTGAAGTGTCTAATTTTTCAAGTTTCTAAGTTTATTAAGTCATTTTAACATTGGGTCTTTTTTGTTGTTTTGTTTTGACTATGGAAAGACAATTTAAGGAAAAGCTGAATTCTATTAAAACATTTGAGGCATGTTCATTAAAAAAATTGATCCAATTGACATATACACCCTACTGTATATAAGATAGATAATAAGAACCTACCACATAGCACAGGGAACTCTATTCAATGAGCTACAATAGGCTATGTAAGAAAAGGATCTAAAACAGAGTGGATATATGTATATGTCCCCTACAAATGAACGAGTTCTACTCTGAGAATGCATTCGTAAGTCCAACAAGTTAGCCTAGGTACCCAACTAACAAAATCAGCTATATAATATAGTACTGTAATAGGTTTATGTTACTTTTCACACAAATAATACACTAAAAACAAACACAAAAAATGAAGAAAACATTTTTAATGTTACAGTGCAGTACTTCGAAAATACAGCAGCTGGCATACTGGGGCTGGCATCAAGTGAACAGGCAAGAAGAGTTACTGACTGGTAGAGGGAGAAGAAGTGGGAGATGAAAGAGCTGAAGGATCGTCAGCAACCGGAGCCAGGGGGCGAGCTGCAATTGCTCGCATGCCTGACGCTGATGGCACAGGTCCTGGTTCCTTGCTGGGTTCAATTCTATCCACCCTCTGGAAAAAACAACCCAGTGATGTCTGGGTAGTAGCTCTTTTTCTCTTGCCATAGATGACATGGTAGCATGGATTTCTGAACGGCTGCTGAGAACTTTGTGTACCATTCTACGTTCAGGTTCCATGCCTCAAAAACAGTACCTCCTCAAATAAAGAAAATCCCCTTGCCATTTCCTCTGTCATCAATCTCTTGGGTTCTTCAGTTACTTCCTTTTCTCTGGACCCCAGTCCACTACTAATGGGTCTTCATTAGCAAGCGTGTGTTTCACAACAAGGAATTCAATGAAGTTGCCCCCTTGCAGATCTAGATCCAATTTCTTGCTGAGGGACCACTAAGTTGCTGAAGATCTATTTGGACTCCTCATCCACTTTCTCAAACCCACGGAAATCATGAACACACAGCCAGCAAAGGTACTTCCAAACCATTCATGGTGATAGCTGTAACCTCATACCAAACCAAGCAAAGTCAGTTTTTTACGTCTTGTAGATGTGACAGTCCTTCCAAAACTGTCCCAAAGTTGTTTCTGATTCACTGCCTGATGAAAAGTGTGACATAAATATTTCTTCAAAGTTGCTGTAAACCCCTGGCCCATAGACTGGATGAGCAAAGTAGTGTTCGGTGGCAGATGCACTAATTTTGACATTGGGGTGAAAGTCGCCCACAAATGGGAGGTGGCCTGGAGCACTGTTGAGTAGCAAAAGAATGAGTGGGACGTCCTTCTCCAAGCAACGTTTCTCTACTTTTGGGATTAAATGGTGTTAAAGCCACCTGGGAAACGGCCTGTGTAACCCAGGCTTTGGCATTACTCTTCCATGTAACAGGAAGAGGGACCTTGGCTATGGTTTTAAGCGTTCTCTGAATAAGGAACTAAGACAGGCTTCAGCTTCATATGCCCGGAAGCAGTCACCAGAGTCAGCCTATCCTTTTCTACTTTATTGCTGGGCAGCAACTTTCCCTCCTTACTGATATAAACTTCGGCCTGCCACCCTCTTCCAGTACAGTCCTGTCTCATCCACATTAAAAATCTGCTTGGTTAAATGTGCACCTTCAGCAATAATTTCCCAGTGTTTCAGGAAATTTCCAGGCAGCTACCATACCCATAGCTGCTGCCTCACCACTCACTTTTACATTGTGAAGGTTGGCTCCAGTCTTGAACCAATTATCTGTTTCTTCTTCAAGTCTTCGTAAGGGCTTTTAGCTTTCTCTTGAATCAGCATTAAGCTGAGCAGGACTTGACGCTGAGGCTGATGCTTTCTTCATCTCCTCCATCACTTTCCCACATTTCTTTGATATTGTAAACACTATCGGCACAGACTTCATGTTTCATGATCTCATCCTTGTTCTTTAGAATTGTGCCAGTGGTTGAACAGTTTATGTCATAACAATGAGTGACGTCTACCATCTTTTCGCTTCCCTCTGATTTTCACTTTTCTTTCTTTCCATCATTATTGTTTGGCGCTTCACAGAACCAGCTACTTTGACCGCTTTTATGCTTGCTTCTGCACATCCTGGGCTTGAAATAATATACTACTGTACTCTATACAGTGCTGAACGTACACAAAAGCACCACTTGTACGAGACGCACACACGACAGTGTACGCCAGACACATGAATGAAGTTATGCAACTGCACATGTGAACGCACGTTTACATTTTTGAGTTTGCAACTTGAAGGTTCACATGTTGAGGACTCACTGTGTAACTGATTCACCTTGCTGTACGCCTGAAACTACACTGTATATCAACTATACTCCAACTTCTAAAAAAAGAATTATCAGATGGGAGGAGAGCAATGAGGTAGGAGACAGAGCAAGTGCTGGAGAAATGTTTGCAAGCAAGCTATGTCTCCCCCAATTTACCACAGAACCTTCCCAACAATCTAAAACACGTATCTAGTGATGTTCAATTCTCATGTTTAAAATCCTTTTAATAGCTCTCCACTACCTTCCGCATAAAATTACAACTTGACCTGGCATATTCTGTATTTTTAAAAAACGTTTGGAGCAGGTGATGGGCTCCCTTCATAATAACGTGGAGCAACTGAGTTTTGATAAAAGGGATTCTTCAGCTATAACTGGAGAGAAAGGTTAGGAGTAAAAGCAGATAGATTTGTAGATTTGATGGTGGGAAGAGCTCCATCTTGTGATGGTTCCTCAATGAAAGGCCAAGTGAGATGGAGAGGGGAGAGAATGTGTTAAACGGTCATCTCAGAGGAGTGACATGCAGTCACACATGTTGGCTACTTCTCAACTCCTAAAGCTCCCTGGTTGGTTCACATTTCCGAGATTTTAATTTTCATGATTCCTCCCTGGAAAATTCCTACTTGTCTTTCCAGATTTTCCAGAAAGGAGTATCAAAATTAAAATCTCTGAAATGTGAAACTAGGGAGCTTTAGGAGTTGAGAAATAGGCAACAAGTATGACTTCATGTTACTCCTCTGAGATTACCGTGCAGTATATTCACAGCTGGTACCTACCTCACTTCCATTATTATAATACACTGATGTTCGCATTTGCTTTCCCTAATATACTAAGCTTCTTTGAAAGCTTGGCCTGTACTCCTAGTGTAGGGCCCATGCAGGATCACATTTAATGGTAAACATTAATCAATGTTTAATATAAACAGACTTTTTGTTGGTAGAATCCACAACTAGGAGAATTAGAGGAATGTGAAAGTGTCAAGGGTTAACCAGTCTCTAGAATAAACCAGCTTGTGATACCTGTGTCCTTCTCAAAATGGCACTGCAGTATGGACACACCACAACAAGGGCTTTCATTTAATCCTTTTGTTTTATTCAAATGCCAAAACAAGTTTCAAGATACAAATCGTAGTTGTGTTTAATTTAAAAACATCAATTATGCTTTGTTAACAACTTTCAAAACCAAATATAAGTTGCTATGACTGAAACGTCTCCCAGTCATTTCTGGAGGACTAACTTTAATACATTTAGTAGCTACTCCAATTTCCACTCTACAAAGAGGAAAACGATGAGCCTGTAAGAAAAAGATAATGAACAGTTATGATATGAAACCCTTCCTGAGAAGAACGTTAACCATTACTAGGGAGACCAAGGATACCAGTTTCTGTTCCATACTATTGCAACCAGGCTTAAACACTTTGCAGAAGTGCATTTCTGGTCCTACCCCAGCCATAAATAGATATCTCTTATTATATAATAGAAAACCCAACTCCATCAACAAGATGTAGAACTTGCTAGTAGTGTAAGGTTCTTTCCCTAAGAAAAGGGGTAGGGTGCAGTTAAAAGGAAAACTCAAGAGTTTACAAACCAAAAATTGAAAACAAATGTTTAAAGGTACTCTGATTTAAACAATTTCCAATAAGGCTGAACTGAAGGAACAGTATAGAAACTTGTATCAATACAGCGGGAAAGAAAAAAATTTAAAAGGTATCCAAGTATTTTAATATTTATGGCATCAAATGAAATAATTTTCATTAAGCCCCCCAAACTTCCCCCACTGTTTCTATATAATGAAAGTTAATAACTTATATTTTAGTATGAACACATTCACTTCTGCTGATAGTAAAGCACAGATTTTCTTTAATGTTTCGTGAAGCCAAAGAATTAGACAAATATTCAGCACCAGAAAACAAAAAACTAGTATTTTAGGTAAGTGTACAATATTAGGATATTTTATTTAGTTCAGCACATGGCTGTTATGACTGATGCTGCATGCTACTTTTAGAATTAGATGTAGTCTTTTTCTAAAGATTTAAGGCAGACTTTTAATTTCATCTGCTTACTCATGGTACTAAAATGGATCAAAGACAGCAAATAAATCAGACAAGTTAGCAGGAGAATGGTCTTTCCTTATAGAACCAATGGGAAGTCACTGTCATGCATCAGTGGACAAGACTAAGAACACAGCTAAACAAATCATCAAAGCATGGTTCTTCAGGGCACTTTTTCCATGAAATCTTTAACAACTTGGAAACTCCTGTTCCAATTTTTAAGATGAATAAAATTCTAACATTTTTCAGGAAACAAACATGAGTAGACAAAGTTAAGCTAAAGAATGGAATCCCAGCTTCAATTTTAAAGAATTTATTTTCCCATTTGTAGAGTAACATTATTGTAAAATCCACAGTTATTGCAACACCTGCATTGCTTTAAAAGAACTCCTAAGATTTTTTTTTTAAGTATATTTTTTAAAAACCGAAACAAAATAATGTACATATTCTCTTGGAACATTGTGTCATTAAAGTCCAGGTAATGTCAGTCTGTATAAATCAATGTGATGTTACATAATATACATGATCTGATTTTTATCCTAAAAGCTTCTGACCATGTATATGATATCCAAGATAGATCCAATGCTTTTAATGTCAGACTGCAGAGACAGTTATGATCCTAAACAAAAGAAGGACAACTTTATATACACAACAGAAGTCTGACAGTTTAGCTGTTTGCAGCATCTGCTTGACGAGGCCATCCTTCTTCTTCAACTCCAGAGTCATACTCCTCTTCAGAGGATTCTTTGGTTGGAGCCCTATAATGAAAAGTCATCAGTGTTTTTCTGTTTTTAGTAAGAATTAGGGGTAAATACAACTTCTCAAAAAATAAATATTAATCCACCTAGCTAGAAAAGCTGCACAAAGAAGGAAAATATAAGAGCACTTCTAATATTAAGATTGCTTAGTGGTAAAATATGAGAAACATTTCAAGCACACAACCAAAAACTATAAGTAATTTCCCAAACAATTTTTTTTAACTGAAACAAATCAACAACCAGGCTTCAACAGTGAAGGCCTTTTCTCCAGCAAAAGAAGTAGAATCTATTAACTAAAATAACTTGACATTTAGTATATGTCAATGGAAAGAAGTTGAAAGCTTCTGATCAAACCAATATGACTCAAATTAGCCAAAATTATGATTAGACCACAGTTCTTTTGTATATTAATAGTAAACAATAAAATGAGAGACTATACCTCTTTGAGGTAAAGGTTGTTCAAAACCAATCAACTGCCTCATAAGTTACCTTAGAAGATAAGCATAAAATGTAACCTATCTTGTGACAGAAGCCTATTTTTTGTGTAGGTAACATTCATGTCAAGCACTGTTTAATAAATATTTATTGAATAGACTGGGGTCAGTAAACTATAGCCTGCAGGCCAAATAAAGTCTGTCATTTGTAAATATTTGTAAATATTTATTTGAACACAGACATGGATCATTCATTTATGGACTGGAACTATCACGCTGTAAGGGCAGAGTAGCTACTATACAAACCGTATGGCCCTGAAGTGTTAAAACGGCCCTGCACTGTTTTACTGACCCCTAGAATAGTTAAATAAAAGCAGTGAATATATGCCGAATTTGTCAACTGGTAAGACACAACTAAGAGGAAAATTATGTCAACAAAGTTTTGGTCTTATGAAAGACATGAAACAAGTAATAAATAAATTACAGAATTAGAAGCAAAGTTCATTTAAACCTTTTCATTTAGATTACTTTATGTCTTTTTTGATACTTCTTTTAGGAGTAAAAAGTGGAAGCTAGTTTTGAAGATCAATTTCCAAGAAGACGCAAAGTATCATCTTATAAACCAAAATTAGAAAATTTTTCTACAGAATATTTGAGATAACTGATTCCTTTATGAATATAAAGATTTTCACACAAGGGTATGACAGACCGATAAACCACAGCAATAAAGAATGATCTTAAGTTTTAGACCTGTCTAGTTTGACAATACACTTTACCGGATGTATCCTGGTTCCTTCTTTCCTTCTACTACTTCTTTGTCAACCTCCACACATACAATATCAGAATTAGGGACTTCGAACATTGGTTCTAGTAACAGCTTTTCCTAAAGAGTAAAAAAGTAATGAATTACATGGAAAACTGAGGTTACACACAAAATACTTGTATTCTATAGGTTATCAATCAAATTCATCAACTCAACAAATATTATGGAGTCCCTATGATGCATCAGGAACTGAATTTTGAAAAGTCAATGTAAAAGCTTTCATATTCTTCATATTAAAACAGCTTCTAACTAAATTCGGACAGAAGTCATTCTATAAGGGAAAGCTTCTTGTCTGCAGTTCTGCGTACTTTGGTCACCTTGCACCTACAAAGATTGTACTTTCACTTGGCATGTGATCAGATGCTACTCAAGAAGCATTTCTGACATACTTTATCACCAAAGGAGGTCAACTGGTAGTCCTTAACTCGAAAATGACTTAATCTTAAATCATCTATACCAAGTTATGACTTCAAATATGCATTTGTCTCAACTGCTGCAGTAGATCTAAAGTAATTTACTAAAGAAAACTAGTTTTACCTATGGGTAGCAGCTGGATTATGTTCCATCTTAAGGAAAATACTGGTTGAATACACCAAATTTTCTAAAAATGTCAACTATATTACCTTTTCTTTTAGTTTACATGTTTATAAATCTGTCACAGCACCTGAAGTTGACGCCTTCATTAAAAGTATTATCTCAAATTGTGACAGAAGTGTAGTTCTGTTCAAAAAGTCCTACTTAGATGAGAGAAGTAATACTCAGCAGTGAAATCCTCAGAGAACAGACCATGTGCTTGCTTTTGCGGCATGTAGGGAAACAGTAACCCACTGTACAGCCACATCAGGGACAGGAAAGACCTTTGAGAAAGAGGGTGGCTGAAAAGTAGGCTGGGTCTCCAGGACTTGTAACAAAATTAAAAGAGTGAGTTCATACTATACTGAAGAATTTAGAAATAAAATGTTATAATATCTACAACTTAATTTCAAACATAAAACAACAATGACAATTTCAATGGTTCTGAGGGGCCACTCTGGAGCTTAGTCAAAACGCCTGTGTAGGGTTTTCTAAAAACCTCCTTCCCATGATCCTGATTTCCTCTATTTCGTTAATCACATTCAGTGTGTGTCCTTTGCTGCCAACACCTTGAAGTCCCATTTTAGAAAGAAGAAGAGGGACTTCCCTGGCAGCCCAGTGCTTCCACTGGAAGGGTTCAAACCCTGATTGGGAAACAAAGATTCCGCATGCTGCACAGTGTGGTCAAAATATACAGGCAAAAAAAAAATCACAAAAAATGTTAGACCAAATTTCTGGATATATTTCCAAAGGAAAAACATGGAGGTTTAATGTTCTCAAAATTCAGACCAAGAAATAATCTAGTTTTTGTAAATTTAGGCCAACTTACCATAATGGACCGGAGGCCTCGTGCACCTGTTTTTCGTTCTAGTGCCAATCTGGCTATAGCTTTTAAAGCATCTTCAGTAACATTCAGTTCACACTACAAATACATTCAAAAGAAAGAACTCACATAATATTTGATGATGATATTTTCCTAATAAAACCATGCAGTATTTTATCTATTAACTATTACTACCTATCACCATTATTGGTCTTTTTATAATAAGAGATGAATGTCTTGACTTTACAGGTAAAGAAATGTTCCAGAGAGTTAAGTACACTGATTCACTAATACTTTTTAAACACAGAAATCTTGTGTCTTGACTGATCCTATCTCCTTTCAGACTAAAGTATTTTTAGACTGTAACTTAAGCTTCTGAAAAAATACTCATTTTAAAAAGTGTTACTAACCCTCTCATGCCATGGAACAAAGGTACAATTTTAAGACAAGTCTCTCTGAATTACCACAAATATAAAAAATTACTGAGAATTTAATATACCTCCCCATAAAAAATAAGATCTTAGTACTAAAAAACTTTTGGTTATTAATTTCTACCACCAGAAAATGTAAAATTTACACAATGTAATTATCTCTCATGATGCTTTAGAATCTTGCTTTCAAAAAGCACTTGTTTCATCGGGATGGGGAATACATGTAACTCTATGGCTGATTCATATCAATGTATGACAAAACCCACTGAAATGTGAAGTAATTAGCCTCCAATTAATTAAAAAAAAAAAAAAAAGCACTTGTTTCTATGAATTAGCTTATGAGACAGTTAACAGCATGAATCAAAGTTTGTCCTTAGTTCCTGAAGAGGTTTTCTAGATTAACATGGATTTTCTAGGATTTTATTCAACATTTATAGAACCCAGGTGTGTCTAAATATTAGAAACCAAATGATGAATCAGACACCACCTTTACCCTCAAGAAACTTCAGTGTATCAGATGGTGACAAATTAGCAAAACAGCATTTACAGCATAGTGTTTGCACATGGTGCTAAGAGAACAATAAAAGTGGGGACATCTACATAAGGCTAGGGAACAACTGAAGCATTTTTAAGGAGGGGAGTAAAATAATTTAGCTTTGGGTTTATTCATTCAATAAATATTTATTAAGCACTTAATATCTATTTGTTGAACACTATGTTCAATAATTTTAAAAAGATCCATTCTGGAAGTAAAGTGGGGGTAGTATTTTGGTGGTGGTGGTCAGAGACAGACTTTAGGTAGGGAAACCCAATTAAGAAGCAAACGCATGGGTCAAGGTGAAGAACGATAAAGGAGACTGACTTGAGGTAGAAAGAGCAGCAGCGGAGATAAGGAGACTAACGTTTTGTGACACTAAGTTCTTAAAACCCAAACATTTGCTATCTGATTGGATATATGGCTCCAAGTGTCTGACTGCAGAGAAGTAGATGTGACAGCTAACTTTAGGAAAAAATATACCTAGCATGTCATAATGAAAGGGTTTAGAATATCAAGGCTGAAAAGACAATTCTGTGTGCCTAGCTTGAGGGGTTAGCGGTAGGCTGCTAGCATAACTTCTCTCAATATCTATCCTTAGGCTTCAAGCTACAGTGCTGACTTTAAGAAAAAACTTAAGCCAACTCATAAGTGTCTAACACAATACAACGGGCCTTCCCTGATTCCTAGATCCATATTTAGTGAGTAATAGGCTGGCCTGTTTCAACAGAATCTGCCTGCCAATGCAGGAGACACAGGCTCAATCCTGTGTCTCCTTAGGCTGGGAAGATTCCCTGGAGAAGGAAATGGCAACCCACTTCAGCATTCTCGCCTGGAAAATTCCATGGACAAAGGAGCCTGGCAGGCTACAGTCCACGGTGTGGCTAAGAGTCAGATACGACTGAGCAACTGAGTGCTCACACACAGGCTGGTATTCCAGATGAGAAGTGCTGATTTTTAACTTGTTAGGCTAACATATGCAGAGTTTAGGCTAACATATAGCAAAAAAAACATATAAGTATAAAAAATAAAGATCTAACCTTATCCATGCTGAATAAGGCTTGGTACTGAGGGATGACAGCATTACGTGGCTCAGTTAGTATTTGTACAAGTGTTTTCTCATCTAGGCTATGCAGAGGAACTACCACGGGCAACCGTCCCACAAACTCAGGAATCATGCCAAACTCAATGAGATCTCTGGCTTCCACATGACGTAATAAGCGATCTTTTTCTTCAATGTCTTGGTGAGTATTTGATTCTCCACTTCGATTGGCAAGGTCGGCAGCAGCTGCAGCCCTTCTACCTTTTCCCAGATTAGATGGTGTTCCAAATCCAAGATACTGCCAAAGAAAACACAGGTATTACAAATAACAGAATGAAGCTGCATGGTATTCAGCATGTTGCATGCATATCTCACGTGATCTTTGCAACAGAAATAAGTATTATCATTTATATTTTATAATGAATAAAAAAGGCTTAGAGAGGTTAAGTACTTCGACCAAGCTCTCATTTCTGCTAGTGGTTAACAGCCAGGATTCAAACTTAGGTCTATCTGCCTTTAGAACTGAGAACCCAACCAACTCTCAGAAGAATGAATTCTAGTAAAAATAGGTAAGAGCTGTGAAGGGAAGTCCCTTAGAACTCAGATTATGATATTGAAGGACATTTCCAAGACCTCTAGACTAGTGTAACTTCCAAAATGTGCAAGAAAGTAGATAGTAGTAATTATTTTGTAACCAAAGTCAATTCTGTAATACTCTAAACAGGAGTAGGGCCTATGGAACAAGCAGCCTTACAAGTAAATTATCCACAATTGTCTTAAGTCATTGATAAGCATTCTATTAAAATCATGATTTGGGGTTGCATACTATCAGATTATACGATGAGTGAGAACACTGTATGAGTTAGATTTTTAAAAAAGAGCATGTAAGGATGACATCAAACAAAATGGTAACTTTGTTGCAAAAGGCTGTGTATCTAAGATGTGTGGACCTTGCTTTACTCAGTATAAAGAACTATACTCCAGGTAACTCATAAAGTTTGATTTTGATATGTCATACAACTTTTGTCAAAAGTACAAGAGAAGTACATGATATATAAGAAAACAGTCTAAGTTAAAAATTCATTCTAAATACTCTAAACTGTGTATATAGACAGTGACTCTGTCAGAAAGCAAAATACTTTGCATTCAATAATGTAAACATTAAAAAAGAATTTTTAGGATGTACTTTTTAAAAAAATTATTTTTAATTGAAGGATAACTGCTTTACAGTATTCTGTTGGTTTCTACCAAACATCAACATGAATCAGTCATAGGTTTACCCATGTCCCCTCCCACTTGAATATCCCTCCCACCTCCCTCCCCACCCCACCAGGTTTACCGAGCCCCAGTACAAGCTCCCTGAATCACAAAGCAAATTCCCACTGGCTACATACATGGTAATGTAAGTTCCATGTACGCTCTCCACACATCCCACCCTCTCCTTCCTCCCGCTCCAGCCGTGGCCGTTAAGTCTGTCCTCAGTTAGGTGTCTCCACTTCTGCTCTGCAGGCGTGCTGTTGTTCAGTCGCCAAGTCACGTTCAACTCTTTACAACCCCATGGACTGCAGCATGCCAGGCTTCCCTGTCCCTCACCATCTCCTGGAGTTTGCCCAAGTTCATGTCCATTGAATCAGTGATGGCATCCAACTGTCTCATCCTCTGTCGCTCTCTTCTCCTTCTGCCTTCAATCTTTCCCAATGTCAGGGTCTTTTCCAATGAGTCTGCTGTTCGCATCAGGTGGCCCAAATACTGGAGCTTCAGCTTCAGCATCAGTCCTTCTTCCAACAAATATTCAGGGTTGATTTCCTTTAGGATTGACTGGTTTGATCTTGTTGTCCAAGGGACTCTCAAGAGTCTTCTCCAACACCACAATTCGAAGGCATCAATTCATCCACACTCAGCCTTCTTTATGGCCCAACTCCCACATCTGTACATGACTACTGAAAAAATCATAGCTTTGACTACACAGAACTTGTTGGCAAAGTGATGTTTCTGCTTTTTAATATGCTGTCTAGGTTGGTCATAGCTTTTCTTCCAAGGAGCAATCATCCTTTAATTTTGTGGCTACAGTCACCGTTTGCAGTGATTTTGGAGCCCAAGAAAATAAACTCTCTGTTTTCATTGTTTCCCCATCTATTTGCCATGAAGTGATGAGACCGGATGCCATGATCTTGGTTTTTTTAATACTGAGTTTTAACCCAGCTTTTTCACTCCCCTCCTTCACTCACATCAAGAGGTTCTTTAGTTCCTCTTCACTTTCGGCCGTTAGAGTGGTATCATCCAACATATCTGAAGTTATTAATATCTTGATTCCAGCTTGTTAACTCATCCAGCCCGGCATTTCACATGATATGCTCTGTGTGTAAGTTAAATAAACAGGATGACAATAAACAGCGTTGTCATACTTCTTTCTCAACCAGTCAGTTCTTCCATACAAGGTTCTAACTGATGCATACAGGTTTCTCAGAAGACAGGTAAGATGGTTCAGTATTTCCATCTCTTTAGGAGTTTTCCACAGTTTGTTATGATCCACACAGTCAAAGGCTTTAGCGTAGTCAATGAAACAGAGGTAAATGTTTTTCTGGAATTCCCTTGCTTTTATGATCCAGTGAATGCTGGCAATTTGACCTCTGGTTTCTCTGCCTTTTTTAAATCCAGCTTCAAGATCTAGAAGTTCTCAGTTCATGTAATGCTGAAGCCCAGCATGCAGGATTTTGAGCATGACCTTACTAGCATGGGAGATGTGTGCAACTATCTGGTGGTTTAACATTCTTTAGTACTGCCCTTCTTGGGAATTGGGATGAGGATGGACCTTTTCCAGTCCTGTGGCCAAGGATGAGTTTTTCAAATGTGCTGACATATTGAGTGCAGCACTTCAAGAGCACCATCTTTTAGGACTTTAAATAGCTCTGCTGGAATTTCATCACCTCCACTAGCTTTACTGGCAGCAGTGCTTCATAAGGCCCACTTGACTTCACACTCCAGGATGTCTGGCTCTGAGTGAGTGACCACACCAACACCATCATGGTTATCCAGGTCATTAAGATCTTTCCTGTACAGTTCTTATATGTATTCTTTCCATCTCTTCTTGAACTCTTCTGCTTCTATTAGATCTTTACCTGTTTCTGTCCTTTATTGTGCCTATCTTTGGATGAAATGTTCCTCTGATACTTCCAATTTTCTTAAGGAGATCTCTAGTCTTTCCCCTTCTGCTGTTTTTCCTCTATTTCTTTGCACTGTTCATTGAAGAAGGCCTTCTTGTCTCTCTTTGTTATTTTCTAGAACTCTGCATTTAGTTGGATGTACCTTTCCCTTTCTCCCTTGCTTTTTGCGTGTCTTCTTTCTTCAGCTATTTGTAAAGCCTCCTCAGACAACCACTTAGCTTTCTTGCTTTTCTTTTTCTTTGGGATGGTTTTGTTCAGTCTCCTGAGCAATATTACCAAGCTCTGTCCATAGTTCCTCAGCCACTCTAGTTTACTAGATCTAATCCCTTGAATCTATGCATCACCTCCACTGTTATTCATAGGAGATTTAAGTTGTACCTGACTGGCCTGTTGGTTTTACCCTCTTTCTTTAGGTTAAGCTTGAATTTTGCAGAGAAGCTAACAATCTGAGCCACAGTCAGCTCCAAGTCTTGTTTTTGCCGACTGTATACAGCTTCACCATCTTCGGTTACAAAGAATGTAATCAATCTGATTTTGGTATTGACCATTTGGTGATGTCCATGTGTAAGGTTTATATATAATATATATATAGAGACATTTATTAAGCATTATTATAAAACACTGGGGATATAAACCTGAAGACATCCCTTATCCTAACTTAAAGGTGTTTATTTATAGTGAGAACACATAAAAATATATATATTTTTAAATTTTTTATTTTGTATTGGGGTAGCCGATTATCTGTGTTGTGATAGTTTAAGGGGAACAGCAAAGGGAGTCGGCCATACATATGTATGTATCCATTCTCCCCCAAGCTCCCCTCACATCCAGGCTGGCACATTACACTGAGCAGAGTTCTGTGTGCTATATAGTAGGGTCTTGTTGGTTATCCATTCTAAATATAGCAGTGTGTACATGTCCACCCAGATGACACCCAGATGACACCACCCTTATGGCAGAAAGTGAAGAAGAACTAAAGAGCCTCTTGATGAAAGTGAAAGAGGAGAGTGAAAAAGTTGGCTTAAAACTCAACAATCAAAATACAAAGATCATGGCAATAAGTCCCATCACTTCATGGCAAATACATGGAGAAACAATGGAAACAGTGAGAGACTTTATTTTTCTTGGTCTCTAAAATCACTGCAGAAGGTGACTGCAGCCATGATATTAAAAGATACTTGCTCCTTGGAACAAAAGCTATGACCAACCTAGACAGCACATTAAAAAGCAGAGACTACTTTGCCAACAAAGGTCCGTCTAGTTAAAGCTATGGTTTTTCCAGTAGTCATGTATGGACGTGAGAGTTGGACTATAAATAAGCTAAGCGCTGAAGAATTGATTCTTTTGAACTGTGGTACTGGATAAGACTCTTGAGAGTGCCTTGGACTGTAAGGAGATCAAATCAAGTCAATCCTAAAGGAAATCAGTCCTGAATATTCATTGGAAGGACTGATGCTGAAGCTGAAACTCCAATACTTTGACCACCTGATGCAAAGAACTGACTCATTGGAAAAGACCCTGATGCTGGGAAAGATTGAAGGCAGGAGGAGAAGGGGACAACAGAGGATGGGATGGTTGGATGGTATCACTGGCTCGATGGACATGAGTTTGAGCAAACTCCAGGAGTTGATGATCGACAGGGAAGCCTGGTGTGCTTCAGTCCATGGGGTCGCAAAGAGTCAGACACAACTGAGCAACTGAACTGAACATGTCCATCCCAAACTCCCTAACTATTCCTTACCCCCATCCTCCCCTCCGGTTCATTCTCTAAGTCTGATAACACATGAAGACATTAAAGCATCATAACTGCAATGAAGGACAACTGTGCAGGAAACCTTAGCAGTGGAAAGGAAGAAAAGAGGCACAATCTGGGAAGGGAGGGTAGGAAGTGACCAAGAAGGTCCTCACAAAGGAAGTGACTCATCATTAACAAAATCTTAAAGAATGATTTAACAAAATCTTAAAGAATGCCAACTGAACTGAGGTAGGGGAAAACATGAGCAAAGGCAATAGGAGTAAAACTTAGGACTGCAAGCATTTTCATATGGTTAGGATATAGGTTTATTATTTAATATTGTAAGCCTGTCTTTCAATGAGGTTTGATAAAAACAATAGCCAAACGGAAGTGTTCAACCCTTCATAAAATCACTGTTAAAGACTCTCATATCACTGTCTTCTTTTCATAAAAATCTATCCTTTAAAATCTTTGTCTCTCATGAAGAGATTATACCCTTCCTCTTTCAGGGAATGAAAACTAGCTCATGATTTCTCCCTAATTTCATTAAGAAGTTCAAAGATAAACAAAGTGAAAGTGAAAGTGAAGTTGCTCAGTCGTGTCCAACTCTGCGACCCCATGAACTGTAGCCTACCAGGTTCCTCCGTCCATGGGATTTTCCAGGCAACAGTACTGGAGTGGGTTGCCATTTCCTTCTCCAGGAGATCTTCCCGACCTAGGGCTTGAAC
Source organism: Cervus elaphus (assembly GCF_910594005.1). Taxonomy (NCBI): domain Eukaryota; kingdom Metazoa; phylum Chordata; class Mammalia; order Artiodactyla; family Cervidae; genus Cervus; species Cervus elaphus. Next base: position 87,903,835 of record NC_057826.1, on the reverse strand, counting down.
CCGGGTCAATCCCCCACATTGTAGGCAGACGCTTTACTCTCTGAGCCACCAGGGAAGTCCATAACAGTGACTTAATTTCCACTAAGTTGAAATGACGTAAACTTTCTATCCGTTTCTGATCTCTTTACTAATGTTACTTTTAACTGTTCTTTTCCACATGTTTCTAGTTTCAATTTTATTTGCAAGTATGAATTATAAATAAATATAAGAATATGGTCCTTGCTTTTGGTTACAGAATTTCGAATATAAAGTTATATCTCCCACCCTCCCCCATCTCTCTCATACCCATACATGTGCATGCACACAAGAAGAAATAATTTCTTCTAATTTTTTTAGGCTAACTTGTGCAGAATTTCAAAAGCAAGAAAAACACAAACTGATTAACATGAAAAATAAAAATCTAACAGGGAGGCCTGGCATGCTGCAGTTCATGGGGTAGCAAAGAGTCGGACACGACTGAGCGACTGAGCTGAACCTTATCCACGCTGAATAAGGTCTGATGCTGAGAAGCGATAGCACTACACAGCTCAGCTGGTAGGCTTACAGGAGGTTTCTCATCCAGGCTGTGCGAAGCAACGACCGCAGGCAACTGCTCCACCAGCAGGGCCATTTTTTACTACTGAACTGCTACTTTAGTAGCTATTACTACCAAATGAAAAAACTCAAGTAAACTGCCACTAAACATGTAAGGCCAAGGAGACAGAGCAGGCAATACAGAAAAGAGGTGATCTATGAGACATTCATTTAGGTAGAACATATTATATAAAACGTATCATTTGTAGCTATTATGTAAAACACAAAAGCATGGAAAATAGGCATGTTTTGGGGCTTCATGCCACTATGCTGATATTATGTTTTATCATAAGTAGGTACTGGGCATGAACCTTGAGGATATGAAAAAATAAATTCCAGCTAAAATCAAGGCTTATAAGAATGTTTAAGAAATATCTATAAATTAGGTGAGATCACAATCCTCTCTCAACCTCCAAACTACTTTCCTCCACTTGTGAATGTCAGCAGTGATCTATGAAGACTATATGGGCAGGGGCAATGAAGACAAGCTCTTTATTGTGCTCTAGTGAATTGGGAAGAGAAATGAGTAGAAATTTTATTGATTTGGCAGTTACCTCAAATAATAAAAAAACTCATATGAATATACAATCAAAATCATCGTCACACTTAAAAAATGCCAATATAAAGATGATATTTAGAAATCTTCCAAATCACTACTCTGAAATTTAAAAAATAACTGGGAATATATTTCTGGTGTACTCTAAGAAAACCTAACTGGCAGAAAGCAGACACAAGATTAGAAACTGAGGGTCTATCCTCTAACTTTAAATGCTCTCCTAGTAACTATTCAGAAAAACTTACCTTTTCATTTTTTCTCCTGCTGATGATTCTGTCCAAACCATTGAAAGCACCAGACGCAACAAACAGAACGTTGGTTGTATCGACTTGTACCGTTTCTCCACGTAGCTTACGCGAATTCTTTTCTGGAACATTGACTATCGTGCCTTCCAATAGTTTTAATAAGCCCTAAATAAAGAAAAAACGACTTATGGCATCATTATATAAGTGTATTATTTATTATACTTAAGTAATGCGATTCAATGGGGAAAATAATATGTGGGTATGGTCAATGAGCACAACTAAAGAACACCTCCACATTTCTATAACTAACATGAAAATCTAATATACTATCATATTTAATTATTCATAAATTTATTTGGAATACTGTAGGACTCCTGATGCATTCAGAAAACAATCAACCGGAGAGGTTGTTTTTGATGGTAAAGACATAATTCTAACATAAAGACAGAATTAGGACTCTCTAAAATGCTATCCAACCACAAGGGAACATTCAAAATTTGAAAATATTTGAAGATTTGTCTTTCTACTAAAATTCTACTCTACTTTTAGTGTTAAACTTTGAGAATAGCTGTATTTTGAAATACCTTTATAAAAAAAATTACCTAGCACATTTTATATGTGTGATTGGACTTCTCTATGTCCTGGTCAAAAAACAAAAGCAATTTTCCTTACCCTGTAGTTTATGTCATAATTAGTTACCAGTAAAAAGTCAAGTTAATCAACAGATCATTATGACTTTAATTATGACTCTACAAGGAATAGAGCACTATTTTATCTTCTAACTAAGTGAAAAGAATAAAATACACATACATAGTTCATTTATGCCTAGTTAGAATCAGAACTTTCTTCAAGCGTCCTTTAGAAATGTTTAACTGGGTCTTGGTGGAATAAGCCAACAAAAATTAAATTTCATTTACTTCTTTAAAATATCTTTAATTTCCTAACAAAGGTAATTAGGTATTTAAAATCGCCAACAGCTTTCTCTTAGGATCTGAACTAAATAGTCTGGGAAGTTTAGAGTGGGAGAAATAAAACAGAATCTAATTGAATGTGAAACCAAACGTACAATATTTGGGAGGCTGATGTATTCCCTTCCTTTTAGTGGGCTTGAACAAAATATTCAACTGCTTACTTGCTGAACGCCTTCTCCACCTACATCCCGTAACTGATGAATGCCTGGCACACTGCCAATCTTATCTACTTCATCCAGAAAGACAATTCCTATAATTTAAGGAGGATTCTATTTATAATATGAAAAAGACATGCATAAGACAACCTAAGCTTTAAAAGGCTAGGTAGCTAGAGAGCAAGGTATTTAATCTTTAACACAACATATGCAATAGTTTAATACAATAAAAATATACTGCCAACTTTTCCACACATCATTTTGTGTAAACATTTTATAATTTATTCTTACATCATTTGGGTAAAAATAACACTTGGGTAAGATTACCAATTCTCTATGACTATTATAGTTAGCTACCCACTGATGTTTTCAGGTTCTTTATTCTAAGAAGCAGAGATAGAGGTACAGCATGAAAGCAAAAGGTGGATACAGGGCTGGTACTAGCTAAACTTCAGCTTATTTTTTCCATCTATATTCTTGTCTTAAAGGAATTTAGACAGGAAGCTGTCAAGCTCTCCATGTAAACAAGGAGAGATGATAGAGAGGGAAAGGAGAAATGTAGCATCTATGACACTCCCTAGGCAGACAAGTTATTATGTTTCTATATACATCTTGCACTCTCTTGCACTTATCTTTTCCCCCTCCCCCAACCCATTTCAGCATTAGGAGTCTGGAGGAAAGTTAGAACAGAATGGAATAAATAATTTGGCTTATAAATAATTTGGCCTGTTTTCACTGTAGTAGTATTGCCACCTTATGACAATAATACAAAGCAAACTTTGTGGCCCTCAGTATGCTAGAAAACTTAAACATAGCTACTTATATAGTTATTGAATTTTACTCCTTGACTCAAAACAAAAAATATATTATCTCTTGCTATTAGACTGCTTCCTCAACAGACTATATCTGAGGACAGACAAACTTGCTGAAACATACCTTGTTGTGCTTTTTCTACATTATAATTGGCATCCTGGAGCAGCTTGGCAATCACAGATTCAATATCTTCACCTACATATCCAGCCTGAGTCAAAGTGGTACAGTCACAGATAGCAAAAGGGACATCAAGGCATTTAGCTAGAGTTTGTGCCAGAAGAGTTTTACCTATGAATAGAAACAGTAACAACGGGCCTTAGGTTTTCTTCTTAAGAGTAAGAATACCCCAGTCATAAGACACTGGTTACATTTATATTCTATTTTCTTAAATGAGTGGTAAATTTTTAAGTAAGTTATTTACCTGACCCAGTTGGTCCAAGCAGCAAAATATTACTCTTTTCAAGCTTGATGTCATCATGGGAAGAATCCAATACTTCACCTCCTCGTTTTTCCTGAGGTATTTGTTGATTTACCTGTTGCTGCACTGATGCTCCTAAAGCATTACCATGTGGACTAATTCCAGCAATTTGAAGCAACTCTGAAAAAATGCCAAAGGTATCAGAGCTTCATTTGCTTTCACCTGAAAAAATGCCCAATAAAACCTTACATCTAAAACCAATTACTTATTTAGAAAAAAAACAAGTAAATATTCTGACATCTTTTGTCTTACCTAAAAGAGAAGGAAGCCTCAAATTATCTAATGACAAATGTGTAATACATGATGATTATTCACAGAACCTCAAGCAAAGGAAATGTATTCTTTTTACCTTCCTTATTTATATAAACTGTATGAAGAATATCCTTTTACTGAGAAGAAGGCAGTATAACAGAAGGAGAACAGTGTCAGGAGTCAGAAAGCTTCAGAAATTTGGTCCTTTCTTTGCCTCTGAATAGCTATATGATCCTGAGCTATATCATCATACACACTTTGTGTTTCTGTGCCCTAATCTATAAAATGGCTAACACCTGCCCTATCAATTTTAGACACATGACTGGAGGTTTAAGAACAAAATGCAATTGATTTGGAGGCACTCTGAAAGACAAAGGTATATGTACACATACTTGTACAAATGAAAAGAAACAGTGTTGTAGAGAAAGGGTAAAACATTGAACTGAGAAATAGAAAGCTTGGGTTCTAGTCTCAGCTCTATCATAGGAACACGGCAAGTCACTTGGCTTTACTGAGCCTGCTTCCTTAGTGAAATACTCTACCTCTTCCACACTTAAAAATGCTGCTGTGAGTCTACCAGAGACACCAAGTATGGTCAGACTCATTATCCCTGGTCCTGCCTGAATTTCTGATTTTACAGGATCTCAACTGGATCACTGCCTTTCCTTTATCAGACATACAGTGTTAATTACACAGGAATTATAGTGCTGGTGAACCAAGAGTTTATCAGCTGGATCCCTTTTTTAAAAAATCTTATTCTAACCCTCTCAGCTGAAGGAAAGAATCCCAATACTCTTTTCAACTAGCTAGATTTGTAAATATCCACATTGCTCCTGGCCCTCAGCATTTAAGGTACCTGGGCTCGTATCATATGTCTGTATTTTCTAGATTTAGTTGTAACTTGTTTCTAAGAATATCAGTATTTTCCAATGCCTTATTATTTTAAGCAAACCAACAGACAGATGTTCAGCAAACATACTACTGAAATCCTGTTCCATCTGGCAGTCATTTTCAAACTATCTTTGGGTCACATCCTTTGGTAAAGGGTTATTCTCTTCACCAAAAATAATAGGCATTAAATAAACATTTGAATTTCATTAAACTGTACTACATTTGAGGGTTAATGGTCAGTGAATAATGCACAATGCTATGCCTCATTACAATTCAGATCAGGTTAAAATAAATACAGTCTTCAGTTAGCTAGCTGTCCCCTACCAAGCAAAAAAAATTTAAAAAAAACTTTTCTTTTTAACTTTCAGCAAAATCTAGTTAGGAATTGTGACAGCATAAGGAGGTGCAAGGAGATCCAACCAGTCCATCCTGAAGGAGGTCAGTCCTGGGTGTTCACTGGAAGGACTGATGGTGAAGCTGAAACTCCAATACTATGGCCACCTCATTCGAAGAGTTGACTCATTGGAAAAGACCCTGATGCTGGGAGGGACTGGGGGCAGGAGGAGAAGGGGACGATAGAGGATGAGATGGCTGGATGGCATCACCGACTCGATGGACATGGGTTTGGGTGGACTCCAGGAGTTGGTGATGGACAGGGAGGCCTGGCGTGCTCCGATTCATGCGGTCGCAAAGAGTCGGACACGACTGAGTGACTGAACTGAACTGAACTCAACTCAACTCAACTCAACTGAAGGAGGTGCTTGGCTGAAGAATAGGTCTGCCCAATGGGGAAAAGATTACTTAGGTAACTTGAACAAAATTGTAAGAAGCATATTACCTACAGTGGAATCACATGACACATATATTCAACTTTATGATTTAAGTTTTTTAAAAAAGAGGAATAGTTTAAATAGTACAGAACAAATGATGTTTGTCATTCCATTTATGAAAATATGCCCCAGGGTAAACTTGAGAAAACACTCCTGTTCTTTCAGTTAAGTCTCTGTTCATGCACATCTCCTACTGCCTAAGTAGCTCTTTATAATGAGGACTATGAAGTAAGCAGGCTAGAATAGTTAGTTGTATGGAGCAATAGGGCCCTGTGCCTCAACTTTCTTATATGTAAAATGGTGGTGAAAATAATCATTTCTGTCTAATAGGCTTGGGGAAGATGAAATGAGTATATATGTGTAAAATGCTTAAAACAGTGCCTGGCAGATAGTTTTACATGTGCTTTGGAAGAATTTTCTTTTAGTATTACTATTTTCCTAGTGTATAAGTATCTGTATAACATAGCCCTTATATGCAAGCCAACTAGTTCATCTGGTATTTAACATCAGAAAAATTTATGTTCCAATGATGAGGGGAAGAAACCATCAGTCTTAAAATGTTAAAGAGACACATATTGATCTCTAACATGTGATTTCCAAAGGAATTTCCAAGAATATTTGAACTATATATGACTTTGGCCCAATGTCCTAACATTAGAACCTAATACCCCACATAGGAGAAGACTAAATTATATATGAAAGTAAATGCTACGTAAGCTCTAAAAATATAAATTTCTAAGTCAATCAATATATGTAATTACAAATTATTTTGCTTATGTCCTTAAATACTATTACTTGTTAACATTTGTATTAAATCACTATGATAGACTTTACTAATTCATACTAGTTTCACCAGCCACCTGCCCAAAATTATGAATATATGACAGCATATTTTATTACATGTAATAAATCTCATGCCAGAGTTGCTGAACTCATTATGTTCTCATGGCTCATCCTGAATATACAGTACAATATTCTGATGTTCAAATATTAGATGTATAATACTGTTTGGTTCAAAGGCAAATGTAAACTTATCAAACTTTTAAGTGAAAAATGTTCACACTGGTTTATCTATTTTGTCTTTTGTGACAACATGAATCTTTTTATAGTAACTTTGGAACCTTCACCCTTTCTTTGTGTAGCAGCTATCTTCACCTCCAAAGAAATGAGTGTAAGACATCAGAATGGCCACTATCACTGGTGTATCAGGTCATTCCATACCCTCCATCAGACCACCTGGTGCTTTTAGGGGCAGTCTAGAGCTCTCAATAGTGAGCTGGAGGTTATGCATAATTTGTAAGCCTACACTAAGTTTCATAAACACCAAAAAATAAACAATGTAGTTTCTGGCAAAGAGTAGCTGAAAGATAATATACCTCCCTTAAAATCTGTCACTTACAGGCAGATCAACTTAAATTGTTTTTTTTTTTTAAGGAAAAAAAGGATATAACATTCAAGGTACAAATTTTTAAAAACACAACTTTTGGTAATATGCAGATCTAGATTTATAGAGGAAAACTACATACAATACTTATTTCTTTACGTTATAAGAAATATCACAACAAAAAAGATAAAATCAAATATCTACAACAACCCAAATATCTACAACTACACAAATTACCTATGAAACTGTTCCAAAGTTATATATGCCATGTATAACAAACAGGTTTAGATAATATACAATGCCTTTCTTAGTAATATACAAACAAGTGCGTATCTATCACAACTAGTGCTGACAAACTTCACTGAGGTAAATCTAAAAAGGAAGAATGATTACAGAGGAGGACCTGAAGAGAGGTCACTTACTTGTAAATCTGTACTCATCCTCCCGTCTTCTTATTTCTAACTCTAAGAAAGAGGATGAAAATGGCAACATGAAAATATTATATATTTGCTTAATTTAGGGGAACAAACAAGGAGTATTCCACTTCTTGCCCTCTTCCAAATATAAAGAATATGTTCATTAGTTTTTTCAGCTTTCTATAAATTATGAAAGAATTTATATGCTACCTCTTTTCTGTATTAAAAAAAAAAAAAACCCAAACATGCTTAATGATGGCTGTATAGTTGCCAATATTCACATCTGTCAAATACAAAGTTGCTATTTATTTAAAGAAAAGAAATGTAGTAATTTAGGTCTTCAATAAGAATTTAAATCCCTCATATTATAAAGACCATTTGCTTTTCCAGCACCTAGAAGAGCTTAACTATTAATTTGTTGACTGACAGAATCAGAAAAATTATTTTGCTCCATGACCAAACAACGATATTTGGACCTTATAAGTCATAAACGTCCCAGGTCCTTCATCAGTTACTATAATTTAGACTTCCTAAAAAAGTAATTGATCCTACTATGTAAATGCTTTGCAGTAAGTTCAAGCAGTGAACAAGTGTCTTCATTAAGGCAATAAATTATAATATTAGTACCTACTAAAAGTTAATTTAATACTAAAAGTACTTAGCAAAACTCCATAAAATTATAACATAGCTAAAAGAATGTAAACAATAGATATCTGTAGGACAACTCCAAAATTACAGCTCCCTAGCAGCAGCCAAAAAAAAAAAACAACCCTTAAAGTATTTACATTTTACTGTATTCATAGTTTTTTAAATAAAATCTTTCTGTTAATATAACATATACATGTCCATAGTAAGTTGACATCACACAGTACGTTGGTGCATTAGAATCTATCATTAATAGAAACTATACTTTGAATCACTTACAAATTTGCCCTGAACCTTGCACTGTGTAGCTGAGGCCAAAACAGAAAGAGTGCTGAATATGTTCTATAAGAGGTACCATTTCCATATATCTCTGACTTAGGAAAATTTTCTGTGTCCCGAACCCCAAAGAGAAGAACTCAAGAGTTGTATACAGAACACTGCAATGATCTAGTCTACAAGAACTACCTGTGGTCAAGTCTACAACTCAAAAATGATGTCTCAATTTGTACACGAGAACCCAAGCACATACACCCCAAAAAAAAGTTTTAAGAAATAATACTTAACAAGTTAACAGACTCTGGTATTTTCTACTCACACTTATTAACTCTCTTTTTTAAATGCTGTTGGAAATGAACTGTAATGATTTCATGAACCACTAATGGGAAGCAACCTGTATTTTGAAAAATACTGTACTGTACTACAAGTATTTTAAGACCAAAGCAAAGAGCTGCAAATAAGGATTACCTCTAAGCACAGTAATCTCTATTTTGGTCAATTATCAAAACACTAACCTCTAGGTGTTAATGATGTCTGCTTCTCAACTTCTGCCTGCTGTCTCAGATTAGCTGGGATATTATTATATATTCTCTTGTAATGATTGTATACAGCTACTGAAAGCACCTTCTTGGCAAATGACTGGCCAACAACATACTTGTCGAGGTAGTTATAAATCTGAAAAATTATTAGAAATGAACAATTTACTGTAAGTCATCACAATATATACACATTAGAGTTATCACAATATATACACATTAGAATTAAATACCGAGCACTTTTTATTTTTGGTGGGGGGCAGCACCACACAGCACGAACTTTCCCTACCAGGGACGGAACCTGTGTCCCCTGCAGTGGAAGTGCGGAGTTAACCACGGGACCACAGGGAAGTCTTAAATACTGAACTCATTTGCTTACAGTTTTAAATTTGAACAAAGACTCTCATTCAAAACAAAATGCAAAGGGCATGATACATTATGCAGCAATGATTTCAGAGGCCCCAAACCTTAAAGATACAACACACCATTCATTTGTTCTCTAGCTTAACAAAGTATTCCTGTACTTTCCCAGTGCTATGCCAGTTTCTATTCTATAAACAATGCCAATGATCCTAATTTTTGAAAGTTAATGTTAAAGCCAATTAGAATACCTACACTTGCTACCATGGGTCTAAAGCTGTTATCATTAATGAAATCAATTTTAAAAATCTTTTTTACACCTCTTTCAATCATATGAATAATATTATTCACAAAGATTACATTATAAAACAAATTTTTTCAAAATAGGCATTCAGTTCAGTTCAGTTCAGCTGCTCAATCATGTCCAACTCTTTGCAACCCCATGAACTACAGCACACCAGGCTTCCCTGTCCATCACCAACTCCCAGAGTTTGCTCAAACTCATGTCCATTGAGTGAGTGATGCCAAACAACCATCTCCTCCTCTGTCGTCCCCTTCTCCTCCTGCCCTCAATCTTTCTCAGCATCAGTGTCTTTTCCAGTGAGTCAGTTCTTCGCATCAGGTGGCCAAAGTATTGCAGTTTCAGCTTTAGCATCAGTCCTTCCAATGAATATTCAGGACTGATTTCCCTTAAGACTGACTGGTTGGATCTCCTTGCAGTCCAAGGGACTCTCAAGAGTCTTCTCCAACACCACAGTTCAAAAGCATCAATTCTTCAGGGCTCAGCTTTCTTTATAGTCTAACTCTCACATCCATACATGACTACTGGAAAAACCAGAGCTCTGACTAAACGGACTTTTGTCGGCAAAGTAATTCTCTACTTTTTAATATGCTGTCTAGGTTGCTCATAGCTTTTCTTCCAAAGAGCAAGTGTCTTTTAATTTCCTGGCTGCAGTCACTGTTCACAGTGATTTTGCAGCCCAAGAAAATAAAGTCTGTCACTGTTTCCATTGTTTCCCCATCTATTTGCCATGAAGTGATGGGACCGGATGCCATGATCTTAGTTTTCTGAATGTTGAGTTTTAAGCCAGTTTTTTCACTCTCCTCTTTCATCAAGAGGCTCTTTAGTTCTTCTTTGCTTTCTGCCATAAGGGTGGTGTCATCTGCATATCTGAGGTTATTGATATTTCTCCCGGCAATCTTGATTCCAGCTTTTGCTTCATCTAGCTCAGCATTTCATATGATGTACTCTGCATATAAGTTAAATAAGCAGGGTGACAATATAGAGCTTTGACATACTCCTTTCCTGATTTGAAACCAGTCTGTTGTTCCATGTCCAGTTCTAACTGTTGCTTCTTGACCTGCATATAGATTTCTCAGGAGGCATGTAAGATGGTCTGGTATTCCTATCTCTTTAAGAAATTTTAAGAATAAAATTTTTAAGAATAAAATAGGCATTATATACTCAAAAATCATTATACCACCTGTATCAATGTGCTTTAATACTCACAAACATTTAGCTTTTTCTCAGATATTAACTTTAAAGCTATGCATTTATCTAAATGGCAATCTAAAACTCTTATTCTTGGTAGAAACTAAAGCTCTATATGAAATTTGGTTATTGCCAATGGCTTAGTACCTAGGGTAAATTCTTTCAGCTTTTAGTTAACAGAAGTTAACTGCTAATATTCACCAACTCCTGAAGAGAGTTATTTTCTAGAACTTTATTCTCTAGAACTCCAACTCAGATTCTGAAGTCTATACAAATTAGTGAGGAACATAGAGCTTAATAGCTATATTTTCCCCCATTATTTTTACATAACAAATTCTATAATGGTTGACCATATATATGTTGTTATGGTTTTTAAAAATCATCATTCCTCATGAATTACACCCACGATTTAGCACATTTGCAGAAACAAATGCACTGGTATCTAAAAAGTCAAAGAAAGCAGAGGGTGAGAAATAAGTGTGCAAACACCACCTGAAACGTGGCCAGAGATAATAACACAGCCCAGAAGCAAGGCTCCTCCTCCCCAGAAAGCACACACCAAGTACCCAATGAAGCCGGTGGTATACTCTGCCGTGTCTCACATGGCTAAATCACAATCCACCTGAGACATCAAGAAAGCGCCAACACCACAAAAGTCACAATGTTATACAGGAGTGCCCTGGCACATTGGTCACGAAAAAAATACTTGCTTCTATTGTTAGTCTGAGGCTGTTTTACCTCTAATAAAGTAGATTAATTTAAGAGGGAAAAACTGCAGGCTGCTGTTATTTCGGGACCCAAACTAACAAAAACAAATCCCCAGCTGTTCTATTTTAAGGATGTCATTTTAGATTAACTTAGTATTAACACTACTAATCATCAGCTGTATTTCATTGCTATGAATACAATAATCATGATATGGGAAAACATCAATGCATCCTATACCTAAATTTCAAGTATCAAATATTAGTAAAAATTTAGCCAGACACAGCCTATGTTATAAAGAACTTACAAAACTTGTTTACATACTAGTACTAAGATTCAATATAAACTGGAGAGAGAGGAGCAATGAAATGTTTTCAAGATGAAATGTTCGTAACACTGAGCAAGGACTTATACCTTCTTGGGGGGAGGAGGTGGTTTCTGTTGGAATGCCAATTTTACAGCTTCTGCTGCTGATTCAGGTTCTTTAATTATGCTTTTCTTTGAGTCTGCTTCTGATAACACAACAAAAAAATGATGACATTTTTCACACTTCACAAAGCGGGTGGATGCTGTAAAAGGACAGAGGAAAATAACTCAAATACTATTTAACTTTAAAGACTTGTTGAAAATTGAAACCTATGTACTTGACAAAAAACTTGTAGTTCACTCCACTAGTCACAACAGCCAGCCTAATTTGTACCTAAAATAGATGATAAATGTGAGTTCAGTAAACTACATTCTATTCATTTCAGCTAGGTGTGACAGATTTTATCTAGAGAAAAGACTGGTTGAAATTCTTTCGACTTCTCCATTCACTAAAGTTTTGGGTTTTTCTTTGGGGGGGTGGGGAAATGCACAGTTCGCAAGATCTTAGTTCCCCAGCAAAGGACTGAACCCGGGCCCTTGGCAGTGAAAGTGGGGTGTCATCTAACCATTACCAGGAATTCGCTAAAGTTAATTTTTAAAACTACCACTGTATTAATTATTTTATTCAAATACTAGAATGAATAAACTGTGGGGAAAAAGTAAAGTACAAATAAATTAATCTGTAATAAAATTAACATTTTACTACAAGAAATTACAAACACAAAAGTTGAAAGAGAAAAATCCATTTTAATCCCTAAAAAATGTAAAATATATATACATTCTTAAGGTTCTTTTCAAACTTGTGAGCATTTTTAAGACCTTGACTTGGTAAATATATAAAATTATTTTATACTGTTCTTATTATCTTTATTCCACTAATTCCTATTTCTTTGACCTAAAAACCACGAAGAAACTGGGACTTCCCTGGTGGTCCAGAGGTTAAGAATCTGCCTTGCAATGCAGGGGACATAGGCTCAATCCCTGGTCAGGGAAGTAAGATCCCACATGTCATGGGGAACTAAGCCCATGCACCACAGCTGGAGAGTCCGTGAACAACGCAAGATTCCCTATGCTGCAACACAGATCCCGTATGCTGCAACCAAGACCCAACACTGTCAAATAAATAAATACATTTTTTAAAAAACCACCACTAAGAAACTAACAAAATATAATCATACAGCTTTTGGAAACTGGGCAGGGCAGTTAAAAGTGAAGATGAAATGGGTTTCTCAGTTCCAAGGCATCACTGTAGATATCTTGTGTTTAAAACAAAAGTGATTTCCTCTTTTTTCTCTTTTCAGATACAGGCACATATTCTTAATCTTCTCCAAGCCTAATTCCACTAATGGTAACCAAGGACCTCAGAAAGCAGCATGGTAGAGAATCCCATATAGATTATCAACAGATTCAGAGCAAAATATACACAGGAATTAGTTACATGTTGGTAGGTCTAGTAATACATTTTGGTGTTACCTTTGTATAACCTAACTAAACAAAAGCAAAGAAAAAGGATTTTTTAAACTATGGGAATCACTGTCCTTTGGGAATATTATAACTACCTATCCACAGATTACAAAAAAAAAACTGCACTGGCAAGCACACCTCAATCTTCACAAAATAATCCAGTTTAAAAAAATAGACAATACCACATTTAAAAATAAATTTAATTACTAATTCAACCAATTTAATTATTAATGTCTGCTCTTAAACAAAAAGCAAATCAAAAATATACATTCTGGACAAATTCTAGCCACAAATTTTAAACTAGATGAGGGATCACTTCTGTATTCCATTCATCAATCACCTAGTAAGGCTTCCCTAAGGAAAAAGATCAAGCTATTTCAAGTACTTTTGATTAACACAAGTCAAAATTCATTATCACCAATTCCCATCAATGGAAAAGATAGTGGCTTTATATTTTGACCAGGCACCAGTTTATAATTGTTACCGATGGTAGTAAACAGGGCAAGGATTAAAGGGCAGGGAAGCCTCTAATCTAGTTCAGGCTGTGTCACCGGAAAATCTGGCCTGAGAACACAAGAACAAAATATTTCTCTGAAGAAATTAGGTCAAAGGGAAAGAGAAACACCAACAAAAAACATTCCTCTTTGCTTATTCCTCATTCCTCTTTGAAGGGTTGCTTAAATTCTACCTGATATTTGCAATACTGTTTTACACTGAAACACATTCAACATATAACCAAGTTCAACTTATCAAAATGCTATTTCAGGAAAACAAGTAAACAAACATTGCAATGTATACTTTTTACTCCTAAAAACAAGGGGCAAAATCTGATTTTGTTAAATTTTCAGGGGATAAATAAACCTCACTTGAAATGATTACTACAGGTATTCTATATTCCCTTACAAACAGAATACTGATGCCAATAAACATGCTTGTATAGTATATCAACAACAGATGAAAGATTACCTTAGTAAAAAAACTTTTTCAGGATATTTGTTTAAATGGAAGTTCTTCATAACTCTGAAAAAGTTTCAGGGTCAAAGATAAAATCTCCAAACCACTGCATAAAAGTTTATCCTCACTCTATGAGACAGATAATTACAGTAAGCCTTCAAAAAGTATTATATACATAAAAGTAAAAACTAAAAGCTCCATCCAAAAGCAAGAGAAGGTGCAGTATAACTATTTAAATGAAGTACAAAAACAGGCAAAACCAATCTCCAGTGATGAAGGTCAAGGTAGTGGTTACACTGGGGGAAAAGAGGTTAGTGACTAGGAAAGAACATGAGGGAGCCTTCTGGGGTGCTGTGAATATTGGTATGTATATCCATCACACTGTACACTTAGAATCCATGCATTTTCTTTCCTTGTCTGTATATAAATTATACCTCAATTTCCCCCTTAAGTTAAATAAGAAATTTTTTTAAAAATCCCAAGAAAAGCCCAAAATAAAAAGTCCCAGAACTAAAGGCTCTACCTTAAATAAAACTAGGGACACTATTCATAAAGTTATTTTTTAAAACGGCAAAGAAAAATTAATATATATTCTTATAATCAACAATCTTAGATATTATTTAAATTTCTGATGATTTTCTAAATACTCATAATGGGACCAACAGAAATGGTATTTTATTTCAACAAAGTCAGTCAAGCAACAGTGGTACCACTATAAGAAAACATAAAAATCACTATAAACATATTTGTGAGATGAAATATGTACAGGAAGATCAATGAGCTAAGAACAGCTTTTACATTTAAAAAAATGACAATGAAAGTTAATGAAACTCAAATTTCAGTGTCATACACAAAACTTTATTGGAATACAGCCAATTTCACTCCTTTACACTGTCTATGGTTGCTTTTGCACGGTAACAACAAAGGAGAAAAGTCACAACAGAGACCATATGGCCCATAAAGTCTAAAATATTTACTATTTGGTCTTTATAGTAAAAGTTAACTGACTCCTATATAGCATTTAAAAATAAAGAACTACCCATAGGATAAGAAAAATATTTGCAAATCAGGAATCTAGATAAGGGCCCAGTATTCAGAATAAAGAACTCTTCCACCTCAACAATAAACAGATAACCCACACACACACACAAAAGAAAAAAGATAACCCAACCTAAAAATGGACAGAAAGTGTAGTCTTCTCCAAAGAAGACATACAAATAGTCAATAAGCACATGAAAAGATATTTAACATCTAGTCATTATTAGGGAAATGTAGATCACAACCATGATGAGGTATTAATACCACTTCCTATTCCTATGATGGCTATAATAAAAAAAAAAAAGACATAAATGTTGAGGATGTAAAGAAATTAGAACCCTTATACCTACCTTGTTAGTGGGGTTGTAAAATGGGACATCTATGTGCTGTAAAGTCGCTCAGTCGTGTCCCCCTCTTTGTGACCACAGACTGTAGCCCACCAGGCTCCTCTGTCCATTGAGGTTCTCCAGGTAAGAATACTGGAGTGGGTTGCCATTCCCTTCTCCAGGGGATCTTCGCAACACAGGGATAAAACCCGGGTCTCCCATATTGCAAGTCAATTCTTTTCCATCTGAATGACCAGGGAAGCCCAAGAATACAGGAGTGGGTAGCCTATCCCCTCTCCAGGGGATCTTCCTGACACAGGAAAAGAACTGGGGTCTCCCACATTGCAGGCAGATTCTTTACCAGCTGAGCTACCTGGGAAGCCCTTATACCTTGTTATGAACACCTACAGCAGTCCCTTAAAAAGCTAAACAGTTACCATCTCACCCAGCCATTCCATTCCTAAGCATATAGCCTGCCTCTCGGGGCTCGTCTCAACACAGCTTAACCATTAATAATTGTTTATCAATTAAAATTGAGCCAGGTGGCTCAAATGGTAAAGAATTCACCTGCAATGCAGAAGACCCAGGTTCGATCCCTGGGTCGGGAAGATCCCCTGGAGAAGGGAATGGCAACCCACTCCAGTATTCTTACCTGGAGAATTCCATGGAGAGAGGAGCCTGGTGGGCTACAGTCCACAGGGTCACAAAGAGTTGGACACGACTGCGCAACTAACACACACAAGCAAAACAAAGAAGGGAAGAGTTTTCTTAAATTATCTTTAAAAAAAAAATTTTTTTTTTAAATTATCTTATACCATAATAGTTCAAAGCATTACTAGTCCAGGGGATTTTTAGTATCTGGTGACTATAAGAAAGACTATTGTAAATTCAGGGAAAAAATAATTCTGATGTATATAAGGTATAATGTATATATTTCTGTGCAATTAATGATTTACAGCAAAGGCAGGGAAAAAGAAGAACAGAAGTAATACTTACACACGAAGGTCTCTACGTGTGTGCATAAGTCGCCACATTTAGGACAACGAAGCTGGTTTCCACCTTTCCCAGAATTCCCAGAGCCTGATTTCTTACTGCTTCCCTCACTTGCTGATTTCTAATATTTGTGCAAGAAAAGAAAAAATGTCAATTATTACTTTCAGGCAACCACCATGTAACTTTAAGTTTGTATTTAAATATATGTTTATATTGTTTATAATTAATATTATAAAAAAACCAATTCTAGTAAAAACATATATTTACTGTTTCCCTTCTTTACATGGTATGATCCAGCATGTAAAATAATTAGCTTTTTTTCAATGACAGTAAATACTAGAGGAAAAAATCAATAAGCACTAGTAACTAAAAAACTTACTATGAAATTGAATTGAGAGTTATTACCATGACAAGTAGTAACTCAACTTTCTTAAATCTAACTTTTGTCATCTCTTAAAAAAAAGGGGGGGTGATCATTTCACCTACTTTAGAGGGGCACTGTTAGGATTAAGTGTGTATACAAAAACACCTAGCATTTTGTCTCACACATATTATTAACTCAAGTGTTAGACAAATTTGCATAATAAAAAACATGATTATTCACTGACCTAATAAAGTTACCAATCATCTACTTCCTAGCCACAGAGTTCAGTTCAGTTCAGTCAGTCGTGTCAGGCTCTTTGCGACCCCATGGACTGCAGTACGCCAGGCCTCCCTGTCCATCACCAACTCCCGAAGTTTACTCAAACTCATGTCCATTGAGTCAGTGATGCCATCCAACCATCTCATCCTCTTTCATCCCCTTCTCCTCCAGCCTTCAATCTTTCCCAGCATCAGGGTCTTTTCAAATGAGCTACAGAGTAGCCCACCATTAAGTCAGATGAAGTAAGGTTTATATTATCATGAGTTTTAAGAGCTGTGTAGAAGCAGAAAAGGATGGCTATTCTTAACCCAACCAACCATCAGACTGACTACATACATTATTTAATGAAGCTTCTTTACTGTGTTGGGGTGTTAGAAATTTTAATTACCACTGACCAATGAAATGCTTATCAAATAATTTTATGGTTCACGCTGATACACAAAATAAAAATACATAAAATTCTTCCTATCATTTTATATTTCCTACAGAAAACATGGGATTCCCTGCTGACTCAGCAGCAAAGAATCTGCCTGCAATGCAGGAGACACAGGTTTGATCCCTGGGTCGGGCAGATCTCCTGGAGAAGGGAATGGCAACTCACTCCAATATTCTTGCCTGGGAAATGCAGGACAGAGTCACCTGGTGTGCTACAGTCCATGGGGTCACAAACAGTAGGATACAACTTAGAAACTAAACAACAACAAAAACATATAACCAATGAAATACAGAGTACTATTATATTTATTTAAATGAGCACTATTATATTTGTTAAATGAACTCAAATATGTATATAGATGCCAAAAAAGATAAAATACCTTATTTCCATCTCCAGAGCCATCTTTACTTATCCCATCTCTTGAGGCAAAGTATGCTGGTGTTTCTGTAAAAGCTCTAAAAGGAGCTCTTCGTAGAACCTGAGTTTCAAAGGTCCCAAGCCTCCCTAAAACCGGTATATGAATACGACTACAAGAAATACCTGAAAATACAATGAAATTTATTTAGTCTACACATCAAACATTAACACGCCTTCAATAAATCCCCTGGAAACAAAAATCCCTTAAGCAAGGAAGTTGAAAAAGTTAACAGTTTTCACAGCAATAGTACAAAGACACCATCCTCAAAAACTGGCCAGACCTGTGCTTTAGAAGTGAGGAAAGAACAGAGACAACAATTAATGGCCCTTTCAAAGTGTGAGAGATAAGTAGTTCAACACTCGCCTCACTTGTAGGGGAACAAGGGCACTTATGTTCTATATTATTATATGTCTTATATCTACCAACAAGAACAAACAAAATGTAAACAAATAGGTGTCTGGATCTGTTCTATGGGATCATAGTTTGCTGACTCTTGCTTCTCTGCATACAAATACAAAATAAACCCCCATATAAATTATAGTCAATGGCAAAAGAGCCATACTCCAGACTGTGAGGCAGTATTTCCCAAGTTGGTCTTTTTAAAAGACTGCTCCCCCCAAAAAAATAAAATAAAATAAATAAAAGACTGCTCCCTACACAAGAAAACTGAATGGTCATAAGTTAAACAAAATTCCACAGACCTCAATACCCTAGAGCTACTCAGAATCTTGCAAAAGCTAATAATGTACATTGGCCATGAAGCAAGTTTCCCAGCAGTTTACCAGACTGCTATTAGGAGGTGATTAAACAACACTGGGGGCGAGGCCGATGGTGGTGGTGGTGATGGTGAACACTTAGATAAATTTAAGAAGCTTATTTTGCCTCCCTCATTTTATTCCCTGCACAATTCACAACTCAGGATTTAATTCCTACACTTGTTAGGGCTTTTTAAAAGATACACACATGTATATGTTGTATTCAAATGCAAAAACTGGTTTTAAATTATGTAGGTAAGACAATTCAAAAACAATTGCTTAGTTATACAACTCCCTCCCATTTTCCAACTCGTTTTACACTGAATAACTTATCACTGTAGGCCATCTCAAATTCCACAAAGCACAAAAATGAACCCACCAAATTACTCAGCAAAGATACAAATAAGAGGAAAAAAATTTTCATTTCTATATAAATTCACAAAGAACACCAAAAAAGGATTATGACATCCCAGTCCCCAACCCAAAAAGTGTAAAATTTTAATACTATTAAGCTTGAATATTGAGGGGAAAAAAATTTGATGCATTCCTTATAAGTAACATTTTCAAGACATTTCAAATGTTCTCAAGTATAACATTTCCATGTTTTGCAGTAAATTGTGTTAGCCATTACTCTCTCGTTGGTGATGCCATTGAGCCGGTGATGACTCAATGGACATGAGTCTAAGTAAACTCCGGGAGCTGGTGATGGACCGGGAGGCCTGGTGTGCTGCAGTCCATGGGGTCGCAGAGTCGGACACGACTGAGTGACTGAACTGAACTGACTCTTGTTAGAAAGAGATACAGTTTATGAAATTTAAGCTAAACAGTCATTTTTTTCAAGGACATAGTATGATTTAAAGACTATGTCCCTCTAAAAAGCAAGTTTAGACAGTTACGGGGGAGAGGGATAGATGAAATCAAGAATGCAGAAAGCTGAATGTACCTTGGGGCTGGGTGATGGGTATTTGGGGTTCAGTGTTCTATTTTGTGTGTGCTTGAGAACATCCATTAAATGAAAGACAGAATACAATAATTTACTATAATCTATGTAACAAGTATAATTTTTTAACTGAACTTTTATGATGTATTCACAAAAAAAAAACTACAACAACCTTTATATTTGTACTTGGATGTTATATTTGTACTCAGATGTTTAGAACAAAATTTATACCTGAAGTTTCACATATAGTGTATTATTTTCCACTTATATCTTTTAAAAGAGTATTTAACAATGTACAATATCTAATACTATTAGAAAATAAGCTGAAAGGAAATTATCTTGGGGAATTTAAGAGAAATAAAAATTATGAACATGATTCTTTTAAAATCTACTTGAACAGAAAGAAAAATAAGTCCTTCACTTGAAATAACTTATGAGGTGACATATGAAACCAAACTACACAGTCACCACAGAAAATAAAATTTAAAAAACATGTTCATGTCATTTAGACTTCTAAATTTAAGAATTTCTTTGCTGGCCCTGATAGTATGGTACTGAAGTGGTGTTTTAACATTCTATAATCTAAGGGCTACACCAGCATGATGCTATAAATACTAAACCACTGGTTCCCAGACTTGGGCATGCATTAGAGTCACCTGGAGGGCTTGTTAAACCACAGACTGCAGAGGATCTTCCCTAGGTCTGATTGAGAGGGAATAAGGTGGGACCCAAGAACGCATTTCTAACAAGTTCCCAGATGATGTTGATACTGCTGGTTTGAGGACCACACTTTTCAAAACCACTGTACAAAACAAGGTAAATGACCAGTCATTCACCAATCATATAAAGATAAATGAAAAAAAAAATTAAAAATAAATAAAGAAAGAATAAATCTTTTAAAGTGAAAAAAAAAAAATCTTCACAGAAAGCACTGCTGCAAGCCAATCAGGAATTTTTAACCCTTGTTTTTTGTCCTCTGGCATGCTGGTGAAGCCTATTCAGAACATTTTTAAATGTACAGAACAAAATATATAGGAACCCAATCATCCTGAAGTAGTTATCAATATATTTTTATCAATATATTTTAAAAATATGCTTCTTAACAAAATTAAACAAGATCTAACAGCTTTTAAAATAACGATGATTTCAAAGTAGTGGAAAGTGTAAACAACACTTTGGGCTATCAGCAATGTAACGTGAAACGAAAACATCTGTGATTTTGACTGGTGACAATTCCACAGGTATTGCTAATACTACTACACTTTCTTGCCTATATTTATAACTGAAGGAAATGCTACATTTCACCCAGAGACTAGTGAAAATAAAGTTCAAAGAACCTCTGAATTTTACCCCTGGGCCTTTTGGAAGCCTGTGAACCCAGATGAAGAGTACCTAAAGGCCAAACAAGGGAAAGTATTTATGTAAAGTATATTTCAAAAGACTACTTGGCAGTAATGACAAAAGACAGTTAAAAGTTAAACCACTTACAAACTTCTGTCATAAAGATAAAGCTCTGAGTTTCAGAGCAGCTGTGTTTTTTAAAACATATCTACTAGAATAAGGTGTAATGATTTTAGGGCTTTTAAGAACAGGAGAATATTTTATTCAATTTCTAAATACTTAACTTCCTATATTCACTCTTAAGCATTCTCCAAAAACACACCAAAGATTCCACTTGAAAGATAAACTGATCTTTAATTTGCATTTTAGAAACAAGGCGAAAGAACTAATGAAAATTTAAACCTAGCTATTTGTGGTGACATATTTAAGTGTTTAACAACTTATGAAATGGCAAATCAAGTTGGATGCTCTCTTAAACACTTGACTCCTAACACAAATTGGAAACAAAATTCAACAAAAACTCACAGTGCTCGCAATTTAGTAGATACTTACTGCTTTTAATAATCTCAACTTTTTATGTCCAAGTTATTACTTCAGGAATTCTGAATACTTATTAATAAAGAAAAATAACATGACTCCTATAATAGCTTTCCTCAAGTTTAAAAATATTTGACAGGTTTTCACTAACGCTACTAATCCACTGGTCTGGAGGTGAACATGCCCAAGAAAAGAGAAGTGATTAGGAAATAGTGTGTATAGGAAATAAAGATGCTCTATCACTTATTCATTTTGTCTTATTTAATTTGTATTGGATTTAATCACAAGAGAGAGAGGGAACTAAAATCCAGCTAAAAACTATTCAGTTAGGCACATTATGTAACTATCATGAGAATTATGGATGCCAATCAACAAGTTTGAGGATCTTCAAATCTTCATTTACAAACTTATGAGGTGACACCCTTTCAATGGACAAGAACAGAAGCATCCAGAAATCAAGAGTTATACAGAATCGCACAACTCTCACAGCCAAATTCAGATCAAGTATTGTCGCTGAGGGTTTTTTAAATGGAATCAAACATTTTTGAATGCACAAACTTAAAATGCAAACTGACTGTTATATATGGTAAGTACATTTTAAAAAGACATACACCAAAAAAAAAAAAGACACCAATACTGAAAACAGCAGCAATTTGAGCAAAAAAATATTAAAAATTTTTACTTTAATATATATTTCATATTCAAAGAAAACAGTGAAGAAAATATTAAATTGGATACATATAGCCCAACAGGAAAACAGATCCAGTGTCTAGTATGACAATTTATCAAGTAATTTTTCAAACTACCATTTAAAATTTTTAAAGTATAACATGACAGATAAAGCAACAGGAACAGAGAACAGCACTGTACTTCAGAGGAGTTATGACATCTCCCCTTTTATTCTTAAATCACTGTACAATTTCCTGTTAGAAGACTATATTGATGAAATTATTTAATTATGTTGCTTAAATTCTTAACTCTAATTATAAGAATAATACACTAGTTAAAGTTCAAGTCTAATTTTTCTGTCTTTCACTCTCTTCCTCTTTCCAGGAATTCTAAATAAAAATAACCTTCTTGGAGGTTTTTCAGGCTTTAAAAAAAAATTATATTTTTGTAAACTTATGTATAGAGTTTCTACCATGGAAAACAAACATTTTATGTAATTAAGCCTTGGGAAAGTCTCAAATCCACGTGAAAACCATTTGATGTTTCATTGTCACATAAAAATATTAAATTCTATAATGATATTGGGTAATATCTAACATTTTAAGTTTAATTTACTCCTTTACAGTAAAAGCTATGGTTTGGTATTTCTGAAAAGCTCTAGTAAACTTGTATTAACTGAGAAACAAAGAGATAATTCCTAAATAAGCCATTAATTCTTTACTTACCTAAGGATAGATTTAATTTTTTTAATTCATTTTTATTGGAGTATAGTTGCTTTACTAAATTTAATCTTTAAAGGTGCTTTGAAAAGAAAAATAAACAACTGCACACTTCCTATAATTCAGTTTTCAGGGACAATTGATAGAAATGAAGACTTTTGTCAAAAGGAGCCTTCCTACACAAGGAGAACACCCACATATTTCATACAGGCCCCGAAACAGTATTATTCTTTGTCTAGTTCTCTAAACTTGAAGGTGAGGACTTATTCTCCCCTCCATCTCCAGCACCAAAACAGGGCCTGGCACACAGGAGGCTGCAAACAACTGTGTCAGATGAACGAATTCAACTATCTGTCACTTTAAAGTGTTTGCAACTCAAAATTGCTAGAATATGGATGTCTACTTGTTCAGTCACTCCTTTATATTTACATACCATTTAAGAAAATGCTTCTGCCCACACAACCTCATTTCATCCCAACTGTCAGAAAATAAACATTTAGTAAACAGTAAGGATTTTACAATGATTCTAAATATTAGGAATAGGGGGCTTCCCCCCTCCGCCCCGAGATCACAAGCTGATAATCCAAAACAAAACGAATTTGCCTAGAACTTAGTGATTGAAACAGGATCTAGCCTGTTGTCAGCTATTCATAGATTTAGGGAAGAGAAAAATGGTTTCTTTTCCGGAATCTCTTGGCTGGGGTACCATCCTTTCGCAGCTCCTGATAAACAGAAAGGAAAGGTAAACAAGCGCCACCCTTCAAAAACTATTTGCGACTGTCAAGTTAGGAAACCCGGCAAACGACTGCTGAGACACCCAAGTACTTCAAAAACAAGCTGAGCAAACCGGCACCTCCTCAGACGCTTTCCCGCGGCCGCCCAGAAACGGCACGAGTCCGGCTTACGTCCCGGCGTGAGCGGCCGCACAATGACTGTGACATCCCGGCCTCGCGCGGCCTGCGCCCGGGACGGCCGGGTCGGCGCCCCGAGGCCCCAGGGGACCCCAACAGTGGCAGCTTTCCCTCCGAGCCCTTCCCGCGGGGCCCGAGGGGAACCCGGCCGGGCTCCGGAAGAGGAGCCGCGGAGCAGCCGGCAGTCCCCGGAGGAGCTCTGAGTGGGGTCTGGGAACACTTTTTAACAAACGGAGCAATGTGTCCCCCGCTTTCAGGGTTTCTGCGAAGCGGCCACATTCTAGCCCCAAAGGCCAGCAAGTTGGGGAGCACAGGGGGGGTTCACCTCAAATGTGAGAAACAGCTGCTCCAGAGGTTGGCAGAGTCCGATGCCACGGAAACGGGGCGGGGGTGGGGAGGGGAGGGGGGCTGCCAGGAGAAGCACCGAGCGGTGGGGGCGGTCTCTTCCCTCCCCGGAGTCTCCACCGCCCGCCAGGACACTCCTGAATCAAGGGCTCAGGTGAGGGACTACTTCGTTACCTCTTTGAGCGGAGATGAGCGATGAGCTAAAGATTCGCGCGGCCGCCGCGCCGCAAGTACAAGCTCCGCAGCCCGACATCTCCGCGGGGCCTAGGCCGGGGCTTCGCCCCCAGCGGCCCTCTGGATCTCAGCGGCCGGCTCTTACTCGCAAAGTTCGCTACCTTAGCTTCGGAATCGCTTGCCCGCTCTAGGCCCAGTGCAACGTTAACCCGCTTGGCACCAGGACCTCCGCTCTCTTCGTGCCCCACTGCCGTCTACTCAATAGACACCTAACCCCCCCCACCCTCCCCTCCACTTTCCCCCGCTCCCCCCCTCCCCGCCCACCGGGCCCTGGGAGCGTGCGCGCGCCTGCGTCCTAGGTCTCGGGAGGGGCGTGGGCACACGCCGCGCGTGCGTGGGACACCGAGGTACGGCGAGGGGAAGGGGGCGGTGACCTGGGCCCCAATGAACAGGCTCCTACGGCAGGCGGCCGACCCGAACTGGGGAACTACAAGTCCCGACAAACAATTCTTCCGGAAGTCTCCAGAGTTGAAAAGTTTGCGATAGAAGCGGAGAGATGCATTCTGGGAGTTGTAGTCCCAACTCGTCGCAGTGAACTGGTCCATTTTCGACTCTTGGCTGAGAAGGTCACAGTGAGGCCGGTGGCTTGACCGGCCTCGAGAAGTTTTGAAAGCCGCCAATTCAGTAAGAGTCGATAAGTTCCTTCTTCCGAGGGTTCCACATCCTTATCCTTAGGGACACGGAAGTGGTGGCATTTTTTACTAAGTTCTCAAGCCACTGTTTGATGACAGCTCTCTTTCCTTGTTTTTTCAAGCCTAGTGGTGATAACTTCCAGCCGTTGCTAGTCCCGGGGTTCTTTACAATCTCTGTCTGTCCCCTTAAAGCTGAGCACACTTTGGTAAACACTTCATTCAGCTCTCTTCTGTTACCCTTCCACCCCTGCGTGTGTATGGCTGCTTTCTCTCTATATATCTAAAGCAAATCAACCAGCTAACTGACAAGGTGCAGGATGGTGACAAATGAATCAGACCCTTTTCCATCCGTGTTGCAACCAGACTACTTTGTATATAAGATTCTGATCAACTCCGAAGCCTGGAGAAATTGCCAAGTGAGCTTGGACATCTTCAGTTCTGAGCTGGGGGAGGAGGGTGGGGAAGGAGATTAGCAGGAGGACGACACGCGACTCAGAAGCAAAGTTATTTAACAATCATCAGTCTTGGATCAGAGAAATGTGACTTACAGTTCCCCAGTCTGGCCATGAGAAGGGACACTGGCCCAGGCCACATGTGATTTTTGTCTCTCTGGGTGCTAACTCCTAGTACTCCTTCAGCTTAAAGTGACAGAGACCAAAAGCCCAGGTCTTAACTCAGCTGCCTTCATGAATAGAATTTTCAGAGAGTATAGACTCTAAAGTTCCTTCATCCCACTGTTTTCAAACTGTGTTTCTAGAATTCCCTCAGAAGCCAAAGCTCATTGTGTGTGTGAGGGGACTAAGAGAGTGGAACTCTCCAAACCCTCCTTCAAGCCACTGCCGAAGTCAATCAGAGCAGATCTGCTTTAATAAACTGTTTAATTTATTGAGGTTTTGCTTGAAAATATAGTTGTTCTGCTTTAAAACAATATTTGAAAACCACTGATTCTAGGACAAACTTCTTTTAGCAGTAAGCTAAGTAGGTCTCCTGGAATCTTTAACACCCAATTTAATCCTTTCATTCCACTCTACCTTCTATTTCAATTATATACACATTTTTCTCATTATTATATAAAGAAGTTGTTTGCTAAAATTTATATATTGCTATAAAGCAAGATGAATAAAAGCATTGGTTAGGCCAGGTCTCATCTAGGGGCACCCTATGAAAACTTCGCTTTCTCTGTCTGTTCTAAGGACTTGACTTATTCAGTCAGCAAATATTTATTGAGCACCAGTTACATGCCAGACACTGGGGAAATTGCATTGAAGAAAACAAAAAAAGTTTCATGGAGCTTTTCATGGAGTGGGGAAAAATAAGATGGTAAGTAAACAAAAATATGTGACATTGCTATGATGACATAGTTCAGTTCAGTCACTCAGTCATGTCCGACTCTTTGCGACCCCACTGACTGCAGCACCCCAGGCTTCCCTATCCATCACCAACTGCCGGAGCTTACTCAAACTCACGTCCATCAATTCGGTGATGCCATCCAACCATCTCCTCCTCTATCATCCCCTTCTCCTCCCGCCTTCAGTCTTTCGCAGCATCAGCGGTCTTTCCCAGTAAGTCAGTTCTTCATATCAGGTGGCCAAAGTATTGCAGTTTCAGCTTCAGCATCAGTCCTTCCAATGAATATTCAGGACTGATTTCCCTTAGGATTGACTGGTTGGGTCTCCTTGCAGTCCAGGGGACTCTCAAGAGTCTTTTCCAACATCACAGTTCAAAAGCATCAGTTCTTTGGTGCTCAGCTTTCTTTACAGTCCAACTCTCATATCCATACATGACTACTGGAAAAACCATACCTTTGACTAGATGAACTTTTGTCAGCAAAGTAATTCTCTGCTTTTTAATATGCTGTCTAGGTTGGTCATAGCCTTTCTTCCAAGGAGCAAGCGTCTTTGAATTTCATGTGTGTAGTCACCATCTGCAGTGATTTTGGAGCCCCAAAAAATAAGGTCTCACTGTTTCCATTGTTTCCCCATCTATTTGCCATGAAGTGATGGGACCGGATGCCATGATCTTAGTTTTCTGAATGTTGAGTTTTAAGCCAGTTTTTTCACTCTCCTCTTTCACTTTCATCAAGAGGCTCTTTAGTTCTTCTTCGCTTTCTGCCATAAGGGTGGTGTCATCTGCATGTCTGAGGTTACTGATATTTCTCCCGGCAATCTTGATTCCAGCTTGTGCTTCATCCAGCCTGGCATTTCACAGGATGTACTCTGCATATAAGTTAAATAAGCAGGGTGACAATATACAGCCTTGACGTACTCCTTTCCTTATTTGGAACCAGTCTGTTGTTCCATTTCCAGTTCTAACTGTTGCTTCTTGACCTGCATACAGATTTCTCAGGAGGCAGGTCAGGTGATCTGGTATTCTCATCTCTTTAAGAATTTTCCACATTTTGTTGTGATCCACACAGTCAAAGGCTTTGGCATAGTCAATAAAGAAGTCGATGTTTTTCTGGAACTCTCTCGCTTTTTCGATGATCCAGCAGATGTTGACAATTTGATCCCTTCCTCTGCCTTTTCTAAATCCAGCTTGAGCATATGGAAGTTCACGGTTCATGTAGTGTTGAAACCTGGCTTGGAGAATTTTGAGCATTACTTTACTAGTGTGTGAGAGGAGTGCAATTGAGCAGTAGTTTGAACATTCTTTGGCATTGCCTTTCTTTGGGATTAGAATGAAAACTGACCTTTTCCAGTCCTGTGGCCACTGCCGAGTTTTCCAAATTTGCTCGCATACTGAGTGCAGCACTTTCACAGCATCATCTTTTAGGATTTGAAATAGTTCAAACTGGAACTCCATCGCCTCCACTAGCTCTGTTCAGAGTGATGCTTCCTGAGGCCCACTAGACTTCACATTCCAGGATGTCTGGCTCTAGGTGAGTGATCACACCATCATGATTATCTGGGTCATGAAAATCTTTTTTGTACAGTTCTTCTGAGTATTCTTGCCACCTCTTCTTAATATCTTCTGCTTCTGTTAGGTCCATACCATTTCTGTCCTTTATTGTGTCCATCTTTGCATGAAATGTTCCCTTGGTATCTCTAATTTTCTTGAAGACATCTCTAGTCTTTCCCATCCTATTGTTTTCCTCTATTTCTTTGCATTGATCACTGAAAAAGGCTTTCTTTTTTGTTTTTTTTTTTATTAGTTGGAGGCTAATTACTTCACAACATTTCAGTGGTGAAAAAGGCTTTCTTATCTCTCCTTGCTATTCTTTGGAACTCTGCATTCAAATGGGGATATCTTTCCTTTTCTCCTTTGCTTTTAGCTTCTCTTTTTTTCTCAGCTATTTGTAAGGCCTTCTCAGACAACTATTTTGCCTTTTTACATTTCTTTTTCTTGGGGATGGTCTTGATCACTGCCTCCTGTACAATGTCACAAACCTCTGTCCATAGTTCTCCAGGCAGAGACTCCGTGTATGAGATCTAATCCCTGGAATCTATTTGTCACTTCTACTGTATAATCATAAGGGATTTGATTTAGGTCATTTCTGAATGGTCTAATGGTTTTCCCACTTTCTTCAATTTAAGTCTGAATTTTGCAATAAGGAGTTCATGATCTGAGCCGCAGTCAACTCCCGGTCTTCTTTTGCTGACTGTATAGAGCTTCTCCATCTTTGGCTGCAAAGAATATAATCAGTCTGATTTTGGTTTTGACCATCTGGGGATGTCCATGTGTAGAGTCTTCTCTTGTGTTGTTGGAAGAGGGTGTTTGCTATGACCAGTGCGTTCTCTTGGCAAAACTCTGTTAGACTTTGCCCTGCTTTGTTTTGTACTCCAAGGCCAAATTTGCCTGTTCCTCCAAGTATCTCTTGACTTCCTACTTTTGCATTCCAGTCCCCTATAATGAAAAGGACATCTTTTTTGGGTGTTAGTTCTAGAAGATCTTCATAGATCTTGTGAATCTTCATAGAACCATTCAGCTTCAGCTTCTTCAGCTGAAGGTGGTGACATTCTTCATCATAGAAAATAAAATCCTGTTTTGTGATGTATTCTTCTATCATTCTCAGAACAACTGAGTATTTAATTTTATTTATGGGCTGATGTTTTGTGTACTTAGCCTGTGTCCCAACTGTACTATGAGTCTTTGAAGGTAGGTATCTCACTGTATACATGGGCTGAATATACAGTATAAATTCAGTAAATACTTGACTAAGTAGTTATCTTCCAACTTCTTTAGCTTGGCAGAAAGCTGGGAAGGTGTCTTCAGAAAATATGACGTTAAATCAAAGCAAATTATAATTGACAATAAAGATGTTAACAGATACAAATTCTACAGTTTATACAATGGTTGATCCAACTGATTGAATATCCCAGAAGGAATTCTTAGAAATTAATAGAGTGTAGACTTTGTCCCAGAAAGTACAAAACAAGCAGAGCTGTATACAACTTAGTTTAACTTTTTCTCAAATGTGAGCAAAGGTCATGTGGTTTTGGCATCAGACTGGTAATAGTTTCATCACACACGCCACGTTTATTTGGTAGTTTCGATACATCAACCCCAAACTATGCTCTGTGGGTCAAAATGTACCAGAATTTTTAGGATCAGCCCTCAACAAATCCACTCCTTGGATTGGGACACGAACTTTGTGTTAGGTTCTTTGATGGTATAAATCTTACGAAGTGAAGTGAAAGTCACTCAGTCCTGTCTGACTCTTTGTGACCCCATGGACTATGGCCTGCCTGTCAGGCTCCTCCATCCATGGAATTCTCCAGGCCAAAATACTGGAGTGGGTGGCCATTCCCCTCTCCAGGGGATCTTCCCAACCCAGGGATTGAACTCAGGTTTCCTGCATTGCAGGTGAATGCTTTACCATCTGAGCCATTATTCAAATTGAGAAACTTATACATGAGGATATAATAAGACTTCTGTTTGGTACTTAAGCATAGAAGAATGTTGAGTTTAAACAAAGTATCATCTGTGCTAGAAAGGGTTCAAACCTAAAAGGAACCACTTGACTATATGATAAAGGAGTCTGTTCCAAGTGTTCCAAGAGTTAAAGGAGTCTGTTGCAAGTGTTCCAAGAATCTGTTCCTAATCACACCCTGGAGCAAAGACATTGTCCTAACCTGTGTGAGTTTCATGTTGGGACAATGTTTTTGCCCCAGGGTGTAACTAGGTAGCCAGGAGATGGAGCAGAGCCATGAGAAAGAGCATAGGGGCTCTAGATCCATAGTAGAACCCTTCTCTCTCACTTGGTACTTTCCAGGTATCCTCTGGTCAAGTTTCTATCAGGCCACCCTCCCAAATCTGGATTTGGAGGCACAGAGTCATTTGAGATTTTCCCTGTGGCAATACGGATCTTCTGTCAGGAAAGTGATGGCAAGTACTTGTGGTCTTATCAGCTCTTTGGAACAAAGTACTTTCATATCATATCAACTTTCAGCACTTTTCTGATAGGCTTATGTTGCTTTAAAAAGATAGTCAAATACAAAGTAATGAATGGCTGTGTTCTTGTTTTCTAATGGGAAAAGATTCATTTTGTACTTAAAGTATCTAGGTTGTTCCAAAATGTGAAAGAGGATAGTGAAGGACAAACTTGAATAGGAAAGCTGTAGAAGATTTGGGAAAGGAAAATTTATTTGTCTTGGACTATAATGATTGCAAATAATAGTCTAAAAATATGCAATGAAATATTAAAATTTTGCCGAAGCTGAAAAAAAAAAGAAGAAAGTCAAATGTTATTTTCCAGCTCAAATAGTTTCACTTGAGTTGACTTCTTGAGTTATTTACCTTTTGTGAACTACATGACTAAAGGCACATAATATTTTATGTCTCCACTTTACATTAACTTTTTCCTTTTATACTTGATTCTACCTCACAGATTGTAAACACTGTGACTTGCTAAGTAAAAAATATTTTACAGGTTAGAGTCGGAGTCATCCAACCTAGCACTGGATTTTCAGATGAGGAGAGGCCTATGAAAAATCAGGGATTTGACAAAGGGCACATACTGAGTCAGAAGCAAAGAGAGAAATAGAGCCCAAGTCTGCTGATTTTAAAACTGTGTTTTTCGGTGTTTTCCTTTTTAACCCAAGGCTCCTTTTTATAAACAGAAAAAATCTTCCCTTCTACCAGAGATTCTCATACAGCCTCTCAGAGAGTCATCATTCAGTTGAGAATCACTGTGTCTTCTGAATAATGACATTTGTTTTTCATAGCTGAACACCGATCCTTCAGACTAGCAGACATTGATCCTGCCAGGCAATAACAGGAACTCAAAATGTATATTTTAAAAGATAAAGACAAAAAAAAAAAAGGACTCATGTCTATAAGTAGCATGAGACTCAAAGTAATACTAAGAACATTATATAGAACTTTACAAAGTGCTTTTACATCCACCTTCTCATCAGCTTCTCATAGCAACCCAGTAAGGTATTGTTATCTGCCTTTGGTTTTGCAGCTGAGAAAATCAAGACATGGAGAGCTTAAGTGACTTGCCAAAGCAGAACCAGGATTTGCACCCTAATCTCCACTACTGTTTCCATTGCTTCCCTATATCTTCTTCCAAAAGATGGTAAGATTTTAGAGATTCACAGAATCGTCACTCTTTATCTAGAAACATCTCATATCAGGGACTAAAATGCTGTCATTGAGGTAGTGACCACCCCTACCCCCATCCTTCCTTCTCTTAAGAATGACCTGGAGTGTTTGTTAAAATACACCTAGGCCCTTTTCCTAGTGGTTTTTATAAAATACTCTGGAGTGGGGCTCATGGATCTATTTTTATTGCTAGAACAGTAGAATCAGGAAATGCTAAGGTTTATTTGCAAAAATGAATAAGGTGTGTTTTTACTGTGGTGGTGGGAGCCTGTGCCTTTATTTCTCAAGGCCTCTAATTTACCACCACTAATTACCACCACTTTCTCCCTCTAATTACTACCACTTTCTCTCTCAGTGAATCACTGTTCAGCCTTGGCATTTTAGGGAGACCAAGGACTCTACAGGAAGATGTTCACCATCCTCCTGTGCCTGTCCTTGGGGTCTGGTGGTAACCTAAGATTAGCACAATGTTGCCTCCACCCCAAGGACTGTCCCTCATCCTGATGTTGAGGGAGATGGTCAGCAGATGGCACTAACCCTCTTTGAATTCATGGGGTACAGAGTGGAGGGAAAAGACTTTTAAAGCTAATCCATTGGAACTTTTGGTACACCAAATCTTGAAGACAGTGCTAGGAAGGCTTGTTTAGTATTTTCTAAAGAGCACAGATGTCAGGGATAGGAGGAATGGTGTGTAGCTCCTAGCTGGGTCATTTACCAGCTGTGTGACTTCCAGCAAGTTACTTCATAAGCCTGTTTTTTTGCAACTATAAACTGGGATGCTCCTGACTCCCTAGGGTTAATGTGAATAAATGATTCTGAGTCATAGTACACAGTAGGTGCTTAATAAATAATTTTTTTATATATAAAAATAAATTTATTTTGTAAACTGTACAAGGCTTTCCTTTTATGCCTATAAAAATTTCCTTTTTAGTTATGCTTCAGCTTGTTGATGATCTCACCCTATTCCACTATACATTAGCAGTATAAGGAGCTCTATTGATTTAAAATGCAAAATTGAAGAAGAAAGATGAAAGAGAAGAGGATACAGACCCTTAGTTTATAAGTCCTTTACAATTTGCAGTTAATTTGCCTTAGCCATATTATTAGACAATAAGAGATATTTATGTTTCAGTAACAGTTGTAATCATTTATATTTTGGTCATCTGATGCGAACAGATGACTCATTGGAAAAGTCACTGATACAGGGAAAGATTGAGGGCAGAAGGAGAAGAGGGTGTCAGAGGATGAGATGGCTGGACGGCATCACTGATGTAGTGAACATGAACTTGGGCAAAGTCCAGAAGATGGTGAGGGACAGGAAGGCCTGGAGTGCTGCAGTTCATGGGATCGCAGAGTCAGACACAACTGGGTGACTGAACAACAACAACAAATTACTTGCAAGCACCCATTGGGCTGTGTATGTAAAATATGTACCTGTTGGTAAGTAAGTCAGTAAGAGAAAATGAGAGAGAGCGTCTTAGCCAATAGAATATATGTTGCAATGTTGGCAATACAAAGTTCATGTATTTTGCTCATACTCGGGCCTTCAGAATCACATTCTGTGCCTATTTACTCATTTTTTTTTTATTTATTTCTTTGGCTGCACCAGATCTTAGTTGCAGTGCACAGGATCTTTTAGTTGCATCCTATGGCATCTAGTTCCCTGACCAGGGATTGAACCTAGGCCCCCTGAATTGGAAGTGCAGAGCCTTAGCCACTGGACCTCCAGGGAAGTCCTTATTTACTCATTTTAAATATTGATTTGATTATATGGAGCCTTATGACCATAAGTGGGTGAGTAAATTAGAAAGGGGAGCGGTGCTAGAAGCAGGCATGTTAATCACCGCCAAAGGTTCTCAAGAGCCTGACAAAAAAAGGAGGAAACCTGACAAAAAAGGAGGAAACGGAAAAGTGGATGCATGATCTCCATAAGAAGACTGTCTCATAGATGCAGAGAACAAATGGCTAATTACCAGAAGGGAGGGGGGTCGGGGGTAGGGAGGATAGGTGAAGGGGATTAAGAGGTACAAGCCTTCAATTACTAATATACACTGTGTTCATACATTTGTTCAGGTGATCTTTATAACATTTCCATGAGATACATATTATTTTCTCAAATTTATAGTTGAGAAAACTGAAACATGCAGAGGTTAGACAACTTGTCTAAGATTACACTGCCAGTAAGTTAAAAAACCAATATCGAACCCAGGTACTCTACTTCGGTAGTCATCCATTTAAACATGGCACTATACTCCAGAGGACTCACTATTAGATTGTCTTGGATGAAATACAGTTTTTATTGCACTGTTAGGCTTTTAAAAAATAAAATTTTCCAAGAACATGCATGCAAATTCTTATGTTACTAAGTGAGGTGAAAATTGTCAGGCAATGTTTTAAAGAATCAAAGTAAACTCAGGAATTGTTTTTAAAATGAGCAAGCAATAGAGGCTATCAAAAGTGAGCACAGTAGGGACTTCTTTCTAATGGCTAAGACTCCATGCTCCCAATCCAGGGGGCCTGGGTCCAACCCTGGTCATGGAACTAGATCCCACATGCCACAACTAAGACCTGGTGTAACCAAATAAAGGATAAAAAGGGAGGGAAGAGCAGGGACTTCCCTGATGGTCCAGTGGTTAAGACTCCATGCTTCCACTACAGGGGGCATAGGTTTGATCCCTGAGGGCATGGCAGCCCACTCCAGTATTCTTGCCTGGAGAATCCCCATGGACAGAGGAGCCTGGTGGGTTGTAGTCCATGGGGTCACAAAGAGTGGGACACAACCGAGCGACTGACACACACACACACACACAGGGCAACTAAGGTCCCACATGATGGGTGACACAGCCAAAAAAATTTTTTTTAGTTTAAAAAATAAATAGGGCTTCCCTGCTGGTCCAGCAGTTAAGCATCCTTTTGCAATGCAAGGGTCCCTGGTTCGATCCCTGGTCTGGGAAGATCCCACATGCTGGGAGACAATGAAGCCCATGTGCCACAAATCTGAGCCCACATGCTGCAACTACTGAAGCCCGTGCACCTAGGGCCTGTGCTCCACCACCAGGGAAGTCACCGCAGTGAGAAACCTGCATACCGCAGCTAGAGAGCAGCCCCCGCCCGCCGCAACTAGGGAAAGCCCACATGCAGCAACCAAAACCCAGCGCGGCCAAAAAGCAAGCAATAAATCTTTTTAAAAATATATAATTGTTAAAAATTATATGAATAAAATTGAATTAGTATTTGTGTAGTGGCAAAACAGTCTTCAAGCATTGAGACAAAATTAAAAGACATTTTCAGATAATAAAAATTGATAGAACAAACTTGTAAGACTCGCACTTCTTGGTGTCAAAACTTACTACAAAGCTACAGTAATAAAGGCAGAGAATACTGTCATAAGAATAGACATACAGAGCAATAGAATAGAATTGAAAATCCAGAAACAAATCCTCACTTTTACAGTCAATTGATTTTCAATGAGTGCCAAGCCCACTCAATAAGAAAGAAGAATCTTCACCAAAAAAAAAAAATGATGCTGGGTCAACTGGATATACACATACAAATGAAGTTGGATCTCTATCTATATCCAATATATAAATTTACTCAAAATGAGTCAAAGACCTAAGTGCAAATGCTAAAACTACAAAACTGTCAGAAGAGAATAAAGATGTAAGCTTATGACCTTGAATTAGGCAACAGTTTCTTAGATAGGGCACCAAAAACATAAGCAACCAAAAACAAATAAATTGAACTTTATCAAAATTAAAAACTTTTGTGCTTCAAAAGACACTCTCAGTAAAGTGAAATACAACCCATACAATGGGGGAAAATATTTGCAAATCAAGTATTGATAAGGGCCTAGTATTCAGAATATATAAAGAACTCTTACAACTCAACAGTAAAAAGATAACTCAATTTTAAAAGGGGGTGAATGTCTGTGTCCTCACAAAATTCATATGTTGAAACCTAATCCCCAGTGTGATGATATTAAGGGCTGGGGCATTTGGGAAGTCATGAGAGCCCTCATTGAGGAGATCAGTGCCCTTATAAAATAGGCCTCAGAGAGCACTCTTGCCCTTCCCGCCTTATGAGCCAGAAGTGGACCCTCACCAGATACCAAATGTATCAGACCTTGATCTCAGACTTCCCAACCTCCAGAACTATAAGAAATGCGTTTCTATTGTTTATAAGTCACCTGGTCTTTGTTTTTGTTATAGCAGCTCAAATAGACTAAGACAATGAGCAAAGAATTTCTCCAGAGAAGATATACAAATGTTGTCGTTCAGTCACTCAGTTGTGTCTGACTCTTTGCGACCCTGTGGACTGCAGCATGCCAAGCTTCCCTGTCCATCACCATCTCCCAGAGTTTGCTCAAACTCATGTCCATTGAGTCGGTGACACTATCCAGCCATCTCATCCTCTGTCATCCCCTTCTCCTACCTTCAGTCTTTCCCAGCATCAGGGTCTTTTCCAATGAGTCAGTTCTTCTCATCAGATGACCAAAATATTGCAGTTTCAACTTCAGGACCAGTCCTTCCAATGAATATTCAGGACTGGTTTCCTTTAGGATTGACTGGTTGGATCTCCTTGCAATCCAAGGAACTCTGAAGAGTCTTCTCCAACACCATAGTTCAAAAGCATCAATCCTTTGGCGCTCAGCCTTCTTTATGGTCCAACTCTCACATCCATACATGACTACTGGAAAAACCACAGCTTTGACTATACACACCTTTGTTGGCAAAGTAATGTCTCTGCTTTTTAATATGCTGTCTATATTGGTAATAGCTTTTCTTCCAAGGAGCAAGCATCTTTTAATTTCATGTCTGCAGTCACCATCTGCAGTGATTTTGGAGCCTAAGAAAATAAAGTCTGTCACTGTTTCCATTGTTTCCCCATCTATTTGCCATGGAGTGATGGGACCAGATGCCATGATCTTAGTTTTTTGAATGCTGAGTTTTAAGCCAGCTTTTTCACTCTCCTCTTTCACTTTCATCAAGAGGCTCTTTAGTTCCTCTTTGCTTTCTGCCATAAGGGTGGTGTCATCTGCCAATAAGTATGGAAAAAGATGCTCAACACATCATTAGCCATTAGGAAAATGCAGATCAAAACCACAGTGAAATACCACTTCACACCCACTAGATGGCTATAACTCAAAAAAGCAGAAATCACCCAGGTGGAGGTAAGGATGTAGAAAAATTACAACCCTCCAGTAGTGCTGCTGGGAATGTAAAATGATGCAGCTGCTATGGAAAACAATTTAGCAGTTCCTCAAAGATTAAACCCAGAAATATTACATGACTTAACAATTCTACTCCTGGGTATATACCTAAGAGAATTGAAAAGATACGTTCATAAACAGACTTGTACAGGGTGTTTATAGCAACATTATTCAAAATAGGCAAAAAATGGACACAACTCAAATGTTCATCAACTTATTAATAGATAAATGGTGGTATATCCATAGAATAAAATACTGTTCAGCCACAAAAAGTAATGGCATATCCTATGGCTGATTCATGTCAAGGGTTTGGCAGAAACCAAGACAACATTATAAAGAAATTATCCCTCAATTAAAAATAAAAATTTTTAAAGTAATGGCATATCAATACATGCTATAATATAGATGAACCTCAAAGCCACACTAAGTGAAAGAGACCAGTGCCACACTACAGAGCCGATGCACCCTAGAGCCCATGCTCTGCAACTAGAGAGAAGTCCGCATGCCACAGTGACGATCCCATATGCTGAAACCAAGACCCAACACAGTCAAAAATAAATAAATACTGTTTTAAAGTTTTTTTTAAGTTTAAAAGTTAAAAAAAATTTTTAAATCGCACATAGAAACTACAAAAACTGACCAAGTACTAGGTCACAAAGTCATACACAACAGATTTCAAAGAATTGGTGTCACACAGGTCTCATTTGTTGTATTTAAAACCCCCTGATGTTTGGAAATGGAAAACTCTAAACTCCCAGTAAACCCACTGTTGGGCTGCACCTGCAGGCCTAGTAAGCCTTGTAGCCTAGCCTCAGGACCAAAGAGCCGAGAGACAGTAACAGATAGTAATGGTTTATTGGACAGAGGTTCTTACACATCTAAACCGAAAGGTCCTGGAGATCTGCCCCACTGTGTACAGCAGACAGCAGACAAGACATGGCAGCAATCTTCGATACTTGGGGGGTGAAGGGAATTGAAGTCAGGTTGACTCATCAGTTACCAGGGAAACCAGCAGCCAGGGCAGGGGGCAAGCACATAGTTACTAATTAAGCCCTATAATTAAGATGCTGGATATTCATGTGAGTGAAACAGGGCCTGGTTGAGCAGAGGCAGTACAAAGAACAAGAGAACAGCCATCTTGAGTGGCCTGACCATGAGCCAATCAGATTCTCCAAGGAATCTGGGCTTAGGTCACCAGTCTTCATTAGCTTGAAGAAAGATGCCCACCTCTTCTATAAGCCCTGGGGAGCAGAGAAAGCTGAGCTGCAAAGAAACTTGGGGCTCCTACAGAGAGGAGAGACCACACAGTAAGAGGGAGAGGTTGAAAAACAGACTGATTAGAGAGAGGAACTTAAAAAGAAACAGACAGTATTTGTAGAGCATATAGAGCAAGACTGAGTTAAATTGAGACTGATGAAATTAAATTCAGATTTTTATGGCCAAAAAAATTAAGCAAATTTTTTTCTCTGCCTGTTTGGGCCTCTTCCCTCCCTTTTAGTGTGTATTGTACATCTGCATTAACCAGAACTCCTTATGTGATAATATTCCTTTTTCTTTTTTTTTGCTGTGTGACATGCAGGATCTTAGTTCCCTGACCAGGGGTTGAACCTGTGCCCCCTGCAGTGGGAGTGTGGAGTCTTAACCACTGGACCACCAGGGAAGTCCCTTGATCATTAATCTTTAGTGAGAAAGCGTTAGTTGATCAAGTATTTTGTCCCTCAATGTTAAGGGGATTGCTTACCTGCCCTAGGTCTATCATGTCTGCCCATGTCAGGTTTTCATATCTCTGTTTTATCTTTCCTTTTAGGGGGCTGTACTGGTAAGATGTCTGGCAAAGATGAATGGTCAATTCCAAGTTTTCCAATGCAATTTATGCCTATTTTATCTTTCATGTGCATTATGCATGCTCAATAATTTATACAGAACTACAGATGGGATCAAAATTGACAGAGTAACAATGTCATTAGTAAAGATTTAAGCCGATATTCTCCTAAACCAAAACATTCTCACAGTATTTTTCCTGAACTAGGGAGAGAATCATTCAAAGCGGAAATTTGATTCTTCATGTGTCATAAGATGAGTTAACAAATATTTCAGTCACATGGTCATACCACTGGAAAATTGATAGAACTCAATATGCTCACATTAAAGGCAGAGTTCAAGGGTTGTTTCCAGGACTACCCACAGGTGACCTTGAGCCAAGGGAAAACAACTGCGCGTCTTTCTAACTAACCTGGGGAGAGTCAAGGCCATAAACTTGTTCCATAAATACACTGGATCCTGTTAGAAGCTACCCAATATTTAATATCTAGTGAAAACTATTACTTATGACAAGGTTCAGAACAGTTGTCATTAACTGGCTAAGAGGGTCCCACTTCATCATACTGGCAGTAAAATTAGCTTGCATGGTACTAAAGTTTTTTTCCTTCTAAAAGAAAATTGCTAGGGGCCATTTATTTAGAGCCTTAGAGAAGATAAATCCACCAAGGTAACCTAGGAGTACTGGACAGAGGTAACTAGCCACAAACCCAGAAACTGGATTGAGTTTTGAAACTTGCAAATAACTGAGCCCAAGGCAAAAAATATATTTGGTTCGCAAGTAAAAGTATGAGTAATTGTCTAAGTAATTCGTATACAGACCTGGTCCAGCATCTTGGGTCAGCTGTCTACTTCAGATGTCATCTTCTTGTCCTGGTCTGGTAGTGTTAATCCTAGTCAAAGTTGGGTATCAGAAATAGGAGTTGCAGTTCATTCAGAAGAATGAAAGTGGCTGTGAAGAATCCTTTATCTGATGTCTTTTCCATTATACATAATCTGCTGGTTGCAAGTCATGGCACTTATCTTCATTCAAAGATAGGTGACTGTGATAAGCTGCAGAACCAAACTTTACATACAATAATATAGCAACAAGGAGCCATCTGAGAAGTGAGCCTTTAGCAGTAAATACCTCAATTAACAAAACTAGAATTAAATATCCACTGAAACATGTATTTTTCTCTCTAAAATACCCTCATTTCTACCAAATATGGCCGAATTAAGGCTAATTTGTTTGTGAAATAAATCTGCTTTTCATAAATTTGGCCTGATTATCTACACAAGTGTAACTGATTACATGGGCTTCCCAGGTGGCACTAGTGGTAAAGAACCTGTCTGTCAATGCAGAAGATGCAGAAGACTTGGATTTGATCCCTGGGTTGGGAAGATCCCCTGGAGGAGAGCATGGCTACCCTCTCCAGTATTCTTACCTAGAGAATCCCATGGACAAAGGAGCCTGGTGGGCTGCAATCCATAGGGTCACACAGAATCAGACATGACTGAAGTGACTCAGCACACATCCACACTACTGATCTCAAAGGCTCTTTTTCAAGTTGGCTGTGCTGGAACTTTTCATAAGGAATCTCAGACTAAGCTTTTAAAAGGCCTCTCAAAGGCAGGAAAGCCATGCCAAGGCCTTGTCACAGATTCTGCCTGTGGTATTTATAGATTTGGATGAATTCCTCTCATTTTCTCCCAAGTACCTTAAGACTTATTAGGAGATAGCCTTCCTTACTTGGGCTTCCCTCATAGCTCAGTTGGTAAAGAATCTGTCTGCAATGTAGGAGACCCCGGTTCGACTCCTGGGTTGGGAAGATCCCCTGGAGAAGAGAAAGGCTACCCACTCCAGTATTCTGGCCTGGAGAATTCCATGGACTGTATAGTCCATGGGGTTGCAAAGAGTCGGACACGACTAGGCCACTTTGACTTTCGTTACTTGCCTGATAAAGTTACTGGCAAACTAAGAAACTAGTTTCTGGAGGGATCAGGTAGAGAGAAAAGATAGATGCTTCATTTCTATTTATAAAGGCATAACTTACCAAATGGCCACAAGTCATAATTAACTGGGGGGGCAAACCGGAACGTGACAGCCTGGATTCTGAAGGCTTTGCAGCCCCTGGTTCTGGCCCTTCCAGGTGTCTGCTGGCACCTGTTACTTCCAACCAAAAGCCTTCCCGTGTGCAGTCCCAGCACTACTCCTTGGCTCTAGCTGATAGCCCTTTGCCCGAAATTCCTCCTGTCCTGCACTGCCTCCAACTTGTCTAAGTTCTCTCACTTTCAAGCCTCTGTTCTCATCCTGACGTCTCGGTGACATTCTCCTCTACCAACCCAGCTGCTGGAACTCTCCAAATCGCAGCAAGCTTTCTGCCTGCAGCTTCCTTGGTTGGGAGCAGAAACTGTCTGATCGGCCCCTCGACCTTCCTGTCTGTGCCCTTCCTCCCCGCCATCTGGCATCTGTCTTCTTACAGTTCACTCTCAGTAACTGGGTTATCCGCCAGGGCACAGCAGGCCGAGCCCAAAACCCCGGGGCTGTTCTGAAATGAATGTTTTGTCCGTCCAGTCTGCAGTCTCCGCAGGGGAAGGGAACACCCAGTGAATCATCCGCTGTTTGTTAAAGCAAAGGCATCTTGGGAACTGAGCTCTTTAGCCTCAGTGAAGAGCTTGGAAAGGACTTTAGAGATGGTTTAGAGTCAGTCTAGACAAATCCTCCATTTAATTTTTTTCCTATTTACTTATAATTTAGATATTAGTTTTAGGTGTACAACCAACCCATTTGTTTATTGATTGATTGATTTTGGCTGTGTAGAGTAGCATGTGGGTTCCTTGACCAGGGATCGAACCCGTGCTCCCTGTGGTGGAAGCAGTCTTAACCACTAGACCACCAGGGAAGTCCTCCAACCCCTTCATTTACAGGTGAGGAAAATGACTTAACCAAAGTCAGACAGCTAGCAAGGAAGACTGTCTGTCTGCAGAAGCAAAATGCTTAAAAAGTAGGTGTCATGAGCTCAACTCAGCGGTGTTCCTTGTCTGAAAGAGAGGTATCTGCCCTCCCCTCCCAACCTCCACCTTCCTGGTTTTGCACAAATCGTTTCTGCTTGTGGCCCTTGCTCCTGACAAACCACACCTTCAGCATACCAGCTCCTGTCATTCAGACCTCAAAGTAGACATCATCTCCTC
Source organism: Cervus elaphus (assembly GCF_910594005.1). Taxonomy (NCBI): domain Eukaryota; kingdom Metazoa; phylum Chordata; class Mammalia; order Artiodactyla; family Cervidae; genus Cervus; species Cervus elaphus. Next base: position 87,861,789 of record NC_057826.1, on the reverse strand, counting down.
TAAGAAGACTCCTCTGGCCACCAACCCCTCCAAAGCTGGTGCCACTATGTGTAGGTTTGCTTATTTTCTTTGCTCTTTTTGGCTGCATTGAGTCTTAGTTGAGGCATGCAGGATTCCCTAGTTGTGGTGAGCAGACTTAGTTGCCCTGTGGCATGTGGGATCTCAGTTCCCAGGCCAGGGATCAAATCCTACATCCCCTGTATTGCAAGGCAGATTCTTAACCACTGGACCACCTGGAGAGTCCATGTAGTATATTTTATATACTCATGAAGACCTGTCTACTTGCACACATGGCTTTGCATAGAATAGGCACTCAATAAATATCTGGTGAGCAAGGAAAAAAAAAAAATGGACTCCAGCAGCTGCCACTTGCTGGAGTCCATTTATTCAGGTCCTCAATGGAGAACAGAAAGAGAAGGTCAGGGGTTGGGAGCCCAGTCAGCCCACTTTCCCCAGCAACCCCTTCTGATGAGTTTGCAGGAAACTGGACGATCAGGTTGAAGCAGGGAGGCAACTGTGCTATAGATCACTGAGCACTGACTCCTTGGCAGGGGCAGCCAAAGCCACTCCCCCCGTCATCCCAGCCAGTGAAGTCAGTGGGAGCCACTCCCTGGGAAGTATAGCCTGGAAGTAGGTTAAGGAGCAATCACAGAGCTGCGAGGCCCTAGCCCTGCATACACTAACTCTCAGAGGTCATGGGAGTGGGGTGCCTAGCCAGAGAAATTTCTAGTCAATTATGAACCAAACCCCTGGGAACTGGGCAGATGCTGAGCCAAGAGTACAAACCCAGGCCAGACTGGAGGTGGCCAAAAGGAGCTGCCCCAGGCCTGCCAGGGGATCAGGGAGAGCATTTTGTCCTGATTGTAAGTGATGCCCTCTCCTCACCCCTTGGCCTCTTTCATAATAGATTCTGGAGAGGTTGGCAAAGAGGCAGTCAGTGCATCTTACTCAACCCTGGCTGTGGATGCCCCCAGGATCACTCTGGCACCATCTAGGCCTCTGATATACTATTTTAAACCAAACACCTTTTCAAAAAAAAAAAAAAAAACTGTCCATTTGGACCAGTCGTTTTACTCAAGGGACAGAGGCTGTTATACACAACAGAGGTCTGGTGTCTGGAAAAGCTGGGCATCTTTAGAAGAGCTTGGAATGAAAAAAATAAAAAGCCCATCCTTCTGAGTGAGGCCAGCCAAGCCAGCTGGAGAAGGCAGCACACCGTAGGGGGTTGCCAAAGGACCGTGGGCCAAACCATTGTATAAGCTCCCCAGTATTGGAAGGGATGAAAAAAAAAAAAATCAGGACATGTTTTCAGCTTTGTTCAGGGGCCCAGAACATGCTTTCAACTCCAGGAATCTCTGCTCTTCTCTGCAAATGGAAAATATGACCCATGAGAACAAACTTGACCACTAGAATATGTGCCTAGTCACCCAGCCCTGTAACTTTGGGGTTAGGCGGCGCTATGCCTCATGCCACCTTGTGACCATTTTCCAGAGACCCCTCTGTCCCTCTGAGCAGTTAGCTCACTTTAATGGTAAAGACAGGTCAGTGACCTCAAAATCAAGTACAAAATGTGCATTTATTGACATCTGTGCTGGGCCACACTGGGCTTCTAGCAAGAACAATATAAAAGGAAACAATTAATATAGTTAGCAACGGAGTGCAGTTGTGGATACCAGGTGATGTTTTTCCCAGATTTGGCAGAGGAAATATGATTACCATATATTCAACACTGTAACACTGAACATGCACTGGAGTTCCAGATTCAGCAAAGAAATGTTAGTAACATTTCAAATAACAATATAGTTTATTTCTTTATTTCACCACCTTTTATATGTATGAACTGTGATGTAGGCCTTGCTTACATCCTATGGAGCCAGGCCAAGAAATATGCTTTATATTGATTATTTGACCTTCAACATCCGGCTATCATTAGAGGTGGGCAAAACCATGCAAAAAAGAAAATGAAAGACATTTCCAGGTAGGGCACTAAATGAAGAACGCTTGAAGCCACAGAGTTTGCCCACGGCCAATTTCTTGTGTTTCTTGTAGAGAGAGAACAGGACAGTGGGGCTTTATTCTGACATTTCAGGGGCTTCATGCCAATCAGGGTCACGAGACAAAGACAATAAGTAAGTGAAGGAATGAAGAACCAAACACGCAAGTTGCACCAGAACAGATGGGCTTAAATTAACCGAGTGACAGTTTGGGCATCAGTCCCACACGACTGTCACGTGAGATGGCAGGAGAAGGGAAGTATCACAAGCCTCAGTCGCTCAGAGGCTGCTGAGCAGCCCCGGGAAACCTCAGAGAGGCCACCCCTCCACGCTGGCTGCCCTGGCTTGCCCGCTGCCTCCTTGAGGGCACTCTTCCCCTGACACTGCTTTCAGGGGCGGGCTGGGCCGCGGTGCTCTGGAGGTACTGGAAGGCACTCTGACGGCCCACCTGCCTCTCTACGCAGTTAAAGGTGAGGGCCACTCCCACATTGGCCTTCATGACTCTGGACGAGCCATCGGATGTGCCATCAAAGCACCGGCCGAGCGCAATCTCCTTGGCCGTGCGAGGGTCCTGGTCAGTGACAGTGTAGATGCCATAGTTGTGGCCCAGTGGGTCCAAGGGCGCCAGCATGGTGTACTCGCTGGTGTTGTTGTTGACCGCCAGCGGTAGGTGGTTGACCAGGTACTCATGCAGCATAGAGTTTACACTGGCTCGTTGGCAGCTGCCCTGGGGGATGACCTTCACCAGCGTGCGGTCCACACGGTCCTGGTCGTAGAGCATCCCGCTGCACTTGAACTCCAAGCAGGCAGAGGAGACGTTGGGCTGGTCCCTGTCCCGTGTGCTCCTCACATCCCGGATTCCATACAGCTTCCCCACCGTCCGCCGGTGGGTGCCCCCCATGTTACGGGACCGCACATTTATCTCCGGCAGCCCCACAATCCTCACCTTGATGTAGCAAGCCCTGAACTCCATTGGCTTGGGCCACCAGGCCAAGTAGTCTTCAGTCCAGCTCATGGGGTCGTCATCGTTGAAAGGGACTGTGTTATAGTCGTACCGATCCCCCTCGATCTGGTAGAACCGGAAATGGGCCGCACTGGGTGGTGCGTCCTCGCATGCCTGGAGGTTCTCAAATGCATAGATGGGCCCATTGCCCTCCTCAGCTGAGTTGGGCCTTGGCTTGGCCATGCTGATCTGGAAAGCCGTCTTCTTGACCCGTGGGTCCTCGTGGTCTGTCCGGCGGTACTTAAGCTTGTTGAGGTAGGGCTGAGGGACACCGATTGCATTTGGGTTGAATTTGGGAGAAGACTCCACTGCTTCCAGTTCTTCCCCAGCCAGGCTGGCCAAGACGTAGGCAGAGTAAGCATCGGGGGACTGGTCGTCACAGAAGGCAGGCAGGCAGGCCCCATTGGGACCCGTGAGGACACTGTCAAAGCGGCCCCAGGCCCTGGGGTTGGAGGAGAAGCCAGTCCTGGGCTCCAGGTTGATCACAGAGACCACGACCCCCTGGATCTGCTCACTGGGCAAGAACCTCTCACTCCGGTAGGCCCTCACCTTGATGAAGCACCTCCTGCTTTCCGGGACATCCAGGTTAAAAAGCCGCCTCTCACGGATCTCCATGTTGCCCACCAGGAAGGTCCTGTCTTCCCTTCTGTTCCGCCTTTGGCTTTCAGGTTTGAAGTCACCTTCCTCCTCCCACAGCCCTGTGTCTGGGTTGAGCGACCAGAGTTTCATCATGGACACATGCTCTGGCATCTTGACCTGGGTTGAGTCAAGATGAACCTTCACCTTGCCAACATTAAGGGACTCTGAGGTGGCTTCATCCCTGAAGTCCACAGAGAACATGCCATATGTCCGAAGAGGGAAAGTGTCTCCTTCATCATTGATGAAGTTCAGGTCACTCTGGGCAGCAGTAGCTGTGGAAATATTCCGGGGATCCAGGAAGGTCACACTGGCCTTTACTTTTCCCAGGTAGGGCTCCCCGTTCTGCCGGTAGAAGCTCTTGGATGGGATCTCCAGCTCAGCCATAGGGTCTTCACCAGCCATGTCCCCCAAGGGGATAATGTTGGTCTCCATGGCCTCCAAGGTGATGGGCTCTTTCCGCCGAAGCATCTTGATCTCATGGAACACAGCACTCCCCTTCTTATTGAACGGCAGCACTTTGGTGGTGTTGACGAACTTCTGCATCCTGTCCACAAATGTGAGCACCAGCCTCTCTGTGTCCTGAGGGACGTGGAGAGTGAACGTGCCCTTGTAGCCAGTCATGCTCACACGAGTGTTCCCCATGTACACGTGGCCGAAGCGCAGGGGTTCCCCGTTGTCGGCTGCGCTGACTCGGCCCCGCACGATTCTCCGAGTCTCCGTACATCGCTGGCAGCTGCACTCGGTGGCCACCTTGGTGGGCAGCGTGTACCCGCTGCACTGGATGTCCCTCTCCTCTGTTTTGGAGATCCCACAGCAGTGCTCCACAGCATCTCGGCACCTGATCCCATTATCCTGCTGCCCTGCACAGGTCTTGACAGGGCAACGACCCACGTCATAGTAGAAGGAGTTGGTGGCATTCTGGAAACAGTCATGGGGCAGCCGGATAAGGTAGCTCTCGGGGGTTGGGTTGCAAGGAATCTCATCAGGGGCTATGGAGGGAAATAGTTCAGACATTAAATGCAAGTCCTTTTCCTACACGAAGGGCATCTCAACCTCACCTTTCTGACCTCAGGTTTTCAAAGCACTGGCATGGTCCCAACTCTCACAGAACTCCTCTGAGGGAGAGTGGATAGCCATTACTAATTCCATTTTATCCTTGGAGAAACAGAGTTCCTTGCAGAGACCACTATAGTAATGGTTGTCATTGGAGGGACCTTGAAAATTTGTGAGGGTATTCTGAATTACCACCAAAACTGGGAGTGCTACTGGCTTATCATGGGCGGGGCGGGCTTGTAGCTCTGTTTTCTGCAGTGCCTGGCACTGTGTGGCATGAAGAATTTTACTGCATTCTGCTTTCACATATTCTATAGACATTCATGTACATGGAAAGCATGTTTAAATGATCAGAACCTGGTTTTTTATACATGGTTTTACCATGCATTGAGTTTTTGAAGGATGCAACTACCATATAAATCAAGCTAAGATTGTACTTTGTTTAGCTTGGTAAAATACCAAGAACTGCTTCTTGTCTCAGAAAAATCACCTCCCTACAACTGCCCAAGGAATGTGAAACAATGCCCCACTACACGTCACATTCATAGTGACTGGATTCAAGTGCAAGTGTCTGACTTCCTGGTGGGTGTTCTTGTGTCATGAACACTTACATCTTTAAACACATATGATTTTGCATTAAAATTATTTTTTTATATTTCCATTTTACGTCATTAGGAGCATGTCCATATAGATATCTTAAAATCACATATAGTTATTATCTATAAATTTAGCTTTAGAATAGTAAACTACTTTTTAGTTTAAAATATTAAACATGTGAAGTATTAAGAATAACTGTGACAAGCAGGGAGCGCTGGTATAACGAGCTGGGAACCACGGTTGTTGACAGGGTTCCACATCTCATCCGCCAAGGTCCAAGTGCCCTGTGTCCTGTCTGTCCTCAGCTGTGTTGCTCACTGGAGTCTGTGAAATATTCCAGATTCCTCCCAACAAACTTCCTCCTGCCTTTTGTTTGGTTTTGTTTAGGCCAATTACTAAGATATCCTCCTTCCCCCTCACTTCGCAAGTACAGGTTCCTGACTGGTCTCAGCCTCTGGTCTCCCCTCCTCCAGCTCACTTCTAGAAGCCAGCTTTAATCAGGTCACCCTTTCTTGTAAAGCCCCCTCAGTTGCCTGCTTCTCTAACTTTGCTCACGCTGGCCCTTGATCTGGAACTCCCCCACCTCCCTGCACACAGACCCTGGTCATTGTTTAACATCAGGGGTTCACAATACTGGCCACGAATTAGAATTCCTGGGGAGAGCTTTTAACCTGAGTGTTCCCAGGCCACATTCCAAAGCAATAAAATCAAGCTCCCTGGAGGTAAAACCCAGGCAACAATATTTTTTAAGAACTCACAGGTGGACCTACTGTATAACACAGGAAACTCTGCTCCGTGTTATGTGGCAGCCGGGATGGGAAGGGAGTTTGAGGGAGAATGGATAAATGTACACATATGGCTGAGTCCCTCCACTCTTCACCTGAAACTACCACAACATCGTTAATCAGTTATTTGTGCACACGTGCTAAGTCACTTCAGTCGTGTCCGACTCATTGTGACCCTGTGGACTGTAGCCCACCAGGCTCCTCTGTCCTTGAGATTCTCCAGGCAAGAATACTGGGTGGGTTGCCAAGCCCTCCTCCAGGGGTTCTTCCCGACCCAGGGATCGAAACTGCATCTCCTGCAACTGCTGCATTGCAGGCAGATTCTTTACCACTGAGCCACCAGGGAAGCCCTAATCGGCTATACCCCAATACAAAATTAAAAGTTAAAAAAAAACTCAATAGTTGATCCCAGTGGGTGACCAAAGCCAAAACCACCGTTTAAGCCTCCAGCAACAAGCCACAACAGTCCTTCCCACCTGGAAGTTCTCTGTTTCTCATCTGTAATATCCACAACTCCTTATCTCCTGTTTCAGCTGCATTTTTTCTCTCTCTACTGACTTGTCCCTTATTTCTCCACCCCTCCTGGAGTGGCAGATCTGGGAGGGTAGGACCCAGGTCTGTGCCATCTTTGTGCCCCAGAAAGCACAGCACTGCGCCCAGCCCAGGACAGCCCACGTTTTGACTGTTCGGTTATGCCCGCTGTGGCAGGGGTTCCCCAGGGGCCCTGCCAGGCTTACCTATGACAGTCAGCTGGGCGATGCGGGACTTCGCAGCCCCAGCATCGCTCTGGGCCTTGCAGAAGTACTCCCCGGCCTGGTCCCGCTGCAGATTCCTCAGCACCAGCTTGCTGTCATGCTTGTAGAGGGAGGGGTCCAACAGTGTGTTGTTATGGTACCTGCAAGGGATGGAGAGGGACAGCCTGAGGGGGCAGTGGAAGGGCTGGTATCCTTAAGGACAGTGTCAGGAGCCAGGCAGATGATGGACAGTTCCCTGCAGATGCCAACTCTGCAACTGACTTGACTCATTCAAGAGCACTGACTGGCCTGGGAGCCAGGGGACTTGCTTCGCAGTCTCAGCCCCTCTGCTGGCTGGCTATGGACCCTTGGATGAATCCTTTCACCTCTGAGCTTCAACTTCCTGTTCCATTCATATGAAATAGATGCTATGATTCCTAGCTGATCTGTAGAATTATTGCTGCTGCTGCTGTTAAGTCACTTCAGTCGTGTCCGACTCTGTGCAACCCCATAGACGGCAGCCCACCAGGCTCCCCTGTCCCTGGGATTCTCCAGGCAAAAACACTGGAGTGGGTTGCCATTTCCTTCTGCAATGCATGAAAGTGAAAAGTGAAAGTGAAGTCGCTCAGTCGTGTCCGACTCTTAGTGACCCCATGGACTGCAGCCTACCAGGCTCCTCCATCCATGGGATTTTCCAGGCAAAAGTACTGGAGTGGGGTGCCATTGCCTTCTCCGATAGAATTGTTGAGAGGGTCAAATAAGATAATGGCTGTAAAATGTTTGTGAAGGGTAAAGGACAGCCACTGGGAACTCTAACCTTGTTTGCCTTTGGGAAGTTAGGACTGGGAAACCTGGTTCTGTGTCCCAAGGATATAGAGTCAGGACCCCAAGACCACAGTGGCTCTGTAGGGACCCCAGCTTCAATAGGACAACAGGGCTTGCTGGTTGTCTGAGTGGCCTCAACCCTATTGGCCCCAACTTTAAAAAAACATTTTTTTTTTTGGCTGAACCACACTGCATATTAGAATCTTAGTTCCCTGACAAGGGATCAAAACTACACCCCTTGCAGTCTTAACCACTGGACCACCAGAGAAGTCCCCAACTGGCCCCCACTTTTAAGTGTCCATTCCCTGATGATGGACCAGGGCTTTGTGTGTGGGGGTGCATGCACGCTCAGTCACATCCGACTCTTTGTGACCGCATGGACTGTAGCCTTCCAGGCTCTTCTGTCCATGGAATTTTCCAAGCAAGAATCCTGGAGTGCGTTGCCATCTCCTACTCCAGGGGATCTTCCTGACCCAGGGATCGAACCCACGTCTCTTGCATTTCCTGCACTGGCAGCAGGCTCTTCACCACTGCAGTGCCTAGGAAGCCACACCAGAGCCTTACTTGTAACTTTATTCTGCTGGTTATTGTCATGATTGACAACTCCAGACCCAGTGCAAGAAAGCTCTGGTTTTCCAAGAGGAGAATCAGGCCAGATACGTGGCAGCATACTCACCAGAAATACTTGTCTGGTTTGGGCTTCCCTGTGGCCTTACAGCATAGGGACACGCTCTGCCCGGCTCTTCGTGCCTTCGTCTCAGGGTTCATCACAATGTACGGCGTTTCTGAGACAGGGATGAGAAACGGTGTCTGGGGTTTTTCTTTGTGACAGGTTCTCCAGAGCCTTGCCCCCTCAGGTATTTTGACATGTGTTAAAATTGTACAATTTCACACATACACCCTAGCCCGCTTCTAATGGTCCTAACAGAGTCCACTCCCTCCATCCACTCAGATGGGACCCGCTCCCATAGCCTTTTGGGCAGTATCTGGGTGAGGCAGTGGCGAGCCAAGGGGACTCTGTACCAGGCAAGATTCCCCAGCATTGCCCTTGAGACAGAGCTGGCTGTTGCAAATAGTGCAGTACCTTGTCTTCTGATTCCAGCAGAATTTTCTGGCCATTCTGCACTGTTTCTGAATTTCCCCAGCCTCTCTCTCTACGACCTCCAAGCCTTACACTATACTGTCATTGACTCTTTTAGATTAGTTGGCAGGAAAGAACTTATACATCTGAGGAAGCAAGCCATGCCACTATCTGGGGGAAGAATACTCCAAGCAGAGTATATAGCAAGTGCAAAGGCCCTGAGGCAGGTGTGCACCTGTGTAGTTGAGGAATAGATAGGAAGCCTTTGTAACTGTAGTAGAGTGACTCAGTGGGGGTGGTGGGGACTGTAATAGGAGAGGAGAGAAGAGGAGAGACGGTAAGTAATGGGTGGGGGGTGGGGAGCCAGATGATGTTGGAACTTGTGGATTTTTTAGTTTTACTCTGGGAAAGCTGGGAAGCCAGCTCTGAGTACTAGAATCCTTGTATTTAAAAGTCCAGCCTTCCTCCCCAGCCCGACCCCAGAGAACTTCAGTACCTGCCCTCACAAACTCCGCCCTGATGGTAGCTGCCTTCAGTCTAGTCTTAGGCACCGTGAGGTGGATAGGCACAAACTTGGTCTTTGTGATCTTCAGGATGCTTTTGCCATCGGGGCACAACCCAGGGACTCGGAACCTCCCACTGCTGTCCGTCCGGGTCAGGAGCTTAGGTGTCTTGCTCAGGAGGTAGACAGCAGCCCCTGGGGCTGGGGCACCCCCAGGGAGGGAGACAGCCCCATAGAGCACGAAGTCCTGACACATGCACGCATCACACTCAGCATTCGGCTTGCCCATGGGGCAGGTAAGGTCACAGGCTGTGGAAAAAGAGGCCACATCAGGACGGCATGTATGGATTCTGGCCCTCCTTCAGCCATGTCCCACCTGCAGAGTCTCATATGCTCCTTCTCATCCTTAGGCCTTTGTTACCCTCCTTAGCAGCCTGCGTAACTAATTCCTACTCATCCTTCAAGACTTAGCTCAGGACACCTCCTCTAGGAGGACGGAACTGAGTCCCCTAAGTGACGATGATTGATCCTGCTCCCACATTATCCCCTAAATCCCCCATCAGTGCACAGAATTACTTGATGCGTGGATGAATGAATGAATGAACCTGTCTCAGTCTGATCCTCTAACCTCTTCTAGGCTATTTCAGCCCCAGCCCCATGCCCTACCTGGTACCAGGAGCAGGGGTGGTACCTGAACAGGCCTGTTCCATGCAATGCCGGCCCTCCTCGGTGGCCTCACTGCACAGCGACACTGTCTCCGCCAAGCAGGTGCGTGATCGGGTCTGGACCCCAGGGTGACCACAAGCAGCAGAACACTTGCTCCAGGGAGACCACAGACTCCAGAGGCTGCGCTCCGTGTCTCGGCGCAAGGATCCTACAAAGAAGACCAGCAGGCGGTCTGACTTCCCTCCCAAGGGGACTCCATCAGGATGCCCGACCCTGAGGCTGCTTTTTCTCAGAGATCCACGCCTCCATTTACATCCTAGATGTCTTTGATATTTATATTTCCTGCAAGGAATTTTCCAACAGATGGACACCAAGAGACTTGAGGAAGTGATGTCTCTTAATTTTCACAATGACACCACCAAATGGGCTATAGGTGCCCCTGAGAGGGACTTACTGGCCAAGCGCTGGGACTTTGATGTGCTGTCCTTGCATGTGGAGGACAGCACCATCTTTACTCTCTCCCTGTGTGAAAACAGCTCCTGCTCCTGCAGAAGGGGCCCTGGGAAGTCAAGACCAGGGGCCTCAGCAACATCAAGGCCCCTCTGCCTACACTCCTCATCCTTGATCTGAGGCCTGTGTGCAAAAAAACGGGGGCCTCGAACCTCACCCTGAGACATTGCCCAGCCTGGGTGCCCGATCCAGGTGACTGCCACTGCCACCTGAGCCTTCAGGGTCAGGCCGTGTGCAATGGCGGACCCCCAGGAAGGCAGGACGCACAGTCAGTAATGGACAGGCCTGCAGCTGGCTCTGAATTACCCAGTATGGGGACAGAGGACAGAAAGAGCATGAACTCTTGGACTCTGCGAACACAGGCCTGGGTTTAAATCCCAGCATTCCACTGACCAGCTGTGTCATTCCAAGAAGTTCCCTAACCTCTGTGAACCTGGAATAACTTTTCAAAATAGAGATTCCTCACAGTCAGTTGTGAAAGTTGAGTAATGGAGATAACTAGCAGTGTCTGGCACAGAGGAACTAAAATAGAAATGAAAACTTAGTGGGCGTTCACCTGCGTTAAGCCCTCTGCATTTATTATCTAATTTAATGCTCATAAAAACCTCCATAAAGTGAAAATATTAGTCGCTCAGTCACGTCCAACTCTTTGCGACCCCATGGACTGTAGCCCACCAGGCTTCTCTGTCCATGGAATTCTCCAGGCGAGAATACTGCCATTCCCTTCTCCAGGGGATCTTCCTGACCCAGGGATTGAACACAGGTCTCCTGAATTACAGGCAGATTCTTTACTGTCTGAGCCACTAGGGAAGCCCAAAACCCCCCATGAAGGTATATTAATACCTCTCTTCCACATGTGAGAAACCTGAGGCTCAGAGAGTTTCAGAAAATCTGCCTAAGGAACACATAGAGACAGTGGGCCCAGATTCAAAGCAGTCCAACTCCAGAGCCTGTGGTCTTCCCCATCAGTAAAATGGATTGAAAGGAAACTATCCATCAACACAGAACACCGTTGGGAACATTATGGCTCTCATGGAACTAACGGGTTATTGTGGAGTTGAAGCACGTGTATGTGTGCGATATACAGAGTTTCCACGGCCAGACGCAGGCCCTGGCCTCCCGCTGTGGGGAGGCTGGTGAGAAGCAGGGAGTGGGGACTGGCCAGGCTCACCTGGAGGGCAGAGGAAGCGCACAGTGTAATTAGAGCAGTTCTGGCCGGGTCGCTGCTCCCTGTTGAGGCACCAGAAGCCCTCGAGGGGGCTGCCGTGGACCACTTGGCCAGTGCTGCCCGCAGGTGTCCAGCTGGTGGTTCGAGCCTCTAGCCGCAGGGGCCGAGCGCACACCCGGTCCCCATAGTAGAACTGAATGGCATCCAGCCGTTCGTAGTCACCCTGCCCACCCGGGTGGTCAATGTTGAACCAGGTCGTCCACTCCCCGGGACCTGAGAGAGAGCCAGAGAGAGCCAGGTGGGAGCCAGGTGGGAGCCCCTGGTGAGCTCAACGCCGGGAGTCATCCCCGCTACCCCTCACCTGCCCCTCACTGGTCTCAGGCCCCATCACATCTCTGTGCAGCATTTCTAGACTCTCTCACCCTTCCGCACACCCCGCTGCCAAAGATTCTCAGCAGCCTGGTTATACCATGTCAGTGACTTCCTGCCTGGTGTCTACCTCCAGCTTCCCTAATCCATCCCCACTCCTCTCCAATACTGCAGTCAGGGTGAGCTTTCTCCATGCAGCCGGGGCCACATCGCTCCCAGCTTTAACACCCTTAGCCAGGTATTAAGGGGCTGATGAGCTGGTACCTCCACCCTCCTCTCTCTGCTTTCTCCCTGCCAGCCTGTGTGCGCTCTGGCCCGAGCAAGCCCTACAGCATTCCTGGGGTCTATCAGGCAGCTTCATGCTTCTGAGCTGTCCTATATACTTGGTCCCTCTGCCTGGACAGAGATGTTGGCCAAGTACCCTTTTTTTTTTTAAGTTCCCTGACCAGGGATTGAACCCAGACTCCCTGCAGGGGAAGCACTGAGTCCTAACCACTGGATGCCAGGGAAGTCCTCAAATGCCTTTTAAAAGTAGATTTCTGTGGAAGTTCCCAAATGGCTCAGTGGGTAAAAGAATCTGCCTGCAATGCAGGAGATGTGGGTTCAATCCCTGGGTCAGGAAGATCCCCTGGAGAAGGGAATGGCAATCCACTCTGGTATTCTTGCCTGAAAAATCCCATGGACAAAGGAGCCTGGCAGGCTACAGTCCAAAGGATCGCAAAGATTGTTGGACACAACTGAGCAAAGCATTTTGTCTATGGAACCCTGACCTTGCCCGCCCCCCCAACTGCAGAGATTCTCTTAACAAGCTCAGTTAAGAGCAACCCCCTCACCCCCATGCTCCCTGCTCCAGCCACAACTCACTGTCCAGGAGGTTAGCAGGCTTGACAAAGACACCTGAGGTCCTCTTCCCAGGCTGGACTCTTCTTACTGACTGAGTGAGCATCATCTGCCTCCCTGAGGGCCAGGAGGAGAAGTGAGAAGTCAAGAAAGTTACAGGGGTCTAGCAGGGCCCTGCTACTAGCCTCTCAGGACGTAGGGAAGCAGTGTGATGTGGGGGATGGAACGTGAGTGCTGGGCGTGGGTTCAGAGTCTCACTCTGCCATTGACTGGCTATATGACCTCAAAAGCTTTATTCTTTTAAATTTGTTTCCTCATAAAATAGAGTTTTACCCTGTTTACAATAGCTAGGACATGGAAGCAACCTAGATGTCCATCAGCAGGTGAATGGATAAGGAAGTTGTGGTACATATACACAATGGAATATTACTCAGCTACAAAAAAGAACGTATTTGAGTCAGTTCTAATGAGATGGATGAAACTGAAAACTATTATACAGAGTGAAGTAAAAGTCAGAAAGAGAAACACCAATACAGTGTATGAACACATATATATATGGAATTTAGAAGACAGTAATGACCGACCATATATGCAAGACAGCAAAAGAGACACAGATGTAAAGAGCAGACTTTTGGGCTGTGTGAGAGAAGGCAAGGGTGGGATGATTTGAGAGAATAGCATTGAAACATGTATATTATCATATGTAAAATAAATGACCAGTGCAAGTTCGATGAATGAAGCAGGGCACTCAAAGCCAGTGACAACCCAGAGGGATGGGGTAGGATGGGGTGGGGAAGGAAGAGGGAGGGGGGTTCACAATGGGGGGACCATGTACATCCATGGCTGATTCATGTCAATGTATGGCAAAAAGCACCACAATATTGTACAGTAATTAGCCTCCAATTAAAATAAATTATTATTTTTTGTAAATAGAGCTGCGCCAACAATCACTGCATCACAGGGTCATGGTGCCTTTTCAAGGTGATGGTGAAGCTAAAGGGACCTGGCATGCAGTGCATGCTCAACCAGTGTGGTTCTCTTTTTGCGTTTGTTCTAGAAAATGGACCAGGGGATGCTGCAAGGCAGCCAGGGCTGCTCCTGTAGGATCTGAGCCCATCCTTCTTGGCAGATGGAACCTTACTTTCCTCATCTTGTAAAACAGAGATATTAGTTTCCACTGCACATGTGGTGGTCCAGTTGGCATGAGGATTCCATAAGGAAACACAAAGTCTCTGAAGTACCTGGCGATTGAGACTATGAGCCCCGGACACTGCCACTTCCTGACTGTGTGACCTTGGGCCAGGTACTTAACTCATCTGACCCCTCATCATAAAGTAAGGATAATAATAGTCCCCATCTCAGATGATTATAGGGATTAAATATGCGTCTTCATAAAATCCACTTAGAATAATGCCTGGCACAGAATGTTTGCTGAATAAAGTATTAGCAACTCCATTTAGCTCAAGACCTAGACAACAGATGTCCGTTTCCCTCCTCCTGGCAAAGTTTGACTTTGGGAATCCACCCTCACCCTCATAGAATCTGGCTGGAGGAGTGGACCTTTAATTTTTTTTTTTTTGGCCACACCATGCAGCCTGTGGGAGCTTAGTTCCCCAGTCAGGGACTGAGTCAGTGCCTCTGCACGGGAAGTATGAAGTCGTAACCACTGGCCACCAGGGAAGTCCCAGTCCTTTAGTTTTCTGACCACAGCTGGCAAACTCTCCCTGAGGAAGGGTATGGGGACCTCTGAGCCACAGGCAGTGAGCCTCCAGGCCCAACCCACCTGAGGCTGAGTTGGAGGCTCCAAAACAGAAAGGTGAGAGGACAGCAGAGGCCTGCAAAAGCTTCAAAAGGCAATTCACTCTCATGGGAGAGTCAAATTAGTATTCTCTTTGCTGCTTAACTGGGGGTGATGGTAGCTCTTTTAATCAAATTAATCTGATTTCCCTTCAGATTGCTGAATGTCAATCATCTTCATCACCAACAGCTGTCAGGGTAGAAAGAGCAAGGCAGGAGGTGGGCACATAGAGGGTTTGGCAAGATGCTCAGACAGCCCTTGTTCCTGCATCTGCAGTCACAAAGCCTGCAGTGCTCATAGCTCTAAGGAGAATTCTGAGCATTTTTTGCTTTACCTGAGTATGTGGCTAGAAATCAGAAAAAGAAAGGGAGGTGGGAGAGAGTATGCAGCCTGGTGCTGTGAGCTCTGATGCTCAGATGCCTCGGGGAGCCCACCGGGTAAATTCTCTCCACCTGTTCCCTGGCAAACTTGCAGTCACCAGAGAATGGGGTCCAAGGACAAGGAGACCAGAAGGGGTTCTAGTGTCTCTGTGAAATTTGGCTACAGGGTCTAAATGAATTTTCATGAAACTAAAATCAGATTTCACCCTAAATCCGGATGTGACAACTCAGGGATTCCTTTTGCTTTGGCTATCAGGAAGCTCAGAGCCAAATTTAGCACTCAGGGGGCAGTGGTGACCCTCTTTATCTTTTTTCCTCCTTCTGAATGACAGCTTATCCCTCTCCTCATTTAAAAGATTCTGTCCTGTGAGTTTTAACATTGGGACCTATCTTAAACCCTTTAGGAAAACAAGCAGGGTATAAACTATGAATAAATAGATAAACCAGCCTCGGGTCTTAGTGCCACGGCTATAGTTTAAGGCAGGTGCAGAGTTGGGTCCCAGACCAAATGTGACTTCCCTATGGCAAGTAGCAGCTTAGAGAGACAGGAGATACTTAGCCTGTACCCAACGCTGAGGTGATCTCCAAAACTAGGAGAAAGAACATGCAGGCCTTCGTCCCCGCCATCTTTCCCCCGGTCCTGTGGGGAAAGGGGCAGGAGCTGAGTGAGGGTTCCTTCACAGAGTTGGAGTCCCTGGAATGCAATCCCTGAGAAGTTTCTCAGATCAGTGACCTGCAAAGAAACAAAGCTCGTCAGGTTCCATATCTCTGAGTTGACTCCGAGGTTTTGAGCAGAACTATTTCTTTTCTTTCTTTTAAAAACTTTTTTATTCATTTATTTTTTTGGCTGCACCTTGCCACATGTGGGGTCTTAGTAACCCAACCAGGGATTGAACCTGCACCCCCTGCATTGGAAGTATGGAATCTTCACCACTGGACTGCCAGGGAAGTCCCCAGAACTATTTCTTGACCTATCAAAGGTGAAAGGTGGACAGAATGAAGTCTTGTGAGGATGATACCTGCCCACATTGCAAATCTGGGCAGCTTGGGAAAGGCAGAGAGTCAGAATCTCATTCACATGAGGCAGACCTGGATTCAAACCCCAGGTCCAGGTGCTAGGACCCCACCTCGAGATGGGACATAAGGGACAGTCGGGGTGAGATGTTTCCTTGCCAGTGAGGGGGTGCCTGGGCTCACCCCCAGCATCCTCTGGGTGACTCACTTCCAAGACCCAGGCTTGGGGACCTGTTTTGCTGCCCTTGGTGGGACTCACGTTCCTGCACAGCAGGGCTACATATGAAGGCTGGGCAGCCCCGGCCCCACCACAGCAGCCTCTCACAGGACCGGCAAGCTGGAGGGTGCAGATGATTCAGACACACCAGCTCCGTGAACACATTCCCAGATGTGCACAGGCTGCAGATGGAACACATTTCTGGCCTGCCTAGGAGTCACACAGCCAGGAGCCTGCTGGAGGAGAGCAGCGGGGACCCACGGGAGAGGCCAGGGCCCCCCAGTAACTGCTGAGTGGGGGTTAGGGGCTGCAGGGACAGGAAGAGGAGCTCCCCTGTTCTCCCCTGGCCTGGTAATAGGGCCAGGACCCAGGCTCCCGCTCAATTTTCTCTCTCCCCAGACCTCTGGCCAACCCAGATTCTGACCAGTGCCTGGAAATTCAAGAGGGATTCACTTCAACCTCCAAAGTCCAGGGTGTGGTGAGAAATGGGAGAGTCCTCCTTTCTGGAAAAAGAGATTCAAAAGCACTTAGTTGTCCCAGAAGAAGAACAGACCAAGCCCACGCTGCAGACCATCCAGCTCTAAGGCCGCTAACTCCGCTACCCGTCTCTCAGCCCTGAGAACGGAGTGCAGGGTCTCCAGGGTCTCCAGGGTCTCCAGCTCTTGTGGGCTCCGAGCCGAGGGCTGAGCGCTCCCCAGGGCCTGCACGGCCCTCAGTCTGGGACTGCTCTGGGACTGTCTGGAGCCAAAGTGGCTTGAGGCACCTTGTGGAAAAACCATTTCCCATCTGGCAGCCCACGGAAGTTTCCTCAGCATAAGCTCTGCTGGTGAGGCTCCCCAATCCGCAGGTCTCAGAGCGCTCAGACAGAGAAGGCTGGCTGACCGCAGGAAAAAGGGCAAGTACCCAGAGGTAAGCGACCCTGACAGGGGCCCTCTGAGGGCCCCTATCCTCACGTCGGGGAGGGAGAAGACTTGGGGCCAGCTCCAAGGAAGAAAGGCGAGTCTTGTCTGCGGGAAGTGAGGCAGCTGGCCAGGGGTGCCCAGGGGCAGCTGAGCCAGGCTGAGGGGTGCAGGGGCGGGCTAAGGAGAACAGGAGTGGGGCTCACCGTGTCTTGAGCAGGACTCCTCAGCTGGGGGCTCCACGCTTTCCTCTCTCCAGCAGGCCAGCCACCGGGCCTTATATAGCACAGCTGGAGGCTCAGCCTGTGGCAGTGCGCCACGGGAAGCAGCCGCGAAACCAGATCTGAGCCTGAGGAAGCTCAGCCTTCTCCTCCCCTCCCCACATCCCCAGCGGCTTCCAGAGGCCCGATTTCACTTCCAGACCCTCAGGGGGAGATGCCGCAGGGCCTGGGGATGGGCCAGGTGGGCAGCTGCCCGGGGGCTCCATACACCAGAGCAGAGGGATGGGTGGGGAGGCAGGGGCTCGGGCAGCAGCCCTGGGGAGGGGCCAATTCTGGGGAATTCTACGTGTGGGTGGCGCTTCATGGCTCGGGGTGGTATGCTCTTGCCTAAGCTTTGCCTGCTGATCCCCAACATTCCCTGGCCCCGGCCCACCTATGCAGAGAAAGAACTTTGCTGCCCTTAGCACATACCCCGAGTTCTCTTAGGCACACGGATCACCTGGCCTCTCAACCCGGGCTGCCTTGTCTGATTGGGCAACTACTCGGCCTCTGTGGCTCTGAGGGAGCACTCAGGGACCCTCTGAAGGGACAAGGGGCAGAGGGATTGTGGGGCCAGGAGGAGAACAGTTCTTTCACCCCTTCCTGCCTTCATTTGGGTGCCTGCCTATACCCAATGGATCTGAGAGGAATCCCTGCATATGGATTCTCTGAGATCGTGCCAGATGCTCATATATGTGCAAGTGTGTGTGTGTGAGAGAGAGTGTGTGTGTGCGTGTGAGAGTACTTTGGGTACGGGCACCCACCAGCAATGAGCAGCCACCTTACACACAGGTGGCATAAGCAGCTGCTCGTGTTTCCAGACTTTAGCTGCCTCCCCCCGCGGCATGAGCTTGCCTCTCCTCACAGGCAGCAGTTCTATAATTGTAGCATGCATTAGAAACCCCTGGAGAGCTTGTGAAAGCACAGATGCTGGACCCCACACCCAGGCTTTCTGGTTCAGTAGATCTGAAGCGAGGCCTGAGACTTTGCATTTTTTTTTTCCTTTGGAGACTTTGCATTTCTGACAAGCTCCCAGGTGATTTTGATGGGCTGGTTTATGGACCACCCAAGGAGAGAGTCCTGGGTGAAGGCACAAGATGGGGAGGGGGTGAACCAGGGAGACCGCAGGAGTTGCCAAGGTTTGCCTTACATCCCAGGCTCAACGGGCCTAGGCTGGGCTTTCTGCCTTATGTGGGGCCTGGAGACGGAGGCCTGGCTCATGTGGCCCTCCACACCAGTGTCAGCTCCCTCTTTCCACACACTATCAACGAGCACCTGTTTGGAGCAGGCTCTAGACTCAGTACTGGGAGGACATAGGGAGAAGACATCATGATTTCAGAGGAAAAAGCCCTGTATGGAAATGATCCCACAGTGCTGCAGGGCACACTCATTCAGCTGTGTGTGCATGCTTGTGTGTGTTTGTGCCTTTCTCTATAGGCACGTGCCTGTGTGTTTGCCATAAGTATGTATATATTTATGGGCTTCCCTGGTGGCTCAGATGGTACAGAATCTGCCTGCAGTAGAGGAGACCTGGGTTTCGATCCCTGGGTCAGGAAGTTCCCCTGGAGGAGGGAATGGCCAGCCACTCCAGTATTCTTGCCTGGAGAATTCCATGGACAGAGGAGCCTTGCGGACTCCATGGGGCTGCAAAGAGTTGGACATGACTGAGTGACTAACACTCATTCACTCATATATATATATACATATATATATATATATGTCTTTCTCCCCGTGTGAATGTGTGTGGGTGTGGGTGCGGGTGCAAGCAAGGGTTTAGGAGCTCTGCTTCCCTGAGCATCATCCTGGACAGGAGCTGTTGGGGTAGAAGCGGATGGGTGGAGGAAGGATATTGAGTAAAGACAGCCCCTAAGCAGATCCAAGGCACAGACCTGGTTTGCTTTTTCTCCTGGAGCCTCCTGGCCCCCAGATTTTGGCCCAGAGATTCTGTAGCTAGACCAAGTCTGGTTCAATTATAGTCAGAGCCAATCCATGAAGCAGCTTTAGTCTGAACTAAGTGAAGGCAAAGTGCGAACCGAGTGAAGACCCTAAGAACTCTGCTGGTCCGTGGACAAAAGCTGAGCCCCAATAGCCTGATCAGAGGCCAAAAGTATAGTACTGGTTCTATTGCTAATTCTGACATGTGATCTTGGACAAGTAACGACCCACATGACCCTGGACCTCCTACGCAGCAGGAGTTCAGACTGAGAGCTCTGAGGCCCCCACCAGCTCTTTCAAGGTTTGATAAGATGCTGACACTGAATACAACAGAAAGGAGGGGACAGAAGAAATGACAGCCCCAAAGACTCTCACCAGAGGTTAGGCCAGAAGCCAGAGAAGTCACTTGACCACCAAGACTGGATAAGGAGAGCAAGGCAGACAGGAGAGGAAGGTGCGGTGGAGGTAAACCAGAGGACAAGAGGTCAAAGTCAGGGTAATCAACTTCTTTCCGGGGCTGCTACTCTATGGAACCGCAGAGTACGTGAAAGAGGTCTCCCCAGCCTCTCTTCTCCTTCTGTAGCAGGAGGCAGGAAGCCTAGGACTTGGCAAAGTGTAGCCCTTTAGGCCATGATCCCTGCCTAGGTGCCCTTGCTTGGTCAGGAACTCACATCTCAGGCCCCATTTACCCTGCCCCAAGGGTAGGGTGGTAGGGTAAATGGCCAGAGGGTCTTGTCATGGTTGGCACAGGGCTGAGCTAGCATCCCCGGGCTCTGCTAACAACACCGCCATTGGCGTCCTTCTAGCTCATCTCCTCCCACCTCTCCCGTTGAAGAATCCTCTTCTGTCCCCAAGAGGGACTGAGCAGCTAACTGCACAGGGCTAGACTGGTGGAATCTGACCCTCCCCCCCAACCCCCTGCTCCCAGGATGCCTTTGAGGGAGAGGCTGCTCCTCTCCTTGGCCAGGACCTCAGGATAGTGAGGGCTTGGGAGGCGGCCACAGATCCAGACTGTCCAGGGCCTGGCCTTGCTGGGTCAGCGCCAACCATGAGTGGCCACCTGGGGCTCCTTCAGGCCAGGCCAGTCTGCTGCAGCTCCAAGCCCTCGACTGGAACACAGGGAAACCCATCAATCACCCCCACCCTTGTCCAGGGGATCGAGGGGCTTGGAATCCAGTTTAGCCAGGCCATCTGTGACCCAAGCCTATGGCCAGGGGTCTCCACCCTGCCGAGGGGAGAGAAACTTGGGAATACTGGGAGGGGTCTGACATCATGCTGGTGGCTCCAGAGGAAGGGAGCTGTCTCCGACTCTGACCACCTCGCGTATGCTCCCATCATCGCCCCCTTGTGGCCTGAGGAGGCGTTGCAGGCCTGGGTAGGGATGCGCCACTGCTGATCCCAGGGGACTGGAGGACTTCACTGCAGCTCTGAACGACCCTCAGGGGCTGCTGACCCAGTATGTATGGGAGTCGAGATACTCAGAGTCTACAGGAGTGGGACAGCTCACTCTCTGACCCTGTTGGTCTCCTCCCTGTCCCAGATACAGTCTGTCACTTCTCCCACCCAGTGCCTTTACAGTTCTATTCCTCAGCTTCCCATCTTCCTCCCACCCACGTGAATGTCCCCCATCTTTCAATGCCCCATCTCAGTCTCCCAGCTCCTGCCCTCTCTGACCACCCAGGCCCACCTTGACTATTGCTTCTCAGGCCTCATATGATAATATTCAGTACCCTGTAATTTACAAGGCACATTCGTGATCATCATCCCATCTTCAGCCTCACAGCTGATCTGCGAGACAGGAATGATGACACCCATTTTACAGAGGGAAAACTGAGGCTCAGAAAGGTGAAATACACTCCAGCCGTGTGCTCCTCAGTGAGAACATGCTAGAATACTCTGGCTCTGCCTGCCTGGCACACACATCCTCCTTCCCATACACACACTAATTTCAAAAATGTCCATGTCTAATATGATCCAGCTATCTATCATACTGTGGTGGATTACATATGGCCACAAATTCTTTGCAACTCTCCCATTATGAGGTAGAGTCTCTTTACTCACCCTTTTGACCTGGACTGACTTTGTCACTTGCTTTGAACAAAGGAATGACAGAAATGATACTCAAGAGATCTTGCCACCTTCACTCCCTAGGAACACTCTCCTGAGACCACCAAATAAAGAAGTCAATCTGTCCTCCTAGAGGATGACAGACCACATGAAGGAGAACAGAGACCCCCAGCCAACAGCCAGACATGTGAACGAGGACATCTTGAACTTTCTACCTCAGCATTTGCATAAGTGAGCCAGGTAAGACCAGCAAAAGAATGGCCTCGCCACCCACAGAATCACAAGAAATGATAATCATTGTTGTAAGGCACTAAGTTTTGGGGTGATTTGTTGTACTGTAATAGGTTACTGATATACACACTCAGGGGCTTCCCAGGTGGCGCCACTGCTAAAGAACCCGCCTGCCAATGCAGGAGACATAGAGACAAAAGTTTGATCCCTGGGTCGGGAAAATCCCCTGGAGGAGGGTATGGCAACCCACTCCAGTATTCCTGCCTGGAGAATCCCATGGACAGAGGAGCCTGGTGGGCTACAGTCCATGGGGTTGCAAAGCATCAGACACGACTGAGGCAACTCAGCACACACGCACACATACACGCTAAGAGTAAAAGAGCTTTCAGTTGCAAGAGTCAAAGCACAACTCAGACTGGATTATACAGAAAAGGGATCTGATGGTTGTGAAAACTGAAGTCCTGGGAAAAATTGGATCCAGGGACTCAAATAACATCATCAGGATTGTTCTCCATCCATGTCTCAACTGCTTTCTCCGAGATGGTTTTTTCCCCAGGAGGCTGTAGCAGAGTCTGTATTTTCCCAAGCTGGCTGCACCAACAGCTCCCATTGCACATGTTCATGTACAAGGTGATTGCCTTCCTCTGCCGTCAAGAACTAGGATCTAATTTCCCTCCTCTTGAATCTCAGCTGGCCTATGACTGACTTGTAACCAAGAACGAGGTGAACTTTTAAGGCTAGGTCAGAAAAGGTCATACAACTTCCACTTGGGATGTCTGCTCTGGGGAAAGCCAGCTAACTTCCCAGAGACCACCAAACTGGAGAGGCCTGGTGTCGGTGTTATGGTAGGAGGTCCCAGCTGAGCCCAGTCTTCCAGCCCTCACCATGAAGGCACCAAAAATGGGAGTGTAGCTGTCCTGGACCCTCCAGGACAGACCAGTTCATCTACTAGATGAGTGCCACGGGGTGGCCTCAATCCAAGTCATAAAAAACAAGTCATTGTTTTTTGAATTGCCCAGTCAAACCCTGCATGAGACCCTGACCTATAGAATTCTGAGGATATGAGAAAATTGATCATCATTTAAGCCACTAAGATTTGGGGTAGTTTGTTATGCAACAGTAACTGAAACAGACGCTGTTCCCATGTGGTATCTTCCAGAAGATCCAGGCTCCTTTCTAGCACGTCTCAAATCTCCCATTGAAAAAGCATGACTTCTGTGTTCTAGCAGAAGTCCTGGGAAAGGCTCTCTCTCTGGCCCCTTCCTGACCCAGTCACTGTAACCATGGGGGTGGAAAGCTCTGATTAATCCACTCCTAGAGGTAGGGGTAGATCATCTCACTGGAATCACAGGGACTGATTTTTCCTAAAGAAAATTGTGGTGCTGTCACCAGAAGTAGGAAGAATGGATGTTAGGAAGTGAAAAATGACACATGCCCACCAAAAATAGAACCACAAATACAAACCGAAAAGTACAACTCCTACTTCAGGTTGAGTAGGAGTCAACCTGAAATGTCTAACTACTAAACTTTTTTAAATCCAGATTCTTTTTTAAAAAATTAATGTATTTATTTTTGGTTTCGCTAGGTCTTTGTTGCTGTGTGTGGGCTTTCTCTAGTTATGGCGAGCAGGGGTTACTAGTGTTGCAATGCATAGGTTTCTTGCTGCAGTGGCTTCTCTTGTTGCAAAGCACAGGCTCTAAACACACAGGCTTCAGCAGTTCTGGCGCATGGGCTTAGTTGCTCTGTGATGTGCGGGATCCTCCCGGACCAGGGATTGAACCCATGTCCCCTGCATTAGCAGGCAAATTCTTAACCACTAGACCGCCAGGGAAATCCCAGTGGATTCTAACTAATTTTGATACCAGTAGTTGAATCTTGATATCAAAAACCACTTTAATAGCTGTCAACCTCAGCATTTACCCTCCCTTTGTTCTTCGGCAAACCTACCCATGAATCACTTCCTCTCACCCTGTAACCACATCAGTACTTCCCAAAAGAGCTGGGCAAAACTGAACAACTATAACAACTCCAGCTTAGAAAATGAAAGAAAAAGAAACCTTCAGAATTAGGCAAGTCACACGGTAGCTGCACACACTGCGGCCTGCTGGTCAACCCGGTCTCATGAGGCTGTGCTTACTCTTCAGAGGTTGTAGGTGGGGAGCAGATACCCCAAAACATGTCCATTAGAGCCCTCCACCTTGTGTAACATGCTCACGGTGTTCATGCTCCTCAAAGTTAAAAAACATGTCACCTTAGGACTTCCCTGGTGGTCCAGTGGCTAAGACTCCATGGTCCCAACATAGTGGGCCTGGGTTCAATCCCTGGTTAGGGAACTAGATCCCAACTAAGACCACAACTAAGAAGAACTAACACGCCACAACTAATAGGGAGGGCAGTCAAATAAACAAGTAAATATTTTTTTAAAAAGGTCAGCTCACTGTCCTATGGTGCACTCACCATGGTCTCAACCTTGAGTTCACACATGGCATCTCTAGTGCTCCTGACACTTTCCACAAGGTGCTCACACCCACAGAAGCCCCAGTGTTTTCACCACTGGCTGTGGGAGTCACCATGATGCTCCCCAAGCTGTCACGGTGGGCTCAGAGTCCCCACAGCATCTCCCACACTGAGACATTGTTCTGTTCACTGCACAAATCAGTGAGTTCACATTCTGCAAGTGGACATCAGCGTGTCCCACAGTCCCCGCCCCCCCCCGTGTGAGGGGGACACCCCCACTCACAGTTTTGTGTAGGACTAGGGGGTTCACACTTACTAGGGAGTCACGGCAAGAGTGTTCACACTCCCCTCCTGGACCAGTCACACTCAGTGTGATGCGTTTGCCCCAGCTGTTCATCAAGCTCACCCTGAAGCATCTGACAGCTGCCTGTTTCCCATGACCAGAAGAGCCTGCAGCAGTGATGGGCACGGCCTGGATCAGGGCTGTATCAGGGCTGAGATGAGACAGATGTCGGCTGGCTCTCAGACCATACATGCCCAGGACCCACGGCCGTTTAATGGGCGATAGCTGCGGAAAGTTGAGTGTGAGGAGCCTCCCTCTTTCCAAGCAGAATATTTCGCCCACACAACTCCTGGGCAGTAAAGATTTGGGACTCCAGACGGCCCCGGTGAACAGGCAGCGAGGGGAATGGAAGCTAGAAAGGCCTGGGTGAGCAGGCTTAGCCAGACACGGGGGACAGCAGGAGACAGACAGACATGGGCCTGCACTGGTCATCCTTGGTGGGTTGACTTTGTTCCCAGAAACAAAGCAGCATTCAGGGTGGCCGAATTGAGAAATCTCCCACCCCCAGAGAACAATAGCTTTGAGGACAGAATGTTGGCCACTAACAGGGAAGGCCAAGAGAGGGAAGAAGAAAATTGAATCCCTCTTCCCATTTTCACTTTTTCTTTCTTAAAAACAACTTATTTGGCTGCAAAAGGTCTTAGTTGTGGCACACAGGATATTTAGTTGCAGCCTAGGAGATCTAGTTCCCTGACCAGGGATCGAACCCCAGGCACCCTGCATTGGGAGCTCGGAGTTTAGCCACTGGGCCACCAGGAAGGTCCCCTCACTTCCCGTTTTTAAAATCGAAGCATAATTTTCATTCTGTAAAAGCACCTTTTTGAGTAGAAAATTCTATTTGTTTACAAATGCAGACAGTCTTGCAACCACTATCACCATCAAGATACAAAATATTTCCCTCACCTCAGAAACTCCCTCTGGAGTCAGCCCCCTTCCCCATCCCCAGCTGCCGACCACCACTGAGCTGTCCCCTTTTCCTGTCATTTTACTTTTACGGGAATGTCCTATAAATGGAATCCTTTGGTATGAGCCTTCTGAGTCTACCTTCTTTCACTTAGTATAATTATCCATGCTGTTGCATGTGTTAGTAATTCATTCCTTTTCACTGTTGAGTAGTTTTCTATCATATGGATATACCACAGTTTCTTTGTTCATTCACCAGTTGAAGGACGTGGGCTGTCTCCCAGTTTTTAGCAACTATATTTTAGCTATGAATATTTGTGTACCAATTTTTGTATAAACATGTTTTGCACTTCTTTTCAGTAAATATCTAGGAATGTGATTGTTGGGTTATAAGTGAAGTGTATGCTTAACTTTATAAGAAACTGCCAAACTGTTTCCCAGAGTGATTATTCCATTTACTTTCCCACAAGCAACATGAGAGTTCCAACTGCTCAGCATTCTCATTAACACTTAATACTGTTAAAATTACACCTTTGGCTGCTTTTAAGCCTTTCCAATGGTTGTGTAACGTGTCTAGTTTTAATCTGCATTTCCCTGGTAACCAGTGATGGTGAGCAGCTTTCCATACTCTTATTTGCCATTTCTATGTCTTCTTTGGAGAAGTGTCTGTTCACATACTTTGCCTATTTTGTAATTATTTTTGTATGTTTCCTCATTATTGAATTCTGAGTGTACTTTGTATATCATAGATACAGGTCCTTTATCAGATGTTTTTCGAAAGTATTTTCCCAAAGTAGCTCTGTAGCTTGTCTTTTTTTTGGCTGCAAAGCACAGCATGCAGAACTTCCCTGACCTGGGATCAAACCTGTGACTCCTTCAGTGGAAGTGCAGAGTCTTAACCACTGGATCGCCACGGAAGTTCTGTCTTTTCATTTTCTTCCTATGCCTTTTGAAGAAGAGCGTAATTTTGAAGTCTGATTTATCAATTTTTAATTTTATGGGTTTGTGCTTTTGGTATTAGATCTAAAAATGTTTGCCAAAACCATGGTCACAAAAATTTTCTTTTGTGTTTTCTCTAGTTTTTTTTTTTTATTTTTTTAGGTTTTGCCTTTAGGTCTATTTTCACTTTTAACCAGCTTATGCACATGGTGCAAAGTCTGAGTCACGCTTCATTTTTCACCTGTGGATGTCCAATTGTTTTTTCCCTATTTGTTCAAAAGACTTTTTTCTCCATGTACCAATCCCTTCCCCCACACTGCAGCTTTTCAAGTCATTGATGCCAGCACCATAGAGCTTTCTCCATGCACAGAGGTCAGTAGCACAGCAGGAACAAATGCCTCTTTTGCCTGATTCCAAAACATGTCTGTCTATGCCCAGATAAGCAAACTTTTTGGTGGAACAGTTCTTTTAGCTTTTACTTACAGCCCTTCTGTTCTCCCCAGGACTCAGACATGTGTCTACTGAGAAACGCCCCAGGAGATGGCTAAGACTTCCAAGCACAGTGCTGTGTCCAGAATTGCCCGTCCTCTCCACTGACTCTCAGATCTCCCTGGAGGCCCTTTGAACAGAGAGGGTTTGAATCCTCTTGTTGTTTAGTCGCTCAGTCGTGTCCAACTCTTTTGCCACCCCGTGGACTATAGCCCACCAGGCTCCTCTGTCCGTGGGATTTCCCAGGCAAGAATACTGGAGTGGGTTGCCATTTCCTTCTCCAGGGGATCTTCCCAACCCAGGGATCGAACTCACGTCTTCACATCTCCTGCATTGCATACGGGTTCTTTACCACTGAGCCGCCAGGGAAGCCCTTTGAATCCTCTGCACCTAACTAATCAGCTTCCATCAAACAGCAGGAGAATACCCTGAATAGGTAGCAGCTGCCTTTACCTTTCTGGCTGCTTTCATCTGTCATCTTCACTGGAGCCAGATCATAACCAGTGAAAGAGAAAGCACACTATGCAAAGTATTCCAGACTTCTGCCAAGGCTTGGCTCTTGGGGATGCTTGGGAACTTGAGTCAGCCTCGAACCCAGGCCCAGTCTCTTAATTTCCCATCCTCTGATCTTTCTGTTTCCTCACAGCGGCCACTCTACAGGATGGAGGACAGAGTTGGCTGCTCTTTGGCATGCCAGCGAGATGAGGGGGCTCCTTAGCTAGTTACACAGTTTAACAAGAATGATGACTCACTCAGGCCCGTCTGAATGAAAAGCAAGCTTGTAAAGACAGCTGAAGTCAGAAACTGAGCTGAGGCCGGCCAATCTCTCACATGCGGCCTGAGTGTTTCTCCAGCGGAGCAACTGCTTCTCTCTGTACCTTGCTCCTCACAGGTCCATCTCCTGTTTTTCCTTAGTGCACATTCTACCAGGAGCCATTCTGATTGGCTCAGCTAGTTACTATCTCCACCCCTGCTGGGTGGAGCTTTTCCCAAGAAGCCCACTTCACCAGTCACCTGCCAGTGGGTGGATAGGCTGGGTTTAGGTCAGATGCTCAGCCTGAGCCAATCAGTGGCCATTCCCAAACACCATGTAACAGGTGCTTTCCTGAGTAGGGAGCAGTGTGCCCACAGTTACAGCCAGATGGGGATCTGGGGTGTGGTGGCACCATTAAGGTTACAAGCACAATATGAGAGTTTATCATCATACCTGAAACAGGCAGATGCGCCCGCTGAGCATTCCAGCCTACCCCCCTCTCCAGCCCCAGCCTCACTATTTCCCACTTAGCCCCACTCTGAGCTGAGCTCTTTGCTCCACCTGGAAATGCTGCCTTCTTTCAACCGACTGTAAACTTCTGAAGAGGAAGGCCTGTGCCTTATCTCTGTGTCTCCAGCCCCTGGTTCAATGTGATAAATTCATAGATCTGGGATTTCCCTGGCAGTCCAGTGGTTAAGACTCTGCCTTCCAATGCAGTGGGTGCAGATTCAATCCCTGGTCAGGGAAGTAAGATCCAAAATGCCTTGTAGTCAAAAAAAATTAAAACAGAAAACAGAAACAATATTGTAACAAGTTCAATTAAAGACCTTAAAAGTGGTCCATATCATAAAATCTTTTAAGTAAAATAAATTCATAGATCCTCAAGAGGGAAAACGATTTACCCAAGGCCATTCATGGAGAGAGAGGCAAGTCACGATGGAGCCCAGGTCTCCTGTTCCTCTAGGTTCCTCTCTGCCTCCAGTAGACTCCTTGGCATCTCACTGAGATGTGACGCTAGGGGTCTGCAGTCCCAGTTCTGGGTCCGGTGAGGCTCTGGCTCTGCCCTGAGGCACATCTTCCCTTGAGGATGCAGGCCCAGCCCTGTCCCCTGAACAGCCGAGTCCATTCTAGGGGTGAACACCCTGCACTGCCTCAGGGAACCTCCAGGGAATGCTCAGAACAGACCTGCAGGTAACCTGACCCGAGGTTCCCAAATATTCTACTTCCCGCTATGGGCCCCGTGATCCATGAGGGCTGGAGTGCGAAAGGGATGCAGACAGGCAGGCTGACCCAGCTGCTCAGCTGAATGAGGGATCTGAGCAGCTTCAGGGGTGATTAACGGCAGCCTCGGTTGTGTGCCTGCTCTGGGAGTGTGCACCACGACTGAAGTGCGGGGGCTTGCAAGCTAGCCTGGGTGTGTCATGACCCCTGTGTGCCCACACTCAGCGTTGACCCCCAGGTACAATGTGACCTCAGGCATTTTACTTTCCCTCTCTGGACCTTGGTTTCCTCCACAGTTAAATGAGAGGATTAGATGGGCCCTAGAGCTCCCTCCTCTTCCTCTTTCACCACTGTTCCTTACACCCCCCTCTGAATCTTCCTTCCTGTTTTCAGCAGAGCAGCAGCCTGTCCCCACAGGCCTTCAACCGTGGGGGCCTCATCTTCTACCTCCAGTTCTTATTAAAACCTTTCTCTTGGGACGTCCCAGGCGG
Source organism: Cervus elaphus (assembly GCF_910594005.1). NCBI lineage: Eukaryota > Metazoa > Chordata > Mammalia > Artiodactyla > Cervidae > Cervus > Cervus elaphus. Next base: position 87,832,625 of record NC_057826.1, on the reverse strand, counting down.
TCCCAGTGGCTAGGACTCCACTCTCCCAGTTCAGGGACTCCGAATTCAATCCCTGGTCGGGGAACTAGATCCCACGTGCCTCAACTAAAGATCCCACGTCCCACAACTAAGACTCAGTGCAGTCAGATAAGTATACAAAAATAAATATTTTTAAAAACCCTTTCACTTACGGAAACAGCTATCTCACCGAGAAGAAGGCAGGTGCATTCTCCACTACCTTGTACATGTGTATGTGTTTATGTGTAACTGTTTGTGGCTACGAGTGTGTCTGCACTTTAATGTGTATGCGATGGGCAGAGGGGAAGGGAGAGATGACAGGGGCCCCCCCAGGGAGAATGGGTCCATTTGCTTATGTCTCTCTGTTTTCCCAACACAAAGAGAGAGGCTTCTAGGGCATGTACCCACACTTCAGCTGTGTGAACATTCTTCAAATATCTAGTTGTAGCAAAACTCAGCCAGGCACCACCTCCTCCTCTGGGAACCCTTGCTCATAGCCCAGGACTGAGATAACTGCCCTTCTCCTGTCTTCAGGATCCCTGTGCTCTCCTCCCACACAGCGTTTATCGCATTCTATTGATGTTGTCTGTTTCCTTGCCTGCCCCATCTCTATGGTGGAAACCCTAGAGGACAGGGACCATGTCCAGCATCCCAGCACCTGGAACCTTCAGAACCTGTGTATCCCAGTATGATACTCCACCCTCAGGGGCCCCACTTCTCTGCGCCCATCTCCGCAGGGCAGACCAAATCCAGCACACCTGTGGGGCTTTCCCCTTGGGATCTCCACCCCAGGACCTTCCTGTGGCCCAGGCAAGGCTTGCTCTAACCCTGAAGATGGACGCAACCTGGAATACAGGGTGTGGGTGACGTGACTGATCCCGCCCCACCCCAGGGTTTCCACTGCAGGGAGCCTTATTCCTTTTTTTCTGAACTTTTTGGCCCTGGCCTGAACCTTGCTGGCGCCCATGGGCTTTTAATATTTTCCGTTCCTGGCTGTTGTACAATATTTCACCTCAAAAATGCATCCTCCCCCCTCACCAAAGGGCGCGCCTCTCCAGTGAGAGGACCTGGCTGGGTGAGTGGAAGTGACCCACCGCAGTCTGGAGCTTGAAGGAGGCCCAGCCCAGCATGCAGAGAAAGAGGGGGCAGAAATGTCTCCCCACTTCTGGGAAGACAGGGCCAGTTACCTGAGCCAGCCTGAGGCCTTGTGGTCCCATTGGAAGCCCCTCTGGAAGCCTGGGTGCTTCCAGCAGGGTGCAGGTCTGGAGGGGACCCTCGTCCCTTTCACTTGCCCTCTGACCCCAGGCAAGTGGTTTCATTTCTCTGAGCCCAGTGTCCCCACCGTCACAGTCCCTGCCTTTCAGGGCCCTTGTGAGGCTCGAATGCCGCACATTTGGATCGTCCGGGAGCTTTAAAACCGGTAACTGGTGCAGGTGCGGCTCGAACAGCAGTGGTTTGTAAAGCTCTCGGGTGATTCTCATCGCATCTGAGAACCGCTGCTCTGACAGGAAAGCTCTTCAGCTGTGGCTCTGAAGAGCAAGAGCGCCACTCCCCCATGTTCCTGGGAAATACGACTCCAGGGACGGTGGAGACCCACCTTCAGGGTGGAGGGGAAGCACTTGGAAAAGGCAGGCGAAGGTCCTGCAGGGACAGGCAGGACCTTCCCAGCTGGCCCTGCCTGCAGACGGATGCCTCCGAGCCTCCAGCCCGGCCCAGCCACAGGCCGGGACGGACAAACCTGCCCTGGTGGCCTCTCTGCTGGGCAGCCAGGTCCTCCTGAGCGAGACCCAGCCTCCCCTCCCAGACACAGCCCCTGAGCCCGGATAGCGGGCCGGGGCTGGAGGGCACTCTGCTCTGTCACCTGTCACGGCAGAGAAGGGCCGTGGTCACTGGAGAATGAAGAAGGAGAGAGCCGGAAGCCCTGGGGTTGGGGGGAGGATGTTTGGGGGCCTGGTGGGGAGAGCGACATCTGCTTTCCTCATCCTGAGGAGAGAGGATCTGCAGAAGGTTCCAGAGCCCAGAGGAAGAAAACAGCAGGAGAGCCAGGCGCCTGGGGGTGGGGGTGGCCAAGTGGAGAACAGCCTCTCCCAAGGCTGCCTGCACCCCCAGAGCCCAGACATGGACAAAGGCAGGAGAGCAGGTTGTCTCCAAGGGCCCTACAGCCCCTGCCTGGGAGCTTCACCCCGAGTCCAGTTTCCCCAGTGGAGGCCAGAGCCCTCAGCCTCCCCGGACCCCAGGTTTTCAAGGGGGCCGCGAACAGGCCGGAGCCTGGGGTCTAGAGTCCCCGTGAGCGACTTCAGTCGTGGGAAGGAGAGGCCAGAGACCCTGTTGTAGGGTTTCCTCAGAGGCGGGGTCCCAGGCTTCTGGCCAGAGGGAGGGAAGGGGGGAGTGTGGTGTGGGGGCCCAGCACAGAAGTCCAGAGGGAGGAGACGACAGCTCAGTGGGCAGCCTGGGCCCCACCAGAAGGGAGTCTAGGAAGAGTGGAGGCCACGACCACCACCGCAGGGAGCGCTGTGCTGTCCAGGTTTGTCTTCCAGCTGAAGGCACGTTACGTGTAGGCACGGGGACGCTCTTGGGCGCCTAGAGCCGGGGCTGTGGCCTCCAGGGAAGCATGGCCAGCCTCAGCAAAGCCAGAGGGAGACAGCTCAACCCCAAGTGAGCCTGCCCCCCAACTCCCTAGTAACCAGGGTGCAAAATGCAGAGAAAGTGAGCTATGGGGGTGCCCCGAAGATCTTTTGTTGCTGTCGTTGTGCCGTGCAGCATGCGGGATCTTAGTTTCCCCAGCGGGGATCACACCTCCAGCCCCCACCACTGTGCCCCTTGCACTGGAAGCTGAGTCTCAACCAGGGAAGTCCCTCCAAAGATCATTTTGTCCAGAGTTCTTAATCTTGGGTCCATAGGTGACTTTGGGGGAGCAGAAAGGTATATATACCATCTTGAATGTGTGTATCTGCATTTTTCTGGGGACAAGGCCCATGACTTTTATCAGATTCTCAGAGAAGATTCAATAAAGGTGATTTAGTAAAGAAATGTTCCCAGGAGAAACCAGTTAGGGAGAAGGGGAAGCAGGATGATAGGGGAAGGGGAAGAATCCAGGAAAGAGTGCCATTTTGTGTGAAAACACATCCTGACTGGCAATGAAGTCAGGAATACATAGTAAGTCCCCTACATACAAACTTATAAATTGCAAACTTTCAAAGATGTGAACGTGCCCCTGTATCCCAGCTGTTGTACTGTACCACTGCAATTTGATGCTATAAAATTAAAAATATCTTCTTTATTTTTTGTTTGTTTTTATGTATTATTATTTTTTTAATTATTATAAATCTATTACAGTACAACACTATATAGCCAATTAGTTGAGTATGTTGTTGGACTTATGAACAAATTGGACTTATGAATGCACTCTTGTGATGGACCTCTTTTGTATGTAGGGGACTTACTGTACTCAGGCCAGAAAAAAACAAAAGCTAGAATTGAGAGGGCAGTGGATTCTCACCAATGAAATTAGCTGTTAGTCTGAAGACATTGTTCGAACTTAGTGAGCTTGAGCCTCAGTTTTTCAGCCTCGTGGAAATGGGACAACATTTAGAAGTCCATGCTTACATTACTAGCTGGGGGGGGGGGGGGGGGGCGGTGCCTAGGACCACTTTTATGGCAATAAACTAATGTTGACTTGCCCCATGAGGCCAGGCCTGGAACTACTTTCTCTAAACTAGTTCTGAGTAAAGTAGGTACCTGAATAAAGTCAGGGGCTCTTAGGGAAAAGAGAGGGGGAATAGCCATTGGGTAGCCATTGGGAAGCAGGGCCTGCTTCACTGTGAGAAGTCTTGTGTGAACTTGAGCCAAAGGAAACACCTTAGTGCTTGGGGAGGCAGGGGAGTGGGAGGAAGAAGAATCTGAACTCATTTCTGAGTCTGTATTCAGGTTCAGCTCCTAAATTGGCCCACTGAACTCATGTCTGAGTCCTACCAATGGAAATAGTGTGATAAAAAAAAAAAGTAGGATTTCAAGGAGCAGATAAATCTGCTTTGGGGACTCATAAAGCAAAAAGAAACATTTCTTCCTCCACAGAGCTCTTTGCCTCAATCAAGGCAGGAAAACGTAGATCACAGGAGATGCCCTACCGGATGCCCTGAGGCTGTCTGTGAGTCCATAGGAGCATTGGCCTGTGGACCCAGAAATACATCAGTGGGCTTTGCAGAGACCAGAGAGGGTCCTCACCCACCTCAGTGGGTAGATGCAAAGAATGGGTGAAATTTGGTGCTCATTGTTTTGTTTTTATTCATGTAGATCCATTTATATCCTAGGCTATTGAGGCCTGCAGAGCCCAGGTTCTAAGAATGAAAAATATCTCTTGCATTTGGTAATTAGTAGATTCTTGGTAGTTTTAGAAACAGAAGTTTCAGTGGGGTGATAGGGGCTGAAGCCAGCCTACAAAGGATAAAGAAGGAAAGTTGGGAGGTGAGGAAGTAGAGACATTGTTCATTACTCCTTGGATGTGGAAAGAAGAGAAGTGGTTACATGGTGGCCAGAAAGGAGAGGAGAAGATTCTTTTTGGAATGGAAGAGACCCAGGACTTCCCTAATGGTCCAGTGGTTAGCAGTCCACCTGCCAATGCAGGGGACACAGATTCAATCCCTGGTTGCAACCACTGAAGCCCTAGCTCTAGAGCCCATGCTCCACAACGAGAAGCCACCACTACGAGAAGCCCCAGCATGGAAATTAGAGTAGCCCCCACTCGCGGTAACTAGAGAAAGCCTGCACGCAGCAACAAAGACCCAGAGCAGTCATAAATAAATAAATAAAATTTAAATAAGTAAATCAAAGACTCTGGGTTTGTTTTTTGTTTTTTTAAAGAAAAAAAAAAAAGGGATGGAACAGACTTGAGCAAGTTGTTGGGTTAAGGAGAAAAAGCCAAGAGAAGGAGGTCTTATAGATATTAGAGTGAACAAAGGTGATGGAGCAAGATCCCAGAATTATGGGGAAGAATGTGTAGAGCTGGGCATCTTTCTCCAGCATGACTCAGCAGCCTAGCCAATCACAGGAGCAGAACAGGTGGACTCCAGGTATAATACAAGGATGGGCTGAGCCCAAGTGGATAGGAGTGCAAGGGAATCAGGAGTGCTGGGGAGAGAGGGACTCAGATGACCCCCCAGAGGTTCAGACTGGGAAAGAAGGAAGCATGATGAGAGGGGGCAAAAAGACTGGACCAGAGGTCTCCAGGAAGTTTGAAAAGGTCAAGGAGGAGATGTAGGGGGATTAAGATTGTCCACAAGCAGGAAGGTCAAGGGCTGTGTTAGGCTGTAGGATTTGACATTAAAGATTTCTGAGCAAGAGCATCTATACCCAAGTTATTTAACTTCTCCAAGCCTCTCAAGCTTCCAATTCATAAAATGGGACTAGAATTCCCACTCATAAAAATACTAAAAGCATTTTTTCTCTCTGGCAAAGCATATAATTGTGGTATCTTGGACATTCAGGCTCTCAATATTTGTAGAAGGATGAAGGATCATCTGTCACTTCCCCTCTATGGACCCCACTTTCCTAATCCTTACTGATGGTTTGCTTGATCCATCAGTTACTGAGGGAGGTGTGTTAACATCTCCCACTGCATTATGAATTTGTTTTTATTTTGCTTTCCTTGATTTCTCTTTTTGCTTTATCTATTTTGAAGTTATTAAATACATATAAATGTAAGATTTATTCCATCTTACTGATGAATTAGACTTTTTAATCATTATGAAGTGACCCTGTTGTCTCTCATAATGCTTTTTTTTTTTTTTTTTTGGTCAAAGTCTAATTTGACTAAAATATATCATCTTTCTTTGCTTAGTATTTGGCAGATTTTTTCATCCTTTTAATCTTTCTGTATTATATTTTAGATACACCTCTATAATAGCTTATAGTTGGATTCATTTACCTTGTCTAACTTGGCAATCTTTTTCTTCTAATTTTTAAAAAATATTTATTTATTTATTTGGCTGCCCTGTGTCTTAGCTGCGCCATGGGGGTTTTTTTCCCCTGATCAGGGATCATATCTGGGGCCCCTCTGCAATGGCAACGTGGAGTCTTAGCCACTGGACCACCAGGGAAGTCCCAGAAATATTTTTCATCTAACTGAAGCATTTAGTCCATGCATATTTATTAAAATACTGATACATACACAGACACACACACACACATATATATCTATGTGTGTATATATGTAAATGTATATGTACTTATTAATTTGTATTTTTCATGCCTTTTCTTGATTTCTTTTTGTATTGTTTCTTGTTTTCTTGATTATTTTTTCTTATTCCATTTTTCTCCTTTACTAGTTTGCAAATTATACTTGTTTTTGCTATTCTTAGAGGTTATACTAGAAACTTTAATGTGCACATTTTGCCTGTTTGACATTAGCCAATATCTTTTCTCTTAAATAAAACAAGGACCTTAGAACTAATTCTAATCACTCCCCTTTTAGCTTATATATGACTGCTTTTATATATTTGAATTTTATCTTTTTTTAAGCTCACAAGACATTGTTAATATTATTTATACAATATTTGTTTTTACTGATACAGGTACCACTTTCTTTGCTCTGCAGTCCTTCTTGTCTTTAATTTCTTCCATCTGGAATCACTTTCTTTCTGCTTGCCAGTGGCAAATATAGTTTTGTTCATCTCATCATATCATTATTTTTTACTTATTCTTAAAATATCTTTTCACTTGTTTTAGAATTCTTGTCTGACAATCATTTTCCCTCAGCACATTAAAAATACAATTCTACTATCTTCCAACTGTTAAGAAATCACCTGTTTTGGTCTAATTGTCACTACTTTGAAAATAATCTCCTATTTAAGACTTCATCTTTGGCAATCTGCATTTTCACTATGATATGTCTACTTGTGGGTTTCTTTTGATTAATTCTTTTGAGGATTTACCAAGATTCTTGAATGCATGAATTGATGGATTTCTGGATGAATCTCATCCACTAACTATTCCAATATTACTTCTGTCTCATAATCTCTCTGCTCTCCTTCTGAAACCTCTGATTATCTGTATTTTGGACCATCTCAACCTATCCCCCATATCTTTTAACTACTGTTTCATATTTTCCATCTTTTTATTTCTCTATGCTGCACTTTAGAGAATTTCTTCAATTCTATCATCCAGTTATAATTTTATTGTGCCTGATATAGCCAATTGTGTCTAATCTTCTATTTAACACAACCATTGAATTTGTAGATTTAGTTAAGATATCTTAAATTTCTAGAAGGACATTCTAATTCTTGTTCAAATATACTTGATGCTTTTTCAGGGTATCTTGCTCACTGATCAAATTTTCAACTTTCTCTTCTACTCTTTCAGCATTTTAAACATGTCATTTTATACTATTTGTCTGATAATTCCAGTATCTAAAGACAACACAGACTTGTTTCCACCATCTGTTGTTTGGTGATTTTCAGCTAGAAGCTATTTGGGGCTTTCTCTGTGGGAATTCTTGAGACTTGGGGTGAAGGTGGGTTTTTCCAGGAGTATTTGCATTTGATTTGCCAGATTCTCACGGTGTTACCAGACTGGGACCACTCTAAATTAACTGCTGGACTGAAATTTTTCAGACCACCCAAGTAGTGTGAATTTGGGCTTCAAATGACATAGATATGCCTTACAGTTGTGAATTTGCAGGGGCTATTTTATTTCTCCTGAGAAGAGGGACGTTAAGATAGGCATTTTTCTTTTCAGTCTGTTGGGTGGTAGTGGTGCTTTTATCTGGTCCATTCATTCACTGAAGTCCCAATCTTATGCAAGAAAGGTCTTATCAGACTTCCCACCTTAGAGACAGCTTGAGTTTCTCTCAGCAGTGTGCTGGAACTGGCTCCTACCAACTCAGAAGAACCAAATACTTAGGAATTTGGAGTGTCAGTTCCTGGTACCATTGAGAGCTTGAAACTGGCTATGCTAGGAATATTTGCACCTTGGAAATCAGCAAACACTAAAAATAGGGTACTTTGTCTTGTTGGAGAGCCAGTTACTACTACAACACTGATTTCTCTCATATCACCCCATTCTATATGACCAAGTTCAAGTTTACTGAGTTAAGAAATAAAAATAATAAAGTGTCACTTGTGCAAAGTGAAAAAGCTGTAGGGATCTGCTGTACAAGATTGTGCTTATAGTTAACAGTATTGTACTGTACACTTAAATTTTGGTTAAGAGGGGGGACTTCCCTGGCGGTCCAGTGGTTAAGAACTCACCTTGCAATGCAGGACACATGGGTTTGGGAACTAAGATCCCATGTGCCTTGGAGTAACTAAGCCCAGGCACCACAGCTGCTGACCCTGTGGGCCACAGCTGGGGAGTCTACGAGCCACAGTGAAAGATCCCTCGTGACGCAACGAAGATTCCACATGTGCTGCCACTAAGATCCAACACAGCCAAATAAATAAATAAAATTTGTTAACAGCATAGATTTCATTATGTATATGGGAGAGGTTAAGTGGTCTCCACAGTATAAACAAACAAATACATTAAAAAATAGCTCAACTTACCTCTCTGGATTCTTGAGTTTTAGGGGCTGAGTATTCCTCATTTTCTTGCCAGCTCATCAGTGCATTAGAAGTTTTTCTTCTCTTTTATCCAGAATTGTTTGCAGAAGGAAGCTTATTTAGGGTATTTTGTCCATCTTTTTACTAGAAAATGAGGTGTTCTCAGTTTTTTAATCTAGAAATTTAGATTGCTGTGCTAAATCTGTAGTTCTTAACACTTTGGGGACATAGGCATTTAAAAAACTTGATAAAAATGACAGCCTAGAGACCCTCCCCCTAGGAAAATACACATGCAGGGGAAATGTATGTTTTTGCTCCCCTGAAACCATGCATGGCCCAAGATTAATAACCCACGGTGACATGAATGCACGCTGAGTTTCTTGCCAGAGCTCATTTTTTATGACCCCGCCATGCTCTCTGCTCTGGGTAGAGTTTCTGCGAGTCTTCTCTTGGCTAAGTATGAGTACAGACTCTTAGACTGGGGCTTCCAGGATCTCCAAGATCTCTTGGAGCAGGAACAACTGAGACTTACCAACAAAAATTTATACAGAGCTAAAGCAAAGGCAATATTCCCTCAGCCAGACCTCTCCACATATATTCATTCAATACATCTATTGAGTATTTCTTGGACCCTGTTCCAATCCACTTCTAAGTAACAAATCATCCCAAACTTATATGTAATAATAACAATAATGATCAGTTATTTAATAACAACAATCAGTTATTTTTTCATCTCTCATGGTTCCAGGAGTCACTGGGTTCAGCTAGGCAATTCTCACTCAGGGTTTCTCAGTCAGAGGCTGAGGCTGGAATCACCTCCTCTAAGCTTCCCTCAGTACATGTCTGCCAGTTGATATTGGGTATCGGCTAAGTTCTCAGTGGGGCTTTTTGCTGAAACACCTACCTGTGCCCTGTCTATGTGGCCTGGGCATCATCACAGCATGGCAGCTGTTTCTGAAAGGGAGCATCCAAAAAGAAATCAGGCCAGGAGGAAACCATACTACCTTTCATGACCAAGCCTTAGATGTCATACTGAATTTCTTCTGCCACATTCTGTTAACTAGAGGCAAGTCATTAGACCAGCCCATTTTTTTTTTTTAAGACCAGCCCATATTTAAAGGGAGGTCAACTGGACTCTATCTCTTGATGGGAAGAGTATCAAAAAATTTGCAGACATGTTTCAAAACTACCACATACTCCATTTGTGTGCCAAGCACTGTACAAGGCACTTGTGATAAGAGTGGTAAGTCATACAAACCCTCCCTTATGGTCTAGTGGTAGAGACAAACACTAATAAAATAATATTACAAATATGTACACAACTGTATACTCTGAGAGTACTATGGAAGATGAGTACGGGGAGCCATGAGAAATTTATTACACATTAGTATGACCTGGACCAGGGACTCAAGGATGAATTCCCTGAAGAAGAGACATTTGGGTTGAGATCCAAAGTATTAGTTGTTGCTAACTCCATGAAGTGAGTTGAAGAAGAACCTTCCAGGCAGAGAAAACCATAACCATGACCCTGCAACGTAGGCAAGGACCTGAGAGGCAGCCGGTGTCCTTGGAGGCAGACAGCAGAGGACGAAGGTGTGAGACAAGGCTGCAGAGGTGGGCTGAGACCAGGCCCCTAGACCTTGTAGGTAGGCAAGAATATTTGTCTTTGGCCTAAAGCTGCAGGAAGCTATTGAAGGGCCACTCACTGGGGCGTGACATGAACAGATTTGTAACATAAAGGTCACTTTGGCTACAGCATGGATGACCCCTGCCAGATGCTGAGTCAGGTCTGGAAGGGCTAGGAGATTCCTGTCCACAGTACATCCCCTCTCCGTAACAGTCTCCCACACACATGCTCAAGCTAAGAGCAGCCTAGGTCCTATGCACCCTATACTTGACATCCTCGGTCCCTCTTCCCAGGCATAGGGAGCTCTGCCAACTTTTATTACTTAATTAGTCACTCCTTTAGTCTGTCAATCAGCTGGTACAGTGGGTTGAATAATGGCCCCCAAAAGATATGTCCACAGGCTCATCTCCTTGTTTGGGGGAAGAAAAGATCTTTATGAATATAATTAAGCTAAAGATCTTGAGATGAGGAGATCATCCTCGATTTTCTGGGTGGGCTCTAAATCCTATGACACATGTCCCTAGAAGACTGAGGCAGAGGGAGATTTGACATCGACAGGAGAGGAGGAAGTACGTGACCATGGAGACAGAGACTAGAGTGATGAAGCGCAGGGCAAGGAACACCAACAGCGGCCAGAATCTGGAAGAGTGACAGAATGCATTGTCCCCTGGACCCTCCAGAAGGAATATGGCCCTGCTGATGCCTTGATTTCAGCCCAGGCATCTGATTTTGAACTGCTGGCCCCCCAGAACTGAGCTAATAAACTTTTAGTTGTTTAAAGCCACCAGTTTGTGGTAATTTGTCACAGCAGCCATAGGAAATTAATATGATTGGTAGTTCCCTAGTTGTTCCTTCCTGAGGAACTTTACCGGCTCCTTCAGGGAATCTCCAAGTGTTGGAATGCCCAAGGCTATTTTCAAGCTTCTTATTCGTTTATTCTCTCAGGGTGACTAATACTCCACTCAGACCCTTCTCTTGAAGTCTAGCCATCTTCACAGGTAGACAAGAAAGAGGACTCTGGTTCCATTCCCATCTCTACCCCCAAGTCTTCCTGACCAGGCAACCACAGCCACTCAGCACTCAAGTTGGAAATTTGGTAGCCATCCTGGATCTCTCCATTTCTCTCATATCTTATAAGTCTGTTAGTGCATTTGTATTTAGGTCTCAAAATATTTCTCAAATATGTCTGAAAAGTGATAGTTGCACAGTCGTGTCTGACTCTTTGCAACCCATGGCCTGTAGCCCAACAGGCTCCTCTGTCCACGGGATTTCCTAGAGCAAGAATACAGGAGTGGGTAGCCATTCCCTTCTCTAGGGGATCTTCTCGATCCAAGGACTGAACCCAGGTCTCCTGCGTCACAGGCAGAATCTTTACTGTCTGTGCCACCAGGGAAGCCCCTCCTCTTCACTTCCACTGTCACCAGTATCTCTCACCAGTACGGCTGTAACAGTCTCCTAAACACCCGCAGTTCCTACTCTTACCCACTCTCCCACCCCAGCCCCTTCTCCTCATAGCAGCCAGAATTAATTTTAAAAAATTAGATCAGGTTTCAGGTTTTTTGAGCAACTTTACTGAGGTATAGTTAACATACAATTACACATACAATTGGATACAATTGGAATATCCAATTTGATAAGTTTTGACATATTGGATACACCTGTGAAATTATCAGTAATCTTTATAACCTTGAGTTGGGCAGAGTTCTCAGATATGTTACAAATAGTGCTAACAATAAAAGAAAAAACAACAAACTAGACGATTAAAATTAACACTTGCTATCTAAAAGAAACCACTAGGAAAATGAAAAGATGGCCACCATTGGGAGAAAATATTTGTAAAATATATCCTACAGAGGACTTATATCTAGAATATACTTTTTAAAAACCTATTTTTAATAGATCTAGAATACACTAAGAAAGAATAGACCCAGAATACATGAAGAAAGAATTTGTATTAGAATATACTTAAAAATACAAATGGATAAAGAAGTTGTGGTACATATACACAATGGAATATTACTCAGCCATAGAAAGAAACACATTTGAGTCAGTTCTGATGAGGTGGATGAACCTAAAACCTATTATACAGAGTGAAGTGAGTCAGAAAGAGAAAGATAAATATCGTGTGCTAGTGCACATATATGAAATCTAGAAAAATGGTTCTGAAGAATATATTTACAGGGCATCAGTGGAGAAACAAACACAGAGAATAGACTTATGGACATGAAGAGAGGGGAGAAGATGAGATGTACGGAAAGAGTAACATGGAAACTTACATTACCATACGCAAAATAGATAGCCAAAGGGTATCTATGCTGCATAGCTCAGGAAACTCAAACGGGCTCTGTATCAGCCTAGAGGGGTGGGTTGGGGAGGGGGATGATAGGGAGGTTCAAAAGCGAGGGGATATATGTATACCCATGGCTGATTCACAGAGAAGGCAATGGCACCCCACTCCGGTACTCTTGCCTGGAAAATCCCATGGACGGAGGAGCCTGGTAGGCTGCAGTCCATGGGGTCGCCAAGAGTCGGACATGGCTGAGCGACTTCACTCTCACTTTTCACTTTTATGCATTGGAGAAGGAAATGGCAACCCACTCCAGTGTCCTTGCCTGGAGAATCCCAGGGATGGGGTCGCACAGAGTCGGACACGACTGAAGTGACTTAGCAGTAGTAGTATGGCTGATTCATGTTGAGGTTTGACAGAAAAAACAAAATTCTGTAAAGCAATTATCCTTCAATAAAAAAATAAAAAAAAAAACAAAGGAAAAAATATATGCAGCTCAGTAAGAAGGCACAAAAAAATATTTTATTTTTAAATGAGAAGGAGTTTTAAACAGACACTTCTCCAGAGAAGGTACACAAGCAGCAAATAAGAACATGAAAAGTGCTCCTTGGCTATTAGGGAAATGTAAATTAAAATACAGAGATACCACTACACATCCACTTTTAGGAAAGCTAAAATTAAAAGACTGACCTTACCAAGTGTTGGGGAGCATATGGCATCAGCTATATAAAACACACTATAATTCTCCTACTGATAGGAATGTAAAATTGTGTAAAAACTTTCAGTAACATTATGGTTCTTTCAATAAGAACAGACACTGTTGTCTCATGAAGGAAAGTACTCAGTCTTTAACCATTAACTATTATATGTTAGCCTTTAGTTTTTCATAGATTCCACATTGAGGGACTTCCCTTCTTTTCCTACTTTGCTGAGGGTTTTTTATCAAACATAAGTGCTGAATTTTGTCAAATCCTTTTCTTGCATCTATTGAGGTAAAGTTGTTTGTTTTTCCCTTTTTCAGTTTGCTAATATGGTGAATTACATCAATTGATTTTCAAATGTTTCTTCAAGTTGGCATTTCTGGGTTTACCCCCCTTGGTCATGATGAATTATTCTTTTATACATTGCTGGGTTTACTTTGCTAGAATTTTTATTAAGTTTTTGCATTTATGATCATGTCTGGTTTTGGTATCAGAGTAATGCTAGTCTCTGAATTAGTTAAGAACTATTCCTTCCTTTTCAATTTTCTGAAGGATTTTATAAAAATTGGTAATTTTTCCTTATGTTTGGGAGAATTCACCAGTAAAGGCATCCAGATCTGAAGTTTTCTTTGTGGGAATATTTTAAACGACAAATTCAATTTCTTTAGTGGATAGAGTGTTATCCAGGTTATCTGTTTTTTTCTCTTCTACCTCAGAACCAGCATTAGGTGCTATTTATCTATTAATTGGCCATGTGGCATGTGGGATCTTAGTTCCCCAACCAAGGATCAAACCCATGCCCCTACATTGGAAGCACGGAGTCCTAACCACTGAACCACTAGGGAAGTCCCTATGTATTTCTTCTTGAGTATGTGTCACACTTTCGCTTAAAGTCCTCAGGCCTTCCCCTCACACCTAACTCCTTCCTGTGGCTTACAAGGCCTGTCTGGTCTGCTCTGGCCTCCTCTGCAACCTTAGCTTTATGCCGCCCTCTGCTCACTCGCCACGTTCCGTCAAATCAGTCTTATTATTCCAGGGTGACACCAAGCTCTTCCCTGTCTCAAGGCCTCAGCATTGCTTTCACTCTATCTGGAAAGTTCTTCCACAGGCTCGCTGAATGTTTCCTTTTTTTCCCCCTCATTCTCATTCCCCAATTCTCAGATTATGCATCTGGGAGGTCTTCCCTGACCATTATATCCAGGGTAGGGCCTGATGGCTACTCTCTCCTATAGAATCCTATTTATTTTCTTCATAATACATACATATATCACACCCTTGTGACTTCCCTAGTGGTCCACTGGTTAAGACTCTGCACTTTCAGTGTAGGGGGTGGAGGTTCAATCCCTGGTTGGGGAACTAAGATCCCACATGCTGCATGGTATGGCCAAAAATTTCTTTTTAAAATTTTAAAAATTAAAAACAAACAAAAATACACACACACACACACATCACTCTGTCATTGTTTTATTTGCTGTCAGCTCCCTAAGAGTAGGAATCTTGTCTGTCTTGTTCACTACTGTATCCCCTGCACCCAGCATAACAGTGGGTACAAGAAAGGTGCTCAATTACTATTTGTTGAATACATAGATTTATTGGTCAGTCAGGCTGCGCATCAAGCAGGCAGTGAGTCTTCTGGGAGCTGGCCAGTCAGCGTTTCTCGATCAGCCTGCGGTGAGTCAGGTGGGCTTTGAGCGGGCCGGTTGCTCTGTGGGGTAGGGCTGTGTGACTGATGAGTCCCCTGTAAGGTCAGGATTCTGGGGGACACAAAGAAATGAAAAGCTGAGGCTCACTGCCAAGAAGCTGCTGGCCGCCTGTCTACTTGGAGGCTCATGGCTCCCCACCACCCAGCCGGGAGGGGAAGTGAGGATGGCACAGGGTGACCAGGGAGAAGGTTGCAGAGCATGACCCAGCCTCTGGCAGCTGCTCCTCAACAACTGCTGCAGGGCTCCCAAACGCCATAACAGCCTCACCTGGCGACTGCTGTGCTTAGCAAGAGCCTGTTCAGGAGACACAGAGAGAGTTTTGTGGCTTCTTCCCCACCCCACCTCCCCTGAATTGGGCTCTCTGCTCATGGAAACTCCCCCAGTGGACCTGGCTGTCTGGCCCCAGGAGACAGGCAGTGGTGCGTGCCGCCAAAGCCTGCTGTCCACAGGGGCAGGACACGGGCCTGTACTTCCAGAGGCCACTCCTTGCAACCGAACCCAACCTAGGTGCCTCTCTCCATAGACCAAAGGAGACCCCGCTCTCTGGTTGAGGAAGGGGCCTTGCATGGAAGCAAGGGACTGCACAATGAATCCCAAATTTCCCAGGAACACCCCCGGCTGTGAGATCATGGATGTGGCTGGAATCCCATCACAGACGACCATGTGTAGGAGGGTGTCAGAACTGCCTGCATGAGAAGCAGCTGTTCGCGATAACTGGACAGCCGTACTGAGACCGCTGGCGCTCACTGGGCCTTCGACCTACTCACTGACAAACTGCATGCCCAGGAGGCCCTCCTCGGGTGACCTCACCCTCCTCGCACACCGGTGAGGGAAATGAGCTCAGGATGGCCACCAGAGGCGGTCTGTTTACTTACAGAGACCCTGGCCGTCAGCAGCTCTTTAACCAGACATTCCCTGCCCTAGCCAGCATGAAGCAGAAATTTCCTTAAACACATGATTTTGGGCTCAACCCACTTGTGCCCTTGTTTTCATTTTTTTTTTTTTAAGAGGAAAATTTCCAGTTCTGGCTCCAAATAGAGCAGCCCAGTGATGATGGGGGGATAACAAAATAACTCCCAGAAGGACTTTTGCAGTTTAAGTTGCTCCTACCTGTCCAGTCACCTCTGGAGCTGAGAGATCATCAAACCAGTTCTCCATCACCCATGTGTGTGTGTAGAAGGGTGGGTCAGAGGGGTGCCCAGGATGATCTCAAGGGCAGACCCTCTCCTTGAGGGCCTCCCTCAGCACCTCAGCTACCCTGAGCTCATACTCAGCGCATTTCTCATTTCAGAATCCCTGGCTAGGCCCTGGACCCCTCCCTCATTCCCTCCAGGTCAGGGATATTTCCGGAGAGTCCAAGAGCTGCCAGTTTTCACAGGCTCCAGGGGATTCCCAAGATGGCCACTCCCACCAGCCCTGGCTGAGAGACGCCGTCACCTGCCTCTCCCAACCCCCTCCGTGTCATTCCTGCTGGAACTTAGCCATTCTGGAAGACTTGGGGGAACAGGAGTTATGGAGGTCTCCTCAGTCTCCACAGTGCTCCCGGATCCTAAGGCCACATGCGCAGGAGCAGAGTGATGCCCTCAATCAAGGAGCATCAATCATGGAAGACAGGTGCCCGCCGCCTAGCTGGGGCTGCCCACTACTGGGGCTGGTGTCAGACAGGCCCAGACATGTCGGGCGGCCCGAGGCCTTCCCTGACCCAGCTCCTCCCTGTGGCCTGACCCTACTTAGCTCAGCTTCCTGCAGCACCAGGGATGGGCTCGGGGCAGAATCGGGTCAGAAAAGAGCGTTGGATCTGTGTTCCATGGTGCTTTTCGTAAAAACTAAGAAAATGTCAAAGATCCAAGTCAGAGAATGGAGTGGAGGGAGAGGCTCACACACATATGAGTTGGCAGCCTCCCAGAAGGCACTGAAGGGCCAGACTGTCTCATCCAACTGTGCCCCCTCAAGCAACATAGCGCCTGAGCTCCCCAAACAGGAGGTTCCAATTATCTCAATTAGACATGTCTACCAACCCAGAATTTATAAGGTAAGAAAGCTGGAAAGACCCTACATGAGGACAGAAGCTAATGTCTATTGAACATCTACTGTGAGCCTGGCATGACGCTCCACCCTCTACGCATGTTTATCCTGTTCAGTCATCACCGCCACCCTGAGGGGGAGTAACAATTCAGGAGGCACAGCGCAGATGGCAAAGCTGGGATTCAAACCTGGTTCTGTATGAACCCAGACAGTCTACAACGAAGCACTCCCAATTTGAACTTCTAGAAAGTAATTAACTCAGGAAATCAATCCCACTCCTTCCGTAAACCAAGTAAGGCTTGTGAATTAAAGACGTGGTAACCCAACCTCGCCACTCCAACAGATGAGGGAACTGAGGCCAGATCACAGAGCAGGTCCAAGCTGAGCACAGGATTGAGACTCGGACTCAGTGTTCCTCCCACAACCCCAGCCTGTCTCACAGTCCTAAGCCCTCACTAAGGCAGGTGAGGGAAGAAGGGGAGAAAAGCTGTGGGTTCTGCCCTCTGGAAGACACAACAAAGATGAACAGGAAAATACATCCATGGCCATGCACAGCCAAGCACACAGGCAGACACACAGAGACACCGTTCTATGAGAAAACAAGCAGGAAGGGTCCTGACTCCAGGTCTACCTTTTAGATGGCCACATTCTGGCTCTATTCTGACCCCCACGATCCCACACAGTGACAAGTCCCTGGGGTCAAGAGGATGGGCCGACCCGGAACCCAGGCCCCACTGCTAGACTACAAACCAGGTCTGTGAGACTGCATTAGTTCCAGCTCAGAGCCATATGGTAGACTTTGGCAGTGGTGTGGGCACCCCTAGGCACAAAGGGTGGCCAAGGGGGATACACACGGAGTCTGGACACATGTGAAGAATTACGCATGCCTGTGAGCTACAGGATGAAGCCAGGATGGGGAAGGAGAGGCTGGGCCACTCGCTCTGTGTTGCTGAGTTTCAGCACAAAACTCAGGAGTTGGGAATTCCAAATCAAACCCAGCCCTCCAGTTATTAGGAGTCTTTCATTTAGCTGCTTGCTGTTTTGACTTAGAACATTTAAATATTTAGACATAAACATAAGCCTTCATTTGTATACTTCCCCGGGGCCTTTCAAATGTTAGGACCTGAGCTAGACACCTCTCTAAATCCCCTGTGCCAGCATAGGGCCAGTCACAATGCAAGCACTTGGAAGATGTCTGTTAGTAAATGAGCAAATCACTTTATGAATGAATTGAAGACTGAGTGAATGAATGCTTCTGCACAAAAGTAAACAGACAAGCATCCAGCTTTCAGAGACTCACCAACATATCAGTGACAAATCTATGCCCTTGCTCTCAAAGACGCATATGCCTCAACTTAATACATCAACAAAAACAAGTGCATGTTTTTACAAAACTAACCTAAATGCTCACATGTGTACTCCCACCAGGCATAGATCATTTATGCAAAGACACAGAGGCCTAAACTTTCCCTCAAAGATACCCCCACACACATGAGCTTACACAGAGATGTGGATGTATAAACGTGCACACAAACACAGAAGCACACAATTTCCCCCTGAGGAATTCAATTCCGACTGGAAATGCAGCTGCCTACACATACAAATGTGGAACTGTCACATAAATCCACAGATACACGCAGCTAGACAAAGATAAAAGAAGGCCAAGACAGACTGAAAGTTAGACAGCCGTCCACAGAGACCCCCAGGCTACCCTGGGCTCCCACACTGTCTGCAGCCAGAGGGGGCTCCTAGAGGAATTCTCTCTGCAGACAGGCTGAGGTATTCTCTCTCCTCCCCCGCAGTCCCAGGCCAGAGCCCTAAAGCAGAAAAGCAGATGGTGTGTGCTGGCCAGGGCATCCCCTTCCCAAGTAATCTGCCCTCTGGCCCTGGCCACCTCCTATACCCTGGCCAAGCCTCAACTGGGCGCTGGATCCTGGACGTGGCAGAGCCCCACTCAGGTCCTGCTGCCCCAGCTCCACTCCCAACAGGATGATTTAGGAGGGGCGGGTGAACAGTGCTTTTCCAGAGACCTTGCTTCCTCAGGAAATGGCTCAGCCGCAAGACTGATCTCCAAAACAGGCGTAGGATGAAAACACCTCTGCTCCTCTCCAAAAACATGGGCCACCCCTCTCACCCAGAGCCCCTCACGTCATTCTAGCCACAACATCCCAAGGTAGTAGACAGCAAAAAAATAAAAAGGCCTGGGGTCTAGCCTTGCTTCTGCACTGACTCACGATGTCCACCTCTGTAAAACAAGCCTTAGAGGTGTGATGCCTTCAGATCTACCTAGAATGATGTGGGAGCTTCAAATTCCACAGGCAGCTTTCTGGGCAAGGGTGAAGGGGCTCCAAACCTAAGGACAGTGGCCTTGTCTTGACCTTGTCTGGTCACAAGAGTCATTACTACAAATAAAGAGCTTGTGCCAAGAGTGGCTGAGGTGCTTGGCAGGGGGGCGAAACGGGGACTCAGGCAGAGGAGTGTGCTGTGCAGTCTGAACACAGATGGCCACCTCCCCTCTCCCTTCCAGCTACTCACCAGGCCCCCCGGGCCTCTGCTGGAGGTGGACGCAGGGCTGCAGCCCCACCCGGCCAAGCAGGCTGGGAGACAGGATGCTGCTCAGCACAGCTGGCTGGACAGGGGAGACTGTTTATTCTCTGATGTCGAGAACATCTCAGACAGTCAGGGGGATTTGGCTGCTGGCAGCCCCTGGATGCAAGGTTTAGAAGAAGTCAGTTGAATCAGAGCAGGCTGATGGCCCAATCTCTGAGCAGGCAGTGGGGGTGGAAAGCAGAGGCCGTCCCTCCGTGCCCCACATGCAGGGCCACGTGCCCCTCAGAGCTCACCTACTGGGTCTGCAATGATGGGGCTGGAAAGGTGAATGAAGCTGAGCCCGAAGCTCTCATTAATAGTGTGGGTGTCAGGGAGACCTCCCCTGTGCCCATTTCCAGCATCCAGGTGCACCTGCTTATGAGACATGGCAGAGCTAACGGTCTTTGCCTGGGAAGTGAGCTCCCTTGGCACACCTTGATCCTTGTGCTGCCCACTCCAGCCTCCTACCCCATCAGCCCAGATCCCTTTTGCTCAGGCAGCTCCTCTAGCTGCGGCCTCGCATTTACCTGTCTTATTATTTCAGCTCTAAAGTCAGCTTTGGCTCTGCCTCTTTCGGGCTTTTTCACCTTGGGCAGTCACCTCTCCAAGCCTCTTTCTTCTCCTGTAAAATAAAGGCAATAGTATCTGCCTTGAAAGGACACTGTGAAGATCAAATAATTCTTTTGATATGCCCATCATGCAGGAGGCACTTGATAAATGGTTGTGCCTTTCTCCCTCATTCCTTCTATTGCTACAGAGTCAACCTTTGGTTCTCTGGAGGGCCAAGGTGCGCCAGTATAATTTATAACCCGGAGCCCTGGTCTCATCTCCCCTCTGCTCCTCACAGACCTCAGAATACTCTGGGGTTCCCTAGGCCGGAAGACTTTCTGGAAAAGTGCAAGATGACCCAAGGAAACACCCTGATGCTAAGGCTGCAGAATACCCCAGAATATGGTGTTTTGTATGTGTGTTGCCCAATTCTCATTTTGCACTGGTTTGAGTGCCTTGTGGGTATAGTCCAGGGGTGCGGACTGTCAAAATTCAACAATTCAGACTCATATATCTGAAAACCACATCTTTATATATTCAATAAAAGGTTTACACCAAAAATAACGGAGCACCGGAGATGACAATGGGTATAAGTTACGGACTCCGTCCTTGTATTCTCCACAAGGCCCAATTTAAACTCTGTTAAATAAAGAGGAATTAATTGGTCATTTGAGCTACCAGGGCTTCCCTCGTAGCTCGGTCGGTAAAGAATCTGTCTGCAGTGCAGGAAACCCAGGTTTGATTCCTGTGTTGGGAAGATCCCCTGGAGAAGGAAATCACTACCCACTCCAGTATTCTTGCCTGGAGAATCCCATGGAGAGAGGAGCCTGGCAGGCTACAGTCCATGGGGTCGCAAAGAGTGAGACACGACTTAGCAACTAAACCACCACATTGGTCTTAAGTGAAAAATCCAGCTCCAGGCATAACTGCATTCAGTACTCAAACATCATCATCGTGACCCTGCTCCTCTTCCCCTCTTGGCTTTGCTTTCCAGCTGTGTTGGCATCAGCCTGAGGCCTCCCAAAGCAGCAAGATGGCAGCAGGAGGAATACAAGCCTCTTTCCTAGCAGTTCGAGAAAAAAAATCTCCTTGGAGAGTCTGATTGGGTCACATGCCCATGTCTGAACCAATCACGAGGCAGAGGTGTGGGGCTGAAACTCACTGATTGGCTCGGGCCTCAGCCACTGCTCCACCCCTAAAGTGTGTGGATGGGAGGGGTCTTCAGCTTTACCAAAATCCAGCGAGAATGGAAAGAAACTGGTTCCCCACCGGGAAGGTGGATTCGGTACCAGGAGAGTGATATGGACCACAGGGGACAAGAAGAGATATCAAACCAAAGAAATAAGTGGGTCAGAAACTAAGATGATAAATGCTTTTCAAGCATACTTAAACCCTCTAAAAATATTATTGATGTTCTAGTTTTAAATCCCTACAGACCTCTGACAGGCAATGTGTTATGGACCTCTTTGGGATAGCCTGGACATGCTTGAGAACAGTAAGAACACCTTTAAATGGTATGCAGTCCATACTTGCCAGGAATTCGGACCAGCCTTGCCTCCTTCCTTCCCCACCAGCAGACAGTTTGACTGAAGTGACCAGGGTTGCCAGGGCAGAAGGGCCTGTCAGCACAGCAGGCTGATTTCACTGGGCCAAAGGGGGTTAAGTTATCAAGTAAGTCTGACTCCAGTGGCCTCAGCCCTCTCCCCCTACCTCCTCACATGGTCAAAACTCCACTCACCCTTGAACTTCCAGCGATTTCTCTCTCACCATTCCCCAGCCCCTTCTCAACTCTTACTAAAACCTGTTCTTAGGAAAGGCTTCCTTTTCAGTCATTTGCACTTGTGTATGAATAAACATCAAATCAATAATTTAATCCCTTAGGACCATTTGCATTTTGAGTCTGAGCCTTTAAATATGAAACTTTTAAAAGACTCTGTCCTCTCCACCCCAAACTACTCCCAAAAGGTATTCTTGGTGACAGAGAATGAGACTCTGAAATCAATCGAAAAATGTCCACAACATTCTCTGAAACCCTCATCCATCTGTACTGGCTTACCAATCAATTTTTTCTTGTCTGACCTCAATCATCTTTGCTGACATTACCCTCTACTCTGGCAAAGAAATTTCGTACATCCTTTCATCCATTTATTCAGTCAACAAGCTTTTCTTAAGCTTCCACCATATCTTAGATACTTGGGTTTACACAGATGACCTGGGCCCTGCCCTCAAAGAGCTTGCAGTTAAATTTTACTGCAGGAAACATCACTTTCACCACCAGATTTTTAATGCAAGCAAAGACTCGCCCAGTGGTTGGTATACAGTAGGTACTCAGTAAATGCTTCTTCCCCTTTTCAGGGCTGTGCTATGTGGGCACTGCAGTGGAATACTGGAAATTTTCTAAAAACTCTTTCCAAGTGGATAAGAGTGCCAACAGGAGTGGGTGGAGATGGTGGTTTCTATCTTACTTCAGAATATTATGATTTATTTTGGATGTTCCAAATGTCAGGTTGGAGATTCATGCGAAGGAGAGGGGCTTATTCTAACCAGATCAGAGCTAGAGGCAGCCCAGGACACTGTCTCCATGGTGCATGGCCCCAGACAGTTTGGAAATAAACAGAAACCCATCCAGAGGTGAGAGACTGACAAAAGCAAAAACAAACAAAGGCCAAGAGATGGAAAACTCTCTTAGTGGGGCAGGGTGGAGGGGACGGGAGGGGAGGGCTGTGGAAGGGGATTAGGGAGAGGTTTGGTCCTGGTTTTTTCTAGGGAGCTAGATCCAGCCCCACCCCACCCCCTACCAAGAATCACCATGGCAATGAGGAGGGTGAGTCTGGCTGATTCCAAGTCGGGACAAACTTCCAGGGCTTAGCAGCAGGAATGGGCTCAGATGGATAAGTTCTAAAGAAAAAGATCTGAATTGGGCTTTTAAAATTACATCTTCCCACCCACTACTGGTTTTGCAGGCAATCGGTGTTTTACAAAATAGAAACAAGAATGGGCCACATCCCTCCTCCACATCTCTCTCACATACACCTGTACACTTATCCAAAAGCCCAGAGTAAAATCCTTCCTTTTGTGGTGGAAAGTGACAGCTCATGGGATCCTTGGCACTTCTCAGAAGCAGGGACCTAGCCAGTGAAAAGTCCACTTGCCACCTCCCATAACTGTCCCCTTCACCCTGGCCCTGGCAGTGGCATTAGTGACAGAGGCTAATGAGGTTGCTTTGACAAGACCAAGGCAGCTCCAAATGAAGCACCATCTGGTCTCGTCTGCCATCAGCTGCCCGGTGGAGCTCTTGGCCCTTAGGGGCTTCCTCCTCTATGAAAGTGTCTGCAGCAGGAGCCCCCTGAACTCTCAACTCCCAGGAGCCAATTCTGCCCTGTCCTGACCTTGTTGGCCTAATGGGTCTGCCTTAGATGTGGAGTTGGTGCTAAACAGAATTGAGACTAGGGTTTGCTTCCTTCCTGCCTCTCTATCCCCAGGCACCCAGGGATCTCACACTACCCCCCAGGACCCCACACTATCCCGTGACCCTCGTCCAGAGTTGGTTCAACCACCAGGCATAGTAGGCATAGGGCCTAGAGTCCATATCACAAAAAGGATTTAATTCCCTTTAAAAGTGGAAAAGGGACTTCCTTGATAGTCCAGTGGCTAAGACTCTGCAGTCCCAATGCGGGGGTCCTGAGTTCAATCCCTGGTCAGGGAACTAGATCCCACATGCAGAAACTAAGACCCAGTACAGCCAATTAAAGAAACAGTAGAAGGCGGGGGGGCGGGGGGGTGGGATGAGCTTTTAAATGGAGGAAGACATTTTAGTATATAATAGTAATACATTCATCTTTATACCAACACAGTCCTAAAGTATAATTTTAGATATTTTTTAGATAAAGGGGCCCATGAAGGCAAAAGTGCCCAGGGCTCATGAAAGTCATAAAGTGGCCCTGTCCTGTCCTAGTCTTCCCTCATGTCTATTCCAACCCTCCAGGCTCCAGCAATTTCCTTCCCTCATATAGGAACATATCTGTCCCTGGAGCCCGTTGGCTTGGAGGCTCCTGGAGGTCAGGACCGTTCTTCAACCATCCTCATGTCCCCATCATAAGCCCAGTGCCTGTCCCAGAGTCACATCAGGTATTGTACAACCTTTTTTTTCTGGAAGGTGGAAAAGAACAGAAACCTCAGGAAAAGGCGGGTTAGTTTTTAAATAAGTATTGTCTGACAACCCCTGGAAACTGTGCTCTTGTCAGATCTGTATAGTCAGACTTGGTTCACATCCCCTGTGCTGCACTCTACTGAAACTGCTCCGGCCAAGTTCACCAATGATCCCCAACTCAGTAAATCCAATAAATACTTCTCTGGTATAATCTCAACTGTCTGGCAGCATTTGACACTGCTCACCAAGACTTCCTTTTCACTTCTGTGACACTTCACTGTTCCAATGTCCCTGGACATTAGTGCTCTACTTTGCATGTTCCTCCTTATAATCTCCTCTGCTGGGCCACTGAAAACAAATAACAATAATAGCAGCAGCTGAAACATATCAGTTACTTGCTCTACTGTAACTGTCAAATTCTTTTAATCCTCAAAATAATCCTAAATCCATTCTCCAACTACCAGCTAAAGTAATTTTTCTGCAAACCAATTCTGATCATGTCATTTCCTTGCTTAAAATCTAATGGCTTTCCCCAGCCCACAGCTTTTAAGGTCTTTCATGATCTGGCCCCTGCCTATCTCTCCAGCCCCACTTCTCACCATAGCCTCCTCCTTTATGACCCACTCCTGCTTTTAGCTTCTCCAGCAAAAACTCCATGTCTCTGCATGTGCTATCACACTGCCTGAAACACTTTTCCTCCACCTCTTAGCCTAACACTGATGGCTTTTTCAGGAGTCAGTGAACATCCCCTTTCCTGGGAGCCCAGGGGGGCTGTATAGCATGGCGCTTACGAGACTGACAGTGAAGCCAGGTTCCACCCTCAGCTCTGCCACTTCCTAGCCATGTAACTTTGGGCAAGCTAGTCAACATTCTGGGACTTCACTTTCTTATCTGTTGTGAGGATTAAAGAAATCAGTACATGAGAGGTGCCTTGTAGGCTCCAGGGTGACCCCAGACCATGTTAAGATACCTTGCCAACTGTTTTCCAGAACTCCTTTATAATATCCTATAATGCCGACTTCACTCCTGAGAATGTCTGTTGGTCTGTCTACCTCGCTAGACTGTCAGTTCCATGAGGGCAGGGGTAGTTGGACCTGATGCTGCTCCTATTTCTAGTGCCTGGTACACAGCAGGTGCTCATATTTGCTAAATCAATGACTATAAATGTAATGCCTATGGATATCCTAGAGATATATACTCTCCAGAAAATGGACACCTCGAACATGGAAGGAAAGAGAGGATGAAATTTTTCACAATGATGAATACACAGCAGCCTCACATTGAGGCTGAAAGCAGTCACAAAGGCAACTTGGAAATTAGAAAAATATCTTTATTATTTCTGAAATGTTCCAATATTCAATGTAGAAACCATGATAGTGGCTTTTTCACAACTTCACAAATTATAGAAAAATGACTTTCCATCTTCTTTACAGAAATCTCCCCCCAAAATCAGGGCTCCGTGATGGCTGGGCCTGGCGGGAAGGAGGGGCAGAGAGTAGAGCAGGTAGAACCAGTGCTCTCGGAGCAGTCCGAGGCTCTTCCTGCGCATTTAAAGCTCAGGCCAAGTCCCAGAGACCTGCGGGCCCTGGGAGGGAGGCGTGGCCCCCCCCACACCTGCGGCACACTGAGGCCAGCCTCTGCTTCAAAGGCCGGCCACCCCCAGAAGGCCTGCAGTGGGGCACTTGCGGCTGACGGGCCACGATCAAGGCAGCTTCGTGAGAACGAGAGCAGGAGGCAGGCCTGCAGCTCAAATCCTTTTTCTCTAAAGCACGGCCAGGAAAGAGGCTGTGGTCACCGGCCAAATGGGGCTCTAGGTTTAGAAATTTCCCCTTTTAGCTCACAAAAACAAATTGTCAAACAGTTATTTAAAAAAAAAAAAATCAGAAAACAAACATTTGGTTCCATTTAGGCTGTAATCAGCAATTGGTAATTTTTAGAAAAAGACGACTTGAGTTGCTCATCGTTTTTATCAGGTCTCTGACTCCTTCCTTTCTCATCCACGGTTGGGTGGAGGGGTTACAGCTGTAGCAGAGGACTGTTTGTTGATGTGAGAAAACTGTGAAGAGTGTTTTGCACTCGCATACAAAGGCTGATGGAATTCAAAATGATCCCACCGAGTTTTATGAGAAACAGGACTGTTCCTCTTGGGTGTCTCAAGTCAAAACAAGGCAACTGCCTAGTGATTTATAGTCCCCACTACACATTTTCTGCCTTCCAAGAAGGCGTTAAGAGAAGGGCCGATGTCCACCAGAAGCAATTGTAAACACCCCACAGACAGCCTGGACACGTTGTTTTCAAATGCAGCAGGACTTTCTCCTTTGGCCCTGGCAAAAAAGCCAACTCCCTCAGACTGTTTAGGAAGGAACAGACAGGAAACCTCCCCCAAAAGCTAAGAGGGGCCAGTGCCCTCCGTCGACAAGAGTGGCGGAGAGCATCGTCAAAGGCAATTGATACATTTATGGCATATGAAAATTGTCCTGTGGTCCCCAAGTGGCCCCCAGGCTCGACCTGGCTGGATGGGGGGCACAGGAGGTACAGAACGAGTTATCATAAGGCACGGGATCGAGGTGGCCCCCACACCAGGCCCAGAAAGATTATCTCTTCGCACGATTCCAAAAGTGTTGGAAAGCTGAGGAGTTGATGACACTCACTGTGAGCAGCAGCAGCAGATACAGGGTGATCATGACCATAAACCAGTGGCTGGAGACCCAGGAGAGCTGGCTGGAAGCCCTGCTTCAGGGGGGTGGGGGGGAGAGATGTTGGAACAAAGAGAAAAATATTTTTTTAAAGGGTATGCAACGACTTCTGGCTCAGAGAAGATGAAATGATGAATTTCGTCCTCTGAGTGAGCCATGAAATGAAGCTTCATGCGTGCTCCTTCGCTCAAAAAATCTGGAGCTGTTTGCCCTGGCGCTGACATGCCTTTCACCAGAACATTTTCTAAATGTACAAAGACAGCTATGCAATGAGCTCATCCTGATCTTTTCTTTTATAGCTCCTCTTGTACCTTTTATAACCAGTCTTTTCTTAAGCAAGACCATGGTATCTAGACAGATGATCTCGCTAAGGCAGATGACCAGATGGCGGCAGGTGGCAGGGTATTTAGCACAAGGCTTTTCACTTTCAGACCTGCACAGATATCACTCTGAGCAGGGGAAATCCTCTCTGACCCACTGGGAGATGATCTAAGCCAGCCAAATGTGCATTGCAGAGACACTGCAGGAAGGAGTGGGAAAGGAATGGAATTTTCAAGTAGAAAAAGCCAGATGATTTGAAACCACAAAATACTGTCCCCCAAACTTAGGAACCCTGTACATATTTCCCAGATTTAAGGGGAGACGATTTTACTAGTTTATTGAATCCTGAAGCATAGAAGCCACTGACAAGCAGGAGTTAGGAGTATTAACAAAAACCCTTTCCCTGTCTAACCTGCTCACCTGTTGCTTATCCCCATGAGAAACTCTATCATGGTAAAGTCTAAGCTCCCAACAATGCA
Organism: Cervus elaphus; assembly: GCF_910594005.1. Classification (NCBI taxonomy): domain Eukaryota; kingdom Metazoa; phylum Chordata; class Mammalia; order Artiodactyla; family Cervidae; genus Cervus; species Cervus elaphus. The sequence continues at coordinate 87,804,967 of NC_057826.1, read as the reverse complement.
ACAAAATCTCAAAGTGACCCCCAACCCCAGAGAGCCCTGCCAAACCCCCAAATACACACTGCTGGAACAGCGTGAGGAATCCACCACTCTCAGATTCTTACGGGCTAGAATGGCCTCATCTGCTATTGGATTCAACACTCTAATTTTAGAGATAAAGATGAAGCATCTCAGGTCCAGAAAGGAGCAGGTGGTGGTTTGACAGTCACTGTGGAAAGTGACTGAGCCAGACGGCAAAGAATCAGAATTCCAGCCCAATCCTGGCCCCACCCTACCTCTCAGCTCAGCCCAATCAGTGGATTTCAGCCTGTGATCAGAGCCTAGGTGGCTAAGCAGCTTCACGTCTCAGCTTCATTCAGTCCCTCAAGTCATTTGTGTTAACAAAGCGATTCCTCGCCAGGACCACATTTTATTCAACCTGTGTTCCTCACTCCTTACCCCTTACGTGAAGCAGAGAGCTTTCTATATCTCATACACAGCTGTGGTGTAGGCTGAGGGAGAGGGGCCGCTGACAACCAGGAACCCACTCCCAGGAATGCAGCCCTTGGCTGTCCTCCTGGACTTCGTGCAGCAGCCGTCCTTCTCACCTGCTGGGCTGCTTCTGTGAATACACCAGCAGGTACTTCACGCGCAAGAGCTGGTTATTGGTGACCACAAAGTACTTTGGAGGGACATCACCCCCTTCACTGTGCTTGATTCTCGCTCTCCTGCGATCTATCTCCTTGGAATCTGAATAAGGAGAAAAAGCACAACTTTACAGGGGGAAATGCAACAACAAAAGCAAACAATGAATAGAAACAAGTCAAGCCTCCTGGTCCTGAGGTGGAGAGGCCCCGGCAGGCACAGGAATGGCCTGTCTATATACGGGAAGCGGGACTAAAAAACAGGAGAGTCTGACAGACAGATCACCAGGAAGAGCAAAAAGGGAACAGGAAAATAAAAATGATACAAGAGGGTGAAAAAGAAAAAGACCGAGCAAGGAAAGCAGAGGGAAGCAGCAGACTGATGGCCACAACAAAAAAATCATCTGGGACTAGCAACAGGACTTGATCTGAATCAAGTCTTTTAACAGACATTTTAAATTAACCCTTCTGGATTCGAGCTTCCTAGAACACTCATCTTCCATCCTTCGAACCATGACTTGTTTTTTTTAAAAAAAAAACCTTTCCTTTTAGGAACATGAAAAAGGTTTATGAAAAGAACCAAAAAAAAACAAAAAAACAAAAAAACAACCACCAAAAAAACCCCACAACAGGCCGAAGCTTCGTGACGGCAGACATTACAAGGTTTTGTCCTGATGTTTAATGTCACGGTGTGCAGACTTCCTAAGAATTATACAAGCAAATACTTATGCTGTCTGGTTTGTGAGAGTGGCGTCAGACCTGGGCCCGTTCCTCAGGATTCCAGTTGTTTTACATTAGGGGCCAGGAACAGACAGTGTTCTCGATTCTCCTTTTCTCAGTGGAACCAACAGGCCAGCTCTGGAGTCTAGAATGACAGTTGTGTGACTTCTCTGCCTTTCAGGACAAAACAGCAGACGGCAGAGCTTTACGGGACAGATCCAGAGAGCCCACTGGTCTGAGAGCTTTAAGGGAGATCCAGAGAGGCCACCGAGGGGCCCACTGGTCATCTGCTCGCTGGGGAGCCCAGGATTTACCCCCATGGCCTCAGCCGCCCCTGGCATCCTCCCGGGGCTCCAGCACACAGCAGAGCAGCCTGGAGGAACAGGCTGAGACGCATCGTCAGCTTCAGTTTAGCAAATGTTTACTGGATGTCAAGTGCGTACCAGGCTCCCTGCTGACACTAGGTGCCCAAGAGTGAGTGAGACCCAGGTTCTGCCTTCAAGGAGCCAGTGCTCTGGCCTCGCACGCTCATTTTCATCTTCTCTATCCCAAAGCTTTCCCTGAGCACTTGGACCCACCGTGACTGCCCCCTGCCCCCGAGCTGTCCCGTGGACCTCATCAGCACCCTCAGCTGGCACTCCTGACCTACTGCCTTGTAGTAGGTGATATCCTTTCCACTTGTGTTCAGTCCTTAAGGAGACGGCTCTATCCTACACTGCTCTGCACCCAGCCCATCCCCTGCCATGCAATGGGTGTTCCACCCAACAGCTGGGCCAAAGGCAAGAGCCTTTGACACCCAGAGGCCTGCAGCCCAGATCAGGGCCAAGTGCTTACTCACCCTTCTTCTTCGTTTGGCACTTGACGTCTGGATGGTCAATGACCTCGCACACGGCCACGCAGCTAAGGATAGGGCCAAGGAGACTGTGCTGCCACCCGTGGCCATGGGGGCTATAAATGAGGGCCAGGCTCAGGTCACTGGTGAGGTAGGTCCCTTCCCCAAACAAGGATGTCTGGAACGGTGGAGATCAACAGAAAACAAACAGGGCTGGGTGAGTGCCGAGTGGGTGCGGCAAAACAACACAGGTCTTTCTTCAGTAGAGTTGTTAACACAAAGTCTTCCAGCCTCTCCTTCCCCCAGCAAAAGACATAAGATCAAACAATCCCATGACATCGTCACAGTGTTACTACAAAACACATTCCTATCCGACCACAGTATAACTGATTGTGAATGTGGCTGACTAACCTGGCATGCTAGTAGTTCTAGTGCTTAAGGCTGAGTAAGAAAAACACAGGTGTTAAGAGCCCAAACAGACCCACGTTTGAACCCTGCCTACCCCTCTAACAAGATAGCAAGTAATATAAATTCTCTGGGCCTCAGTTTCCACACCTACAAAGTGGTGATAATAATCTCTTCTTCACAGGGTCATAGGCAAGGATTCAATGAGTCGTCTCGATGCACATAAAGCACCACACAGAATACCTGGCACAAGAGAGGGGTGGGTATTCCATCACAGGCTCTTGTGTCTTAGGGTATCAGTAATCCCTGCTACACGGCTGGATTAAGCATGGTGACACTGACCGGCTTGCAGAAGCAAAGTCATGCCCCTGTGTGCAAGGAGGGGGGCGGGGGTCACACCTAAGTGACATGGGGAAGTAATGAGTCATTACTTGGAAAAGAATCTCTCAGACCGGACACTGTAACCAAATAAGGCAGGACTATAGAGAAGCAGGGTTAAGTTTTGTGTTGGTGCAGACCAAGAAAAGGTCCAAAATTCTAGGAGGCAGGTCACTGGTGGTAAGTGCCTCCACAAGGAAGCAGGCCACGTAAAAGAGAAACCTCTCAGGTGAAATACCTCCAAACTGAGGCTACAGCAGGCATAGCAAACACATCCTTGGCCCACGGTAGACATCAATAATCAATCACGATGCCAATTTAAAAATATCAATCATGGCACTCATTCATACCGATGCAGACTCCTCCTCGGCACAACATTCCAAGTAACTGCTACCAGTGGATGGAATTTGAAGTTAAGTTGTAATTCAAATTCTATCTCTGGGCCTCAGTGTCAGTTTCTTAAGATGACTGAATGGCCTCACACAGCTCACTGAACATCCTCTGCTTGAGAACTGAGAAACACCCTATTCAGTGGTACCAGGCTTCCACAATTCTCAGCCAATTAAGTGAAGCTTAGGGGAAACGAAGCAAGCCTCTGCTTGGCCGTTTTACAAGGTCCCCATAACTCAAAAGCTAGCACAGACCTTCTCCAAGGAGGCAATTCTCTGATCTGACCCCACACCCATTTCTGCTTATGCCTGCCATGTGTACACAATTCCCGAGACTTAAGAACCATGCGCAGGGCAGCGCAACAGCAGGGAACTTGGGAGTATCTCTACCAAGGAAACACTCTTAGAGCTTCAGCTGGCAGGCAGGCTCCCTCAAGCAAGCCCCTCACTGAAAACTCAGACAGAGGCAAGAAGAACATCCACTCCACCAAAGGGCTCTGATGAGATGCTTCTAAGCAGCAAACCCCTCAACCAGGCGAAGGCTTGCTTACAAGACTGGAATTGGCAGACAACTTCTTCAGATGTGCTCCAGTGTGAAGTGTAGGCCCCTGGATCCCAGTAGCCTGGCCACAATAAGCTGAAAGCCAGAGTAAACAAGCCCATCCTCCTCAACAAAACCCAACTGCGATAATCAGCTGCAGCAGTGTTGGAAAAGTCTCTCCTGCCTTGGGGCTGTGTCAGCTACAGATGAGTCCACGGCTCATGGAGCCAGCCCCCAGACAAGGCCGATGCTGACACAACTAAGGGAGAAGCTGCGGCCCTCCAACCACCCCCACAGTCCCTCTCCTTCAGCCTCTAAAAGAAGCCACTGCTTCCTTAGTGCTTAAGGACAGGAAGAGCCCTTCACATATGAGAAGCGTTTCAGTCCCATCAGGACACCAGAAGGTGGGGAATGGCATCCTATTTTACAGATGAGGACCCCGAGGCTCTGAGAGGTTAAGTAAGTTTGCCCATTTTAAAAAAGGGAGGAAAGGGACTTCCCTCATGGTACAGTGGTTAAGAATCTGCCTGCCAATGAAGGGGACACATGTTTGACCCCTGGTCTGGGAAGATTCCACATGGCGTGGGGCAATCAAGCCTGCGCACCCCAATGAAGAGTGGGCCCCGCCTGCCCCAACTAGAGAAAGCCCATGTGCAGCAATGATGACCCAGCACAGGCACCCCCCCCCCAAAAAAAAGGTGCGGGGGAGCTCAAAGAGGGAGCTCCTCTCAATTTCCTCAATGACTAACTCTCTTGGAGGGTCCCCGAGGCAAGTACTTCTCAAACTTCAACACATATATGAATCACTTGGGAGTCTACTAAATTGTGATTTCTCACCCAATGGGATCTGGATGGGCCTGAGACTCCACGTGTTCAACAAGCTCCCAGTGATGTGGTCCAGGGATCATGCTGGGAAGACAGGGCCGGCCATACCACCTGGGGAGCTCCGAAAGCACACCGGTGCCTGGGCCCCACTCTCAGAGATTCTGATTTAATTGGCTGGGGACATAGCCAGACATCAGGACTCTTAATGGCTCCCCCAAGCGATTCTAAATGTGCAGCCAAGGCTGGGAACCATCTTTAAAGCGATCACTTCTCAACCTTTCATCAGCAGAGGAATCCCCTGGAGACCTTGTTAAAATGCAGATTCTGACTCAGGTCTGGTGGGCCAAGGATTCTGCATTTCACAGGCTCCTAGGTGATGCTGCTGGTCAAGAGACCACACTTTGAGTGGCAAGACCTTGGTGAACCTACCTGCCCCCACCCTCACCAGCTCTGACCACCCCCCTCACGGCCCCCTGGTGTCAGCAGACTTGGGCCCACCTTGTTCAGGTGGCAGTGCAGGCCATTGTGGATGATGGAATGGAAGTTTTCTAGGCGGCTCCCGTGGAAGGCGTAGATGAGGTCGCGTTCTCCTTTGGTCTCATAAAATTTGGCGTTGGCTGGGTCGGAGTACTCGACTTCAAACAGGAAGTCCGGCACGGGGACAGGCGTGTGAGGGGTACCAGTCAGCTTTTGGATCTTTTCAAACTTGAAAACATGCAGGAAGTCAGTTTTATTTGGGAAGCTGGTAAAGAGTGCTGCCAAAATGGCCTCCTAAAGCCTTGGGCTTAGCTCCTATGAGCTCTGCTCATGAGAACAACTGGTTTCACAGGAATAAAAACATCAGTTTATAAACAAGTTCAGAGCCTACAGCTCAAGACTGCTTTCCTCTAATGGTGTTTTCCCCTACAGTCGGTTAACTAAGAAGCATGAATTGTACCTTCTAACTAAAGATCACATCTAATTTTCATTACACTTTCACATTTCCTGCATTCCATCTTTACAATACTATCAGGAGCTAGAAAGGTGTGATAAATTACAAAACTGGCCACGAAGTTTTCCTCCCATCCCTGTCCATTCACCTTTCTGCAATGTGACTTTGCAGGTGGAATTCCACCAAGATTTCATCGGGAGATGGAATCAATTTCTCCACCCCTTAAATCTTCACTTCTCTTGGCTAACGGGACCTTGGTAAGCATATGGCAAACAGACTTGAAAAGAGCTTCCCTTTCTCTTGTCTGCTGCTGGGAACCCTTCACAAGCCCTACAAACCTTCTACAGGATGACAGCCTTGCAGAAGCAGGCACCAGCCACAGCCGCCTTCAGCTGGGAGAGCTGAAGCCCTGTACGCTTAAGTGAGGTTACCCTAGGACAGCCCCACGTGAGTCAGCCCTGCTCAGGAGAACCACCCAACCCACCCAGAGAATCGTGAGCAGCAGTCCACGTTGTTTCAAGCCAGTAGATTTTGGGGATGGTTTGTGATGCAGCAGAAGTCAACTGACATGCAAGGATGAACTCCTTCCTAAGGGGTAATAATGCACTTCAGGGCAGAGACCGCATCATTTCTGAAATTTTCGAACAGTACATCCCAGACCAAAGTCAGTCTGTGGTAAAGTTTTTTCTGGGTTATCATTAAATGACAAAAATAAGGGCAATTTCACAGATATATTTACACTGATGTAAGGTTGCCATGAGCCCTTCTTTAAAAGAACTATCCTTTAGCCGGAGGTCAGGGCCATCCTCCCTTTTTCATATTAAAATATCCTTTTGTAAAATAATATGCGGTAGACTAATGTCCTTACTTGGGCACGGTAAATAAAAAGTTGATAATCCTGGATCCCAACACTTCATATATTAATGGAATTTAACTGCTCTATAATCAAACATCAAGAAGCAATTGCTTTATCTACTTTGCCTACAACACCCAACAGCCAGTAAACCCCTGATGAGGAAGGAGTAAACCTAAATTTAACAGATGACAAAAGTGAAACCCAAAGACCATCTAGGAGCTAGCAGCCCAGCCTGGACCTGAACACAGGTATCCTGACTCCCACTGCACGATGCTGATGTTTCCTACCACCCATCATGGATGGAGGATGTCCCTAGACACCAGAAACCAAGACACCAAAAGCTATGCCACTTAAGGAGCATTTCTGTCTTTAGCAGGAACTTATGAAATCAATGTTCTTAAATTAAAAATGATTAAGTGAAGAATGGTACAGACAAACCCCTGTTACCACTTAGAGGTAAGAACACCAGATGAGCGATCTGTCAGTCTGCACTTTGACCCTTGTCGTCCCAGCCTGTCCCTGCAAGATCCCAGCCAGGCAAGGGAAGCCAAATTATGGACTGTCTGCCCTGTACCAGAAACTATGCTGGTGGTGACACACATCCTGTCACAGCTCCCTTCTGAGCTGTTAATATTCTCAATTTACAAACAGGGCACAGAAGAGTAAATAATAGATGGAATCTGAACCGAGAGCCTGAGGTTATCCACCACTTCGGTCTGCCTTGTTGCTTCCTGAGAGCTGGAATGTTTTAAGCTGTGGTCAAGGATCCCCTCCTTGTTAGAAATATCTGGGGTGCTTGTGATAGCCAACATTTTCTGAGCCCTTAGCATGTGTCCTGAGGTATTATTCTAAGTGAGAATATTAATTTAATTCTCAGAGCCAGTTCACTGATGGAGGCATACTATTATCATCCCCGTTTTACAGAGTGAAAACTCAGGTACTGAAATGTGCCCAGTAACCTGCTCAATGTCACACGGCTAGTAAGGAGGGGGAACACAGCTTTGCCTGCCAATATGCAAACTCCTGGGCCCCACTCCAGACATGGAATCAGAATCTCTGGGGACAGGGTCCAGGGATCTACATTTCCAACAAGCTGCCCAGGTCACACTGGTGCACAAAGAGGTCCCACAGCTCTACAGGCTCAGGAATCTGTGATCCTATACACCAAAGTCTCACCTCTGACTTCCCTGCACTGTGGATTGTCAGGACCTTTGAGGATAAAATCCAGCTCATCAGGTCCCAGGCCCATGGGTCTTTTTCTCCTGAAGACTGGAGAAGTTCTTTCAGGTTAGGTAACTTGCTGGCATCTGCAAGCTGAAGTGAGGAAAACTTCTGTTAGCAAGGATCCTGGGGGAAAATGATAGTAACCAGGTGCCCTCTAGTGGTAAGGCAGGCAACTCGCACTTCTTTCATGTTCCAAGGAATTCCTTAAGAGGGCAAAATGCGTTCAGTCTGTGATCCCTTTCCAAATACTGCCCAACTCCTAACGCTCTGAACACTGGAAGGTTATATGTAACTTAACTGGTACAAAACCTAACCTGAAGGGCTTCCCTAGTGGCTCAGTGGTAAAGAGCGCACCTGCCAATGCAGGAGATATGGGTTCAATCCTTGGTCGGGGAAGATGCCACTGAACAACTAAGCCACAACCACCAAGCCTGTGCTCTAGAGCCGGGGAACTGCAACTACTGACTCTCACATCCTAGAGCCCGTGCTCCACAACAAGAAAAGTCACAGCAACGAGAAGCTCAAGCACTGAAACTAGAGAAAAGCCCATGCAGCACAGCCAAAAATAAATAAATAAATAATTTTTTAAAAACTTAACCTGAGCGATGTGAAGTTCATTTCATCGAATTATCTCACTTTGTGTTACTATTAATGCAATGTCTTTCTCTGCAGGACTTTTAACACCTGATTATGGGAAGCACCCTGCTGGAGATGTTACCAAATACACAGTATATACTGTGGGTAAAGGGTTAACAAAGCCTTTTCCCTTCAGCATGAGTTAATTTCCTATCCACCTGTTCCCCTGGAGACCAGATAAAAGAAATATAGCAATTACATACATAACCAAGCAACACTGCTTATGGTTAACTACAACCCACATGGTAACTGCAGCTGGACTGGAAGAAGCTGTGAGTGGGGACTCCACGGCTGGGGTTTCCCTGACTGTGTGCCTTTTGTGAGGACTCTGGGAGCTATGTTTATGGTATCGCTGCTAGAGGGGCCAGCCTCCGCGGAGCACGGGGCTTCATTAGACCAGAGCGGTTCCTGCAGTCACCCAACGTGAATCTCCTCTCCTTGACACCTGAGCTGTCACACTGGGGGGCAAAGACGAGCTCCTGGACCTCTTTGTGGACCACAACAAGGGTTTCTGCAGAAATGGAAAGCCTGTTGTGAGCTGTGATCCATCCCAGAGCCTTCCGATTTAGGCTAGTACCTGGTGTGTGAGGTGGACAATATTGCCTCTGTAAAATCAGGCAGAATCTGAATTCCACAACAGATTTGGTGCCAGGATTTCTGATAAGCGATTGGGGACCTAGACTAGCAGAGAGCTACAAGGTGTCTGTAGCTTTTGCTCAGAAATTAGAACTGACTAGAAGCCAAATCTCTCCAGAATGGGATTTAAAACACCACTGCCGACTGGTGCCTCCTGTGAACATACTTCCTCCAAGCTTTGCTCACTCAGTCCCCCGGAATGCCCCTTCCCCCAACTCTACCAACCCAGGCAACCCCTCTCCTCCGAACCCCCAAAGCACTCAGCCCCAGTCCTGTCTCTCCAAACTGGCCAGGATTCCCCAAGATCAAGGACTGTCTTGTGTTTTCCAAGTTCTGTTTCCCTGGACGTAGAGGAAAGAAAAGATGGATCTCAGGTTGAATCTGCACTCCTTAGGCCTGGCTGAGCCTGGATCTCGTCTCTAACACGAGAACCCTACTATCTCCATGTGGGTCAGGAAGATCAAAGAAGGTAACATAATCTCAGGGCCTGGTCTATACAGTGTATGTCCACTTCTTTTCTTCTAATTTGTATTTCTCCCTGGACAACACATACCTTTCCTAGGGCTGTAGTTGGTACTTCACGAATACCAGCAGTTCTTTCCTCTGTTTCTAGCTAGTTCACAATTGCAAACCCTGGGGGGTTTATTCCCTAACCCTGTAATATTTCAGAGTTGTTTTATTCCTGTCTCTGTTTCTAAAGATGCAATCAACAGACTCAGGTTTCTGATAAAACTAAATCTGCATGCCTTGTGGGCCATCAGTGGGGATCCAATTTAAAAACAGGGATGTGTAAATGCTCCACAAGAACGGATGCTACACAGTAGGGAAGCAGAAAGATAAGTAAGTATGACTTAAAACTATTCACTGTCATAACAAAGATGGGTACAAACTAGAAAGGAGGCCAGGAGAGACTCCTGTTGGGTAGGTGCTGGGAGAAAAGGGAGTGGTCAGAAAAGGCTTGGAAGGGGAGGTGCTATGTGACCGAGTCTGACAGGCAAGGGCACAAGCAGCGCGGAAGTGCAGCCTTTGTCAGGGCATGGATGGCAACAAGGGAAGCTAACCGCGAGCTCTTTTCCCAGGTGGCTCAGCTCCAACTCTGGGCTCACCCTTACTAGTTGTATGACCTGGGTGAGTTAACTTCCTGTGTTTCACTTTCCCCAAACATATAATTGGAATGAAATTAGCCACTTCTGAGGATCCTGCTGAAGGTTAACCAAGTTAAACTAGTACTGTGCTTAGCGCAACAGGAAGGCATGAAGTTAGTGGGGCTGCCAAGAGTGTTGTCACCATTAACTGCAACTGGTTCAGTGTGGCTACAACTTGAGAGTGTGGGGGAAGCATCACCAGGAGGAACAGGAGTGAGAAGAGGACTTGAGATCAGCCTGTGAAGGACGCTGTACCCTCCTTTGGGACTCTGACTTTTTTGCTCTGTAGGCAACATGGAGCCACTGAGGGTACCTGCAGATGCATCCAAATGATACGCCCTCAGGTACACCGTGGTCCCCACGGGCACGCTTTCCTACTCCTGGTCCACACCTGTTAGGCCAGTGTCTTATCTCCCACTGGAATGACCATACCCATCGCTGCTCTCAGATCCCACCTGCGAGCCACAGCCTCCGCCAACAGTCCAGATCGCGTCATGGAGGCCTCACAAGAGACTGTCAGTAGGCAAGGCCCCTTTCAGGGGTTCAGTCTATGGACGTGGGAGAGACCCCTCTCAACTCTGAGCTAGGCCCAGGCTCTTCCCACAGCTGCCTGCCCACACAGGGGGGCACTGCTGTTGCATTATTCCCATTTGCAACAACACATGGACTTGGAGGGCACTGTGCTAAGTGAAATAAGTCTGACAGATAAAGACAAATGCTGTATGACATCACCTATATGTGGAATCAAAACACAAAACTAGTAAATATAACAAAACACACACACAGATACAGAGAACTAGTGGTTATCAGTGGGAGGAGGAAAGGGAGGAGGGGTAGGAAAGGGGTAGGGGGTTACGAAGCACAAACTACTATGTAAAAATAGACAAGCTACAAGGACACATTGTGCAGTGAAGGGAATATAGTTAATATTTTATATTAACTATAAAGGGAGTATAATCTTTAAAAACTGTGAATCACTGTGTTACACACCCGAAACTTAATACTGTAAATCAAGAATACCTCAATAAAAGAAATTTTTTAATTTTAAAAGATATATATGTATATATATACAAACATACATAAAAGTGAGGAAACAGGCTTGGAGACTTCAAGTACCTTGCCTAGGGTCACAGAGCTATTCAGTGGCAGGGCAGAGACATGAAGCCAGATGGCCTGATGCAAGTCCATGCTCCATGATGCTTTCCTACCAAATCAATGGAGAAATTTAGTAGTGGACTGACTATTTTAGCCCAAAAGAGCAATTATAGGAGAACTTTAAGAGGCTGCTTGGGAAGCTCTAGGTATGTTTCCTGAATAACACAGCCAAGACAGCTAGCTCCTGTCTATGCCTAAGCCCTGTCAAAGGGCTTAAGAAGAAAGATGTGTCATGTGTGGTAGGGGGGATGGGGTGGGGTGGGGTTGTCAAGAAGACAAACTCTCCATCTAGACAAGAGTAAGGAACCACAGTTGGTGACAGTAGAAGGCATTTATCAACAACTGGATTGAGGGGAAAGTGTTCAGGAGGAGGGCAGGCATTTATGGCGGCTGAGGGGAAGGCAGAGGGAAGGCAGGATAGGAGTGGAAACTTGGGTGAGGGGGTAGAATTTTGAGAGGAACAGAATTCCCAGTGGGAAAGAGCATAGCAAAGAGACAGAAGGGAACAGTGCCTCTCCCAAAAGGTGGTCCAGGACTCAAATGCCCCAAGGCCAGGGAAGTGATGGAAAAGAGAAAGAGGTTGTCTAGGAAAGAGTAGTGAGAACTGTGTTGCACTGAAGGCCTGCCAAAGGGCCCAGCCACCAACCTCCAGATGCTCTCTGCCTAAGGGCCACCTCTACCCAGACTGTGGAGCCTCAGACTTTTTTCTCGCTTGTAAAAGACCAGATGAGAAACAAAACCTGTCAGGCCACAGGCCACCTTTCTGCAGCCTCTGCTCTAAGGAAGAAGGAAGGGTTCAGTTGGAGAAGTGGCTGAAGGAGCCTGGGCAAGTCCTGAACGTCAGACAATGCTAAGTGGTTTGAGAAAGGAAGAGGTGGCCTGGGTGACTTCAAGAGCAAGGAACCAGCAGGGGACAAGCAGAAGAGAGGGGACCAGTGACCTTATGAGACAACTCAGTCTCCTTGCTTAGCAGCCGGCAGGGCTGGGGCGGGGGAGGGAGGGAGGGAGTCGGGAGGGGAACAGGACAGCTCAACGGACACTTGGCAACACCCCAGATCAAACTCTCCTGGGGACGTGGCCCAAGACACTGTGTTTACACAAGTTACCACAGGTGATTATTCTCACCATGAAAAGTGGGGATACTCGGGCTTAAATGTTAAGCAATATTGTCCTAGAAGGGCTAGCAGCAGGAAAGAACATCTGAGAACAAAAAACCTTGTCTAGGAAGATGCCTGAGGCCATGATTATTAGCTGTGGGTGGAGGTGCTAGAAGGAAATGAACCAAAGGTACAGCCAAGGTCACCAGCCTCAGGGACCTGACAACAGAGTGACACCCAGAAAAATGAGGTGGCCCACTAGGATGAAGGCAGGAAAGAGAAGACAGCACAGTTGCACACAGGTTCACCTTGCTTTGCACAAACCTAAGGTATAAAAACCTCCAGATGTTCAAGCTGGATTTAGAAAAGGCAGAGGAACCAGAGATCAAATTGCCAACATCCACTGGATCATAGAAAAAGAAAGAGAAAAAAAAAAAAAGACAGTTCCAGAAAATCATCCACTTATGCTTTACTGACTATGCCAAAGCCTTGACTGTGTGGATCACAACAAACTATGCAAAATTCTTAAAAGACACGGGAATAACAGACCACCTTATCTGCCTCATGAGAAATCTGTATGCAGGTCAAGAAGCAACAGTTAGAACTGGGCATGGAACAACAGACTGTTTCCAAATCGGGAAAGTTCAGTTCAGTTGCTCAGTCATCTCCAACTCTGCGACCCCATGGACTACAGCACACCACGCTTCCCTGTGCATCACCAACTCCGGGAACTTGCTCAAACTCAAGTCCATCGAGTAACTGATGCCATCCAACCATCTCATCCTCTGTCGTCCCCTTCTCCTCCTGCCTTCGATCATTCCCAGCATCAGGGTCTTTTCCAGTGAGGCAATTCTTCGCATCAGGTGGCCAAAGTATTGGAGTTGCAGCTTCAGCATCAGTCCTTCCAATGAATATTCAGGACTGATTTCATTTAGGGTTGACTGGTTCAATCTCCTTGCAGTCCAAGAGACTCACAAGAGTCTTCTCCAACACCACAGTTTAAAAGCATCAATTCTTCAGCGCTCAGCTTTCTTTATGGTTCAACTCTCACATCCATACATGACTACTGGAAAAACCATAGCTTTGACTAGATGGCCCTTTGTTGACCCAGTAATGTCTCTGCTTTTTAATATGCTGTCTAGATTGGTCATAGCTTTTCTTCCAAGAAGCATCTTTTAATTTTATGGCTGCAGTCACCATCTGCAGTGATTTTGGAGCCCAGGAAAATAAAGTCTATCATGGCTTCCACTGTTTTGCCATCTATTTGCCATGAAGCGATGGGACCAGATGCCATGATCTTAGTTTTCTGAATGTTGAGCTTTAACTCAACTTTTTCACTGTCCTCTTTCACTTTCATCAAGAGGCTCTTCAGTTCCTCTTCACTTTTTAAAATAAGGGTGGTGTCATCTGCGTATCTGAGGTTACTGATATTTCTCCTGGCAATCTTGATTCCAGCTTGTGCTTCATCCAGTCTGGCATTTCACATGATGTACTCTGCATGTAAGTTAAATAAGCAGGGTGACAACGTACAGCCTTGATGTTCTCCTTTTCCTGTTTGGAACCAGTCTGTTGTTCCATGTCCAGGTCTAACTGCTGCTTCTTGACCTGCAAACAGATTTCTCAGGAGGCAGGTAAGGTGATTGGTATTCCCATCTCTTGAAGAAATTTCCACAGTTCGTTGTGATCCATACAGTCAAAGGCTTTGGCGTAGTCAATAAGGCAGAAGTCTTTCTGGAACTCTCTTGCTTTTTCAATGATCCTACAGATGTTGGCAATTTGATCTCCAGTTTCACTGCTTTTTCTAAATTCAGCTTGAACATCTGGAGGTTCACAGTTCACGTACTGTTGGAGCCAGGCTTGAAGAATTTCGAGCATTACTTTGCTAGTGTGTGAGATGAGTGGAATTGTGCGGTAGTTTGAGCATTCTTTGGCATTGCCTTTCTTTGGGATTAGAATGAAGACTGACCTTTTCCAGTCCTGTGGCCACTGCTGAGTTTTCCAAATTTGCTCACATATTGAGTGCAGCACTTTCACAGCATCATCTTTTAGGATTTGAAATAGCTCAACTGGAATTCCATTGCCTCCACTAGCTTTGTTTGTAGTGATGCTTCCTAAGGCCCACTTAACTTCACATTCCAGGATGTCTGGTTCTAGGTGAGTGATCACACCTTCGTGGTTATCTGGGTCATGAAAATCTTTTTTGTACAGTTCTTCTGAGTATTCTTGCCACACCTCTTCTTACTATCTTCTGCTTCTGTTAGGTCCATACCATTTCTATCCTTTGTTGTGTCCATCTTTGCATGAAATGGTACCTTGGTATCTCTAATTTTCTTGAAGATATCTCTAGTCTTTCCCATTCTATTGTTTTCCTCTATTTCTTTGTACTGATCACTAAGGAAGGCTTTCTTATCTCTCCTTGTTATTCTTTGGAACTCTGCATTCAAATGGGTATATCTTTCCTTTTCTCCTTTGCCTTTAGCTTCTCTTCTTTTCTCAGCTATTTGTAAGGCCTCCTCAGACAACCATTTTGCCTTTTTGCATTTCTTTTTCTTGGGGATGGTCTGGATCACTGCCGCCTGTACAATGTCACAAACCTCCGTCCATAGCTCTCCAGGCAGAGACTCTATCAGATCTAATCCCTGAATCTATTTGTCACTTCCACTGTATAATCATAAGGGATTTGATTTAGGTCATACCTGAATGGTCTAGTGGTTTTCCCTACTTTCTTCAATTTAAATTTGAATTTTGCAATAAGGAGTTCATGATCTGAGCCACAGTCAGCTCCCGGTCTTGTTTTTGCTGACTGTATAGTGCTTTTCCACCTTTAACTGCAAAGAATATAATCAACCTGATTTCGGTATTGACCATCTGGTGATGTCCATGTGTAGAGAGTCTTCTCTTGTATTGTTGGAAGAGGATGTTTGCTATGACCAGTTTGTTCTCTTGGCAAAACTGTTAGCCTTTGCCCTGCTTCATTTTGTTCTCCAAGGCCAAATTTGCCTGTTACTCCAGGTATCTCTTGACTACCTACTTCTGCATTAGAGTCTCCTATAATAAAAAGGACATCTTTTTGGGGGGTGAGTTCTAGAAGGTCTTATCATTCTTCATAGAATCATTCAACTTCAGCTTCTTCAGCATTACTGGTTTGGTCACAGACTTGGATTACTGTGATATTGAATGGTTTGCCTTGGAAATGAACAGAGATCATTCTGTTGTTTCTGAGATTGCACCCAAGTACTGCATTTCAGACTCTCTAGCTGACTATGAGGGCTACTCCATTTCTTCTAAGGGATTCTTGCCCACAGTAGTAGATATAATAGCCATCTGAGTTAAATTTGCCCATTCCAGTCCATTTTAGTTCACTGATTCCTAAAATGTCAATGTTCACTCTTGCCATCTCCTATTTGACCACTTCCAATTTACCTTGATTCATGGACCTAACATTCCAGGTTCCTATGCGATATTGTTCTTTTCAGCATCGGACTTCACTTCCATCACCAGTCACATCCACAACTGGGCGCTGTTTTTGTTTTAGCTCCATCTCTTCATTCTTTCTGGAGCTATTTCTCCACTGATCTCCAGTAGCATATTGGGCACCTACTGACCTGGGGAGTTCATCTTTCAGTGTCCTATCTTTTTGCCTTTTCATACTGTTCATGGGATTCTCAAGGCAGGAACACTGAAGGGGTTTGCCATTCCCTTCTCCAGTTGGGAAAGGAGTACATCAAGGCTGTACATTGTCACCCTGCTTATTTAACTTATATGTAGAGTACATCATGCGAAATGCTGGGCTGGATGAAGCACAAGCTGGAATCAAGATTGTCAGGAGGCTAACAAACACATGAAAAGATGCTCAACATCACTCATTATTAGAGAAATGCAAATCAAAACCACCATGAGGTACCATTACACGCCAGTCAGGATGGCTGCTATCCAAAAGTCTACAAGCAATAAATGCTGGAGAGGGTGTGGAGAAAAGGGAACCCTCTTACACTGTTGGTGGGAATGCAAACTAGTACAGCCACTATGGAGAACAGTGTGGAGATTTCTTAAAAAACTGGAAATAGAACTGCCATATGACCCAGCAATCCCACTTCTGGGCATACACACTGAGGAAACCAGATTTGAAAGAGACACGTGCACCCCAATGTTCATCGCAGCACTGTTTATAATAGCCAGGACATGGAAGCAACCTAGATGCCCATCAGCAGATGAATGGATAAGGAAGCTGTGGTACATATACACCATGGAATATTACTCAGCCGCTAAAAAGAATTCATTTGAATCAGTCCTAATGAGATGGATGAAACTGGAGCCCATTATACAGAGTGAAGTAAGCCAGAAAGATAAGAACATAACAGCATACTAACACATATATATGGAATTTAGAAAGATGGTAACGATAACCCTATATGCAAAACAGAAAAAGAGACACAGAAATACAGAACAGACTTTTGAACTCTGTGGGAGAAGGTGAGGGTGGGATGTTTCAAAAGAACAGCATGTATACTATCTATGGTGAAACAGATCACCAGCCCAGGTGGGATGCATGAGACAAGTGCTCGGGCCTGGTGCACTGGGAAGACCCAGAGGAATCGGGTGGAGAGGGAGGTGGGAGGGGAGATCGGGATGGGGAATACGTGTAAATCTATGGCTGATTCATATCAATGTATGACAAAACCCACTGAAATGCTGTGAAGTAATTAGCCTCCAACTAATAAAAAATAAAAAAAAAAAAGATTGTCAGGAGAAATGTCAATAACCTCAGATACACAGATGACACCACCCTTATGGCAGAAAGTGAAGAAGAACTAAAGAGCCTCTTGATGAGAGTGAAAAAGGAGAGTGAAAAAGCTGGCTTAAAATTCAACATTCAGAAAACTAAGATCATGGCATCCGGTCCCATCACTTCATGGCAATAGATGGGGAAACAATGGAAATTGTGACAGACTATTTTCTTGGGCTCCAAAATCACTGCAGATGGTGACTGCAGCCATGAAATTAAAAGACGCTTGCTCATTGGAAGAAAAGCTATGACCAACCTAGACAGCATATTAAAAAGCAGAGACATTACTTTGCCAACAAAGGTCCATCTAGTCAAACCCATGGTTTTTCCAGTAGTCATTTATGGGTGTGAGAGTTAGACCAAAAAGAAAGCTGAGTGCTGAAGAATTGATGTTTTTGAACTGTGGTGTTGGAGAAGACTCTTGTGAGTCTCTTGGACTGCAAGGATATCCAACCAGTCAATCCTGAAAGAAATCAGTCCTGAATATTCATTGAAAGGCTGATGCTGAAGCTGCAACTCCAGTACTTTGGGCACTTGATGCAAAGAACTGACTCTTGAGAAAAGACCCTGATGCTGGAAAAGACTGAAAGCAAGAGGAGAAGGGGAAAACAGAGGATGAGATGGTTGGATGGCATCACCGACTGGATGGACAAGAGTCTGAGCAAGCTTCGGGAGTTGATAATAGACAGGGAACGCTGGCATGCTGCAGTCCATGGGGTCACAAAGAGTCAGACACGACTGAGTGACTAAACTGAACTGAATTGAAGGTATGAAAATCCAGATTGACTAAAACAGATTAGGGGTGAGAGTCTATAAGAGTCCTCTTCATAAAAAGAGTCATCACAGGGACCCTTTAAAAGGGGTTCCCTACCCTGACCCCACACCAGCATCACTTGGAAGCTGGAGAGTTGTCTGCCACCATCTCATATACTGATAAGCTGATGGTGACAGAGATGATAACAGAATCTACATCACTGAGTTACTAGGAAGATTAAATGCATTACAGTCCTCCCAAAAACAGAAATAAAAAAATAATCTGAGAGATTGAGAAGTTTACATTGAGATACCAAGCATGTACCTAACGGACACTTATTGACCACACTGAATCTGTTTGTCACCACTTCCTCCACTACTCAGCACATGAGTGCCCATGAAATGATCAAATCAGTTACTAGAAAACATTTTAAACTAAATATTCTCTGCAAATAAACAAAAAACACAATGCCAAGGTTCCATCTCAAACCAATTAAATCCGAATATCTACACATTGAGACCCAGATGTCAGTAGTATCTGAAGCTTCCCAGGTAATACCAATTCAAGCCAAGATTGAGGCCCTTATAAAGAATGATCTTCCCAGTAAATGTTAATATTCAATTTCTAATCTGGAAATAAGCAACAAAAGCCTTCCTTAGAAAGGTCTGTTAGCTGGCAAGCCAGCAATTTCACCTTTTGGAATTTACTTCAAGAAAATAACGAGAGATATAAGCAATGATTAATGTAATAGAACGACCTTAGTTTGCTGACCAGGGATCAAACCCATGCCCTTGGCAAAAAAAGCGTGGAGTCCTAACCACTGGACTCCCAAGAAATTCCCACCACAGCATTATTTATAAGAGCAAATTTGTTTAAATTGTGTAGGAACCCAGACGAAGGACTCCTAACTGCTAGGAAGTGGAGGCACAGAAAAAGAGGTTCGAGCTGTATCTTAAAGGATGAAGGAGAGTTTGCATGGACAGAGAGGGGGTGTCCTGGAGAGGGCAGGCATGCCCTGGGGTCAGGGAAGAATCTTATTCACATTTTAATCCAGCCATTGAGGAGTCAGTTTGTCTAGACATTATAAGCCAGACCTGAACCAACAGTCATTGGGAAGTTCGGGCCCCCAAACAGGAGATGGGAATAGTGTAGACTAGCTGCAGTGCTTCTCAGGCTTTACTAGGCACACAAACACCCAGTGAAAGTTGCTCAGTCGTGTCTGTTTGTGACCACATGGACTATACAGTCCATGGAATTCTCCAGGCCAGAGTACTGGAGTGGGTAGCCTTTCCCTTCTCCAGGGAATCTTCCCAACCCAGGGATCGAACCCAGGTCTCTCACATTGCAGGCAGAGATTCTTTACCAGCTGAGCCACAAGGGAAGCCTACAAACACCCAGAAACACCCATGGATCTCTTTAAAATGCAGATTTTGATTGGGTAGGTCTGGGGTGGGGCCCAACAAGCTGCATTTCTAACAAGCTCCCAGGTGATGCTGATTCTGCAGGCCCTCAACCACACTTTGGGTGGTAAGCGACTGAAATTAATACAAAAGTGCCATCCCCGCCCACCTCCCACCCCCAGCAAGGGTCTGCAGGCTAATGGAGAACCAGGGCATGGTGTTTTCTAGAGGGAAAAACAAAACAAAAAACTTTACGGCTGTGACATCAGCGACAAGATTCTGTGTCAGTGATTCAGGAATGTGAACTGTACAACCTGACGTTTGAGGGAGCTGATGTTCAAGGCTATTGGACATTCCAAGAATGCTACAGATTCTCTGACCTGAAAAGAGCTTAGTCAACTCTTTTCCCAAGAAACAGAATCAAAAACCCTCAGCCTGGGCAATCAGCACATACCCAGTGTGATTCCTCAAACATCTGATAAGCACCTCCCAGGCCAGGCACTGGGAATACAAAGAACTAATACAAAATTGAAAAGCTGAACACTGATAGAAATGTTCTCAAAACAAGGCACTTGAGAGATGATTTGGAATTTGGGGGGCTATGAAATAATCAAACCCAGGTCTCCTATACTGCAGGCAGATTCTTTACCATCTGAGCCATCAGGGAAGCCCATGAAAGAACAGTCCAGAGCCATGCTAAGCCTCAGAGTGTGGCTCAGCAGGGAGCAGTCTCAGGAAAACAACCCTCAGCAAAGTAATTTAAGCCAGAGCTCTAATTTTTGGAAACTGCCAACATGTGTGTTACAGGTGTTAGGACACCTCACAGTGTAGAGAAAATTAATTTTAAATGGCTGAAAATGATACACTGTTGCACATTACTTCCGAGTGCTTTTAGCCAAACAAATTAAAATGGGAGAAGTTTTTCCAATAGCTGTGACACAGAAGCTCAGTTGTTCTGAGGCACATAGGATTTTCCCTGATCAGGGATGGAAAATGGGAGACTTTTAAAAGCTACAAACCTTCCTTCTCCAAGTAACCACAAAATGATCCAGAAGGCCAAGTCCAGATCTGACTCCCTTTAAAGGTTAACCTTTGAGTCAGAGAGACACAGGTCCAGATGTCAAGTTCTCTGCACCTTTTCTTTAACTCATGTAACGTGGCAAAATGAAACCTAAAGTGTGTTTATCTAAGAACATGCACATGCCCCCAGAGGTCGTGCCAGGCCCTGCCTGCTGAGAGGTTTCTCCTCAGAAAGAGCTTCTGAAATCCATGCCTAAAAGAAAACCAAGAATCTGCATGCCCCGGGCTAATATCCCTAACTCTGGGGCCTAATGAGGAAAGGTAACAGGTTGGGATAGTAAAAATCTATGTTTTTTCAGTGGCCCCTGAGAGAGTGCACTGTCTAAAAATGGCCCCAAAATGAGCCCCATGTGCAGGACAGTCTATTCCTACAGAGGAGGTGGTATTTGGGGCTACCCAAATTGTCAATGCTCTCCTAAGGGATTACCGTATGGGAGGAAGCGTATGCCTCAAACTGAGTGCACTAATTTCTATGGAGAGGGACGTGGGACAGGGTGAGCTCCATCAGGGGCACTTACACTTTATCACTTGGATTTTTTATAACAAGAATATAACTTATTCTTAGAATAAGTTCTTAGAAGTTATATTCTCAAGAATATAACATTACTTGTATAATTAAAATGAATTTTTTAAAAAGCATGAACAAATCAATGTGTGAACAACTCCAAAGATCCCTTGGCATTTATCCCATATCCATCAAAGTAACCTGATTCTGTTCTAGCAGATAGAGAACATGCTGAGCATTCTAGTCCATCTGGATGTTTCTTGGGAAAAATTAATAAAGCATATTGTGGGGCATCACCTCTGGTGAGTTTGGTCCCTCTGACCCCCAGTTTTTTCTCTCTCTACTCCTGAACAGATCCCTCTGTCACCCTGCCACCACAAGGGTCTTATACATCCTGGATGTCACTACTGCCCGCCCAGACCAAGGATAAAATCTACACATCTGGGCAGATCATGCCCAGCCCTGCTTGCTCTTGTTGGCCTCATCTTTTCCTGTTCCCCACAAAAGTCACACGGAAGCACAGACTTGTCCTTCTTGGTGAGATCCTGGTATTCTGCCCAGCCTGCTACTCCTCCTGGAATACCCCTTTCATCCTCTCAGCAACTCCAAATCCTCCATGTCCCTGGGGACTCAGCATGGTGGTGTAACTGCCCCTGGTAAGTGCTCTCTGATTCCAGCCCACTGCCAAGGGAGAGAGTCCTGCTCTGGGCTTCCATGTTGTATATAGGGCTTACCCCATAGGAGAGCTGATAAGACTGTTAACCTCTCCTTAATTCTTTTAATTTTATATCCTTAGCGCCTGGCCCACAGCAGAAACTCAGTATATATCCACTGACAGACTGAAGAAAGGGTCATTCCCCAATGCTCTGATAGCATAAATGCACAGAATTAAATATTTGAATTTGCAGAACAAACCGTGGGGGAAGTCAGTCTGCTTGCCTCTTTCTCCAACCTCCCATTCCCTGTACCCTGAAACCCCTATGCACTGTGGCCAAGACCTGAAGCCCCCTCAACACATCCCTAGCCTAAGCTGCAATGGACCAGGCCGGGGCCAGGAAGCTGGGTCGTTGTCCCTTGACCATCTGGGAGTGAAAGCAAAAAGGGTCACCCAATACTGACTACCTCAACAGAGATAATTTTAAACGTCTGTTGATTCTAATCATGACCAACATTCTGTTAAAATCGTTCGTAATATGAACAGATTTTCTAACGTTGAACTAATTTCACAATTCTGGTATAAACCCAACCTGTTAGTAAGTAATTATTCTTTTTATATATTGCTAATTTTAGGATCCTAATAGATGATCTCTATATTTATACTCTTCAGTGACACTGGCCTATAATTTTCTTGTATCATTCTTATTAGATTTAGTATCAAGATTACACTACCCTATTTTTCTACTCTGGAAGAATTTGTGCAAGACTGCAATTACTTAGTGCCTCAGTGATTGGCAGAACTCACCAATAAAACTGGGGTAGGCCTGGAGTTTTTTCTGAGAGAAAATCTCTGAGTACAAATTCAATGTCTTTAAAGCCTATAGACTTCTGATTTTGTATTTCTCACAGAAGCAAATTTGGCAAGTTCGATTTTTCTAGGTAATTCCAAACATTTGGATTACAAAGATAACTAATATGTGGAAGGCTGACCCTGAGGTGAACCCTGCAAGAAATTAAGTGCTTCTTGAGTCATCAGAGAAATAACAGCTCACATGTGTACTGGACATATGTTACAATTTATAAAAGCACTGGTCACATCATCTTCATCTGAAGATGAGGCCCGGGTGACTCTGATGACTTATGATGTCTCATTATTTGCAAAGGGATAGATAACTTCCTATTTAGCAGAATCAGCTGATTCGCTAGGAAATGCTGTGGAGGCCTACGCAACTGTTGAATTCCTCACTTCATCTCGGGCAGTCACTTGGGAGTGTCAATATCTAGGGTGTCGGGAGTGTTCTGAGCTCCTGGAAACAAACCTTCCCCAAGACCAGGCTGGGAGTGTGAAGTGCGGGGCTGGCACCTTCACGAACATGGGTTCCACACACAACGCGGCCCGGACGCGGTGGCGGTGAGGGGACACTCACCAGAGCCTCGAAGTCCTTGCAGTCGTGGCGGGCATAGGACGCGGGGAAGGGCCGCAGGACGGAGTCGCGCTTGTAGCTCCGCAGGGCCGAGGCGAAGAAGCTGCAGCGCAGGTCGGCGGCCAGCACGTCACGGCCTGCCGCCTCCCTGACGGCCGCCCGGCCTGCGGGCTGCATCCCGGGGCGCCGCGCGTTGCCGAGGGAGACGCGCCGAGGTGCGGGGCGGGGGTAGGCAGGGCCAAGCCGGCGGTCAGCGCGGGGCTGGGCCCGCGGACAATGGGCTGCAGGGGGCCGGGGTCCCTCGGCCGGGGGCGAGCTAGGCGGAGAGAGGAGATGACAGGGTGAGAACGCGCTGACGAGTGTCTTCTGCTGGGGCGCCGAGGCACTCGCCGCCCAGGGAGGCGGAGGGGTGAGAGGGACTGGCCGGGGCCGCGGGCCGGCGCGAGGGGTGGGCCGCGGGATAATGGGGCCGGAGGCCGGGGAGCCCGGGCTGGGGGAGGGGCTATGACATGGGTGAGACGACAGCGCCCCGACACGCGTCCTCTGAAGCGGCCTGGGGTGGGGGGCACCCCCAGGGGGGACCGCGGCCCGAGCCCGCTCCCTGCGCCGGGAGAAGCGGCGGCGCGGCCCCGGCCTTCCTGTCCCGCCTTCGACCCGCGCCGCCGCCAGCCCCGGCGCCCGCCCGGCTGCCCTCGGCGCTGCCTGCGTTCCGCCAGCTGTAGGCGTCCGCTGGCAGCGCGGCGCCCGGCCGAACGACTCCAGCGCCCTGCCGAACGCAGGGGCCTACCTGCCCTCCCCGCCACAGCCGCCGGCGTCCCCGCGGAGCCCCAGGCGCCGCCTAGCGCTCCGCCCCGCCCAGCGAGGGCCCGCCCCTTCCCGCGTCCGCCCCCGCCCCCGCCCCCGCCCACTCCCAGGTGCCGGGAGCCTCCCCGCGCCTCTCCCCGCGTGCTCCCGGGCTAACCTGTGTGCGGCCCCGGCTGGTCTCGCCTGGTGAATTGCTACTACCTCCTGTCTCCCTCTGGAATCATATCCCTCCAAAATGGGCTGGTGCAGAAAGAGTCATTTAACACCAGGGCAACTGGGTCTCAGAGGGCTGACATGATTGCCCCAAGTTACACAGCCAGATGCGTGAATCCGAAATTCTAAAAACCAAAAGACTTTTCCTCTGCCTTTCAGAATTCGCTGCACTGCGAAAATCTCTGGCTTCTCAGACTAGACCTTTGAGAGCCTCCAAGAAAGGGAGCCCCTGGAGACCAATAATAGGGGAGGGCAGAGGGCAGATTGACCCAGTTCTGCAGGAGAGAAGGGACAGACCCCCATACCCTCCGCAAACTCACAACCCCATTAAGATAACCCCCACATTTTGGCCTCATGGTCACGTGGAAATCTAAGCACAGGTGATGGCTAATTCCTACACCAAGAAGCCCCTCAGCACCCTGCCCACACCTCCGCACTCAAGCATCCTCCAAGGGAGGAACTTCCCGAACCTTCTCCATCCAGGCTGAGTAGCACTCTGAGCTCAGAGGAGAGGTCCTTGCTCTCATTTGTGTATGCCTTTGGGAAGAAGAGCAAGACTAGACCACCAGCCATCACATGGCTTCCCAGGCTCACACTCACTTCCCATCAGTGCTGGCTGCTCCCAGGAGTCCGCAGCAAACCACATCAAACCTCTGGTTGCTGTGAGACCTGTAGTGCTCCAGAAGCATTGAAAAGTGTCTCAGAGCCTTATAGACTCAGAAAAAAACCCTTCAGTCAATCAGTTCAGTCGCTCAGTTGTGTCCGACTCTTTGCGACCCCATGGACTGCAGCACACCAGGCTTCCCTGTCCATCACCAACTCCCAGAGATTGCTCAAACTCATGTCCATCCAGTTAGTGATGCATTACAACTATCTCATCCTCTGTCATCCCCTTCTCTTCCAGCATCAGAGTATTTTCAAATGAGTCAGTTCTTTGCCATCAAGTGGCCAAAGTATTGGAGTTACAGCTTCAGCATCAGTCCGTCCAATGAATATTCAGGACTGATTTCCTTTAGGATTGACTGGTTGGATCTCCTTGCTGTCCAAGGGACTCTCAAGAGTCTTCTCCAACACCACAGTTTAAAAGCATCAATTCTTCAGGGCTCAGCTTTCTTTATAGTCCAACTCTCACATCCATACATGACTACTGGAAAAACCATAGCTTTGACTAGATGGATCTTTGTTGGCAAAGTAATATCTCTGCTTTTTAACATGCTATCTAGGTTGGTCATAGCTTTTCTTCCAAGAAGCAAGCATCTTTTAATTTCATGACTGCAGTCACCATCTGCAGTGATTTTGGAGTCCCAAAAAATAAAGTCTGTCACAGTTTCCATTGTCTCCCCATCTATTTGCCATGAAGTGATGGGACTGGATGCCATGATCTTAGTTTTCTGAATGTTGAGTTTTAAGCCAACTTTTTCACTGTCCTCTTTCACTTTCATCAAGAGGCTCTATAGTTCTTCTTCGCTTTCTGCCATAAGGGTGGAGTCATCTGCCTATCTGAGGTTATTGATATTTCTCCTGACAAACTTGATTCCAGCTTGTGCTTCATCCAGCCTGGCATTTCACATGATGTTCCCTGCAAGTAAGTTAAATAAGCAGGGTGACAATATACAGCCTTGATGTACTTCCTTCCCAATTTGGAACCAGTCTATTGTTCCATGTCCAGTTCTAACTGTTGCTTCTTGACCTACAAACAGATTTCTCAGGAAGCAGGTAAGGTGGTCTGATACTCCCATCTCTTGAGGAATTTTCCACAGTTTGTTGTGATCCGCACAATCAAAGTAGATGTTTTTCTGGCACTCTCTTGCTTTTTCAATGATCTAACGGATGTTGTCAATTTGATCTCTGGTTCCTCTGCCTTTTCTAAATCCAACTGGAGCATCTGGAAGTTCATGCTTCACGTACTGTTAAAGCCTGACTTGGAGAATTTTGAGCATTACTTTGCTAGTGTGTGAGATGAGTGCAATTGTGCAGTAGTTTGAACATTCTTTGGCATTGCCTTTCTTTGGGATTAGAATGAAAACTGACCATTTCCAGTCCTGTGGCCACTGCTGAGTTTTCCAAATTTGCTGGCATATTGAGTGCAGCACTTTCACAGCATCATCTTTTGGGATTTGAAATAGCTCAACTGGAATTCCATTGCCTCCACTAGCTTTGTTTGTAGTGATGCTTCCTAAGGCCAACGATTGCACCCAAGTACTGCATTTCAGACTCTTTAGTTGACTATGAGTGCTACTCCATTTTTTCTAAGGGATTCTTGCCCACAGTAGTAGATATAATAGTCATCTGAGTTACATTTGCCCATTCCAGTCCATTTTAGTTCACTGATTCCTAAAATGTTGATGTTCACTCTTGCCATCTCCTGTTTGACCACTTCCAATTTACCTTGATTCATGGACCTAACATTCCAGGTTCCTATGCAATATTGTTCTTTACAGCATCAGACTTCTCTTTCATCACCAGTCACATCCACAACTGGGTGGTGTTTTTTGCTTTGGCTCCGTCTCTTCATTCTTTCTGGAGTTACTTCTCCACTCTTCTCCACTGTAGTAGCACATTGGGCACCCTCTGACCTGGGGAGTTCATCTTTCAGTGTCCTATCTTTTTGCCTTTTCATACTGTTCATGGGGTTCTCAAGGCAAGAATACTGAAGTGGTTTGCCATTCCCTTCTCCAGTGGACCACGGTTTGTCAGATCTCTCTACCATGACCCGTCCAACTTCGGTGGCCCTACACAGCATTGCTCATAGTTTCATTGAGTTAGACAAGGCTGTGGGCCATGTGATCAGTTTGATTAGTTTTCTGTGATTGTGTTTTCATTCCGAAAAGACCCTTAGTGCCCTGAAAATCCTGGGAGCTTCACGGGACTCAGGAACTCTAACATGACTGCCAAAGGTCAGACCCAGAAAGGCAGAGCCTATGGCAGGGAGGCAGGGGGTCTGGGAACTATTGCTCCTCTTCACTGTGGACCCTCAGACAAGGCCACCTTACTGGCCTCAAGGGTTGTTTGTTGGCTGAATACCTGAAATTTGCTTTTCACTGAGTATGCTATCTCACACATGAAATGAGAGTCGCACTGTTCATACCCATGTTTCAGGGGGTGTGGAAAAGTCTCTGAGGATGCCACTGTAGATTCTGGGAGCTCTTAAAAAAAAGCAAGCTGGGTTATCTAGTTCCATATCACTGTGATTCTTTTTATTTCTTAAAGCAGCTTTATTGAAATATAATCCACAGCCCATACAATTTACATTTAAAGTACAAAACAAGAGTTTTTAGTACATTTGCAGATATGTGCAACCATCACTGTCGTGAATTTAAAAACATTATCACCACATCAAAAAGAAATCCTGTATACTTAGGCTATCATCACCCTATGCTCTCAAGTACCGCAGCCCTAAGCAACCATTAATCTGCTTTCTATCTCTTTAGGTTTGACCTTTCTGGATATTCCACATAATGGAGTCATACACTATGTGGTGTTTTGTGACTTGTTCTTTCACTTAGAGTATGATTTTTCAAAGTCCATGTTGTAGCATGCATCAATACTTCATTCCTTTTTAGGGCTGAATATTATTCCATCATCTGCATATACCACCTTTTGTTTATCCATTCATTACTGAGTGGTCATTTGGATTGCCTCTACCTTTTGGCTATTATGAGTAAGTGATGAGGCATTATTCTCTTGCTGCTTTCAAGATTCCCTGCTTGTCTTTGGCTTTGGGCATTTTTATTCAATACTGTGCTGTGTCTGTGGAACTCACTGAATGTATTTTATTTGGAATCCATTAGATTCCTGGACATGTAAATGGTTATTTTTATAATCTGGGACGTTTTTAGCTGTTACTTCATCACATATTTTTTCTCTTCCTTTCTCTTGTCTCTTCTTCTGGTACTCCCATTACACATATGTTGATGTGTTTAATGGTGTCCCACATTTCTCACAGGTTCCGGTCATTTTTCCTCAGTGTTTTCCTCTCTGTTCTTGGATTACATAATCTCTCTCAGTCTATCTTCAAATTTGCTGGTTCTTTCTTCTGTCAGTTTACATCTACCACTGAGCCCTCTAGTGAAATTTTCATTTCAATTATCATACTTTTCAACTCCAGCATTTCCATTTGTTTCTTTTTGAATAATTTCTCTTTCATTTCTATCAATAAAGTAGTCTCTATTTGATGTAACATTATCCTTATTCCTACCTTTATTTCTTCAATCACTTCCTTTAGTTCCTTGAACATATTTATAAAGGTTACTTTGAAGTTTGCCTGTTAAACCCAACATCTGGTTGCTTTCACAGGCAGTTTTTGTTGACTGTTTTTTTCCCCAGTGTATGAGTCACATTTTCCTATGTCTTTGCATGTCTCATAATTTTCTGTTGCAATCTCAAGGCCAGGTTATCACCTGTGCTTCTGACCAATTAGCTGTAAATCAGAGGCTTCCATGTCCCCCTCCTTGGATTTGATTAATTTGCTGCTGTGGTTCACAGAATTCAGAAAAAGTTAACTTCCTAGAGTATAAAAATATAGAATCACAGGAGGAGTCCAATGAAAGCAATGACAGGGCAAATATGTGGGAAGGGGCTTTCTCCATGCTCTTTCGGGGGGCTTACCATGCCCCCAGCATCACTACATGTTCAGAAACCCCAGAGCTCTCTGAACCCCGTCCTTTTTGGACTTTTATGGAGGCCTCATTAGTTAGGCATGGTTGATCCAATCATTGACCACTGGTGATTGATTCAACCCCCATCCCCATCCCCTCTCTAGAGCTGATTAATGTCATCATATCAACAGTGATAAATTATGTTGATGTATATACCTTTGAAATGAAATGATGAAAATAGCAATACACCTACGTAGACTTCCTCTCAAAAACACATTACCCTAGTCTGATCATGAGAAAGGGTTTCCCTGGCAGCTCAGTCAGTAAAGAATCCACCTGCAATGCAGGAGACGCAAGTTCAGTCCCAGGGTCAGGAAGATCCCCTGGCGAAGGAAATGGCAACCCATTCTGGTATCCTTGCCTGTGAAATCCCGTGGACAGAGGAGCCTGGTGGCCTATAGTCCGTGGAGTTGCAAGAGTTGAACATGACTTAGCAACTAAACCACCACCACCACCAATCGTGAGAAAACATCAGACAAATCCCAGTGGGGGAAGGGGGCCTTCATTGGTGGTCCAGTGGTTAAGGGTCCACACTCCGATGCAGAGGACATCGGTTTGATCCCTGGTCAGGAAACTAAAACTGCTGTGGGGCAGTTAAGACCATGCGCTTCAACTAGAGAAGCCCCAGGCACTTCAAGGAACAGCCTCACAACCACAACAAAGACCCAGTACAACCACACACACAAGAAAAACACCCGTAGAAGGGGAGTCTATGAAATACCAGTATACCTCAGAACTCAAAGGCATCAGAACAAGGAAAGTCTAAGAAACTCAGAGGCTAGAGGACCCTAAGGAGACATAAATACTAAGTAAAATGTAGTATCCTGGGTAGGATCCTTGAACACAAAAATGACGTTAGATAAAAACCAAGGAAATCTGAATAAACTATGGACTATTGATTCATTAGTTATAACAAATGTACCATATTGATAACATTAGTGATTGGGATGACTGGGTGTGGGGTATACGGAAACTCTGCATTATCTTCATAATTTTTCTTTAGAATTTTAAAATGTTTGAAACTTTTCTTACAAAATTAAGTCTACTTAAAAATCCACTGTTGCTAAATTGAGTTTAGGTTATACATGCAGAGTTAATTTATGATACAAAAATCTATGAGTATAATTTTCTATATATATTAAAAGGGAAAACTTATGATTAACTCAATATCCACCTACACTGCAAGAAGAAAAAAAATGCAATATACTAGGAGTACAATGCTATTAGCTTAATCAAAACAATTCCACCAAATAACTTTTGAGGTCCAGTACAAAATGAAGATGCAAGATCATTTTTCTCTTTATATATGTGCATGCTAAGTCACTTCAGTCATGTCCAACTCTTTGCAATCAACCCTATGGACTGTAGCCCATCAGGCTCCTCTGTCCATGGGATTCTCCAGGCAAGAATACTGGAATGGGTTGCTATGCCCTCCTCCAGGGGATCTTCTGGGCCCTGGGATCAAGCTGGCATCTCTTATATCTCTTGTATTGGCAGGCGGGTTCTTTACCACTGGCGCCACCTGGGAAGCCCTTTTTAATATATATTTTATTTATTTATTTTTGGCTACCCTGGGTCTTCCTTGCAGTGGGCTGCTCATTGCATTGGCTTCTCTTGTTGCAGATCAGGAGCTCTAGGCACACTGGCTCAGTATTTTAAAAATCTATACTAGCCCCCAAAACTACAAGGTATTAAGGGTAAAGTAAATCTAACCCAAAAAATCTTTGTTATAAATTTATAAAACTATGAGGGACTTCCCTGGTGCCTTAGTGATAAAAATCTGCCTGCCAGTGCCTGGGGCATGGGTTCAGTCCCTGGTCCAGGAAGATTCCACATGCCTTGGAGCAACTAAGCGTGAGCTCCAGAGCCTGTGAGCGGTAACTATCCAGCCTATGTGCTGCAACTAATGAAGCCCACGCACCTACATCTTGTGCTCCGAAACGAGAGAATCCACGGCAGTGGGAAGGCCAGCACCACAATGAAGAGTAGCCCCTGCTTGCCACAACTAGAGAAGCCTGCGCAAAAGCAATAACGCAGCCAAAAAGAGGTATTTTTTGTTTTTTTTAAATAAAATATTTAATTTAAAAAGCGAGATGAAAATACATAAAAATAGACCTCAATGATGGGGAAGATTCACAATGCTCATGAATATGGTACATGATGTTATATGATATCTAAATATAATGGAAAAGGTAATAAAATGGGGACTTCCCTGGTGGTCCAGTGGTTAAGACGTGGCATTCCAATGCAGGGGGGTGCAGGTTTGATTCTTGATCAAGGAACTAAAATCCCACATGCCTTGAGGTCAAAAAACCAAAAAATGTAAAACAGAAGCAATATTGTAACAAATTCAACAAAGACTTTAAAAATGATCCACATCAAAATGCAGAAAACTTTTTAAGAATGTACCTTGCTGCCCCCCTCCCAGTTTAAGAAGAAAGATAGTGCCAACACCTTTGAAACTCTCTGTGGTCCTTTCCCCAGCCACACTCATCACTCCCTACTGTAAGTAACCACTATTCTGGACTTCATACGAACAATTACTTGGCTATCTATCCTCAAGGCCCGCCCCAACCTCAACTATCAGAAAATTATTTTATTTAAAAGATACCAAAAAAGAAAAAAAAGATATCAAAGTCCCAGTGTGCAAACAGATAAACTCAGAATGTCTCTACTAGACCAAGCCGGAGTTTAGATCATAGGCAGCCAAGCCATGGCGTTGGCCCCTTAAAGTTGGTGCTAAGATATTTTCGGCGATCACTCAGGCTCATTTGCATACCCACAATGCACTGCAAATAGTTTAACAGTTTTCGAGTTTAATTTAAAAAAAATTTTACTTAGTTGAACTTTCTAAGTGTGAAAACATTATTTTCAGAATTCCTTGAATAAATTTCCTCAGGTAGTAACTTTGCAAATAGTCACCATCAGTGTAGTAGGAGTTGCGGTTACTGGAAAAACGAATTATGGTCAACAACAGGTATACTCTGGTTTCTCTTCAAAACGTATAAATCTTTCGCCTTTTACTAAAGATTTCCGTGGAGAGGAACAAGTTTGAGTGTTAAACCAATTTTTTGAAGTCTTGCTTGATGCAAGGCTGATTATTGCTGTCTAAAAGAAAGAACTGGTGGGTTTTCATGGGTGGTTGATAGACGTTCATGTGCTAATTAGCAGTAATATGCCCTGTTGCAAATACAGGCGGGCATGTATAGTATGATCTTTGGGTTTTGTTGTTTGTTTTTAAAGTTTTTTTCTGAGGTGTCTGTTTACCTCATCAAAGTTAGTGAAAAGAGAGAGGTAAGGCAGCTTTTATTGATGTAGCTTATTGAAGCAGGTAGAGTCTCCCAGTATATTCCCAAAACGTTGTTATGTTAATATAGTACATTAGTCATGGAGGTGCTTTTACATACAGTGTTATTCACGTGTGCCTTAAATGCTATATACTTAGGTAAATCCTGTGGAGGAGACGGGGACAACATAAAGAATATCACCAACTCAATGGACTTGTGTTGAGCAAGTTCCCTGAGATGGCGAACGACAAGGAAGCCTGGAGTGCTGCAGTCTATGGGGTCGCAGAGTCAGACACAACAAAGCTAGTGAGCCGCCAGGAATTGAACCTGGGACCTCGGCAGTAAAAGCACCTAACCTTTCGATTACCAGAGAGTTTCCAACGCAAATCTTATTTAAAAGTTAGAGGACTTTCATGAGACTGTTTCTTTTCTTTGAGCCACTATTTTGGATTTACAGCCCTGTTCTCGTTTCTTTGCTCAGTGTGATTCTTTAGCATTTGATGTTATTTATTTTGGGAAAAGTTTATAATTTTTCTGTACCTAAAGTATCTTCCCTGGGGGCGCAGAGGATAGTCTGCCCGCAATGCGGGAGACCCAGGTTCGATCCCTGGGTCGGGAAAAATCCCCTGGAGAAGAAAGTGGCAAGCCACTTCGGTATTCTTGCCTGAAGGATCCCCATGGACAGAGGAGCCTGGCGGGCTACAGTCCATGGGGTCCCGAAGAGTCGGACACGACTGAGCAACTTCACGTTTACGTTTTCAAAGTTTCTTCCCAGGTGGCGCTAGTGGTAAAGAACCCGCCTGCCAACGCGGGAGACAAGAGAGGCGGGTTGTCTCCCTAGGTGGGGAAGATCCCCTGGAGGAGGAAATGGCAACCCACTCCAGTATTCTTGCCTGGAGAATCCCATGAACAGAAAAGACTGGCGGGCTACAGGCCATACGGGTCGCCGGACAGCACGTTGGTCCTTGTGGCAGAATTGAGCACGAAAAGGGGAAGCAAGCGCCCTCTTGTGGCCAACAGAGGATGCAGCGGAAAGGAGAAGGACAGGAGCTGAGACCCGGAGGCCCAGTTTACCTTGCACAGGACCTTGCTTCTCCACTGCAGAATCTGAAAGGATTAGGTGTTGCTGTAAGTCTCAGACCGGCCACTTGTAGCTGTGTCCTCTGGGATCCTACCACAACAAAAAGGAACTAAAGAATAATCCACAAGAACAGATAAGACTGATTTAACACTGATCTCTTAATGTAGATCCTCATTGGAAGAGATTAGAGCAAAAGCATTCTATAATAATTCCGCAAATGCAGAAAAAGTATTGAATAAATTCAAATACCCATTCATTATACATTTAGATGTGATGTTGCGGAGAAGACGCTTGACAGTCGCTTGGACTGCAAGGAGATCAAACCAGTCCATCCTAAAGGAAATCAATCCTGAATATTCATTGGAAAGACTGATACTGAAACTGAAGCTTTGGCCACCTGATACGAAGAGCCGACTCATTAGAAAAGACCCTGATGCTGGGAAGAATTGAAGGAGGGAGTAGAAGGGGCCGACAGATGATATGATTGCATGGCATCACTAACTTGATGGACATAAGTTTGAGCAAGCTCCAGGAGATGGTGAAGGACAGGGAAGCCTAGCGTACTGCCGTCCATGGGGTCATAAAGAGTCGAACATGACTGAGCAACTGAACGATATAGATAAAACTGAGGACTTCCCTGGTGGCTCAGACGGTAAAGCGTCTGTCTACAATGCAGGAGACCTGGGTTCCATTCCTGGGTCGGGAAGATTCCCTGGAGAAGGAAATGGCAACCCACTCCAGTACTCTTGCCTAGAAAATCCCATGAACGGAGGAGCATGGTGCAGGCTACTGTCCATGGGGTCGCAAAGAGTCGGACACGACTGAGCGATTTCACTTCACTAAGTGACTGAACAACAATATAGGTAAAATTTAACATCTGCTTAACCTAAGGAAGAATTTTAGCAACCAAAAACCTGGAGCAAACACCACATGTAACAAAGTGTTATAAATGCTCCCTTTAGAGTCAGGAAGAAGACAAAAACAAATCACAATTTCAATCAAAAAATTCCAATAAAGGTTTTTATGTTTTATATTTTTTAGTATGCCTTTTATCAATGCCTGATGATCTGATGTGGAGCTGATGTAATAATAATAGAAATAAAGTGCACAGTAAGTGTAATGCACTTGAATCATCATGAAACCATCCCCCACACTCCCAACCATGGAAAACGTGTCTTCTATGAAACTGGTCCCCGCTGCCAAACAGGTTGGGAACTGCCACCTTATCTTACATATTAGTATGAATTGTTGCCAGAAATGGAAATTCCAGGCACACTATAAACAAATTGTTCCAGCCCCTCAAACCCCATATTTACAATCAGAGGTGAGCCCATGCTCTGGAGTCAGAAGTCCTAGAAACGTCCATGGAGCTTGGAACGGCTAAAAAACAAGTTAACCCTCCTTGTAGTTCTCTAGCCAGTGAATGGGGGGGGGGGGGGGCCTTTGGTCTCCTTTCAGAATTAAGGAGACCAAAGGTCCCCCCCAATCTAGGAGCGGAGAAACACTTTTCCTGTCCCCTCAGCGACTGAGCCCCTGACCAAGCCCTGTGAGGTGTAACTCTCCTCATAGGGAGAGAACACTGCACCTCCATGAGTCTTTAACTCCCCATCACAGTGTGACATATGGAAGAAGGCAAAGGAATCTCAAGTGAATGGATGAATGAATGGTGTGAGTTAATCTCAGAAACAGGCTAAGTAAAGGAAGCAGGTCACAAAAAGCCACAGGTTGTATGCTTTCACTGGTGTGAAAGGTCCAGAATAGGCACTTTAGAGACATAAAGTGAAAGTGAAGTCGCTCAGTCGTGTCCGACTCTTTTCGACCCCGTGGACTGTAGCCTACCAGTCTTCTCAGTCCATGGGATTCTCTAGGCAAGAGTACTGGAGTGGGTTGCCATTTCCTTCTCCAGGGGATCTTCCCGACCCAGTGATCGAACCCGGGTCTCCCGCACTGCAGGCAGATGCTTTAACCTCTGAGCCACCAGGGACAGAAAGCAGCTAGTATTTGGCAGAGGCTGGGGGATGGGAGAGCTGGGGAATAACTGCTAATGGGAACTGTTCCTCTCTGGGGTTGATGAAAATGTCCTAAAACTGGATTGTGGGGACTTTCCTGGCAGTTCAGTGGTTAGGACTCCCTTCCTCCACTGCAGGAGGCTCACGTTTCACCCCTGGTTAGGGAACCAAGATCCCATATGGTTCACAGGCCTGCCAAAACAAAACAAAAACACCATTGTTGTGTGCATGCCTGTCAAGTCACTTCAGTCGTATCCGACTCTTCCCAACCCCAATGGACTGCAGCCTGCCGGGCTCCTCTGTCCATGGGGTTCCCCTGGCAACGATACTGGAGTGGGTTGCCATTTGCATCTCCAGAGGATCTTCCCGACCCAAGGATCGAACCTGAATCTGTCAAGTCTCTGGCATTGGCAGGCAGGTTCTTTACCACTAGCGCCACCACATTGTGGAGATGATCGCACGATTCTGAATATGCTAAAAGCCACTTGAAGTGTACAGTTTAAACGGGTGAACTATGTGGTAAGTGGATTATATCCCCCAAAAGCTGTTTTCGACAAATTTAAATCAAATATAATGGCAAATGTATTGTGAGCAGAGGAACTAGCAAACCAAACATGACAACTCAGAGAAGGCGTCAAAGTTGGGAAGTGGAATATTGATGCAGCCTCCAGAAAAGAATCAAAAAAAGAACGGCAATTTCCTTTCCCAAGACTTTCGGTTACCACAATCATTAAGGAGCCTGTCGGCGCGTGTTCCTGAGTACTGCATAGGAGAGTACAGCTCATGGGGTTTTTTGGTTTGTCTTCTAGATAAGATGAGACTCGAGGTCTGAAACTGAAATGACAAGATTTCATCGCCACAAGTAGCATCAGGTCAGGAGGCAGGAGGCAGGAGATCTGAAACCCAGCGCGGCAAGCGCCATTATTATTATTATTTTTTTTTTTTTTTTGGCCTGCGCAGTTTGAGGGATCTTAGTCCCCCTACCAGGAAAGGAACCAGCAGGGAGTGAGGGATAGAGCCCCAGCCACTGGACCCCCTGGGAATATCCAAAGCTCCAATTTTAAACAGGACACGGCTATGAATTTTTCTCATACGGCAGAATATTCCAGAGTGTACATCTTGGACGTGCACGGTACAAACAGACAAAACACTTGTGCGCCCACCACGCAGTTCAAGAAAAAGGAAATTGTCAAACTTTGAAAACCCTCAATCCACCGAAGGGAGGAGCCACGGTCATGAATTTTGTGCCAATCGCTTGCTATTTTTTTTTTTTTTCTTTTTCAACTTTAACAGCGAAGTCTTTAACAGAAATCAAACTCAGACATACACATAGACAAAACATCTAAAAGCTGGGTCTCGGCTCGGTGCGGCGTGTGGCCGCCAGCCAGCCCGG
Organism: Cervus elaphus; assembly: GCF_910594005.1. Taxonomy (NCBI): domain Eukaryota; kingdom Metazoa; phylum Chordata; class Mammalia; order Artiodactyla; family Cervidae; genus Cervus; species Cervus elaphus. The sequence goes on along the minus strand of NC_057826.1, from coordinate 87,768,526 downwards.
CCGCCGCTCCGCCCCCTAGTGACGACACAGGGGCGCTGCGTGAAGACGAGCTTTCCCGAGCTGGAAGGCCGCCCACTTGCCTTATTTGCATACCCACCGTGCACTGCACACGGTACACGTTTAAAATGATAAAACTTCAAATTTTCTTTTACCTATGTCTTCTGAAATTAGACCCTTGTTTACAGAGTAATCTAGAAATTTTTGTTCAGGCATTGGCTCTCGGTGTTAGCTAGTCACTATCACTGATCTAGGAGTTTCTGTTACCCGAGACGTGAATTACAAGTGGGTAGGTTATACTCTGGTTTCTCTTCAGATCGTATAAATCTTTCGCCTTTTACTAAAGATTTCCGTGGAGAGGAACAACTCTGAGTCTTAAACTAATTTTTTGAGGCCTTGCTTTAGCAAGGCTACTTATACTGGTTAATGAGAGACTTATACTTTGCTAGTATAGAAATTGTAAGGTGGTTTATCTAGATGCTTCAGAGTATAGAGAACTTTGTCGCACTATGGATAGATGTGGGTTCGATTCTCAAATTAGAAAGATTTCTCTGCAGAAAAAAATGGCAATCCGCGTCAGTGTTCTTATCTAGAAACTCCAATAGATCAGAGAGGGCTAGTAAACTACAATTTATGGGGTCGCAAAGACTCGGAGATGACTTAGTTACTTTACTCACTCAGTCGCTGGTGGGTGAAAGGAAGTTTCTTAGCAAGTGTTTTTTTCCGCGAGTTTGTAATGTAACCTCCGATGATTGATGTGAAAGTGTTTCCGTATTATAAATATATTCTTATTTTAATCAGCTCATATGTCGCTGAGTCAGTTTTTCACATCAGGTGGTCCAAATATTGGGATTTCAGTTTCAACATCGGTCTTCAATGAAAACTCAGATTTGATTTGTATGTCTAAGAGACTGTGAAGAGTCTTTTCCAACAATACAGTTAAAAAGCATCAATTGTTTGGTACTCAGCTTCCTATATAGTTCAATTCTCATATCCATACATGATTATTGGAAAAAGCGCATCTTTTATTAGATGGACTTTTGTTGGCGAAGTTAATGTCTCTGCTTTGTAATATGCTGTTTAGGTTGCTTATATCTTTTCTTCCAAGGAGCGAGCGTCTTTTAATTTCATGGCTGCAGTGATTTTGGAGCCCCCCCCAAAATAAATTCTTCCACTGTTTAACCATCTATTTGCCATGAAGTGGTGGGACCAGATGCTGTGATCTTCATTTTTTGAGTGTTGAGTTTTAAGCTAACTTTTTCACTCTTCTCTTTCAGTTTGATGAAGAGGCTTTTTAGTTTTTCATTTTCTGCCAGTAAGGGTGGTGTCATCTGCCTATCTGATGTTATTGATATTTCTGCCAGCAGTCTTGATTCCAGCTTGTGCTTCATCCAGTCCAGCGTTTCTCATAATTTACTCTGTATATTTTAAATAAGCAGGGTGACAATATACAGCCTTGACCTACTCCTTTCATGATTTGGAACCAGTCTGTTGCCATGTGTAACTGTTGCTTCTTGACCTGATTTCTCAGGAGGCAGGTAAGGTGGCTTGGTATTCTCTTCTCTTGAAGAATTTCTCCACAGTTTGTTGTGATCCACATAGTCAAAGGCTTTGGCATAGTCAATAAGGCAGAAGTAGATGTTTTTCTGGAACTCTCTTGCTCTTTCGATGATCCAGCAGATGTTGGCAATTTAATCTCTGGTTCCTCTGCCTTTTCTAAATCCAGCTTTTCTAATCACAAATGATTAATGTGAAAGTGTATGTTTGTTACCCTTATTTACATGGCTTAATCTTCCTTAATGAGCAGCTATGTGTGAAGTTGATGAGGGTTTTAATTATTTTAGGGGCTGGTTAGTTAAATAATTTCAGAAAAAAAAAGGTTATTGTTTTTTCTTTTGTATTAAGTTTGAAGTCTAGGGTGTATTTTACAATTGAAATGTTTTAATTGGGACTGTTTTGCTTTTAAAACGCTCAACCAGATTGTAACTAAAAAGAAGCCAGCTCAAGGTGTAATAGACTATAGATCTTATTCTCCCTTCATGGCTTTAGGGCTGGATTGTCTGTTTGACTTATTACAGGTTTGGTTATTAGAATGATGTTTTTCTTGTTGAGACTGTGTAAGGCTTTCCTTCCCTAAGAATGGAATGGAGTCACAGATTTCTTAGGGCAGACAGGTATAATAATAAGTCCCCAAAGCGAGTGTACCAATTTACACTTCCACCAATGGCCTATGCATATTCCCATTGTTTCTCAGCCTTACTGGCCCTTCGTATATTCAGGTTTTAAATTTCGCCCATCTGGTAGTCATAAAGTTATTATATCTTAGTTTTAATGTACATTTCTTTAATTACTAATGAGTTTGAACATCTTTTCAAAGACGTTTTGGCCATTCATGGTATCTCTTCTATGAAATGCATGTATTTGTCTTTTGCTGCAATGTCATTTTCTAAGTAGTTGTAGTTTTTGATACAGACTTCAGACTCTAGAGACATTATTTTTTAAGTAAGACCTTTGTTTTTATTTATTTATGGCTGCACTGGGTCTTCATTGCCCCTCAGCCTTTCCCTAGTTGCTGCAAGCAACTCTCTAGTTGCCGCTTCTCATTGCGGTGGCTTCTCTCGTTGCAGAGCACTGACTTCAGGCACGCTGGCTTCAGGTGTTGTGAATTGCAGGCTCAGTAGTTGTGGCACACAAGCTTAATTGCTCCGTGGCATGTGGAATCTTCCCAGACCAGGGATGGAACCTGAGTCCCCTGCATTGGCAGGCGGGTTCTTAACCACTGGGTCACCAGGGAAGTCCTCCAGAGTCTAAATACATACTCTTTGCTGGTTATGTGGTGCAATTTCCTTCTCCCAGTTTAAAGCTTCCCTGTCCATATTTTTTAGTCTCTTCTGATGAACTGGTCTAAATTTTAACATTGTCAGATTGATCTTATTTAAAAAATTGTATTCTGATTTTGTGCTTTTGTGTGTGTTTAGTAATTAATTGCCTCAAGTTATTAAATTCTATATCTTTATATTTTTATTATACATATATAATTTTTTCTCTTTTCTTCTTGGCCAGACTGCACGGTATGCAGAACTTCCTCTGTATGCTGTGCCCAGTCATGTCCAACGCCTTGTGATCCCATGGACTATGGCCCACCAGACTCCTCTGTCCATAGAGATCCTCCAGGCAAGAATACTGGAATGGTTTGCCATTCCCTCCTCCAGGGGATCTTCCCAACCCAGGGATTGAACCCAGGCCTCCCGCAGTGCAGGCGGATTTTTTATCATCTGAGCCAGCAGGGCAGTACAGAACGTCCCCTACCAGGGATTAAACCTATGCCTCCTGCCACCTCCCTGGAGGTGGGGAGTCAGCCGCTGGACCACCAAGGAAGTCCTGTATCTCTTAAAGTGATGTCTTTCATATTTAAGTTCTTGATTCATCTGGAACTGAATTTTTGTGCAGTAAGTCCTCTGTCTACATATGAACCTTCATGTTGTGAACCTTCAAAGAGGCAAATGTGTGTTCACAAGTCCAGGCACAGAAGTGAGCTCACGTGTCTGGCGCACATGTGTGTGCATCATCTACAAGGGTTGTGCTTTTGTGTCCTTTCCTGTGGAGTGCTATAGAGCACAGTAGTGCAGTGGCTTTATTTCAAGCCCAGGATGTCCGGAAGCAAGTGTAAAGGCAGTGGTGATGTAGCTGGTACTAGTATACTTTTCATGGTACTATACTGTGAGATTAAAAATGTTTTATTTTTTGTTTTTTTTTGTGTATTATTCATGTGAAAAATGTTATAAACCTATATGCTGCTGCTGCTGCTAAGTCACTTCAGTCGTATAGTACTATATAGCCAACTGCATTAGTTGGGCACCTAGGCGAACTTTGTTGGACTTAACGAACAAACTGGACTTACGAATGTGCTCTCAGAATGGAACTCATTCCTATGTAAGGGACTTATATGGTGTGAAGTGTGGGTCATTTTTATTTCCTCCCCAAATGACTGGCAGTCATCCAGCACTGTTTGTTTATTGCTGTCTCTTTTCCCCACTGATCTCCAGTGACAGCTCTAACATACATCAGCTTTCCTTACAAGAGTGGGAATGTTTCTGTGCTCATTATTTTTTTCTTCAAACCACTCTATTTCGGTATGATTGACCTACAAAAAGCTGCACGTATTTAATGTGTACAACCTGATGAGTTTGGAGTTAAGTACAAACCCGTGAAATCGTTACCACAATCAATGTCATAAACACTGGGCTCTCCATTCTGTTCCATGGGTCTAATTTATCTATCCCTGAGCTAACATCACACATCTTAATTCCTATGGATTTATAATAAGTCCTGAAAGTGGTAGGCTTAATCCCTCTCTTTGGTTTTCTTTTCAGGAGTAACTTGGCTATCCTTTGTTCTTCCAAAAATGTTTAGAATAGCCTTCTGATTTCCATGAAAATTCCTGTTTGAGATTTCCCTGGTGGTCCCGTAGTTAAGACTTCTGCCAATGCAAGGAAGGGATGCAGGTTTCTATCCTTGGAGGAGCTAAGATCACACATACCTTGTGACAAAGAAAACACAAAAGTTAAAACAGAAGCCATATTATAACAAATTCAATAAAGACAAAAAATGGTCCACATTAAAACAAAATCTTAAAAAAAGAAAGAAAATCCCTATTGGATATGAATTTATTTAATTAAGTTATTAATTTTATTTAATAGGTTATTTATTTAATTCACATAATTTAATAAGTTGTTATTTAATAGTTATTGTTTAATAATATAAATTAATATAAATATTTATATTATTAATATAGTAATATTATAATTAATATAATACATAATGGTATATTTAATAATATATTTTATTTATGTTTAATTATTAATATATCATGTTATGTTAATATAGATATTAATAATATATTTAATAGCAATGTTTATAATATAAATATTATTTAATTAATAAGTTATTTGTTATTTAATAAGTTGTTTGATTTATCTAATTTAATAAATTATTTATTATTAAATAAGTTATTTATTTTTGGCCATACTGCCTGTGAGAGATCTTAGTTCCCCAACCAGGGATCAAACCCCAGCCCTTGGCCGTGAAAGCATGGAGTCCTAGCCACTGGACCACCAAGGAGTTTTCATAATTTGAATTTACTATCTAACTACACAATTTTTTAAAACTTCTTTTCTGATATTTTTTCTCTTTTATTATTGAACAGTTAGCATATACAACATTGATCTTATATGAAGCAGAAATGATAGTGGACCTCTTTTTCTTATGACTGATATTAAAAGAAATGCTTTTAAATATTTCTCCATTGAACATGATGTTTAAGTATTCGACAACTTTTATCGAGTATTTGCTTATACTCTGTTTACTTAAAGTTTTGCTGCATACATTAGGATGACCATGTGCTTTTTTCTTTTAAATTGTTAATGTGGTGAGTGACATTGATTGGTTTCCAAATGTTGAGCCAATTCTGCATTTCTGGGATAAATTTGTCTTAGGCTGCTATGACAAAATACTATAAACCGGGTGACAACTGAGACTTCTTTCTCACAGTTCTGGAGGTTGTAAGTCTGGAGTTAGGATGCCAGCATGGGTCTGATTCTGGTAAGGGCCCTCCTCCAGGTTGCAGACTGTTGACTTCTTGTATCCTCATAGGGCAGAGAAAGAGCTAACACTCTGGCCTCCTCTTATTTATAAGGGCTCTAAACCAGTTCATCCTAAAGAAGATCAGTCCTCCAATTCCTGGAGCTTGCTCAAACTCATAACTGTTGAATCGGTGATGCCATCCAACCATCTCATCCTCTGTCGTCCCCTTCTCCTCCCACCTTCAATTTTTCCCAGCATCAAGGTCTTTTCTAAAGGGTCAGCTCTTTGCATCAGAGCCAAAGTATTGGAGCTTCAGTTTCAGCATCAGTCCTTCCAATGAATATTCAGGATTGATTTCCTTTAGGATTGACTGATTTGATCTCCTTGCAGTCCAGGGGGCTCTCAAGAATCTTCTCCAGCAACACAGTTCAAAAGCTGTGATGTAGATATATACACACACATATATATATTACACCACTCTTTTTTTTGTATTTCCTTCTCATTTAGGACACCATTTAGCATCAAGACTGGAGTTCCCTGTGCTATACAGTCAGGCTGTCATTAGTCTTCTATTATTTATTTTTTTTAAATTGAGATATAGTTGATTTATAATATTATATTAGTTTCAGGTGTATAAGATAGTGATTCATACACAATGGAATATTACTCAGCCATTAAAAAGAATACTTTTGAATCAGTTCAAATGAGATGGATGAAACTGGAGCCCATTATACAGACTGAAGTAAGCCAGAAAGATAAACACCAATACAGTATACTAATGCATATATATGGAATTTTAAAAGATGGTAACGATAACCCTATATGCAAAACAGAAAAAGAGACACAGATGTACAGAACAGACTTTGGGACTCTGGGGGAGAAGGCGAGGGTGGGATGTTCTGAGAGAATAGCATTGAAACAAGTATACTATCAAGGGTGAAACAGATCACCAGCCCAGGTTGGATGCATGAGACAAGTGCTCAGGGCTGGTGCACTGGGAAGACCCAGAGGGATCGGGTTGGGAGGGAGGCAGGAGAGGGGATCGGGATGGGGAACACATGTAAATCCATGGCTGATTCATGTCAATGTATGGCAAAAACCACTACAATATTGTAAAGTAATTAGCCTCCAACTAATAAAAATAAATGGGGAAAAAAGCAAAATGTAATGGAAAAAAAAGATAGTGATTCACATTTTATAAATTATACTCTATTTACAGTTACAATAAAATGTTGGCTACATCCCCTGTTCTGTAGAGTATATCCTTGGTACTTCTTTATTCACTTTGTACACAGTAGTTTGTGCCTCTTAACCCTCTGCCCCTGCCCTGCCCACCGCCCTTCCCTCTCCCCATCGGTTACCACTACTTTATTCTCTTAGTCCTGGGTGTTCATTGGAAGGACTGATGCTGAAGCTGAAACTCCAATACTTTGGCCACCTGATGCAAAGAGCTGACTCATTGGAAAAGACCCTAATGCTGGGAAAGATTGAAGGCAGGAGGATAAGGGGACGACAGAGGATGAGATGGTTGGATGGCATCAGCAACTCAATGGACATGAATTTGGGTGGCCTCTGGGAGTTGTGATGGACAAGGAGGCCTGGCGTGCTGCGGTTCATGGGGTCGCTGACTGAGCGACTGAACTGACTGACTTGATTCTCTATGCCTGTGGGTCTGTTTCTGTTTTGTTATTTCATTTGTTTATTTTTTAGGCTCCACATGTCAGTGATAACATACAGTGTTTGTCTCTGACTCATTGCACTCAGCATGACACCCTCTAGGTCCCCCCAGGTTGTTGCAAATGGACAATTTTCATTTGAGGCTTAAAACTTTGCTACTGATTCCTGTCTTTATTAGTTACAGACATTTAACTTTTCTGTCTTCTTGAGTCAGTTTTTCTAAGAGAGATCCATAGATAATACATTTTCTGCAGTTGTAAGATTTATTGGCACACAGTTGTTTATAATCTCTATTATTTAGGTCTCTGCTGTCCCTTCAGGTATGTCCCCTTTTTATATTCCCAATATTATTTACTTATTATGCCTTCTCTCGTTTTTGATCTGATAAATCTTGTCAGAAGTTGTCAATTTTATTAGTTTTCTTTCTCAAAGCACTAGATTTGGACTTTGACATTTCTCCCCAAAGTATCTTTTTCTTTCTCACTAATCTCTGTTTATATTTTCAATATATTTTTGTGTTTACTTTCTCTGAAATATTTCGATTGCTTCAAGAGGCCTTTTCATGGCACTCAACAAGCTGGTTTTAATACTCTTTTGGAAAAGGAGAAGACCCGGACTCTCCCTTTCTGAACCCTTATTGCAGTGATATTTTAAGACAACACAGCTGGTTTCACATCATGCTGGATGTCACCGCGGACTGGACTTTCCCCCCAGACTAGAAAGAAGCTCCCCTCGACAGATTCAGTCTCATCCTTCCTGTCGTCCCTAGCCAGGACCATGGAAACGTGAAAGGAGCCGTAGGGGAAAGACAGCCTCCCGCTAACTGATCTCCACAGGAGGCAATCCTCTCTGTGAGAAAATAGAGGTGCCTCCCTGCCTTCCTCACAGGGTGTGATGAGAAGCAGATGAGAGATACAAAACGGAGATGTTTAAAAGTGATGTGCCAAATAAAACATTGCTCTCATCTTTCAAAACTAGACAGTAACTCAGAGGCTTCCTGCGGAGACCCCCCTGCCCACCCCGTGTCTTCAGGAACAGGCATATCCTGCTCCAGACACACAGAGGCAGATAAAACCAGAAACCAGGTCACAAAGACTCACATCCACACACACATCATTTGCCCCAAACTCTCAAGGTCTGAGAGCCTCTGGTGCCTTCCACACAAAAGCCCCACTGTCCAGCCAGTCTGCAGCCAGCACTGCTCTGGCCACACCTCGTCACCGGCAAACAGCAGCTCAAGGATGCAAAGGACGGCTTGGGTTGCACCCCTCAGGCCTGCCAGCGCTGTACTTGCCCAGCCTCAAGTCGGAAGAAAGAGCCTGGGGTCAGCAACGGAGGCCTCCATGGTTTAATGGATGGGGGGGATCTTACATACTGAAGCAAGGCCCTGGAGAGACACCTCACCAGGAGTCTTTACTTCTGGGAAAGGAGGGAGGGTACCAGTTACAGAGGGAATTGACGTCAGACGGGTTTGTCGGTCGCCAGGGAAACCTGCAGAGCCCCACGCCTTGCACTGCCCCTTTAATAAATCACCTTGGTGGAGCAGTTCTGATGGAAAGATTACAAGAAGCGCCAGCTGGGGCCGGGAGCCAGTATGTAGGCTTACCCCCGCGATTAGGCTCTATGGTTAAGCTGTTGCTGCTACTAAGTCGCTTCAGTCATATCAGACTCTGTGCGACCCCATAGATGGCAGCCCACCAGACTCCCCCGTCCATGGGATTTTCCAGGCAAGAGTACTGGAGTGGGGTGCCATTGCCTTCTCCGCTATGGTTAAGAGGGAAGGTCAGTCGGGTGAGGAGGGTGTAGGTGAGGCAGGGACGGGTCGGGAAGGTACAGAGGGCAAGAGAACAGCCATGTTGGGTGGTCTGATCATACAGACGGGGACTTCCATTCAATGGCAGCACCTTGTTTTGGGTGTCTTCGGGGCATGAAAAGATCCCTTCTTTGTTTTCAGCCTGTCACATTGCTAAGAGGGCAGCCCCAGACACATACCTATTTCCTCAGGGCCCAAATCCCAAGTGCTAGCTGCCCTTCCTTTCAAAGCCCACCCCCAGATCCACTTCCCATCCTGCCTTTCTAACGGCAGCCCCAGGATGGTCTGGAACACATAGGAATTCCAGTGACACCCCCTTTCCAGGACAACTGGGTTGTTGTCTAGGGGAACCCTTTCCCCATCACAGAGAAGCCTCTTTATTTCCTCAGGAGAAGGAAATGGCAACCCACTTCAGTACTCTTGCCTGGAAAATCCCGTGGATGGAAAAGGCTGGTAGGCTACAGTCCATGGGGTCGCTTGGAGTCGGACATGACTGAGCTACTTCACTTCACTTCAATTTACCTCCCAAGGTGACACAGGGGACTTTCTGACCCTTTCTTTTGATGAAGAGACCAACCACCTCTCCTGTTCAGTCTCTCCCAGAGCTCCCGTTACCCCGTCATGCTCTATTCATTCATTCATTCCACGAACATTCCCAGGACCCTCCTCAAAGACACAGTTTCCTGTTTCTTCTCTTGAAACCCCACATAGTGAAAGACTTTGCCCACGGCATCAGGGTCTTTTCCAAGAGTCAGCTCTTCAAATTAGGTGGCCAAAATATTGGAGCTTCAGCATCAGTCCGGTGAATAATCAGGGTTAATTTCCTTTAGGATTGACTGGTTTGCTCTCCTTGAGAGTCCAACTCTCAAGAGTCTTCTCCAGCCCCACAGTTGAGCACTCAGCCTTCTTAATGGTCCAACTCTCACATCCTCATATGACTACTGTAGGTCAGGCAAAAGTCTGGGCAGTGGGGTTGTGGCAAGAGCATGAAGCTGGATGGGGAGATGTGGGTTCTCATCCCAGCTCTGCCCCTAAGAAGCTGAGTGCTTTTAGAAATCCAGAACTAAAAAAAAAAAAAAATCCAGAACTAGCTGAACTAAAAGCACCAAATCAATAAACAATATTTCAGTTCAGTTCAATTCAGTCACTTAGTCATGTCTGACCCTTGCAACCCCATCGACTGCAGCATGCCAGGCTTCTTTGTCCTTTACCATCTCCCAGAGCTTGTTCAAACATCCATTGAGTCAGTGATACCATCCAACCATTTCATCCTCTGTGGTCCCCTTCTCTTCCTGCCTTCAATCTTTCCCAGCATCAGGGTCTTTTCCAATGAGTCAGTTCTTCGAATCAGGTGGCCAAAGTATTGGAGTTTCAGCTTAAATACTGTTACTAAACTGTATTTAGTAAGAGTTTATTATGCCTATAAAAGCAGTTCACGAACCGGAAGGTTCGAAATTCAAAGACTGATGCAAAATGCAGGGGCATGAAGTTACAAGATGGCTTATAAAGTGAAAACGAGGAAGCTAATAGTGTTTACAATGACTGGTGATTACAGTGGGTTTTCAGATGGCAGGGGACTGGTTTAAAGTAGTCATCTCATACCGTTTTTAGGAAAATGATTGAAGTTTTCTTTTATGATTGTCATTGGCATTAACAGGAAATAACCTAAAATTGCATTTTACTACCTTCATGAAATAAGCTGGATTTTTGTTTTGCTTTCAGAGCCTACATGGTTTTATCTTCCAGGGAATTCTCAAGTCCAGTCTCCATTTTATATTTAGCAGTATCCTCTCTGGGGCTTGGTGTCTCCGTTTGTCAAGGGAGGGCCTGAGTTAGATAATCTCCATGTTTACATCCCGGCCCTGGCATTTTATGATGTTAAGGTCTGGGCTCAGGGAAGTGGAGATAAGATTGTGACAGAAACAAACACCACTGCCCTTGATCTGAGCAGCCTCTGCCTGCAATGACACAGGTGACCTGCCCGTGCCTGCTCCCTGCGGGGATGAAAGACGCCTCTCAGCCAGCGCAGGGCTGCAAGGTCACACCGAGATGGCCGTGCCCGCACACGCACACATACACACACACGCACCCCGTGCATGTAACCATGCTCGCATCCATGCATGCATGCACACCCTCATGCACACACACACTGCCCAGTGCTGCATGCTACATAGCACCTCCAAGTCGGGGAACGTGCCTGCTTCAGGCTGGGTGCGGGGCATCATGCTGGCCCATAAGCTGGGTCTTCCCTTCCATCCTAGTGTCATTGAGAGATTCAAGTGAAATATCAGAATAAGTTTTCCAAATATTGCTTTCCAATAGAGCTTTGGAAAACAAACATAGGTGCCTAATTGCAGCTGAGGTTGCCCATATTAAGGCTGAGAGGCAGTGTGGTACAGTAGTTACCACCCAAGCACTGGACCCACCCTGCCGAGGTTGTGATCCCAGCTGTTCTGACTTCCTAGCTGTGTGACCTCAAGCAAGTCATTTAACGTCTCCGTGCCTGAGATGCTTCATCCATGAGCAGCATGATGATGGCAGTGTCTACCTCATAAGCTTAAAGGGTGCCAACATGGGTGCGTGACCTCTAGTCTGGGAGCCCATCATCCATTACTGAAATTAGGCACTGACCCTCTCTGTTGATCTGAATCAAAACAAAACGAAAAGGGACTTTCTTGGTGGTCCAGTGGCTAAGACTCCAGGCTCTCAATGCAGGGGGTGTAGGTTTGATCCCTGGTCAGGAAACTAGATCCCACATGCTGAAACTAAGAGTTTGTACACCGCAACTAAAGATGCTGCAAGTCACAACAAAGATCAAAGGTCCCTCATGCCACAACTAAATCTGGGTACAGCCAAATAAATAAATAAATGTTATTTTTTTTAAACACAGATGATAGCCTTTTTAAATAAATAATTTTTTAAAAAAATTTTTTAAGGAAAAAAGAGGATCTCAGTTAAGAGAACAGTAAGAATGTAAAATAAGACATGTTTTATTTTTAATTAAAATTTTACCATGATAAGTGTTTCTGTTGTTTCTTGGCTGTACCACACAGTATGTGGATCTCAGTTCCCTGAAGAGGGATTGAACCTGGCCCTCCTTCAGTGGAAGTTCAGAGTCTTAACCACTCACTGGACTGCGGTATTCTTACCCGGAGAATCCCATGGGCAGAGGAGCCTGGCGAGCTACAGTCCACAGGGTTGCAGAGAGTCAGACACGACTCTTTAAAGTGACTGAGCATGTGTACACACACATATTTGACTTGGGTGCTTACAGAAATCTATAATTACATGGAGCAAAGCCTGGAAGGATCTTATATCACACTGACAAGAATGATTATCCCTGGGGTTGGGGGGGGGACTGGGTTTGGGGTGACTGAAGTGGGATCTCTGTAATATTTTACTTTTTTTTTTTGAGACTTGTGGGATCTCAGCTCCCCAAGCAGGGATGGAATCAGGGCCCTCAGCCGTCAGGGTGCCATGTCCCAACCAGTGGACTGCCAGGGAATCCCTTGACTTTTTTTTTTAACAGTGAGGACTTTTTTGTGTATTGCTTATTTGACTTAAACAGCTTAAAAAAACTAAAAGACATAGAGCAAATTGACCCAGAGGGAGGAGGGATGTGGGCAAAAATAAGAGAAAATCCAGTATAGGTTGGAGTTGGAGAGAAAAGAAGAGAGGTTTGGAAGTGAAAGTGGAGCCATGAGATGACTGGGAGAAAGGTGGGCAAAGAGAATGCTCCGGACTCCTCAGTGCATGACAGGTAGTATAACTGATCCTCTGACACCCCTTCCAGGCTGTTCAGCAAAGACTTAGTTTTTCAATTTGTTTTTGGATGTTGGGTCTTTCTCTCAAAGGTGAAACCGAGATTGACCACAAGACAGGCTGATTTTATTTGGACTACAATTTACTTGGCAAATACTTATGAGAACCTTCTCTGGCGGACAGTGCGCTGGGCCCTAGAGAGAGGGGCGTTAGGAAGAGCTCCACGGTGACCTCTATGTTGAGACAAGTCATGCAATGAGGCAGAAACACAGGGCTGCGGGAGCAGAAAGTAGGGAACATTGGTTCTGCTCCAGAGTCGTGACAGCCTCGTGGAGGGATGAAGCCTCGACACGAGTGTAGGAACATTCCAGAGCGAAGAATTAGAGAAGTGCATCTAAGGTTGTGATGGGTGGGCTTCTTCCCAAAGTTCAAGGTTGCCTTCTGTGGGCCCGGAAGAGTCCCAGAGAGCGAGCTTCTCCAGCGGCCAGCGCCGACAGCGCCCCCTGGTGGAATCATTTACTCGGCATTCTCTCCACTCGGAATTCCTCAAGAGGCTGAGAACAAGCTTTGGCCTTGGAGCTGGAAATCTGCATCCCTTGGCAAGAACAGCTGGCGTCGTGGGCCTCCAGATGTGAGGCCCTACTTACTGTAACCCAGCTGGACACTACGGGGCCACCCTGACCCCTGCCTGCCCCTTGTAGACCCCAGACTGATTGAAACCTGCAGGCTGATGATGTTCATTCCAGGTTACCTCACCACCAAGCAATCAGAAGAACGTCCACGAGCTGACCACACACCCCACAGCGCTCTCCTCAGCACGCAGCCCCTTCCTCCTCTCTCTATGTGATTTCCGAGCAAAACCCTAGGAGTTGGTGCTCCGGGACAGGAGTCCACCTTCTCCCCAGGGTTGCCGGTTTACTCGATAAAACTGTCTTTCCTTTTTGTCTGACATGTGTCTCTCAGTATTGGATTCTTGAGCAACGAGTGGCTGAACCTGAGTTCAAGAACAATAGAACACTCTAAATAGTCAGGAGGAAACATAAATCCACATGGGGGTTAATCTGAGAGACAACTGACCTTGCTCCTTCAGAAATGTCAGTGTCAGGAGGGACTTCTCTGGTGGTCCAGTGGCTAAGACTCCACGCTCCAAACACAGGGAGCCCAAGTTCAATCCCTGGTCAGGGAACTAGATCCTATATGCCGCAACTGAGAGTTTGCATGCCACAGCTAAGACTTGACTCAACCAAATTAATACATAAATATGAAAAAAAGAAATGGCAGTGTCAGGAAAAACCCAAAGGCTGCTGCTATTCTAGAAGAGGAGAGAGGAAAGAGACAGGATAACCAAGGGAGTGGATGAATATTGGCTGGATCCTGGATGGGGGAAACACGGGTGAGGCGGGGACATTGTTGGCACAATTGGGGACATTTTATAACGGGCTATATATTAGATGGCTCAGATGATAAAGAATCTACCCGCAATGCAGGAGACCAGGGTTCAATCCCTGGGTCAGGACAATCCCCTGGAGAAGGAAATGGCAATCCACTCCAGTATTCTTGCCTGGCGAAGTCCATGGACAGAGGAGCCTGACCGGCTACAGTCCACGGGGTCGCGAGGAGTCGGGCATGACTGGAGACTAACACTTTATGATTTTATATTTTAGGTAGTGGTTCTGTATCTTTTTTCTGTAAATGATGGAAATGAAAAGAACATTTACAACATTCCCCTGGGTTAGGAAAATGGGGGTAGGTGGGGAGAATCCATTATTGTACAAGGAGAACAAAAGCTTGGATTCCAGTTGGCCTTGCCACTTCCTACCTGTGATAAGTGGGACCTGTTCTGCCAGCACTCAGACCCTGTTCCATCATCTGGGAAAGCGGGGTTACCGTAGTGCTCTCCACAGGTGGCTGGGAAGGGCTGACTGAGCGCACACAGGAGATGCCTGGCCGGTGGGGAACTCACTTCAAACGGCAAAGAAAGCTTAATGGAAAGGAGGCTTCCGCTGAGTCAGGCTCTATGGGGCTCCCTTCTCTCTGTGTGGGAGAGGGCCTGCACCCCTTTGCTTCCCCTCTCCCACCCCACCCCTTTTCCCAGCCGACCCCAGAAAATGTGCTCCCAACAAGATGTATCAACCGCAGGGTGCAGCCTGGAAATGTAGCTTAGATCCCCTTTGTTGGTTTCCAGCAAATTAAAATTTATCTCTCAGGGAGGAAATGAGGGGGGCGGATTTTTTTTTCTTCCTCCTTAATGGGCCCTGATGAAGGAAATGAATGCAGGGGAAGAGATCAGAAATACGATCCACCTCTTGCTGGCTCAGAAAGGTCTAGGGGCTCCCTGCACCCTCAGAGGGGGCAGCTGGGCACAGTGTGTTTTATTATATAATTAACCTTGACCCTTCTGGGTTCAAAGAGAGAGGTTAGTTGGAAATAAATCAATAGTCTGGTCTGGTCACTTCAAAGGCTTCAGGACCCGCTGGAAAATTCCATGTTGGTTCAGTGTGTAAATTGGAGTAGGGTGTGCAATTCTTTTTGAAAGGTTGTGGGGTGGTTAGGTCTAAAATTGAAATGAATTGTGTATCCGCTTCCTTTAATCAAGCAATCAGGAGTCTTTATTGTGTTTCTTGGTGGGGGCGGGGGGTGGGTGGGAAGGCCTGGGAGAAAATAGAGTGTGACCTCTATGTGACCACTGGGCCCAGCTCTAGGACAATAGGCAACTCTCCGAGCTTAGGAAGCCCATCTCCTCACCAGCAGGGCTTGGCCCTGGCTTCCAACAGGTCTGGGATTCTTGGAATCACTGAACCATCACCATCATAATACACAGCAATTTTTGAGTGCCTACGATGGGCCAGGTGCCAGAGATTTTCCAGTTGTTTTCTCATTTGAGTCTCATAACAACCCAATTAGATAAGTGCCATTATTATCTCTATTACAAATGAAGACATTGAGCTTCCGAGGGGCTAAAGAGCAGGTCCTCAGTCACTGTGAGGTTTTCAAAATCTGTTCCAATGTATGGCTCAAGCGATGAAAAGAAAAGCCAAGGAAGAAAAAAAAAAAGAAAAGAAAAGCCAAGGAAGGGTTGCAAATGACCCAAGAGTCTCCAGTCCGGCATGCTTTTCCCCGAAGTTGCTGCAGGTGGACGGAGCTGGTTTCTCTCCTAGTCTCCCTTGGCTTCATCTCAGGTTTGCCTTGCACCTCTCTTTCCTCCTTTCTCCGTCTTTTCTTTCCTCCTCCGTCCCTCCTTGTTTCCCAGGCGGCACAGCAATAAAGAATCCGCCTGCCCATGCAGGAGACACAGGAGATGTGGGTTGGACCCCTGGGTTGATAAGATGCCCTGGAGAAGGAAATGGCAACCCACTCCAGTATTCTTCCTGCCTGGGAAATCCCATGGACAGAGGAGGCTGACGGGCCACAGTCCACGGGTTCGGACTGAGCAACTGAACACACACCCCTCCCTCTTTGCTTTCCAGCTTCCTCTCCACAAGCGTTTATTAAGTATTTAGTGCTGCTCCATAGCAGCTCCAGTGGGTCACAGAGAGATAAGAAACTATGCCTGTTCTTAGGAAGCTCACATCCTAAATTCTCCGAGCAGGCGTGAGCGGCACACGTCATGTGCATTTTATGCTACAGAAGGAAACAGTTCTGTGTGAGAGGATGTGGAGGGAGGCAAAGGCAGGAAGGAGAGGATCAGGGAGGACTGGGAGGAGATCATGTTTGGAAGGATCTGGAAAGAAGAGATGGCTGAACAGTCCCCTTGCAGGCTGAAGGAACAGCGTGCAGAAGGGGCCTGGAGGCACCATGGCACGGCGTGTGCCGGAGAAGCCAGGAGCCTAGCTTGGAGGACTGAAGCGGATGACAGGTAGAAAATGAGGCTCTGTTCTGAATAATAACAGTAAGCACAGTCCTGACTGCTTTACGTAACTGACTTCCTTACTGCTCACAACAATCTGTGAAGCCTATGCTGTGCTTCTCCATAGTTTATAGAAGAGGAAGCGATGGCACCAGAGCTTAAGGGATGTCCACTGGGTCACAGCCAGACAGTGGCTGAGCGGGGGTTATACACTCGAGCCCGTGCTCTTAACCCCTGGGTGACTCTGCGGCTTGAGAAGGACGCTTGAGTGCCAGGCTAAAGGCCCTGGACTGCCCGGGGTCAGCGGGGAGCTCGGGAGGGTCCTCACTCAACCTGCATTAGCCGACATGCTCACCTCAACCCTCCTCTTCAGGGCCTCCCATCCCTGCACCTCTCCTCAACATTCAAAAAGAAAATCTTCATTTCAGTCCATTTAGACCATGTCTCCCTTCAAGCCTGCCCCCACCATCTACAGATAACAGTCAGCAACCGGCATGGCCTTCGCACAAGGAGGCCCAGGTTCAGGCCCCAGTTCCACCACCTCCCTTCTCTGGGCCTCGGTTTCCTTCTCTGGTAAATTTGAGGATGACACTAAGTCCAGCTCTGCTTGCTGCAAGTCTGTGAGAAGAGTCCAAGGAGGTGATCTAGAAATGCCCCCAGAAGTAATAACAGAGAACTCGTCTTATCAGCGGGGCACCAAGGACTCCGTAGCGCCCCTTTCCATTCCCCGAGGAAGTTCACGTGAAGTTTTCCTCAAACACATCAACCGTGTAAAAACATATGCTCTGGAGACCTAGCAGTCATTCATTTGTACATTTATTGAGCATCTATTAAGTGCCAGGTCTCCTGCAGCAAATGACAACCTCCTGGCTGCTCCATGATCTTACCGTGTTCGTTGCTTACCTTTTGCCTTTAGCCCTGGGTATCCTTTCCCTCTCCTCCACTCGTCTTTGAAGTCTTTGTTAATTCCGGCCTGCAATGAATCATGTTTTCTTCTGCTTTCCCAGCTTGCCAGTGCCCATCCAAGCCAGTACCTGGATAAGTTGAAGTTATTTTAATTCAAGCCCATACTGTCTGCTCACTGAGAGCTAGCTCTCCAGCGGGGGGCTGAGCTTAGCTGCTAGCTTCCATCAAGCGAGGGTTGACAGGCTCTTTCCTGTGGCTGTAATCCTCGCCATCTCCACAGGGTGGCAGCAAACCCCTCCAGTCACAGCCTTTCTCCCTGGAGCTGAGACACTGCAGGCTGAGATGCTTCCTCCAGAGGCTCCCTCCTTCCCACCGAGGCAATGACAGAAGCAGAGATCCTCTCTTCTTTATCTCACTCACCCTCACTCACTTTGTTCTGCCCACTTTCTCTGCCTGTAACAATGAGATCATCTGAACACTTAAACTGAACTCTTCACTAATATGAATTCATTGGGTGCAATCAGAATATACAAACCAATCTCCGTAATACTTCTTTGTAGGAGGGCATGGGTCTAGATGGCCCACTCCCTGACTCTCGTCTAAACTCAATTCAGGACAGGTCCCTCATCATTGGTTGCTCCCACTCCCCCATTCCTGCTGCCAGCCCAGCTTCTCCCGACCCCTGCGGCCCCACACCTTTCCTGCGCAGGAGGCCTATTGTCCTCACTGCCTGCCCCCAGGTCCATGTTCCCACATCCCCAACCCCCCCTTCTCCCCCAGGACCCAGGCTCCCCATCAACTGTAGCCTGACTAGGTTTAGTGCAAAGGGCTCCAGGTGGGGTGTGACTCTCTGGCCTCCAGCCCGGCCCTGCCTCTAACTTCTCTGTGAACTTGAGCGATTCCTGCTCCTCCTGGCTCTCAGCTGTCTTGTCTCATGAAGCGGTCAGTGGTCCCTCCCAGCTTGGTCCTTCTGGGGACCACCATCCCTGGTGGGTGGGGATCTCAGGCTGGCACCAGCTCTCCTGGGCCCTCAGCCCTCGCTGCCCTGAGGGAGCTGGCCATGGCGAAGGCCCTTGCTAGGTGTTCACAGAGGCCTGGGCCTCCCTTCCTGTGACCTCAGGACTGGCCCTTCAAGACCGATCTTAACTAATCATAGGGATGAGACCTACAAACATGGCTTGGCTAGGAGTCGGGAGCACTGCCTGTCTTCCTCCAGCCCCTCCCATCATACCCCAGAGCCTCCGAGAGGAGCCTTCCTGCTGCCCAGCCTCCCAGCTACCACTTGTTCTCCACCCACCCCTCCAGGGTGGACCTATTGGTCAAAGAGCCCCACATCATCTCTGACTCCACTCACATCCAACGGTGGAGTCTAACTCCCCTCCCTGGAATAGAGCGCCCTTAGTGACCTGCTTCTCAGGCATAGAATGTGGCAGTGATGCTGCGGGATGTCCAGGGCTAGGTTCTAAATTTCCTAGCAGTTTCCGCCTGGCTCCGGCTCTCTGGACGCTGATCTCTGGGTCCCAGCCACCAGGATGTGAGGCAGCCCAGGCATATGGAGAAGCCACATGTAGGCGCTGAGGCTGACAGCCAGCATCAGCCACCAGACGCGAACAAGCCTTCAAATGATTCCAGCCCTGGGGCTTCAGGCTGCCACAGCTGATGCGCGGTGGAGCAGAGAGAGCTCTCCATGCTGGGGCCCGGCCCAGCCTGCAGATGTGTGCGCAAAAGAAATGTTAGGGTGAACCTCTAACATGTGGGGCGGTTTGTTACAGAGCATTAGGTAACTGGAGCAAACTTAAGCCCTGGCTACTGCTGATTTCTGCTCAAACACGTGTGTGTGTGTGTGTGTGTGTGTGTGTGTGTGTTTAGGTATTCGGCCAGAGGCCACTGGATCTCAGGACCTAGATTCCAGCTGGGCCACTCAGCTGAGAGCAATTTCTGCTAAACTTCCTAATTGGAACCCTGCTTCTCCCTTTACCTCAGTTCAAGGTTGTTAGAACAGACCCTTCCTTTATTTGCATGTGATTTGTGTGCAATTTGCATACATCTACATAAGTCATATTAGGTGGTTTTTAAAGGCTTCTGGGCCCCTCCCTGGGGGAGGTATTAGCATCTTGGACCCTTGGAGGGACAGGAGCACTGGAGGCTAAGTGGTCTGTTCTCCTATCCCTTCACATCTGCTCCTCCATATGACCACCCATTACCTCCCCAGGTGGTCCTTGGATGGCTGAAGTTGATGCAGAATTCCTGGGTTTGTGGAGTTCTATGTAAAGAAAGGCAAGGTATTATTTCTATATCTGGGCTTAGTTCTTTCCTCTGGGAAAATCAAGACAAGTCAACCACTTCTCCCCCAAGACCCATGACGGTACCATGGTAGCCTCAGGCTTCTCTCTCTCAGCTCAGCATCCACTGCACCATCACTGTCTGTGGCCTGACCTTGGCCCCAACCTCCCCTGCAGCCCTCTTCCAGAAGTGCCAGGCCAAGGGCTTTCAGATGTTTCTTTTAGAAGCAGTACCCTGTTTTCTAATGAAAATCTCATGCAGAGCTCAACTTAGAAGATAAAGTCAAGCTGCTCTCGGTGTGAGTGGGCAAGGGGGCTCCCCCAGACCCTCTAGCCACAGCTGGAGAACTCAGCTTGCCAATCACTGTCCTTGTTTGTTCCTCTCAAAAGATGCCTCTGGGTATAGAACCCAGCCTTCCAGACTTGCAGAGTCTCCCAGGGGTGAGCCCTGGCTTTCCATTTCAGCAACAGAGGGGACATTGATAGTCTAAGCAGTTGCGTTTCACCATTGCCTCATACTAAGCTTGAGGCCCACTGAGACTTCCAGATCTTTTTTAATTTTTTGGCCTTGCTATGCGGCACGTGGGATCCAGGGACCAGGGATCAAACCTGTACCCCTTGCATTGGAAGGCTGGCTTCTTAACCACTGGACCTCCAAAGAAGTCCTGAGACCTCCAGATCTTTGTCAGCACGATACTTTTAAGCCTAGTCTCTCTTGGCCTATTCTCAGACTCAGTAGCTTCAGGAGTCTGGACTGAAGAGAGGACAGGGAGGAACAGAGAGGCCTGGCCAAGGGCCTGGCTGTGTGTCCTGAAAAGACTCAGCCAGTCAGAGCCCCAGTCTCCTCAACTTTAGGATGGGAAGGAAGACAGTCCTTCCTCATAGACAAGGCCAAAAAAAAGCCCATAGATGGGACTTCTCTGGTGGTCCAGGGGCTAAGACTCATGAGCTACCAGTGCAGGGGGCCTGGGTTCGATCCCCAGTCAAGGAACTAGATCCCACGTACCACAACTAAAGATCTCACAGGCCACCACGAAGACTGAAGATCTCACATATTGCAACCATAGACCTGGGGTAGCCGAATTCATGAACTGATTATTTTTAACAGCACACAGCCCCGCCCAGCCGCTGGCTCAGTACTGGTGGTCTGTCCCCATTTGGTGGAAGGACTGGTCTCGGATCCCTTCCTGCCAGCTAAGGAGGCACGAGCCACGGTCAGAATGCAAACTCTGGAACCAGGCCACCTGGCCCGGATGCAAACTGATCTCAGCCGACCCTGCCGAGACTGGGCGTGCGGGGTATACAAGGTTTCCTTCACTTCTCATCCTTTCTCGGTTTCATCACCTGTGAGAGGAGATGACGGTAACGAGAACCCCCGCCCCGCCCAGGGAGGCTGTGAGAACCTATGTGACCTCCCTGCCCGCGAAGACCCGGCATGCAGACCCAGAGGTCCGGACCCAGGGGTTCGCTGTTATCACCCTGGGCTCTGACCCTGTCAGGGCGCCTGGATCGCCCCATCACCCAGCACTCCCACCCCTCCCCTAGGGCCTGACACAGGCACCCAAACATGCAAGATTCACTTTGGCAACAGGACTTTTATTCAGTCAAAATGAGTGTGACAAACCCCAGATGGGCCAGGGGGCCCCACCCGCCCTCCCGCATGCCCACCCTTCCCTAGGAGAGGGGGTTCCAGGAGGAAGGGGGTGTGGAGACGATGCCGCAGGGACCAAGGGGCATCGCCTGGGAGGGCTGAGGCACCCTGGACAATGCCCTTCTCCAAACCCACATAGACGGGACTTCAGTCTTTCAGGAACACACCACCAAGTGTACTTCCTCCAGCTAATTCACTAAAGTTTGGGGTGGGGAGTCCCTAGAGGGTTGGGAGTCAGGGACTTTATGGTCTAATCTCATACTTAAGGAATACAGTTTTTTTTTTTTTCCTCCAAACAAAAGTTTTCTTTCTGCTATTTAAAAAAATGTTTGCGTGTAACAAAAAATACGTATTTGTTTCCTTTTCCTTTTTTCTCCATCTTTAACTAAGTCTTTCGAAGAACACAACAGAAAAGAAAAACAAGAAATCACAAGAACATAAATCCTTAAACACACCTCGTATAAAAATAGTTTCCGGCCGTATCTGCTGACAGTGTTTGTGTCACTGCCCGGGGGGTGGGTCAGGCTGGCTGTCCCAGGCGACAGAGGGCTGGGGACCCCCCCGCAACATGCACACAGCCAGCACACACAGTACATTCCAGGGGCCAGTCTGCTCCAGCGGCTGTGGGCAGGACAGCGGGCAGGCGGGCGGCGGGCTGACGGCCCACCCTCCCAAGGCCCAGCTACACAGAGGGTCCTTGGGGTCCCAGTCGAGGATGAGTTGGCTGAGCGGGTCAAAATGGGAGTGGGCAGGCCGACGAGACACAGCACCAGTAGTGTGCCGAGAAGCGGCTAGTCTGGAGCAACGATTTATACTCCCGGGAACAAATTTTCCTCTTATTTTTGGCTTTTTTTTTTGTTTTTTTCACATTTTCTTTGACCAATTCCATCTTTATTTCTGCAGGCCCCAAGAGGCCCACCCTTGGTGAGGAGCCAGGAGGGACGGTCCAGTGATATAACACAGGCCTGAGAGCCAGCAAACTTCGAGGTAGACATTTTCTTTCACACCTGGAAATGGGGAAGTGCTTTTTTTTTTTTTTTTCCTTTTTTCTTTTTTTTAAACTCTGGGCAATAATGCAGGGAGGGGGAAGGGCTGCCCCCTAAAGGGGCTTGAGGTAGGAGTGCATTCGGGGTTCTACTCCCCCGAGGACATTCATTCCGGCTGAGGTAGGTGCTGAAAGTCAAAACAGCAAAACTCCATCCTGAGAAAACAAGGTCGTGGAGGGTGACAGTGTCAGGCTCCCAGCCACAGCAGGGGCTTATTTTTGGAGTCTAATTCACCTTCTTCTCTCTTCTCTTTCTCTCTCGCTCTTTTTTTTTTTTTAAGTTTGTTTTTTTTTTTTTTTTTTAAAGGAAAACATTAGTTCAGTTCCAAGTCATGTGGGTACAAACAGAGGTGAAGGGGGCCCTTGGTGGGGCTCTTGCAGGAACCCCTCTGGGTCCTTGGAGGGGTTCTTGCTGAGGCTACTGTAGGTTTTGAGAATCGGAGGATCAGTCAGGACAGAAGCACCTGGGAAGCCCCTACCTGAATCCCACATGACAGGAGAAATCTTGCCTTTGACCTGAGAATGGGGGGCTGCTCCCTGCAGAGCTGGCCAGACACCGGCTACGGTCCCGAGGGAGCTGGCTGGGCAGCCGGTCCTTCACTCGGGAGGCCAGGGCCTACGTCCTGGGGTGGCAGGGCCTCCGACGGCATCTCCTCCAGGAGGCTGAGCCCCCGAAGCGGCAGCATGGAGAGCTGGGTCACCTCACACAGGGCAAGGGCCTCGGGGTCCTGCTGGGGAAAGGGAGAGTCACACAGGCCTCAGCAAGGCGGGCCGGAGGCCCACGAGCCCCGAGTCAGAGGGTCAGGCGCTGGAACCCATTGCACTCAGGGGTGAAGTCTCCAGGCCTCCCTGCCTGACTTGGGGGCACAGAGAGACGCTCCAGTCATCAGGCTGGTCTTGTAGATTGGCAGACGCCCGTGACCAAGGCCTATGATCACGTAAGGTAAGGAGGGCGCAGCCTAAAGCAGGGGGCTGGCCCCCGCAGGGGCACTCACCGTGGGTCTGGGGTGAGGCTGCAGAGCCCCTGCTCGGGGGAACAGCTGCTCCAGTTCCTTCATGTCCACACGTTTCCCGTCTCGGCCCAGCGGGCCCCGCTCTGCCCGTCCCGCCCCATTCGGTGCTAGGATGCCAGGGTCCCTCTGGCTCTGGGGGCCCTGAGGAGGGGAGAGCTGGTTTTCCACATCCTTGCACAAGAGGACCCTAGGGGATGAGCCCAGAGTTAGGAGGAGGGATGTGGGAGTGGCAAGAATACAAGGGTGGAGAGAGTGGGCCCCAAGCTGCCCCTCCCATCGCCTGCTCCACACCCGCCCATCCCACGCCGGCCCAGGACCCACCTGCCCCTTTGGCCAAATAAGAGGAAGAGGACACAGAAGATGATGCAGGTGACCCCGATGTGGATGCCGATGACGATGCCTGTGGTGGACGTCTGGTTGGTGGCCTCCTCCTTCCGACAGTCACAGGGTGGGCTCAGGGCTGGGGGGCAAAAGCAGGGGCAGGTTGGGGGCTGTGGCTCCCAGACCCCCAGCCTTCGTGGGTTACCTCTCCCGCAGCTGCTCCCACCCCCTAGTCCACATGGCGTTTGCCTTTGTCTCTGGGAACCCAGCCCAATCTTTTTGGTTCTTTTTACCAATGATTTAACACTAACTTGGTGCCAAATACTAGGAATAACACTTTACAGGGACCATTTCATCCTCCATACAGTTCTACAAGGGTATTACTATCTGTGCTTTATGAAGGAGACAATGGGGGCTCAGAGAGGTTAAGTAACTTACCCAAGGTCACGCAGCCCAGCATCAAACTCAGGTCTAGGCCTATGTTCTCTAGCTCTTCATGCACTGTTGGACCCTCCTGCTTTCCCTGGATGCCTGCTCCCCCCACCCCCCACTCAGCTTCTGGCCTCCCTTCCTGAGGGCCAGTCTTTGGCCAGACCCCATGCCCACCCCTCACCTGTCCTCTCAGCGGCTCCCCTCAGAGACATGAAGCGGACTGTAGCATTGCCGTCCCCATGCTGGTTGTAGGCGAGCAGCTTCACCTCGTACACTGCAGTGGGGTCTGGGGGGAAGGGCAGGCTGCTGAGGGACCGCCCCAGGCCCCACCAGGCAACGGTGTCCCCGGGGTGAACTGGAGAAGACCTCCGGGAACCGCCTGCTGGCACCAGGCGCCGCGCCCTGCCCAGCGCCCCCAGCCCCGGGCCACGTCCACCTCACCGAGCTGGCTGAGGTTGTAGGAGGAGACAGTTCCTGGCAGCAGGATGGGGCCAGTGAAGGCGGCCTTGCTTGCTGGGCGGTAAAACAGCTTGAAGCCGCCCTCGTGCTGGGCCAGCCGGGGCCAGGGCTCCCACAGCAGCTGCAGGGTGGAGCTGCCCAGGACCCGCGCAGACAGTGGCGGTGGGGCGGGGGCTGTGGGCGGAGAAGGGGGCCGAGGCGTGAGGGCCTGGTGGTCACCGAAGCTCTGCCCTTCCACCTGCCACCTATGCCCCAGACCCCACTGCCCCCAGGAGCCCGGCTGCTCTGTGACCCTAACCCAGGGCCTCTGCTTGCTCAAACAGCACCTTTGCAAGAATTTATCAACAGAAAAGGACACCCCTTCTTCCAAGTAGACTCAGCCCCCTCTCAGCCCCAGGGCGAAGCACAACCTCAACAACGGCTCCCCGGCGGTTCTACCTAATCCCCTGGCGTTTTGTGCTCCACACCCAGACCTCACCTTCGCCTAGAGTGCTGGCCAGGGTGGGGGCGGAGGCTGAGCTGGCTCCCCGGGGCGTGTAGGCTTTGATGTAGAAGCTGTAGGCAGTGGAAGGCTCCAGGTCGCTCACCAGATGCTGGAAGGTGCTCTTGCTAACTGCTTCCTGGTACTCCAGCTCCGGCGGGTCTGGGGAGGCCAGGGCGGGGCAGGCAGTGAAGGGGCTGGAGAGAATCCCGCCCACACTGGGGAAACGAGGGCGGCCGCCAGGGGGCAGTCCAGAGGAGGAAGGGAAGGTGCCGGGTCAGGAGGGTCAGGACGCGGGGACTGAGGGGGTGAGAGCCCGGGAAGTAAGAGGAAGGGCCTGCAGGGGCAGCCTTGCCCGCCGGGGCCCCACCCACCGGCCGCCTTCCTGATGTGCAGGACGTAGCCGATGATCTCCCTGGTGTTCACCAGGGGCTCGGTCCAGGACACGCGGACCTCGGTGGACGACACGGGGACCGCCTGCACGTTGAGCGGGGGCCCGGGCAGCCCCTCGGCCCACAGCACGGTCAGCCTGGCGCTGGCTTGGGAGGAGCCGGCGCTGTTCTCGGCCACGCACTGGTAAATGGCCTCATCTTCCGGGCCGATTCCGGAAATGGTCAGGGTGCTGCAGGGGGAGGGAGAGCCTCAGACCCCCTCCTCCTCCAGGAGTCTCCTCGGAGGTGGGCCACATCTCCCCATTTGAAAGACGGAGAAACTGAGCCCCTCCAGAAGACAACAACAGGCTCGTCTGAGGTCTCCCAGCAAGTTAGGGGCAGACCTGGGACTCAAACCCAAGTCTCCAGACCCCCAGTTTAGCATTCTTCCCCAGCAGGAGGTGCACGACCTGCCTGGACCACTCATCGGAGACCCCCTTCCCCACCTCCCCAGGCCTCACCCCGCACACACGCCACGCACGTGCCTGTTGTTATTCTTGAGCCTGACGTGGCCTCCGGGCCCCAGCACCTGTCCATTCTTCAACCACGTCACGTGAGGAGGTGGCTCGCCCTGGGCTTGGCAGGTGAACATGGCTGTGGTTCCAGCCGGCCTGGAGATGGACTGGGGGTGCTGGACAAACTCTGCCGGGGCTGGGGTCGGGGTCAGGGGGAGACGGAGGGGACACCTCTGAGTGAATGGATGAGGAAGGGGGAGAGGGTGGGGCCGGAGACCTGTGGGTGACAGGGTGGGCTGGGAGCCGCCTCCAGTGGGGTCCAGCCTCCAGGAAATGGCAGCCCTCACCTCCCTCCGCCCCAGAGAGGCAGACCCAAGAGAGGACTCCATTTCAATGACTATTTAAAAGACTGACATTTGTATCCGAAAGCAATCAAGCTGAGCTCCGTGTTCAGGAAATTGTTAAATAAATAAATGTGCTAATAGGTTTGGCTGCACCTTGAAGGCGGTAATGATGGGGAGATGGATGAGCCTTCGGTACTGGCTCCCCTCACCCCTACATTCTGTTCCACTCTCCTCCAATCCCAAGCCTCGAGCTTCCATTAACACCCGAGAAATGACAATGCTCCATCACTTTCATTTGGACAGATTAACGGCACATGGAATGCTAAACAAACAGGCATTTAAGTTCCTAATTCCGCTCTCTCCCATCTCTCCAGGAGAGAACAACCACAGAACCCACCCCCCCCCACTCCCGGCCCCCCAGCTCCGAGAATGGAACGCCAAGCCCAGTTCACAGACAGCTGAGTCCCAGGGCAGGAGGATGGACAGAATGACCTGGTCAACTGCAGAGAGCCCGCACGCTTCAGGCGTGGAGTATGTGTGTGTGTTTGCGTGTGTGGAGGGAGCTGGGGGGTGAGAGTGTGAAATGACAAACAGGCTGAGAACGTGCGTGCAGGTGTGAGCGTGGAAGTGCCACATGTGTGAATGAGAACAGCATGTGATGGGAGGGGACCCGGGGAGGGGGGTGGCCCACATCGGGCAGACCCACTGAGATGACAAGGTGGAAATGCCTGGGGGGTGATGGCACCTGGAAGGAGGGATGACCAAAGATGCCCTTCCCTTCCCCACACATACATTCCTGGGGGTGGGGGGAGTGGAGAGAGAGCTGCTGTCTTTGGCCAGGCTGGGGCCCTGGAGAGGGGCAGGGGCAAGGTTAGGGTGAGGGTAACAACGTGGGCAAGTATAAGGCCCTGGGCTTGGGCAGGATGGGGCAGGCAGAGGGGCGGCGTTGGGTGGGGGGCAGTCCGTACCTTGCACCACCAGCCGGCCCTGGGCTGTTCTCCTCACCCGGGTGCCGGGCCTGTTGGCTGCGCAGACATAGACCCCTGAGTGCTGTACAGTTACGTCTGAGATGATGAGGTTCCCTGTGCCCAGCACCTGGATGCCCTCCACCCCAATGGGGCGGCCATCTAAAGAGGAAGGGAGGGTCAGGGAGGGAGGTGTCCAGGAACGTCCCAACTTGACCACCATCAGTCCTCCAGGGAGCCCCTGTCTTTGCCTCTGACTCTTCTCTCCAAGCATCACGGCATGCTGGAGGGGCAAGGGCAGCACAGGAAACTCTTGCCCAGCTGTAGGGAACTGGGTCCTAATCCTAGCATTGTCACTGCCTCTCTGGTGACCTTCAAGTCCCTTGCCCCTAGTTTCTCAAACAGGAAAGTAAGGTCTTACGTGGTGGACATTTCCCTGCCTGATTTGTCTCTCCTCAGCCAAGTTCCTTGATCAAATGTCCATTCTGCTCCTTGACTATCCCAACGCCCATTAATATCAAGGCTCTGACAAGTCCTGCAGCCAAGGCATCCGGTTAACTGTTTCCCAAACTTGCTAGACCACCAAGCCATTCCTTCCCCTTGCAGATCACGCTTTGGGAAATGCTCTACCAGATGGTCTTTACCGGGCCTATGGGCTCCTCCTAATGGTGAGGCCTCTCTTTTCAGCATCTCCCAGGCCCTGGGCTCTCCCCCCACCCAGGATCAGATTAGCACAGTCAGAATGCGAGGAGACAGCTCCCCATTCAGCCTCTGAAGTGGTGAAATCTACTCCATTATCCTGCCTGCTGCCCCCTCCTTCCCCATCACTCAGCTGCTACAATGTAGAGCAGTCTCCTTGTGAATGCGACCCCACCCCGGCCCCTCCAGACTTTCCTTCCCCCGTGACCTCTCCACTCAGACAATGTGGGCCCATCTGCACCCTTTCATTTCTCTCCTTCAGCTGCCTGGGGATTTAGGCTGGGGATTGAGGGGACCAGGCTAGAGATTCGGGGGCTCAGAGAGAGGCTGTGACAACCGGCTGAGATTTTGAGGGGTTTGGGATTGCATTGCTGGGGAAGATGGCCAGGGTATAGAGGACAGAGATGAGCCAGAGGGGGAAGCGACTAGGGGTGCTGAGAGCTGCAGAGAGGTTCTGGAGGGCCCAGTGGTGAGGCCAAGGGTGAGCGGGGCATGGAGCTGGCACAGGGTTGGAGGAGCACTGGACGAGGTAACCCGGGAGCTAAGCCATCTACACAGGGGGAGGGAGAATGCAGTGGGCCGCGGACCTCCCTGGTCCTGCCAAGGAGAGGGAAACCACCCCCCTCCCTAGGACTCGAGAAAGCGGACCCCCACGGAGAATAAACAGGATTCCAGGTTCCCCCTCCCAGAGCTGGGAGAAGAGACTGGCCCTCCCAGGGTTGGGAGAGGCGGGGGCTGCAGGATGGGGCTCACCCAGGCGGCTCCAGGACACAATGGGGCGCGGGTTGCCCGTGGCGACACACTCCAGCACCGCGGTCTGATGCACAGTCAGGGTGAGGTTCTCAGGCCCCACGAGGATCGTGGGCTCCTTGTAGGCCCCAGAGCCCGAGCCTGGAGGAAGACGACACGGCTTCACTGTAGCTGGGACCCTTCCCACCTCCTCACCGCACTCCTCCCGGTACCCGCATACACGGCTCCGGCCATGGGTGATGGGAGACAAATTGCAGCCCAAAACCAGGTCCAGGGGGGTGGAGAGAAGAGATGCTGGCAGTCCCTGGACGTTATCACACTCATCTCTCCAGTCAGGGCCTCTCGCAGTGGGACAGCCACCCCCACCTAACCACCTAGAAGCGGAGGGTGGGCTTCCTCCCAGAGAACTGAGCCAGCGAGGGACCTCGGGGTCCCTGAACATCACCCCGAGGAGCACAGAGCTAGGTGTTCAGAAGGTGCTCACAGTCCGGCCCTGAGGCTCCACTGAAGGGAGGGCGATGTGGTGGCGGGGGGAAGCATGCGACAGGACGAGGCCCGCACCTGTCACGGTGAGCCTGGCCCCGTGGCTGACCCGGACACTGGCGATGTTGGAGGCCACACAGTGGAAGACGCCGCTGTCCTCAGCTCGAAGGCCTGTGATCTGCAGGACTCCCTTGGGCAGCAGCGTGTACCTGTGGTGGGGGGCACGGTCAACCACCAGCACAGCACCACTGGCCCAAGGACGCTCAGCATCACGGACACAGTCCACCACCCAGCCGCTGTCCCAGTCTCACTTTCGTCATCGCAGACACACTCTGGGACTCTCACTGGTGGACGCCCCTGCAATTCCAGCCTCAGCAACAAACAACCACATGCCGACCTTCTCACTGACTCAGTATTGCATCTGGGCCCCAAGCCACACAGATACTCAGTCTCAACAAAGTGGCAGGAACACCACCCCAGAGGCTGCAGGCAGGCCTTCTTCAAGGCTCAGACACTGGACCGGGCCTGCCTCCTGGTCATACCATGAGCCTCCTGGTCATGCCCACCCAGGGCTCACCTCTCATTGTCCGTGTCAACGGGGACCCTGTTCTTCTCCCAGGTGATGAGGGGTTTGGGGAGCCCGTGGATTTGGCACTGGAAGCGGGCCACACCGCCCTCCTCGCCCACGGTGGCCTGAGGATGCACGTGGAAGTCTGACATGGCTGGAGAAAGAAAAGGAGGTGTGCATGGGGCAGGCACACTGCTGAGGAGCAGAGGGGACGGGAGAAGGCGTGGGGGCCTCAGGTCGCACATCAGCGCTTACCCTGCCTCCCACCTGTGGGAACATCTCCCCCAGAAGGACGGTATAGGCCTGGCTGGGACACTCTGAGAAAGGTATGGACGAATCCTTGAATGATCAACCTCTAACACCGAAAGAGTGGACTGTGGACACACAGAGGCCAGTCATTGAAAGCCTTGCTCCCAGGGCCTGCTCCCCACTTTTACAGCTGCTTTTGGACTTAGTTTTTATAAACTCCCCCTTAGTTTGTTGTTCAGTCACAAGTCATGTCCAACTTTTTGTGATCCCCATGGACGGAGGAGCCTGGAGGGCTACAGATTTCCCAGGCAAGAATACTGGAGTGGGTTGCCATTTCCTTCTCCAGGAGATACTCCCCACTCAGGGATTGAACCCAAGTCTCCTGCATTGGCAGATGGATTCTTTACCGCTGAGCCCCCAGGGAAGCCCCCCTCCCCCGGCTAAAGTATGCAGGTGCTAAATATTATGCTGCACCTTTTACAGAATAGGAAACAGGCCCAGAGAGGGGAAGTGACTAGGCCAGTGTCACCCAGCGGGGACACTGGTCCCTAGACCCTGGTGACCAGAGCCCAGTGGCTTTCTTTGCCCTTCATCATCATCCCTTTATCCCCAGTTCTTCTGCAGCTTCTCAATGTACCCCAAGAGGGTAGTATATCCATCGAAGGTGACAAGCCTCTCAGAAGACTGTCAGACCCACCAATCTACATTTCAATGTGTCATAAATATTCAGGGGCTGCCTCCCCACCTTTCGGGGATCTGAGCTAACTGCTTGAGCGCTGATCATGAGAGGGGCCGTGGGCCACCCCCCTCCCCCCACTCCATTTTCAGCTGGTTAAGTGTCCCTACCCACCCTCATTCCCAGCCATCCCCACTCCCCAACCTGTAAAGCCCCGGGAAGGGGCCCCCTCCCACGCGGCTTCCCAGTTTCAGCACCAGGGCTGTGATTTCATTAAAATCCACTTTGCTTCAAGTGCGGGAAGGCGGCTCACCATCTGTCCAGGCGGGCAGCCCCTCCCCTCCAACACTCCATCAACGGGGACAGTTGTCCCCTCCCAGAAGGAGCCCTCCCCCACAGCAGCAGGGCCCCTGGAGCTTGTCCCAGCTCCGGCTCCCAGCTCCCCGGTTGCAGGCGGGCACACCCCATGCCCGACCCCCTCAATCCTCCAGTCTGTGCAGGACTCCAGGGCAGTTCGGAAAGGCCAAGCCTTTGTGCCCTTCTCCCCAGCGTCTCTGGGGGCTGACTCTTTTGTGGCACGTTCTCTGTCTCATTTGCATGTGGTTCATTAAATATAAACATGCATAAAAATCCCCAGCCTTGCCTCCTCCTCTTTCAGGGCCTCCTGGGAGTGCGGCTGATGGGTGTGAGCGCCTCCTTGCACATGTGTGCAGGGCTGTGTGTGTGTGTGGTGTGGTGTGAGGGTCTGAGGCTGGATGTGAATGGGGGCTTGTATATTCTGCTTCTGTGGCTTCTGTGTAGGTGATCCATCACACATGTCCCCAGGTAGATACAGTCCTTACAAAGGGCACCTTGGGCCCTAGGGGAGAGGGGTGGGGGCAAGTGCCCAGCTGGTGTCCCCATCAGGCTTGGTGCAGTGATCCCCAGGGAGCACCGTGAGGTCAGCCTACCCTGTCTCAGGCCAAAGGCTGTGTTTGGCCAAGAGCTTGCAGGTCAGCCCAGAGGTTCAGGGGAGGGGGCAGACACACCGGTGGGACGCCTCTACTGCTTCCAGGCCTCAGCCTCCAGGAGGGCAGGGCCAGAGGCAGGCCTGGGGAGTGGAGAGGGCACCCAGACTTCTGGGTCAGCTGTCTGTGCCCCCACAACCCGGCCCGACCCACTCAGGAGCTGGGGAGCTGCCTGCCAGCCCCCGCCCCCGTCTCCCCCCCACCCACCCCCCCACTCCAGCTGGAGAGGAGCCTGCAGTCCCCCAGGGGATTGGGGCGGGGACTAATGGCTCTGCTGACTACAGATGCCTCCTCATTAAGGAACCAAATCCTTTTGTGTTTCCAGCCCCCATTCTGGGCTCCCTGGAGGTATAGAGAGCTAGGAGCTGGCCTGGGGAGAGATACCAGGGCAGGGACTGCTTCTCCTCAGGGCACTGGGGATGGAGAAAGTTAGGCTTCTGAGCTTCTTCCTCCCCCTAAAACTAAACAATGACAAAGCCTGGCTTGAATGCCCTGCTGGAGAGGAAGGCTGGAGCAGGAAACAGCGGTAGTTAAGGAGTAGTTAAGGAGTCGGTCTGCTCATCTTCTCACTGTACAAGAGTCCAAAAGGTACCCCCCCAACCCGGGCCTCACGTCTCCCCTCCCTCAGAGCAGCACCTTGATGAACCCCCCCATCAGCTTCACCTAACTGCCATTCGGCCAAACATCTCATTTGAAGGGTAGCTTTGTTTTGAAAGGTGCTTGAAAACTACTCATCCAAGCCAACCCATTTACTTTAGGAAGGGGAAACTGAGGCCCAGGCCCAGTTGGTGGCTCTACCAGCCCCAAATCAGAAGTTCCACGCCCTAAGCCCTGTGCTGGGATGTCCCTAACTTCTCCAGCAAATTGTTCACTCTCCAAGGACAGGTGATCCCAGAGTGGACTGCAGGTGGGACTAGCCTTTTCTCACTGGCTGGGAGTTACCAGCGTGCTGCAAGTTTCGGTGAGCCCCAGAGATGGCTCCTAAATCCCATCCCTCAGAGAACCACGGTCTCCAGGTGGTGCAGTAGGAGGGCTGGCCCCCTTTATCTGTGGCTCCTTCTTCCCTCCCTTTCCTCCCACTCCTGTTCAACCCTTGGGTCAGCCCTGTGTATCCCTGCAGTGTCCTGGGGGACCACGGTGAGACCCTGGGCAGACAGTGTCAGAGGGTAATAAGGAAGAGCAAATCCGACTCCATGCTGGATCCATTTCTTTTACTTTAACCTTTTATTCTACTGCTTTTGAGACAAGTTCGTCTCTAAAGTGATGTTGCTTAAAGTATATACATAAATATACAAAGGCCTTCATAAACAGGCCTTTGCTTCCTAGTGACTCGGACAGTAAAGAATCTGCCTACAATGCAGGAGACCTGGGTTTGATCCCTGGCTTGGGAATATCCTCTGGAGAAGGGAATGGCAATCCACTTCAGTGTTCTTGCCTGGGAAATCCCACGGACAGAGGAGCCTGGCAGGCTACAGTCCATGGGGTTGCAACGAGTCAGACCCGACTGAGCAACTAACACTTTCACTTTCTTTTGTCCATTCTCAGCTGAGCCGGGGTCTCTGGGAATTGTCCACTCACTCCAAGTTCACTCCTGACTTCCTTAGAAGTCAGGGGAGAAAGTTTCTCGGGGCCACTTAGATCTCCGATCTCTCAGAGATCGTGTTGGGTTGACAAGTCTGTTCTGCACTGGCTTGTACAAGCTAGCCACAGAGCTATGGGAAGCGATCCTTGATCGTGTCTCTTTCTGGGAAAGGGTCCCTGGGCAGCCATGGGGCTGAGGGGCTGAGGACTGGACCTCTGAAAACCCTGATCCCTGAGCAAGCCATCCTGGAGGCCACTGTGTGGCAGATAATGGCCGACACGGGTCACTGTGGTGGCTGGAAACACTACTCGGAGGCCAGTGTGGGCGGCAGTGCGTCCAGGGCTGGCGGGGGTGAAGGTGGTTCTGATGCTTTATTCTCCTGCTGACACCTGTTGGTCAGGCAGAGGCCGTTGTGGGTTCCTTGCTTCAAGTTGGGTTATGGGAGGGGGTCGTGTTGGGACGCCCCTCTGGGGTGAGGACCAGAGAGAGTGACAGGGTGGACAGAGGCCTGCATGGGAGGGGGGATCACTGTGGAGAAGTGAAGAAGAAAGTACCTTTGTCCCCAAACAGTCTGCAAAGGAATCTCCCAGACACTCTCTGCTTCTGCTATGGGTACACCCAGGCCATGAGGAAAGAGGGTTCAGAGAGAGAGCCCAGCAACCCACCAGCCTAGAAGGGAGCAGAAACAGGCAGGATATGGCTCCTGGACACCCCTATAAATCACCCAAGGGGAGGGGGTTTCTCCTGAAAGCCAGATCTAGAGTAGCTCGGGGAGGGGAGGGGGCTTTCCTCCCGGTCCAGGACCTCTGGCGGGGTCAGGCCTGGATCTGATTAGACAGGCTCCAGGGGGCCGCTGCGGGGCAGGAAGGGTCGGGGCAGAGTGCTGGGAAGGAAGCTGGCCGCATCCCCCTGGCCCAGCCTCTAGCCCTCGGCTACAGCCAGGCTCCCGTCTGGTGTGTGATGACAAAAAGATCATGGGCTTGCCAGGATGGAGAGTTCAAAACGCAGCCTTTGTGGAAGCCGGTGGCACTGGGGGTCTGAGGCACCGACTGCCCCCATTCATATGGCCCTTCAAGAAGAACAACCACGATCTGCAACCTCTTCCGAAGGCCATCAAGGCGAGTCCCTCTCTTTGTATCCATCCCTGCCAAGGACCAGGGATATCCTGAATGCCCTGCTGCCTCTCAAGCAGCTCAGATGTTAACACCTTACTAGAGACATGCCTGAACCCCATATGCTTCCACCCAATGCCCCAACTTTCCCCCTGAGAATTTCATTTTCCAATAGAGGAGCTAGCTATTAAGCACTTGAAATGTGAGCAGTCCAAATACACACTGAATTTCAAAGATTTAGTACAAACTAAAAGATAGTAAGCATTAGAGAAATGCAAATCAAAACCCTAATGAGATGCCACCTCACACCCATTGGGATGGCTACGCTCAAAGCAAAAACAAGAAATAACAGAAAATAACAAGTGTTGGCAAGCCTGGGAAAAAATTGGAATCAATGTGCACTGTTGGTAGGAATGTTAACTGGTGCAGCTGCTAGTGAAAACAGTGTGGGGGTTCCTCAAAGACTTCAAAAGAGAGGACTCCCCTGGTGGTCCAGTGGTTAAGAATCTGTCTGCCAGTGCAGGGACCAGGGGTTTGATACCTGGTCTGGGAAGATCGAACATACCACGGGATACCTAAGCCCGTGGGCCACAACTACTGAGCTATGTGCAAAAAGTACTGAACCCACCCTAACCAGAGCCTCTGCTCCACAAGAGAAGCCACCACCATGAGAAAGCCACCACAAGTAGAGAAAGCCCGAGTCGGCAAGGAAGACCCAGCACAGCCAAAGATAAATAAGTAAATAGAAACTTAAAAACGGAACAACCATATGACCCAGCAATTCCACCTCGGGGTATCAGCCCCAAAGAATTACAGGTCTCAAAGAAGTATCTGTACATCCACATTCAAAGCAGCCTCATTTACAATAGCTAAAATGTGAGAGAAGTTCAGATGATCATCAACAGATGAATGGATAAACTCAATATGTTTATACAATGGGATATTGTTGTTGTTGTTTAGTCACTAAGTCATGTCTGACTCTCTGTAACCCCGTGGACTGTAGCCCACCAGGCTCCTTGCCCACGGGATTTCCCAGGCAAGAATACTGGAATGGGTTGCCATTTCCTCCTCCACGGAATCGTCCCGACCCAGGGATAGAACCCACACCTCCTGCATTGGCAGGCAGGCAGATTCTTTACCACTGAGCCGCCAGGGAAGCCCACAGTGGAATATTACTCAGCCTTAAAACAGAAGGAAATTCTGACACATGCCACAATGTGGACTAACTTTGAGGACATTATGCTAAGTGAAATAAGTCAGTCACAAACAGATAAGTACTGCATGATTCCACTTATATGAGGTACCTAGAGTAGTCAATTCATAGAGATATAAAGTAGAATGGAAGTTGCCACAGGCTGATGGGGAGAGAGGTAGAAGGAATTACTGTTTAATGGGGAAAGAGATTCACATTTGGGAGAGCAAAAGAATTCTAGAGATGGATGGTGGTGGTGGTTTGCATAATATGAAGGTACTTAATGCCACTGAGCTGCACACTTAAAAATGGTTAAGACAGGGGCTTCCCTGAACCTGGTGGTTCAGTGGCCAAGACTCCTTGCTCCCAGTACAGGGGGCCTGGGTTCAATCTCTGGTCAGGGAACTAGATCCCACATGCCACAACTAAGACCCAGCACAGCTAAATAAATAAATATTTTTTTAAAAATGGTCAAGACAGTAAATTTTATGTTACGTGTATTTTACCACAATTAAGAAGTTGGAAAAATAATAACTTTAATTGATTATAATAATAATTGTAAATACTGATGAAGTTGAAACAATAATAGTTTGGATTTTTAAAGACAGTCCAAAAATATCAAAAAGTTATAAAAAATTTAAAAGTAATGATTTTATGTTGGAATAATAATACTTTGTATATATTAAGTAAAATAAAGTTTATTATTAAAATTAACTTCCCTGTTTCTTTATTACCTTTTTAAAAGTAAATGTGACTATTAGAAAATTTAAAATTACCTATGTGGTTTCTGTTATACTTCCACTGGACATTGATGCTCTAGAAGACACAATTCTATTCAAATTCTATTTGAAGGTAACAGACCTTGAGGTCCAGGGTGTTTCCTGAGAAACATCTTCTGAGAGAAGTGAGTGAAAGTTGCTCAGTTGTGTCCGACTCCGTGACCCCAGGGACTGTAGCCCGCCAGGCTCCTTTGTCCATGAGATTCTCCAGGCAAGAATACTGGAGTGGGTTTTGGTTCCCTTCTCCAGGGGATCTTCCCAACATAGGGATTGAACTCAGGTCTCCCACATTGCAGGCAGATTCTTTACCGTCTGAGCCACTGGGGAAGCCCACCGAGAGGAAATACCCTTAACTCCTTCAGTCATCTGTGATGATGTGTGACGTTCAGGTGTCTTGAGCCTGAAGACCATGGGCAACACTCTGAACCCACAGAGCTTTACACCACTGGGGACTCGTAGCAGATTTCAGCTATCCTCTGTAGTGACCATCCCTGTGTGTGCTATCCAATATGGTAGCCACTAGTCACATGTGGTCACTTAAAATTAAATTACAAATTCAGTTCCTCTGACTCACTAACTGCCTTTCAAGTGTTCCGCAGCCACAAGTGGCTACAGGCTACTTTATGGGGCAACACCAATAAAATACTTCCATCGTCACAGAAAATCCTGTTGGACAGCATTGGTCCACACCCAAGGCAAAGCCTCAGACCCACAGCTGCCTTCTGTATTGTTTCCTCTCTCTTGCCACCCCACCAGAGAGCCCCTCCTTTTTTCTGTATTGTCATCATTAGTCCAGCTTTGCCCCTGTCAGATCCCCCCTCTCCCGGCCACATGGATTCAGAGACCGCTGACAAGGTCCACGTTTGATTGCATCTCTGCGAGGCAGGAAGGCCTCACACAGCAAGATTTCTGCTCCTGGTGGGGGAATACTTGCTAAGAGCATTTTGAGGGAACAGTCCAGTGAAGAGGTTAATGGTACAGGCTCTGGAATCAGACAGAACTGGGTACAAAACTCAACACCACCACTCTCAGCTCTGTGACACTGAGTGAGTTACTTAGTCTCTCAGAACCTCTATTTTCTCACTTATATTAATAAAAATAGGGATGATAATAGTTCATGTCGTTAGAGCCACTGTACTGGGTGGAATCAATGAGACCTGTTGGTAAAGTACTTGGCACAGTCCTCAGAAAATAGTAAAAGCTTGCTACCTAATGTTGAGAGAAAATAGAGGAATTGAATTAAAAGATGCTGAGAGGTTATGGGACTTCCCTGGTGAACCAGTGGTTAAGACTCTATGCTTCCAATGCAAGGGGCTTGGGTTCAATCCCTGGTTAGGGAACTAGGATTCCATATGCCGCACAGCACAGAGAAAATTAAGGGGAAAAAAAAGGTGCCAAGGTTATGGTAGAGCACGGTAGGATCGGGGATTGGTAGCCAGCTCCTCCAAGAGAGTAGCCATATTCTCACAGACAGGCAAAGGCTCAGAGAGTTGGTGGTAGGGCCTCTGAAAAAGTGAGTAAAGATAGAATTTGTAAGACTTGAATGGTGAGAGGGTCAGTGCAGGGGGAAGGGGGCAGCGGGGTATAAACCAAACTTGGCTTCTATTTCACTTCTGCCTGGGGGCTTCACAAAGGCTCTAATAGGCGAACTGTCAGTTGGAAGAAGCCATTGGGTAATTGAGGCCTTGACTTCTCTAGTAAAATGTTTATGAAGCCCATAAACTCATGCCTTTATTGGCCAGGCTCATTCCGGGGGATGGATGTGGCTCTCTGAGGTGCAGTTAAAGCACCTGCTGAACTCCGGCACCCTACAGCTACTCCGGGCCCCACCCAGACCCACCAGGCAGAGTGACCCTGGAGGGTGAGGAGGCCAGCCAAGTGCCACCTCTCGTGCCCTTTAAACTCCACGAAGCACTTGTAAATGTCCTATCTCTACATGTGAACGGGAAGGAGGGAGGGGATGGCAGAGGCTCCCGAGTCCTGGGGAGGCTGGCAGCTTGCCACAGTCCCCATGGGATACTGGTTTTGTCATCAGGCTTCTCTGGCCCA
Source organism: Cervus elaphus (assembly GCF_910594005.1). Classification (NCBI taxonomy): domain Eukaryota; kingdom Metazoa; phylum Chordata; class Mammalia; order Artiodactyla; family Cervidae; genus Cervus; species Cervus elaphus. The sequence continues at coordinate 87,729,916 of NC_057826.1, read as the reverse complement.
GGCTCACCCTTCCTAACCCTCTGTCCCAGTCTCCCCAGTATCTGGGTCCCCTCCTTGCCCATGACTTTGGCTCTGTTAGGGAAGAACACCCACATTGGTTGGCTGTTGACATTTCGGATGGAGCAAAGTATGAACTTAGAAGACTTCCCTGGGCCTCCAAACGGAAGTCTGAGAGTTGAATTAAGGTTTTGAATCCAGGGAGGATGGTGTTTTGGGGTGGGTGGGGAAGGCACTGTGTGGGGTTTGGGTGGATGGGTGTGGGTGGATGGTGTCTGGGGCTTACAAACAGCCCCAGAAGACTGCAATGGCTCAGAGGCCCTGCTCAGCTTTGCTGGGGGTGATTGATTCATCTGGGCCTTTGCCTGGTGACCCTGCTCTGAGAAGCCTCTGGATCCTTTTGTCCCCCTCCTCAAGCCCCTTACCCCCTGCCTTAGGCCCCTGAACCCCAGACCCTCCCTCCCACCCTCCCACACCACCACCAGCTTACCACTCCCCCGGCCCCAATTCTAACACAAAAGGCAACTTTGTCTTTCAAGTCAGCAGCCATAAATCCATGTCTCTCCCCTGCCTCCTGGCAGCCACCTCTGACAAATGGGAGGAGTGGGGGACAGTGGGGGGCCAGACTCAGCTTGGGAAAGTCCCTGCATCCAGTTGTTGGCCCACTGTGGGCTGGTGAGCATCGAACCTTTATGGCCTGATCTTTGATTCCACTGGACAGGAAGACCCAAGGCACAGCTGCAGGGGAGGCAGTCAGACTCTGCAGTCTCTGGGCTGGGCTTTTACTGCCCAAAGAGAAGAAAACCTCTCAAAGCCCTCCTTTTATTCAGCCCGTAATTCGGAGGTTCCCGTTCTTCCTCCACATCAAGCAGTGGGCTCCCCATCCCTCCCCTCCCACCATGCGGGGTGTACATGTGTCTGGCGGACTGTGCCGTGGGACACGGGTGAGGCCCCTGCCCGACGTGGCGGGGAGAACCGCGCGGTGGGTGTGTTCCACAACTGCCAGTGTGGCCCCTACACACAGGAAGGGAAAGGTGAAGAGACTCACTCAGCTGGCGAGACCACCCTACCTACCCCACGGCTAGGTTTTCAAAAGCAGTACCAACTTCAAATACTTCGCTGTATTTTTCATCCCACATATCAGGCAGTGAGTCAGAGGATGTGTCCTGGTCTGGGAAATACAGTCATCTGTCCAATATTTACATAGCACACCCACTAAATCAACTCTAAGCATTCATTCAACAGATATTTACTGATTGCCAACGTGTCAAGAGGATGTCCTGGCACCCTGGGGCAAATTCCCTCTTCCCGCAGACCCTGTCTTTAGAATTTCCACCCAAGTTCCTAGAAATACCAGAAAGGTGAAAACACCAGAGCCAGAGTCTTAGGTATGATCATAGTCTTGTGACCCTGAAAATCAGAAACCTGCAGAAGCCACTGCTGGGCAAAGCTAAGATATTATGTCAGTATAACCCTGAGAGGTAGGGATTATTAGCCCTCCTGATGCACAGAGAGGTTAAGCAACTTGCCCAAGGTCACACAGTCATTTAATAATGATGCTCACACATTAACATTTAATGATGCCACAGCAGGCATTTGAACTTAAAATGTTTTAACCCATGCTCTTTCCTTGTATCACAGCTTTGAGACACACACATTCAAATGCTTCTCAAACAGGACTGACCATACCTTCGAACAATGGCACAGAAAATCACAGAAGCACACGACATCCTAGACCCTTAAAATTATCACGCTAAAAAAAAAAAGTATCATGCCTACGTACATTCAGGGACACCCATGACATAGCAGGCCTCACTTTAACTGAATTCCCCCAAGGTTTGAGGTAGGTTTCACAGGGCGTAACTAATGCAGATAAGCACCATGATATGACAGTGTTATTAGCCTCCTAATGGTCACTGAGCCCACACATGTTTCCTAAATTCTATTAACACAGGTAAATAAACAACCCAGACGCCAGTCCCCAGGTAGCCCTTCCACGAGCACTTTTGTGCTCATGGAAATCGGCAAACCAAGAAACCAAGCGGCAAGGATGGGGCCTGCAGAGTTATTCCTGGCACTTGTCAGGCCTTACAAAACAGAGGAGTAACTTATTTTCCAGGTTTTGCAGGAAGAGGACAACGCATTGTGAGATGCCAGTGGCTTCCATGGGGTGAGTGGGGGTGGTGGGGCAGGAAGAGGAAAGCTGAATGTGATAAAGAGAAGGGTCGCCGTGACTGTCTGAGTTCTTTTAATAACTGGACCTTGATAAAGCCGAAGCCCCTCTCTGGGCCTCTGTTTCCTCCTCTGTAAAATGGACGAGTTGAACGGGGCCAATTACAAAGTCTATCTGGCTACAGCCTTTGAGACACACGTGCTTCCAGGCAGCAGCCGAGGGTGCAGGGTTGGGAGCTAGGAGTCAACTCGAGAATCCCTCTCTGCCTTAGACTTGAAACTGTCCAGGCCCAGCAGGGCCCCTCTCCACAGACTGCACGTCTCCACCTGTGTCAGGGTCACCAATCTTCCTTATGTAAACGTGCCCGGGCCCACGACATCCTTAACTTCCGTCATTCTGGTCGGGATACCAGATCTCCCTCGCCTCCCGGAAGGACGTCTGGCTAGGGGGCACAGGCTGGAGCTATTAAGTAAATTGCTTTCACGTGACCATGAGGACAACTCAACAAAAACAGACACTGCCCCCAAATTTGCAGAACCATATATTAGGATTTGTAGGGGACTAATCTAGCAGGCATTAGGTAATGGAGGGGTGACATGATCATATCTGACTGTCACAGATTTCCTTGTGTGACCTTTCCATTTCAACCTTGGTTTTCTCATCTTTAAAATGGGAGTGGAGGAGGATTGACAAGATAATCTCTAAAGTTCATACCATTAATATTTTGGGATAACACTAGGTGAAATGGTCTCTCTCCTCCCATGAAAGGACTCCTCTTCTCAAACCTTGATCTGATGCTGTATTTACCTCTCATGATTCTACAGAATCTCTGGCGGCTCAACTCTGAACCATGATGGTTTAAGGCCTGCAGACCCTCCACCCCAGCAACACTGCAGGAGGGAGGATAGAGGCCTGCATTCCATGAGAGGATCATGAATTTTCTTGGCTGGGGCACCAGCTCTTGGAAGGAGACTTATTTGGTGAACGCCACTGCTGTCCTCTATTGTCAGAGGTCTCCCACAGCCCTAGGAATCTTCTATAGAAAGTTTCAAAAGCTTTCCCTTACATTCAAAGGAATCACCACATCCACCCCTAACCTCTTCCTTTTCTTGTGATTCTTAGTTAGAGCCTCACCATGCGCCAACTACCCAAGCTAGAACAAAACAAGGGGTCACTGCCACACCTGTCGCCCTCTCCCCCACAGTCAACTGGTCACTAATCCCGGGCTAACCTCCCTTATCCCTCCCACTGCCTTGGCTTAGGCTCACAACACTCTCAACTGTTTCTGTAATAGCTTCCCCTGTCCAGTCTCCCCATTTCTAGTGCTCCCTTCCTCCTCTTCTTGGGCTTCCCTTGTGGCTCAGTTGATAAAGAATCCGCCTGCAATGCGGGAGACCTGGGTTCGATCCCTGGGTTAGGAAGATCCCCTGGAAAAGGGCATGGCAACCCACTCCAGTATTCTTGCCTGGAGAATACCCATGGACAGAGGATCTTGGCGGGCTAAAGGGCTACAGCCCATGGGGTCGCAAAGCATCGGACACTCCTCCTCTTCTTAGTCCATCCTGAAGTCATAATCATCTTCCCGAATAACCAATTAAGCACCTTTGGTGGTTCTCCATTGCCTGAATCAAGGTCGTCTCCTTGGGATGGCATTCAAGTCTTCATTATTAGATCCGATTCATCTTTCCAGCTTCAAAGGCAGCTAGTCTCTCTTCAAGTAATTTGCACTCCGATCGTGTGAGACTGGCTTGTCTTTCCCAGACATATCATAGATGTTCATACTTCTCTTTACCTCTGCTTTCCCCATTTGCCTGGAACTCTTTTGCCATTTTCTCTACTAGCATCTCATCTTCTACAGCCCCCAAAGGAGGCATAATTAATTCCTGCCTTGAATGTGGTGCCTTTGTACCTCTCTCCTAGCCTTTAACAAAACATATCAGAATCTGTTGCTTACACATCAATCACCTACTAGCCTATGAGTCCCTATGGGCCCAGAATGGTCTAATTTGCCTTTCTACCTCCAGCACCTAGAACAAATACTAGGTAAATAATAAGTCCTCATTAATTGTGTCCTAAACGCTAGCGTTAAGGGTCATATGATCTTGGGGGTCATTACACATTATCTTCTCTTCCACGAAAGTCCCCACCCTGCCATAACTAATTGTTTATTTGGGGCAAGTTACTTTCTTTCCTTGAGTATCAGCTTCTTCAGTGAAATGGAGGGCTTGGGACTAAGCACCCCCACTCCTCTTCCCAAACCTGACTGTGTATCTGAATAACCTAGGGTGCTGCGTAACCCTGCAGATTTCCGGACTCCACTTCCTTGGTCTGGCGCGGTGCTCAGGAATCTCTATTATTCCTATGAAAGCGCAGGAGGCTGTCACATATGCAAGGCCAGAATTGGGACCCCCTGGCCTGGCAGGTTCTCGAGAATCCTTATCGTCCCCCGAGTTCCAGCATCCGAAAAGGGCAGATTCTCAGCCCGGCACCCCAACCCCATCCACCATTCAACCCCTCCAGCAACGAGGCCAGCTAGCTAGTCCAGGCAGTCTGACTCCAATGCCAGGAGCCGGCAGCGGGGCGGGTGCAGGAGCATGTGGGAGCCCGGCCCCCGCGGGGCCCCCAGTGCTGGCATTCGGCTGCCGGGCGGGGTCAGGGCCCCCGAGCCTGGGGCCCTGAGAGCCGCTCGCTCGGCGGCAGGAGTAAGTGGGACCATCTGCTCCGCTCGGCAGAGGTCAGCGCTTTGTGTCAAGCTCCCCTCCCCCCTCGCTCCTCCCTCCACCTTCCTCTCTTTGCCCTTTGACTCCCGGGACTCAAAAGGGGGGAAAAAAAAAAAAAAGCCCTTGAGGTCCTGATGAAAGTGGGAGTGTGATGGGGAGGGACACCGGAGCTCGGGGCCGGGCAGTGCGGAGCCTGCGCCGGCGGAGAGCGCGCGGCGGGCGGCTGCGGGCCGGGGAGGAGCAGCCGCGTCCGGCCGGCCGGGCCCGGGGCCGAGCCGGCGGGGCGGCTCCCGAGGGAGGCGGCGCCGGTTCCCACAGCCGGCCAGGCCGTCGGGCCCCTTTGAAGTGGCCGCAGCTGCGCACCCCGAGCCGCGGCTAATCCCCGCCGACGCGGGCGTCCTCGCCCCCCCGCATAGCAATAGTGTCCGCGCTGAATGGCGCTGGCTAATTACCTCGCTCGCACCGCCGCGGGTGAATGAGAGAATCCGGCATTGTGCGCGGCGAATGGAGAAAATAAGACAACCATTGTCCTCGCACGCCAAACGAGGGTTTGATGTCGCTGGGGCGAGCGAGGCACCATTTCCCGCCACCCCCTCCCCCCAGCGGGGCAAATGCCCCAGCTGCGAGCGGGTGGACCCGGCCGGCCCGGGGAAACTGAGGAAGCAGGTCCCGCCTCCCCACGGAAGAAGCCCTCAGCGCTCCCCGACCCGTGGAAGCCTGGCGGGGGCTACGAGACTGGCCCGGGGCTCCCCTCTACACCAGTGGGTTCTTGGGGGCACCTCCTCTGATAGCCCGGTTCGGAGAAAAACCAAGCAGGGCCCTGCCTTCACAGCCTAATTAGATTTCGCTGGGAACACATGAAACAATGGGAAGAGTTGAGGATTTATATTCTTCAGTGCCCAACTGTGTGCCACCAGCTGAAAGGGCTGGAGACGTTCAGAGAATGGCTGGGAGAGATGTGAGGAGAGGAACAGGGCTCCGAAAAGACGAGGCAGGAAGATGGAGAGCTGTGGGGGCTGAGGAATGGACTGGCATGTTCTGGCAGGAAGACGGAATGGCTGGAAAGGGGAGGTCCAAAGAGTCAGGTCTGAGCCAGGGTTCAGGATGGGGATGTGATACCCCCATCACCCCCATCAAAGGCCACTGCTTTGATCCAAGAAAGGTCCCCTTGATGAGAATGGTGGATGGGACGGAAGGACTGGAGTTTCAACCACTTGCCTGTGAAAACCGACTCTTTATCAGGAACTGGACTAGCCTGAGGCACTTCCCTTTTCTTCCTATATAAGGATGTGAGAGGCTTAGCTTAGAAATTAGCACTAAAGGAAAATTGAGATGCAGACGGACAGGCTGACAATCACAATGTTTATGAATTCAACAGATTCTGTGGTTTATCAGGCTGTCTTCTCTCTTCACCATCACCACCAGTTATGGTTGCTTTCTGGCCAGGCAGGAAGAGGAGCTCACATTCTTCAAGATCAGGAGGTGTCTTATCTTTCTGTCCCTCAGAGTCCTCAGCTTGGAGGCAGGTAGGTGTAGGAGAGATGCTCATAGAGATTGGTTGATTTGATAACTAACCTGCTTTAATATCCTTCAGTTCCAGTATCTTTTTCCTGTAAGCACGTACTTCCTAATCCCTTCTGATGGGCTCTAGGTTATGTCTGCCTAAAGGAAGAACATACGTAAGATCCAGTGTCCTTTCAGGCTTCTCAACTGATAAAAAGGTCCATTGCTCAGATCAACAGTAGGCTGTTGGGCTGACCCAGTAGCCCTCGGTTAGCATCATTTATGATGCATATTACTGGGCTCTTTCTAAGGCAGCAATCTTTTCTAATGTTCTAATGTCCATGTTACCACAACGAGATTATGAACCCTTCGTGTACAGCCGATAACTAGACTCTGAAACAGAACCACCCATAAAGTGAAATCGCTCAGTTGTGTCCGATTCTTTGCAACCCCATGGACTGTAGCCTAGTAGTCTCCTCCATCCATTGGATTTTCCAGGCAAGAGTACTGGAGTGAGTTGCCATTTCATCCATCCATTTATTTGAGAATAAAATTAAAGACTGGACAACACTTATTGAGAGACTAAACAACAGCCAAAATGGTTCCTTGTTTTGACTGATCAACCACATCTAACATTACTGAGCACTGGTGATACATAAAAAATTATGCTTTTTAAAGGAGAGAAAAATCTAAGTATAGGTCATTATTTTTCTAACCCAGTTCTCAATCAAGGTCTAATTTAACCTGGTCATAACTGCCAATATGATCATAATGTTTTTCTTTATAATTCTCCTAAATCTTCATCTCAGAGTCATGTTTCTTCTGCCTAAGGCTCTAGAATCTTAAGCCTATTTGGTATCCCAGCACCTGCTGAACTACTCCTCTGCTTAGGCCTAGTTAGCTCATCTACCTAGTTAGTTGGTCTAAAGAACTCCAAAACAAAAAGGTAATGTAGAACTGGTGTGGATATGGTAAATATACGAAGCCTGAAGCTCCACCAATCTGACTTATCTTTCCCTCATCTCCAGTCCCTGAGCCCCTTCACAAACCTAAGGACCGTAAAGAATGATGCTTAAAGTCCCTTCATCTAGAGAAAAAAAGGACCTATCCAAGGAAGCAACAGTTAGTTTGTAGTAGATCAGAGATCATTCTAATGCCATACAGGCCACTAGCTTCATTTTACAAGACTAAAATGACCATTCAAACAGAAACTATAATTGTTATTACATAGCACTATACATGTGTCTTTATAGTTTGCCCAGATTTCAACAAGAGTGCCTGAATGTCTAATCCCCAGAAAATTACACTTGGGAAATGATCCACTATTCAAAAAACATGAGGCACCTCCAAGCCCAAACTGGAGATTCAACACTTTTAACTAAAAAAGTGCATTTTAAAGGAAGCCTGTTTCTTCTCACATCTCTTCTTTCCCAAAACCCAAGACCATTAAGTAACTTTAAAAATAATGCTCCATGGGTGAATATTTTGATAAGAAGATAATGAGTATAATAACGAGAGTGTGTTTCTTTTCCTCTTATCCATTCCCACAGCAACATGCATTCACAGGAGGTTTTGTTATCATGGTTATGACTTTTCAAGATAACAGGAAGATAGGCATGTACATATGCAAGGACAGTCCTTCCCAAAAGGCTGCACATGAAGCACAAGGGGAGAGGGACGCTTCCCAGCATGGAGCTAGCCTGTCAGCCATTCTGGGGGTGAGGCCAATGGTCTGGCATCCTCAGACTTTCTATAGCTTGTCTGGAAGGGTGTCCCACCCTGAGGTGACTGAGTATCGGTAGCCACCTCTCCTGGTAAACTGAGGTCTGAATTCACCAGGCCAACCCTTTCCCCCTCAGTACTCAATCACCTCACCTGCCGCTTAGTCCAGTCTCCATCCTCCCCCAAGTGGCCAGCAGTGGGACCTTGGAAGAAGGCTGTTTCAAGGAAGGGAACTGAAGAGGGAGACAGGGGTGCCTCTTAAGACTAGAAGAAACTGGTTTAGGAGACTGGTGATACAGTTAGATGCAGACAAGGCTGCTCTCGGCTCCTGACAGTAAGGGACTCAGAAGCCTGCGGAGAATGGCTTCAGTGAAAGTACCCTGCAGGCCCTCGAGTGATATCCAAACTCAGCCTTCGTTGCCTCCCCCAAGTCCAGGCTGTAGAGCTCCAGAGGAAGAGTGTGCTGACCACAGCAGGCAGGACGTGTTCCCACCCTCCCTTTCATATGCCCACAGCTCTCCATTCTCAGCCTTCCCAGGCACCACCCTCTGTTTAGTGCTGAGGATGCTCAGAGGAGCTGAGCGTCCACCCCTTAAGGACTTTGCAAACCAGTGGGAGGAACAAGCTTTATACTCACTGTCCCAGAACAGACTGGGGTGTCTTCTGATTCTCCTCACCCTCAAAAAGCAAAGCTGGGCATACAGTTCAATGACTCCTTCCCGAATTGATGCAATAAAAGGTATATGGCTTTATTTCAGGGAAGCCTTGATCCCATCAACCTTATACTTACCAGCCTTGCTTGTAATGATCTTGATTTTGTCACGGTTCAATGGGAAAATGACTGATTTGAGAGGCAAAATCAGAAACACAAGAGAGCAGGAATATCAAACAGTCTCAATCCTTGAGACTCATTCTATGATATATCATTATTGGTCTTCTGATATAGTGGAATCAAGGATATTCTAACCCATTCTTCCAGTGGGACTAACTTAAGATAGGATTTCTCTAAGGTATTAGAGGTTTGGCATACAATTTTCGTGGTGGTGATGGTGTTCAGTTGCTAAGTCGTATCCAACTTCTTGTGACCCCATGGACTAGCCCGTTAGGGTCCTCTGTCCATGAGATTACCCAGGCAAGAATACTGGAGTGGGTTGCCATTTCCTTCTCTAGGGGATCTTCCCGACCCAGAGATTGAACCCATGTCTCTTGCATTGGCAAGCAGATTCTTTACCACTGAGGCACTAGGGAAGCCCAGCCTACAATTTTAAGAGACCTCTAAAAAATTAGGGTGAAGGGAACTACTGCAGAGAGTGACATTCCATATAAGCTGGGATGTAATAGGCAAAACAAAAATAACCCACGAAGAGCGGGGGAGGTGAGGAAAAACAGAGCCAGATGTGAAGATGGCAGGAAAAGATCCAGGAATTGTTCATCACAAGCAAATACTGGGTTTCAGTGTTCTAAGATCCCGGCTCTGAAGTTAGAATCCCAAATCCCATTTGGCCAGTCAGCTCATTGGAAAGAATGCCTGAATGCTTTCTGTCCCAGTTCTGTACACCCAGGACTTGGGGCAAGGCTTGCTCCCTGGGTCTCAGCTCCCACAGCAGTGATGTGAGAAACATGGGCAAGAGACCGCAGGACAGGGCAGTGGAGGGTGAGGGCGCATCAGCGAAACCTGGGAAGGTCCCTTCTCCCCATTCCTGCCTGCCCCTGAGGGGAGCACACTCCCAAGCACTGTCAGGGCCACAAGCACACATCTCTGTTCAAGCTGCCTTCTGTGAAGCTTCTGGGACCCACTCTGCTTCCTGTTCAAAGGTTGGCCTACAAACTTTTGTCTAGCTCCCGCCCCTTGTCAGCAATCCCTGGCCTGCACTCCAAGCCAATCGGGAGGAAGGAGGCTGGGAGCCCTAGACCTCCACTCTCCTGGTCCATTTTGCTCCCCAAGGCCAGTAAGAGGCCTCCAGTCGGTGGGAGCCAGTTCCCGAGTTACCAGGTGAAGGCCAGGGAAGTAGTGGACCATACAGGAGCTCCAAGGAGGACACAGGCGCATTCGCAGACGCAGATACACTCACACACGCACACATGGTCACATGTTCTCACATCCACAGAGACACAGGGCGCGGTGACTTGACAGCCCCGCGACTGCGCGGCGCGCGTTAATTGAAGGCACATCGATTCTGCCTTGTCGGCCAACCGGCCCGGCCCCGCCTCGGCGAGAAGCAGCCCGCTTTGTGCTGAGGGTTGGGGACATCCCTCTTCCCCGATGCAAGGAAAACGAGTCGTTTTCGGAGCGCGGCTCCTCCCGGTCCACTCACTTCACACCGCGCTTGCCGCGGGGCGAGGAGCCAGTCCCTGCGCAGGGGTTTGAGCGCCCGCGCCACACCCCAATCCCAGGGACTCAGTCGCCCCGCTTCGGATAGGTGCGCTGCCCGGAGCCACCAGGGCGCAATCGCCCAGGTGGGGGCAGCGACAGAGGGTGAGGATGACTAGAGAGCTTTGCTGTAGAACTGTGATCTTGACAGTTCAAAAAGGAGGAAGCCAAGCCCAGACGGGAGAGAGAGTGGGAGAGGGAGATGGAGGAGAGAGCTCGGACCAGCCTGGGGAGAGGTAGGTAGAGAGGAAGAGTTGGGGAGGGGGGAAACTGCCTTCAAGACAAAAGGAGTCAGCCTCTCCGAATTTTAGAAGTGAGAAGGGACTTTGAGAACCTTCTAATGTGGTCCTCTTCACACTCCCTTCCATCTATGGGGAAACTGAGGTCCAGGGAAGTGAACTTTGGGTTTTGTGGGTCCAAAACCACCTGGGGATGAGTTGAATATTTATATATTACAAGCAGCTTCTGGTTGAAGTGGGAGTCAAGGAGGACACAGAAGTAATGATGACGTCTATGTAAGGTCCAGGCCCCGCCCAGTACGCAGTGTCTGCAGACACTTTCCCAGACTGGGAGCAAGACATGCAGGCAGCTCCACGGCAGGCAGGGCCCCAGGTCAGGGCATATACCCCAGGAATCATCAGCCCCCCAAACCAAGGCTTTCAGGTAGGGATGGGGGCAGGAACCAGGACCCTCCCCAGAAGTCAGGTTGCTGAGAGCGGGGGTGAAGAAACGCAGAGCACCCAGGGCTGCCGCGGTATCCGGAGAAGGGCTGGGATTTGGTGCTCCCTCCCCACCCCCATTACCGGTTCACACTCAAGAGACCCAAAGTTTGCCCGGTTCTAGGGATCCCAGCTGCAACTGGCCCCCTCCCCCTGGCCAGTAAAGCCCCCGCCCTGCGCCCTCCCAGCAGCACAGCCCGCCCCTCCCTGCACTGCTGCTGGGTTGACCACGGAGCCTGCGGTCCAACACACTACTCAGTGGGGTGGAGAGGGCAGGGGCGGAGCCGAGGGCAGGGGCGGAGCCGAGAGGGCAGGGGCGGAGCCGAGAGGGCAGGGGCGGAGCCGAGAGGGCAGGGGCGGAGCCGAGAGGGCAGCGGCCTCACCTCGACCACTCACCCAGGTTGGGGTAGTAGCCGAAACTTTACAGCGGGCAGGGACTGTGGTCAGGGGTGGGGGCCACGTAACTCCACGAGGCCTTAAGCCACCTTGCCCAGGCAAGGGGACAGCAAAAGGACAATCAGCAGCCTGGCTTCTCCATCTTCCAAGGCTGATTATGTCTCTTCCCTACTACCCAGCCCCCACCCCCGGAACCCCTAGGGAGACGGATCCTACTCAAGCCACACCAGTTCCTCTCCTGTGATTTGTTCTGAATTTTCAAACAAAGAGTAATTATGACAGATGTGGAGCAATCAGCATCATTATGCGGGGGAAACAAGAAAGGGAAAGGGAGATGAGGGGCCCCGGGGGAGGGGAACTTGTCTTTCCTCCTTGAAACAAGCAATTCCCACACCTACAGCCCAACACCCTCTGGACTTCTGCTGGGAACCTGTATCCAGCCACTCAGCCCAGCCTCTCAGGTAGGACAACTTTTCTCTGCAGAGCATCCCAGCAGAGCACCCAGCCTAACTGCCCTCCAGATTCTCCCCAGACCTCCCGCAGCAGCTGGGGGTGGGGACCATATAGCCCCATCTGGCACACCCAGAAGTGGCTCCCACTTTGACCAGGGTTCTAAGTTGCTCGCTCCCAATACTCCCACACAGGAGCGTGGCTCTATTAATATTTCTTAGGCAAAAATACTGATTACCTTCTCAAGGGACTCTAGCCCCCTTTAAGGACACTCAGGCCATTGAATTTTGAGTCAGGCAGAGGAGGTTTAAAGCCCAGCTTCTCTACTTACTGTGTACCCTTGGGCAAGTTAATTAACCAGTCTGGGCTTCTGTTTACTCATCTGTAAAATAGGACTAGTAACGCCTACTAATGGAAACCCGTGGGAATTAAGTAAATTAACACACAAAGGGCTTAGGACAGTGTAGCCCCCTTAGACTAGGATGATTCCTGCTACTCCTACAGGTTCCCCACCAGAGCCAGCTCAGAGGTAGCCCTCATACCACTCAGCTCAGCATCCAGGGTGCTCTGGAAACTCAGACTCTGAGATGTGCCATGGATGTCAGGAGCCCATACCCACTGGCTGACACTCACATTCAGAACTACCCCCACAGACAGAGCCTGGGTGGGGGTAGACCAGGAGAAAAATGGAAATATATGTGCCAGTCTGCCCTAGAGGGGATATAAAAAGATCTCCCCCATCCCCAACCAGAAAGCGGTGAGGTGCTGGGCAGGGCAAGCGGCAGGAGGGACTCAAGGGGCTCTCCAACCTCCCCAGGCTGGAGGATCAATCCCATCCTTGGGCAGGACAACTCCTCAGGGCCTCAGTTTTCACCTCTGTAAAACGAGGAGGTGGGACCAGGCAAGGTCCAAATGGATGCAGTCTGGATGCCTGTGATCCCACTGCGGGGCTGGGCAGACCTGCAAGGTCCTAGATGGACCAGGAATTTTAGGCTTGTTTGACTGTAGCCTGCAACTCAGTGAAAGGGCTAGAACTTGGTCCTCTCTCTTGGTGGTCTGCCCCCTCCTCTCCATTAAGGTGGTCTGGTCTCCATCTGCCCACTCCAAGTCCCTGGGGCCTCTTGCTAGTCCCCCCTCACATTCCAATGGCCTTGGGGGCAGCAGCCAGACCAGAAAGTCCAGTTCCTGCCCATTATCACTGCTTGCATCTGCACTGCAACCCAACACCAGCATTCCAGAGAACAGCCTGGGGCTGCCCCCACCACCCACCGTGGTCAGTGTCCAGGCTCAGAGACAGGGCCCAAGCAGGGGCCAGTGTTCTCAGATTCCTCTCCCGGGGAAGGTGTGCCCCAAGGAGACTCTGACTTGCTGGGGAGGCCATGAACGCCTTCCTTTGGGGTCCTCTTTGCACCTCATCCTCTCTGACTCCCCTCTTCCCATCTCTTTGTGCCGAGGCCTGAGCTCACCTACTTTTGCAACGGTGTCTCCCTCCAAGCACAGCAGCAGAGGGTGGACATAGGAATTGCTACCACTGGAGCCAGAGGCAGGAGGAAACACAGAACAATAAAGAGAGCTGGAGACAGGAAGAAGGGAAGGCAGGAGAAATAAGGAGGCAGGAGGAATGCTAAAGAGAAAGACCCTGAACGTGGCCTCACAGGAGGGCAGAGGTGGGGGGCAGAGTGTGTGTGTGGGGGGGTGTCAAAGACTGAGGAGCCTCGAGGCTAAGATCCAGGGAAGAGATGGTGAGGGTGGGCTGGGAGTCCTCTGCATCGAATTGTCCTCCCTCTGCCTGAATCAGGTGGTGAGCTGGCCTGGATTAAGCCCACACTTCCATCCCCTCCGTCTGCCTGTGGTCTGGGGTCTGGCCTGGCACTCCTTGCTTGCCCTTCTTCAGGTCCTTGCTGGGCCCCTGTCTTTGCCCTTCCATAGGTCACATCATCACCTGTAACTAACCTATGGCTCCCTAAGATCTCTGGCCCTAGCCTTGTTGCATCACATCAGAGAACATTCTCTCCTCTGTTCCTCCCTTACCTTTGAGGGCAGTCAGAAAGGGTCAGCCTTTCTTGAAACAGGGTGAACAAAGCTGGGGGCAGGGGAAGCAAGCTCAGACATCAAAGAATGGTCCTTTGGTGGGGGTGGGGGTGGGGGGAGGTGGGCACACGAGCAGCCCAGGCCAGCAGGCTCGGATTGCAGCCAGATTGCTGGCACTCGCCTAATAAATAAGAAAACTACGGCCTGGATTCCCAGAGTTACTATGGCCAGGCCCCCATGCCCATCATGTAAGCCCCACCCTCTGCCAGTGACCTAACGCTAGCTTTCCCTCCTTCCTCACTTCAGCTAAAGGACCTAATAAAATGATCCACCACCCACTCTTGCCCTGCACCAGTTCTGTCTATTCTAGATCTCTAGCCTGGTCACACTGATCAGGGAGGGGGGATTCCCACAGGAGAGTCCTTTGAAAGCTGGACCCTCATCCTGAGCCCCTTGCACCTTCTTCGGCAAGCGCCTGCATGCTCAGGTGCCCACAGAGGCCCACGTGCCAACACACACACATTACTGGGCTGGTAAAGAAACTGCCTGCCAAAAAAAAAAAAAGAAACTGCCTGCCAATGTAGAAGACGCAGGTTCGGTCCCTGAGTTGGGAACATCCCCTGGAGAAGGAAATGGCAACCCACTCCAGTATTCTTGCCCTGAAAATCCCATGGACGAGGAGCCTGGCGGGCTACAGTCCATGGGGTCACAAAGAGTCGGACACGCCTGAAGTGACTTAGCACTAGCACCAGTCTCTGCATTTCTTGTTGCAACAAGGCCAGGGCCAGAGATCTCAGGGAGCCATAGGTTGGTTACACAGGCAGACATTTTTGGAACCACTCGGTCCAGTTTAAACAGAGACAGCAGTGAGCTGTTTGGTTTTCCATCCTGCGTGCCCTTCTGTTCCATTCTACTTTTTTTTGAAGGCTGTGTTGAACAGCCTTCAAGCTGCTGTGAAAAGTCTCTTACACACACACACACATACACATACACACACACGCCTGCAGGGACTCTGGAGAGGAGAGGGGAAGGCAATACAAGAAGGCCAGAAGTGAAAAAGTCCTTTCTCCCGGGGGGTGGGGAGGGAATGGGGGGCTAAGGGGGGCTGGGGGCCTGTTTCATTTGCAGGCTGCAAATGCCTCCGCTATTCACCGGCGCGCATTCCCAGCCAAGGCGCCGGGCCATGGACAATGCCGGGAACTGGAACAGAGAAGATCTGCACATTGTGTTCAAGGGGCCAGCTGGCTGCCTGCGACAGCGCAGCCAAGGTGTGGGAACCAGAAGCTCTCAACCTCCACACTCAAGTCCTGCGGGTGGGGTGAGGGGCGGCCCTCCCACTACAGCTGAGGCCAGCAGGCCTGGGGACACAGCCTTTATCCAGCCAGGGAATACAGTCCAAGGCAGGAGACTGCAACGCCCGGGCATGAGGGCTCCCGAGCAATGCGGCTTCTGATTCGCACGCCATCTGCCGAGGAAGGGAGTCTCAGCTCCTCTAGAGAAAAACACGCAGCCACAGCCACCCCAAGATTTTGCCCCTAGTGTCTTATATTCCCCATTCACCAGCTTCCGTTCCTTTGAGCTATGCTATCATTTACGAGATAAGGAGAAACAGAGAAAGTCAAAGAGAAGCAAAAAGAGATGGAGCTTTGCACCTACAAGGCCACATGTTCATTTAGTTTTCATCGGGCTCCACAGGCGGAGGGCGTGAGAAATACAAAAGAGAGAGAAGCCCTTCAGGAGCTTAAAATCGAGTTAAGGAAACAGATGGAATATCCAGCCACAGAACAGTTACTTAACAATGCAGGCAGCCCCCACTGAGATGAAGGCTGAGCCTGAATGCCACAGACCACAAGTACTCCCTGCCTTAGGAGGGTGAGGAAGAAATTACTGTGAATTAAGTGGTCTTTGGGGAGGGATCGGGTAAGGGATGAGCAGGGGCAAGAATAGACTGGGAAAAGGCTCAGAAAGGCAGGCAGTCGCAAGGACTAACTGGACGGAAAGGAAGCCTTAATACAGCAGCACAGAGATGAATGTCAGCCCAACGACTCAATATTAGAATCAGAAAGGCAAGGCCCGGAGCGGGACTGACTTGCCCAGAGTTACAGGACCCCAGCGTCCAGGCAAGGGCCTTTCCACCACACCTCACAGCTTCTCAGGAGCATCAGAAGAGGTCAGGCTGTGGAGTCGTGATCTCCACCTACCTCTGCGCCCTGGCGTACTCACGGGTGACCCGCCTGGTGTGAGAGCAGGCCTTGAATGGCCATCGCTCATCACACTGGTGACACCTCAGCAGCAGCACCTGCTTTCTGCTCTAACAGGTAGGCGGACGCATGTGAGGGGCAGAGGGGAGATTTCCTCAGGGTTACTTTGGAGAGAGTCCCCTGGACTGCAAGGAGATCCAACCAGTCCATCCTAAAGGAAATCAGTCCTGAATATTCACTGGAAGGACTGATGCTGAAGCTGAAACTCCAATACTTTGGCCACCTGATGCGAAGAGCTGACTCATTAGAAAAGACCCTGATGCTGGGAAAGACTGAAGGCAGGAGGAGAAGGGGACGACAGAGGACAAGACAGTTGGATGGTATCACCGACTTGATGGACATGAGTTTGAGCAAGCTCTGGGAGATGGTGAAGGTCAGGGAAGCCTGGCGTGCTGCAGTCCATGGGGTCACAAAGAGTTGGACACAACTGAGTGACTGAACAACATCCACTTTGGCTGAGCTGCCCCTCAAAGAGAAGAGAAAGGCTTGGGTTCCACATACCAGGCTGCCAGGGTCACCAGCCAGTGTGCCAGGAACCACTCCCCTGCACAACCCGCTGCCCTACATTGAGACACTGCCGGGGTCCCCTAAATATACTGAGCCCACCCCACAAGCTGTGCCACTCAGCAGCTCCAGCCCACAGTTTTCCCAACCTGTCCACCTAGACCTGGCTCCACGGATCTGTGCTGAGACCCTGCCCCCACATCCACACAGGATGTGGATGGATCTTGCTGCTGGAAGGGATTTCAGAGTAGCTGGCGAAACTGCCCTTGCTCAGACAGGTTGAGAATGGTTCAGACTTCAGGAGCGGGTGACTGAGGGCCTTAAGGTGGAGACAGCGGGGGACTAGACCTGGACTTCCCTCCCTCTCACCACACCCCACTGCCTCTTACCAGGAGTCCAGGCTCTCCAGGGACCCTCCTGGAACCACCATACCTAAAGAAGCTTAGAACTTCACATGTGTCACCTTTGGTATCACCCCAGAATAATAACAGTATCTAAGGAACATTCTCTGTGTGCCCTGCACTGCTAAGTTCTTTACACGTATTGTCGTGAGGGATCCTCCTTGCTAAGTATTGTTTCCTCCAGTTTAAAGATGAGGAAACTGAGACTCAGGGATTCCGGTGACTTACCCAAGTCCATCCAGCTGAGGGTCTGTTTCCCTCCACAGCCTACGCTCATAACCATCATTGGGCACCCCAGTCAGGATGTCTCCGGGCTGCGGGGGAGGCAATCCTGGCACTTTGAGAATCTTACCTGCATTGGAACAGGCTTGTCTTCATCCTAAATCAGCGCTCAATACCTATCACTAGGGGCTTCCCAGGTGACTCAGAGTAAAGAATATGCCTGCCAATGCAGGAGACGTGGGTTTGATCCCTGGGTCAGGAAGATCCCCTAGAGAGGGAAATGGCAACCCACTCCAGTATTTTTGCCTGGAGAATCCCATGGACAGAGGAGCCTGGAGGGCTACAGTCCATGGGGTTGCAAACAGTCGGACACAACTTAGTGACTAAACAACAGCAACAGAAAACCTAATACTAACAATAATACTTAATGAGCATTTCTAGAGGCCAAGCCCAGGGCCAGATACTTTCCATCCATCATCTCATTTAACTCTCCAAACAGCCCTGACAGGATGATGGGATTATGCTTTTTCTTTTTCTTTTCAAATGAAGGCACAGACTCATTTGACTCAAGAGAGTTAGAGTAACTGGTGCGAAGGATGTGGCATCTGTGAGTGGCAGAGGTGGGGTTCAAACCCACCCAGATGTGACCCTGAAGCCCATGTTCCCCAGACTTCACTGTGCTGCCCACAGACGCCCCTACACCAGCAACTGTGATGTGGGAGGGGGCTCTCCTCTCACACCTATCGACCAGCACTGTCGGCATCACCAGGGGTCTCGTTAGACCTGCAGAACCCCCAGGCCTTGGCCTAGACCTACTGATTCAAAATCGGAATTTTATCGAGATCCCCAGGCAAATTCATGGGCACAGCAAAGTCTGACAAATTGTGCTCCAGATCATCTAGCTCTTTACTCCATCTCCCAAAGGCCTCGAGACCAGGAACTGAGGCCAGAAAGTGAGCAGCAGGAACTAAGAGAATCTGCCTGAAGTGGGATGGGGGTGGAGGGGGGCTGGGGGTGGAGGGGAGCTGGGGTGGGTCCCCCCACTTATCTCCCCTCCTTGTAGCCAGCCCATCCCTCTTTGGAGTCATCCAGGCACACAGATCTCAACAGGTGTGAGTCACTGCCTATTCCCACTGGATCAGGTGTCCCACATGCCCTTCCTGGAGCCTCTCCAGGGGGATGGTAGAGGGTCTCACAAGGCAGCCAAGCTTTAGAAGATGCCCAAAGGCTTGGGAGAATCCCCAGACCCTCCCAGGAAGGGGTTAAAACAGAACACATTGCACTCCAGCTCTGAAGTGAGAGATTCACTCCCTGAGAGATTTCCCCGGAGTACTCCCTAACTGAATCCCAGTGCGGGAGAAAGTTGAGGGCTGGGAGTGGATTAAGGAGTCTGCTTTTGCTGGCAAAGTCACTGGGAGTGAAAGCTGCTCGGTCGTGTCCAACTCTTTGTGACCCCATGGACTGTATAGTCCATGGAATTCTCCAGACCAGAATACTGGAGTGGGTGGCCTTTCCCTTCTCCAGGGGATCTTCCCAGGGGGATCGAACCCAGGTCTCCTGCATTGCAGGCAGATTCTTTACCAGCTGAGCCACAAGACTGGAATCGCCTTTAAAAGAAGCAAAGAGGACTGACTCCACTACTGAGTACCAGCTCTGTGCCAGGCAAAGCGTGGAGTGTGTTAGTCCTTACCACCATCCCACAAAGTAGGATTATATGTACTTTTCACAGGTGAGGACACTGGGCCATGGAGAGATTAACTTGTCTAGGATCTCTTCCGTCACAAGTGTCGCAATTTTCAGCCCCCAAACTATAAACACATGGAAGAGCAAGGCAGAGAAACCAGACATGCTGGAAGCATGAATATTCTTAGGACCCTAAGCCACTCCATCCCAGACAGGAGACATTTTCCACTGAAGCCCCCAAGGAATGGGCCTGGACTCTAGTCCAACATAGTCAGGCCATCTTTCAATGACAGCATCCAGGCCCACTTGGATGGAAGAGGAGGCATTCCCAGCCATCGGCCCCACACCGATCTGCCTCACTGGCTGCACTGGGTGGACTCTGTGTCTGTGAGGGGTGCTTAGCATCCTCCGGCCCTGTCAGCCCCCGTGGAGCAGGCAGGAGAAGCAGGGGCTCTGGAGGGCACCTCACACCTTTTCAGAAGGCCTCCTCCCATGTCATACGACATCTGCCCGGCCGGCAGGCACATGGGCACGGCGTTGTTACCAAAGGAGAGAACCCAGGCGGCTAATCAGCTTTGGAGGTTTCTAAAACCTCACAGGGACATGAGCCTGCGACGTGAGGAAAGGGGATCCAACCGTCTAAGCCTTCCCTGAGGGGCCACAAGCCTTGCTGGGGAGAGAGCCTGTATCAGACTGCCAGGGTTTGGAGGCAAACCCCCAGCTGTCCCCAGGACCCCAGAGGCTTAACCAAGCCGACCGCACCCACTGGGCCTCCCTGCAGCCAGAGCCCACAGCTCAACTGCTTATATTGTTAGGAGTTTAAGGAGGCTGAACATCTTGAAGGTATTACCATTTATAGAAAAAGCACATTTACAATTAGCTCTATATAAACACCTGGGGATTTATCTCCCAGAAGTCTAGGCTGGTGATGCAGGAGCCATCGAACCCTCAGAGTTGACACAGGCCAGGGCGAGCTCCCTGAGAAGTCTCTTCTCTCCTGTCCGACAAGCTTCCTTGGGTCCCCACTCTCTGTCCCCACTTTTCCTTCCCACACCCAGCCATCTGCTCAGAGGGCGCACCAGCCTTCCCCTACCCTGCCAGGAGGGCCGGAGGATGAGGGGTTGCTGAGCCAGAAGTGATTCTGTCTCAAGGTCCAGGGCTGCTTCCCAGAGAGCTCCATATGGGGGCCTAGAGGAGCCTTCCTTAGAACAAAGGGGCATCTTAAATCCAACGAGAGCCCTCTTGCCTCAGAACAATTCATCACCCCCCAGCCGTTCAGAGCAACTGTGCAAATGCCCTCGGAGCCAGGAAGAAACTGGTCAGTGATCAGACGGGGAAGAGGCAGCGTGCCACAAGGGTTAAGTGGGAGGATGCAGGATTCGGAATCCCTAAACTGCAGTCCTGGCTTCTCTGCTCACCTCCGAGTCTCAGTGTTCCCATCTGTAAAACAAGGATGATGACTGCTGATCTTCCAGTGTGATCACAATGACTAAATAAGATAATTCATATAAAGCACCTGGGCAGGGTGCCCAGTATGCAGCAAGTGTTTAATAAGCATTAGTTTGAATGATTACCAACCAAAATTAAAGCAGCCTTTTTAAGGGACACCACCTCAAGACACCACCCAGAAGTACAGAGATTATGGGATTCGGAACATTTTCCACTTGGCAAAACTTTTACTCTTTCTCGAAAGCAGTGGTTCTTGGGACTTCCCTGACAGTCCTGTGGTTAAGACTCCCTGCTTCTAATGCAGGAGACTTAGGTTTGATCCCTGGTCAGGGAACTAAGATTCCACATGCTGTGCAACATAGCCAAAAAAAAAAAAAGAAGAAAGAACCAGAAGTCTTCCCACCCTCATAGCTTGCCACCTTCCCAAGATACATAAATAATTTTGGTTTATGTGGTAATACCTATGAGTGTACACAGATTAAACAGCAACAGCAGACTTCTGGTAGGACAGAGCAGGAGAGCACGACCATCATTTCATCACCACAATGACTGATGGTCCATCAGCTAAGCACAGTTCTAGAGATGAAACACCTCTTCTCTCCCAATCAAAAAAGCATACCAAGTATCAAGTCATCACAATGTACGCTTGAAATATCTTATAATTTTATTATCAATTACACCTCAGTAAAGCTGAAATTTTTTTTTAAGTACACCAGCAGGAAGGTGAGTGAGAGGAATGTCATTACTATGTTAACCCTGAAATTATTCTATCATATTTTTTGTAAAGCAAATCGCTGAAGCTTCAGAATGTTATCACTGGTACAGTGAGGTTTATTCTACCCTAAAGGTTTGAAAGTCAGCACGTAATTAAAAACTGCACGTCATCAAAATTACCCTTCAAAATCCTCTTAAATCACCCCCAAAGTTTATCTTTAAACACAAAAATCATACTCAAAAGACTGGGATGCTCATAATATACAGGCATCTGGAAGCTAAGACACACCAAACCAAGAGCTGAATAAAGCTGGCTTTCTCCCTCCCTCTTCCTACAACAGTGTTTGGCTACATTCTTGTCAAATTGCATTCCAACCAGGTAAATGTGTAAATGATATAATTCCACCACTGCAAATTGCTGCTATGCTCCTCTCAACTGACCCATGCTGAGACATTAGTTCTCCAGAAGCTACATAAGATGGAACTGCTCCCTTTATCCCTCCATGACCTGAGGGAAAAAAAAAGTAAGGGCACCCACTTACTTGCAGCCTGGATTCGAGCCTTCCGACTGACCACCAGCCCAAAGCGGTTCTGGGCCACGCACTCATAGTCCCCCTCATCTGAATGGCCGCCTCCGCCATCCAGCAGGAAGTGGCGGATCATCAAGGACCCATTAGCCAGCACAGTGGAGTGGGTACTGTTTGCCAGCTCCACCCCATTCTTCCTCCAGGTGATTCGCACTGGAGGGGTCCCCTCCACCTTGCAGCCCAGCATCACGGGCTGCCCAGGGACTGCAACGTCATCGCTCGGCTCCACGGCAAATGCCAGTTCAGCAGAGTGGCCAAGACCTGCATCAGGAGGGGAAGAGAGAGTAAAAGGAGAAGTTAGTGTGGAATGAACTTGAAAACACAGGGCTTCCAAGTTCTCTGGATCTGAGTGCCCCATCCCCATCATTCTGCGATACTAATTGGAATCTCTATTAATATATAGAAATTTCTGCATTATGAAGGGTCATCTCATTCAGTACAGTTACTTAATCAACAGACCGTCTCAGAGAGATGGATAGTATTTCTACCACCTTTCTTTTATTTGTATGTTTTAAAAAATATTTATTTACTTGGCTGCATTGCAGCACGCAAGATCTTCATTGTGGTGCATGGACTTTTTAATTGTGGCACAAGGCCTTTATATCTTTCACAGAAAAGGAAACTGAAGCCCAGAGATGTTAAACAACTTGTCCGAGACCTCAGAGTTAATAGTTACAAATCTGGGACCTAAAAGCAAGACTGATTCCAGCATAGCTGCTGCCACTTCTGTGGCCACCTGGTTAAACACTGAAGCCCCACAGGCTTTCAGAGTGTGACCTCAGGTAAAGTATTCAATCTTCCCTGGCTTCTCCATCCTCGTTTGTTTAATTAAGCAACAACAATATGGCTTGTGTGCATGCTAAGTCACTTCAGTCATTCAGTCACTTCAGTCCAACTCTTCCCAACCCCATGACTTGTGGCCTGCCAGGTTCCTCTGTCCATGGAATTCTCCAAGCAAGAATACTGGAGACGGTTGCCATGCCCTCCTCTAGGGGGCCTTCCCAACCTGGGATCAAACCCACGTCCCTTATGTCTCCTGCATTGGCAGGTGGGTTCTTTACCACTGAGCCACCAGGGAAGCCCTATGTTAAATATGACCTACAGATGTAAAGGCAGTATGAAAAGTTAAAATTTCTAAACAAATATAAAGTGAGATAGTAATAAATCGCTGCTTCTTTTTGCTGACAACACCATCTGAACAGGGAGAAGGGTGTGTGGGTCCAGGACTGGGTACAGGCTAGGTTAAGGTCCAGCTCCACGGCCCCACCCCTAGGATGCTCTGGTGTTTGGCAGTTCCGTTTGTTTTGCTTTTGTCATAATGAGGATGAGGGATACCAAACATTACTCAGATTTCTCAAAATTCAGAAAGAAGGAGGCCCCTAGAACCTTTCTCCCAGCAACCTCTGCACTCTTGCAGAAGAGAAAGGAACTGGAAAAGGGGAAGACGAGGGGGAAGAAGAGAAGGGAGAAGACGAGGGTGATCAGGGAATCAGAAGTGGGAGAGGAGGGCCGAGAGCTCCAGTCCCAGGCATGATGCCAAGTCTCCTGCTTCTCCAGCCAGCAACTTCCTAGACCAGTTATAACTTCAATCCTAGAGAAATGAGCCCACCTGGGCTGAGAAGGCAGCCACAGACCCCTCCACATTTCAGGGCAACTAGTGATACGGGAGCGGGCCCCTCCCTTCACAGTCCAGCGCCCTCCCTGGCGGCGGGGAGACGGGGCAGTGAGGGGGAGAAAGGAGAAGGAGGAGCGCTGCGGTTAGGGGCGTTTCCCCCCACCCTCAGGGACAAGTAATTCGTACTTTAAGATATTTGAGGGTCACGCCCCTTCAGATCCCTACCCATCCTTCCTAAGACTTGCGTTTCAGCTGCCTCGGCTCCGCACCCCAAACCCGGTATTTTAATAGCAACTGGGGGATGGATAAACTTTCTACTAGATACGCTTGCGACATCCTGCGTCTCCGGAGCTAAGAGGGGAGAGAATACTGTCCAGAGGAGCATCTGTTGAGAACTTGGGGTGGGAGAAGAAGCGACTAGATTTTCACCTCTCTCGCGTGAAATGGGCCCCTTACAGTCCCTGAGGGAACAGGGTGGTGGTGACGGAGCTCCGGGCAGAAAAGCCGGCAGACCCCGAGCTCTGCGTGTGCACCCTCCCGGGCAGGGCGGGCACGTGGGCATCCCCGCCGCTCTCTCGCCCTCGGTCGGCTTCTCTTTCCTTTCCTCAGCTCGCAGGGTGTCTCCCCCTCCCCACGCGCGGCCAGCCGGGGACCTCCCTCTTCCTCGATGGCTCCCTCGCACTCCGCGTCCCAGTCCCTCTCCAAATCCACGATGCGCTCTCTTCACCCATCGCAGCCCGCTCAGTCCCGGACTCCGCCCCCGGGGTCGGCGGTCTCCTAACCTCGGCCACCGCGGGCCACTCTGTGCCCACCCTCGGGCTCCGCACTCCCCAACTCGCCCCTCGGACCGCACTCAGCCCTGG
This sequence comes from Cervus elaphus, assembly GCF_910594005.1. Taxonomy (NCBI): domain Eukaryota; kingdom Metazoa; phylum Chordata; class Mammalia; order Artiodactyla; family Cervidae; genus Cervus; species Cervus elaphus. The sequence goes on along the minus strand of NC_057826.1, from coordinate 87,705,535 downwards.
GGTCTCCCAAGGCTCGTTCCCCCCTCTCCCCAACTCCAGCCTGCCCGCCGATCTCCTGCTTTGCCGCGCTCCTTGCCGCTTGGCCCGGGCTCGGACACTACCGAGTCTCGGAGCCGCAGCGGACTGAATGCGGGTCTCTCTCCTGGGGGCTCCATCCTCAGCATCTTCTGGCTCCGCGTCCCCGGCAGCCGGGCCTCCGTGCCCCGTCCCCCGGCTCCGCCCCGTCCCGCTCGTCTCCCCTTCTGGGGCAAGTCCCTCCAGCCCGCGGTCCGCCGGCAGGTCCGCCCCTCGCGCCCGCTGACTCCCTTCTCGCCCTTCCCGGGGCTCGGTCCCAGCAGCCGCACCGCGGGCGCCCTCGCTCACCGTCGCTTGGCGCAGGCAACAGTAGCAGCGGCAGCAGCTGCAGCAGGAGCCGGGGCCGGCGGCGCGGGGGCGCGGCGCGCGAGGCAGCCATGGGGCTCGCGGTCCGCTCGGATCGGCGACGCGCGGCTCTGGGGCCTCTCGCGGCTCACAGTGTCCCGCGGGGCCGGCGCCGGGGCCGGGGCCGGGGCTTCGGCCGGGGCCGAGCCCGGGCGGCTGGGGGCTGGGGCCACATGCCTGCCTAGGAGCGCCAGGGGCGCAGGGCGAGTGCGGCCGCTTGCGCCATCTTGCACCCACCCGGGCGATCTGTCAGCCTCGCCCGGGGTGCGCGCTCCGCACTCGCACCACCCGCCCCGCCCTCCTCCCGCCGCCCGCCGCCCCTCTTCCTTCCCCTCCCGGTCCCCTCCCCCAGCCCCCTCTCCCCGGAGGCCGGGTCTGGGGAACAAAAGAGCCGGCGAGCGCTTTAAGCGGCCGGACATTCCCGGCTGCGCGGCGGACGCGCCCCCTGCGCTTTGAACTGGGGCCGGAGCGGCGGGCGCCATCCAGAGCTGCAGCCCCGGACCCCTCCCCACGGACCAGCTCCGGACTTGGGGGGCTGGGGGAGTGGAAACCCAGTGGACTGCGGAGTAGGTCCGGGTTGCAGAGAAACACGCAAAGCTGTCGGATCCTCTCCTACCCACTCTTTCTGCTGTCCTCCTGCACCGTGTCCAAGTCTGTATTGTCGAGATAATTCCCTAAAAGCTGCACAAAGTTGTCAAAGATTCGGTTTTCCATGGGTGTCTAGTTCTTTCACCCAAAGGTTAGGACGTTTAGCTGCAAGACTGGCCTGTTTAGACCGAAGAGTTCTGGCGCTTGGGTGGACAGGAGGGAGGAAGAGTAGGAAGGCGGCTTCGTCCAGGGCCCTGGGAAAGCAGACCTAACAGGACAATGAGAACGCTAAAGTAAACCGGATTCTGGCCCCACTTCTCCCTGCTGTTTAGTTCAGCAAACCCAGGCAGTCACTCTCAGAGCTCATCTGAAAGATAAAGATATCCCATCTCCCCTGCTCACTTTGAAGGAAATGTAAAGGATACAGGTCACGACAAATGACCTGATAACTGGAATAGCACACTGGAAGTTAAAATTCCCAATAACACTTCTATGCCACAAATACTCAATGTTTCATGTCAGAACGTAAAAGGAGACAACATCAGTCTCAGGTAAGGATTGTTATGGGAGATAGGCATGCCTCTTAGGAGATACAGCCCCACGTTAGCCTGCAGAGATCATCAGTCTTGGCCACTCGCTATTAAATGATCTTCTGTTGAGTTCAGCATGATGTGCTAGTCCATCAAAATTACTGAGCCTCTACTAAGTTCGAGGAGCAGGAGGTTTAAAGAGAGCAGTCTCTGCCTCACTCAGCTATTGGCATTGAATTGGTCAGGAAGAGGAGTAATTACATCTCTCTTTTGATACCAACTCTGGAATTGCAGAGCAGAAGTGTTAACATATATAAAACTAACTGATGCAGATAGGTTAAAAAGGGCCTCCAGAAATCAGGTAAGTTTACTAGTGATGGGGTTTGTGCAGCCCAGGGACTCTGTAGTAGCGATTGGAAGATGAACAGGACTTGAGACATATGAGCAAGCAATAGGAAGCAATGGAGAAATTCAGGGTCAGGGAACACACTGAAGTCCCAAGCCAATTTCTTTACAAGGAAGGGCAGGAAGGATGAGCCTCTACTGGCCATAGGAAAGGGAGGGGTGGGGGCCCTCTCTGGGCCGAAAGGCCTGGAACTCCCTCCTGCAGGGTCTGAATTCTCAACCACCCCTTCTTGGCTTGTCCTAGACTCAGGAGAGGTCAAATTGGTGTCCTGAGTTGCTGTCATTTTAAATTCATTTTGACAAGTGTTTAATTCTTCTTTATCACAACGCTTGGTCTGAGAGTGATATGCAAATAATGGCTATTCTCCTGCATGCAAAATGTGCAGTATCTCCCCCTTCAATGTGTCAATTAACTCAGGGCTGACTCACCAGCTACTTTGGGGGTGGTCTTGGGCAGGAAGCCCTCTGGTTCTTGGTTCCCAGCAATAGAAAAACACCTGTGGTCTAGGCACTATAAAGATCCTAGCAGAGCCGTTGCCAACTGTAATCCTGAGATGTGTGTGAGGTGTAAGCGTGGGGTCTGGTGTATGACTGCTGTGCCTAGGTTTGAGTTAATGGACACCAGCATGATTGTGAAGGTGAGGGTTCCATGCGTGGGTCTCTGAGCTCATAGGCACTGTGCCCATATGTGTGAACGGGCGTCACGGGCAATTTTGGAAGCCAGATTTATACAGAAGATTTGTCGAACCCAATCTCTGGAGTTTGGTGGTTCACTCCTCCCTTGCATCCCACAAAGTTAAAAAAATGTGTGTCTAGATGAAAAGAGATCCCTGAAGAACCTAAAAGAATGACATCAAAGAAAGCATCTTTCCTAAGTTTAGGTGTTTTTTCTAAGTGCCTGTTGAGGGAGGGAGATGGTTCAGCTCCTTTTTTGAGGTGGGGAGAGGAGTTCCTATCCTAGGAGTCTGAGTAACCAATTTTTTTACTTTATTGAAATATAGTTGATATACAATATTATATAAGTTACAAGTGTACAATACAGTGATTCATAATTTTTAAGGGTTATACTCCATTTATAGTTATAAAATTTTGGCTCTATTCCCTGTGTTTCACAACATATCCGTGGAGCTTATTTTATACATAGTAGTATAGACCTACCCCTGTCTTGCTCCTTCCCCTCTCCCCACAGTAACCACTAGTTTGTTTTCTATATCACTGAGTCTGTTTCTTTTTTTTTTATATTCACTAGTTTGTTGTATTTTTTAGATTCCACATATAAGTAATATTATATAGTATTTGTCTTTAACTTATTTCACTTAGCATGATACCCTCCAAATCCATCCATGTTGTTTCAAATGGCAAAACTTCCTTCTCTTTTATGGCTGAGTAGTATTCCATTGCTTAACCAGACCACATTGTCTTTCTCCACTCATCTGTTGATGAACATTTAGGATGCTTCCATATCTTGGCAATTGAAAATAATGCTGCTGTGAACACTGACATGCACGTATCTTCTCAAATTAGTGTTTTTATTTTGTTATATACCCAGGAGTGGAAATGCTGGGTCATATGGTGGTTCCATTTTTAGTTTTTTGAGAAACCTCCTTACTGTTTTCCACAGTGACTGCACCAATTTACATTCCCATCAACTGTGTACAAAGGTTCCCTCTTCTTTAGAGAAAGTCCAGTTCTTTCTTATAACCACCTGCTCTTCTGCTCAAAACTCAACATTTCCCATCCTGGTAAGAAATACATTCTCTAGGGCAGAAAGGCTGAAGAAGTTCTAGTCACTTGGTTCCACAAACAAGAACATTTTTGGAAAATAGTTTATTAATTCATTACAGGGACAGATATATGATCAATGCATTGGCTTAACACTAAAGAATATGATAATTGTAAGGAGAAAAAATGCTGGAAAAATAATTAAATAATACAGCAAAACTACAGACAAATAAATGAGCAGGTACCGATTATACTTGTCATGCATCAAGAAAAGGTTTTTAAATGAGACTCAAAAACCATAAGGCATCCATGGTAGGTGACAAAAGGATTAATACCCTGTAAAAGGCCAATGGACTCTTTTCTAATAAAAATACTGCTACAAAGACACAAACCTAACACTTCCAAATTACCCAGAGCCCAAATCATATATAATGCTAGTGAGTAATGGCCACGTTCTTATCAACTGTGAGTTATAGGCAGATACCAGATTTATTACTTATTTGCTTTTGAGAAACAATTTTCCACCCAACCTAATGGGTTATAAATTGTCTCATTTGCAGCTATTTAATTTAAACCAGAACCTCAGTGCCTGTTAAACAAGAACATGAAAAATGACTATGTGGTGTAATGCTAAGAGCCTACTGTTAAAACAGCCATTTAATTCAGGACAGTTTTTTTTTCCCTTTGGAAAAAAAAAGAAAAAAACCAGCAAAATAAAATGAGGCTTTTGACCTTCAGAGCAGTGATGAAACATATACAGTAGTGTTAGCCACAGCAATGCTGAATGCTACAGAAATAGTACAAATGACAGATCTGTCCTTAACGAGATACAAAACCAACATTAATAATCTTTAGTGTTATCATAGGCTGCCTGAAGGGGGAGGAGGAGGAAATGTAGGTGCGGATGTCAAACCTGAGTGACACCCGCGTGTAATAAACACAGATGCTGAAAGGGTCTGAGGAAGCTGCAGCTCCGCTGAGAGACATTTCACCATTAAAAAAAAAAGGAAAGATAGACTGGTTATTTCTAATTTGGCTCAGAAGCCAGAGTTAACCCTTGATGTACTTGCTGCTCAGTGAAAAAAGATGAATTCAGGGAGAAGAGACCGAGTACTAAATGCTCCTATGAGAGGCTGAGGTGCAAAAATCAAATAAACGAAACAAGTCAGGCTTGTCCCTGTGTGTGTGTGGTGGGGGTGGTCAACAAAAAATGACTTCAGGATTGAATTTAAAGAAAGAGCAAAATGAGATGAGCCCATCACCCTTGTCCTGTGCGAAGACTCTACTTCCAACACCCTAGAGGATGAGATCCCTCCCAGCCCCACCCATCAGTTCCTGGTCAAGGGGCAGAGAGTGGGAAGCGAAGGGGCTCCCCAGCCTCTAATTCCCACCCCCTTCTCCCTTTCAAGCTCCAGCTGGGAAGGAAGGTGCCTCAAACGCCTCTGCCCAGCAAACCAGACTTACCGCATGGAAGGGAGGGAATAATTGTATCCCTGTCTCAAAACCCCCAAGTCTGACTTGCATTCATCCCCTCTAAGGAGAACCCTCCAGTCTCAATCCCAGGGAGAAAGATGCAAGGGAAGCTGAAAGGTCTTCTCCAAACCTGCACTGGGGGTGTGCAGTCTGCCTGGGGATGGGGTCTACAGAGGCACGGAGAAGCAGGGGCAGGAGGACGATGGCTGAAGTGGACGGCGGACACGGGAGTCCCATCACGGCCTCAAACAGACATGAGGTAGTCATGTTGTGAGGGAAGGATGCTGAGACTGAACCCAGGCAGGAGAACCACATGATAGTGTGGGAGAGGCGAGAGCAGAGACAGACAGAAGCCACGGAGAGGAAAGGACCGAGTCCCAGGACAGAAGAGAAGGGCGCTGAGGTTGGAAGAACGGGGGGACAGGACAAGACACTAGAGGACTGAGCGGGGAGGAGAGAAGGGAGAGCAACAGAAAGCAGATTTGCAAAACCAGGCACTTCCCCAGTTACAAAACCAGGTGCAGACTTGCTCTGAGGGGAGCTGGAGTCACCCTCTCAATCTGGGCCCGGGGCACATGGCAGATGGGAGGTGATGCCACTAAAGTGTCGGGCATTCAGAGCCTACTTGCACTCAGCCCAGCCCAACCGGAAAGTGGGCCGGGGCTGTCTTTGTCAGACAAGGCATTGGAGACACTCTCAGAGTGCGTAATAAAAGGCTGGGTGACAGAGTAGGGGCCCGCAGGGCTGGGGGCAGGCCACTCTGGGGCAGTGTCCTGACCTGGAGGATCAATTAGGCCATAGTGATCACTGCCTGGCCCAGAGCTTCCCAGCTCACCAACCAGCACACACACATGTGCTTCACACATGTGCATATCACATGTAACTGTGCGTCATGTGTCTCACATATCACATGTGTCACAGAGTATGGGGGGAGTGAATAATCCAATCCTTCCTCTCCCCGAGCCAAAGCACCCCAGGAGGCTCCAAGTGGCTTGATGACTTTCGGGCAGAGACGCGTACATGTGTAGCCACACGTGTCATGTCGCATGATCCAAACCAGCCTGTCCCAAACTGTGCCCTCTAGGGGAGCTAAGTAGAGGAGGAGGGTACTGGGGCTTTGGGCAGGCTTGGACTGGCTCCTGGAGGGCAGGGGGCCTTTGGCTGGCAGTTGTTCCCAGGGGCCTCCTCCAGAGCCTCCCTGGACTGGAGGTCCGAGTAGGGGCAAGAATCGCTGGCTGCCTCTGGCAGGCAGGTGAGTCTGTCTGGCCCAGGGGCTGCTTGCTCACACCCTCCTGGCTCCCTGTCCAGCCAGTCTTCCCCTTGATCGAGATCCACAACACTCGAAGTGAGGTCAGGAGCCTCTGAAGGCAGGGAATCCTCAGGTTCCAGGTCTTGGAGGTGGAGGTCAGGGGTCCCATTGGATGCACTAAAGTCAGAGTGGACAATGACTTCGGCCTCCACCTGGTTCCTGCAGGCTGAGGGAGGCTTCTTCCTCCCGTTGCCCTGGTCAGAGCAGAGAACACAGAAACCATCACTGAGAGTGACCATCAGAAGAATGACTATCATTCTCGGGATGGAGTGAGGCTGACCCCCAGCCTAGAGCCCATTATGTGTTCTGCGGGAGTTGGTAAAGGAAGCACAGTGACTGTCCTCCCGGAGATGATGGTCAGATCCATGGGCAGGCAGGGGAACACTACGATCTGCCCTTGTCACAGAATTTCAGAAATACCAGACACAGGCGGGCTCAGTGCACACGAAGAAGGGCTGAATGCAGTCAGACTGGTGCACCCTCAGATCCATGGGAATTCAGCCGTGGCCCACTTATGCCTCGCTCGAGGAGGGGCTGTCTTCTCAAACACTGGCCTGCCCTCCACCTATTCACTTTACAGCCTCCGGGGGTCTCCAGGCTCGACTTTTACCCCCAGGGACGTTACCACCAGGGGTCTTCAGAGGATTCACTACTTGCTTTTAACAAGCACGGGACCCTTCTCTCCTTCCCTCCCCGTTTCTTCCCAGGACACTGACCTTGATGGCCTCGTACACCAGAGCCTGCAGCAGCAGTGTCTGCCCAGTTCCAGCAGGGGGCAGCAGGGCCCGGGTCAGAGAGGGCATGGGGCCTGCCTGGGGCAGCTCACAGCCTGCCCAGGAGCCTGCCCAGCTGGGCCCACCGGGCTGAGCCCAGGAGATCTGCACAGGGAAAGAAGCAGGAGCTGAGGCCTGGGCTGGGGATATACCAGGAAACGGCTGGAGGCCCTCCGCAGACTCTCGGCCCCCTTTCTACATCTCTCCCCAACGCAGTGGGGACAGGCTCAGAATCTGAGAGTCCGGGGGTGAATCTGAGGATAGAAAGATGCTCCTGCAGAACAGCCCAGGAGTTTCTGAACCAGCCAAGTTCTCCTTCGCCACAGAGGCAGGGAGAGGGTGAGAAAGGACTCAGCGGTTCAAGCTGGCTGGTCAGAGAATTCAGGATGAGCCACGGCTGCCAGGATGGACAGGACCCGCCCTGCGTGGATGCACCTTATCTGGATCCCGGTCCTACCTGGCCACAGCCAGCCTGACCAGCCTCCTTCCCCCACGCGAGGGAGTACTGGGTCTTAGAGCTCTCCCCAGCTCCCAGGATGAGGCGCGTTCTGGCCACCTTGAGTCACCCGCCAACAGCCCCTCGGGGGCTCTCCGCTCCTTCCTGAGAACCAGGCTGACCTATTCTGCCAGAGATGGAGGCCCATCTGCTTCCCTGCCTTGCCAACCCTTTCAAAGAGGAGGGAGAGTCTTTTCTTCTGCAGCTGGTCCAGGGAGGGGAGAGGGGAGCGCTCACCTCGCCGGGACACAGCGTGCTCTTGCGCCCCCTAGTGTCCGATTTGGGAATGAACCGCAGTGTGGGGCTCGGCCCTCCCCGGGCTCCGGGCTCACCTTTCTCTTGGAGTGGCCCCGGCCAGCAGAAGCCCCGCCACCCATAAGGCTGTGCACTTCAGCCCTGTCCTCGATGTCGGAGGGCGGTGGGGACCAGTCCTGGGGACGAGGATGCACAAGGGACTCCAGTTCATGGACAGCTGGGGGGCTGGGGGGTGCCAGGCGGGCTCGGGAGTACAGTGCCGGGTTCCCAGCAGTGGCCGAGGAGGACAGGCCCGGGAGGGCTTCTCTGTAAGGAAAGATGGGGAACAGACACAGTGGTCAAAGGGAGGGGCAGGGGTGGGATTGGGATTAGTCCAGCCTATGCCCCTGGGCAGGTTCCTACCCATCTCTGAGACTTAATTTCACTGTCTGTGCAATGGATAAGAAATTCTGTGACTGTTCACAACAGCTGTGACACTGCCCTGAGATCCTTCCTCCCGGGGCTCTGGGCATCTGGAGATTTGGGGGCCCTCTTTGCAAGAGGCTGGCAGCTACCAAGGAAGTCCATGAGGTCACAAAGAGTTAGACACGACCAAGCAACTGAATAACCGCCACCAAGGAAGCAGGCGACAGGCAGCTAGGTTATGCCAGCCCTGACTGAGCGGTACGCTGGGGGCTTCCCTAAACCCACTCCACTCCCCACTCTCACGAGGACCTCACCCCAACCCGTTCATCCCAGACAACTTCCATGGGGCCCCCAGGAGGGGCTAGAGCAAGTCACGGCCACTTTCCCCGCTCTCTCTTCCCTGCAGCCCTTCTGGAAGTTGCTCCTCTCTGTGGTCAGACTGGTCCTCCCACCCACCTGTGGGGGCTGCGGCGCAGGCCAGCACACATGCAGGCCAGGAGGCAGAGGAGGCCCAGGCAGACGCCCACGATGATGCCCGTGACCGAGTGCACGTCCAGAGAGTCTGGCAGGGGAGAGGCAGGGAACAGAACAGATCAAGGACAGGAGAAAACCCGAGGTTCATAGACCAGGACATCCTGGGGCTTCCTCCGGAGGCCACTGGCCTGAATCTCTTCCTCTGGACATGTGAAATCTCTGATGCAAGGATCAGAGGGCCCCAGAGACTCACAGGGACCACCACTACCTCTCTCTCCAACTGTCTGCCCCACTGGACATCTGGAAGCTGAAGTTCCTCCCCATCAACCTGGCCTTTCAGTGAAACACGCCTCTTGCCTGCCTAACAGGGCTGGTTTCACAGGAGTGCAACACGTGCAGTGGCCCGTGGCCTGTGTTGAGAAGGGCTCTGGGCTTGGTTTCATGCTCTGCTGTCACCACCTTGAAATTCTTGCTCATTTTTTTAAAAATGTATTTATGTGGCTATGCTAGTCTTAGTTGTGGCACACAGGATATTTTTTTCTTTTGTGGCTGCTGTGTAGCATGTGGGATCTTAGTTCCCTGACCAGGATCTAACTTGCCCCCTCCAGTGGGAGTGTGGAGTCTTAGCCACTAGACTGCCAGGGAAGTCTGTCTTCTTCATTTTTCAATAAGGGGTCCCACATTTTCCTTTCACACGGGGCCCTGCGAATTATGGTGTAGACAGTCTCATGGCCTGAGACTTCCCCTGTATAAAGCTCATCACCTCTTCAAGCCAGTTCTCCAGTGAAAGTAAGCTCCCAGAGAAACCAAGCTGGTCTCCCACAAATCTGACCTTTCGACTGAATTACCACAGAACCTCACCCATTTCCCCTTCAAATTTATCCTCTCCACACCAGGCTTCCCTGGTAGCTCAGACGGTAAAGAGTCTGCCTGCAATGCGGAAGTACTGGGTTCGATCCCTGGGTCAAGAAGATCCCCTGGAGAAGGGAATAGCTACCCACTCCAGTATTCTTGCCTGGAGAATTCCATGGACAGAGGAGCCCACAGTCCATGACGTCACAAAAACTTGGACATGAGCGAGCAACTGAGACTTTCACTTTCACACCAAATAAAGAGGGCAGCTGTCCAACAACATATGCCTGAAGGCAAGGCCTTGGAGGAGATGACTTCAGAATTAGAAGTCAGCTCTGGGGGCCTCTGGGGAGCTTGGGCTGCCCCAGGATGGAGCCCACCCCTTCCTCCCTTTCCACCTCTTACCTGAGAGCTTCTCCTGGAGAGTAATGACATCCTGCAGGCCAGAGAAGGGCCCAGGCCCCACCTCTGTGCGTGCCCCCATCTTGAAGAAGTACCTAGTGTCGCTCTCGAGGCCATGGACCTCAGCACTGAAGATGTTTCCTGGGGGGCAGGGGAGCCAGAGAGAGCAGGGTTGGTGAACCAGGTCGGGGTGGCCTGCAGGGTTGGGCTGGGAAGTGGCCCTGGGAAAACCTGCTGCTCCCACCCAGGCAGCAGCTTCTGCCTGCTCCTCCTAGAACAAACCTCTGTGGCCGTCTCAGTACTAACCCAGCCACTGAGGAGGCTGGAAAGGGGTGGGGGGAAACGCTTGCTCAGAGGTCCTGGGTGAGGGCACTCACCTTCCGTGGTGAGCAGGGTCCACTGGTGCTCGGGCTGGGTGTGGTTGTTGCTGTAGAGAATCAGATACTCCACGATCTCCCCGTTGGGCTCCGTGGGGGGGCACCAGTGCAGCCGGACGGTGGACGGTGTCAGGGGGCTCAGGCGCAGGTCGGATGGGGGTGTCGAGGGCCCTGGGTGTCAGAGGAGGAGACAGGGAGAGGCAGGGTCGCTGACAGCCCCAGCTGTGGGCACAGCTGGGAGCCAGGGCATGAAGGCATGGCCTCCTTGCTTCCGCCTTTACTGGAACAAACCACAAAGCACGAAGCAAAATGAGGTCGGGTCTCTCACCCGGGAATTTCCAGAAAACAGTTAGGGAGGGGGGCTTTGCCACCATTCCTGCCCTCTTAGAAACTCTTTTCCACTCTTTGGAGCAGAGCTCCTCAAATCTCCACACCCAAATGCTTCCAAGGACTGAGGATGGTTGTCTGGTCCTCAGGGGACCTGGGGGCAGAGCGCAAAAGTTTTTGGAAGGCTTATATGTCATTTAAAGTCATCTCTTCCATGGTAACATTTAATATATAAGTAGTGTTTGAAATGATTTTTTATTTAAAGTTCCTAACTCCCCTCGCCACCCCAAATCTTCAAGTAAAATTTGTTGATGCCCTATATAGCCTCCATCTCCACCTGCTCGGGCCCAGGACCTTACAGTCACAGGAATCCCCATTCGAGGAGTACCACCTTGAAAGGCTTTGTGTTTTGTTTTCAGAGAAGTTGAAAGGGCAGGAGGGGGGCAGGAGTACATGAGGAAGGGAGGGGAGAAAGGAGGGACAAAAGGTGGGGAAACAACAGAAATTTGGGGGCTCAGGTTTTCAAGGCCCAACAGAGGGTGAGATGGGGACCCAGGACTAGAAGGCATAAAGAAGCCACAGCACCATGGGCAGTCAGAACCCTCACTGGCCCGAGGTGACTCCCCACTTCTCAGGTGCTAGTCTCCGCATCTGTGAAAGGAGAAAATACTCCCCGCTCTGAAATCAGGTCAGTTGAGCTGGGGATTCCGTGTCAGAGAGTCTCCCTTGAGAAAACACTGAGTCTCCCTAAACTCCATGGATAAACGGAGCTCCTGGCCTCCATGGTGGCTCAGACAGTCAAGAGACTGCCTGCAGTGCAGGGGATCCGGGTCCGATCTCTGGACCAGGAAGATCCCTCGGAGAAGGAAATGGCAACCCACTCCAATATTCTTGCCTGGAGAATTCCATGGCCAGGCTCCTCTGTCCATGGAGAGCAAAGAGTTGGACATGGCTGAGTGACTAACAACACCACTTGAGCTGAGGTCATGAGTGTGTGAGAAACAATTTGTAAGCATTTTTTTTTAAAGTGCATTCATGAGGGTGCATGGCCCTCCCCCCCCCCAAACCGTACACACGTCTTCTTATTTCAGATCAGGAACAAAGGTCTGCTGATAGAAAGGGGAACTGTCTCAGGGTCAGCAGAACCTAAGAGGCTGTGCTGTGAGGACAAAGAACCACTTGTCTCCAGATGCATTTCCAGAGGGTTCCAGAGTCACAGACCTGCAGAGCTCATGGTCCCATGGGTCCCATGGTCCCATCCCCTCTTACAGATGAGGACACAGAAGCCCTGCTGGGGAAGGGGCCTGCCTAGTCTCCCTGGGTGTCAGGGGCACAACGGGGACCCAAATGCAGAGTCCGGGATGCCTGCCTCCAGAGCCAGCCCTCTTCACAGCTCAGTGAGGTCTTGGCACAGCCTCTTAAAAGAAACCCCTCCTCTAAATCTTATGTGATCATGCCTGTGAGTAAATGGTTAAGACCAGCACTGGATTGCCAGCATAAATGCATAGCGACTGACAGGAACTTACGGGGCTCAGAGGGGCATTTCAGAAGAGGGCTGCTGGGGCAAGGAGTTCGGTCAAGGGGCTGAGGGGCCACTCACGGTCAGGCAGGGTGGAGCGCTCTACCACGGAGCCGAAAGGCCCGTCCATGTCCACACCATGAGACTGTACTGCAAACTCGTATTTGGTGAATGGCTTCAGCCCGCCAATGAGGATGTCTTCTCCAGAGCTGCCGAGGTAAGTAATGCAACTAGGACTCTCGGGCCCCTTTAAGTCTCCTCCCCCAACCCAGCCCCAACCCCTGCCTTGGGCAGGGAATCTGCTCCCTGACACTGGGGCCTCTAACACCATCCAGAGGACCTGCAGAGAGATGTGGATGGATGGATGTGTATATGAGATTCCATGTCCAATCCCCAAGCCAGGCCCCCTCTTCCAAGAAATATTCCTGGGTTAATCCATGTCACTCTCCACCCAAAGAACCCTCTCTGATGCTTCTTTTCCTTGACTTAAAGGAAAAGATGCATAACTTTTCCTTAATGCATAACTTTTCCTTGATGCATAATTTTCCTTTAGCTGCAACTGTATTAATATGTATCTATTACTTTTTATGCTTTGTCTTGTCTGCCAAACCAACAGAGACCAACAGGTCTCTGAATCCCCATCCAACAAGGGGGGCCTCTCAGGACAGCAGCTGGGCTGTCTCTTCCCCATCACCTGAGAGTGAAGAAATAGGTCTGTCCTGCATGATGTCTCCCTGGGTTGAGCAGAAGGCCCTCTGGTGAGGGGACAGGACTGGATGGGCTCTCCTTTCCCATCTGCCACCATCAGGCCATCAGACTCTCAATGCGCCCCCCGTTTAACACGAGTCATGAAACGCCCTGCCGCCTCAGGCCCCTCTCTTCACCACCCCCTGCTGCCTTCCTCCCTTCCACCCCGCCCCTGCACAGCCCCGCGTCCCACCTGGTGTAATAAGTGACCAGGGAGGCGTTCCTGAGCCCCCACGGGCTGAAGCGCACGGTGTAGTTGACAATCTTGACTGTGGTGAAGTCTGGCTTTTTCCACCGAAGCCAAATGGAGGTAGAGCTGTTTGATTCCGCATGGACATGGGCAGGGGGCAAGGGTGGCCCCCTCTGGATGGGCAGGTCTGGAGGGTGAAAATTAGAGTGTAGGAAGGGAGTGAGGATACTCATCTGGAAATACATACCGTGGTTTGCAGTTCCCAAGGCCCTTTCTTTTACCCTTCTCTTGTGATCCTGTGAGTTGGGAATAATGCTTTATTTCCACTTCACAGATGAGGAAACTGAGGCCCCCAAGGATTTAAGTGATTTTGGCCAAGGGCATACAGCGAGCAGAATATGGAACACTAGTATGTAAGAATGTAAGAGAGGGAGACAGCGAGTCATGGTAATTATGAGCATAGATTCTGGAGCCAGGCTGTCCTGATTCAAATTCCAACTCTGCCATGTACTAGCTGTGTGACTATGGAGAAGTTAATCAACCTCTCTGTGTTTCCATTCCCTATTCCGTCAGTGGGGCTAATAATAGTACCTACATTTCATAGGGTGGTTATGAGGATTAAATTAGTTAATATTTGTAAAGTATATGGAAGTGTTATGGAGTGAATGTTTGTGTCCCCCCACAAAGTTCCTATGTTGAAATTTGAACATATGGTGGAGTCCTGTCTGTTTATAACAACCTGTTTATAACAACCACAGACTGGGTGGTAAACAATAGAAATTTCAGAGTCTGAGATCAAGTTTTGGTGAAGGTCCTCTACTGGGTTATAGACTATCAACTTTTCATTGTGTCTTCAGGGCAGAAAAGGGAGGAAAGCTCTTTTGTGTGACTTAAAACAGTACAAATCCCATTCATGAGGGTTCCACCCTCATGACATCATCTAATCCTAATTACCTCCTAATACATCACACTGGAGGGTAGGGTTCCAATGTATGAATTCTGGGGGACACAGATTTTTTTTTTTTTTTTTTTTTCCGGTTTCATTCACTTTATTATTCTCTTTGTAAAATTATGTTATAAAATTATGTGGTGGCTACAGCTGGGGCCTGGGTCCTCTGCACGGAGACTCTGGTGTGGGTCTTCACAAGATGGTCAGTAAATTCCTGATATGGAGACTTGGTGAACACCGTCTCTTTCCAGAGGTCAGGAGTGAGGTAACTGTAGGTCTTGGAAATGGCATCAAAAGTGGCCTTGGCGAAGTTGCCCAGGGTGGCGGTGCAGCCCCTGGCAGAAGTGTAGCAGTCGTCGATGCCGGCCATCATCAGCAGCTTCTTGGGCACAGGGGCGGAGACGATGCCAGTGCCTCTGGGGGCAGGGATGAGGCGCACCAGCACGGAGCCACAGCGGCCAGTCACCTTGCAAGGAACCGTGTGGGGCTTGCCGATCTTGTTCCCCCAGTAGCCCCTTCGCACGGGGACGATGGACAGCTTAGCCAGGATGATGGCCCCACGGATGGCAGTGGCTACTTCCTTGGAGCACTTGACACCCAGACCGACATGTCCATTGTAATCCCCGATGGCAACAAATGCCTTGAACCTGGTCCGCTGGCCAGCACGGGTCTGCTTTTGCACGGGCATAATCTTCAAAACTTCATCCTTGAGGGACGCTCCCAGAAAAAAGTCAATAATCTCAGACTCCTTGATGGGCAGAGAGAAAAGGTAGATCTCCTCCAGGGACTTGATCTTCATGTCCTTGACCAGGCGGCCCAGCTTGGTAACGGGGAGCCACTCCTTGTCCTCGGCCTTGCCTCCGCGAGCTCCGCGGCCTCTGCCCCGGCCCCGACCGCGGCCACGACCCCGGCCCCGGACGCCACTACCGAAGCCTCCGCGGAAGCCACCGCGGCCTCCCATTCCAGGGCCCCCCGGGCCTCCGGGCCCTCCCGCAGCACCGGCGTCATCCGCCATTTGGTGTTTTCACGAAGAAGAAGAAAGGGGACACAGATTTTTTGTACATAACAGTGCCCTTATAAAAGACACCCTAGGGAACTCTCTAGACCTCTTTCTGCCCTGTGAGGACACAGCGAGAAGACAGCCTATGGTCTATGAATCAGGAATCGGGTCTTCACCAGACACTGACTTGGCTAGGCCTTGATCCTGGATTTCCCAGCCTCCAAAGCAGTGAGAAGTAAATGTTGGCTGTGTAAGCTACCCAGGCTATGGTGTTTTGTTACAGTAGCCTGAACCGACTCTGAGCCTCAGTTTCCTGGTGGGCCCACATAGGGATACCCTCCCTGCCTAGAGCAGAGGAATAATCTGAGAGATAGTGTGATGAAAGTGGGTCATCTTAAAAATTCTTTAAAGGTCAAACTTGGGGTCAGAAGTCACTGATGGACCATGGGGTTTCTCTCTGTCCAAACCTTCCAAATTAGCACTGCTCATGGATAATGAAAACAAGGGCCTATAAGACAGAAGCAGGAGCTTCTCTCTGTGATCTAGAAGGGCCAGTAGAACAGGTTTGCAGGTGGCTGAAACTTCCAGACGGCCTGCCCACCAGGGCCAGCCCGGAGGAGAGGGAAAGGAGGCCAGGCACAGACCTGCTGACTGAGCCCTCCTCCCCCGCTTCCCCAGCTCCTCACCTGGGGTGGGAGCCTTCTCCGTCTTGCCCTTCCACACTGCCGCATAGCCATCCTCGTGTTTGTTGAACGCCACGAGCTTCACCTCGTACAGCCGGCCAGGGACTGGGGAAGGTCACGGGGGTCACTCACTGGTTAGAGGAACCTCCGGGGTCATTCTCGTATTCCCTGAGAGACTCCATCTCCAACCACCAGCCCAGCTTGTCCAGTCCCCTGCTGGACCTATGTCTATCTCATCCCCTCCCGGGCGGCCCTCCTCACCTAGCTGGGTCAATTCATACTGCTTCACTTTCTTCTTGAGCCGGACGGGCCCCACATCCCACGCCTGGTCTCCATGGCCTCCTGGAGGGCTCTCACCATCCATCTCCTCCTCTTCCGTTCCCACCTCTCGCCAGTACAGTTTGTAGCCAGAGATCTGGGCGGGGTGCGGGGGTGGCTGCCAGGACACGACCAGGGACTCCATCCTTGCCCGTACCTTCAGCTCTGTGGGTGCAAAAGGGACTGGGGGCAGAGGAGCAGGAAGGGAGGAGGAGTAAGAGAGTGAAGGAGAAGGAAGAGGGGGAGGCCAGGGAAGGGAGGAGGGAAGAAGCATGAGGAAGCAGAAAGCAGGAAGACAGCATCGAGTAGGGCCCTTGCCAGAGTTCTCCCAATATATCTCACCACTCAGCCACAGCCTAAGGGTCAGGCCCAGGCTGGGTCTAGAGGAGAACTCACTATTCCATAAGCCCAGAGTGCTGAGAACGCCGGGACGTCTCCTGGGTATTTGCAAAGAGGTTAGCATAGAGCACTTCTGGGGCAGGGCTGACAGTACCTGCCTTAGAGGAGGGCTCTATAAATCTTCTGAAGGGATGAAGGCATGGGCATCGGCAGGCAAGGGGATGAGAGGGGTTGCTGAAGCCAGGAAGGAGGGATGGAGCCACCAGAGTGGGGAGACCTACTTAGAGCCTGAGGCTGGGTTGGCTCACTGTGTGTCTGATGCTGCTCTAAGCACTTCATAGTGTGTATTTTAACTTTATTCTCACAACCCTACAAAATAGCATAAATACTAGTGTCCCTATTTTACAGATAAGAAAACTGAGGCTCAGAGAAGTCCAGTAACTTGCCCAAGATGACACAGATAGTATGCGTGCCAGGTTTTGTCTTCATTAACCACTCTACTATTGGGCCTCTCAACAAAACCCACAACAGTCATAGTCACAGAAGCAGCTACTATTTATTTATTTATTTTTCCCCAGCCATGCTGTGCGGCACATGGGAATCTTAGTTCCCCAACCAGGGATTGAACCTGTGCCTCCTGCTGTGGAGGCATGGCTTCTTAACCACTGGACTGCCAGGGAAGTCCCCTGTTGGCTACTACTTAACCAGTTCTAACTATGTATTGAACTTTTGTTTATATTAACTAATCTTCACGATACACCTGGCAGTAGTAAGTGAAGTCTTAGAGCTGTGAATGGTCTGTCCAAGGTCACACGGCAGATGGGAGGGATACATGAGCCCAGGGGTGTCTGCACACGCCAGCCCTTCGCCTCTTCCCCCATCGAGCAGGGGCAGCCATGGTAGATCTCTCGTGGAGGGGGTGGTTGGGTCTGGGCTCCCAGGGCTCCCAAACGCCCACAGTCACTCACATCACCCCACCTGTCCCCTCTGACCCCGTACCATGGCTCTGGTTGTGCACACTGGGCGTCCTGTGCTGCATCCACGGGGAGGGGGCCCCGTAGCCAGCCCCTGTGCCAGCTGAAATCCGCACTCGATACACCTTGTTGGGCTGAAGCGAGTTCAGCGTAAACTGCGTCTCATTCCCCGGCACCTCGGTAGAGAAAATCTGATCTGCTGGGACAGAAGACACCGGCTTTGGGTGGCCGCCTTAAGAACCCCTAACCCCCCTACACTGACTCTTCCACTCTGGGCCCGGCTCCTCAGTGCCATCAGAGCCCGAGGCCCTCCCAACACTGACCCCTCAGTGCCTGGATGGACTCTATGCTTCAGTGAATGCCCAGGCCTCTGGCCCTGGCTGATGCCAGCCATGAGCTTGGGCTCACAGTGGGGAGAGTCAGGGCACACGCTCCCCACTGGCCCTGGGAGCCAGCCCACACACCACCAGGGCGTGGGCATAAGGGGCTGGCTGTGAAACCGCCAAGCACCGCCTCTTCCAGAGCCCTGTCGCCCCCCATGCCCCCTCCTCGCCCTGGCCCCCTGGCCCCCAGCCAATTGCCTTCTCCTGTGTCTTCATCAATTTCATTCCTCCTCCCCGAGATTCTTGACATCTGTCCTAATACCCCACCCATGCCTCATTTCCCTCAATCCCACAAGCAAACCCTGCACCTCCCTATCCCTTCTGAGCTGGAAGGGACCCCTGGGATTACCTAGGTCACCTGCCTCACTTCGCAGACAAGGAGCCTGTGGTAGCGACTGTCGGATGACGCACCACAGTGGTGCGAAGGTGAGGCTAGCCCCCAGCCCTACCCCTGTCTTGAGCGAGCCCTCTGACTGAGCCTTCCCTTCCACTCCTGCCCTCCCAACCCCCAGCCCCCCGTCCCCTTTTCTAGGTTCACCTTGCCCCACCCCACCAGCCGCTCTCACTGATTCCTGCCCCCACTCACCTTCCTTTCCCAAACCGTACTCTATCTTGTACTTCACCACCTGCCCGTTGCTCAGGCCGGGAGGCAGGGGCAGCCACGCCACCCTGATGTCCGAGGGGTTGGGGCTGGACAGGGAGAGCTGGGGCGCTGCACTGGGGGCTGAGACAGAAGAACATCAGCGTGAGTTCTGCTCCACCGACGTGGAAGGTGAGGCCCAGGAGCGGTCAGAGACTTGCCCAGGTCACACGGCAAGTCAGAAGGAGGCCCAGGACCAGGATCTGAGGGAGGAAAGGGAGCCTCTCAGGGGAGCCCCAAGCTGGAGAGGATGGGACAGCCTTCCCGGGACATGCCCCCAGCACAGTCTTCTACATCCAGCGGACTGTCACTGGCTCCTGTCTGACTGGATGGTACCTGGGTGCAGCGGAGAAGGGCCACCTGATTACAGGCAGTCATGAAACCTGGGCTCAAGCTGCAGCTGCACTATTGACCTTGGGCAAGTCACTCACTTTCTGGGCCTCAGTTTCCCCAACTGTAAATTAGGGAGATGAACCCTTGCCCACTCCTTTATAGGGCACAAAAGATGGCACAAGGCAGGTAAAAGTGCCTTGGCATAGGAGTAAGGAGAAACTAAGCTACCATCCTCCGGGAATTCCCTGGGCCCCCAGGTGCCCACAGGAGGTGCAGAGGCCCTACCATCATCCAGAGTGTGGACCAGTGCTGGGGAGGAGGTACGGCTGGCCCCCAGCTGCGAGTAGGCCACCACGTAGAACTCGTAGTCTGTGTTGGGTTCCAGGTCTCGAACCTGTAGCTCAGTGGTGTCATTGTTCACTGCAAACTGGTATTCCACGTTGTCCACGCCTGAGTGGGTTAGGGGACAAAGTGTCTGTCACAGGGCCACCACCAGAGGCTTCCCTGCTTGAAGCTGTCTATGGATCCTTCATGTTGTCCAGTCCCCGGAATAGCCTCTTTCTAGCTAAATCATTCCAGATAATCTGAGTAGGAGCATATAAACTCCCCTGACTTCTAGTCCCACTGTATTAGTTCCTCCCACTAGTTATGAAGTCTTTTCTATCGTGTAACTGAAGTGACTCCTGATGCAATTAACAAGCTGGCTCCAGGAATGCCAAGGCATTTTCCCTGGGAGTAGTATCCTCTAACTACTCTTTTAAACTGTGGCTGAAGGGGAAATGCGCTAACCCATATCTACACACAGGTCTCCCACCCCATCCCATCCTATCCCCAAAGGCAACACTTCAACCATCCAGGCTGTGCCGCGTCCCTTCCCCCGCCCCCCGAAGGCACCCCCTGCAGTAGGTCTTCGCTGGGGTGTCTTAGCACCGGGCAGACGCACCCCGTGCCTTCTGGTAGTGAAGGGAGAAGCCAATGATCTGCTCGCTGTGGAGCTCGGGCCGCTCCCAGGCCACCAGCACGGCGGAGCTGCTTAGCGGCGTGGCGGTGACCCGCGTGGGGGCGCTGGGGAGCCCCTCGCGCACCACGACCGCCAGCGGCGCCGCGGCGCACGCCGTTCCCGCGCCGTTCTCGGCCACGCACTGGTAGTAGCCGGCGTCCTGCAGGCGGATCTGCGTGATGACCAGGCTGCCGCCGCCGCCCTGCACCTTGACGCGCCCGTTGGGCCTCAGCGGCGCCCCGTCGTGCAGCCAGCGCAGCCACGGCCGCGGCTCGCCGGACGCGCGGCACACGAAGCGCGCGGTGCTGGCCCGCGTCCGCGACAGCGCCTCCGGCGCCTGAGAGATGACTGGAGCGGCTGGGGGACCGGAGGGGGACGCTGACTGCGCGCTCCCGCCGCTAGAGGCCTGCCCCCGCCTCCAAATACCCAAGGGATTCCCGCAGCCCCTCACTCATTCTCACCTCTCCCTGATTCACCCGTCCCCCCAGAATACCCTCAGCAGCGCAGCTCTAGCTCACTTCCTCTTTCTACACCGGCCCTACATTGACCATTCTCTCCAGGCCTCCTCGGCCTCCCCAAATACCCTGGCTTCTCCAGGATCTAACCCTTCTCCCGCACTTATTCCGTCTCCCCTACCTCCCAGGACCCCACACCTATCAGATGTACCCCCCCCCCGCAATAACCTCACTCTCATCCCTCCCCACGTTACCCGGGTCCCACCCAGACCCTCTCCAATAACCCAAGCAATGCCCTTTATCACCCCTCTCCTCTTCCTCAACTCCATCCTCCAATCTCCTCCCACACTTGTCTCCTCTAATTACCTAGTCTGTCCCCTCCAAGGTACCCCACCCCCTTACGAAGGACTCCTCCCCAGGTGCTGGGCTCCTGCCCCCCTCAACCTTCTCTTCCCTATTCATTCTCCACCACCGCCTCTGACATGCCCACTTGTCCGTTTTCCCACTTCCTATTCCTCTTTCGCTCAGCCCCAGCTAACCCGCCCCAATGCAGTCTCCCCCTGCACCGGCTCCCCGGTCTTATGGCCCTTCTCACCCTCCACCCCTCCTCACCCAGCACGCGGAGCTCGGCGGCTGCGGTGGCGAAGTCCCGCGTGCGGGGCTTGTTAGCTCTGCAGACGTAGACGCCAGAGTGGCGGGGCTGCGCGCTGTGGATGAGTAGGTTGGTGCGGCCCAGGACGATGACATCGGTGGAGATGGGCTTCCCGTCTGCGGGAGGAGGGAGAGTGCTGGAGCGGGGAGCTGCCGGCTGCCCCTCCATCCACTCTCCGGGCCTCGGACCTCGGGTGGGGGCGCCCTCTCCACCCGGGTTAAGAGAACCTGAGTCTCTGGTTGGGATCTCAGTTCCTCCACTTGCTAGACCAATGATCCCCTCTGAGCCCTAGTGTCTCTCTCTGTAAAATGGGGGGATAGTCCCTCGCTGGAAGGGCTGTTCTGAGGGTGGAACCAGTAAGGTCTGTGAGACTGGCCCACACAATGCAGGCACATCAATAGGTACTCTGAACACTACTCAGTTACAATTATTACCATTCCTGTTAAATTCATTTCTCTCAAGGACACCTTCCCGCCATATGATCTCAGCCCAGGGCTATGATGAAGATATGGCTGGGAAGGTCTGCACCATAACCAGAGACCTGAATACCTGAGACTTATTTTGATGTGAAGTGAGAATCATTTTGAAAGTCCTTGCCTTACAGTCAGGAGTTGAAATGCAAACCGCCGAGAAATAAAAAAAAAAAACTATTCTACAATCACAAAACCAAAGAAATGCACGTCAAAACACAGATGTTCATTTTCACCTATTAAAGTGGGAAAGTTTTTAAAGACAGTACGTTGCAATGCCTGAGAAAGGGTAAATGCAGATAGGGCTACACAGGGGCTCCAGCTTGACCCTGAAGCCAGGATTCCACTTGTGGGCACCCTGTAGTGGGGAGCTGTTAACAGTGCTGACCACCTGTGTTAACTCTAACAGTGGGAAAGACTTCAAAAAGTAAATTCTGGCTATACTCAAATGATGGACTCTCAGTTATTAAAATTATTTTTTGAAAAACCTTTTAAAAGATGGACAGGGAATCCCCTAGCAGTCCAGTAGGTAGGACTCTGAGCTTCCACTGTAGGAGATACGGGTTCAATCCCTGGTCAAGGAACGAAGATCCCACAATCAGCATGGTGTGGCCAAAAATAAATAAAATAAAGATGGGGAGATACTTATGGTAGACTGTTGAATGAAAACAAGACTTGGAACTGTAAATACAGCATGCTTTTATTTGGGGGGGGGGGGAATATACATGTGCATAGAAAAAAACTCTGGAAGAAAACACACTCATATGTTAGCAATTTAATCTCTGAGTGGTGGGATGTTTACTGTTTCTGCTTTTCCTTAGTTTTCTATAATGAACATGTACAACTTTTGCCATCAGAAGAAAACAAAACAAAACAAAAAAGCCATGCCCCTCCCCTGACTTAGTGGAGTTGTTGTATTGTGTGAGTCGCTCAGTTGTGTCCGACTCTTTGCAACCCCATGGACTGTAACCCACCAGGCTCCTCTGTCCATGGGATTCTCCAGGCAACAATACTGGAGTGGGTTGCCACTTCCTTCTCCAGACTTAGTGGAGTAAGTTACTGGAAAAGGAACAGCGCCCAGGGTCAGGAGTGAAGCCAGTCTCTGTCTTCTAAGATTGCTACTAGCAGAGTTTCTCCAAGTGAAATCCCAGAACCACAGTGCCCAGACCCTCTAGGACAGCAATTCTCAAATCCCCACTGTGCAAACAAATCACAGAATCACAAGAGACCTGGTTAAGATGCTGCAGAGGCATCAGGCACCCTAGATTCTGCATTTCTAACTTTGCCCAAGAGGTAGGTAAAGACCACACTTTCAGTAGAAGGACCTTAGGAACTTGTTAAACATTAAGAATCCGGGGTCATGATCCTTCAGGCGTGAAGGGAGGGAGTCTGCAGTTTGAAGAAGCTCCCTGGGTCATCCTGATGCCTGGTCAGGATTTGAGAAACACTAATGATAGAACTGGGAGACATCACAGGCTTACCCCAATAATACTAACAGGGTCCTGCTGGCCTAGGATTCCCCCTAACTAGGCAAGTGTCATGAGTCCAGTGAGGTTGGGTAGGTCAGGGAGGCACAGATAACCAGCACCGTTCTTTCTCATCAGCTCGGTGGGGGTACACAGTCATCTTGGGTTATTATTTTTCTTTAAACTCTATGTAGTCATCATTATATAGTCTTGAATGTGAGATACAAACTTACAAAAAGGGGATTGTGGGGTCATGGACTGAACCGGGGAAGAAGGGTAAAGAGAGCTGGATTTAAGACTTACTTCTGCCAGCAACTTGGGACATGTCACTTCTTGTTGACAAATGGCAACAAGTAATCCTTGCTTTTCTTCCATACAGGGCTGTAGGGGGTGGTGTACCGGAAAAGGAACAGGCTCTAAAGTTTGGGTCCTGGCTTTCCACCTGCCTTTCTGAGCTTTAGTTTCCTCATCTGCCCACCAGAAATAACAGCCCTGGCCCTTAACTTCTTCCAACAGCTCTAGGAGGCTCCGGCAGGAGGGTGGGTTTCGTGCTCAGCAGACTACAAGGGGATGTTGGCCAGGCGCTCTCATCACCCTGACAGCATCTTCTGTAATGCAGCCCCACTTGGCACTCATCACTTGCTGCCTGATATCATCAAGTCTCTCTTCATGGATATGCGTTTATCTCCCTTACACAGACTGGGAGATCAGAGCACAGGGGCCCCATCTCTCTCACCTGGGTCTTTCACTCACTGTGCCCAGCGTGAAGCCAGGCACACAAAGGCCACAGCAGACTGGGTGGGCCAGGAGGGGCTGTGTAGTTAGGCCAGCAGAGAGTCCAAGTGCGACCTGACTCACTGGGCCCGCACTCAGTTGTAAGGACTGGAAACAAAGAAGGTGGAGAACAAAGCCCAGTGCCCACCCCCGAGAAAGGCCTCAAGAGTGGTTTTGTGAGTGGCAGATTGAGCGGGCTTCATAAAGGAAACTTGCTATACAGATTGATTCCTTTGGTCCAGGCTCCTCTACCCACACTCCACCCTGGGACAGAAGTTAGTTCCTACCACACCAAAGGTTGGTGACCATACTGTGGTCACCCTTCTAGACCCTTGACTTGGGGATGTGTGCAATGCCACCCCCTTCCTCTCCCATGCCCTCAGATCCCTTCCCTCCACTTACCCTGTCGGACCCAGGACACAAAAGGGGTGGGGTCAGCCGAGGCCACACACTCCATCACCACACTCTGGCCAGACACCACGGTGGTATTCTCCGGGGCTGCCACGATGACCACGTCCTGCCCCCCTGCGGATGCCAGGGACCCTGGAGAGAGGTAGCCTTACCATCAGGCATCTTCACATTCAGCCCCTTACCTGATGCTCACAGTCACCTGGTGAGACAGGCGGGGCAGCCAGGGTTCCGTCGGATAGATGGGAAAGCAGAGCTGGGACAGGAACTCAGAGGTCTTTCTCTGGGAGCCAGAGAGGAATAACCGGGCCCCAACACAGCACCCCCATTCTTCCTGCTGGATGGAACCCACCCTCAAGGCAGAGAACCAGCAGAGTCAAGAGTAGACTTGCAGTCTGGACTTGAAGTCAAGAGTTGGAGTTTCCAGTTCTGGCAAGTCTCTTCTCTGGAGCGCCTCAGTTCCCATGTGGGAAAGGCAGGGGACGGGCTCGAGTTTCTGCCAGCTTGGTGGCACCCGGAGCACCCAATTCCTGCCAAGTTCTCAGCATGACCCCGGGGCCCTGGGTCAGCATGATAAATACCCGGTTTGTCCAGCAGGTGGAGGCAGAGACCCCGGGCACTGAAGGGGCAGCAAACCAGACTCAGCTCATCAGCTAAGCCCCAGGAAGTAGGGTGGGAGTGAAAGTGGACGGGATGAGAGGGCGATGGGAAGAGATGAGCGGAGGGGTGAGGGTCCAGGGGAGCTGCCTTGGCAAAGGAAGGCAAGATAGAGGCCTTTGCGGGAGGCCTGAAGTGAGATCTACCGAACAGCTGCCAGGCACCAGGCACTTCCCGTTCCTATCTCAGCGACTCTCACCACCTCCCCCAGCTGGACATTTGATAAGGAGCCCAGGGTCACACAGATGGTGAGCAGAGAAGCCAGGATTCAAACCAGGTTGTCCTGACCCCAAAGCCTGTGTCCTTTCTACCGCGTCACTCTGGACGGGAGATTTTCAGAGAAATGCAAAGAACAGTCCCAGACCATTAGGAGCCAGACGCACAGCAAGCAGCAGGGGCGGCTCCCCCAGGGCAGGAGCAGGCACGCACCCTCTCCACAGACACCTCACCCCCCTGCACCCGCACCCAGCCCTGGACACTCCACCCACGGACACAGTCTCAGCAGGAAGGGAGCCCTGGACCAGGCGTCTTGGGTTCCTGCCCCAAGTGCTATCTCTGACTTGGGTGGCACGGCCTTCTTTGGGCTTCATGGCCTCATCTGTCACCTATTTGAAGGCAGGTCTTGGACCATTGAGGCCCCTCCCAGCTCCGAGCTGGCTGACTGCCCCACCCGGCCAGCCGCCTTACCTCTGTGGGCCACGCGGAGCAGGGCCTCCTGGCTGAAGCGCTGGCGTGCTGAGTTGGTGGCCACACAGCGATAGGAGCCTGCGTCGCCCTCCTGTACATCCAGGATCTGGAGGACCCCGTTGGGAAGGGTGATGAGCCTTGGGAAGGGACAGAGGGTACCTGTGAGGCGGACAGGAGCTCCACAGGGAGGGTGGCGGTGCCCCCACTGTCCTGAGCCCACCCCCCCCTCCTTCCTGAAACACCTACTGTGGCTGACTACAAGCTCACTGGTAATAAATGCAAATTAAAACCACAAGATACTGGAACTTCCCTGGTGGTCCAGTGGCTAAGGATCCGCCTTCCAATGCGGGGGACCTGGGTTCTGCGCCTGGTCAGAGAACTAAGATCCCACATGTCACGGGGTAACTAAGCCTGCGCTCTCCAACTACCGAGCCCACACTCTCGGGGCCTGCAAGCCACAACTATGCTGCAACTAAGACCCAACACAGCCAAATAAGTATTTTATCAAACCTGCACGCACCTTTTAGACCCAGGAACATCACTGCAAGGACTTCATCCCACAGGTACACACATACACAAAACGTATGTTTAACAATGTTCACCCCAACCCTGTCTACCATAGCGAAAGACTGGCAACAATCCAAGTGTCCATCTGTAGGGTGGGAACTAGCTAAACTGGTTTGGGTACATTCATAGAATGGAATGCTAGGCAGCTGTTAAAAGGAGGCAGCTCCTTGTGTGCTGATACAAGACCATCTCCAAAATATGTACGGTACAGAACAGTGTGTGGAGGACATGTACACTTATATGCTTTTGCACAGAATGTTCCTGGTCATAGTGGTTGTCTTGGGAGGGGACCTGTGATCCGGGGAGCTCTCAGTAGGAGACTTTATTTTCATTAAATAACCTTCTGAAAAGTTTGAATTTGTTTACCTACTGCCTGTATTACCTTCTCTCTCTGATAAAAATCCCTTCTAGTCACATGATCTCAATCTGAACCTTGAAACAAGCCTAAGAGATAGAAGGGATCATAGCCTTCATTTTATTGGTGACAAAACCAAGTCTTGGAGGGAGGAGGGTATTTTTCCAAGGTCCCACAGTTAAAGCAGAGTTAAAATTGGAACCCACATCTCCTGGTGCCAGATCCCATGTTCTTTCCATCTGCCTGTCTTAGCAGCCATTAGATGGCTAACAACGCCAGTGGAAGGGATGTGGTCCCAGCAATGCCCCCGCCCACCAGTACATTACTGAGGAGGGGCAGGATGGATGAGGGTGGTGTTGTCTGCCCTTTTGGTGAGGGCTGGAAAGCAATCTGGGCTAGAAGAGCCCAGAGATCTTGCTTAGAGACAGTGCAATCCCAGGCAGAGAAGTGTCCATGGGGGCCTGGGTGGTGGGAAGCAGAATGGGCTCTGGCCCCAGCAGGGAGGGAGTGGGTCTTCCTGAATCTTCTAGCTGTGATCTCTGCAGGGTCAGCTCGAGGGTGAGAGTTCTAGTTTCTCACTGTGGATGCAGGCTAGGCCAAGGTCAGGGAGGGAATGGGGCAGCTGTGCATGCGAAGATCCCTTGGCTCGTGGGGAAAGCAGGGTATGAGAAAATTTAAACACAGGAGAAAAGCACGAGCTCAAGGGTATTGGGAGAGAACTCTGGCCATAAGCCTAGAAATCTGCTGTGGCCCAAAGACTTAGAACAAAAACATAAACCTTCATCACTCCTTCCCTCACCCCACAGGCAGACTCAACTCTGCCCCCAGAGTCTTATCCTCAGCTCCAAGAGCTGCCTGCAGCAGTGCTGGGGCCAGCAGGGGAGAGGTGATGAGGAGGCGCAGGGTGTCTAGAGCTAAATCCTGGGCCGGGGCCCAGCTTGCCACCACGGAGAGTTCTATGGGAAAGACAAGGACCCATTTAGAAAACAAAGCCCCCACCCCCATCCCGGTCTCCTCCACCTTATATTCTTTAAGACCTTTCCTCCTTCCTCAGTCTCAATAGCTGCCCACACGTCCTGACCCCAAAGGTTCCCGGTCTTTCCAGGGAAATGTTGCTCCAGGTATCCAAGAGTTTCCCTGGTGGCTCAGTGGTAAAGAATCCGCCTGCCAATGCAGAAGACACGGGTTTGGTCTCTGGGTCGGGAAGATCCCCAGGAGGAGGAAATGGCAACACACTCCAGTATTCTTGCCTGGGAAATCCCAGACAGAGGAACCTGGAGGGCTACAGTCTGTGGGGTCGCAAAACACACAACTTAGTGACTAAACAACAAAAACAACAATCCAAGAGCTAATACCTCCTTTGACAAGTAATACTGCCTTAATTATGTGTTGAATGAATCAGTGAACAGAGGAATGGATACCTTTCCTTGGGTGTGGTGCTTTTGCTGCATTTGCTACAGCCAAAGAAGTGAGATGGAACCACTTTTAATGTTCATTTAATATCTTTTCTGCTTTGTTAAAAATGTGGTTTCCAAAGCTCTGTCCTTGGAAGGATGTCCAAGACACAGTGGTTAGTTGGGGGGGAGGGGAAATCACAAAACAGTGTTTACGAAGCAATGCTATTTTTGGAAAATAGATAAATGATATGCTAGGATATGCGCAGAAAAAGTCAAGGGTGGTAAAACTCACGTCATTCGTGGAGGTTTTCTCAGCAAGGGGGATTACTGGGGGGCTCTTCTTTGTTCTGTTTTTAAATTTCTTAGTTACAGTGAACATTTATTTATTAGTTTGGGAATATAACACTTAAGAAAATTTAAATGGAAAAAAGCATGTGCCCTTGTACACTTTGTTTTGTAACTCCTGGCTCTGGAATAAAAGCAGCTGTGGCATAGTGGAGAGAATTGATTCCAATATATGTGATTTTTAGCAAGTGACATCCAGTGTCCAGGCCTCAGACTTCTCATCTGAAAAACGGGCTTCATAATTCCTACCTATTTCACACCCCTGACCCTGTCAATGTGTTTTAAGCTCACATAAGATCATGGTACTAGCTATCTGTGGTCAGTTTGTAGGTGACTATTTCTCCTTTAAGTTAGTATATTTTATAGTTTTAAAATGACTTCAAATAAAATAGCTACTTATAGAATGAAAGCAACCTCTATCTAAACGGGAGGGACCATTCTCTTTCCAAGCCTTAGCCTGCTTCCTGTACCTGCAAAAGGACACTTGACCCCCAGGATTCAAGAGCAGAGAAGAAATGACAGAGCTGTTCTGAATTTCCTGAGGGCCAAGGCACCCCACCCAGCGCCCTTCTGAGAGCCAGCCCAGGAAAAGGGGCAGGAGCTGAGGGTCACACGAGGCTGACACAAGAGGGACCCTGGGAGACGGGCAGGGCAGAGGACTGGACCGGGATCCTGCAGGAGTTAAATCCATTCTTTTAAAGTGTGAGTACAGCAGATCCTCTGGAGAAGGAAATGGCAACCCACTCCAGGATTCTTGCTTGGAGAATCCCACGGACAGGTGAGCCTGGCAGGCTACAGTCCATAGGGTCGCAAAGACTCGGACATGACTGAAGCGACGTAGCACGCACACGCATAAGTTACAAAAGAGAGAGTCGATTTGAAGAAATGTATAAAGTGAGTGATTGAATAAATGGCTTAGGGATGGCCAAGATTATGACAAGAGTTTGTGAACGCCTGTGATTTGGGAAACGCTGCTCTTGGTGATTATTGGTTCCCACGGAAGAAAAACGATCCCCTCTCATTAGAAATTAGTGTTAAGTATCAGGCAATTGCCTTAGGGTCTAGACTTCGCCATCAGTGCCCAAAATATGCATACAGACCCTGACAGAGTGTGCTTATTAACTGCACATGTGCACAGCCTACACCTGGGCATATGGTCTCCTTCAAACCTCTGAGCTGAGTTTATGAATAGCATATTTGTACATGAACTCTATCTGGGCATGTGTAAAAATACATACCTTGGGCATAATCAAGTTGCTGTTTTAGGTATTTCTTTATCCCCCACCCCACACACAATGTGCTGGGACATATGAGCCTGGCTTATTTATAGATGAGGATCAATTTTCAGAGGACTTGGGGGCAAACACTTCCAGAGTCCAGGAACTGGCAGCTCCAGCCTCCTGGGAGAGGCCTAACTAGATGGCGGGAGGTGCGGGAACTCCTCTGTTTGTGGAGAAACACTGAGGAAGTAACTTCTCTACTCTGAGCATAACTGGGTCCATCTCTAAGCCCACCTACAACAGGAGCTTCTTCAGACCCTGCGGTTTCCCAACCCCAACCACCAAATCATCCACCCCAGGGCTCCAACGTCAGATACTCTTGGCAGCAGCTGTGTGACCTGAGGCAAGTGACTTGTGTCTCTGATCCTCAGCTCCCTCCTTTCACAATTCAAAGAGTATCTGCCACAGCCACACAGACAGACCTGGAAGGGGGTTCTGAATGCATTAAGTGAAAAAAAAAAAAGCAGAAATTGCAACATAATCCCATTTTCGTTTTCTATAAAAAAGACTGAATAAAAATACCCAGTATAGATAATCCAAAATTTTTAATATTTATAAACATATAGGGGAAAAGTCCTGAGGATAGACATCAAAACTAACAGAGGCTTTCCATGGGTGGTTAAGAAGATGAGTCATTTTTGTTTCTTCTTCTCTGTTTATATGAATTTGAAAAATGGATCTAATAGGAATATAAACAAAGTAAATAGAGAAAAATGTGAAAAAATAAGAAACCCTTAGCTTGAAGGATGACGGGAGGGATTAAGTGAGAAAACACCGCTCTCATGAAGCAGAGCCTCTTGTGACTTTTAACGCGGGGAGAGTTTTCTGCCCTCGCCCACCTCTCACTTGATTCTCACCCAGCAACTACCTGGAAGCGTCCACCCTCACAGTGACAAGCACCACATGTGGAAGGCACAGAACTTAAAATGTCAGTGCTGGGAAGGCTGGGTTAGCAATCCCAAGGTCCCCTCCCTAGAATGCTCATTCTTGGGATATTAGAAGGGCATGACAACCCACTCCAGTATTCTTGCCTAGAGAACCCTATGGACAGAGGAACCTGGCAGGCTACAGTCCATGGATTAGCAAAGAGTTGAACACAACTCAGCCACTGACACTATTGAGCAAATGACTCTAAGAGGTGGTTAAACAAGTTAAACAGGTTTCTCAGCACGGGGCTTCTCAGGGGACTTGTCAACTCCAAGAGGGAGATTTATAGGCACTTTCCTGGTCTTATTTGACCATGGAATACTTTTTTTTTTTCCTCCCAAGAATCATCTTTAGAGACTATTTTCTAAAAGAATCTCACTTTGGAAACCACGATCAAGTCCAACCCATTGGACCAGTGGGGCTGACTGATCACCAGAATCACAGGATCACTTACATCTTGACTTCTCACCCTTCTTCCTCCCTTCCAACTGTTGCAGAGATGTGGCCTGTGGCTTTTCTATCTAGAAGTTTCTCTCACACTTTCACCCCTACTGAGACATGGGCAAAAGTCAGAGGAGCTGGGCCAACTCAATACTCTGAAGACAGGTTAGTTCCAGGGCAGAGAGATCTGGAAACCAGTATTTCTGAGCCTGAGATATCTCACCTCAACTGGGAGAGGAGAGAGTGGGCTGGTAACTACAGCCAGAGAGACGCATGGAAAGGAGGGCAGGGCAGCTGGGAAAGGCCTTTGGAGAAACCTTTCCAAAACGTAAGAATCCGTGGGGTGGGACTTCCCTGGTGGCACAGTGGTTAAGAATCCACCTGCCAACGCAGAGGATACAGGTTCGATCCCTGGTCCAGGAAGATTCCACATGCCTCAGAGCAACTAAGCTCATGTGCTGCAACTACTGAACCTGGGAGCCGCAACTGCTGTAACCAGGATGCTAAAGAGCCTGTGCCCTCAGCCACAAAAGAAGCCTCCAAAATAAGAAACCCACGTGCCGCAACCAGACAGCAGCCCCGGCTCATCACAAATAGAGAAAGCCCACATGCAGCAACAAAGACCCAGTGCATCGATCAAAAAAGAATCTATGGGGTGGCAGCCAAGTCACGAGACCAATTCCAAGCCCAGGGATGCAAACCAGCCTCATGCCTTCTGGACATGCTCTGTGTACGTTTGGGCCTTCCCAGGAAGCCACAGGAGCAATCAGGGCCTGGGTCTAGCCTCTGCTTCTCCTCTGCCCTAGACACCATTCCCTGGGATTGCTCCATTGCTTTTATGGGAAGAGAGGAGGGTGAAACAGAAAAGACCCCCACAATCCAGTTATCAGATGTTGCACCCCACTGGATGGAACTGAGGGAAGAAGAGAAATTATGTATCTAGGGTAGAAACTTCAGAGGAACATGCAAAAGGAAACCCTCCCAGCAGCCTCCTGGCCCTGAGCAAACAACAAACATGCAGCCAATGCCTCACTGTGTGGCCTGGATAAAACACAGCTCCTCTCTGGCCCTTGGTCTCCGCCTCGATAAAACAAGTGGTTGGGCTACATATGCTCTGAAGTACTTGATCACTGCTCTTTACCCAAGCCCCATAGCTTGGTAGGTGGCTTTTCGCCCAGGGAGCAAACACCTCCGGCCTGATTTCTCTTTGGGACCAGAAATGAGCTGAGCATCCGGTGGTGGCTGGCTCCTAAGTCAGTTTGGGCCAATGCAGCCACCTTGACTCTAAGGACCCCAGTTTCCAAGAACGTCGCAGAGCCCAACCTACCTGCCCTCCGGGACCCACTCCCCACTCCCCTACAGGACACTCACCGAGGCTCCTCAGGCAGCGTCACCTGGTCCTTCTCCCACGTGATGACGGGTGCTGGTACTCCTTCGATCTGGCACTGGAAGCGAGCGGTCCCGTTCTCCTCCACAGTCTGCGACTCTGGGTGCAGG
Organism: Cervus elaphus; assembly: GCF_910594005.1. Taxonomy (NCBI): domain Eukaryota; kingdom Metazoa; phylum Chordata; class Mammalia; order Artiodactyla; family Cervidae; genus Cervus; species Cervus elaphus. Next base: position 87,673,274 of record NC_057826.1, on the reverse strand, counting down.
GAGAAGCCTGCGAGGGCTGGGGGTGAGAACAGTGAGGAACACAGCGACAGGAGAGGGACACGAGAGAGCAGGCCACGGCGAGCACGGACGGCGAAATGCACACACGCACACGGACACAGAGGGGCCCAGGGCGAGCACGGGCGGCGAAACGCACACACGCACACGGACACAGAGGGGCCCAGGGCGAGCACGGACGGCGAAATGCACACACGCACACGGACACAGTGGGGCCCACGGCGACAGACACCCGGGCAGAGAAAATGCAGCGCGACGGAGACAGGCAGTCCAAGGATAAGTGCTGATGACCGGTCAGAGGAGTCCCCCGGCCTTCCTTATGTCAGACGACAGTGTCTCCTCTGGCCTCAAAATTACTTCATGGTGATCTATGCCTCCTAAGAGCCCCCGCTCAAGGGGTGGCTGGGCAGTGCAGCTCGGCTCCACACACTCCGCCTGCTATGGGCCTGGGGAGCACCTTTGTGCTCCTGACACTCTTACAAGCCTCTCCGGTAGGCTTCCTGGAGGAAAGGACAAGTCTAGACTCTCAAAGCCACAGGGAAGGAAAAAGAGGAGCAGCAGAAGAGTGGGGAAGAAGTGAGACTATTGAACGGTGAGACAGATAATAGCAGGAAGGGACCCGCTGAGCAGGGCAGGAGGCAGGGAAAGGGGGCGTGGCTCAGAGACAAGCCTTTGTGCAAGTAACTAGTGGCGGATCCCAGTTCCCACACCCCACGTCGTGTGGGTCTCAGCTCAGCCCCAGATGTAGCACTTACTGGCGAGCTTGACCACTGCAGCCTGGCTGGCCATCACCCCGAGGGGGCCATGGGCCAGGCAGGAATAGCTGCCCTCAATGACCTCTGAAGCCCCAGGGTCTGCCTCGTCAGCGCCATCTACTGTTGGCAGCTGGGACAGCCATAGGGAGCCATTGGGCAGCAGGCGAAGGTGCTCGTGCTGAGGGAGGGTGCCTCCATCCTTGCTCCACGTGACGCTGGTGGGGGGTCCGGTGGCAGCCGCCCCCAGACTGCAGTCCAGCACCAGGGCTTGCTCTGGGCCCAGGATTACTTGCAGCGGCCCTGCTCCACAGCTCAGCGACACGGTCGTCTCCTGGGGCAACGGCTGCTCCCCTGCATAGAGGAGGGACACCAGGGCCATCAGAGCGTGTCCTTCTACATCCCACAGCCTCCAGCTCCTGAGTCACATGCACCAGGGTTGGGGACAAACCTCGGAGAAAGAGGCTCATGAGGAAACCTGTGTTTGGACCCCAGCTCTGCCTCTGACTGTGATCTTGGGCCAATGGCTGAGCTTCGTGCCCGTCGTGCCCGCCCCTCAGCCCCATTCAACTGCCTCATCCACAAAGTAACACAGTTCTTGGCAAAAAAGTGGACGCAACTCAAATGCCCAATCACCTGTGTGTGCGTGCGTGCTAAGTCGCTTCAGTCGTGTTCAACTCTGTGAGACTCTATGGCCCACCAGACTCCTCTGTCCATGGGGATTCTCCAGGCAAGAACACTGGGATGGGTTGCCATGCCCTCCTCCAGGGGGATCTTCCCAGCCCAAGGATCAAACCTGAGTCTCATGCCTCCTGCACTGGCAGGCGGATTCTTTACCTCTAGCACTACCTGGGAAGCCCAATCACTTGATGAATGGATAAATATATTACTCAGCTATCAAAAGAAATGCAGTACTGACATTTGCCTCAGAGCACTTCATGCAAAGTCAAAGAAGCCAGTTATGAAACGCCACATATTGTATAATGTGATCTCATTTCTATGAAATGTCCAGAATAGGCACATCCATAGAGACAAGACCATAAATTCATGGTTGCCAGGGACTGGGGAGAGCGAAGAATGAACAGAGATGGCTAAGGGATCTAAGGTTTCTTTTTTGGGTGCTGAAAATGTTTCTAGAATTAGATAGTGGTGATGGTTGCATGACTTTGTGAATAAACTTAACCCACTGATTTGTCCCCTTTAAATGGTGAATTTTGTGGCATGTGAATTGCCCCTCAATTTCAAAAGACACAGTCATTCGTTCTTCAAAAGGCTGCCGTGAGCGGTCAGTGAGATGCTGTGTGGTGAGGGAGAGCGGCACAGTGGCTGACCTGGCCCAGCAATGTCATTCCCTCGCCTGGAGTCCTGCAGATCGCCTCAAGCGTGGTTGTCCAGCCCACTTCTGCTGCAGCGACCGCAAGAATTAAGCTCTCCTCCCCGCAGCCGATTCCTCCAGAGCCGCACAGTAAGCCAGCACAGAACCCAGGCCCCCGACCCTCTGCAGACGCCCCGGGAGAGCCCGCAGCTCCAACACCACCCTGGCCGCAAAGGTGGACAGTTGGAGGAAGGGAGCAGGAGGTGAAGCAGCAGGACAACAGAGGCAGGGAATGCCATCCTGGGTCAAGGCAAAAACACCCAAATGCCAATGTTTATCATTTTAAGCAACATCTCAGCCAGGCCAGTAACCATTATTCACAGGGAAATGGTTGGTTCTCCCCGTTGTATCTCCCGCAAGGTTGGCCTGCTGCCTCCTTGTCCCATAGACGCTCCAAGGCTGAAGGTCCCCTTGTATCCTCTGGCCTGACACCTTGCTTAAAGGCACCACGGTGTGTCTGAGAGTGAGTCAGGGACAGAGGTGAGGACCATACTCATTACCAGGCAGGCCAGGGCTGACAGAGCCCCGTCAGGGGCATGCAGAAAGCACAACGGTGAAGCACACAGGTGACCCTCAGTTCTAGACCTGGACCTGTCACAGTCTAGCTGTGTGGCCTTGGGAGTTTCTTGCCCACCCCCCACCCCCCCGGCTCTTGTTTACTCAAACGTAGCAGGTGATGGCTGAGATTCGACCACGGCAGCATTATTCAGTGACCCGGACACACCCATCCCTAAACTGACGTAGAGAACCATCTAGCTGTGCTGTGATTCAGCACACACACGACTCGTGTCCGACTCTTTGCGACCCCATGGACTGTAGCCCACCAGGCTCCTGGGTCCCTGGAAGTTTTCAGACAAGAATACTGGAGTGGGTTGCCAAGACCTCTTCCAGGGCATCTTCTCGACCCAGGGATCGAACCTGTGCCTTCTGTATCTCCTGCATTGTAGGCGGATTCTTTACTCATTGAGCCATCTGGGAAGCCTGGATCATCTAGACACACACAAAAAACTATAGATAGCTTTCACACCTAAACAGGTGCACACGAATCTCTGCTACACTCATCAACACCTAGACACATATATGCCAGCACTTAAAGCCCTGAATCGGATCAAGACTGAGGGAGGAGTCCTGACAGGTTGAGATACGGAGGCCGGGGCAGGAGCCAGGACACCGCAGTGGGAAGACAGGCAGACAGAGAGGGTCTGAACGGGCCTCTCTGCCTTTCTTAAAGGCACCTCCAACTACACAACTGGCTTCAGCAGTTCTAGGGGTGCAGCCAGGAGAAGGCAGCACTTGCCCTCACCTTGTTTCCAGGCAAACTGGGGAAGGAAACCACCCAGGGCACCTGATCCTGGGGCAGAAGATCAAGGTTCCAATCATGCTTCCACCTATCAGCTATGTGACAAGCCACTTCACCTCTCTGGGCCTCAGTTTCCACATCTGTAAAATGAAGGTGATACTACGGAGCCTGTGAGGATTAAACCAGATGATGGAGGGCAGGGCGCCAGTGCAAAGCCTAACAGGCATCAGTCAAGGAATGGGAACTCATTCTTTAGAGGCACTTCATAAACTGGAGATCTCACTGGTGGCTCAGATGGTAAAGAATCTGCCTGCAATGCAGGAAACCCAGGTTCGATCCCTGGCGTGGGAAGATCCCCTGGGGAAGGGAATGGCAGCCCACTCCAGTATTCTTGCCTGGAGAATTCCAGGGACAGAGGAGCCTGGTGGGCTACAGTCCATGGGGTTGCAAAGAGTTGGACACGGCTGAACGACTAATACTTTGACTTCATAAACTGGAAGGGGATGTACAAATGCAAATCACTATTCTCAACATCCAGTCCCTTGTCCATCTGAGGCCCTAGATTCTGATGCAAACGCAGTGGGGGCAAGGCCAGCCTGGGCTCTCAGCCCAGCGGCTTCCATTCCAGACGCCACCGAGCAGTCGGTTTGAGTTTCAGGGGAGAAAAGCCCCACATGACTCGAATCCCTGAGCCCTCCGGCAGCCCAGCCTCCCTGCCCCCCAAAGCATGTCGGAGGCTTGGAAAATCCCCCGCCGTGGTGAACAAACAATGTGAACAGTTGGGGCCCAGAGCAGCTGCTGGGTCTGTCAGCAGCCTGGGCTCGGGCGGGCAGGATGGCGGCCAGAGGGGCCGTGGCTGGCTGGGGAGTCCAGAGAAGGCTCCAATTCCTTCCTGAATATTCATGGATCAGCAGATGTCTGGCTGCCCCACCTCAGAGGAGCTCAGCACCCAGCAAGGCCAGGCGGCAGGGGAAACCAACAGGGATGTAGATGTGGGGAGAACTCGGGGTTCCCGGGGGATACAGGGCTATGCCAGGAGTTCAGGTCAGCTCACATTAATGGAAATGTGTGCAGAGCCCGAGACTGCTCATTTTACAGACGGGGAAACTGAGGCCCAACAGGGGAGGATCTCACCTCTCTGGGAGACAGTCTGGGGAAATTATCCTTCTTGGACATCCCAGGGGTGAACCCAGCATCAAGGAGAGAGCTGCTCCCGAATAAGAGGAGGTTCTCTCTGCCTCAGGGCCCAGCCCAACTTCTGTGCCCAGGACACGTGCATCCTTAGGGGCTCAGCTCAGGTGCCACATCCTTCCATGAAGCTGCCCCTGTCCCCTCCAAGGAAGGTTCTTCCTGGGTCTCACAGCATGGAGCCACTCAGAGGTCCCTTACCCATCCTTCCTCTTGCCTAAGACGAACCACGGGATGTGGTGGGACCAGCCTTGGCCTAGAGTCAGAGTCTAGGCGCATCGTGTGTTGTATGACCTTGGGTCGGTTTTCCTCCTTTCAGGTTCCGTTTCCCTAGTTTTAAACTAAAGAGCTGCCACTGTTCTCATTTTCACCAAAATTCTCCCAGCAGTAGAGGAAAGCAGACTCAGGAGGCTTGCTGACCACCTGAAATCCTTTTATTTTGAAACCTCTGGCCTATTTTGCATGCTATTCTGTTACACAGAAGTGTTTGCTTTCATGTAAGTGTGGCTCCTACACCACCAAATCTTTCTGCATAAGTGATGCTCTGGAGAGTATTTGCCCAGTGGTTTCATGGCCCCCCCTTTCCCACCACCCCCAGCCCCTCCCGCGAGCACTTCTCAGCCCTCCCTCTCAGGCCAGGGCGGACAAACTGGACACTTGCTGTGGCCAGCTTTCTGCCTCAAGGGGGTCTCCGTCTCCCACAAGCCCTTCTCCTTGCTCTCCCGGGTGGGGAGGGGGGACCCTGCTTGAGACACAGAGCTTCTATGCTCAGAAGCCCCAGGACCATCTCTCAGTCTCCTTTTTCTGGCATTATTTTACCCGCTTGCAGGATAAATTAGATTTCCTGAGGCCAATTAGGACCCAGACAGAAAGGAGATTCGCTGCTGAGCCCTGGGGCCAGCTCTGCGCTGTTCTGCAGGATCTGTGGGGGCCTGGCATAGGCCAGGGTTCCGTTCTCCAGTGGACTCTCAGAAAAGAGGATGGGGGGCCTGGGGGGAAGAAGGGGGACAAAGCCGAGATGCCGCCTTTGTTAAGGCAAGAACTTGCCACAAACATCAATGCCTTGTCATTTTTGAATTTCAAGGCCCAGCAGATTTATAACTTGTTTTCAGTCTACAAGGGCAATTCTCCACGACACCATCACCACTCTTTCCCAGGAGACACAAGTCAGTATCTCCCAGAAACCTCCTTCCCCACTCCCCCACCGTGGCCACCTCCCATACCACACGCTCAGCCCCTCCCACAACAGCTGGAAGGAGAGCTTGGGACGGTTGCCTGGGACACGAGGAAGGCAGCATTCCCTTCATCTGTGATCCTGCGGAGTCAGGCTCGGCCCCAGCAGGCTTGACAGCAAAGCCACACTCGGCTTGACTTGCCCACCTCCTGCTTCCTGTCACACCGAGTCCCCACCAGGCCAAACCACTTCCTGTTCTCTGAAAGCACCGCTGCTACTCTCCCCCCAGTAGCTGGGCCAGCCCAGGGTCTGACTGCCACGCCGCTCCTTTTTCTGCCCCATAGGACCCTGGGTACCTGGGTCATTGCAGTTAGCATGGCAGATTTCTGACTTGCCTATCTCCCCAGCAGGGCAACAAGTTTGAGATTATCATCCTGGTCAGCCTTCCCTAGGACCTAAAACACTGTCTGGCACACAGCAGGAGCTCAATAAATAGTCCTTGAACAGACGAGAGGACATGCGGAGACACACTCAAAAGACCAAGACACAGAGCCCCTTTTGCTTTTCCAAACATCCATTTCCTTATCTGGAAAAATTATAGGAACTCCCTTCAGGGCTGGGGATGATGTGAATAATACATGTGGGAAAATGCCTAGCATAGTATGCGGCACCTGTGAGATAACCAACAAAATGCTGAAAATGCACCAAGGCAGGGAATTCCCTGGCGGTCCAGGGGTTAGGACTCTGTGCTTTCACTGCCGTGGGCCAGAGTTTCATCCCTGATCAAGGAACTAAGGACTAAGATCGTGCAAGCTGTCAGGTGCAGCCAAAAAAAAAAAAAAAAACCCCTAAGCCCTAAGACAGGACAGCAAACTCACATTCAAAGAAATTTTGTACTTAAACATTAACCAGGACTGGGGAGCTCATTACTCTGCTGCTATATGGAAGGCCTGATTAAAAATACCTTCCTTAAAAAAAAAATAAAAATAAATAAATAAAAATACCTTCCTGTGTGCCCACCTTTGTCTCTCTTATGCCCCATTCATTTGCCAGAGCTCCAAGCATGTGCAAGGTAAGCGAGCCCCTTATGGAGCCTTCCAGAAGTCTTGACTCTGCACCAGCTTGCGTGTTCAGGTTTGTACCTGAGAGACGGCTTCCTGAGCCTCTGCTTCCCAACCCCAGGGACCCCACAGCCCCTCAAATCCAGAAGATGCCTCAGCAGTGAGGCAGTAGTAGCTGGCAGCCCAGCCAGCCCCAAGCACAAGGATTCCGTTTCTTTGCATGGCAGGCCCAGATCATCCTCTCTCTGGTTTTCTTCTCTCCCCCCAGCTGCCATCCCCCATCTCTGACCAGGCTGCAGCTGGGGTCCTCCCCCATCAGAGCCACTCTTTCTCTTCCTCCCCTGTGACCCGGGGAGCTGGGAGCCCCTAGGCCTGCTTGGCAATAACATCTGTTCTGCATCTGGAATTCTGTGTCAAGTCTGGTTCCTGCACCTCAGAAAGAGTGGAGGCAGAACAGGAGGCAGTGGGTGGGGGTGGGTGGGGAAGAGTGGATTCCAGGGCCCAGGCCCAGACACACGAAGTGAGGGGGGCTAAGCCCCAAGTTGCTGATAACTTCTCATGTGAGGGGGAGGGGTGAAGAGAGACTGAACTCCGGTTAATGTGTACTGAAACCCGGGAAGGTATGGCTACTCCAATAGCCAGGAGATTGGTTATGGTCCCAGTTCAGTCTCCATGTAACTGGGAAGTCATTCAGTTTTCTCAACTGCAAAATGAGTTCATGCTAAAATTATTTCTAAGTTCTCCTTAGTGCTGCCCTTTGAAGACTCATTGTGAGATTAATCAACTTGAAATTTATGATTAACTGAGCCATGAAAATACATACAAGATCAATGAAGGTTTAACTGGATTGTTTAGATTCACTATTAATAGAGATTATGTTTGGGACTTGCTGGCAGTCCAGTGGTTAATATGTCCTGTTCCAATGTCAGTGGTATGGGAGCTAAGATTCCACATTCCTCTTGGCCAAAAAGACAAAATACAGACCGGAAACAATACTGTAACAAACTCAATAAAGACATTTTTTAAAAATGGTCCACATCAAAATAAAAAAATCTTGAAAAAAAATAGAGACTGTGTTTGACCTAGTTCCTAACCCCCAAGATGAGGTCAGAAAGGGCCACCCCAACACTCCAACTGACTGAGGTTGGCCTCCGAGCCTCTGGACTGAGAAAAGGATGGGAGGTGGGAGTTTCCTGGTGAGAAGAAAGCAACTCACCTATACTTACAGCCCTCCTTCTACTGACCGCTTGCATCACCACCCCCTAAATCCTGCTTGGGCATAAGGGAGAGCCCCACTTCTCGCTTGTGGTGAAAACAGAGCACTGGGCATCCCACCACCACTCCCAGGTAGGATCCCATTCACATCAACATCTCCCCAGTTCCCAACCCCTGACCAGAAGTGTGCTGGAGAGACGGGCAGTCACACTCTTGACTCCAACATGTCAAGGTGGCTGAAGTGTCTACTATTTTTTACTTCTCCCTCCCTCACTCTCTACAAACTCCCTCAAACTATCATGCTAATTCTACCTCCTAAATATCTCTAGAATCCAGCTACTTGGCCATTCCAATTGCCACTACTTTAGTTACCACCACCCTCTCTTCTGGATTACTACCACAGTCTCCCAAGAAGTTGCAGCTTCCTGCCTCCGACCCATGCAATCATTCTCTACCTCGGTTGGAGTGAGTTGATGCAAAACAGATCTCAAAACCCTCCAGGGTTTCCCTGATGCTCTGGTGGTTAAGAATCTGCCCTGCAATGCAGGGGACACCAGTTCCATCCCTGGTTCAGAAAGATCCCACATGCCAAGGGGCCACAACTACTGAGTCTGCGCGCTGGAGCCAGCGAGCTGCAACTACTGAGTCCACATGCCAAGAGAAGAGCCCACATGCTCCACAACAAGAGAAGCCCTGGCAGTGAGAAGCCCACACACAACAGCTAGAGAAGAGCCCCCAACCTCCGGAACTAGAGAAAGCCCACAAGCAGCAAGGAAGACCCAGGGCGTCCAAAAATAAGTAAATATTTAAAAAGAAAAACAAACAAACAAAACCCCAAGGACTCATTTGGGCTCTCAGGCCAGAAACCTTGGTGGGGCTTATAAGCCCCTTCATGAGTTGGATCCAGCTCCATTTTCAGCCTTCTCTTTTTGACACTCTGTGGCCCCTGGCCCATTCCTCCCTAACCTGCCCCACCCTCATGCCTTGCACTCTAAACTCCAGCCAAACTTAGCTTCATTCGATGGTCTAAAGAAAGTCACTTCTGAGCGTTTGCACGTGCAGTTCTCTCTGCAAAACTCTCCCCACCATCGCTCTCCTGCGGTGCTAACTGACCCTCTGCGCAGAGCTCTAGTATTCACTACTTCCTGAAGGAAGCCTCTGCTGAGTACCTGTCAGTCTCCTCCTTATTTACTATATCCAGGCACCGGTCACATGCTAGCCAAAACGAGTACTCAGTAAATATTTGTTGAATGAATGAATAAATGACCTCCATCCAGATGGGGCTGGCTAGTCCGAACTCTAGCCTGGGGAGTGTCCCCAGGACTGAGATTTGCACACTCGAAGGATTTAGCACTGTGAACCGGCAGCGCCGCAGCTTCAGCCAAGCATACTGCTGCCAAGGGAGTCCCAGCTCGGCCTTGTGCACCCGGAGCCGGGAGAGGCCAGGTCTCCGAGGCAAACAGCCCCCGGCGGGAGGCCTCACCGCTACTCCATAATGCTCGATCGAGTGCAGTTCCCGGCCCTGACTCCGCTTGGCTGGATGATCCCGACCCCGGTCGGGAGCTCTGAGAAGAGGGTGGGCACAACTCTCCGTTAATCCCTTGGCCTCCAGAAGCACAGCCGCCTCTCTGGCACTTCCCCGCCCCCCACCTGACAACCCCAGACGCCCCCACTACCCTGGCCCGGCGGCCGGGACCCCGCCCCCAGGCGGCCCCCTGCCGGGCCGCAGTCGGGTCTGAAGAGGGGCGTGTCTTTGTAGGGAGCGAGGGGGTCCGAGTAGTTCCCGATACTTTCCCACCCGCTGTTTGGGTTTCCTGGAGAAGGGCCGGGGCGGGCCAGGCGGAGGCTCCTTCCCCCCTCCGCCGTCCCTGCCTCCCTCCCACGTGGCCTGGCTGAGTCTCTCTGGAAAGCCGCAGCAGCTGGAGAGAAATCCCCCTCCCCACCCCCACCGCCAAGTCCCTCCCCGACTAGCCCCGGACACATCCTCAGCTCCCCGCTCGGCAGGGGAGGCGAGGACTAGGGAACAAAGCGGGCGGCCCATCCCCCTCCCCCGCGCTCCCAACCACCTTCCCCCTGGGCCGCCCCCGAAACGCACACAGGACCGAGAGGGAGCGGGCCGGGGTGGGAAAAGGCTCCCTTAAGCATAGACACTTGGGACTTCGTCACCCCATCCCCAGCCCTTTCTCCAGCTAGGACAACTCTGGAGAGTTACCTACCCCCAATGCGCACTGTGCTGGGGGGCTGGAGGAGGCCTTGCTGACCTCGTCAACGCTCCTCAGATGTGTCCCTGGGGCAGAAGTGACATGCGTCCCATCCCGACAGCGAGTACTGGACTCGTCCACGAAAGCAACTGGTTCCTGCCCCCTCCCCCAGCCTACTCCGGGCCTCGGGTTTGGGGGGGAGGCCACAGGCCCCCGCTCCCCCTCACAACCAGCCTCAGGGACCACACCCACTGGACAAAGTTGAGTATTTTATCACAACTATCCCCAGTCAATCCGGAATCTCCTACTCCTGTCCCCCCACCAAGGGCAAGGACACTCCCCAAAAGCCAAGGCCAAATATTAGCTCAGTGCCATGAACACAATTACACACAATCTCAACACACAAATGGAGGTGTAGACACACACCCCTCCTCTCTCACACTCCCAACCCGGAGACGCGCGAGTACACGGCAGTACCCGCCCCGCACAGACCACCGGCAACGCAGCCACTGCCAGCGATGCCACGCAGCGATCGGCCACGCACTGCGGACCTGTGCGCCCGGCAGAAGCCCCCTCCCCACCCTCTGCGCGCGCGCGCGCGCGCGCACACACACACACACACACACACACACACACACACACACACTCGTACACTCACTCCGGACTCCGCAAACCGAGGACATACACACCCCCTACGGACAAGTACGCGCCGCGAACGCCACCCGCCGCGGCTCGCGGACCCCGGAGCGCAGGCATCACTGGCACAAGGGCGCGCAGCCGGCGCCGCACGGTCCCCATTCGCTCGGGACTCGGGGCGCGGCGGCCCCACAGCCCCGCGCAACCCGGGGCGCACAGTCACCCCGCAGGCGCTCCCGCAGCTGCCTGGGCGCCCGCCCTTACCGCGCGCGGTCAGCAGGCAGAAGGTCAGCGCGATGAGCCCGCTGCCGCGGCCAGCGGCCCCCCGCGACATGGGGCCGGGCCCGGGCTGCCGCCGCCGCCGCCGCCTCCCCGCGCCTCGGCCGCCGCCGCCGCCGCCGCCGCCGGGGGAGGGCGCGCCGGGCGTCAGTGGCCCGGGGAGGCGCGGCGCCGCGGGCGGGGGCGCGGCCTCGGGGGCCCGGGCCTGAGCGGGGGCCGGCGCGGGGGCCGGGGCTGCTGCCGCCTCGCCCGCCCCTCCATCGCCATCTTGGGCGAGCCGCCCAGGCGGGGGCGCCAGGCGAGCGCGGCCGGTCGAGCCCCGCCAGGGACCCTGGCCCCGTGCTGTGACCTGCGCCTCGCGGGTGCTCCGCCCTGCTGGGGTCTGCGCGCGTGTGCCTCGCCGGCTGCGGGTCGCCATGGGCCCCCCCATTTGGACAATTGGTTTCTGGGTCTGTTTGTCTCTTCGTCTCTGTCTCGGGATCTCTTTCTGCCTCGATGTCTCTATTTCTTTTCTCTGCCGCTGCCTCAGCGTCTCCAACGTCTGGGTTCCAGGCTCAGTGGAGATAGATTCAAGGCCTTGGTTTCTGTCCTGATAACCCCATCTTGCCATTTGAGCCAGTCCATTCCAGCCCAGGTCCTGGCCTAAATCCTCCTTAGCTTCTCCACCGACAGACCCTCTGGGGACATGACGGTTCCCTCCTCATCTCCATTTCCACTGCCATAACAAACTGATGGCTTCTGTTGACCTCCTTCTTTTGGTCTTGGAATAACCAGCCCAGCACCCTTTACTCTACTCCAAGCACTGCCACAGGCTTCCCAGGTGACTCAGTGGGTAAAGAATCTGCCTGCAGTGCAAGAGATGCTGGTTCAATCCCTGGGTCAGGAAGATCCCCTGCAGGAGGGCCTGGCAGCCCACTCGTTTTCCTGCCTGGAGAATCCCATGGACAGAGGAGCCTTGTGGGCTACAGTCCATAGAGTCACTAAGAGTCCGACAGGACTGAAGCGACTTAGCACCCATGAACATGCAAGCACTGCCATACCTGGACCTCTCTGTGGCCCTGGGAGAGACAAAGAAGGTTTGATTGCTCTCATCTTACATGTAGGGAAACTGAGGCTGGAAGAGGCTAAGTAACTTGCCTAAGGAAATGAGGCCAGGGAGTAGCAGATACAAGACCTGAACTCTGGTTTTCTGATTCCAGAAGGTCATTTCCCACTCACAATTTCAACTGTGCTTACTGTCCTAGCTAGACTGGTTGTCTTAGTATCCCAAACACTTCTTTCTCTAAAGCCAGGGATTCAATGGTCAGGCTAGGGTAGGGAGTGAAGTACAGACAGAATGACCTATTTACGGTCATTTCTAAGACCAAGATGCCCTGGTTCTTCACCTCCTCTGTCTCCATGACTTAGAGCTGTTTTGTCTCTGTACCCAGTATGTACCATACCCATCTGTTGCTAATTAACCCTTAATAACAACCAGCACTTTGCAGGTCCAGTGGAATTTAGCATTTATTCATTCATTGCCAAGCCCATCAGCAGCATTTGACTTAGCCCATCACTCCTACTTGTTTCTCTTAGTGATCTCATCTGGTCATCAAAACTGTAAATTAAATCTTTATGCTGAAGATGCCTACATTTATATCCCAGCCTGCACCGTCTCCCTTGAACTTCAGACTTGCGTATCCAGCTACCTGCTCAACATTTCCATTGGCCAATGCGCATCTCACTTTTAACGTGTCCAGGGAATTCCCTGGTGGTTTAGTGGTTAGGATTCTGTGCTTTCATTGCCAGGAGCACAGATCCAATCCCTGGTGGGGGGCACTAAGATCCCTGCAAACCACAAGGATTAAAACAACAACAACAGCAACAAATTTAACATGCCTAAAACGGAGCTCTGACCTTCCCTATTGAATCTGCTTCTCCCCCAGTCTCCCCATCTCAGTTCCTAGCGGCTTCATCGTTCCTGATGCTCAGGTCAAAAGCCTTGGAGCCATCCTTGACTCTTCACTATCACATCTTTCACATTTCACTTTCATGCTACTACCTTCAACCAAGCATCATCATCTCTCGCTAAATTGTCACAATAGCCCTCTCACTTGTTTCTGTCCTTGTCCCCCTTCAGTCTTTTCTCAGTATAGCATCCAGAGTGATCTTATTAAAATGGGGATGAGAAAAAATATAATAAAATAAAATGGGAATGAGATCATGTCGCTTCTCTGCTCAAAACCCACCAGTGCCTCCTAGCTCAGAGCAAAAGCTGAAGTCCTTCATATGATAGGAAAGCCTATCTGATCTGGAAGGCTTTTCTGCCTCTCTGACCTCCCATCCAATGCCGTCCCCCAGCTCACTGCCTCTCCAGTCACACCAGCCTCCTTGCTGTAACTTGATCAAAGCCAGTCCCCTCCCTCCAGCCTCTAGACCTTTACTCAGCTGGTGCAGGTCTGGAGCTCTGTTCCCCACATCTCATATCCTCACAAGTCCCCCCACTCTGCCTGTGTCCCCCGTTTTTCTAACATGCTCTGTACGTCCTAAGTCACTTCAGTTGTGTCCTACTCTTTGCGATCCTATGGACTGTAGCCCACCAGTCTCCTCTGTTCATGGGATTCTCCAGACAAGAATACTGGAGTGGATTGCCATGCCCTCCTCCAGGAATCTTATCTCCATGCCCTGCATCTCCTGTATTGCAGGCAAATACTTTATCCCTGACCCACTTGGGAAGCCCCTCTAACATCCTCTGTTTTACTGATTTTATTTATAGTTTGTCCTCCCAACCAGAGTGTGGGCTTTGTGAGGACAAGGATTTTCGCGGACTGGGTTCACTGCTGAATTCTAAGCAGTGAACCAGTATCTGACACTATGTAGATGCCAGGGGGCCAGGATAAAAGATACAAGTCACTGCCCACAGAGACAGCTGTGTCCTAAGTGGCATTGGAGTGGCCAGGAGAATGGGAATACGAGAAGGAGGGACTAGGGAGTAGTTGTGGTGAGGGGCTGGGGAGTAGTTGAGGGAAAAGCCTTCACAGAATTTTGATTGTTGCGGATGTTTGACCTAGGTCTTGACAGTTTAAGGAGGGTACAACCTTGGTGGGGGAGGAACAGCCGTGGTGGGGGAGGAACAGCCGTGGTGGGGGAGGAACAGAGGCCCTATTGCATGAGGGCATGGGAAATGGCACATGGATTTTATCTATGTTATTTGTGGAGAAGTACTTCCCAATAGATCCTAAAATCTTTTCTTTCACATTTCAGAAATAAAACTCAAAATTTGCTTTTTTCACTTTAGCACAAAATACAATCATCAGATGAAAGCAATATTTATCTATTTTTGATCCTATAACGTATGATTAAATTTCAATGTACATTTGGTCCCCAAATTTTATATATCATCTTGTTTGTTGATAGGTCATACATTTTTGCAATTAATTTAAAACTAGCGCCCATCACTTCTTCGATAGGGAAGAGTGTTTTTTTAATCATCAGTTTACTTAAGTACTTTAACATTGTCTTAACAATATACTGTTACAATTCTTTTTTTCTTAAAATAACTTTCTTGAGACAGTGTGACAGAGATAACATTGTGGGGACAGGTCAGTGTAGGGGACTAGAGACTGGGAAAAGGCTAGAAGACCATAGTTTCTATTAATTTGGCAAGTTGGGTGGAATGTTATTAAATAAAGAGAACAGAGGGAAGATCTGGATAGAGGAGATAATTTGTTTTTTAACATCTTGAGTGTGAGGAGCTTTCATGGCCTGGCATCCAAGTGAAAAATTTTAAAATCTTGGAAACTCTGTTTTGATCTGAGCAGAGAGATCAGAACCAGAGAAATTATTTTGTGAGCTGGTACTTCTATCAGTGCATCTAACACACTTTACTATAATATACTTCATTAAGTGGTCTGGCTCTACTGCCATACAGTAAGTTCATTGTGGCAGGAACCGTACATATCTTGTTATTTTCCTGGGATCCAGCACAGAGTGCAGCCTGTAGTAAGACCCCAGTGAATGTTTCTTAAGTGAATGCTTTAAAAAAGTTACTCTTTTGTCATTTACTATGCAAAAATGACGAGAGTTTTAAATCACTAAGGAAGTTGTCAAGAGAGCATATTACTGTGAAAGGGATTTGAGCATCAAAAAGCATTGGCAAGCATTTGCCTGAGTAATCTCTAAGATCTCAGTAGGTTCTATGATCCTAAATTAATAATTTATGGAACACTTGCTCTGTAGGACCAGCAGTGGGGATCTGTGGCATTCACATCATTCTAGAATAAATACCAGAGTCGATGGTGATTTTTAAAATACAGTCATCCCTGTCTCTCAGTATCTGTGGGGGATTAGTTCCAGAACCCTCCATGGATACCAAAGTCCGTGGATGCTCAAGTCTCTTATATAAAGTGGGGGAGGATTTGCATATAATTTACATATAACATCCCATGCACTTTAAATCATTTCTAGATTACTTGTAATGTCTAGTACAATATAAATGCTATATAAATCATTTTAAATACAATGTAAATGCTATGTGAATAGTTGGCAATGGGTGGCAAATTCAAGTTTTGTTTCTTGGATCTTTCTGGAACTTTTTTTTTTAATTTTCATCTGTGGTTGGTTGAATCTGCAGATATGGAACCCACAGGTATGGAGAGTTACGCCAGTTCCTTGACATCCCTCCCTTCAGGTAATCTCCTTCCCCTGCCTTTGAATATAGTGACCTTAGTGACTCATTTCTACAGCACTGAACGTGGTGAAGGTGGCACTACCTGGCTTCTGAGATGTGTCCAGAAAAAGATGCAGCTCCCACCTGGCTTTCTCCAGACAACACGTGCCT
This sequence comes from Cervus elaphus, assembly GCF_910594005.1. Lineage (NCBI taxonomy): Eukaryota > Metazoa > Chordata > Mammalia > Artiodactyla > Cervidae > Cervus > Cervus elaphus. The sequence continues at coordinate 87,657,259 of NC_057826.1, read as the reverse complement.
TTGGATCCCTGAGCCATCAGGTAAGAAGTCTGGCCACCTTGAAGTTGCCATGCTGGAGAGACCATGTGGGGAGACCTTATGGAGATGGAGATGCTGGAGGAGCCCCAGTTGTTCCAGCCCAGGAGCCAATGGTGTGAGGAAACCTTCCCAATGTCCACCCCCAGCTCCTGTCTGACCAGCCGCACCACACAGGAGATCCGGAGACCAGTTAACCCCCAGCACTGTGAGAAATAGTAACACGTGGTTGTTGTCGTTGTTTTGCACCATTAATTTGGGGATGGTTTGGTATATATTACGATAACGAGAACACATGCTAGAGTCTTTACTGGCTTGGGTTCACTACTAGAACCACTCTCTGCTTCTTTCATTCATCCCCTTTTGAGGAAGATACAAAAGGTACATATGTTTAGAATATCTTCACTCTTCACATTCAAAACCATCTTCCCGACGCCTCTGCTCATATCCTCTGAGCCAGGGGCATGGGTGGGTCTTCTCACTTTCTCACCTTTCTTTCTTATCAACAGATGCTAACAGATTTGTGGAATTATGGGAATTTTAATTTTTTCTTTGTGCTTTTCTGGCATTTTTTTGCCAAATTGTCTACATTGAGCACATATTATTTTTGTAAACAGAAATAAGGAAACTATTTCCTAACTAACTAAAGAAAAAACACATCAGTTAAGGAAGATGAAAAAGTTCTGGAGATAAATAGTGGTAATAGGTGAACAACAGTGAACGTACGGAATGCCGCTGAACTGTACACCTGAAATGTCTGAAATGGTGAATTTTGTTATGTATAGTTTACCACAATAGAAAAATATATACAATCCTGTAAAACTCGACTTGAGTCTCAGCTCCTTCAGGGTTACCTTCTAGATCTCACCAGTCCAAACCTACTAAACTCATTAAATATCTGAAATGCTGTATATTGGCAATGAAAGTGTACTTTAAAAACATTGGAAATGTTAGCAATTAAAACAAAAAAATATCAGTGGAGCCAAGTGTCCCTCGGTAAAAAAAAAAAAATATCAGTGGAAAGGGTGACCAGTTTGGGATTGAATTTGTAATAAATACATACACTTTTTAAAAATTACTATTTTAAAAAATCATTTTATTTACTTTTGGCAGTTCTAGGTCTTCATTGCTGCATAGACTTTTCTCCAGTTATGTTGAGCAGAGGCTACTCTCTAGTTGCTATGAGCAGGCTTCTCATTGCAGTGGCTTCTCTTGCAAAGCACAGGCTCTAGGGTGAGTGGGCTTCAGCAGTTGCAGCTCCCGGACTCCAGAGCACAGGCTCAGTAGTTGTGGCCCACAGGCTTAGTTGCTCCGTGGCATGTAGGATCTTCCCAGACCAGGGATCGAATCCGTGTCTCCTGCACTGACAGGCAGATTCTTTACCACTGAGCCACCAGGGAAGCCCTTTTTTTTTTTAAAAAAAAAAAAAAAGATAATTATGTAGATAAAACAAAGTTCTGCATGAATGAAAATGATTCAAAGTTTATTACATGACTCATCTCTGAGTACATTTACATAGTTATAATGATGTAAACACTGAATATTGATCCAAATAAAACTGCAGTAGAACTGCTCTATTGAAAAGATGAGGAGGGGGGTAAGCAGTGTGTGTGTTTGGTGGAAATGGGAGGGAAAACAGCTAAATTCTAATCTTTTGTAGTGGGACACCACTAGATAATGAAATAAAACTAGAAAAAAGACTCACAGAGTAACATTCAAACATGTTATTTAGAGATTTTAGAACTTGACTCTTTAAGCTATGTGGCTATGTAACTATGATAGAATTAAAACCTAAAAAAAGAGAACATGATACAAGTATTGTTCACACGGTGGCCCTCCTGCCCTGAGTCATCCTTCCTCCACAGCTTTCTATACCACCTTGCTGAGCCCAGCAGCTGATTCCTGCTGGAATCACTGCTCTTGGACACCCACTTGTGCCTAAGGCCACCTTGCCCCTGCAGGCCTGGGTTTGCAGTGACTCTTTCTGTCCCCTTGTGTGGGGCCTCTGTACACCCAACACAGTGGGCTGAGACCAGCTGTCTCCCGAGGCCTCTGGAAGCTCCGCCTGTAGCTGGATGTACTGACTGTGGCAGGATGGAAGCCCTGCCTTCTGCAGAACTGAGGGTAGGTGATGCTGGTCACACTGTCCACCCGTCTTTGGAAGCTGCACCCTCCGTGCTGGAGACTGTGGCCTCCCTCAGCCCCTGGGGGCCCGAGTCCTCCCCAGGTCCTGTCCTACCTAATAGACTTTTTCCTCTCCACTTTCCCCATTAAAGTATATATGTCTCAGGGGCTTCCCCAGTGGCTCAGTGGTAAAGAGTTCACCTGCCAATGCAGGAAACACAGGTTCCATCCCTGACCTGCGAAGATCCAACATGCCTCAGGGCAGCTAAGCCCGTGTGCCATAACTGTCCAGCCTATTCTCTAGAGCCCAGGAAGGGCAACTGCTGAGCCCACGGGCCGTAATTAGCAAAGCTTGTGCACCCTAGAGCTTGTGCCGTAATTACCAAAGCTAGTGGGCCCTAGAGCTCTTGCTCTGCAAGACCCAGCAAGGGCAAAAGTAAGTCAATGAAGTTAAAGTATATCTGCTCATGACCCACCTTCTCTTCTGGTCTCTCAGACAAACTAAACCTGTTTAGGTGCAGCCAGCAGGAGAGGGGCGGGGGGCAGATGTACAACCCCGTGGGCTCTCACTGTTCACAGCCCTCACACCCCATCCCAGCACTCCCCTTCCCTATCAGAGCCCTCCCCGGCCCACACTCAGCTTCCTGCCTTCCAGAGTGCCGGCTCCCAAATTTTACCCGCTTCATGCCTGTGAGGAAAGGATTCTTTGCCTAGAATGACTTACTCTCACCTGGAGAAACTCATTCCTTGACACCTAATCCAAATGCCACCTCCTCTGTGCAGCCCTAATTGACCATCCTCTTTTCTTTTTTAAAAAAGTTTTATTTATGTATTTCTTTTTGGCTGCCATGGGCCTTCATTGCTGTGTGCGAGCTTTCTCTAGTTGTGGTGAGCGGGGGCTCCTCTTCATTGTGGAGGGTGGACTTCTCATTGTCGTGGCTTCTCTTGTTGCAGCTTCTGGGCTCTAGGGGGCACAGGCTTATTTGTTCCAAGTCATATGAGATCTTCCCAGACCAGGGATTGAACCAGTGTCCCCTGTACAGCAAGCTGGATTCTTAACCACTGGGAAGCCCTGACCATTCTCTTTTCCACTGCCCAGAGAAAACAGTCACTCATATTTGTTGAGGACTGTGTGTCAGATACTAGGAATTCTGCATGCATTTTTTTCATACTGAAGCTCACAGCAACTCCATGAAGTAGTACCATTAATAACTCTACGTTATAGAAGAGGTGGCTGAAGCAGAGAGGTTAAGTGACTTGCCCAAGGTCACACAGTAGGAAGTGATTCGGTGGGAGACAGGAAGACAGACTCTCTAGGTCAAATCCCATTGTTCTAACTGCTGTTCTTCCCTGCCTCCTGGGGGGGGAGGCGGGGCTCACACAAGACTCAACATCTCTCTTTGTACTGACCCTCTTTCGTTTATACATCTATCTCCACTTCTGGATTGAGAACCCCTGGAGAGCAGACTGGCTCCTCTGAGCATTCCCAGATCCCTGAATCCTTCAGCATGAGCCAGGCCATGGCAGCTGTTCAACTCATGTCGCTTGCTCAAGGGTGAGTGAAGCCAGGAATAGCATTCTGCTTCTGCACTGCGACCTTGGACAAGGCATACAACCTCCCTGAGCTCTCATTTCTTTCTCTGGAGGAAGAAAAAAAAAAAAAAGCAGTGTGGTGGGTGGAGGGTATTAATGCTGCGTAACCAATCTTAGCTTACTATGAAGATCAAATTGAACATGATGCTGTTATGAGGAAATATGGTGTAAACGATGGGGCACTCACCATTTAGGTGCTAGCAGTCGATATCCAGGGTTTCCTTGGTGGCCCAGTGGTAAAGAACCAAGGTACCAGTGCAGGAGACATGAGAGATACGGGTTTGATCCGTGAGTCAGAAAGATCCCTGGAGAAGGACGTGGCAACCCACTCCAGTATTCTTGCCTGGAGAACCTCCATGGACAGAGGAGCCTGGCGGGCTACAGTCCATATGGTCGCAGAGTCAGACATGACTGAAGCAACTTAGTATGCAGCTGGTATTCAGAGGGAAATGTGTCAACTGCTCACAGGTAAAACATGTTATGCTAACAAGGGTCTTACAGTTAATGATACCTTCATCCAAGTTAATGTGTAATTCTGGAAGATCAGCCTTCAGTCAAGCCGTTGAGAAGTATCTGAGGTCAAGGCAGAGCCTGGTCACCCCCATGGGAGGCTTCTGTCCCCACCCTCCTTACTCGTCCTGGGACCTGGTCTTCTCCCAAGGTCTCTGGGGCTGACTCATGTTCCCCTCCCCACCCAGCATCTAACTTCTCCCCAGGGCTTGGGTCTGACAGCTCAGGTCTTGGAAAGCAGACTGCTCCCCTTGGCAGCCCTTCACTCCTTAGAGTAGATGAGGTCAGATCAACGGCAGAAGTGCCAACTTGAACTTCATAAATCACTTCCAACACGCTGACCTCACTGCAACTCCATGAAGAGGGTATTAGAACCCCACTGTGGAGTCCAAGGTTACAGAAGCCAAGGGCTTGCTCAAGAGCACAACTGCTGGACTCGAACACAAGTCTATCAGATTTCAAATATGCTAGTCTTTCTTATGATCCCCCTTCTTTCTCTGGGCAAGTTCAGGGAGATTCATATCCAAGACCCACCCAGTACAGGCTTTCTGAGCTCAGCATGAACTCAGCCCCCAAAGGAACTCAGATTTCAGCCAAACTCCATATTTCCTTGATTCTAAGATGTATTCTTATTCAGTTTTATGTTTCTGATATGAAGATCATAAAAATGATAACATCAGATTTTAGGAAATTTAGAAGGCGTCCTGGGGACCGCATTCAAGTGTCTCTGTTCAGTTACCAACTGGTTCTGTGCCTTTGTGCCTTTGTTATTTTACTTGCCTGTACCTCAGGGGGTTGGCCTGATTTTTGGCACCAGCTCTGCCGCTTGACAGCTATGTGGCTCTGTGGTCCTCTCTGGGATTCAGTTTCCTCATCTCCAAAATGATTGGAGGGGTCACTGATTTTATGTATTTATGTAAATTTTTGGCTGTGCTGGGTCTTCACTGCTGTGCCTGGGCTTTCTCTAGTTGCAGTATGCGGTCTTTTCACTGTGACGGCTTCTCTCGTGGCGCACAGGCTCTAAGGCACGCAGGCTCAGTAGTTGTGGCACACAGGATTAGTGGCTCCGTGGCATGTGGGATCTTCCCGGACTAGGGGTCAAACCCGTGTCCCTGCACTGGCAAGCGGATTCTTAACCACTGGACCACCAGGGAAGTTCAAGATGACTTCCAAGACTCTGTTCTGGCTCTGACATTCCATGAATGCGGTCTTCCATTGCTCTGTCTCAAAGGTTCTACATTACTCTGGTTGTACATTAGTATCACCTAGGGAGCTTATCAAAAATTATTAAAATACAGCTGACCTCCTCCCCCACCCACCATGTTGATGTAACTGACCCCAGGAAAGACTCAGACATCCGCCTTTTTTATAAGCTCCCCTGGCAATTGTGACCGCAAGCAGGGCTCAGAAGTATCCCTCCACCAGACCTAAAGCCTCAGTGGGGGACAAAGAATAGAAATTCCAATGACATTTCAGAGGAGTCTTAAAAGCTGAAATCTGGGAGAATTTTCTTTTGCAGTCTTACAAATAGATTGGTGGATGGGTATTCAGGAACCTATAACCTATCAATTAGATGATCCCATATAGGCGAGGTCAAAATAATTTTTTCATTAAAAATTTTTTCATATTCAAGTATCTAATAAGTGATTCCTACCTGACTATAGTAGATATGATGGGGAGAGTTAACCAAGTATAATACAGTGCCTAGTCTAACAGTCTCCAATCTAAGTGCAGAAACAAAATCAGAGGCAAACAGTATGGTATAAAATAAAGTGCTAAATCTAAGATAATTTTTATTGAGCACTTTTTTATTGCATGCCAGGCACCAAGTGCCTTCTTGTATATTAAACGAATTTAATCCTCACAATAACCCATTGACGAGGGTTCTGCTACTATTCCTACTTCTCACTTAAGGAAACCAAGGATCAGAGTGTTATGTAAACATGCACAAGCCCATAAAGATAGCAAGTAGCAGAGGCAAGGGTTGAAGCCAGGCTCCAAAGCTGATGCTTGTACCATCTTGCAATATCACCTATGTCAGTTGGGAGACTCTCATATAAGGTCTGTAGGGTACGAAGAGGAACCTGGGTCTGGCCTCAAAGCATGTGTTCTACTAATTAAAAGAAGAAAAGAGGAAACTTTCCAGATGCTTGTGGGTGAGAGAAGAGACCACGTGAAGGAATGTGAGGTGACACAGGGCTTTGAGTGTCGAGTACAACTTGGATTTGATTAGGGACAGGAGTGAGAAGATGTGAATTCATCATGCCTTTAAGAAGGTGGCAGTGTTCTGCCTAGTGTACTAGTTGACGTGGGAGGTGAAGTTGGTCCTGAGAACCTATTGAGGTCAAGGGCTGTGTCCTCTTCATCTTTGTTTCCTCATGGTCTACACAGGCCTGGCACATGATTGTTACTATGTTTGCTGAGTGAAGCTGTGAACTGCTTCTTTGAAGTCACTTGGAACTCTTTTTAACTTTTTATTTTGTATTGGGGTATAAACCAATTAACAATGTTGTGCCAGTTTCAAAACACGGAAGGGACTCAGCCACACATATAAATGTATCCACTCTCCTCCAAACTCCCCTCCCATTCAGGCTGCCACATAACATTGAGCAGAGTTTCATGTGCTATACTGTAGGTCCTTGCTGGTTATCCATTTTAAATATAGCCGTGGGTACGTGTCAATCCCAAACTCCCTAACTATTCCTTTCCCCTGGCCACCATAAGATCATTTTCAAAGGCTGTGTGTCTCTGTCTTATAAGTAGGTTCTTCGTATCATTTCTTTTTAGATTCCACCTATAAGGGATGTCATACGATATTTCTCCTTCTTTGAAGAAAGTCACTTTTTTTTTAAGTAGAAAACAAAACTTTGATGAAAACTTCTTAAAAGTTCCAGTATGAAGTAACAAAATCAACAACTTACAAATCTCTTTCAGTCCTTTGCCTTTCAAGCAAAATATTCTCTTCAAAAAAATGCCCATTTCATAATAAATATCCCCATCTATAGGCTAGGTGTGCCTGAGTGGATACATGGATATAAAATTCAAAAGAGAAGGAAATGAAAATATTTTAAAAATAAAAATCTGAACCCTTTCCTTGAGGTGTATTGCAATATGGTTACCAACATACTTAGCACCTTGTAATAATCAAGTTACTGATAAGTCCTGGAACAGCCCCTGAAATCAAAGAACAAGAGCTCCTAGTTGTTCATCAGTCACAAGTTGGCAGCAGAAGAAAAACTGACAGCAACTGGACAGGAGCTCAAGTACATGAAACCCACATGTTCTGAACAATTACACACTCACTTCAAATAGCTAATAGTCTATACGGTTTTACAAAAGCAAAGAACTCAGAGCCTGGAATATGGATAGTTGCCCTCTGAGTGATGGGCAGTCCTAAAGCATCCTTAATGCTTTTTTTTTTATCAACACTTGACTCCATATGAGGGGACCAGTGAAACGTCAGATCTCTTCTCACAGATGACCTTGGGTGTAGAAACTTCAGATGCCACTTGTTATTTTGTTGTTTTAGTTGCTAAGCCATGTCCGACTCTTTGCGACCCCATGGACTGTAGCCCGCCAGGCCCCTCTGTCCATGGGATTTCCCAGGCAAGAACACTGGAGTGGGCTGCCATTTCCATCTCCAGGTGGAATTCTTTATCTTTACTTTCTCCTCCAACCCAGCATGACATTACAGGTCCTAGACTGAGGCAGAAGCAGAGACAGGAATGAGGACGGACAGCGGAGACAACGACAAACAATTACCTGGCCGGCAACACACCATTAAGTACCCAAGTGCATTAAGTAGAGAGGGTGGCATTCACATGCCTGCTGAGGGATAGCACTGCGGCCATACATGTGCCCAGAAACCGAGCCAATGTGCAGAGTCCATCTCACAGAAGAGCACCGTGGTTTCCAGAACCTTCTGGCCAGACGACCTTCCTGCAAATAACTGTCACTTGTGAGAAGAAAGCTAAAAGTGATAGTGTTAGTCACTCAGTCACATCAAACTCTTTGCGACCCCAGGGACTGTAGCCCGCCAGGCTCCTCTGTCTGTGGGATTCTCCAGGCAGGAATACTGGAGTGGGTTGCCACTTCCTTTTCTAGGGGATCTTTCCAACCCAGGGATCGAACTGCATTGTAGGCAGGTTCTTTACCATCTGAGCCACCAGGGAAGTCTGAGAAGAACGCTAAACTATGCCCTTCTGCAGAGCGCTTTTCCAGGGAAGAAGTGCAGGTGGGGGCGTGGCAGGGAGTGGATTCCTGAAACTGGCTAAGGACAACTGTCCTGTTCCCAAACTTCTATTTCAAGAACTCAAGTAGGGAGCCAGTTTAGAAGGTGTATCTTTCAGTAAGGAGCACACAAACTCTGAAATCTCATTCCCCGTGTCAGAGTTGACCCCATGTAATCCATTTCAGTGAGAGCTCACCCCCATCCAGGGTGGCATGGCCAGGGCACCATATCTGTGGACAGAACTAGGCTGATTATTTAAATCCTGCTAATTCCCCAAACTGCTCCAAGCCCCAAATAAAATTATGGTTATGAGATCCTTATACTGCAGTTGTTTAAACTCTGCTCCCCTCCAAAGCACCAAGGGATCAATCCTTATTTCTCATAACCACTGCATGGGTGAGGTCAGGCCAGAGGGCCATCATACGCTTGCCCTGACAGGACCCTGGAGCCCAAGAGCCTCTGGCAAGTCCGCACCGCCAGCCATCTTTGTGGGATGACTATGGCCAGGCTGAAAACTGATTTTTGATTAGCAATAATCCTGGCTAAATTAAAGAGATCCCAGTCTATAAGTTTCTCACCTGGAGTGCCATAAATTCTATGTATGCTGAGGCATTAAATCTTTTTAGTTTGGGTGGGTCTGGCTGATCATTTCTGGCTAAAAGTAACCTCAACAGGTTAACCCAGTGTACCTTAATTTATCCAAGTCATTTATATATCTTTTTTTCTTTTTTTTTTAATACATCATGAGGTAAAAAGGATAGGTCTATGGCAGTATGATGTTTAATCTTTTATTTCTAAATTTTTATATATAAAAGTTTAAAGACCCTAATATAGAACATAGCATTAAAACAAAACAAAACACATTATCCCTTTGAGAATCTGATGCCAAAGCCCTGTTCCCCAGAATGCACCTCCACTCATTCATGCAGTATTTTGCATACAACTTCAAGAGAGCTATAGAATCCAAACTGAAGGTCTGTTCTGGAAGAATTATGAGACAAATCCAAATTTACTATTTTTAGAAGGGTTCATCTGCTGCTTTCCTCCACCCTTTCTCTAGTTCAGCCTCTAAAGACCAGAGAATTGCCAAAGAAATCTCTGAGGAAAGTACTACACTGAACTCCCTTGTAACTTCCTAGGGAGCATGCAGAAACCACTGTCAACTCCAAGAGGTATTCCAGAGAAACTGCCAGCTGCTCAGGGAGGAGATGCTACTCACTGGCTCCAAGCATCGCCCACCCTTGCAGTACCAGCTCTGGGTGTTGGGAACCACTTACACATACAAAGCACACCTCCTTCTGTGTGTGGATGCATCTTTTAAAGTGAAAGTTGCTCAGTCCATAGAATTCTCCAGGCCAGAATACTGAAGTGGGTAGCTTCTCCCTTCTCCAGGGGATCTTCCCAACCCAGGAATCGAACCCAGGTCTCCTGCACTGTAGGCGGATTCTTTACCAGCTGAGCCACAAGGGAAGCCCAAGAATACTGGAGTGGGTAGCCTATCCCTTCTCCAGGGGATCTTCCTGACCCAGGAATTGAACCAGGGTCTCCTGCATTGCAGGCAGATTACCAACTGAACTATCAAGGAAGCCTGGATGTATCTTTGGTTAGTATCTATACTAGAAACCGACATGTAATCAATCACCTTGCAGTCTCCATTCTCCACTGCAAGCACATGATCTTGTTTGTGTGTTTTAACCAGTCACGGTTGCCACTAGTCAAGGCAAGCATGTACAAATGTGGAATGGGCAAAAAAGGGACATTTACATCAATTAATTTTAGCAGCATCTTTATTGCAACAAAGAACCTGTAATAAAATGCAACAAAACTAATGTTTCACTTTACATGATTAAAAGCCATGTAGCTGAAAATGAGAAAACCCATAAACTTACTGGAGTGAGACATGCAGTTCTTTTTATACAAGTCAATGCTTAAAACAGCAGGCACTTTATGTTCTAAAATTAAAGACCTAAACTCCAATTGTGCTGAATACAACATAAATTTGTATTTGGGTTATTTAAAAACAAACATACAAACACTACTTCTCTCTCTCTGTGAGGGACTTCTTAAATGATTACCTAGAACTGTCTTTTGACAAAGTAAGAAAAAACTGGAGCCAGCACCTTGCACTAACATGCCTCCACATTTTAGGCTGCAAGATGGATAGGCGAGGTTGCGCTGTGGGAAGGTGAAAGTCAGAAAAGTCTCCTATGTCTGCTGGGAACGGACACTCAGCTTCCGTATCTTAGTTTAGATATGGCCATGTTGCTTTGCTTACTTTAAATGGCTCTAATTTGGGTTCCTAGGCTTAAACAAGCACTTTATATCCCAAGCCCCAAGCCTCCCACTACACCGAGGAAGACACGTTGAGTGTAACAATTTTAATTAACTTCAGAATGTCGTATACTAATTAGAAGTACTGCTTCATTAATAAGCATGCTTAGCATTTACTTCAGAATGGAAGAATTAACCATTTTATGTTATCTTTAAAATGTTTCATAGGAATATATTAATAAATACTTCTTTAAAAATTTGCCTTTTCTACATATCATTTAACTACCATGAGTTGGAATATCTGGATGGAGCACTAACTAAGGGGCTGTGTGGCCATGGGCGTATTTTCTCCTCTCTATATGGAGGTTCCTCCTCTAAAAAATGAGAACATCAGATTATATCAAAGATATAATAGCTTGAAAGTTCTGTAATTCTATAATGAGAGATCTCATAGGAATCATTCCACCTAAAGAGAGAACAATGTTACAGAGAGGTGGGATACACTTTTCTTTAAGAAATAAAACAAGTAAAAGTAAGCATCAGTATCTATTACCTCATTCTTTTGAAAAATCATGCATGCATTGTGACTTCTTCCTCTTATGTATGAGGCACTGGAAACAAGCCAGGAATAGCAAGAGGGAAAAACCTTCATTCCAAAATTAATCTCCAGACCAAGGGGAGATACAGTTAATGATACCTTCTGCTTCTTTCAGAGTGAAAAAATGGCCAATAATTATTGTATGAGGAGCTATCTTGACTATTGTTTTAGGTTCTTGAAAATCAGTCCAGTGTAAAAATCACCTATTATTTTCTTAATCCAACTCAGTCCTACTTCTTAAAATAGCCCCACAAATGACTTGCTTTAGAGTCACCTGGAACGCTTGTTAGAAATACAGATTCCTGGTCTTCACTTAATCAACCAAATCCAAATTTCTAAGAGTGAGGTTCAAGAGTCTCACTGCTCAACACACAAGCAACCATACCTACCTGATGGTTGTTCAAGTGCACTCAATGATCAAACCTGCAAAACTCCCCCTTGGTGTTTAACCTAGCGTTTTTGGTTCTCACTAAAATTGCTGCTATACTCTTGACTTTTAGTTTGTTGCCCGTACACAGGGTACAAATAGTTTTAGTGAAGTTTCTACAGATTGCCTGAATTGACTATGTTTTTCACATTGATTTTAAAAATCAAATTCAGTCAAGTTGTCTTTCTGCATGCAAATTCAGTCAGGTATTTCCCCCCTCTATAGAAGGAGAATGGCCTTTGACTGACTGACAGGGAATGATAACAGAAACATTCCTTGTGATGAGAGGAAAGCAGATGGCAAGATGCAAAAGGAAAATACCTGTGAATCTGAGAGTCCATGAGGTTCCTTTAAGGTTTGTTTTGGTAAAATACGAGATGTCATTTTGAAAACATAGCTATACTGGGTAAGAGGTTTCAAATGAACAGCTGTCTAAAAGCTACTATATACCATTTCTACTTTGCATGTTATATAAGGATATATCCTCGGAGGCCAACTAGGTCCACAAACAAAAATCATCTTCAGTAATCAGATACAAACTTTAGTCATGGGGGAAAATACTTTTTTGGGGAAGAATATTACCCAAATCAATTTAATTTAACATTGAAAAGAATATAAACATATCTCAGCATGGGAAAATATCATAAACAAGAAAATCAATACATATACAGTCATAGGGAAAAGTGTGGTATCTATAATACAGTATAAATACAAAAACAGCAAAACCCAATCCCCCTCCACGGACAGAACCACCAGGTCACCCTGCCATCTCTGGACCTCTCCCACCTCCCACGTGGCCCTCAAAGATGAAGTCCACATCTCAAGCACAGCTATCCTTACTAATGGAGGCTGTGCTCTCTAGGATAGGAATCTATTCACTCTGTAATGGTGAGAGAGAGTAAAATTTTTTTCTTTTGGAACACTGTTTAGAAGTACTGATAACGACTTTCCAAACATTGAGGCTTGTGCTAAAAAGGGTCAAACTCTTGGGTGCCTTCTCTGACACTAGCTCCAATGTGACCCAGCTAGCACCTATGATTCTAGGGTGACAGATCCCAATCAGCACCAATCAGCGCCATGAGCTCCCGTAATAGTCAAGCGTGAGGGCTCAATCAGGAAAATGTCATGACCATTCAAGAAATCGCTTATCAGCTTTGAACACTGAAAAAGAGAGTCATGGCTGGCTGGGGATCAGTTTATAGTAAAGAGGTTGTCTGGAAACCTCTGTATTTTAAGATCACAATATTTAAATGATGCTCAAATAATTTATAAAGGTTAGAGAAAGTTTCAATTTGTAAGGCTTCCAAAATTAAGAAGAAAATAACAAAAAATTAGAATTAGAAATGTAAAAGTAACTGTAAGCAGCTTTTCTTCCCCTGAATAATGTTAGTCTGTAACTGTTGGCAAGAGAGTGATTTCTCAATTCTGGTTTCCTTAGCTAATATTCTAGGAGTTTAAATTTCAATTCTTAAACTTTTTCATGAGTATTTTTGGTCAGATTATGCTTCTGCTTAGTTCTTAAGTAGTCCCTTGCCTTCTACTCTCCTTGCCATTCTCCACACCCTGGTCTCCCCGACTCCACCAAAATTCCCTTCCATTGCCCTAAAACTCTGGAACATTTCAACGTGGAAATACCCAATGGAAAATGGCACCACTAAATTTTCTGAAGAATACGAGTGAATGTGTATTTTTTTTTTCCCAAAGGGAAAGGAACTGCCTGCAAACATTTAAGCTCTAATTATCTGATTAAAATTTTCCTGCCTGTAATTATCAATATTATAATCATGCTACATATACAGTTACTTGCCTTTATGTGAAAAGAAAAACCCACTGGTTCATATCATCAAAGAGAACCATTTATACTAGATACAATTTAAATTGGCTAAAAACTGGTCAGAGTTTGAATGAAACAAAGTAAGTGTCTTTAGGAGGCCACTAACTTAACCTTGAACAATCATTAATGATTGGTTAAGTCATAGGTTTAATAGTGATTAGTTTATAACATGCTGGATACACCCCAAGCAATGAAGCAGAAGCTATTCAATTACATTTAAGTGCTATCAAATCTGTAACTAGTCAGAGATTCTGGAATTGAACCAAGCCAATGACTAATATCATCATATTTTAACAAACTCAGAAGTATACTGTAAAAATACACTAAGTCCATGAGGTTTCATAATGTTATTAAAAATGAAAATAAGGTAGCATGAATACATGGTGCTAATGTCTTATTTCTTTCAGTGATTCTCAAGGTATTGCTGGGTCCCGTAGAAACATGTGTCATTTAATTGTGTGTGTGTATGGTTAAGGTATTAGATTACTACCCACAAGCTGTAAACACCTGCATGGCACCAGATATACTTTCAGAAGTAGATGTTATGTGGCAAGTACCAAAATGTGATGATCAATTCTCTATTGATTAAATTTAAACTTCCTCATTTGGTTAAACAGCCAGTGTATACCAGAGTTCTACACAGGTCAAAATTATATCACTTTCAGAGCAGCAATACGTGATCCAAGGTTTTCTTGAAGGTAGTGCAAAAGATGCAGTTCATAATGTTCTCCAGATTCAGGAACCCTTATGCTGTGTCTCTCCTGAGGATAGATCTTAAAAAACAACAAAATCAAAATACAAAAAATAAGAACTTAGTATCTCCTTCCAAAGCTTTCCAGAGATTTTCAACAGGATTAGTAACACGGAGTAGAGCTTCTCCAAGATACTGCATACACACCTCCAATGTAAAGAGCCCTCTCCTTTAATTTTTTTAATATTATTAAAAAAAACTTTTTTGGCCACACCCCACAATGCACAGGCTCTTAGTTCCTGTGCGAGGTAGGAACCCACGCCCCCTGCACTGGAAGTGGGCATCTCAACCACTGACTGAACCGCCGGAAGTCCCTCTTCTTTTTGTAATTCCCTGTGTACTACTAAGCTTACAGAAGGGATCAATGCTTCTCCAAGTGTGGTTTGCAGACTCCTGGAGTCTTCAGAAACCCTTTCAAGGGATACACAGGGTCAAAACTACTTTCAGAACAAAACTAAGACATTAAAGAATAAGGCTTTATTCACTGTGTTGGCATCTGCACTGATAATGAAAGGCAATGGTGGATAAACTGCTGGTGCCTCAGCATGAATCAAATCAGTGACATACACTTTAGTAAATGAGGAAAAATGCCAGCTTCATTTAAGTAGAAGTAAAATTTAGAATTTTATTAAATTGCAACCCTTGATCAGAGGTCTTTTTATATTATGTGGTGATAAAATGGGCAGAATGCATAATGCACTTCTGCTACAGGATGTCTGAAGGAAAAGACTTGTACAACTGAGTTTTCTTTCTTTTATCTGTGCCTTGAGGCATGCAAGCTCTTAAGTCCCCAACCGGGGATCGAACCCACGCCCCCTGCACTGGAAGTGTGGCGTCTTAACCACTGGATTGCCAGGGTTTTTAAAACTGAGCTTATAAATGGAACTCTGTTTTCTCACTTGAAAAAAAGACATCTATGGTGATTCAGACTTGACTACTTGGCAAACATCTTCTCAAAAATAATGTGAGCTGGCTACTTCAAAGTCAACATTGACAGTATCTGTTGCTAGTGATAAATTTCAAGATTTTAAGTGAAAATTAGAATTTTGGAAAACTTGCATCTACCACTACTATTTCATGAGTTTCCCAATACCTGGAAGACTTACTATTGGGATCAGTGGTAGTATTAATGTATGTGATTTTAAAAATATTGTATGATGAAATAAGTCAACACTTAGAAGTGAACCAGTGTTTTCCAGATGACCAATGCATGGATAAAAGATGCATCTGAAATACAAGATCCATCCAGCAGACTATAACAGAGCATGAAAAGTTTACAGATATGGCTTCGGATTCCACACTATAACTAACCTTCAACAAACTACCATTTGTCCAGTTTTAGTGTAGCAACAAAGAATAGCCATTATGATCTGAAAAAGCTAAAATATTACTTCCATTTCTTAGCTAGGTATTTTGTGAGGCCAAAATTTCTTCATCTACTTTAGCCAAAACAACATTTCACAACAGACTATACATGGAAGTAGATATGAGCATTGAGGTGTATTTCTTATTAAGCTAGATATTAAAGGGATTTACAAATATGTAAGACAATACTTTCTCAGTAAACTTTAAATTGTTTTTCACCCATAAAAAAAATGTGATCTGTGCTAACATGTAATAATAGTTTATCATTGTTAACTAAATAAATATTTTAAGATTTTCTTAGTCAATATAGCAGCAATACTCATAGACATAACTCATGTAAACAAAAACTTTTTGGTATATAAAAGGGTCCTGAGACCCTTGAAAACTGATGTTATAGCTAAATATCTCATAGTTTACCTACATAAATGTCAACTGAAACATAAAAGAAGGAAAAGTAATTATTTTTCATTTCTTATGAGCATATAATCCATGTAAGGAGAAGAAACAAGGAAGAAAAGGAAGAACAGTTTCTCTTAAAAGCTTTTTTTTTTTTTAATAATGGAGCAATGGAGGTGGGTAACTTTTGGTTTCTGAGCCAGTGTCAATATAAAATAGAAGAAAATTAAAAGACCATATACCCAGGTCCTAAAAATTCTTTACAACAATGAAATCAAGTAGCATTTCCTCACCCTTCCAAGGGGAAGAAGAAAAGCAAAGGAGGATAGTGAATGGACTCCTGTCATCTTGTCCACGATTACAAACTGAAAGCAGATACAGATACACAAGTCATGTAATCGGACAGGCCAATCTTCATCCTGACTTCAACAGAATCTTAACTTTTATCCAGCTAGAGGCACTGCTAACTATGCCTATTATTTTAGTTCTCTTAAGCAGAGAGTGGCCACAGCTGAAAATTCAACTTCATTCCATCGTTTATTATATTCCAAAGTAACTAATCATGAATGATGACTATTTTAATCAGAAAATTAAAAGAACTCACCTGTAAATCATATGGCTTTCCAGCCCTCACTAAAAAACTCAGTAATATACTGGTGTGTGCAAAATGAACATTCTCATCCAAGAACCCATGTAAGAGTAGTAAACGATTTGGTCTGGAGAAATGGAAATATCAGAGGATGAGGTAAAATAGAGTATTTGGGAAAACTACTAAACTTGTTAAAACTAACCATAACCTACTACAATAACTTCCTTATACTGTAATGTTAGAATAAGGATTCAACATTTCAACATTAAATTAGTAATATATTAACCAGATGCTACATGTAATGAAAAAAAGTAAATCATGTGTTCAATTTCCTATTAAGATATTAGCATACATCAATAATTATAGCATGTCCCTAGAAAAAGAACAATCACATGTGCTCTTTGTAAAATACATGTAAGCAGCAGCGGGATTTTCTCCACTGGGAAACAGCGGTGCTGTGCTGTGGTTAGTCGCTCAGTTGTGTCCAACTCTTTGCGACCCCATGGACTGTAGCCCGCCAGGCTCCTCTGTCCACGGACATTCTCTAGGCAAGGATACTGGAGTGGGTTGCCATGCCCTCCTCCAGGGAAACAGTGGTATACTTAATTAATAAGCTTCTTTTAGCACTTCAGCAATTGCTTCAAATATAACTTGCTAAAAAACCCAAATTATATGAACTGGCCTATAATTCAGCTTTAAGAAAACAGCCATGCCTTCCAGTAATCCATAAAATATTAGTTTTATTTTTGTCATATTTGTAGCTTTCCTTATTATTAAAGACAATCTTAAAAAATACTATTTTAAATTTATAATTTTAATTTTAAAGCTTGAACTTACTCAGAGGGGAATTTTTCTGCTTGCATGGCCACAGATCCTAAGTAATAGCCCTGTTCATTCTGGTCAGGGTGACCCATATAACGTTCCGTGTAGCCTGTATCATAGAAGATCCACAGAGTGACTGGGGCCCCAGCAATAGCAACCTACATAAGATAACAGTGACAGTCAAGTGTGGTTCAGAAAAGAATGGTTAACACTGAGAGTCTGTAACTGCAAATTTATAGGCTAAAATTATCTTTAGGCTTTAGCCTCACAATTATGGTCTCAGGCAACTCAGAAAATCAAAGGGGAATGCCAAGGTCAAGAACTTGATACTTAATGAGTCAGCTAGCTTCATGTTCCAGAGGTGCCACACACTAAATCCTTAACCTGGGCCGGATGAAACATAAACATGAGAGTCTCCACTAGAAGAGGAGGTGAACTAGAACATAGGAACGCCTCAGTATAAGCTGGGGAAAAAATACGGGGCAAGTGTCGGCTTTGCATAGGGAGAGCAGTCATTTTCTTCTTTTTTGTTTTTTTAGCTTCTGTTGGCAGTACAGAATTTAAAACAATGAATGAAATATATTTACGTACTAAACACTTGTCTCATTTTAAGGCTCCCAAACAGTTTTATATTTAAATATTGTAATTACTTTCTTGACAAGTAATTACTTTCTTGCAAGCCTGGGGAAATTATGGCAGTATTCAGAGTTCGTTCTGTGGTTATTATAAACAAAGATTATCTGAATATACAAAAACCCTATCACTTTTATTTCTAAAAATAAATAATTTCCACTGTAAAAATCATGTTAATGAAATAAGAAAAACACTACTCATTATTTCCATTTTCTTAACAGTTTTTAGCATCTTTTTTCTAACATATTTTTCTAAGACATTGTTTATAAAGTTGTAATCACTGCTTATATATTTAGTAGTTTATTCATCTGGTACAGATTTACTTAGGACCTACTATGCACCAAGCATTGTGCTTGGCTCTGAGGATACAGTATAGGGCAGATAGATCCCTGCCCTCAGAGGTTGTAGCCCAATAATTAAACAAATAAGCACAACCCAATACGAATGTGGGTTTTACTAATCATGACTATCTCCCGTAATATCTGGCATACGTCTGTTAATAGCTAATAACTGATCAAGCTGACAAGTATTTTATACAGATATATACAGATGAAGAAATATAAATATATATCCCACAAGTTGACAAGCCTATTATTTCTCATGGCTGTTAAACACACAAACCCTAACATTTCATAATACTGTCAACTTCAGAAAATTGGTTCTTTTCTTGTATCTCAATTTATAGAAAATTCTACCCTTATTGCAAAAGAAATACCATAGGAAATCACATACCCTGAAGATATCTGACCTCTGCATTAACGCCATTAGGGACAGGTATCCTCCATAGGACCAGCCATGGATGCCCACACGATCTAAGTCAATGAAATCATATTGAGAGGCAAGATACTGGAGTCCTTCCACTTGATCGTCAATTTCTATTTGACCCTGTCAAAAAAGGGAGAACATTTCACTGATTCTGATAAAATAAAAATCTCATTATAAGAGTGTTTTGAAAGCTGACAGAAGTTCTTACTAAAAACACCTGTGGTTTTTTATTTTTTACAAAAGAACTTATTATTGATTGAGATTCTGTGGCTTGGAAAAAAATTTTTTAACTCTATTTAGAGATAGGAGTCTACAGCTTCTGTTGCTAGCCTGTCCTAGAGTTTAGTTACCCCTTAGTCACAAAGTTCTTTCCTACTGCAACCCAAAATGTCCTTTGTCATATGGGTATTTCCCATTTCCATTTGTTCTGTTGTCTGCTAAGAGGTCAGCATCTTCCTTGTAACAAGCCTTCCTATACCCAAAGATGAAAAATTAGCCCCCTTAGGTGGATGACTAATTTTACTTCTCTTTAAATTGAATGCAATAAAGTGGAAGGAATCACTCTTAAGGTCTTGTCCTCCTCTTTCCCCATTATATACCTCTAGGAATTGAACATAAAATTTCTTTAAAGTCCTATATAGTCCTAATTCCTATCACCACCACCCTATCTGTATTACTAGGCCTGCCAGTGCACACAATCTCACTTCACTGAGCCAAAAACAAAAATAAAAACAAAAACTTACATGAGAATACAACATAAGGTCAAAGAACTGGCTGTGGGAGAAAATCCCCATGTCTTACTCAGCATGTCCAATACACTGGCAAACACAGTAACTGCCTTACTGTGCAAAAGGAACATCGGATTCTCATCATTTCCCAAAGCAGCAGAAAGGACATTGGGCATCTCTAAAAGGTAGCATTTAAAGCTTCCTGTAGAGAGAAAGAGGCTTGTCACAAGGAAGGCACTAACCAGTTGGTTTCTCTCTTCACAGAGGACAGAACAAATCTCAATTATTCCTCTTAATAGTGTACAGGATGCTGAAAACTAAATGTGATGCCTTCTGGCTAAACTGGACATAAAAAATAGAAAGAGAGGGGGTTTCTATGTAAAAGTGGCTCTATCTCAGCTCCACAAAGCTACACATAGGTAGGCTGGAATCGCCTAGTGAGCATCGGGTGGCACCTTCCCTCCCACCCCCAGACACAGGCTCACACATGTGCAGGTGCACACTAACGCACAGCCCCTTCCCCCGTTTCTGTCTCTGGGGTTTCACATCAAACAAAGCACCAAAAAATGCAAACGTCTGTAAAAGAGAAACGCTGGTATGCTCACACACCATTTTATACTTAAAGGCGCCTTCAAATTTAAGCCCTCGGTGACAGGACCCCCTGTTGTCTATCACCACAACCACATAGCCCAGAGAGGCCAGGGTGTTCAGTCGGAAGTACTTCACTCCTTTAAACCGATTATTCACCAACTGCACCTGAGGAAGAAGAACAACTTCAGTGAAATGTATTCTATGGTAGCACACAAAAGCAAATTAGAGAGGCAGGATGCTGCTAAAAACAGAAAGCTTACATTTTAAGTATTATTTTGCCTATAAAATGAAATTATTTTCTTGTGGCAAGAACACATAAAATGGACCCTCCTAAAAATTTAAGTGTGCAATACTGTTTTGTTAATCATACAGGACAATTTTGCACAGCAGATCTCTAGAACTTATTCATCTTGCATAATGCAGATTTTTTTTTATGGTCACTGTTTAAACTCCCTCTTTCCCCTTCCCTGATATATTTTTAAATTAACTTAAATCTTTTCATGTTTATGCTATTTCTTTTCTTTCTTAACTTCACATGCAAAGTTCAGAGGATTAATGAACAATTACAGACTTCAAAATTATAATCTAGATATTAACTACTATAAGATAAATGATTTAGTCTATTCCATAAAAAAAGTTACTAAAATGATTACTTCTACCTTGAGAAAGAAATGCACCCTTCAAATGACAGAAGGACCATTTTTTTTTTCTCCCTAGTTGTATCTTCCGGGATTGTCTCTGACCAGTAGAGGGAAAACTTAAGTACTTTAATAAAATACTGTGACCAGTCAGCTTACTTTTTCCTGTTACACAGATCAGTGCAAAAGGTAAGATAATTCTTAAAAAACTTTAGCACCCTAGAAACTATACTTCAAAATGACTGAGAAATTAAATGCAGTTTAGTGCTTCAACAGAAGTAAACTCTCCAGTGAAAAGAAGACTTTAACTAATGGGCAAAAAACTACAGAAGCTTAAGGTTTTGGTGGACACTAAGAGCAAAGAGGAACTAAAGAGCCTCTTGATGAGGGTGAAGGAGGAGAGAATAAGAGCTGGCTTAAGATTAAATATTTAAAAAACTAAGATCATGGCATCCAGACCCATTACTGCACGGTAAACAGAAGGGGAAAAGGTGGAGGCAGTGACAGATTTCCTCTTCTTGGGCTCCAAAATCACTGCAGACGGTGACTGCAGCCATGGAACCATAAGACAGTTGCTTCTTGGCAGGAAAGCTATGACAAACCTAGACAGCGTGTTGAAAAGCAGGGACATTACTCTGCCGACAAAGGTCCGTACAGTCAAGGCTATGGTCTTCCCAGGGGTCACGTACGATTGTGAGAGCTGGACCATAAAGAAGGTAGAATGCCAAAGAACTGATGCCTTCAACTGCGGTGCTGGAGAAGACCCTTGGACAGCAAGAGATCAAACCAATCTTTTGTTTTGTTCCGTTTCTTGGTGCCAGAAGCTGGGACAAACCAGTCAATCTTAAGGAAAATCAACCCTGAATATTCACTGGAAGGACTGAAGCTGAAGCTCCAGTATTCTGGCCATTTGACGCAAACAGATGACTCACTGGAAAAGTCCCTGATGCTGGGAAAGATTGAGGGCAGAAGGAGAAGAGGGCATCAGAGGAAGAGACGGCTGGAAGGCATCACCGATACAATGAACATGAACTTGGGCAAACTCCAGGAGATGGTGAGGGACAGGGAGGCCTGGCGTGCTGCAATCCATGGGGTCGCAAAGAGTCAGACACAACTGGGGGACTAAACCGCAACAACAAAGACAGATAATAAACAAAAAATGGATTCTGGCAAAATTGAGAAAGCATTCTCTGGTGGAAACAATTGGGAAAACCAAGTTAGTCAGGAATTAAAATAAGAATTGATGCTATCTTCACTCAATAAACATCTACTGATCATTTACTGGGCTAGACTGGAGGTGGGCATGTACAAAAAAATCTTCCTTTTGAACTTCTGGATGTTTAGTTACCACTGTAACAACTGCCAAACAGGTCTTTCTGTTTCTATACTTGTCCTCCATATAGTCTATTCTCACAGTAACAGAACAATGTTTTAAAAATGTAAATCAGGTATGACTTTATATCTTGGCTCCTTCTAATGGCAGGGCATTTAGATCAGAGTAAGATCTAAACTCCTTACCACTGCCTTCGAGACCCTACATTACTTAGTCCTTGGCTCTTCTCTCTCGCCTCATCTCACACCATTTCTCCCCCTTGAGCACTGTATTCTAGTCTTCCTACCGACTATATCGAGTTGGTTCTCACCCCGGGACCTTGAGACTGGCTCTTCCCTCAGCAATTTTAACATGGCTCATCCCTTCTCATCCTCTGCAACCTCGAGAGCTTCCTTGACCTTCCGATCAGAACCCTCATTTTAGTCACTTTGTTATCTTCCTTCTCAACAATTACTCATAACACTTCCATTATATGAAGTTACATAATTTATCTTATTTTCCTCATTAATCTTCATGAGGGTGGGGCATTAGTCTGACTTGTTCACTGTGGTTATCCTCTTTGCCTAGAATACTGCTTGGTACATAATAGGTGCTCAGTGACTATTTGCTGAATGAATGAATGAAAAATAGAGAATGATGGTTTTCCTTTCTACCTTGGGAAGAGGTGTTTGGTGGGCAAAGGTGCTTGTTTTTAAAGGAAGGTAGCTGCAAAAAGAAGTAGTAAGCCTAGAAGAACACAAATACGAACATGTAAGAAAATTAACTCACTTCTTTGCCTGCTGTAAATCACCGAAGATGGCCTCAGTTGCCTGATAAGAACATTTTCCCCCAGAGCCAGTATTTCTGCCTTTGCAGCCTCAAGGCCTGCTTCTTCTTAGAAGAAGGTACTTAAACACAATGCCCTTTAGCACCAAGAATTTGAAAGTTTTCTTCAGTATCAATTCTTTAAAACCTGTATTCTGCTATTTTAACCTCTCTTATGCATTTATGTTTGCAGAACAGTGTCCGACACATAGGAAGTCTCATAAGTATTTGTTAAATAAACATTTTTAAACAACACTACTGTTATCAATAAAAAGTTTAAAGCAGTAAGTCTTAACTTCAAATAGAATTATTTGTTGCTTTCCTTGGTTTCACTTATATCCTACTGCAGGCATTGCAAATTTAATCAGGAAGTAATTCCTTTCATGTTATGAATTGAGACACTGTTCCTATTTAAAAAGACTCCCACTTTGATCTGAATACCTACCAAGGGAAGAAAAAAAAAAAAGGCTTGGATCACTTTTAGGATTTAATCAAATTTTGCAAGGTTACTGTGGGCTAGTAGAAAGATCTGGTCTTACATTAAGGAGTCTCTCATAACTAATCAAAATTATTATCAAACACAAGGATGAATGATCTCCCAATGGGTTGAAGTGCCAACCTATCACTCAAAGTCTTAAGAGTGAAATCTCCCTGCAGACTGAATACCAGATTTTCCTGTGGGCTCACCAAATTTGAATGCATCCAAACAACACGTTGAGAAACAAACAGCTCTATTTTAGTGGTATTAAGTACATTCACACTGTTGTACAACCACCACCACTACTGATTTACAGAGCCTTTTCATCATCTCAAACAGAAACTTCAAATCTTTAAACAATAATTTCCTATCCCTCCCCCAGCCCCTGACAAGTTCTATTCTACTTTCTATCTCTATGAATTTGCTTCTTCTGGGTATCTCACACCAGTGGAATAATACAATATTTATCCTTTTGTGCCTGGCTTACTTCACTTAGCATAATGTCCTCAAGGTTCATCCATGTAGCATAAGTCAGAATTTCAACCTTTTTAAAGGCTGCATAATATTCCTTTATATACCACATTTTGTTTACCCATTCGTCTATCAATGGACCCTGGGTTGCTTCCATCTTTTGGCTATTGTGAATGATGTTGCAACTGACACTGCATACCTGTAACTCAAACACGTATCTGAGTCTCTGCTTCCAATCCCTTTGGGTGTGTGGCCTGATGGGACTGCTGGGTCAGACTGTAACTCTGTGTGTAAATTTGTGAAGTGCTGCTATATTGTTTTTCGCAGCAGCTGCACCATTTTACATTCCCATCAGCAAAGTAGAGCTCCAGTTTTCCTACATCCTCACCAACATTTATTATTTTCCCTTTTATTAAAAAAAAGAGCTGTTCTAAAGGGTATGAAGTGCTATCTCATTGTGGTTTTGATTTGCATTTCCCTAATGATTAGTGACACTATCTTTCCATATGGCTTAGACTTTTTAAACTTAATTACTAATATAAGGGGGGATTCCCTGGTAAAGCGTCTGCCTACAATGTGGGAGACCCAGGTTCAATCCCTGGGTCGGGAAGATCCCCTGGAGAAGGAAATGGCAACCCACTCCAGAACTCTAGCCTGGAAAATCCCATGGACTGAGGAGTTTGGCAGGCTACAGTCCATGGGGTCATAGAGTCGGACATGACTGAGCAACTTCACTTCACTTCACTAATATAAGGAGTCCTTTAGTCTTAAAAATCTAGATAACCAGCTAGTTTTTATAGTATGTTTTTCACATATCTCATATATCATTTCTTCATTGGGAAGAAGAAACATCCTTCTTAAATAATAGAACATGTAAAGCTTTTAAGAATGTCCTGTAATTTCTCTGAATTTCTTTGTATTATACCTTTTTTTAAGTTCACAAAGATCTGGCTTCCAAGTTTTTAAGAGAAGTTTCATTTAACTCATTCATAATTGATGTGTAGATAACTACTATGTAAATGCAAATCACGTTTTGTTTGTAAAACACATTAAACAATGGCAAAGTGATTTAAGTTGATATATGATCATCATTGCTGAGATGTTATGGCTTATGTAGCTACCTTTTATGTTTTGGATAACTTGACCTAGATACACTTCCAGATCTGAATAACTGGATGTAACTATGAAATAGGGTATTTACTGAATTCTAGAGCTGTAATTGGACCTCCCTGATGGTGCAGTAGATAGGAATCCATCTGCCAATGCGGGAGTCACAGGTTCAATCCCTGGTCTGGGAAGACCCCACACGCCATGGTGCAAGTCCATGTGCCACAACTCCTCAGCCCGTGCTCCAGAGCCCAGGAGCCGCGATTCCTGGAGCTGGGGAGCCTGCGCACCTAGACCTGTGCTCTGCGGCCAGAGGAGCCATCACAGCCAGAAGCCTGCGCAACCGCAGCAAAGAGGAGCCCCTGCTGGCCAGACCTGCAGAAGGCCTGAGTGCAGCAACAGAGACCCAGCACCATCAAAAATAAATTAACCTTAAAAAAGAGAGAGAGTTATATTAGGACAAAAATAGTGTACTTCTAACTTCTTTAGGGACTCAATGTGAGGTATATAACCAAGATTAAACTTTAAAAAAAAATTACCAGTTAACCAACTAGCCTACCCAAAACACTTTACTCTGATAGTAAAATTTCCTTAATATTCACATGCTAATATTTAATGCAGAAAAAAAAGAAAATCAAGGTATAAACTTGCAGTGCTGAAGAATAGTATGTGGGGTATTAAGCTGCTTCAGTTACTGCTACTGGTGTAGCCCACCAGGTTCCTCTGTCCATGGGGTTCTCCAGGCAAGAATACTAGAGTGGGTTGCCATGTCCTCTTCAAGGGGATCTTTCCAACCCAGGGATCAAACTGCATGTCTTGGGTCTCCTGCATTGGCAGGCAGATTCTTTACCACTAATTCCACCTGGGAAGCCCTGGGTTTAAATTCCAGCTTCTCTATGTAAAAGCTGTGTGACATGTGGACTCGTGCCATTTAGCAGCTGCCTTGCTGCTGCTGCTAAGTCACTTCAGTCATTCCGACTCTGTGCAACCCCACAGATGGCAGCCCACCAGGCTCCTCTGTCCCTGGGATTCTCCAGGCAAGAATACCGGAGTGGGGTGCCATTTCCTCTCCAATGCATGCATGCATGCTAAGTCGCTTCAGTCGTGTCTGACTCTGTGAGACCCTATGACAGCAGCCCACCAGGCTCCTCTGTGCACAGGATTCTCCAGGCAAGAGTACTGGAATGGGCTGCCATCTTCTTCTCCAGCAGCTGCCTTAACTAGCTGATAAAAGTATTATAGCTTGCTTGAGAGATCTGGCCTTAGAATGAAGAGGGGGAATTCATTAGGATACCAAAGGTTTCAAAAATATCTGTTAAGACTCTTTTATAACCAAGACATTTAATTATTTAATATCATTTTCCAAACAAGTTCTCTACCTAGAATACAACATATTTACTAACCGACATGACTATTACATTCCCCGTGACAGTTATAGTCCTCACCGTGAATTAAGAAATTGACATTGAGGGAATTCCCAGGCATTCCGAGAAGGCAATGGCAACCCACTCCAGTACTCTTGCCTGGAAAATCCCATGGTCGGAGGAGCCTGGTAGGCTGCAGTCCATGGGGTCGCTAAGAGTCGGACATGACTGAGCAACTTCACTTTCACTTTTCACTTTCATGCATTGGAGAAGGAAATGGCAACCACTCCAGTGTTCTTGCCTGGAGAATCCCAGGGACGGGGAAGCCTGGTGGGCTGCCATCTATGGGATCGCACAGAGTCGGACACGACTGAAGCGACTTAGCAGCAGCCAGTGGTTAAGACTCTGCACTTTCACTGCCAAGGGCCCTGGTTCAATCCCTGGTTGGGGAACTAAGATCCCACCAGCAAAGCAGCATGGCCAAAAAAAAGAAAGTGACACTGATTTTCAAATTTGCTACCTAACAAAACCCAGCTTCCTAAACTCCTAAACTGGGTAATAAGGGCATAAGCCACAGTCAGTAATAGCAGAGGCTCAGCAATGCTCAAATCTTAAGCAACTGACCAGACATTTAAATAACAAATTATCTAAAAAGAAGAAAATAAAAACACACACACATATGTACATAAATATGCCTACCTGAGGACCACCATATATAAACAGCACAGTGGGGTATTTCTTTCCAGGTTGTAGATCATGAGGTTTGTACAGCATCCCATACAATGTAAATCCAGTAGTGCTTTCAAAAGAAAAAATTTCTGGAGGGGTATAGTCAGGAAGAGGACCTGGAGGAGGTAACACATTCTGTAAAGTTCTTATGGGGGCTTGGCAATCTGAGAGCAAGGAAAAAATACCACAAACCCACTACCCTAATAACTAACTATCTCTCCTTTAGATGATAAGCAAGAAATTAAACACAAATAGATATATTTAAGAAAGGAAATCTAATGAACATATCAAATTATCTATTTCAGAAGCAGACACAAAGTATTATCAATAATCCTTGGAGCCCAGGAGGTATTTACATGCAGAACACAAATTCTTTGCACTCAGCTTGTATAACTTATTGATGGTTAAGCCATATACCTGATGAGAAACTGAAAGCATGAATTAACTTAACTTGCTCACAGCAGGTGCTCAAAAAACATTTCTTTATGATCATTAGAGAATAAGCCTAATCAGAACCCAGAAAAAAAAATCATGATCAGTGTTTGGTTTTACAAAGCTACACAGACCTCTCCTGGGTCTATGTATACTGGATGATGTTCCAGTCGAAGCAGAGATCAGCGTATTAGCAATTCTAATTGTGGACATCAGAACATACCCATACCTTGTGGTTTTGCACTAATTTCTTAACCCTTTAGGAGTTATTTATGGGTGAAAATACCTAACAGAAAAAAGGATTTGGGTATAAAATGAGTTAGAAAATATAAAATATTAGTCCACTGTTTATATTTAAGAAATCAAGCATTTTAAATTCAGGTAATCACAGTGCTCTTCACTCCCATACAAAATGAGGATTTATCTTCTATTAAGATGGCCATTGCAAGTGCTGGTAGAAGTTTAAGAAAGCTATCAGCTGGGTATTCCTTAAAGCTGCAGCTTCCCTGCTCAAGAATATTACTAGTTCAGTCTGTATGACGTTCGAGTTCAGTTGTTTACCTGGGAAATCATCCAAACATGTGAATAAATCACTTCCTAGCTGTTATCTTGATTATTTTAATCTTATTTTCAAAAAGGCCTTCCAGTTTGCTCCTGCCTGGAGTAGGAGGTAACCAGCCTTATTTGATAATTGATAGAGTAGGAGGGATGGGATCAATCAGCAGCCGAAGGACAGGCAGTGGTGAGAGGTGGGAAGGCTCTGTTCAGGAAATGTGGACCTACGACACAGGTGTAGAGTACTAATGTACTAATCTTACTTAAGATCGGGTTCAGGAAAATGAGTACCTGCTGAATCCAAGATAGTGGCCCAGAATTCTTTTGTTTTGCAGGTTGGGTCACCGTCAGGACTTGCCAGCTTGTAAAGGGACACACAGTGTGGATTCTTCTGGTTACTATATTTACTTATAAAGAAGTCACAATGCTAGAGAAAGGAAAAACAATTATTTTTTCCCCCAGGGAAAAGTAAGAAAGGCTATCTGTTGCTAAATCTGCACTGATGCTATAGCAGGAGTGCGGTAACAGTCTGACCAGTTATGTGAATACACAGTGCTAAAGTTGAGGCTAAGGTTTTACAGGCTGTTTCACTCTTCATGTTACTAAAAAGGAGTATTACACGAGCAGAGGTTTTTATATGACAGGAAACCCTTTTCAAACAGGGACTTAATACCCGGCTGATGCAGCAAGAATGCGAATAACCACGGTCAGTCAGCCTCGTCACCTCTCCAGGATTTACATAACTGACCACATACAGGTGATGTTCTAAAGGAGAGTCTTTGGTGCCTTCAAAATATACCAGCTTTCTGACTTCGTCAACCTGGATCTGTCAAAATAACAACATAAAATTCAGTGCTAGTATGACCTTGGCAAGACCAGTCAATTTTACTCAGAATCATTTGAGTCACACTCTGACTTGTGCCTCTCTTTAAAAGTTTGTCACTAATGTTAATATGCTTGAGTTGGTTTTGTTCATGTCTTAATAGATCCTGTTTGGAAATTTAAAAGGACGCCCGAGTTACATGCTGCTGCTAATTTTCAATATGGTAAAATATGTGCATTTCTTAAAATACAAAATTATTTCATTAAAACAACTAGCCTTCACAGAGGAAAGTATCTGCATTACAGCTCAGGCCCGCCATTCCTGCGCACCGAGAGTCTGCTTTCAGCGCCCCGTCTGTGCCTCGGTGAGGCGGGAGCTCCTGCTTCTGTTAGTGCGGCAGCATCTCAGGCAGTGTTCTTTTTGCTCTTTTGGACAAATTTGCAAAAATGGTTTATCTACTGGGTCGGGGAATACCTCTACTCAATCACTCAATCAGTTTCAATACTGGCATAGTTTATAAATAAGTATGAAGGAAATCTTTAAGTCTTCATTCAGAACACAAAAAAAACCTCCAAGTACACTCACAGCTGAATTCACTTAATAGTCCTCCCAAATTACAGTGAGATTCTAAATAAATGGCTTTTATTGTTCCTTTTCAAAATCTTCTAGCAGCCTACTCAAATAATGTTTAATAAAATTCAAACTTTTATACAGAAAACAAAGTTGTATTTCTAAAAGCAAATATTTTTAGATGCCACATTTTCTTCAAGAAGCTTCTCAATCATTGCAAACATATTTTAGCATGCATGGATACAGAAATAAACAGAATTGACATTAAGTAAGGCCTATATGACACAGACAGAAAGGATACAAAGGATAAGAGATGGCAGAACAAACTTTCATGAAGCTTCACAGGTATGTGTTAATCTGTGTAAAAGGTCAGGACTGGTTCTGCTCTTGATTTAGCAGTTAGAAGTCAGGCCTTTCAAAACTAAATAAATAGTTAATTCCTTATTCCTTTTTCTTTGTTTCCTGTAACAACTTTATAGGAGGGGCTTGTAAAACAGATTGCTGGATCCCACCTCCAGACAACCTTCTCGATTCAAGCGGTCTAGGATGGGCCTAGCAGTTCTAAAGTTTCCAGGTGACATTGACCCTTTGTGGTCAAGAGCACACACTCTGAGAACCCTAAATGGCTAACAGACTTAAAAGCCTCAAAGATTTACTCAATTACTGGCATTAAAAATCTCTGGGTGAACAGGTCAGCTGCAAAAGTAGAAAATGGGAAGATAACTTTAAAAAAAAAAAAAAAAGCAAGACTAGAGGGAAAACAGAAGAGTAAGAAAGAGAGACAAATATATCAATATTTGTGACAGAAAAGGACTGATGCACATTATAGCAAGTAATAGAAAGACATTTAGGTCGCCCAAATAAGGTTCAGCTTTGTATAATTGTGGGGTTTCCCTCAGTATTATCCAACCATTACACAGCATGAAGCTTATATTAGTGTAAATATACTTAACTTTACAGAACTTAAGAATTCCACTAACATCTGACAGTAACACTTAAGGATCCCTAAACAGAAAAAAATATACTGAGTATATAACCAGAAGGCCAACTGACACTGTCAGTGGCAATGAGACTTTAAAGGTCGCCTGTTATTTTCTAAAGTTATCACCAACAAAAACAAACCTGGGGCCTGTTATCTTCATTCTTTCTCCTTAATCACCTAAGGAACTACGAGTGACTTCTATAGTAGCCAGTATACATAATTCTTCAATAAATTTCTGGATCAATTTGAGGAAATCATAGGCCTTCACTAAATCCTGGTAGCATACCTCAACTTAACTTTATGGATCACACATATAAAGGATGGAGCTCTTAGAGATCTCATGAAACTGACCATCTAACTGAAAATTGAAACAAATACAAGGTACTATGAAAGGCAAAAGAAAAAAATTAGGATTCACTGAGTTGCTATAGCAAGCCACATGCCAACAGTGAAGCAGAGGGTGGACTTCCTCCCTTTCCTTATCCCTCTATGCTCTGTATAAACGTCCAATATAATTCGCAAGTGTTATATGAAACTTTAAATGTGTGAGATGAGATAAACAGGCTAATGAAAGAGCATCACTGTCTCAGGAACTATAAACGCACCAATGCAGAAACGACACAAGTAGTCTACAAGAGACTCAGAAATCGTTTTCAAACTATATCCTCACTCACTTTTGCAAGACTTGGAAAGTATGGACCAGCCTTTTCCTTACTAAGACGCAACACTCCATCTGAAAATGGTGACCTTTAGTAACTAGAACACATCTAATATCAGCGTTATTAAATGGGTGAGATTTAGAATTTAAACTAAGATTCTCCCTTTCCAACAACTTGGGTTCTTTGAGGCCCTAGCAGTATTCTCAAAACACTGGGGTCATGTGAAGTTGCACTGCTGATTCTCAGTACTGCATACACACAGCTGATGTTGACTAAACATATCAGTAGAATAAAAGAACATACATTAGATCCATGCCGGCCAAGAACTTCCCATTCACCACTGGTAATTGCTATTTCCTCTTTGATAGGACACTTGAAATCACCTAAAGATAAATATAATTATAATTCAGTACTTTATATCAGACTATAAGCAAATGAAACAATGAAAAACAGTATTCTAAACTCTCTTTTTCAAAAACGGAACACTAAAAATTCAAAGTTATGTCTAGAATAACGAAAATCCTTTGGAACTAAAGAGAGGTGGTAGCTGCCCAACACCGAATGTACTAAATGCCACCGTTCACTCTAAATGTTCCCTTTAAAAAGGTTAATGTCATGTGAATTTCACCTCAACATAAAGTCTACAGTTAAAAAAAATTCCAAGTTATGAGCCTTCTTAATAGTAATGGAATGATCCATATAACTAAAGTTAAAACAGCAAAATAGACTCTTACGGTAAAGACAGAAAAGAACTCAAAAGCACTTGCATTCCGAGACCTTTGGTTAGACAGACAAAAACAATCTAATGCGTCAATGAGGCATTTCTTCTAGAAATGCAACAAACTACTTAAGCCAGAGAAGTAAAATTTTAATACAACTGTTTATTATTGCAAAAAACAAAACCATATTATTGCGAAAAACAACCATAGTCAATAGCAACATGTTCCATTTATCTTTGTAAGATTCTGTCTTGGTAGATGAGGCTCTGTCAGTGGCCTAAGGAGAAGGTTAAAAAAAAAAAAAAGAAAGAAACCCCTGCTCTCTGCCTAGCTGCTGCCAGCTCTGGCTCTGAAAATGATCGCTGAGAATAGGCTAAGATGATATAGGATTTTAAGTAGGGTTCTACTCAAGTTAAAAAAATACTCATTTTCTTTTTCTTAGATACAAAAATTTAACTTAGTACTTTAAATTTTATCACCAGTTAAAATAAGTATTATTTAATGTATGACAAATGCTAATTGTTACATATTATAGCCACTTACGGAAGAAAAGAGGAGGGAAGAGGAAAACAAAATGGACATCAAGGAAAAGGACGAAGATCTGGAGAAAGAAAGTCTAAGTAAAAAGGAGGGAAATGGAAAGAGGTAGACCAGCTGAAGGGTCCAGAAGCAGACACCGAGAGGGGACAGGGGCTAGGTGTTCCGAAAAGAATGTTAGCCGAGGCGACACTGCCTCCTATTCCTCAATAGGAGTATACAATTTTAAGTTATCTTTTAATCCCTGTCCCAAGAATGTTGTTTTCGTGAATTACTATTCATAGCTCTTTGACCAGTCTTCATCATTAAACTTTCCGGAATATGTAAGTAGATTTAATGTCTAAACAACAGAGGAACAGGTAAGAGCAATTTCACACCAAGGGTAAAATTAAACTAAGGCTCTTAGGGAAGAAATCTCTATCTTGGATATACAAGATCTAGTCTGATTTAAAAAAAAAAAAAATCATGCTAAGAGAAGGAGCAAGTCATAGGGAGTATTTACCCTGCTGTCTGAAATTATAGGTCAGTGTTTCCCAAATAAGAATGATGTTAAAGGGTATGTTGAGAAAAACAAATAATCCAATTAAAAAGTCCACAAAGGATTCAAATAGACATTTCTCTAAAGAGATACAAACTGGCTAAGTAATATGATATTACTAAATACTAGGAAAATGCAAATCAAAAGCACAATGATATACCACTGCATATCCATTAGCATGGCTCTTACCAAAACCCCACCACAAAGCCAAAACCAAAACAAAACAAACAAAAAAAGAACTACACCCAGAAAACAACAAGCGTCAGCAGGGATGTAGAGAAACTGGAACTTCTGTGCACTTTCTAATAGGAATGTATTAAGGTGTATTAAGGTGCAGCTGCTATTGAAAGAGTATGGTGGTTCCTCAAAAAACTTTAAAGAATTAAAATACCAAGCAATTTCACTTCTGGATATATACCCAAAAGAATTGAAAGCAGGGTTTCAAACTGGTATTTGCCCACCCACGCTCCTTACAGCATTATTTATAACGGTCAAAAGGTAGAAGTAACCTCACTGTTAAAAGACAGATGAACAGGTAAACAAAATGTGTTTACACGTACAATGGAATGTTGCTGCTGCTGCTAAGTCACTTCAGTCATGGCCAACTCTGTGAGACCCCATAGACAGCAGCCCACCAGGCTCCACTGTCCCTGGGATTCTCTAGGCAAGAAGACCGGAGTGGGTTGCCATATCCTTCTCCAGTGCATGAAAGTGAAGACTGAAAGTGAAGTCGCTCAGTCGTGTCTGACTCTTAGCGACCCCATGGACTGCAGCCACCAGGCCCCTCCATCCATGGGATTTTCCAGGCAAGAGTACTGGAGTGGGGTGCCATTGCCTGCTCCGACAATAGAATATTATTCAGCCTTAAAAAGGCAGGACATCTGACACTTTCTACAATCCGAAAGAACCTTGAAGACACTATACTAAATGAAATAACCCAGTCATTAAAGGACACATACTGTGGGATTCCATGTATATGAGGTAGCTAGAGCAGTCAAGTTCATAAACATAGAAAGTGGCTGCGGGAGGCTGAGAGGAGGAAGGAATGAGAAGTTATTATTTACCACTAAACTGGATATTACTTATTGGCAGAATCAGTTCTGGAAGATGAAAAAAATTCTGGAGATGGATGGTGGTGACGGTTGCAGAATAGTAGGGAAATATACTTAATGCCATGAAACCACACACTTAAATTTTGTTATGCATATTTTACCACAATTTTTAAAAACTGGCTATGTTGAGTCTATTAAGTTATAAATGGCAGTAAAGCATATAACATAACATCATTAAATGTCTAGTATTCTAAAACAAACTGTATTACTAAAGTAGAAAACCATAACTCAGTCTTTTTTAAAACACAGAAGTATTCAATGCACTATTTCATTTTTTCTAGGCTTACACATTCTCCTTTCAGCCCCCGGCAGCCACTTTCTATGTTTATGAACTTGACTGCTCTAGCTACCTCATATACATGGAATCACACAGTATGTGTCCTTTAATGACTGGGTTATTTCATTTAGTACAGTGTCTTCAAGGTTCGTCTGGATTGTAGAAAAGTGTCAGATGTCCTGCCTTTTTAAGGTTGAATAATATTCCATTGTATGTGTAAACACATTTTGTTTACCCATTCATCTGTTTTACATTTCCCAGAAGGAAACCCAACACTTTAAAAAAAGAAATTAATTTCAGCTGACATAATATTTAATTTTACTTTGGAAAACAATTATATCATATGAAGAGCTATACCTATAAATCAACTTCACCGCAGGTGCAGATGGTATAAAAAAATCTACTACAGTAAATCCATGGCTGATTCATGTCAATGTATGGCAAAAACCACTACAATATTGTAAAGTAGTTAGCCTCCAACTAATAAAAATAAATGGAAAAAAAAAGTCTAGTACATACAAGTATCTAATAACTTTGTAACATTTTAAAAGTAGCTTTTTAAATCTAAAAATTACATGAGCTCACTTGAAACAAAAAGTATATTCAAGGCAAAAACAGAAAGCAAAAATAAGTAATACCCAAATATTACCCAATATTCATAGTTTATTATGTATCCTTCAAAAACTTTGTCCTATGCTTATAAAGTACACAAAAGAGACTTTACATTGCCCTGACCCTCCCACCTTCTGCCTTTTTTTAATAGAAAATAACTTCTTACTTGGGGCAGGCAGCCCACCACTGGATCGTTTATATTTGCTCTCCTTTAAAATGGATGTGACTTTATATAAATGACGGAAACCTGTTTTGCATTCAGAGGCAAAAATAAATTCAATTTCATCTTCATGACTTTGGGGAAAAACATGAAAGATGTCATGGATCTGTAAAATAAATAGATTAATTTACTATATACATTAATGAGAATACTACACAAACAATTTGACTAAGCCAGAGAGAAAGAAGAATTACTTGATAAACATTTTCTGAAATGTAAGTAACTTGTCAGATTACGAGGTATGGTATATGTACTATTACAGATTTTGCCTGGGCCTTTCATATTTTTATCCTACTTTAGTCAAAGACGTCATCTACTGAGAAATAAATGTTTCCAAATGGAGAAAAATGAAAAATAGAACCAAAAGCTGTTTCTTATTCACCATCTCTGCAATTCTTTGAAAAATGGCATGAAGTTTATTTAATGATATAAATCTTATTACAAGAATTATGACGAAAAAAATGTTTTTCTACTTTTCTTTTCCAGAGAGAAATATTCTAACAATTCAAGGGAAAACAGATGTTATCTGTTAGGTGAATCACATGAAGCCTATATGCAGCCAGAGAGTGAACTGGCTTTATTTATTTTGTATCTTGTGTAAGTTTTTTCCATTAAACTGGAAAATGAAAAATTCAATCCCAAACTGGTATATTTTGGGATAGTTTACCAACTTAAAAGAGAAAGTCTTTTCTAGTCAGGATTCTCGTGGTCCTCTCAGAGGCACTGGAGAGGTTGTGTTTTGAATATCTGATGTGTCCAGAAACAAGGGCAATTCTGCATCCAGGGAGATGTCATTGCAATGGCATCGACCTTTTATCCACAAACCGTTCCCCATTTTGGAACCAACATTCCAGTTTGAAATGTTCAAACTAAGCAAATAACATTCAAAATTACTGTGAACTTAAAAAATTCCTTTTGATAGTTTGCTATCAAGCTTCATTTACTTTAACATTCTGAGAAAATATTTAAACCAAGTATTACAAGAAAACATGTATACATTTATCCAGATGTCTGTTGTTTCTTCATAGATAATCAGTGGTGTCACAGAGTCAGGCACTGACTCGATGAATCTCTGTCTTTCCATGGCATCATCTTCTACTGGGATAAATAATTCAGGTGAGATCAACACTATCTGTAGGCGAGTTTGAGAGCGATCTAGTAGGATGGCCCACGCACTATTTAAATAAACAAAAGAAAAGCACAGAATAAAGCTCACTTTCAGAAAATGAATATTCCACTAATCTTTCCCCTAGCACCCATCAGTTATTTCTGTAACCACAGTGACAGTATTGCTTTAGTATATGTTAAATTATCACTTACAAACAGCTAATGAAAAGTATTAGTTCATTCTACACTTATTTTTTTAAATTTATTTTTAATTGAAGGATAATTAAAATATAGTGTTGGTTTCTGCCTTACATCAACATGGATCAGCCATAGGTATACATATTGCACTTATTTTTTTAAAGTTAAGCTTGAGTAGAGGTTTTAAAAGTAGTTTTCTTTAAATTTCCAAAATCACAGATGGCCTTTGAAATTATTTTCTCCCTTTAATGCCAACAAATGCCAGCCCCATGAAAACTCTTTTGTCCACATCAGACACAGGAAATACATGTAATCATCTTCACATGAGGCTGTACAAATATTTCTGCTTAAATTATACAATTAAAAAAATATATATATACTTACATATGAGCCTGAAAGTCCTACTTTAACCACAAATAACACTGTGAAACTGTCACTGGCTAAGTGAGAGACAGAAATAAAATGCAATGCACCTATGCTTATGGGATTACAAGTGCACTTAGTTCAGGAAAAATTCTTTGTGCAGAACTAACTACATGGCAAATTTACATGTGAAAACAGCTCCAAAGGAAAGGAAGAGCCTAATAGCACAGACAGTTCTGGGTCCTAAATTATTTGTAAAGAAGTGACAATTTAACATACGCACTATTTTCCCTCTGGAGTCCATCCAGCTCTGGCAATATATTCAACTCCTTCAAACAGAATCTCAAAAGGCTGAATTAGTTCCTTATCTATGACATCTATA
Organism: Cervus elaphus; assembly: GCF_910594005.1. NCBI lineage: Eukaryota > Metazoa > Chordata > Mammalia > Artiodactyla > Cervidae > Cervus > Cervus elaphus. The sequence continues at coordinate 87,620,006 of NC_057826.1, read as the reverse complement.
ATCTATTAAAAAAGAAAAAAGGAATCTAGTTATAGAAGACTGATACTGGGCTACTTAAAGCACTATCTTTAACAGCGTGACACTTGTTCAGTCTTAGGTACACAGGATATAGCAAAACCAGCAGTAAGTCATGGGTTACCTTTATTGGTGTTCTTTATGTCTAAGAAAGTTCTAACTAAAAGAATCAGCATAGTCTAAAAGTTTTTTTCCATTAGTTTATACTAATAGAACTCTTGATTGTAACTGGTAAAATCAGATTTTAATCACTTTATAGACTCTAGTATCTAAGAAAAATAGTAGTCTCTAGTTCCTTACATTTTAGTTTAAAATACTATATGTATAATACATTAGTGAAATGATCTTGAGTAAGCAAACTTTTTTCCCTAAATAGTCTGGCTAACACACTTTAAAATATACATTTCTAAAAATGAACAAAAGGATCTGAATAGATTGCTCTCCAAAGAAGATATACAAATGGCCAATAAGCACACGAAAAGATGCTCAATAACATTAATCATTAGAAAAATGTAAATCAAAACCACAATAAGATGCAACTTCAAATCCCCTAAGATGCCTATAAGACAAATAATAACCAGAGTTGATGAAGATGTGGATAAGCTGGAAACCTCATACACTGCTGGTGGAAATATAAAATAGTGCAGCCACTGCAAAAACCATTTGGAAGTTCCTCAAAAGGTTAAAACACAGAATTATAATATGACCCAACAATTTCACTCCTAGGTATCTAACCAAGAGAAATGAAAATGTATGACCGTACAAAAACTTGTACATCCACATTATTGGTAGCATTACGTTTAGAAACCAAAATCTGGAAGAACCCAAATGTCTAAAACTGATGAGTGGATAAATAAAATGTGGTATATATCCACACAATAGAGTATTTTTAGGTGATAAAAAGTAATGAAGTGCTGTTACTTGGTGCCACAGGATTAGTGCTTGAAAACAAGATGTTAAGTGAAAGAACAGACTAGATACTGTATGATTCCATTTATATGAAATGTCCAGAACAGGTAAATCCATAGACAGAAAATAGATTAGCAGCTGCCTATGGCTGGGGGCATGGAGAGGTTTGGGGGTGATGACTAAGGAATGTGAATTTCCTTTAGGAGTAAGGAAAATGTTCTAAAATTGACTGTGGTGATAGCTGCACAAATCTTGAGAATATACTAAAAGCCATTTTAAACTTTAAATGAGTGAATTATATTGTATGTGAATTATACTTCAATAAAGCTGTTTTTAAAAAGTCTAGCAGAGAAGTTTTTTTTAATTATGTGTACATTAAGCTTATAGGCATCTGACTATGGAAAGCAGCAGCATAAAAACATGAGGGATAATTAATCTAAGACAGACAACTATTCAACACAGAGGATAACTCATCAGTCAATAACCACTATTTAAGAAATACTGATCTGGAGAATTAACATAGGCAAAGAGGAAAAACTACTGGAAAGGAGTGGTAAATATGCATCTCCCCATATTCCTAACTTGGGAACCAGTAAGAAAGTTTTCAAAGTAGAAAATGAGGTCAACCTGAAATCATGATCTACAGATGTCTCAGCAAGTTCCACAAGTCCAAAATATAAGAAAGCACATCTACAATCTCTGTTGACGGACAAAATGACACAAAAAGTTAACTCAGCATTTTATACTTACCCTTCCTTCAGCATCAATCAGTATTTCTGACATCTTAAAAGTGACTTTTGGATTTGCTGTGCCTTTAGGAAGAGATATAAACAAACAGTAATATAAAGCTATTCAAACTAATTTTACCAGATGAATCCTTTTTAGTCAAATAAGGAATATTGCATTTAGTCAGGGCTTTATTACATAAAAAACTCAAAATTCTATCCCAAATTCATAATTTTCAATATGACTATAAAAGAAGGTGCCAAAAAACATCAGGAGTCAGTAGGTAATGAAGGGGAATCCTACATCATTTCACAACTGAAATGCTATAAATAGCAATATGGGGAAAAAATGGCTAATTTATTAAGAACATAATCCCTTAAAAATCTTTTATTTTGTAGCAAAGATACTTCTTTATCCGTTCCTTGAAATAATCAGTTTTGTGCACTTCCCTACCTTTGAAATAATTTAAAAGGATCAGCCTATAATTTAAAAAATTTACTTCAGAGACACTTAACAATCTATCCTTCAGTCTGTAAAGGATCAATGTTAACCAAACTTTTGAACGAATGCAAAAGAATCTTGTTTGAAAAGTAGGAATGAGTGTATATAAACGTCAATGGAATGTAGTACCTGTTTTAGGATAACGGAATGAATCTGCTCTCCTTGTTTCCAACATGGGGGATGTAACATGAATAATTTCCACCTCAGATTCATCATTTTCTTCATAAAGAATTCTAAGAATTTTACTGCCACTGGGAGCTTAAAAGGAAATTAAATATTGAAAATTTGGGAGTATTATGCCAGAAAATTATCACCATTGACCATTCCCTCTAATATTCTATTTCCCATAGTAAAAAATAGTTTATGTATAAAATATACTGCCTTTCATGTATGAAAATACTACTAATCTTTGCAGTAGCAAGGTGAGTTACTGCTAATTCACTTTTATTGGTTAAAGGTTACTACTCTTGGAGATAAAAATTGAAGATCATCACACACACATACACACACACATAAAATGGAAGAAACACACTTGTGAAGTATTTCAGTTCCTGCATACCTTAAAATGCATTCCTTTCAGGAATTATTACACTTACAATATTTTCTATAACAAAATAAATCCCACTTTAAAGGAGTCCAGGTTTTTTTAATGGTTTCTCTAATTCATGTCATAATCTTGTTCTAAGAACATAGTTATGGCAAAACATTTTACATCTTAAAATGTCCAAATCTAAGATATGGCTTAAATATAAATATCTTTCAGGGTCCCTTAGAGATGTGTTCAGAATGCTACGTGCAATCCATTAGTGGGTCATGAAATCTTTTAGTTGGTCATAATCAGCATTTAAAAAATAGGACAAGCAAAAAAAAAAAATGAACACATTATATATAAGATTAAGCATTGCTTCATGAAATTTGTTTTCAGTTTTATGTAGAATATATGTACAATGTATTAGGCTAGGATGTAAAGCAAATTTCTAACCAGATCACAGTCAAAAAGTTTGAAAGCTACTGCTTTAGAGAGCTGTTTCTCAGCTAGTGAAATACGTGTGAATTTACAAAGAAAAAGAAGGAATTTTTGCCTTTTTTTCCCTGATCCATTCATATACTAATTTGGCCATCTGTTCATGCAGACTCTCTAGGCAATCCTATAGTTTTACAGCAACTCCCACTAAAGGGTGGTATTTTGTATTTTGCTACCAATGTTGCCACCAACCAGCTTCTAGATGAAAAACTGGCAGGACTTCCATGGTGGTCCAGTGGTTGAGACTCTGTGCTTCCAAGGCAGGGGGCATAGGTTCGATCCCTGATTGAGGAAGATCCCATATGATCCCATATGCTGCATGGTGCAGCCAAAAAATTAAAAATGGGGAAAAAAAAAAATTAAAAAAAGAAAGGAAAAAAAAGAAAAACTGGCAAGGAGAGTTGAAGGACCTGGGGCACTGAACCATAATACAACTAATTGTTTTTTATGAGAATTCATTATGGTGATATACAGCCTGAATATTCACAGCAACTACTGGTAAGATCCAACCTTCATCATTTAAGAATCTACTATTCAGAATTAAGAATCTGTGCAGTTAACTGGTAGCTGAACCTCATAATACTTTAACTGACTTATAGTATATTGAACCCTCTTACTTGTTTCAGCTTCTGGACACCACCAATAACCAGAGTATCTATCAAATTCTTCTTGAAGAACAAAGGTAGCAACTCCGGCTGATCTGGGATCCTCCTCCATGTTGGCTAGCTCTAGACAAACATAAAGGCAAAATTTTCACAGAAGTTCTCATCTCTTCACAGGTACAAAGCAGAATGATCCATTTATTTTGAAAGGCAGCTATAGTACCATGGTGAACTGTGAAGCCAAATGGACTTCAAATCTGGATTCCATCATCCACCAAATGACTGATCCTAGGCAAATCACCCGATCACATTCTGTTGCAGTGTCCCATTTGTAAATGGGAATAAGACCCTACCTTATATGGTTGTTATAAGGATTAAATGAGCTATTTTACATAAAGTACTTACAACAAAGCCTAAACCAAAATGTCAGTTTTTATCTTCCCATTTAGCTAGGACCCTGGCGAAAAGAATACATGTCTTTGCAGGGTCACGGCGACATGTACTCTCCTAACCCTATCAAGACATAGAATATTTCCATTCTCTTGTCCCTTCCCAGTCAATGTCCATTCCTACCTCAGATGCACCACCGATCTGATTTCTATCACCAAAGGTTAGTCTTACATATTCCAGACTTTCATGTAAGTGAAATCATACAGACATACTTTATGTTTGTTACTGAATGATAATCCATTGTATATCACAATTCTTTTATCCATTCATCTGTTATTGGACATCTGAACAGCTTCTAGTTGCTATTATGAATCAAGATGCTAAAATCATTCTTTTATTTTTCTGATATTAGTCACATTTATTGGGGTGTTCACAGAATTCAAGTTATCTCTCCATCTCAAAAACTTTGGTGCAAGTAAATATATTCTTGTAGTTTCTACGAAACCTGATCTTACATACAAAACAGAAGTTTGATACATCAGTTTTAGCTAAGAATTTTATTTTCAATTCTGAAACTCACATTTGCTCAGAAAAAATTTATCTGAAGCAAACTATTTATTTTAAAATGTCATTTATCAATTTACAAAAATATAAGATTTTAGTCTAATCTTATTTGATGTTTAAAGTTTACTGTGCAGAAAAGGTTTTTGTGTTTTTCCCTGAGATTTCTGATTTTCATTCAAGTTTTCTGATCAGTCAGGACACTGACAGAAGTTTGAATTATCCCGATGGAAACTCTGATATACAATGATAGGTTAAATACTTATACGTCTTCTGATATTTATTATATTCATAGGTTTCATCCAATTCTAACAGTTAGCTAAGCTATGTGCATTTAGCCAACAGACCAAAATCTCTAAGAGCTCAACAGAAATCATTCTTGTATAAAAATCTTTGTGAACATGTGTTTTCATTTCTTTGAATAAAAACCTAGGCGTGGAATGCTTGGGTAGTGTGATAATTTTATGTTTAAATTTATAAGAAACTGCCACATAAGTTTTTCAAAGTATCTGTATTATTTTATACACTTACCAGCAATGTATGAAAATTCTTCTCCAATATTTGGTGTTCTAATGGGTGTATAGTGATATTTCACAGTGATTTTAATTTTATAGGTAAGTTTCAATGTATTATTTTTTCTTATCTATATTTTCTATATATTGCCTGAAAAGAATGTGTAATATGAACCAATTGCCACTTACCAAAAAATTTTGAGAAGGAAATGGCAAAAGAGTTGGATATCACTAGTGACTAAACAACAAATATTGGTTTCTATACACATATGTAAAAGAAAAGAAATTGGCACTCTTAACACAAATAAACTACTATATATAAAATATTAGATAACCCAAAAGGTCTTACTGTAAATCACAGGGAACTCTACTCAATATTGTGTAATAATCTAAATGGGAAAATCATTTGAAAAAGAATAGATATAACCGAATCACTGCAATACACCTAAAACTAACACAACACTGTAAATCAACTATAATATAAAATAAAAATCAAGTTAGAAAACAACAACAAAATTTTGAGTCCAGAAGTGTTCAAAACACAGAATCTGGGGAATTCTTTTCATGTTTATATATCAACACACAATTATGTCATATCTCCACAGCAGGGTAATCAAATACCTTGTAATCAAATACACTAATATTCTTGCAGCAAATTTAGGAATAGGCAAACTAAGTAGGACTAAGACTATAAATATCCTCAGGTCAGTTCAGGTCACATCTTGCCACCAAAGAAGTTTTAGCACCAACTTAATCAAAACTAAGCTCCGTTTTCAGGGTTTCTGAATTTTGTAATTAAAGATGTAGCCATCAGTGCTCAGTTTTCTTGGATCGGTCAACGACTCCCAAGTTATACCTCCCATTCTGTTTTATATTTTGTTCTCCTGTAGATGTGAGAATACATATCACTCATTTATATCTCTCTATCACTTATTACAGGCATCTCTGGTGATGACCTCAATTACTAAGATTAATTAGATGAATAAATGGTATCACCTTGTTCTCCCAATAAGATATGTCCTTTGAGAGTAAAGGTCGGTATTACATTAAGTCTCTCTCTTACACAAGGTGGAGAATAAGCAAATGCACATGCTGAGCAACTAATAAACCCATGCAAAACAAGACTTTCACTTGGAAACTTACTGTGATAAGAGAAATAAAAGTGATGATGCTTACTCTCTACCTACTTTTCTAAGTAAACAAATTAAACAGTACTTACTGTGTTTCAGACCCTGTCTAAAACACTTCGCAAATATTAAAACTTCAATAACAACCTTATGATGACATACTATTCATTTACCTTTCTAGAGATATGAAAACAAAGATAGGTTAAACAACTTACTCAAAGGAACAGAAGTAAAAAACAGTAGATGAGACTCAAATCTAGATACTCCAGTTCTAGACTGTATTTTTAACTACTACACTAACCCTGAAAATAAACAACATACCTACATGCACAGAAAAGAAATGAATAAAAACAGTATTACAGCGGGCTTCCCTGGTGGCTCAGTGGTAAAGAATCTGCCTGCCAATGCAGGAGACACAAGCTCAATCCCCGGTCTGGGAAGATCCCACACGCCACGGAGCAGCTAAGTCTGCGCACCACAACTACTGAGTCTGCTCTAGAGCCCGTGAGCCCCAAATACGAGCCCGCGTGCCCGCAGCCCTTGCTCTGCAACAGAAGAGCCTCCACACTAAGCAGCCTCCACACGGCACTCGCCGCAACCAGAGAAAAGCCTCCGCAGCAACCAAGACCCAGCACAGCCAGACAGAAATAAAATTGTCACAAAGGAAAACGTCACACAAGAGAATCACTTCACAGATTGATAGAATAAATTCCAACACACACACACAACCAGCACACACACACATCAAGCAGGATTTCAGTGGTTTCTACTTTAAATTCTGCCAATTTTCACAATAATCCTTTATGGAAAACAATTCTACCAAAAGAAAGAATATACAGACTAAAAACATGCCTTATTTCTAAAGTCACTGTCAAAGCAGTCCCAGCCTCAAGCACAATAACTAGTACATAGTCAGTCTCTAACGTTTGTTGAAACCATGAACAAATGGCTAGGATTTGCATCCCAGATTTACTAACTATTAACCTAAACTTTGCTTTGCCAGTGGTAGCTGTCCTGATTTCCTGACTCCAGATGAAGACTCACTAAACACCAAAATATGGACATTTTACTTAAAAATTTCCCTACTCCACCCCCTTTTCTCTATTCTACACTCTAGTTTTAGGTTGTTAAGACCTGGGTATTTACAGTATTTACACTAGTTAAGCTTTGCCCTGTCTCTAGATGTGCACTTCTCAAATATAACTTTTACAAAGTATTCAGAACAATTTATCTACAATATGACTCTGACCACACTATACAACTGCTAAAAACTTTTTCCAGTGAACCCCCCATCATGATTGAAGGCCATATTCATTTACATAAGAAATAGTCCACCCTTCTCCTTGCCCGTATGTGCCAGCTTCACCTTCCTCTGTATCTGGACTCATACCTCATGCTTTGGGAGCCTAAGCCTGCTTCTAATCCATACAGACTGTGGTGCCTTCTGCATCAAGGCCTTTCCAGGCTGCCCCCTTGCCTGGAGTGTGCTGGCTAATGTACAGTCACTATCTGAGAGCAGTTCAAGTCTCATCTCTCCAGGTAACCTTCTGGGACCACTACCCTTGCTTGTACTCTTTTAACGCCCAATGCTTGCTGCTTATCATTCTGTTTTGCTCTCTCTCTATAAAGTTTCCTTTAGGGCCAGGACTATGTCTTATTCAATTCTGTATTCTTAGTTCCTGCCACATTGTCTGGCACACAGGAACTTGATATATCTTTGTTGACTGACAATGGTTAGAACAGATTTCTTGACTTCTAATTCAGTGCTTTTTTAAATCAGTGTAAGTTGTTCGGGAAAAGGCTTCTTCTATAACACTGACTATCCTAATGATGAAAAAACTGTTGCCAATACATTATGATGTTCTAAAATAATTTACTAAGGAAGATGCCCATGCCCAATAAATCAGTTTCGTGACCATCAAATTATGGGAAAGTTGGACAATAAATTTTTAGAGCGACTGTCCTTCACCATGGAGCTTAACCGTAAGGTCTGTTTCCATGTTAAAAAAAAATACACCATTTCCATTCTTTCATTTATATAAAAGCTTCAGAGGAAAAAGGAAAAAATCCACATCATTTCTGTGCTTTTAGTGAAAGTGGCTCAGTCATGTCTGACTCTTCGTGACCCCATGGACAATACAGCCCAAGGAATTCTCTAGGCCAGAATAGTGGAATAGGTAGCCTTTCCCTTCTCCAGGGGATCAGCCTAACCCAGGGATCGAACCCAGGTCTCCTGCATTGCAGGAGGATTCTTTACCAGCTGAGCCACAAGGGAAGCCCTTTTAGTAGTGCTTAGCATGATTAATGTCACTTCAATAAAAATTAAATATTTCCACAACATAGAAAGGTTTATTTTTCCAATAACTAAGCAGGCTCTCCAAAAAGGGACAATAAATTTTTAAGTAGTTCTTACAGTGTGTATTGAGTTTTTGTTTGTTTTCCTAAAAACAAGACTTTTTAAATTAAATTTTATTTCAATCAGAGAAGTGCTACTGTTGTGCTGTCCGAAAATAACCACTGAAACAAGCCAGCATTACAATGCTTCTTTTTGTTTCTGTTATTTCATTTTTGGTGGTGGTAGAGGTAGTTCTTTCTTTTCCCCCATTGGAAATTTTATGTAATCTAATGTTCTCAGAAACTTGTATTCTTTTTGTTGTTTAAGCTTCACTATCACCTTTTCTAAGGGTTACTGAGGTATAGTTGATATTAAAAGTGCATGCATTGAATATATACTTGATTATTTTGGACATGTGAAGACACCTATAATATCAGCAAAATCAAGACATTAAACATAGCCATCAACTTCAAAAAAAACAAGTAGCATTATATAGGTGATACATACAAGTTTATAAAAAAAGTTGTATTTCTTTTTTAATTTTAAAGATTTAAATTTAAAATATAAAGATCACCCAGCATGCTTTGATTTCAAAATGTAAGCAAAAGCAAATTAAATTTTAAAAACACTTTTCAGGAAAACTGATTTGAAGAACCTGAATTACCGTTGTGCACGTAAGTGAGCCTCCTTTCTTCTCTCGTCACAATGTTTGATATCCAAATATCACTGCTGTGTATAAAAGCGATCCAGTCCGGATCAGCTGGGCATAGTTTTGGATCCATCCGAATGTTGGGACAACTAGTCTCCACTAAATTGGGCCGTAAGGGTTGTTGCTAGAAAAGTAAACAACATTTAAAGGCAAGTATCAGGGTTACACGTATGTATTTACATACATATAATACTGGGTGTTTACCAGCACCTTTCCTATAAAATGAATAATAATCCCAAAGTATAATATCAACTAGGATAACTCCTCTCCAGAAAACTGTACTTAACTTATATGCCTTAACTTATAAGAAATGAATCATTTTTTTCCTATGAATTAATAAGCTAAGCATAACAGGAACGGAAATAAAGACAATATAACAGCACCTCATAAATTTTGTTGACCAGACCTGTTAAATAGAGTAATTATCATTTGTTGTATACTTTTATTAAACTTATATGCCTATTTCACTTATTAAATGTTTCCATTTAATTTTATCAGTATAAAATAATTTGTTCATAAAATTGTAATGAAAGCTAGAAGCATCACAATTCTATCAGAAGAATAGTTCTAATATCAAATGAAAAACTGCCAGGAATAAAATCAAAATTTAAAACTATTTAGGGGGTACTCTTTTGCCCCCTTCTGATGCCTGTGTCAGAAGCTTTCTCTATCTCCTTTATACTTTAATAAAACTTTATTACACAAAAGCTCTGAGCGATCCAGCCTGGTCTCTGGCCCCGGATTGAATTCATCTCCTCCGGAGGCCAAGAATCCCGCATCTCATCGTTCAGTAACAACCTTTCACCTTGGGGGCTCGTCCGGGATCCTTCAGGACAAGATGGGCCTGATAATCTATGTGAGCCTACTTCTGCTGACTCCAGAAATCCTGAGTCTGCCGTTTGATCCTCAAGACAACGCCTTCCTGTCCTGGGCTCACTCCTATGGTGCATTCCACAATCGGTCTAACTGCTGGGTCTGCGGAGCACTCCCCTCTTCATCAGTGGAAGGCGTCCCATGGTGGACATCTCCACTTCAAGGAAAGGACTTTCTCCAAGTCTGCAAATACCTTCAACAATCGCATGTGATGCCTCTTCTTAAACTGATGACATCTAACAACCTTAAGATGGACTGATGTAACTATGGACATAATGTGACTTTTCATTTTGATTTTAACTTGGTTTAATGACTATTTTGCCTTACATCTGTAACTGTATAATGGGGTTTTCTAACCGTCTAAAAGCTTTTTATTTACAGATAGTTGTCCGAGCTCCTATGAGTGCCACAGCCTCCTCCAACTATTACTTGGAGCCCCTGGATCAGACATCCTCACTATGAGGATTAGGAGAATATGTTGCCTCACCAATTTAGGGACAACGCCCCTTGTCAGCTCGGAAGCAGTTATGGAATGAGAACGCCCCTTTTCCCTAGGCAACATAATTCTCCTAAAAGAAAAGGGGGGAATGAGAGAGTCATTTCCTAGGCAGGCTGATAAGAAGTCTAGGGGTCCCCAAGGAGAGAGAGGTCTGGGATATTCAAGGAGGAAGAAAGGACAAACTTTTTTACTTTTTTTCCTCTACATTCCTTAGGATTATATAACAATAATGTATCCTGCCTGAGGACAGTCTTTGGATTAAACCCTCTGGCTAATTCTGTTATCTTAAAATGTAAATTATGGGAGTAGGTCTGGTCTTTACAAGGATGTATCCTGCCTGAGGACAATCTTTGGATTAAACCTTCTAGCCAACTCTGTTATCTTAAAATGTAAATTATGGGAGTGGGTCTGGTGAGGTCTTTGCAACCTCCAGACATTCTTTGGATTCATTGGAGAGTATATAACTCCATTGCTAACACTAGCAAAGGGGTCCTCTTTTGCCCCCTTCTGATGCCTATGTCAGAAGCTTTCTCTATCTCCTTTATACTTTAATAAAACTTTATTACACAAAAAATTAAAAAAATAAATAAAAAAATAAATAAAACTATTTATTGGGATGAATTAAGCTTTTAGAAGAACCAAAAAGGGATTGTCTTGTGATACCATCATCTTTGAAAATCCAACTTAGCAATTACAGAAAAAATGGCACACGGATTCCCTTTACTAACTCTTCCTACATAACAAGTGTTTTCAGTATTTTAAAAATTATATAACTAATGTCACTGAAAAATTATTAGCTAAAACTTGGAAATTAATACCCATATTTCCTATTTTCTTTACTACTAAGTTAGTGGTAAATAACTGGTAAGCAGAACTTTTTAGTTTAACTATCTTTCTGATTTGGACACAAATAATTTTAAGACACCTAACAGTTTATCAAGTAGTAAAATCAACTTACAGTAAATCCTTGTGGCCCTCCATCTTTTACATGGTAAATTCCACTACCAGCTTGAAATAGAAATGTTCCACTTCCTTGGTGATAATCATAAGAAGCAATTCCAACTGTTCCAATGCGTTTTCTTTCCCGTAATAGTTCTTCTTCTCGAGAATACATTCCATAGTCCAGTGTTGCCTAATGCAGAAAGAGAGAGGTCTCCTATTCCGGTTTTCTGAAAGCGGGCTTTTTGCTTTTATTAATAGCACTGAAATTCTAGCATCTACAGTATTACTGAATTTACATTTTGAGTGGCCCAAAATTTGTTACAGCTTTAAACAGATTAATTTCGGGAAGTCTGCTGAAAAATTTGGTAAAAGGTCCCTAGATGAACACTGCGTACATTAGAGAGCAAGAGTTAAGCTCCATCCCTCTGACTTGGCACCCAAGATCTCCTGCAACTTAAACATAACGCAGCAGCTCCGCGTGCGTTTAAGACGAGACTCTGAAGTAGTTTAATTTCTTCAAAACTAGTTTTCTTTGCTTTCAGAGCAGTAATAAACTACCTACTTCAGCACTGTGAAGATTACCTTAGATAAAAGCATGGAAAATGTTTATGAGCACAGTGACTGGGACAGAGCAAAGTTCTCAAACATCAGCACCTTTCCACTACATTCGCTGCTGCTGCTGCTAAGTCGCTTCAGTCGTGTCTGACTCTGTGTGACCCCTCAGACGGCAGCCCACCAGGCTCCGCTGTCCCTGGGATTCTCCAGGCAGGAACACTGGAGTGGGCTGCCATTTCCTTCTCCAATGCATGAAAATGAAAAGTGAAAGTGAAGTCGCTCAGTCGTGTCTGACTCTTCGCGACCCCATGGACTGCAGCCTACCAGGCTCCTCCGCCCATGGGATTTTCCAGGCAAGAGTACTGGAGTGGGGTGCATTGCCTTCTCCACTAACACTACTCTAATAAAACCTCAGGTCAGGCCCATCGCATCACTGATGTGAAACCCAGTATGTGGTGTTTTGGCTCCTGGCCTTTGTTCCATTTGCCTTCACACCGAGAGGCCATTTTTCTTTCTATCCATGTGAGTTTTACTGCTATCCCAAAACCTCAGCCCTAACTTAACTCTGGCCAGGAAAGCTTCCTGATATTTATATAAGAGTTACTATCTCTTTTACTCATTTGGCTATAGTTTTGTTTTTCACTGTCTTTCAGTAAATGAATTAAAAAAACCTTGAGAGCAGAATCTGTCTTATTTTGTTTTACCACCTAAAGCAACAGTTAAAATCTCCCTCAAAGAATATTTGTAATTAATGACTGATGATGATGAGGGGGCCTTCCCAAACTAAAAGTATTATTTGAGATATATATATATATATAATTTCATATGTATAAGAAGAAATATAAAGAAAACAAATTTAATAAGTGCTAGTTTAAAGAATTTATATCCACATCTTCCCTAAGAGCTCTTTATGATAAATAAAGGGATAAATAAGGGAAACAGACATGGTTTCTGCGATCAAGGAGTAATTACTTTATTTTATTTTATTTAGCCATGCCACAGCTTGCAGGATTTGAGTTTCCCAATCAAACTTTGGTCTCCCACAGTGGAAGCATGGAGTCCCAATCACTGGACCATCAGGGACGTCTCAAGGACTAATACTTTAAAAGTAGTCAAGTTTATATATCTGGAAAAACACATAATTTAAAAAGATACATGCACCCCAACATGCATTGCAGCACTATTTACAGTAGCCAGGACATGGAAGCAACCTAAATGTCCATCAACAGAAGAATAAACAAAAAAGATATGGTACATATGTACAACCGAATATCACTCAGCCACAAAAAAGGATGAAATAATGCCATTTGCAGCAATATGAATGGACCCAGAGACTGCCACATTGAGTGAAGTCGAAGACAAATATCATATATACTGCTTATATGTGGAATCTAAAAATAAATATAGATACCAAGTAAGTGGGAGGAGGGATAAATTGGGAGATTGGGACTGACATACACAGACTATCATGTATAAAGTAGATAACTGATAAGGACCTACTCTATACCACAGGAAACTCACTCAATATTCTGTAATGGCCTATATGAGACAATAAGCTACAAAAGCATGCATGTGTAAATGTATAACTGATTCACTCTGCTGTATACCTGAAACTAAGATAACACTGTAAGCCAACTACACTCTAATAAAAATGTAATAAAATAATCATATGGATTGAAATCTTTGTATTTTCCTCTCAACTTTATGGTAAGCCTAAAATTGCTTTAAAAAATCATTTTTAATGAAAAAAATAAATAAAAGTATAAATGCATAGCCAAATCTAGTAAACCATACACTTGAATACTTGCAATTTTTATATGGCAATTATACCTCAATAAACCTTTAAAAAGTGAAACCATATAAAGCACTAGATGAAAACATGGGTAAATTCTTTTATAACCTGAGTGTAGAAAAACTGTCCTATGACAGAAGACAAATTCTGGAAGCAATATTAAAAGGATACATTTTATCATACAAAAATCTTTCATGTGGTGTGTGAGCACATGCACGCACACACACACATACACACCATAAAGAAAGTAAAAACACAAATTACAACTTCATGAAAACATCTGAAACTATATCACAAAGGGTTAATATCTCCAGGAAATAAAAGGCTTCTAAAAATGAAAAAAGAACCACGTTACATAAAAATGGTTTATAGATAAAAAGATGATCAATTCTGCATACAAAAGAATAGCAAATTAAACTACAATTGGGATAGTATTTCTATCAGATTTGCAAAAAATCCAAATGTCTGACTACAAACTGTGTTGGAGAATCTATGGGAAAACAGATACAATTATTCCTTGCTGATGGAAATTCATAATGGCACAAGTCCTATGGAAGGAAATGTGATGCCTAGCAAAATTACAAAACCATGTACCATTTGGTCCAAAGATTTCAGCTCTAGGAATCTAGTTTAAAGATACACTGGCAAAATGTAAAAAGTTGTATGCCCAAGCCATTTTACTGCAGTACTATTTATAATACAGAGATTGAAAATAACTAAAATGTCCATCAAGAGGGAACTGGTTGAATATGATTTGTCTGTACAACACAACAGAGATGTAAAAACAAATAAAGCTTATGTATACGGCTTGTCCCTCAGTCTCTAGTACCCAGATCAAAGTCTCTTAATACCACTTTTCTCTAAAGGAAGCAGACAGATACGGCTGATTCCAAGCATGGGAAAAGCAAGGTGAAAGATGATCATGAAACATCGCCATACCACCAAGTAAGAGAACTACCAACTACCAGGATCGTGTCAAAACGATTTGATAAGTCAAGTTGATGGGGATTCTAACAGTCAAAAATAAGATAATTTGTACAATAAGAACAACAACTGTCAATGGATCAAAAGATACCAAACAGGCTTACACTGTAACTTTATAAGATACAAAAATGAAAACAAAATACCCTCCAAAATTCCTAATTTATCACACATAGAAGACTGTGTTTGAAAAATGGGAAATAAAGGAAAGAAACATCCTGCCTTTCTATTGTGAACTCCTCCTCAGGATAACTGAGTAATTGTTGAATAGCACTTTTCTCTTTCTAGAAATCTCTCAGTTAATGAAGAAGGAATGATAAAAATCACTGTTTTATAATAGATCTAGGTAATGATCAAACAATGCTATCATCACAAGAAACTAAAGCTCTATATGACTTTTGATGGGGGCATACAACATTATCGATGAAGTATTCTTTACTTTTTTAATTGTTGTACAAATATATATATATACATGTAAATACATATAACATATAATTTACCACCTTAACAAGTTTTTTAAGTGTACTGGTCAGTACTGTTAATTATATTCACATTGTTGTGCAACCCATCTCCAGAACTTCACCATTTTGCAAAACTGAAACTCTATATCCATTAAACTTATTAAACAGCACCTCCTCACTTTTCTTTCCCTCAGTCCCTGGCAACTACCATTCTGGTAGTCTATTTGACTACTTCAGGCATCCCATATAAGTGGAGTCAAACAGCGTTTGTCCTTTCCTGATTAGCTTATTTCACTTAACATAATGTCTTCATGGTTCCTCGATGTTGTAGCATGTCATAATTTCTTTCCTTTTTAAAGTTGAATAATATTCTATCACATATATATGCCAGATTTTGTTTATTCATTCATCTGTCCATGGACACTTTGGCTATTATGAATAATGCTGCTATGGACACGGTGTAGAATTATTTGTTCAAGACCTTGCTTTCAACTTTTTTGATCTGTAAACTATTCCTGGGCGGGGAGGGGAAGCAAACCTGTGTCTAATCAAGCTTCTAGATCTGACTACCTATTTCTATCTACAGAAAATACAGGAAACTGAAGAATGTATCAAATAACACCATAGGAATACAATCAGCAGAACAGATCCTCTTTCTTCAATAGATAAACCGCAATGGGGAGAAAAGGACAGAAAGAAAATCAGAGGATTAAAAGTAAGAGAAACTTAAGAAACCTAACAATCAAATGTAACATATGAAACTTATTTCAACCCTATTTAACAAATCAAGTGTAAAAAAAAAGAGAACATTTATCTAAAAATCAAGAAAATTTGAACATTTTATATGAAGAAATGATCAATGATTTTTTTAAGATATGATGATACTGTGGTAATGTCTAAAAAGAATATTTATTCTTTAGAGACGTGATCTATTTAGGAGTGAAATGATATATTTGGGAACTCTTTCAAAATAATCTGAAAAGTGGGGTGGGGATTGGTAAGTTGTAATGAAACGCTGATGGCCAAGATGTGATCATAGTTAAAACTAGTTCACATAGGATTCTACTTTTGTATGGTTTGAAATTTCCCATAATAGACCTCAAAAAAAAAAACCACAAAAACCTCTGACTCACTAATTTACAACCTATTCCATATGAAAACTACCATTATTTTAGTTCAACACACTGTTCTTAGAGTAAGAAATGTTTCTGTTTAAAGAAAAGTCACAAACCAATGTGAAAAACAAGATCCCTGATAAACAGTTATAGTCAAAATGGTTAGCTGTCATGGAAGCTATTTTTTTTTAATTCCTAAGAGAAATATCACATTTTGCTTCATTTAGCCCAAATATGCCATTCAATAATATTCAATGTAAAAATATTAAGTGAGAACCTAAAAGGCAAACAATTGTACCCAAACTATGATCTTGTTCTTATGATATTTTCAACCATTTACATTTTGTGTAAGGACAAAATATTGAAGGAAAAAAACTTAACCTTTTATTTTCCCTAAATTGAATCATGCTATTCAGAAACAAAAACTGGACTTATTACCTTTATTTAATCTTTATGTTAGTACTGTTACTAAATATTAGAACTACAAATTCAATTTAAAGATTTAAACAAACGCTTTCAGGAAATATATATTACTTCTTTTATGTGAACAATTCTCTCCCGAAATGTGAGAACCATGTAACTAGCAAGCTTACAGAAGGGAAAGGTGGTTAAACAGGGAGAAGGTAGTTAAAAAAAAAAAATCTGGGAACTTTCCTGGTGGCCTAGCAGTTAAAGAGTCCGTGCTTCCAATGCAGGGGGCGTGGGTTTGATCCGCGGTGGGGGAACTAAGGTCCTACATGCTGCATCACACTGGGTAGCCAAAAAGAAAACCTGAATTATATTGATAACATCTAATATCCCTAGTCTCAGATATTGAGAATTAAATGAAATTTCAGGGTCATACATGGAAAAACATAAAAATGTTTTAATTCTTTTTTTTATATTATGGCTTATTGGTCTTCTAAAATTATTTTTTATTATTACTTTAACATATATCATAATTCCTTTTGATTCATATCTACTTCAAATATAAGATCCCAATTGAATTTCTGCCCCTAAATAAATGCAATACTAAAAACATACACAAAATCATAATAATAACAACACTTAATCCTACCTGAAAAAGATCCAAAAGAGGCTTCCAAGAGAGCATTAAGACTGCTGCTCTGTTGATGGTTTTGGGAATTTCAGAATAAAACAGTGTATTTTCTCTGTTCTCACCAGACATAGCTATAAAAGAAGACAATCATATTTTGTTACTTTAAAAACTGGCGATCTGTTTCCTACAATCACAGCAGTAAGTACACATGCCTCTTACCTACTGCAGGGTGCTGTACTGTGTGGGACCTATAATGCATATTAACAAGGCAGAGACGCGCATGCCATACGCCATGGCAATTTTCTTCAATAAAACCCAGGCTCCCAGAAAATATTCAAATTTTAGTCCTTCTCAAAGCAAACATAAAAAGTGTATAAGATGTTGTAAGGGTAAGTGTCATTTTTAGTTTTTTTTAATTGTTAGTGTCTTACAAATTGGCAACAGACTTTACTAGATTTCAAATGGGGGTGCTTTGTGACAACTTCAAATGATTAAGCTTCTTTTTCTGAATCATTTACAGTATTCATTTAGAGATATACATAGGTCTAACTGAACTTGAGTTTTTCTTCATTATAAATATTCTATCACTATAATCACTAATAAGTTTCAAATGAAAGGACATTCACAGTAAAACAACACAGAATCTGATATCTGATCTGCTAAAAGTCTCTATCCTTTATTCAGGAACTGTGAAAGAAACAGGTCTACACTGAGCAGAAGACGGGTCCATCCTGTGAAATCATACGCTAACTGAACAGGAAGACCACAGCAGTGTGGAATAAATTACATAACAGAGAGAAGTAACAGAAATGCAACATGGTTATGAAGAGGTGAACCAAAGAAAACTCATAGTAAAATAAAGTCCTTCTACTCTACCAGAAAGGTATCACTTTCAAAAAAAAGCTAGGGGAGAGTGAAAGAGAAAGTAAATAACACAGGAAGAACAAAAACTCTCTCTAGAGGAATAAATCTTCAGCCTTGTGTTTCTGATACTAGCAGAGAAGGTAGTCTGTGGAAGGACATGCTAACTTCCATGCTAACCCTTGCAAGGACTGGGAATGAGTCCCCAAAGATCCACAGCTTCCTGTATCCCTTTATTATCCTAAATTTTACTTAAACCTTTCTTAGTCTGTCTTGCCTTTTGGAGTAAAAAGTTAGTTATCAGCTGATACTTATTTCAGCATTTGTGGGAATGTTAGTCGCTCAGTTGTGGCTGACTCTTTTGTGACCCCATGGACTGTAGCCTGCTAGGCTCCTCTGACCATGGGACTCTCCAGGCAAAAATACTGGAGTGGGTTGCCACTTCCTTCTCCAGGGGATCTTCCCAACCCAGCACTTAGTTTTGCCTTAAATCTACTTTGCACATTCCAGAGTTACTTTGTTACATATTTCTTAAGACAGTAGCCACCTATTCGTACTATTCATAATCTTACAAAATATGATCATATCCTCCTTAAGCCTTTCCCTTCTAACAGCTTTCAGTATGCAACTAGGATAAAGCTGGTTCTCATCTATCCTCCGGAGAAGGCAATGGCAACCCACTGCTGTACCTGGGGTCGCTAAGAGTTGGACACGACTGAGCGACTTCACTTTCACTTTTCACTTTTCACTTTCTGCATTGGAGAAGGAAATGGCAACCCACTCCAGTGTTCTTGCCTGGAGAATCCCAGGGACGGGGAAGCCTAGTGGGCTGTCGTCTACGGGGTCGCACAGAGTCGGACACGACTGAAGCGACTTAGTAGCAGCAGCAGCAGCATCTATCCTCAGTGAGAGTCACTGCCCACAATCCCTTCACATTCCCCTCTTGAAACTGCTACTGTTTCATGTCTTCCAGGATTCAACCGAGACCAACAAAACTTCTAAAGTACACACACTCCAGTTCTGTGTAACACAGAATGACCTTTTCCCATTGTTTCTTCCTTGTTGACACAACAGTACTTACTGGTGTCTGAAGTATATTAATTTTTTTTTAAACAAACTTATATGGAAAAAATTAATATTCAGGTAGATATAAAACACTTGAGCAAATAAAATGGCATACAACTTTCTTGAAAAGCTCATTATTTTAAAGAGGACTTCTCTGGTGCTCCAGTGGTTAAGAATCAGCCTGCCAGTGCAGAGGACACGGTTTCGATCCGTGGTCCAGGAAGATTCCACATATCACAGGGCAACTGAACACGTGCATCGCACCCCGGAGCCCACGCTCGGCAGCTACTGACGCCAGGAGCACTAGTCTGTGCTCCGCATAAGAGAAGTCACTGCAATGAGAAGCCTGAGCACAACAGCAAAGAGGAATAACCCCCGCTCACTGCAACTAGAGGAAGCCCAGAAATCATGACCCAGCACAGCCAAAAATAAATAGATTTTTAAAGACTGTCCATTTTCCTAACTTCATCCATAAATACAATGCAATCCTAACACAGTTTAAGTAGGATTGAGAGAAAGGAGCTTTAAGCTAATTTAAAGTTCTCACAGAAAAACAAGCAAACAAAAATAATCAGGACAAATATGAAAAGGAGTAATGAAAAGTACTGTTTGTTTACTATCAAACAGTAAAACATCTAAAGTTATAGTGATAATAGTAAAAGTAGCACAGTATTGGCACTTGATTTGACAGACGGATCAATGGAGCAAAACAAAGTCCAAAGTACATAAAGATTTAAAAAAATACAATCTGGAGTTGAGATAGCCTTTCTAGATGTCTAGATGGGATACAAAGCTACATAAAAAGTAAAAATTTAACTACCAAAAAAAAAAAAAACCCCACAAATCTCTACAAAAGGGCAAAAGGCACCAAAGGTAAAAAACATTCAACTTCAGGGAAAAATATCACAATGGATTAATTCCCTCACTGTACCAAAAAATGCTTTAAGTTGACAAGAAAAGTACCCACAACCCAATAAAAAATAGACAGTGATTACAAACAGATCAGTTACAGGAAAAAACCACAAATGCCTTTTAAATATGTGAAAGGATGCTCAACTTCACTCATAGGAGAAATATGAATAAAACTACAATGAAACATGGAGGTATAATGTACAGCATGATGCCTATAATTAATAATACCATATTGCATATTTGAAAGTTGCTAAGAGAATAAGTCGTAATAGTTCTTATCACAAGGAAAAAATTTTTTTTATTAACTGTATGTGACAGATGTTAATTCGACTTACTGTAATGGTCATTTCACAATGTATACAAATATTGAATCATTATGTTGTACACATGAAACTAATATGTCAATTATACTTCGATTAAAAAAATAAGAAATTAAAAAAGTTACAGTGAGGGATTGCTGTTCACCAATTAGATTGGGAAAGATAAAAGTCTGCTCACTCACTATTGGTACAGGTAGAGAAATACATACTCTGAGACAATGCTGACAGGGATGTAAACTCTACAACCTCCATGGAGGGGTAATTTGGCAATATCAATAAGAATTCAGAACCTGTACACCTTTTGTCCTAGTAATTCCACTCTTTGCAATTACTCCTAGTAAGTAAATTCACACATGTTCAAAATGATCTACAGTGATATTTGCTCCCTCATTTTTTGTAATACCAATAGAAAGACCTAAATGTCCATTATTAGGGGCCTGAGTCGGGCTTCCCTGGTGACTCAGAGGTTAAAGCGCCTGCCTGCAATGAGGGAGACCTGGGTTCTATCCCTGGGTCGGGAAGATTCCCTGGAGAAGGAAATGGCAACCCACTCCAGTATTCTTGCCTGGAGAATCCCATGGACAGAGGAGCCTGGTGGGCTACAGTCCATGGGGTCACAAAGAGTTGGACACAACTGAGCGACTTCACTTTCACTTTCTTTCACTTTCAAAGTAAAATATGGCACAATTATATAATGGAATACTCTGAAATTGCTTTTAAAAAAAATCTGTAATTACTAATGTGGACTCATGCAGAGAATATCTCTTTAAAAAAAAAAAAAAAACGGTTTTGGAGGAGGGCAGGAGACCTATTTTTAAAAACTTAGTAAACAAAGGCACATCAGGAGGTCAGTGCCCTCAGACTCACCTCAGCCCTTCCTTTCCCACCCAACTCTCAGCTGTGGGGGTTTACTCGGGGGCCTCTGTTCCTTCAGAGTTCTCATCGCTGACATTCTTTTCTTTCTCACTCTACCAACCAACACCAACCAGACATCCATTCCCTCAGGCTGTGGCTTAGGAAAATGAAATAGCATAGCAGGACTACATGAAGGAACTCCAAAATTTATGGGCTTGGGATCCCATTTCAACTACTGTACTAGGGGTGAAATCCCTTTTGGTAAGCACTTTTAATGGTAATTCATAAAAAGTTTTGTGAGACATTTGTTTACTGTTAAGAATTACAGTCAGTATGGCTAAAATTTTTAAATACTATACAAAATATAAGGCCTTCTCCTCTAATTTTGCCCAAACTCTCTTCCAACCAAATTGCCTGATTTAGCAATTATGGATGAGCTTTTCTTATACTGCTTCTCCAATCAAAGGAAAGTCTGATTTTCTGCTTCCAATAAAGCCATAGCATAAGTTTCTTGAGAAAGATATATATGTATTTCCTACTCAGATGACTTGGGCTTCCCTTGTGTCTCAGATGGTAAAGAATCTGCCTGCAATGCAGGAGACGTGGGTTTGATCCCTGGGTTGGGAAAATCCCCTGGAAAAAGGAATGGCTACCCACACCAGTATTCTTGGGCTATAGCCCGTGGGATCACAAACAGCAGGCATGACTGAAAGACTTTCACTTTCACTCTTATGACTTACCTAAATATTTCAGCACCATCTCTCAATAAATGTATTCAATGATTGACAATGAACGAATCAAAGGGCTCTTGGGACTTAAGCTAATAATAGTACAAATAATAATTACCAGTTGGTGAATACCAGGTAGCATACTGTAATTTACAACTATTCTTTTTTTTTTAATGTATTTTTTACAACTGTTATTTCTAATCCTAAAAAATAACACTGTAGTGCAGACAACTGCTTGGGAGATTGCATAACAAAAAATTTTCTTTTCTTTTCCTTTTTAGTTTTCTTCTTCAGACTAGCCGTAGTAAAATTTGTTTTGGTTGTACAAGAACAGTATTGTGTTTATTAACATTTGTTTAAACTGGGGTTGGCCAAAAAGTTCATTCATGTTTTTCCATATGAGCATACAAAAACCCGAACAAACTTTTTGGTCAACTCAACACTTAAGACAATCCTATGAGATCGATATTAATCCTTGTCTGACAGATGAGGAAACTGAGACCCACAAGGTCAGTAAGTCAGCCATGGAGCTGATACCAGAGCCTGGGCTTCTGACGCCAAGGTGGCCTCCTCACCCACTGCCTGGGTCTCTGTGTGTGACGCCAAGGTGGCCTCCTCACCCACTGCCTGGGTCTCTGTGTGTGACGCCAAGGTGGCCTCCTCACCCACTGCCTGGGTCTCTGTGTGTGACGCCAAGGTGGCCTCCTCACCCACTGCCTGGGTCTCTGTGTGTGACGCCAAGGTGGCCTCCTCACCCACTGCCTGCGTCTCTGTGTGTGACGCCAAGGTGGCCTCCTCACCCACTGCCTGCGTCTTTGTGTGTGACGCCGAGGTGGCCTCCTCACCCACTGCCTGGGTCTCTGTGTGTGACGCCGAGGTGGCCTCCTCACCCACTGCCTGGTCTGTGTGTGTGAAGATCAGTCATCTCTCTCAGTGCTGTGCTGTGCTGAGTCGCTCAGTTGTGTCCGATTCTTTGCAACCCCACGGACTGCAGCCTACCAGGCTCCTCTGTCCTTGGGGATTCTCCAGGCAAGAATACTGGAGTGGGTAGCCTACCCCTTCTCCAGGGGGATGTTTCCAACCCAAGAATCGAACCAGGGTCTCCTGCACTGCAGGCAGATTCTTTAGCAGCTGGGCTATCAGCTGTGCCTAAGCAAGCTTGGTGCTGTCTTTACTACCTATTCCTTTTACCACAACATCTTAGTAAAGCATTTAAGGTGTATAAACAAAAAAGAAACAAAAAAAGTCAATCAGTGATATAATATACTTAATGTCGACAGATCTTAAATCTGGACTGAATGGGCTCAGAAAGAAGAGACCAAGACC
Organism: Cervus elaphus; assembly: GCF_910594005.1. NCBI lineage: Eukaryota > Metazoa > Chordata > Mammalia > Artiodactyla > Cervidae > Cervus > Cervus elaphus. The sequence continues at coordinate 87,596,271 of NC_057826.1, read as the reverse complement.
AGCCTTGACTTTAAAAAATGAAAGCAGCAGCTGTTGAGAGTGGGAACAAACTACTGGTTTTATTATTTGTGTTCCTCTTCCACCATTCCTAAAGAATCTGACCATTCTGAAGGAAAGTCATTTTAAATTAGCTTTAGGAAGAAGTAATATCTGGCATCTTTACTTTGAAAGTAAGATCATGATCAACAGATGATTTGTTATCAGCAAATAAAAACAAAATTAATGGGACAAAAAATTAAAACAGTACCAAAACTGAAGTTCTTCAAATTGTTTTTTTCTCTTTAGTGGAACCATCACTGATTCACTTATTTATTCGTCAAAATTTGAGTGCCAGTTGCATCTAGCCTCTAATTTTCAATTAAGAAAGCATTTCTTTTCAGAAACTATGACTTCATACTCACCAAGGTAATAGATCCTGTCTGAATGAGGCCCATCTGGGTCATTCCTCTTCACAAACATAAAATCATGTGGTGCCTTAGCCATCATGTAGCCATGATATTTTCTGGTATCAGCAAGCAGCTTTTTAAGCTGACTCCAGGAATATCGCTCGACATAAAATGGCTCCAATTTAGGCCGATCCTGTGATTCAATATTCTCCTCACACTCTGCGGTTTCAAAGATCTCAACACCCAGCTGTTCTGTTTCCATCGCTGCTGCCATGTTGCATTTTCCTAAAATAAATAAATAAATAAGCCACATGAAGTTCACAGGTCTGTCCTCTCTTACTAGTTAATCAGAATGACAGCCTGATTAGGGTCCCCCTACCACCCCAAAAAGAGGGAAAAAATGCTTTTCAGTACAGTTGCAATGAAACTTAGTAAGAAAAGCAATAGCTCCCCCTTCTCTGTGTTCAGTTTGAAACTGAGATTTAAAAAAAAATTGAGGTCATGTCTATTTCACAGTGACTATAAATCTCTTTGGGAACTTTTATAAAAGGCTCTCCCTAGGTATCTCTTGCCAAAATTCCTTCTTCTTTCCCACACTGGAAGGAAACAGGCCATATGCAAATTGGCTGCCATGTTCCTTCAAAGAGCATGTCAATAGTGAAGCTAAATGTGCCAAGGGAGTGAAGTGTTTTTGCACTTTAAAAAAGTAATACATTTGATAAATTGTGGACTTCTTCAGCTAACAGAAATAATCACAATCAATTAGAACACTAATAAAATTGTTGCAAAAAATGTACTTGTATTATCTTCCTGGAGCATTTACCCAAGTTTCCTTTTAAATGGGAACTCCAAACACCAAAAGACCTAACTGATTGGTATGTTTTTCTTGTCTTTTGCTCTTGCCTAGATAGCATTATTTTACCATCCCTTGTGTAACTTTATACTCTTATTACAGATTACACAACTTTTACTCTCATGGTTAAATAAGAGAAGAAAGTGGCTTTAGTTGTAATTTATGCAGAAAACATTTAATGTTTGTACTATCAATATTTTGACAAAAGTCTGAACCCAATTTACCAGTTCAACCCCAAAACAATATTAACATTTCATCTACTAATGATGTTTCTTTCATTTTACAAATCCAGAAGATTTTCTTCTCTATCCAGTTCAATATTTAGATGTAACAGGTGCAAAGTATCAGAGAAAATAACTAGAAGTGTTATTATAAGCCACTGTTAAGATATTCTGACATGCATTATTTATAACACTACCAGAAAGAAGCAACATAAAAATTTGGGGCAACCTGCTCTTTTTGAACTAATAAATGTCAAAAACATGAGGACCTGGGAGATAAACTACACTGCATTTGTGTAACCAATTCACATAATTATTAACCACTTCTACAACAAAAGTCAATACACAGCTGTAAATTTAACATCTTTTTTAAGGTTTAATTTCACAGGTTAACAGGAGTTCATGGTAAAAAAACGACCAACCACAGAGAAAAAGACTAGCAGGTGTAGGCTGTGAATTACTCCATCAGGTATGGTGGGTGGTGACATGAACAGAACTGGATGGCTAGGATACTGTGTCTTTTTTCAAGTTACAGTGAATTACACTGCCATTTTCAATATAACAGTAGCAACCGCAGTCAGAAAACCTATTTTGAGAGTTTTATAGGTATACAACTTGGAACATTATTACAACTGGGCATTTACCTCTAATGATTAAAATCCACACAGCTCAATAAAAAGTCATTCAGCTCAGCTGGTACTCAGCACACTGATGTTAAGTAGCAGTATATGACAGTAGTGGCTGTTTGCCCATCTAAAAGCTGGTGGAGGTCTGTTTTCTATCAAATATATAAATGGATCTAGTTTGATTCCTAAGAGTGTGAGGGACAGGTTAAACAAGGAGATATACAAACCGGCCTCATTCTTGTCCACTCCTTGTGTTAAATTTGGAACTTCCTCTCCAAATCACTGCTTTAAACAATAGAGCATGGGGATCGAACAGGGAAGCTCAGCAGACTTCCCAAGCTCACCGCCCAGCTTCTTGAGCTACTGACATCTCTTGTACGTAAAACTTACATTACCTTGCACTTAAGTGTAACTATCAGATATTCCTAAATTGTACTAGAAGCCCACACTCACTGTTTCTTTCTCCTCTCTCTCTCACATACACACACATTCTACAGTTCAAAGGACACTACTCCTCTGCATTTTATGGTGACTGTATATTCTGCATTTCCTTGCATAGACCTGATTACATGATTTTAGTAATATATACAAATGTGTAACTAATTTCCATATTTCCATAACACCTTATGTATACATTCTCAAAATATGTGACCAGAGTTTTCTAATTTCAACAATTAGAAAATAGGTCAGTACACATTCTCAGTACTGTGCATTTATTTCACTGCCCCACCTACCTCTTCACTTGAGGCCCTTCCCTGGTGCCTACCTGATTGTATTTTCATCTGTTCAGATCTCTTCCACATTCAAAGAGATCTTTTTCAAGTGACTCAACTTCAAGCATAGATCCCTCTGCTCATCCTGTTCTCTTCTCACAGGAGTCTTTCCTTTTCTCACCATCCAATCCTGCTCACCAGGATAATGAAATAAGATATAAGCCTGTTGATCGTTATCAAAATGGATCATATGTGCCCCCAAAATACTAAACCTAAAGTCTCAAATAGTACTTAGAACTGATATTCTTTTTGACATAATATACAATGCCTGGATTATTTTGTATCTGCATTTTCTGAAAATTATAAAATGATTTTACTTTAGAAATGTACAGCTGAATTTACTCCAAAGACTATCTACACAGTAGTTTAATCCTGACATCTGGATACATATTAAAAGGTAAATTATAGAAATTCTTTTAAAAGTATAAAACAAAAAAAAGTATAAAAGGCATACAGATGTGAGATTACTCAGTGGCTATTACAAATTCTTAAAAATGATAGATAATGGATAATAAAATTTATTTCTCTGTGCCTGGTCCTGTTTTTCTGTCTTTTACATAATAATCAATTTGTATTATTTTACAGAATTCATATTTAGCAGATTGGAGCCAGAACAGATTCAGTATAATAACCAGTAAGAACTATTAATACAACAATAGGATACTTCTGTGGAAAGAGAACATGCTGTTAACATCAAGATTTTCACAAGATAAAGAATGTACTATCCATTTTCAGTGCACTCCATTTTCGCTTCTTTCCTTTCCATGTATACTCCGAAAATATTGATAACTGAATTAGGTAACTTCTCTGAAAAAGGGATGTGGTAAGTTTGTCGAAATTCTGGCTTAGTAAAAGAAAAACAGCAGAGTCTGTGATTACACCCGTTATTTGGTTATAGGTTTTAATCAGAGGCTTTCATAGCCCTGACCGGTGATGGAGAGACTTGTGGGTCACTGACAAATGGGAGGGGAAAAAGTGAAGTTCGGCTAACGCTGCCAACAACAGGACCAAGAGGTCAAGACACCTTCTCATGCACTAAGACTCTCATTCAGAGAAGAGCATGTCAGGTTAGAAAACAGGACTCTTTAATCTGGGCCCACTCAAATATCATTCCTTAACTTTTAATCCAGGCGCCAGTTTGTCCACTTAAAACACCCCAAGCCTCACTGAAGCCCAGTTATTTCACTCGCCAGGATCCACAGCTAGTTGAGAGGTTTATTATCACAAAGTGGGCAAAGACCTTGAGAGCTAGAATGAAGAAGAGCAGAAGTGTAGCAGAGAATATTAAAGGGACTTGGGAAGGTGCCAAGACTTAAGAAGAAAAATGTGTGAGCGGACAGGTTTGAAATAGGAAAGAAAAGAACTTATCCTGCCCTGGTGGGTGAAATAGAATGAGAAGGGGCCAGTGAACAAGGAGGAAGGGAATCGACCTAGAAATGGGGCAGTAGAAAGAACACCAGCTAGGAAACCAGAAAATCTCAGTCCGAATCCGGTCTGCCACAGTCGGACTTTAGGCAAATCCCTTTGCCTCTGAGGACTTCCGCTTCTCATCTGTAAGCCTGGACAACACCCGGCTCCCAACCCCAGCAAGGCTCAATTAAGATAACGGACGTGGAAGTCCGGCGGCCAGCACCCAGCGCTCAGGGGGCGCCCACTGAACGTTGGCTGACTCGGAATCTGAGCGCCTCGGCTTCCTGTTCCGGCAACTGGGGCTCTACCACCGGCTGTGGCCCGCGCAGGGCGGCGCGCCGGGTAAACCGCAGAGCGAGCTAACCGGGAGAATGCGCCGGGCAGCTCCTCCGAGAGGCGGAGAGGCCCGAGTGGGCAGGGGCGCAGGCCTCGCGGGCGAAGGGGAAGGAGAGAGGGCGGATACTGCACCTTCCCCCCTCCCCGGCCCCGCCCGGACCGTCCTGACGCGCGCTAAGGAGCGGGCCTGCGCCGCTTCATGCCGCGCCGCCTCCACTCCAGACCCGGCTGCAGCGGCTTCCTTGGCGACGGCGCCCGCAGTAACCGAAGGGGTGAACACTGCACTTAAAGACGGCGGCGGCGGCGGCTCCGGCACTTCCGGTTTCTTGCGTGCTGCCCTCCGACCGGGGAAGGCGCAACGGGGCCAAGAAGGGCGCCGCTCTCTGTTAGACGGGGTTCGCTTCCGACAGTGCCGTCTAGTGGCCAGAGGAGCGAACGAGGGGCGGGAAAGAAACGGCGAGAGTGGGGGACAGAGCAAATCCAGAAAGCGGCAGTAACTTGCAGGAAATTACAGGAAGAATTGTGGCACGTCTCATCTTTTTTTTTTTTTTTTGCTTTCGACAAATACATATTGAGTGCCTCTTATGTGCCAGGCGGAATTGTAGACGCTGAGATTAGAACAGGGACCAAGTCAGGCAAAAATCCCTGCCCCTTCATGGAGAAGGCATGGAGACGGAAGGGACCTCCGCCTGGGGATTTCTAGGTGTCTCATTGTATGGTGCAGAGAAACCTGAAAAGACGTCCCTGGTGGCTCGGATGGTAGAGAATCCGCCTGCAATGTGAGAGACCTGGGTTCGATCCCTGGGTTGGAAAGATTCCCCTGGAGAAGGAAATGGCAACCCACTCCGGTATTCTTGCCTGGAGAATTCCATGGACACAGGAGCCCCGTGGGCTACAGTCCATGGCATCGCAAAGAGTCGGACACTCGACTGAGCAACCGACACACAAAGAAATCTGAACTTGGAGTCAGACAGCTTGGCTCTGGTACTAATTAATGACCTTCAGCGGGTTAGTCTCTTTGAGCCATGGTTTCTTAATCTGTGAAAGTGATATACTACCATCACTTATTACAATTAAGGAAAACCATGTGTGTCATGCAGATACATAAAGATGAAGAAACTGGGGCTTAGGGCAGGGAAGTGAGTGATCTTGCTCTTAGCAGAACCAGAGGCAGGTCTCTTGGCAGGTAATTTATTTTCTATTCTGCACTACACATTGGCTGAAAGAGGAAAAGGGAGCCTTGGGAGATGACTGGGAAAGTGCTAGGTGTAGAATGCAACAGTGGACAAGTTGGGACTTCCCTATTTTCTATTATTGCAAGGAACCATTTGTCAGAGGTGTCATGAGGGTTTATTGTAATAGCCCTAATAAAAGATCCATTTGGGTGCCATGTTCTACTCCTCAGTATAATTATTCTCCCTGAACTTAAATGTGAGTTCACTCAGAGTTTTTTTTTCAGTTGTTCCCCTAAAAGTATAGCCATTTTTTCACTGGACTCCTCTATGAATTTTGTGCAAAAAAATTAAAACAAACACAAAACACCTGAAAGGACTTTGAATGCACATGCTAACAAGATAAACAAAACATCTTCATTTCATTAGTGAAAAAGCTGACTTTAAACTAAACATTCATATAACTAAGATATCATGGCATCCAGTCCCATCACTTCATGGTAGATAGATGGGGGAAAAATGCAAACAGTGAGAGACTTTATATTTTTGGGCTCCAAAATCACTTCGGACAGCCATGAAATTAAAAGATGCTTGCTCCTTGGAAGAAAAGCCATGATGAACCTAGACAGCGTATTTAAAAGCAGAGACATCACTTTGCCAACAAAGGTCCATATAGCCAAAGCTATGGTTTTTGCGGTAGTCATGGGATGTGAGAATTGGACCATAGAGAAGACTGAGCGCCAAAGAATTGATGCTTTTGAACTGTGGTCCTGGGGAAGACTCTAGAGAGTTCCTTGGACAGCAAAGAGATCAAACCAGTCAATCCTAAAGGAAATCAACCCTGAATATTCACTGGAAGGACTGATGCTGAAGCTCCAGTCCTTTGGCCACCTGCTGTGAAGAGCCTACTCAATGGAAAAGACCCTGATGCTGGGGAAGACTGAGGTCAGGACAAGAAGGGGGCAACAGAGGATGAGATGGTTGGATGGCATCATTAACTCAGTGGACATGAGTTTGAGCAAACTCCAGAAGATCGTGAAGGACAGGGAAGCTGCCTGCAGTCCATGGGGTCGCAAAGAGTCAGACATGACTGAGCGACTGAACAATAACAAAAATGTTTACTGAATCCCCGCCACGTGCCTGCCACTGTTCCAAGCACTGAGGCTGTAATAGTGAGTAAAGTAGGCAAAATCCTGGACTTTGTGCAGTTTACCTTCAAATAAGAGGACAAAGATCTCCTCAAAAGCAAACAAAAACTATATAATTTCATTGATTAAAAAAAAAAACAAGCTCCAATAGATAACCAACAAGGACCTACTGTGTAGCACAGGGAACCCTGCTTAATACTCTTTAATAAGCTATATGGGAAAATGACTTGAAAAGGGATAGAAACATGTATGTGTATAACTTTGCTATAGACCTGAAAGTAACGCAGCATTGTTAATCAACTATATCAATATAAAGTAAAAAAAAAGAAAAGAAAAGAAATTAACAGTAAAGCTCAGAGAAAAGAAAAACACCAACCCCCTCAAAACAAACAAACGCACTCCAGAGAGGTAAAAGATTTTCTGAAGTCATATGGCTAATGATGGACTGAACTAGATTTGAATTCAGATTTCTTGTTTTCAGTCTTATTTTCTCTTTCTGTGGCAGGGTTAAGGCTCCCCTCGTGGCTCAGTGGGTAAAGAATCTGCCTGCAATGCAGGAGACACAGGAGACAAGGGTTCAGTCCCTGGGTCAGGAAGACCCTTGGAGCAAGAAATAGCAACCCATTCCAGTATTCTTGCCTGGAAAATTCCATGGACAGAGAAGCCTGGTGGGATACAGTCCAAAGGGTTGCAAAGAGTTGGACATGACTGAGTGACTAAGCATACATACACGTGGCAGGCTTAAAAAGCCGCTAACCCTGAGAAAGTTGTGGGCAAACATCTTCGTGAACCCTGGCCACCTTGTATGTAACCACAAAGGCCTCCCTCCCAGGTAAAAGGGTCAAACCGATACTTACCTGAGTTGTAGCAGGATGCTTTGTGACTTTTCTGAAACTGGAGAGGACCAGAAGCCTCTGAAGACCTTGTCCCCCCTGTAGACTTTCTGCCCTATCCCCCCCAGCCCCCCAGAATAGAGCTGAGAATATAAAAACCTCTTAGCTGCAGCCTAGAACTGGCTCCTCAGCAGGCAGTTATCCCAGAACCTACATTGCGGTCACCTGACCCCTTTTGTTTCAGGAGTGTACTTTTTCATATGTGGGATAAGGATCCCTGGCAGCTGGCACCTTGATGCATTCTTCCCTTTGTGGTATATGAAGTAATAAACCGTCTGAGGCTAAACTGGCTCCTTGCCCTTTTTTTTTTTTTTTTTGACCATGCCACATGGCATGTGGGATCTTAGTTTCCCGGCCAGGAATTGAACTCACATACCCCTGCCTTGGAAGGGTGGATTCTTAACCATTGGACTGCCAGGGAAGTCCCTAAACTAGCTCCTTGTATATTTACTGGCTGAATCAGTCAGGTCTGGGCCTTGCCAAACCTGTGTGTGTGTGCTTGACAAAGCCTACTTAACTATATCATAGTAGGCCACACTCTAGAAACGCCTCAGGAAAAGGCAAGTTATCTAGCACACAGGGTCTGAATAAATAGCATGGTGGGGCTGATACAAATCCACCCTTGCTGATCAAAACAAATCAAAAAGCATCATAAAACAATCATATTCTGACATAATGGACAGCAGGCAGGTAAGTGTGAGTCAAAGCTAGAGTGGTAAGGCCAAGTGAGAACCCTTCCCAGGGAACCCTGGCTGTGACTTAAAAAAATTTTTTTTTAAATTTAAATTTAGCTACATCAGATATCAGTTGGTTAGGTATTAGCGGCAGCCTGGAGGATCTTTTTTTTTTCCCCCTTGTGGCCTGTGGCCTTCTTTCTAGTTGTGGTTCAGAAGCACAGGGGTTCAGTAGCCCCTCTTGCCTCTTTTTTTTTTTTTTTGAGTTTGTGTGTTTTATTTAACAAATTTAGGCCATAAACTTAAAAATATGGAACGCTTCACGAATTTGCGTGTCATCCTTGCGCAGGGGCCATGCTAATTTTCTCTGTATCATTCCAATTTTAGTATATGTGCTGCCGAAGCGAGCACCCCTCTTGCCTCTTTTATAGGATCTTATTCCCAGAACAGGGATAGAACTTGTGTCCCCTGCACTGGAAAGTAGATTCTTAACCCCTGGGCCACTAGGGAAGTCTCTGGACTGCATCTTGAAATCCATGTCTATTTGAGGTAATCAATTCCTCATACATAAGTCTGGGCTTCCCAGGTGGCTCAGTGGGAATAATCTGCCAGCAAAGCAGGAGACAAGGGTTCGATTCCTGGAAGAACCCTGAAGTAGGTAATAAACTATTTCCCCTGAGGTAGGTTCTTCCCTGGGTCAGGAAGAACCCCTAAAATAGCCACCCACTCCAGTATTCTTGCCTGGAAAATTCCATGGACAGAGAAACCTGGGAGGCTGCAGTCCAGGAGGTCACAAAGAGTTGGACATGACTGAGAACACCTGCAGTTCTGACCTCATGTTCTAGAAAACCTGACCCCTTTTCACACTGGGCCTCTCAGAGACCAACCTGTCTCCCAGTCCTTCTGCATCTACCAGTCCATGATCTTCAGGCAGTGGTACTTTTGCTCAGGTACTCATGGGTCAGAGCCCGGATTTCTGGAGTCAGGCAGTCCTGGGTTCCCATCCTGGATCCTCTCCTTACTAACAGACGGATATCAGGCCTCTCTTTTTATTTCTCTCATCTGTAAACATTCTCCTCCCTCTTATACTTGGAAATTTTTTAATAAAGTTTTATTAAAGTATAAAAGGAGATAGAGAAAGCTTCTGACATAGACATCAGGAGGTGGCAGAAAGAGTGCCCTGAAAATTTTTATTTAGTCTGCATATTACTCCAAATATTTTCTGTCTTGAATGTTCAACTGATGTTGAAAGAGAAGAATCTGATGTCTTTGTTTTCTAACCCCAAAGTTACAACTCCCAGAAAGCAATGGTTGCTTCATGCTAGCTCCCTCTATTGGGAAGGATCAAGGGTTAAAAAGGAAGAAAACAAAAACACAAGTTACTCCCTAGTATCTTACCACTATATAAAGTTGTAATCAAAATTTTTTTATCTTTTATCATAAACGTTTTCAATACTGCTAGTTTCTTATTATTTTACGGCTGTATAGTTTTTCTACTGAATTGTCATACCACAATTCATTTGGTCATTCTTAAGTCCCAATGTTTTTCTATGTAACACTGAAAACATCTTCATATATATATATCTTTCTTCCTTGAAATTATTGTCTTAGAATAAAATCTCCAAAGGGTAATTAAAAAGCCAACCAGCATAAACATCTCCATTTTTCTTGCTACCTCTTGCAAAATTGCCTTTCAAAATGATGCCATGAATTCACATTGCCCTTAGCTACACTCAGCATGAGTGTGCCAATTTCACTAAAACTTTTCTAGCACCGGGCATTATCATCAACATGCACATTTTAAGCATTTACTTTCTAAAACATTGTACTAGATGCTACAGGATACCAAAAGGAGACAATCTGTGTTGCAGGGAGGTTTGCAACCTAGTTCAGAGGTCCCCAGCCTCTGGACCATGGACTGGTACCTCCTGTCAGATCAAAAGCATTAGATTAGAAATAAAGTGCACAATAAATGTAACGCGATTGAATCATCCCCCAACCATCTGCCCTGTCTGTAGAAAAACTGTCTTCCATGAAATCCATCCCTGGTACCAAAAAGACTGGGGACCCCTGACCTAGTTGAGGAAATAGATCACAAGCATGTAATAGCAGTTGACTACATTGTATCCGATGGGTTAGAGATTGTTTTTCCACTTCCTCTATATTTTGTACCTTTTGGAGGCATAGTGCAAACCAAGCTGCCATAACAAAAAGGAGCCTTTTCAGTTAATTTTATTTTCATGTTTAATTTTTTGAATAAAAGGGTATATAGTAAAAATATTCTCCTCTGCTGGTCTTTCAGTCACTGTTTCCCTCCCCACAAGAAACTGAGGTTATTAGATTCTTGCATATACTTTCTATGTAATATTTTAATGTGTGTATGTATCAGACTCTTTTTTGAGACCCCATGGACTGTAGCCCACCAGGTTCCCCTATCCACGAGATTTCCCTGGCAAGGATACTGGGGCGGGTTGCCATTTTCTCCGACAGGGGATCTTCCTGACCCAGGGATTGATCTCGTGTCTCTTGCATTGCAGGCGGATTCTTTACCACTGGGTCACCTGGGAAGCCCATTTTATGATATTGACTTGGCCAAAAATTCTTCTGTGACAGCTTACAGAAAAGCCCGAATGAACTTTTTGGCCAACCCAATACACACATTTATTGTTGTTCAGTCACAAGTTGTCTCGGTCTCTTTCCAACCCCCATGGACTGCAGCATGCCAGGCCTCCCTGTCCCTCACCATCTCTTGGAGTTTGCCTAGGTTTGCCCATAAACAAATGCTTACATGTAAATGCAGTATTCCTCTCTCCACCCCATTATTTTTCCATAAATGGTAGCACACCAACTGTCTTCCTAGCAACCATATGAGCAGCCCAGAAAGCCAAGACTTACCAGGTAGGTCAAACTGACAGGGTGCAAAGGCCACTCCCCACACTCAAGGAAAGAGGCATCTCTGCCCAGTCATCTGAACTGGGGATTGACAGGTTGAGGGGAAGGTTTTTATAGCAATGATTGGCTGCAATGCTCACCACCCTCTTCTTGGCATAGTTAAGAGGTTACAGGGATATGAACTGGGTGCACAGGTTGCCCAGGAGATGCCTGGGCTGATCACTCAGTCTCTCCCCTCTCAACTTTGTGCCATCTACATAGAGTAACCTGATTTCGGTTAAGGATATCTGGTTGGGTGATCCTGGGTGAGGCACAGCACAGCCAAATTCAATAGTTCATTTTCCAAAGTATCTTATAGATATCAAAAGCTTCTGTAAAACGCTGGACAAGGAGAATGTGTGTGATGACTTGCCAAAGGCAGGAGTACAGATTTATGTACTGAGAATATGCTCCATCCCCAGGAGAAGGAAAAGGCAAGCCACTCCAGTATTCTGCCTTGAGAATCCCATGGACAGAGGCGCCTGGCAGGCTGCAGTCCATGGAGTCACGAGAGTCGGACACGACTGAGCAACGACACCACTACCACCGTGTGCTTCAGCCGCAGAAAGCCCTCAGCAAATGCTTCTGGTGGCCAGAGGAGGGAGGGGTGACCCTGGGCCAAAGGCGGCTGGGGAGGCTCGCCTGGAAAGTAGAGCACAGACCATGCTTCATTTGCATTTGCATTTGCCTGGCATTATCATAAAACCCTCGGCCTTCCTAATTCAGCTTGGCAGGGCTACTCCTGCTCTGCCTTTTTACCCCCTCTGCTATCTTTTACACCTGGCTGCTACTCTTTCCCTTCCCCATTTCTACTTTTTTTGTTTTTTTTTTACTGTATTTCCCATGGAGAGAGGGGCCCACAACAGCGGTCCTCACAGGAAACTCTAGGACTAGCTGAGAAGACCATTGGAGGGCACTGACTCTAACGCTCTCATTTGATGGATATGGAAGCTCAGGCCTAGAGAAGTCATCCAGTGGCTTACTGGTGGGGGAACCAGTCTGGGTAAATCCCCTTCCACCGGACTTTTCTCATAGAGCATCTGAGGCAAAATGTCAACATTCAGTCTCCTTGCTTACCAAGAGCCTTTAATTCAATTCACCTTGGATAGAGGTCAGTTGATAAATCTCAGGGTTCAGATATGCTGGACTAAAATTATTTTTATTATACAGCCTCCTGGATGACCAGGGCTTTGCTGGTAGCTCAGCTGGTAAAGAACCCGCCTGCCTTTGATTCGATTCCTGGGTCGGGAAGATCCGCTGAAGAAGGGAACGGCTACTTACTCCAGTATTCTGACCTGGAGAATTCCATGGACTGTATAGTCCATGGGTTCGAAAAGAGTCGGACATGACTGAGTGACTTTCACTATCACTATCAGGATGACTAAAATTTAAAAGACTGAAAATACCAAGGAAATAGAGCAACTAGAAAAAGCAATAGAGTTCCAGAAAAACATCTGCTTTATTGACTGTGCCAAAGCCTTTGACTCTGTGGATCACAACAAACTGTGGAAAATTCTTCAAGAGATGGGAATACCAGACCACCTTACCTGCCTCCTGAGAAATCTGTATGCAGGTCAAGAAGCATACAGTCCAGTTCTAACTGGACATGGAACAACAGACTGGTTCTAAATTGGGAAAGAAGTATGTCAAGGCTATATATTGTCACCCTGCCTATTTTACTTATATGCAGAGTACATCATGAGAAATGCTGTGCTGGATGAAGCACAAGCTGAAATCAAGATTGCCAGGAGAAATATCAACAACCTCTGATACACAGATGACACCACCCTTATGGCAGAAAGTGAAGAAGAACTAAAGAGCCTCTTGATGAAAGTGAAAGAGGAGAGTGAAAAAGTTGGCTTAAAACTCAACATTCAAAAAATTAAGATCATGGCATCCAGTCGCATCACTTCATAGCAAATAGATGGGAAAACAATGGAAACAGTGAGAGACTTTATTTTATTGGGCTCCAAAATCACTGCAGACATGAAATTAAAAGACACTTGCTCCTTGGAAGAAAAGCTCTGACCAACACAGACAGCATATTAAAAAGCAGAGACATTACTTTGCTGACAAAGGCCCACCTAGTCAAAACTATGGTTTTTCCAGTAGTCGTGTATGGATGTGAGAGTTGGACCATAAAGAAAACTGAGTGCCCAAAAATTGATGCTTTTGAATTGTGGTGTTGGAGAAGACTCTTGAGAGACCCTTGGACTGCAAGACGATCACACCAGTCAATCCTAAAAGAAATCAGTCCTGAATATTCATTGGAAGGACTGATGCTGAAGATGAAGCTCCAATATTTTGGCCACCTGATGTGAAGAAGTAACTCATTGGAAAAGACCCTGATGCAGGGAAAGATTGACGGCAGAAGGAGAAGGGGACGGAGGTTGGATGGCATCACCAACTCGATGGACATGAGTTTGAGCAAGCTCCGGGAGCTGGTGATGGACAGGGAAGCCTGGCGTGATGAGGTCCATGGAGTCACAAAGAGTTGGACACGACCGAGTGACTGAACTGACTGACTGAGAGCAACTAGAACTTTCAAACGTTGCTTGTGTGAGTGTAAATTGATCAAAACTCTTTGTAAAACTGCCTAATAGTATCTACAAACGCTCAACTTACATAGTCTGTGACCTAGCAATTCCATTTCCAGGTATTTACCCAAGAGAATCGGGTAGTATATCCACCAAAAGGCAAGTACATAAATATTCATGGCTAAAAATGGAAAACAATGCAATGTCCATCATCAGGAGAATGGACAATTTGTGATAAGTTTATACAATGAAACGCTATACAAAAACCAAAAAAGTATGAACTGATTCATACTTGTGTTGTATGATTCATACAACACAGATAAACCTCAAATACATTACGTTGAATGAAAGAAACCAGACACAAAGTGTACATATGTTGACCCCATTTACATGAGATTCAAAACTACTCTATGGTAATCAAAGTCATGATAGTAATTATTGGGGTGTAGGGAAGGGTAGGCAAATGTATATTGACCTAAAAGAACATGTAGTATGCTAGAAATGTTCCAGACCTTGATCTGGATAGTAATTAATTATACAGGTATAAACATGCAAAAATTCAGCTGAAGTCGAATATTTAAAATTTGCCTGGTTCCTATACCTCAGTTTCTAAAATGTGCCCTAAATTGTGTCTGCACTGTAATAAAAGCAATGTAATAAAAGTACTTTTATAAGTAAAAAAATATTTTATTTTTAAAATTCAAGGCTATCAAGGTTGCTGTTTTCATATGTCATAACAGGAAGATTGTATCACCTCCAACTGGTTTGCCTACTACTAATTCCTCCTCACTGACCGTTTTTTTCTTTTTGTCCAGTGCATATGTGATTTTGCTTATCTCCTGTGACAAGCTTCCTTGACTCCTCTGTGTCTGTGGGATAAAGTACAAAGAGCTATTGGATGAGACTTCCCTCATCCAATCCCTATCTGTCTTTCCAGACCCAGGGCGACCTCTCTCCACTCCCGTAACCCCCAGGCTGTGCGCATGGGTGCTCAGTCCCTCAGTCACCGTTGACTCTGCAATCCCACGGACTGCAGCCAACCAGGCTCTGTCCACAGGATTTTCCAGGCAAGAATACTGGGGTCTGTTGTCATTTCTCTCTCCAGGGGATCTTCTCCACCCAGGGATGCAACCCACGTCTCCTGCATCTCCTGCACTGGCAGGCAAACCCTGTACCACTGATTCACCTGGGAAGCCCCCACCCCAATATGCAGAACCCTCCATGTCTCAACTTTGGAGTCCCGCCCTGTGGGTCTACTGCCTTAGCTCTGCTTCTTCCTCTATCAAATTCCTCCTCACATGCCACAGCCCAGCTCTCACGGATTTGCTCTCAAATGTCTGCTACTGGTTTCTACAACCCTCAGCTCCTACCTCCCTGCCTCTTTGTGAGCTCAGCATACTTCTCATATTGAAACCTTCTAAATTTTATATGACCTATTCCCTGAGCTAAATGTTTTCTGAGAACTGGCATCATTTCATCTCTGGGTCCCTGTGCTCAGGACTTTGCTAAATAAGTGGGTACTACCAGATTGAATTATAAAGTTCAATTTTGTCCCAGATTTCTGCTTTTCGTTGTCATGTTGCTTGCTTTCGAATTCTTCGCTGCAAGTCGACTTGGGGCTGAAAGTGGATACAGACGCGATAGTTTAAATTAGATAGAAATTGGTGTCCTCTCTATTTGGGTTTCCTATTTAAAGAGATACAAGTCTCATTCGCTGTCCCATAGAATAGCCATTAATTTGCGACTATTTAAATCAATTAGAAGTAAAGGAAATTAAAAATTCAGTTTCTCAGTCTCTTTAGCCACATTTCGAGTAGTCAAAAGCCCATGTGGCAGTGGCTACCGTTATGGACAGCGCAGAATGGAATATTTCCATCATCGTACAAAGTTCTATGGGATAGCGTTGGAAATCTTTGGCCTTTACGCCTACTCTCCTCTTAGAACACTCTTCCGTCCTCTTCCTCGCTTTCCCACCGTTTCCCTTATAACCATCATCATACTTATTATGTCTATAATTACTTGCGGCTTTTAATAGACTGAGAGTTTCAAGACATCAGGTTCTGTGACTTACTCCTGAAGCTTCGGAGTTTTATCTTTGCAGCCCAGGCACAGAGCAGACGGTCAACAAATGTTGAATTAATGAGTGACAAATGGGAGGAACCTTTCAGATACACCAATCCCAAGTCCTTTCTCTATGCTGATCGGTTCATGAGTCTCCAGTGTTTTTCAGTTTTTACGCTTATTTTTTAACCGTCCTCCTGCAGGTAAGAGGGAACGACAACGCACCAGCCAACTCCCGAGGCGTTCGCAGCGAGCGGCGGGGCCACACGCTCCTGCGGCCCGCCGCCCGCCCCGCCCCCGCCCCCGCCCCCGGCCCCCGCCGCCCGGCTCGCCGCGAGGCCGGGAGCGGCGCCGCGGCCCCTCGCTCACCACTGCGCAGGCGCGGCCCGCGAGCGTGGGTCGTCCGGAGGCTGCGGACTGCCGGCACTTCGGAGCGCGGGGCTTTGCGGCCTTCGTCTGACCAGCTCCAGCCGCGCACTACCTGAGACAGCGAGGCGCGGCGAGGCGCGGCGAGGCAGTGTGGTCATGGAGAATCAGGTGCTGACGCCTCACGTCTATTGGGCTCAGCGGCACCGCGAGCTGTATCTGCGCGTGGAGCTGAGTGATGTGCAGGTAAAGGCCGGGCGGCGGGACGTGCGCCGGGTCTCGGCTCTGGGGACCCGCTGGGACCCCTCTTTGTCCGGAGAGCCAGCAGCGCGTCAACGGGATCCAGGACGCGGTGCGCTCTGGGCGGCCAGGCCAGAGCACGGGCTGGCCCTCATCAGGGCAGACCCCGGTCGCGACCCCCTGAAGCCTCAGGTTCCTTGGGTGCTGCGTGAGCCCCGCGCAACAGAGGCTGCCCCGGCAGCCTCTTTGTTCGCAGTTTGCGGCCTGGTGGAACCCGAGCCTGGCCCTGGAGGCCTGGTTGTCTGGATTCGGGTTTGCCGAGGCCCCTCGAGGCGTGGGATGAGCTCGTTGGGTCGGAGATGCAGCGTGACAGCGGCTTGCCTGGCCGCGGCTGGATGACCAGCGCTGGTCTTAGAGGTCCAGCGGTCCCCTCGGACCTTCTAGAGGCCCGCCGCTGCCTCGGGCGGGGGGAGGGGGGCACACCCACCTCCCAGCCATTCAGTGATGGAAATCATTCTTGTTCATTTTAAAGTCCAGAAGACCCCGAAGGAGTGCTTCCCCCCGCTTCTGAAAACTGGGCTCACATTTGCTGAGTTGCATACAGAACTTGAAAATTATCTTAACTCACATTGAGCATTTATGCTTGATCTCATTGACTTCCATGTGAACAAGCTGAGGCTTCCTAAATGGTGGCCATCTCAGGACCTGTGCACCCCTCTTGTCTCTGTCAAAACCATCTGGGATTCCCATCGTTGAGGAGCTGAAGTTTTAGTCTGGAATGTTCCTTCTACAGTCGTTCTTACTCCCTGCTCTCCTTGACATCCATGGCACTTTATAACCTCCTTCACTCCGGCTTAACTCTCTGCCTCTGAGTCAGGCGTTTATATTCAGTTCTGTCAGCCCATCTGGCATATTGTCTTGCAAGGTATAAGTGATCTTTGATTGTAGACTTGAGTTTGTTGAATTCGATCTTTGCTTCTGGAATATAAACCTGTTTTCCTATTGAAAGATAGTACTGGCCAGAATGCTTTAGGCTGAGACACTGCATGCTGTGTCGTTTAATACGTTAAACCAGGCTGAATTATACTTCTACCTCAGAGGATGAATAAATGTTCTATGCAGTGTTCCTCTACTCTGCTTCAGGGTGTTTTAATAAAAAAGGAAAAAAGCAAAATCTTTGTATATGGGGATCAAAGTCTCTTTCTAGAGAGAATTCTAACAGTAATCAATAAGAAAAGTATGGACGTTGTGTCGTGGCAATGTCTCTTAGATATTGAGTTAAGCATTTTGTAGACCTTAAACTCAGAGACCCTCTCTAGTTGTAATAAGGATGTGATATCATGGCATACTTCTGAAACACAAACAGAAAAGCTGTTTTTAGGGGAGGTAGGGTGGTTTTGGTGGGGGAAAAAATGTAAATTTGTTGGGCAAATGAAAGCATCACACTTAAATTTTTCCTGAAAGTTCTAACCCTCTTAGTTAAGAAACATGAACACATGTGTTAATTGTATTTGGTATATTTTCAAATGTGAACATATGCATTTGGAATATCTTGTAGTTAAAGAAATGTAAAGGTGGAGGGAAAAAATGGGATTTGCTTTTGGAAAGAGAAATCCTTTTTTATTTTTAGGGAAAAAAATTAATATTTTGTCCCCAGTTTAGTTTTTTTTTCCCCTTAGATTTC
Organism: Cervus elaphus; assembly: GCF_910594005.1. NCBI lineage: Eukaryota > Metazoa > Chordata > Mammalia > Artiodactyla > Cervidae > Cervus > Cervus elaphus. Next base: position 87,577,960 of record NC_057826.1, on the reverse strand, counting down.
TTGTCTGTAATTCTGAGGCATCCATTGGCGCTACCATTAATTTTAAAGTAACATGTCCATATCATTCATAAAAGAAATCCCCTACCATGTGTGAAATACTACAGATTTACAAAGATGAGTCAGACAGACTCAGCTTTCCAAGGGTGTGCTATCTAAGAGGAAGGATATTATATACAAACAAAAAGTTCTGTGCATGAGTATGTTTATTTATAGATTTGGGGTTGAGTATTAAATCAGGTCCCTGGTGTTAAAGGAATTTGTTACATCTCTTTTGTTAATTCCCTGGTGGCTTTTATTAATTGTTTTATCGCTTCGCTGATGGTTCAGATGGTAAAGCGTCTGTCTGCAATGCAGGAAATCTGGGTTCGATCCCTGGGTTGGGAAGATCCCCTGGAGAAGGCAATGGCAGCCCACTCCATGCTCTTGCCTGGAAAATCCCATGGGCGAAGGAGCCTGGTAGGCTACGGTCCATGGGGTTGCAAAGAGTCCGACCTGACTGAGGGACTTCTCTTTCACTTTCACTTTACAGAAGTAAGATGAAGTATTCTTGTCAGACTGAAACTGGGAGAGCTTTCTGGAAAGAGGACGACATAGACTTTGAGATCATCTGATTTGTTGTAGGAGTCAACACCCTATAACCAGAGGCTGCCAGGAACACACCTCTAGTTAAACAAGTTGTGTTTACTGCTAATACCAGCAAGGGAGAGCATACCCTGTTGGCTAGCTCATTAGAATGTTAGAACTGATTATAGGATTTGGACTTTGGTGACTGAGGGATAGACTAAGGAAGCGAGGAATCACTTTAGATTAGATGCTGTCAGAAAACAGGAGCAATGCTATGGTTGAGTATCTGAATAAATCATATGTAGGGAAGAGAGACTAGAACAAGAATAAAACTAATTGGTAGAGAAGTGGCAGTCACTTATTTTGGCCGAGAGGCAGGGTGACTGATGTTTTGTGGGTGGCAGTGTGGCCGTGTTTTTGTCTGTGTTTGCACAGAATTATGCAGTGGCTTTATCTCATTTTATCAAGGTATTCTGTTTGTGTATAACAGCAGAGTAACGTGTCCTAGCTGTGAATGCCAGGCCAGCTTTTGAATGTCAGGGGCTGCTCCTTTTTAAAAACTTCCCAATTAATTGCTCCATGCATGGCCTGTGGAACCACTGATTCTGACTTGGGATGAAGCGTTTCATTTATTTGCTTAATGAAGTCCATTTGTGGAGTACCTGCTTCTGTCTCACATTAAGCTGGGTTCTGGGTTGTCGGACAGTTCTCTATCGCCCCCTGCTTTCTGTAGCTTATGTGTTAGTGAGTTTCAGTGTTGAATTCCAATTTGGGGGCATCAGACATGCTCCCTTTCCGAGACACAGAGAACTATCAGGTTTTCACATCTCTCCTCCGTCTTTGGAGCTGTAGAGTTAGTGCCTGATGAGAAACCACCACTGAGGTGAGAAGAAAAAGACTTCGTCAGCAGCTGTTTCTGTGTTTGAGCTGAGCAGTAGCAAAGACAGCAGTGAGAGTCCACTGGGGCTAAGGCACGGTTACTTTCAGAATAAAGTTGGTTTACAGGATAAGCATGAAGGACAGATTTGTGCCAACAACCATAGTTGTTAAAGCATTTGTTCATTTTTCGAGGTTTTTGTTCATTTCCGTTTTATGAGGGCTATGTGTTTAGCTTTGTTTGGGAGCTGTTTGAAAGATACTGTTCGTACTTAATAGAGAGTCTGGTGGAAAGAGTTGGTTCCTTACTCTTCCACTTAATATCTGGTGCCCATGGATTATTCACTTAACCTTTCTGAGCCTCAGTCTCTTCATACAAATAAATGTGAATAATAACACCTAATTCACAAGATTGTTTTGAGGCTTGAATTGGATAATAGATTTGAAAGTGCTTTGTGAATTCTAGTGTGCTACTCAAGTGTAAAACATTATTATTGTGATACTAAACCTTAGATGAGAAACACAAAGAGCAATAGAACAGAATAGACTTATCCATATGTGAAAACTTATTGAACAACAGTGGTGGCTTTACAAATTAAGGGTGGCTTCACCCTTAATGGAGGAAAGGGTGAACCATTCAGGAGATCGTGTTGGGACAGTTGGTAATCCAAGTGGCAAAAAGATAAAATAAGATCTTGTCTTATGCCATACACAAAAGTCAATCTCTCCATTTCTGAGTCCTTCAGTAAAGACTCACTTGGGTGTTGTAGCTTGGGATCTCTCATGTGGTTGTTCAGACGTCATTTGTGGTTGACAACGTATGATGACCTGAAGTAGACTCTTCAAGGATGTGTCACTTACCTTATTGGCAAGTGGGTATCCATGAGTTAATCCCCCACAGAGGATACATGGGACTTCTTGAGTGTCCTCATGCCGTGGTGTCTTGAGTTTTCCCAGAGCGAGCTCAGAAGGAAGCTGGAGTGCCTTTTATGACCTAGCATGAGAAGTCACATCGTTCATTTCCACTGTGTTCTATTGGTTACACAGATTCCTGATGTCATTTGGAAGGTGATTACACAAGAGTGTAAATACCAGGGGGTGAAGATCATGGGGGGGCATCTTGCAGGTGGCAACCGCAGCAGACTTATACTTGCATTTCCAGAAAAGAGAAAGAGAGAACATTCTCCAATTCATTTGATGATGCAGTTATAAGAAAGGGAAATTATAGGCCAATCTCATTTATAGACATAGATGTTTATTTTTTTTTTATTGCTTCCATGTCTCTCCCTTCCCAGTTTTGAGCTTGTTTCTGGCAAAAAAATTTTTTTAAATTGAAATATCTTCCTTAATTACCCACACCTTTGGAGAAGCTGAACCTGACATGCCCAGAGTACTGCTGGGTAGGAGTTGATGGTGGTTTAGTTGCTAAGTTGTGTCCGACTCTTGCGACCCCATGGACTGTAGCCCACCAGGTTCCTCTGTTGATGGGGTTCTCCAAGCAGGAATACTGGAGTAGGTTGCCATTTCTTTCTCCAGGGGTTCTTCCTGACTCAAGGATTGAACCCTGGTCTCCTGTTCTGCAGGCAGTTTCTTTACTGACTGAGCTACCAGGGAAGGAGTTAGCATCTAAAACCTGACTCAGAATGCTTAATGAACTGCAGGCCTTGTGCTGTGGCTAGAGCTTAAACCTTGGCAGCACACATCTTATGTCTGAGGAGAATAAACAGCCCCCCACAAACTCCTTTTCTCCCTTCGAAGTGAATTAGGATATGGGGAACACAGAGTAGGGAAAGCAGTGACCTAGACAGGAAATGTACCACTAAGACATCCCAGAACCCAAGCTTTCATGGTAATACTCACTCTAAAACCCTGTTTCCCTTATAGAGGAGCCATGCCCCTGAAAGTATAACTTTTTGGATGAAGTTCCTTAATTCCCTCTCCCTGGCACAGAGATCACCTGGATTATTAGCCCCTGTGGGTGAGCTTCTCAGCCTCAAGTCTATATTCTCACTGGGGAGGTTCTTGGCTTAAAAGCTCCCTAACCCAGCCTTCATGCTCCCCCTTTTCCTAACACTTGGCTATGAATGAAGCATTTAGGCTCCCACTATTAGAATAAACGTCCCCTTTACCTTCCCTCTGTCTCGTTTGTTTTTCTTTAATGCAAGATGGACCGCAGAGAGCAGAGCCTACAAAAGAAGAGTAAATGAACTAGTTATGGCACTGGAAACATGCTGCTTCTTGCCTGTTAATTTTGATCTGGGAGTTAGGAAGCAAACTGTTTCTCACCCCCTGGGGGGGAGCGGTAAGAGTTAAGTTGCTAAAAGGCACATAGCAACTTCTGGGAATAAATGAACAATTTGGAGAATTTCCATCTCTTCTAGTCTTGGTTTGGATAGAGGTTAAGAGAGCGTGGAGCCTAAGACTGAGGGACCGCACATTTTCATTTTCATTCAACTGCCTGTAATCTGCAGCCCTTCACTTAACATACAGGAATTAATTTGTTTTTCATGATGCCGTATGGGTGTCACTCCTGGTAAGGCTGTCCCCAACCGTTCTGTTCCTGTTGTACTCACTCTCTTCTTAAATGCCCGTAAAAACTTAACTGTTTTTACTACTCCTTTGGTCTTGAGCATATGTTACTTGATGCTATATTGTTTCTTCTCCAGGATATGACTCATCTGTTCTACTAGATTCCCTGCCTCCACAGCTCAGGGACTGAGTCTTAGAGATCTGTGTGTTCGCCCATGGCATCTCACATGGCCCCGTGTTCCACTGACCATGGGTAGGATGGACCGATTCAGTATATGATTGCTCGGCGCAGCAGAGCAGTGGCGGGTCCTTCTTGCGGGAGTCTGCAGTCTCACATGCCTACAGATAGATACAGAGAAACCCTCCACTGAGATGGGAGGAAATGACCGAATATATTCTCTGGAGGAAGCACAGGGCAGGAAGGTGGAGTCCCCCAAGGTGGAAGGATGTAGGGAGGGAAGTAAGCCACTGGTTTTAATTTGATTTTTCTCTTCATTGAAATGTCCTTCTTGCTTTCTTGGTCTCTTTCCACAGAATCCTGCCATCAGCATCACTGAAAACGTGCTACATTTCAAAGGTCAGTATCTGGGCAGAGGTTCCCAGGCCTCTAACAGTTAAGGAGACATTGTGATGGTTGCTTTTTATTTTTATCTGTTTATTTTATTCACTGTCGATGTTTACCTTTCTCATATTCGTGGGGTAAATTATGTTGTTTTGAGGTATATGATCAGAGAGCTCAATAATTTGTTTAATTTCCCACTTTCCCCTGGGAAAGGCAGTAGCTATAGCAAAATGGTATCTGAGGTTAGAAATCAGGAGATTTATCTTTTAGCTTAAAATTCTGCTACTACTTTGGACAACTTATTGATTTCTGTGGGCCTATAAAATTAGAATATTGGGTTATAATCTGTGTTTCTTAAACTTGAAGATCCAAGGACACCTGAACATATGTCTACAGGATCCTCTAGGGCCACAGACCCTAGATTGAGAAACATGTAGAGTTAAATATGGTCACCGTAGGTGATATTTGATGCCATTACACTTGTGAACGGAGGGGCAAACAGCCCCTGAAGCCATATAGTAAGTGTTACTTGATTATAAGGTAGCCATCTAGATGACTCCTAATATGCTTCTTTTTAAAAATATTAGAACAAAACCAAAAAATAGAAATTTTCTTAATGAGACTTTGTGGCTCCCTGATGTTACACTGACAGACCAGTTTAATAAACACTGTACTTTATTATTATTTTTTAAATTTTTTTCATTTATTTTTATTAGTTGGAGGCTAATTACTTTACAATATTGTACTGGTTTTTGCCATACATTGACATGAATCAGCCATGGATTTACACATGTTCCCCATCCCGATCCCCCCTCCCGCCTCCCTCTCCATCCCATCCCTCTGGGTCTTCCCAGTGCACCAGCCCTGAGCACTTGTCTCATGCATCCAACCTGGGCTGGTGATCTGTTTCACCCTAGATAATATATATGTGTTGATGCTGTTCTCTCAGATCATCCCACCCTCGCCTTCTCCCATAGAGTCCCAAAGTCTGTTCTGTACATCTGTGTTTCTTTTTCCATTTTGCGTTATCGTTACCATCCTTCTAAATTCCATATATATGCATTAGTATACTGTACTGGTGTTTATCTTTCTGGCTTACTTCACTCTGTATAATGGGCTCCAGTTTCATCCATCTCATTAGAACTGATTCAAATGTATTCTTTTTAATGGCTGAGTAATATTCCATTGTGTTTATGTACCATAGCTTTCTTATCCATTCGTCTGCTGATGGGCATCTAGGTTGCTTCCATGTCCTGGCTGTTATAAACAGTGCTGCAATGAACATTGGGGTGCACATGTCTCTTTCAGCTCTGGTTTCCTCGGTGTGTATGCCCAGGAGTGGGATTGCTGGGTCATATGGCCGTTCTATTTCCAGTTTTTTAAGGAATCTCCACACTGTTCTCCATAGTGGCTATGCTAGTTTGCATTCCCACCAACAGTGTAAGAGAGTTCCCTTTTCTCCACACCCTCTCCAGCATTTATTGCTTGTAGACTTTTGGATAGCAGCCATCCTGACTGGCGTAAACACTGTACTTTAGACAATATCTTAAGCCTTTCCAACTCTTGAGAGTCTTTGATTCTGTGAATTCACCCCCATTTCCTTCTTAGTTCATCAGCAAATTTCCTGCTGAGCCTGAGAGGGTAGGTCTGGATTCATTGGTGCCCAGTGGAGTGGGATTCTCCCTGCTGTCTCTCTATTCTGGTTCCTTGGAATGTCATTAGTAAGTGACTAGGGTTGTGGGAGACTGAAGAGTTTCTGCCTTATATGAGACTCCATCTACCTTAATATACTTACATGAAAGCACAGCCTGGCTTTTCAGTCTACTTTTCCAAGTGAGAGCCATGGTGGTAATGGCTTAGATTTTGGAGGGAGCTCAGCATTTGAAAGGAAATTAAAATGATAAACGTGTATGTTGCCATGTGGAGCTTTCTAGACTGTCCTACCTTAAGAAATTTATGGTCTTAGAGAATAGCTACCTGTAGCACATAATAGGCAAGTCTTACCACACATGATCAGATGAGGAAAGATAATCCCAAGAGTTAGAGGGCAGGGACATCCCACAGTCACTGGCTTTTAGGCATGGCAACTGCTTCCTTTGGGGGGAAATGCCATGTCAAGGCCCAGGAATGGCATGATGGTCAACCTGAGGACTGTCCTCCTAGTTCCTTTTGTCCTCTCGGGAATGAGCTGAGAAAATGTTATTTCTCTTTTTTATCCCATTTGGAATGTGCTAAAGGAGCAGTCAGCTGGTCCATTGTCTATCCCTGGTTGTGTGTGCGAGTTGCTTCAGTCCTGTCCGTCTCTTTGCGACCCCATGGACTGTAGCCCCCAGGCTCCTCTGTGCATGGGATTCCCCAGGCAAGAATACTGGAGGGGGTTGCCATGTCCTCCTCCAGGGAATCTTCTTGACCCAGAGATCAAAGTCATGTCTTATGTTTCCTGCACTGGCCGGCAGGTTCATTATCACTGGTGTCACCTGGAAAATCTCCCGTCTCTGGTTAGAAGATGTTAAATTTAGAATTTTCTTTGAGACGGTACATGAGAGGGTCCATGTACCCTGCAACTTTGCTTAATTGCAGTCAAGAGAATACACCTACTTGACTTTTCTCTGCTGTGGATTCAGAGCCAAAGTAAATGTGAGAGTTAAATTTATATCTATGTGTTATGTTTGGTTTTGCTTTCTGTATTCTTTTTTCTTGTCTGTTATTTATACTGGCCGTCATTGAGGCCTCATTAGAAGATTAAGTAAATATTCTGGAATTGATCACCAGAAAGTCATAAGGAGATACACTTTTGTCCAGGATTTAGCTTTCATCTAGCTGTTGAGTACCTCTGCTCACAACCCCCCCACTCACTTGGCAGGACCTGTTAATATTTGCATACTTCTGAAAGAAGTGTACGAAGCTCACATTTGAATGGCATTGCTCTGCTCAAGTTCACAGCAACCTACGTTTCTTTATAGCTCAGGGGCATGGTGCCAAAGGAGACAATGTTTATGAATTTCACGTGGAGTTCTTAGACCTTGTGAAGCCAGAGGTACGTTCTTTCCTTCCTTACTTCCCTTTCTAATTTAAGAAATAAATACTTAATAGTTTTGTGAAGTGGGGGGCAAGCCTTACAGGGAAGAAGATAAACCTAAGCAGAATATACTTTTGTTTGGAACAGAGCCCAGGTGTTGGCCACAGAGTAAGAGGAAAATTGGAGAACCTGAGTTGAATCTGGGCTGTGTCATTATTAGTGGTGTGAAGAAGTCTCCTCACTTCTTTGCATTTCAGTTTTCTCATATGTTACATGACGGATTGGGTTAAGGGGATCTCTAAGTTTCTTTCCAGCTGTGAGTTTCTTAATAGTCAGCAGTGGTTTAAGGGTTTCTTAATAGTCAGCAGTCTGGGACTTGCTTTGGAGGCAAAGAGAGAGGCCATACAGAGAAATAAGGAATTGGAACAGCCCCTGAGAATTGAGCTTAGTTGAGAAGGCTCTGTAGTGAAAGACTGCTTGTAAAAAAGCTGCAGCTGATACACTACAGTTCTGGCCTTGATGCAGGCCTTTCTAAGTGCTGGAAACCACTGACCATTTGAATTGACTCATCTTCATGGGAAGAAGGCAGTTGGTGCCCTTGAGAAGGTGGTTGGATGTGGTGCCTGGCGTGATGTAGCTCGAATAGGGTGTTTATGCTAATTTCTACTGAGATAACCACGGCTGTCTGCCTTTCTTATGCGGCTTTCCTCCTGTGTCCTCAGCAGGAGGCAGGGTGGTGGGGAGGGAACCAGAGCAAGACACTGCCGTTCTTAGCAGTTCTTCCTCATACCAGCCCTTGGTCTAGATGTTCTCTTTGCCTCAGGGCTTTTAGGAGTGGCTTTTAGGAGGAGCGGCAGTAAGCACCATGCAGCTTCTCTCTACAGCCACGGCGGCCTGTGCGGTTTCAAGGGAAGGAGGGGGGATGGGAAAGGGCGTTCTCACGTTCTTGCTTTCTCTCCTAGCCGGTTTACAAACTGACCCAGAGGCAGGTAAACATCACTGTGCAGAAGAAGGTGAGACAGTGGTGGGAGAGACTCACCAAGCAGGAAAAGCGCCCACTGTTCTTGGCCCCTGACTTTGATCGTTGGCTGGACGAGTCTGATGCTGAAATGGAGCTCAGAGCCAAGGTCAGTAAGGATCTGGGATCTAGACAGAAGTCATGAGGAATCCAGGTTATATGGGCCACCTCAGATATCTATCAGGATCTGATAGAATAAGGACAAAAATCTAAATTCCCTGAATGACCTGGAGACGTGGTTTTATAGAAGTATTGGTCATGTATTTTGTAGACTGTTCCTCAGTTGGGTTTTGTTTGATGTTTTTCTCGTGATTAGCTTAGGGTGATGGGTTTTGGGTAGGAAGCCCACAGAGGTAAAGTGCCGTTCTCATCATGTCGTATCAAGGTTGTATACTCTCAAGGTGACCTACAGCTGTCGATGTTAATCTTGATCCCCTGGATATGGGTAGTTTTGGTAGGTTTCTCCACTGTATGGTTTCTCTACTGTAATGTTACTCCTCTCCTTCCTTTACTGTTTTCTTTGGAAGGAAGTCACTATGCACAGTCCACACTTAAGGAGCCAGGAGTTATGCTTCCCATTCTTAGGGTGGAGTATCTGTATGCTTTATTTGGAATTCTTCTGCATGGGAGATTTTCCTCTTATCCTTTATTTATTGTCATTTATTTATATCAGTATGGATATTGTCATTTATTTATATCAGTACAGATTTGTTTTATTGTTTGGGCTATAATCCAATACCATGTTATATATCTTGTTTCTCAGATTGTTCTATCTTTGGCCACTGGAAGCTCTTTGCAGTTGGCTTTTGTCAGAGGGCTGACACAGCTCCATCATCATGGGCCTTTTTTTTTTAAAATGCATCCTTAATTTTTGGCACTGTAAACTGCCCCAGGTTTATCTGGTATATCCCCACGCCTGTTCTTTTTATTGCAGAATGATAGTGGAAACCAGGATCTAGGGGATCTGGGTGCTAAGTATGCTCACTGCTACTGAGGTATTGCTTTTAGGTTCTCTCAGCTGACAGCACAAGGAAATATATGTGTGTATACTAGCCCATGTATATACATGTATCTATAAGTATTTCCATATATGTCCATCTATATCTATATTATTCTAATATAAAGTCACACTAATGTTGGAGATTTGATTTTAGCTTCTGGAAAATTATCAAAGTCTTAAAAAATGAAATAGCAGTCTATTTCCTGTCTTAAATTTCTGTTTTGTTTCTACAACCATGACAGATTTTCTAGATGTCTTTACCAGCTCTAAGATCTTAAGGCTGCCCACTTTGTAGTTTGGAAGCCAGCTGATTGTTTAATTCTGTGAGCACTGGATGGTCATTCTGTAGTGCCAGTGCTACCCAGTAAGGAATCAGGCTTTTTAGGACCATGGGTTCAGACATTTTCCCCAAGGGAGTGAGAACACAATTGGAGGAGGAGGTGGCTTTGAAGGAGTCAGATCATTTCTCTCTCATGGGCTTCTGCAAGCATCTGGGGGTTTTAACTTGTGTTTTTTTTTTTTTTTTTCCAGTTTATTTTTTTACTGAAGTATAATTAAAATTAAATGTTAAATACATTATTGCTATACGGCAGAGTGACTCACGTATACACATATATACACATCCTTTTCCATATTCTTTTCCCTTATGGTTTATCACAGGATACTGAATATAGTTCCCTGTACCATACAGTAGTCTAACTTGTGTTCTTGGAAAACTTCTGTCCAAATTCTAGGAAGAAGAACGCTTAAATAAACTCCGACTCGAAAGCCAAGGCTCCCCTGAAAGTAAGTTGCCCCTGCTGCTATGGTGGTTACCAGTTAACTTGTGACAGAGCTGGGAGTATGGATGAGTGTGACATGGCAGGAGAGCTCGTATTGGGCGGATGAGTTTATGAGAAGTCCTTCATGTCCAACGCTTAAGCTGTGTAAACCCACATCAAAAGGGTTATTTACTTTTAATGTTTCCCTGCTGTTGGGGGACCTGACATCATCTGAGTACACCAAGATTGGTGTAGCAGAATGGAAGAACCTCAGCCTCCTGGACTGGCCTAGTAGGGTGCTCGGTGGCAGCAAGTCCTGCAGAGACCTAGAAATTACTGCATAGGTCCATGACTACAGTTCTTCCAAGCTGGTGTTGTTTTCCTAACTGAGATCATGAGGGCTGTGGTTGTCAGCCTTAAAAAAGATGGAAAGTATTCTGCATAGTCCTGCTGTACATTAACCTTTAAAAATTCAGTTCTGTTTCTATGTCTGTCCAAGCAAGAACCTCTGTAAGCGTGTTGTCTTCTGGGTATCATAGATTAAATTCAGCAGCTATCTTAAAGTCATTCTTTATGGAAAGCATTGTCCTAGGCCTTTGAGCTTTGGAGCCAGCGAATCCATCAGAGCACCTGTGCTCGAAGAGCTTATCCGTTTTAGTTGGAGGACCATGCAGGTCTATACAAAATTAATGCCGAAAAGCAGAATAAATAAGCGTTCCTCATTGTCCAAAATCAAAAACTTTTCAAGTTTTAGTGGCACTTATTTGGCATGCCATAAGTCGGGAAAGAGCTTCCCTCATAGCTCAGTTGGTAAAGAATCCGCCTGCAATGTGGGAGACCTGGGTTCGACCCTTGGGTTGGGAAGATCCCTTGGAGAAGGGAAAGGCTACCCACTCCAGTATTCTGGCCTGGAGAATCCCATGGACTGTATGCTCCATGGGGTTGCAAAGAGTCGGAGACGGCTGAAGGGGAAATTTTAGAGCAGTTGTTTTCAAGCTATGTTCCATGGTACCCTCGTGTTTCCCAGAGATGCTATGGAGAGGTAAGCCAAGCAGATGGGTCCACTTCAATTAGAGCAGCTTGGCTTTTGTGCTTTATGTATTAGCGTCCTGGATAACACTTCTTATGGAAAAGACAATTTGTTGCTTTAAAAAAAAATTTGAATAACCACTAATTTAGAGGAATTTTCTGCTTTAGAAAAGCAGAAGAGGGGAGAGGATTAGTGGAGATGAAGAATAACGACATAAAAAGGCCACCTTGAAATTTAATTTTTTGGTGTTTTAGGGGGATAAACTTCTGAAATGTGTAAAAATTCTTATGTATGGATTATTTTATGATCTTAGAAAAAGCTTTAACAGTTTTATCTAAATTCATAAAGTCTCCTGATAAAGTTCTTTAAATGGGGAAATGTAATACATTTTTGTAGTTTTGAAGAAAAAACATTTTAATTTGTTAAATGTTGCTGCAAATATGACTTTTTTGACCCCTTAGGATAAGGCTGTTTTTGATTGGACATACTAAGTGTGATTATTTGAGCATCAACCAAGTGTCTATGCTGGATATCTCTATAGAAACACTGATATGGGGCTATAAAAATATGTAGGTAGGAATAAATGTGTAGCAGCAAAACCTGAACTCCAAAGCTCTTCTTAATTATTCTTTCCTTTGCCCTACTCCTTTGACTCAACCAGTGACTCTGTCTAAGCTCCTTACTCCTCCCTTAATTCCATTATTTGCTATGTCTTTGCAAACCCTTAGGCTGCAAAGTTAATGACCTTTATTCTCCTCCCTTCTTCTTGGCTTGCAGTTTTCTGCCATTGGGTATATCCTCATTTTTCCATCTTCCGAGGCCCTGATTAGGTAACCATCTCATCCTGCAGACTTGCTCTCTAGCCTAAAGTCATTTTCTCACCTTGAAATTCTCACAGGATATTACCTGTCACTCTCAATCTTGTCATATGGATTTTAGATTGTAAACTCTCTGAGGGTTAGGGTTAGGGTTCGGGTTAGGAGCATCATGTCTTAACCATCTTTGAAGCTCAGTGATGCCACTTACAGTGTCTTGCATGTTGTAGGTGTTCACTTAATGTCTGTTTGGATGGATACATGATCAAATATTAGATTTTTTAAAATTCAGTTTGTATTTCTTTGAGGCAGTTTGACCTATGTGCCCTAAAAAAATTCTAGAAAAGAAGAAACTGTAAGTTATATTAAGATGACAGGAGCAAGGACTGAATATAGCTTTGTTTCCTTTCCTTATAATGCCTCCTTAGCTAGTCAGTTATTCTTTGCCAGATATAGTTTTTCCTTTTCCTTCTTGGATTTGTTAAGTCTGTATACTTACCCTTCAAGACTGTAAGGGAAAAGACCACTGAAGATATACCTTGGACTACAATGTGCCTTATAATTTTCCTTATCTGTTTTCTATGGGACCAAGAGCTGGTTGGTGCAGATCTGGGCCAGGTATTTGTTGAGGAGCTTAGGGCACCCACATAGGAAAGAGGGATGGAGTCATCCAGGTAAACCACTTGTCTCCTGCTGTGACTACTGCCTTTAACATCTTTCTGCCTTTCTTTGCTTTTCAGCTCTTACAAGCTTGAAGAAAGGATACCTGTTCATGTATAATCTAGTGCAGTTCTTGGGATTCTCCTGGATATTTGTCAACATGACTGTGAGATTCTTTATCTTGGGAAAAGGCAAGTACGCAGTTTCAAAGCTTGCTTTCTTTTTTGAGTAGTTTGGCCCACTATTCACCAGAAGTAACACTTTCTGCCTTTGGTATTAACAATACCAGCCTGCCACACCAACCCCATCCACCCCCACCATATTCAGACTTTTCTTTGTGTTCACATTTCTCACTTCCCATGACCTTGTGAAACAGGCTGACTGGATGTTCTGTTCATTTAATAGGTGAGGAAACAGATTTGGAGATGGTCAAAGAAATGGCCCACATCCACACAGCTAGCTAGGGGTACATCTTGGACTAACATCCCTTACTTATTCATTGCTTGATAATTCATTTATAACTACCTAAATTGATGTGATACTCCTAGTGTCAAAGTTACACAAAGTCCTAAAGGGATCTCACTCCTTTGGAGCCTAAATAGACTAAGTGGACTGTTGTGAAACTGAATGAAAAGACTATCATAAAGATATTAGTTCTTGCTAAATTAGTTTATATGTTTAACAGAATTCTGGCCAAAGTAAATGACAATAGAACATTTTTGAGAATGTGATCTAAAGTGTTCTGAAATTTTATTGTGAACCATAAATAGTAAAATCTGAGGGAAGAGACAGGAATGGGAGAGGATTTTCTCGACCTGCCATGAAAAAATATTATTAAAATAGTGTGGTGTTAGTATAAGGGTAGACTAATTAACAGAGCAGACTAAGTAGCTCAGAAGTAGCTCTTACATTATATATTATTATTACAGTATTACATTATGTAATATAGAATATATGGCCAGATTATGTATATGATAAAAAGGAATCTTGAATCAATGGAAAGGAAAATATTATCCAGTCATTTTTTTTTCTATTAGATGGGAAATCTAATAATGTTTCCAAGGAAAACTGGCTTGGTTTGCGAGGCAGATAATCTGTTTAACTCTTCTCACACTGTATATAAAGGAAAAAAAAAAATCCCCCCAAAAACTTAGGAGTCATATATCAAAAAGTTAAGTCATAATAGAAGATATAAGTAAATGTTTATGAAAATCCCATGTGGAAGGTTAGGATTTTCTAACTTTAAAAATAATAGAAGGAATCATAAAGAAAATGGTCAATGTATTTGACCACATAAAATGCCTAAATTTCTATATATCTAAAAATATCCATCCAAAACAACATTAAAGATTAAAAGCATATTGAGTTGAGCAAAATGGGGATGGAGGGTTGGTGGAAAATTGCAACAAATATTGGCAACTTTTTTTTTTTTTACATATAAACAACTTGTAAAATTGATTTTAAAATGTGAAAACTCTACCCAATAGATAAAGATCATAACAGGCAGTTCATAAGAGGAAATAAAACTAATCAACATACAACAAAATGTTTAACTCAGTAATGTGAAGGAAATGAAAGATACTATTTTTTATTTATCAGTTTTGCAAAGTTCTAAGACGCCTAATTGAAAGCAACATATGCTAAAATAAACACAACAGTGGATACTGGGGAGGGTCCATAAGTACAACTCTTTGGGAAAATCATTTTGCAAGGTACTCAAGAACCTCAGTGACCCAGATAACCATGATGGTGTGATCACTCGTCTAGATCCAGAAATCCTGGAGTGTGCAGTCAAATGGGCCTTAAGAAGCATCACTACAAACAAAGCTGTAGTGGGGGTGATGGAATTCCAGCTGAGCTGTTTCAAATCCGTAAAAGATGATACTGTTAAAATGCTGCACTCAATATGCCACCAAATCTGGAAAACTCAACAATGGTCACAGGACTGGAAAAGGTCAGTTTTGCATTCCAACCCCAAAGAAAGGCAATGCCAAAGAATGTTCAAACTACTGCACAATTACACTCATCTCACACAATAGCAAAGTAATGCTCAAAATTCTCCAAGGTAGGCTTCAACAGTACGTGAATCGAGAACTTCCAGGTGTTCAAGCTGGATTTAGAAAAAGCAGAGAAACCAGAGATCAAATTGCCAACATCTATGGGCTCATAGAAAAAGCAAGAGAGTTCCAGAAAAGCATCTACTTCTGTTTCATTGACTTTGCCAAAACCTTTGGCTGTGTGGATCACAACACACTGTGGAAAATTCTTAAAGAGATGGGAATACCAGACCACGTTACCTTCCTCCTGAGAAATCTGTGTGCAGGTCAAGAAGCAACAGTTAGAACTGGACATGGAACAACAGACTGGTTTCAAACTGGGAAAGGAATATGTCAAGGCTGTGTATTGTCACCCTGCTTGTTCAACTTATATGCAGAGTACATCAAGTGAAATGCTGGGCTGGATGAAGCACAAACTGAAATCAAGATTACTGGGAGAAATGTCAGTAATCTCAGATACACAGATGACACCACCCTTATGGCAGAAAATAGAGGAACTAAGAGCCTCTTAATGAAAGTGAAAGAAGAGAGTGAAAAGCCTCACTTAAAACTCAGCATTCAAAAAATTAAGATCATGGCATCTGGTCCCATCACTTCATGGCTAATAGATGGGGAAACAATGGAAACAGTGACAGACTTTTCTTTCTTGGGCTCTGAAATCATTGCAGATGGTGACTGCAGCCATGAAATTAAAAGATGCAAGTCTGAGCACTGAAGAATTGATGCTTTTGAACTGTGGTGTTGGAGAAGACTCTTGAGAGTCCCTTGGACTGCAAGGAGATCAAACCAGTCAATCCTAAGGAAATCAATCCTGAATATTCATTGGAAGGACTGATGCTGAAACTGAAACTCCAATACTTTGGCCACCTGATGTGAAGAACTGACTCATTTGAAAAGACCCTGATGCGGGAAAGATTAAAGATAGGAGGAAAAGGGGATGCCAGAGGATGAAATGGTTGGATGGCATCACCAACTCAACAGACATGAGTTTGAGCAAGCTCTAGGAGACAGTGATGGACGGGGAAGCCTGGTGTGCTGCAGTCCATGCAGTTGGAAAGAATCGGACATGATTGAACGACTGAATAGCAACAATAGCAACATCAAGAACCTTAACTATTCATATCCAAAAAGTAATTATAAAAAATAACATTATGGCATTATTTATATTAGTGACAAATTAGACACTATGTAAATGCCCATGAATGAAGGATTGCTTTAGATTGTTCACTCAGTGGAATATTGTGAAGCAAATGTAAAGTATTTAAAGAGGTTGTAATAATATGGAAAAATACTTATGATAGGCTAAAGAAGTAACAGACAAACTTGTTCTTCCAGTTTGTTCACACCAATATAAAAAGGAGAAAAAAAAACAACCAATAAATGTGGAATGATTGGAAGAAGAGGCACCATTTTTAAATGGCTTGAATGGATCATTTAAATTTTTTCTTTATTTTGTAAAGTAAATATGAGGGAAAATATGAGCATAATGGAAAATAAGAAAACTATTTAAAAAGAGAAAAAGTCCTGTAGACTGTTTTATTCTTGAGTCCTAAATTTTCCCATCTGAGGTTTGTAAAGGTGAATTGTAATTAGCTCCAGAATCTTTAGAACGAAGTGCACATTGTTTTTCCAGTCTTTTCCTTGGAATTCTGCAAAGCACAGTAGTAGGCTAGTGAAAAACTTCCTAAATGCCTAGCATCTTATAATCATGTGTAACCAGAAGTCCACTGATCGTTATTTAAAGAAGTAAAGGAAATCTTGGACAGTTGTCCTCAGATCTGTAGCTCTTACTAGTATGGATTTAACACAAGTTTCATAGAATGAATAGGGACTTTCCAATTCATAAATAATTTATTTAACCTGTCATAGTTGTATTGGTTCTGAATGTTCTGTGCAAGCCTGCTATCCATTAGGTGATCCACTCTAAAAGCTGCTAAATTATCTGGGTCATGTGTTTAAAGTTAGCTGCCTGGATCTGTAATTTGTTTTGGCTCGATGAGTCCCTTCCTAACCACCTTTTGGAATGGAGCTGCTCTTGTAATTCTTCCCTCATCAGTCCTAGAAGTATAGTAAAGACCTGGGCCTGGTACCCAGGGTCATAGTTTGTCCTTTGCAGTTATCTCTTTTTGAATAAAAGGTGTTGGTGAATGGCAAATTCTACACATGTACTTGTTTTTTTCACAGAAACATGTATAAGCTAAACTCATGTTAAGGTGGAGAAGGCAATGGCAACCCACTCCAGTACTCTTGCCTGGAAAATCCCCTTGGTCGGAGGAGCCTGGTAGGCTGCAGTCCATGGAGTTGCTAAGCACTGGACACGACTTCACTTTCACTTTCACTTTTCACTTTCATGCATTGGAGAAGGAAATGGCAACCCACTCCAGTGTTCTTGCCTGGAGAATCCCAGGGACGGGGGAAACCTGGTGGGTGCCGTCTCTGGGGTCGCACAGAGTCAACACGACTGAAGTGACTTAGCAGCAGCAGCCGCATGTTAAGGAAGTAGCAAACTTGTAGAAACTCGTGTTTAACTATTAATACTTTTTTTTATTAAATAAAGTTTTTTTCTAATTATAAAAATGTGTTAATTACTTAAATACTTAAACTCTGCTGTAATTCCATCTATCAGAGTGATAGATTCTTGGCACTTTGTTGGATATCTTCCTAATAAACCCATGTACCTTTCTTAAGAAAAGTTCTTGAAGAAGAATTATGAGACTAAAGGGCAGGTTGTTTTTAAGGATTCTGATGTATACTGCCCAGAAAGAGTGTACTGTTGTATACTACCACTATTTAAATCCTTGTCCATTAACATGAGTACCTTGTTAGTACTTTAAACAGTTTTTTTCAGATCATAAAAGTAAATGGGCTGGAGCTTCCCTGGTGATCCAGTGGTTAAGAATCGGCCTGCTAATGCAGGGGACATGGGTTCAGTCCGTCGTCTGGGAAGATCCCACATGCCACAGGGCAACTAGGCTCAGCTACTGAGCCTGTGCGCCCAGAGCCCACGCTCCACAACAGGAGAAGCCACTGCAGTGAGAAGCCTGCGCACGACAAGAAGAGTAGCCCCCACTCGCTGGAGCTAGAGAAAGCTCATGGGCAGCAATGAAGACCCAGCACAGCCATAAATAAATAAATAAAAATTTTAAAAAAGTAAAGGGAGCAATTTAAGAAAGTTTGAAAATGGGAGAAGAGTGGGGAGGAGGTGTGGGGGGCCTGGAAGGGGAGGTGAATAAGCCATTGTCCATCGCTTTTAATATTTCCATCCATTTCCTTTTAGTCTTTATTTTTTCTCCTGCAGTTAAAAATTATAATCATGCTGTGTATACAGTTTTGCATTTTGTTTTTAAAACAGTATTATAAGCATGTTAATGTCATTAATATTCTTTATAACAATCATTTTAGAAATCAGATTTCTATTCCTGAATTGAAACAAGGATGAATTTCCCATAAAATCAGAGGCAAAGCAACAAGATCTACTTTTATTTACCATATGCCAAATCTTAAGTCACAATTTTCTAGTTCAAAATAATGGAGAACTTTATTTGTCAAAGATAATTTGTCCAAAAAATTAAGAAGTGAATCTCTTGAAGAAAGATACCAGAATTTCACTGTAAATGGTGAAAAAAAAATGTGATTTTTGTCTTCACAAGGGGCATTTAAAATTATGAATAAATTTTTTACAGCAAAATTTAAATTATAATTTTGCATTACTTCTTCAAAGAAAATAACTAATCAAGTTTTGAACTTAGTCATTTGTGGATTCACATTTGACTTTGTAGCAGGATTGTAGAGTGGATCATTTTTGCAATTAGAGAGTGTTTTCAGTCTTGCCAGGGCCTGTTTTATTCATTTGATATTTAAACTGTGTTCTTTTGAGGAGCCTGCAGTGTCATCTTTGCTGGTAACTTGCCTAACTCTGCCATTTCTTAAAGACTCTACTTTAATAGGCAGGGAGACAAGAATCCTAAACCTTTACAATATGCAGGACTAAGAACTGTCTTGCTCAAAATGTCAGTGGTGCCCTTCTTGAGAAACACTGCAAAGAGAAATGTAAGAATTCAGGATGTCAAGTGAGGGTCAGTATGAAAAGTGAAGGATATTAAATTATGGACCACTCCAAATTAATACCACAATTGTTGACCTCATATAAGCAATAACTCATTTTAATTTGTTATATAATATTCCATGAAATAGATATATTGTAGTTTACACAAACTTTCCATACTTGTAGGTTTAGACCATTTCTGTTTTAGTGCACTTAGAAATATGTAATATTTCAGAGAACAATCTCCTTGCTGAAGCTTTTATTCTTTTTCATTTTAGATTTTTTAGTTAGGGTATGTTCTCAGAATGAGAATTAATAGGATTAAATATATAAAGACAATTAAGGTTTTTGAAAGTTAATTTTGTTCAGTACTTTTGTACCTCTGCATGTATTTATGATTGTATAGTTTTGATATTTTAAAAAGCTAGGTTTCATTCAATATATAATACAGTTTTAGCTTTAAATTAAATGAGATAATGGATCTGAAAAGAATTACCAGTGTGCTTGATACGTAGATTTTTCAGCATATAATAAGTGAGTGAAATCTAGGTATGCTTTTTTTCTTGCTTTTTAAAATTGAGAAGGGCATACAAGGTTTATGTGTTAACTTACTGGTAACCAACAAAATTTACTAATTAGGCCCATGGAGGCCTGCTCCCCTCCAGCTTGAGTAGTGAACTTGAATCTGACTGGATGTTTATTATGCTTTCCCTAAAATCCGTTTCATGTAAAGGCTTATCTAGATTGCAAAATACTTCTGTGTTGGTATTTGCCAGTTGATTTACCCTTAATATGTATTTGTCCCATAGAGTCCTTCTATGACACGTTCCACACTGTGGCTGACATGATGTATTTTTGCCAGATGCTGGCAGCCGTGGAATCTATCAATGCAGCAATTGGAGTCACTAAGACACCAGCGATACCTTCTCTTTTCCAGGTATTGAGCAGTTGAGCTCAAGGGTGGGGAATGCAGGGTTTCGATGTTTGTTTAGTAAGTACCCACACTTTGCTGAGAAGTTTCAATGAGTAAAAATACCTGTTTGCAGAGAAATAGCATTGTTTTCTCTGAATACAGACACACAAAATCTGTCCAGAAATACTGGTACTGGCTTGGGTACTTTAACTTTTCTACCTGTTTGCAGAGAAATAGCAGTGTTTTATCTGAATACACACACACACACACGATCTATGATACTGGTACTGACTTGGTACTTAAACTTGTTCTAAGTTGTTCTCAGTCTTTTTCTATTTACCTTGAATTTAATGGGGTTATGTTTCAGATGACACATTTACCTGTTGTCTTAAAAATGTATTAAAAAATTTTTTTTTCTCTTTTGGGTCTTTTTAATAGCTTCTTGGAAGAAACTTCATTTTGTTTATCATCTTTGGTACCATGGAAGAAATGCAAAACAAAGCTGTGGTTTTCTTTGTGTTTTATATATGGAGCACAGTTGAAATTTTCAGGTGGGTAGAAATGCCAGGATGGTGTTTGAGTGCTCCTCCTACTATGGATAAGACTCTGTCTTATCCAGAGTCTCATTTGATTTAAAATTTTCATGTGTGGAGAGTTCTACCTACATCTATGTGCTCTGCAAAGTTGAGACAGTGTTTTTTTTTAATTAAAAAATTAAAGATACTTTTTTAATTAAAATTTTTATTTTTAATTAATTATTGTAATTAGAGGATAATTACAATATTGTGATGGTTTTTGCCATACTTCAGCATGAATTGACCACAGGTATACATGTATCCCCTCATCCTGAACCCTGCACCTTCTTCCCTCCCTACCCTATCCCTCTGGGTTGTCCCAGAGCACCGACTTTGGATACCCTGCTTTATACATTGAACTTGCAGTGGTCATCTGTTTTACATATGATAATATACATGTCTCAGTGCTATTCTCTCAAATCACCCCACCCTCACCTTCTCCCCCTGAGTCTAAAAGTCCGTTCTTTGTGTGTCCTTTGCTACCCTGCATGTAGGATCGTCAGTATTGTCTCTAAATTCCATATATATGCGTTAATATACAATATTTGTCTTTCTCTTTCTGACTTACTTCACTCTGTATAATAGGCTCTAGATTCATCCACCTCATTAGAACTGACTCAGATGCATTCCTTTTTTATAGCCAAGTAATATTCCACTGTGCATATGCACCACAACTTCCTTATCCATTCATCTGCCGATGGACATCTAGGCTGCTACCATGAAAGACTGGTCAAGTGCAGTAGTGAGAAGAGGGAAAGAGTAGAATGAGGAGTTCGATCTGTAACTGACTGTGAACAATCAATTGAGATAACTCACTACCTTTGGACACGCCTATTTATTTTTAAAAAATTTTATGTTTTGGCCTTATGCCATGCGGGATCTTAGTTCCCTGACCAGGGTTCAGACCCATGTCCCCTGCCATGGAAGCACGGAGTCGGATTGCCAGGAAGTCTGAGGGTTTTTTTTTAAAGCACTCAGTGGATCATAATGCCAGCCTGGACACTGGGGAGCAGAGGGAGAGATCCAGAGAAACCAAAGGCCTATCTTACCCTTTAGGATCTTGCTGTCTTGTTGGAAAGAGAGGACTCATTCACATGGAAAAATTCTTGAAAGGGCTGAAGAAACATGTGACTGAAGAAGCATCCCAGGTTGGATGAAGTACTAAAGACCAGCCTTGGAGAAGGGATGATAGAATAAATCTTTTGCTACAAGATTACTGAAGTTTGAATTGACCTCTTATCTGATTCTTCCATTTTTGATTGTCAGTAGAAGAAATTATCTTTAAAAAAAAATAATTTTATTTGTTTTTGGCTGTGCTGGGTCTTCATTGTGTATGAGCTCTATTTGTGGCGAGTGGGGGCTACTCTCTAGTTGTGTGGGGGCTGTAAACCACAGGCTCAGCCCTTGTGGCGCATAGGCCTTAGTTGCCCCGAGGCATGTAGACTCTTCCCAGGCCAGGGATCGAACCCGTGTCCCCCCACATTGGCAGGTGAATTCTTTACCACTGGACCACCAGGGAAATGCAGAAATTATCCTTTTTTTTTTTAAAAAAGATCTGATTAAAGTAGATATGTCCTGTACCAGACTATACATATTCCATACTTTTTCCCTTTTCAGCCAAGTGGAGCATTGGTTTTGCAAACTGACTCCTCAGTTCTAGGTTTGGTGATATTTTGGTAAAGTTGACGGTTAAGAGGGAGAAAAGACATTAGCAGCCCTAGATTATGTCTTAACTGTAGTCTGCATCCCATGGCATCCTGCATACCCTCTAGTCTACTGAACACAAAAGTGAGAGAGATTATAGGTTCTTAATAGTAACTTTTACTGTTTGGGAGAAACAAAATTATGTTAGCTCTTTTTAAGTAGAGTTATGCCTGATTATAGCTTAGAGGTCTTTTTTTATACTTTAATTTTGGTAATGTTCATTTAGGCAGAGATAAAGTGTCAAAGTATCTGTCCTTACCTACTTAGAACATAGATCAGAACCAGGAATAAAGCCAAAATGCTTCTGAGTATCTATTCCATGTACTGAACTTTTTCACAGAGGTTCCTTTGAGACCTAAACTTACTTTGCCATTATCGAGAATTCATATCCTTTGAAGATGGGAGGAAGAGCACGATGGGAGTTCATTAATTCTGCTAAAAAGAAGCCATGTGTGACTGAGTGTGAAATTACTCTTCTTGAGTGATGTTCTAGAGTTGCATTCAGTGGTTTTTAACATGTGAATGCCTTATTTCCAATAGGTACCCCTTCTACATGCTTTCCTGCATTGACATGGATTGGAAGGTGCTCACATGGCTTCGTTACACTGTGTGGATTCCCCTATATCCTATGGGATGTTTGGCAGAAGGTACTTTAAAGAACTCTAGGTGTTATATCTTACCTCCACTGAGTAGCCAGACCTCTCTTTCTGCCAGCTTTAGTCTGATACATGGGTGTTGAACTTATGAAGAATTTCTTTCTGGTGGTTTCCCTCCACAATACTCCTGCTGTCCAGACTGTTCCAAGGAAGTAGTTCATTTTGTTAAGGTTTGGAAGCTGGGTGGTCATGCATTGCATGCTTCCTATTTATATGGTAGTTTTAATCTTCCAAAGCATGTTCATATTGATGACTTCATTTTATTATGACAAACCCCTAATGAGTGAGTCAGATAGGCACTTTTCTCTCCATTTTATAGAATAGGAAGCTCAGTGCTATCAAATGACTGTTCCTCATTTACCTTTGCTATCAGCTTGAAGGCTTGTTTCCTAGGAAAGCTAGTGGGGAAAAAAGAAGAGGCCCGAGCCTGTTGTACAAAGGGAGGAGGGAGCATTTTCAGCAAACCTAGAACCGAAGCTTTGAGGAGTTAGCAGTTTCTATCAGTAAGTAATTGTATTTCATGTGCTTCTAAAAAG
Source organism: Cervus elaphus (assembly GCF_910594005.1). Lineage (NCBI taxonomy): Eukaryota > Metazoa > Chordata > Mammalia > Artiodactyla > Cervidae > Cervus > Cervus elaphus. The sequence goes on along the minus strand of NC_057826.1, from coordinate 87,554,640 downwards.
TTCTCATTTCTGCTTTCAGCTGTCTCAGTGATTCAGTCCATTCCAATATTTAATGAAACAGGAAGATTCAGCTTCACATTGCCATATCCAGTGAAAATCAAAGTTAGATTTTCCTTTTTTCTTCAGATTTACCTTATATTACTATTTTTAGGTAAGTATTGGCTCTGTAATAGACTCTTTTTCTGTTGCTTCTTAGAAGGTAGTTAAATGATTCAAAGTTTTAGAAATCCCTATTACTATTCTTGCTTTCAAAAGAGTGGAAATAAGTTCAAGAATGAATTACACTGCAGAACAGACCCACTGGAGAATATGCCATGTAGAAATATTTCTTCCCACATCTTGATTGGCTGAGTTCTCTTCTTGAAATGCTCTTGGTCATTCAGACTTTCCCATATTTCATGTTTAAAAAAATGTAAGAAGCGCTTTTGAAACTGAAAGAAAAGCTCGTTTTACTTTTGCTGGTTTCAGCAGCAGATTCCTTACCCAGAGGAATTGTTGCAGAGGTGGTAACACAGTTGGTGGCAAGGCAGAAGGCAGTAAAGGCCTCCGTTCGAGCAGCCGCAAGATGTCACAAAGCCTTCTACCTGACAGCAGGAAAGCCCCCATTCCTCATGTAAAACCTTGCTTGCTTATCAGCTTTTATATAAAATCATAAATTCTTGTCTTAAAAACTAGGGATCTCCTAAGAACTAAAAGAAGGGATAGAGAAGTAAACCTAAATTATTGCAAATTTCAGAGATTTAAAAGCCTTCCTAACTAGGAGGACTGTTTACTTTGGATAAAGTTCTGACGCATTTTAATATAATTTATATGTATTTCTCCCTGTTGTATTTCACAAAAGTCATGAAGTGGCCTTAAGTATGGCTGTTTGGTCTCCTGGCAACAGAAGGATGTGACACAGATAGTGTACTAGTTATCTTTTTCTGTGTAACAAATTACCCCAAAATTTAGCAGCTTAAGACAACACACAATTATTATCTCGCATGTATTCTGGGTCAGGCAGCAGGCAAGCTGCGTGGGCCTGGCTCAGGGACCCTTGTGGGGTTTCAGTCAAGCTGTCAGCTCAGCTGGGGCTGTAGTTTCTGCAGACTTGACTGGGGCTGGAGGCTCTACTGCGGGCTCGCTGGTGTAGCTGTGGGCAGGAGGGCTTCGGGGTCCTGCCGTAGTACTTCTCCATGTGGGTGCTCATAACGTGGCTTCTCTCCAAAGCAAGTGATCTGGACGAAAGCCAGAAGTCACACTGCCTTTTTTTTTTTCCTTTAAAAAATGTATGTAGTATTGAAATATATTTGACATAAAACATTGTGTAACTTTAAGGTATATAACATTGATTTGATACATCAGTTGTAACAAGATTGCCGTTGTAGTGATAATTAGCACTTCTATCAGGTCCACCCTTTTTATAACCTAAACTCAGACTTACTGTTACTTTTGCTGTGTTCTCTTTTGTTACGAGGATCAACCTTGTACAGTGTGTGGGAGGGGACTACACAAGGGTATGGGGTACCAGGAAGTAGGGATTATTGGGGACCAGCTTGGAGGTTGGCTTCCGCAGACCGAGAAGGAGACCGCAAAAAGTGAACCCAAGAAGTTGGAAAGCCCAGTGATCTTGGTTACTTATTTATTTGGTCATGCCATGCATTTTGTGGGATCTTAGTTCCCCGACCAGAGACTGAACCTGGGTCCTTGGAAGCGAAAGCTGAGTCCTAACCACTGGACCACCAGAGAATTCCTGATCTTGGCCATTTAGAAATGGGGGAGAAGAGAACTACATTCTTTTGGAGCCCCTCAGGGAATCAGCACGTGGCAGAAGTGCAGTTAAATAAGACATTATGAGTACCCTCATAACAAAGGTTACCTTTTGTTCCATTTCTTCTTTTCCATTTCAGAAAGGATATTACCCATTTCAGAAAGATTTCAAACCAAAAATGTTAAAATGTTTGGTGCTTGAAGAGAGTAAGCGTCAATTTGGAAAATGCACTCATTAAAAGAGCGCTTTACTTCTACTCCTGCATAAGTCTAGTACTACTGTAATTAGGCTGCATGCAATGGACCTACTGAGAGTAGGAATAAGTTTTGGAAAGACCCTTAAAATATTTTCGTAAAAAAGACAAGACCCTTAAAATATTTTACTAAAAAAGATGAATATTAATGTTCACTAACCCTAGTGACTTTTCCTTGTGTTGCATATTCTAACTTACAAGGTTCTATACCCATATTTAGCTTGCCTACAATGAGTGTGTAGTTGTTCTTATTCTTGAGAATGATACCCTAAATCTGCATAATTTAGGAGCAGTATAACAAGCAATTTTATTTGTGTATAGATCAAACTCTATAAAACAAGTACAATGAAAAAATGAAGGTGAGGCTTCGCTACAGAACTCCTCAGTGATCACGTGGGATTGAGATTTTTTTCTGGCTCTGAAATCCTTTGTTTTCTAGTTCACTGAATTGTACTTCCTAGAAAAGTGTCTCAGACCTTTTAGGCTATTGCTTAATACATATTATTGCCTAGCCTTGAATTAAAAATTAGGTTCTCTTTCTGTTTCAGATTTGTATATTTCAGTTTCTGTAAATCCTACCTTAAAAGAAAGGAAAAAAAGAATATTGAATTCTAATTAATGAAATTTTTAGGGGTGAAGTGTACTGATGTCTTCAGCTTACATTGAGATACATAAAAAATGAGATGGGGATGGGTGTGTGATAAAGTAAATGTAATAAACAGTTAAAGTTTAAATTTAGGTGGTGTTCACTGTACAATGATTTAATCTCCTGTATATTTGAAAATTTTCATAGTAAAGCATGGGAGAAAATTAAATTGTAAAACCCACTGGGGAAGAACTGAACTGTCTCCAGTGCATTGTTAATGCGTGTTCTAGGTTGTGCTTCCTGAGGAACTGCAGGAAGCACAGGGCTGTGGGATATGAAAAACAGACAGCAAGGGACTGTTCTACCCCAAGAACTTCTGCTTATAAACAGAGACAAAGATTCTAATTGGCCTCTTTTCTTTTCCAGGGTTATATGTCAATTTCCGTCATCTTTATAAACAGCGCAGGCGGCGCTTTGGACAAAAAAAGAAAAAGATCCACTAAACAGAAGAGATTTAGATGACTTCTTGCCAGTTTGAGCCTAATCGATAGTTCTTACAGTTTTACCTTCTTGTACTGATGTAAAAGTTTTTTTAAAGTTAAATGATTAAATTCTCAGTGGAGCTATCTTCTTTTTTTCCCCAGTAACATTCCTGAATTTACTGTATTACCTTAGTGTAGTCCTTGCATGACATGGATTCCTGATACCCAATGACAGGTTCACTCTTGTGTATTCTGTAAGTGACAGCAAAAGGCTCAGCCATACCCCCACCCACTCCATCTCTAGTCAGTCTGTTTCACACAAGCCCCAGATAATTCTTCAGTGCGCTGAGGCTACCAGCTACTGGCCATGTTTATAGCTGAGATGAGTTCTTTGCAGCTATTGCTTGTGGGGGAAAAGAAACACAAAAGACTATGTAGCTGCATAGCAGGCTCCGAAAGTGACTCAGAAAAAGACCTAATATATTCTGTACCCAGGCGGCTGCTTGTTAAGTGGGTTGGCATTGATTTTTTTTTTTTTTTTGAAAATTAAGTTTGACTCAGTTACTGATAAAAACATTTCTGAGTCCAGGTAGGGCTGGAGGACACATATTACCTGTGAAACTTTTGGTCTCTCTAGCAACATCTTAACCTGCATGGGCACTGGAGAGCCACAGGGTGATTTCAGAGAAACCAGTCAGAACCTTGGAACACCATGATCACTTACTTCATTCCTAGCTAAATGACAGCTGTTTTCAACATGAAAGAAAGACGAAAACAGTAGAGAGGAAACAGTGAGACTCTAAGAGTTCCAAACCCAGACGGCACTACAGGGATCAAAAAGGTCCATCTGGCGACGCAGCCTGTGGCACACGGGGAACATGAGACAGACCAACTAGAAGGACCTGCAGACCTGTCCTAGGCCGTGCACAGACAGACAGACTCAGCCTTCCCTCCCCTGCTCGGACGGAGCTCGTGTACTTGTCTGCCTGTCAGAGTCAGCCGGTGAGACTGTCTGTATTTGAACATGCCTCAGAAACACCGGGTTTTTATTTTGCTCTTGTGTCACCTGTCTGCAGTAGGCCGGTGAAAACAGAGGGGGAACTCTGGCTGAAGAACCACCATCTGAGCCTTTAAAGATTCCTCACAGTAAGTCCACCAACAGAGGAACTGAAAAAAATCTTAAGATACGGCCATCATCAAAAAAATTAAGTTTTCCCTAGTACATTCCAAGTAAACCAAGTAAAATAAGTAATGTTTGTCTGTAAGAATTTAAGGTATGATAGCTCTTTCTGTCCTGCCATTCCCACTGTTCCTGGGGGAAGGGGGACTCAGTGGATTATGCTGTGTCTCTGAGCCCAAGAGGGAAACTTGGTTTGACCTAAAGACATGTGGTTAGTATAGGCTGACTGATTTTTTTTACAAGTTCCCTGCATTGAAGGATATTTTGCATGTCTGCAACTTCTGTCAACATTTGTTTGTATTAATTTCTGGTGTCTTCTCAACTTTCTATGTGTAATTGGGCAGGTCAGCTTTACAGTAGATTATGCTGTAAAGAATCTTGTATTCTTAGTGATTGTTACAAACCTCACTGCTGTCTGAAAAAGCTGAAGATTGTGTATTTCTATTAAAACATTTACAATCAAAATCCTAGTAACTTGTGTTTAAAGATCATTTAGTCTAATGGTTTCAGAATTATTAGTGATAAATTCTTTTGTTTAGACAAAATGGCATACCTTTATTTACTACACTTCACAGATATTTGCATTTTTCAGAAATTGAAGATCCCTGTGTTGTCAAGAAGATGGTTGGCTTTTCTTTTTTTAACCAATAAACTAGTTTTTACTCAAGGTGTGTACATTTTATCTTCGACATAATGCTATTGCACATTTAACAGACTATAGTATAAACTATAAATTTTTTATATACTGGGAAACCAAGAAATTTGTGTGATTTGCCTTATTACAATACTTGCTTTATTGTGGTGGCCCGGAGGTGAATCTCCGAAATCTCCGAGGTATGCCTCTATAGCAGTTCAGCAGGTTACTAATAAATAAAACATGGTTGCTTGGCCTGGATGGCAGGGGGGTTTGGGAGAGAATGGATACATGAATATGTATGGCTGAGTCCTTGTGCTGTTCACCTAACACTATCACAATATTTTTAATTGGCTATACCTCAATACAAAATAAAAAGTTTAAAAATAACAAACAACATGGTTGTCTGGGCTGAAGCCTAAGGGAGTAATTCCTTAGGACGTTTACAGAGCAATCTGAAAAGCACTGATGATGTAAATAAAGCCCAGGGAAGTCTGATGACTTGCCCAAGGTCATGAAGCTAGCTGATGAACTAAAACCATAACTGACTACAGTGATGTCAGAACCTTGATGGAACCTGGCTTAGGCAGTGAGGCCTAACCAGTGTCAGAAATAAGGAAGTCAATATGGAACCCAAGGAACCTTCAAGAATCTATGCCACTTAGGAAGCTGAAATTATATTTAGGTTATAGGAGAGACCCAAGGCAAAGACCCACTGGTTTCCCAGTGAAACCATTTTATAGAAAATCAAATATTTTATTTTCTTTAAAAAAATTTGAATAAATGAGGATCATACATTTATGGTTGTTGTTTAAGTTTGTATCTCAAGATATACCAAAAGCACCCTAAGGGTTGCCACTGACTTTTTGCCGAAGTTTTAAGGAAGTTCTGAAGCTTAGTGATGTCAGGTTTGTGTTTAGCAAGTCTCCTCTCCCAACCACAGGTACTTGAAAATGTCCCTGTGGTTGGGAGAGGAAAGGAGTGGAGAGGTCTTTCAGGAACAGAACCCAGGTTGTTCGGTTTCCTGAGGATGGTGGAGAGGGCTCTAAGCTTGCCAGTTCTTCAAGCGTTTCAGGAGATGTTCCCATTGTGGGAGCAACAAGTTGTCTTTGGGATTTAAAGACTCTGAGCTCCAGAAAGCAGCTGCCCACCTTGCAGAACCTTCTCGGAGTAGCAGAGTCAAACCTGTGAGGGGTGCTTCTCAGGCAATCTTGGGAAGGTCTTCGGGTAGCCGCTGCAGAGGTAAACAGACTGAGAAAGTTTTTACCCGAAATCATTCTCACTTGAAAAAGGGAAGGAAGGCTTCCAAAGTCAGCATCATATTCTCTCTGCGCTGCTCCCAGAGAAGTCTGTCTGCAAAGGTGTGATGTTGTGGTCATAGCCAGCACACTCGGAGGTGCCAGCGCTGGCCAGCGTGAGCTGCTGGGCAGCGTGGGTCAGCTGGAACGCGGCGTCGGGGTGAGCCGTGTCGGGCAGCAGCGTGCACTCCCTTTCTAGCATGTCCGCCACCCCTTTGAGCAGGTCCAGGAAACCAAAGGCCAGGGCAGCCTTCCGTAAACGGTTCAGCTCCTGAAACAACACCAATGTTCCTAAAATGCATTCTCCTCATCACATACTTTCTAAGTGCTCAGTGTGACATGTATTCTCCTTGACCCCCAAGCTTATATGAGCATTTTTATATCAGAACAAATACTTGTACAGAGATGCCAATAATAAAAGGGTGTGATGACATGCCTGGGAAGTAGTTCCTCTACAGGTGGCCAGAAGGCAAAGGATGACAGGTTTCTGAAACTGAGGTCATCCTCACCACAGTTCATGACCACTTAGGCCAAACATGGTGAGGTGCTTTGCACACATCATTTCATGTACAGTACTCATAACTCCGGGCTTCCCTGGTGGCACAGTGATAAACAATCTGCCTACCAATGCAGGAGGGTGGGTTAGATCCCTGGGTCAGGAAGACCCCCTGGAAAAGGAAATGGCAACCTGCTCAGTATTCTCGCTTGGAGAATCCCATGGACAGAGGAGCCTGGCGGGCTACAGTCCATGGGGTTACAAAGAGTTGGACACGACTTGGCAACTAAACAACAACTCATAACTCTGAGGATACTTCCCCTCTGTTACTCAGGTATGGAAAAGGCTCGCCCAAACCTCAGAGGGCTCTTAACCCTTTGGTGCCTCTCTGGCTGGAGCCTTAGACTGAATGACAATGAGTATGTCTGGAGGCGGCTCTGGAGGAGTCAGGAAGTCAGACCCCAAAGATTGCCTCAAAAAGAAAAGTCAAATAGTGGATGGAAGCAGAGAAACATGAAATGCCCCATCTATCACTTAGCAGTGTGATCTGGGCAAGTTGTGGAGCCTCTCTGAGTGTCAGTGGCCTCATTTACAAAACGAGGATCACCTCCGCTGTGCCCACTGGAGGGGCAGACACAGCCGTCTGGTAGAGGCCCTTTCCTGCTCTGTTATGTAGGTTATATAAAACCACAAGAAAGAAGCAGCCTTTCTGACCACCTCTCTACTACCATCCGTCACAGATGAGAAGTCCAGAAGAAGGCCAGAGTGTTAAGTGTGCCACCTTGAACGGACAGCTCTGCAGGCAGGGGCTGCAGCCACGGGGTGGTCATCTCGGGCCAATATGGATTAAGGGCTTCGGTTGTGGGGGGCATGGTGGGCTGAACCACTCTCTGGCTGAACTCTTGCCTGATTTCACCAGCTCGCTACATAATTAGGTTTGAAGACATAAAGGTAATGAGGTAACACCCACAGCGCCTATGTTCTCTGGAAGAGATGCTAGCCTGGGGCTGACTGTGTGTACGATATTTTAAGATTAGCAAGCTAGGACACGACTGACAGCACTGCATACCTCACACTGCCATTTAATTTAATTTCAGCCAAATATCAGGAGGACAGGAGAAGCAAGAGTGAACTTAAATGCCGCCCCCGACCCCCCAGCTCCATCCCATCTCTTGTAGCTTGACTCCACCAATGGTTCTGCATTAGCAAGGTATGATTCTGGAGGGCCATTCTTTTGCAATTTATAAATGTATATATATTTTTAAAAGGCTCATTTTATTTCTTGGCTGTACTGCACGGCATGTGAAATCCTATTTCTCCGACCACAGATCGAGCCTGTGCCCACTGCATTGGAAGCATGGAGTCTTAACCACTGGACCGCCAGGGAAGTCTCCCAAGTGTGCAATTTTAGAAGTCGTTACCAGAAGCAGCTCCTCTGGCAAAGTTCTGAGCAGACACCATCTCTGGAAAACACATCCGCTGGCTGCCTGGTTAGACTGGATACCCATTTGGGAGCAGCAAGGAGGGTCCAGGGCTGTGACTCACAGGTCCTCTCAGCTCCTTCCCTCAGCCATTCACAGCAGCACCAACGCAGAGAAGACCTGCCAGACGGCCCAGCGCACAGAACCAGGCCATTTAAACACTCCTGATTCCTGGATTTTAGGGCAGGTACAGGCCTATCACTTCTGCTGACTTTACTGATGAAAAACTGGACGCACAAACAAATATTTCTAATTCCTGTCCATGTTCAGTGTTCACACTACTGTGCAACAGTTTATTTCTGGCACACAGCACAGAGCCCACCTTCAACTACTATAATTCTGATAGTCTCACCTTATAGAATGTCTGTGTTTTTTCAGGTAGTTTCCTTGCATTTCTTAAAATCTTCTGTACATCTGTCTATAGAGGGTAAAAAGAATTCAATGTTAGAATTCTGTGGTAAAAAGGGAAAGAATATAAAAGGAGACCTTTAAATGGAAAAAAATGAAAATGAGAAAAGAGTTATAGTATAAAGATGAGGATCCCTTCTGAGTTAATGTTATTGTTCAGCATTAGTAAATCGTCTCTCTCCTTCAAAAGGCTTGATGATACTAAAGCCCATGGCGACAGAAATGAACTTGTCTCACAAAAACACCCCCAGTAAACCCAAACATCTATGGTCAGCTGCTTTTAGATAAGGATGCCAAGACCATTCAATGGGGGGAAGAAGTCTCTTTAATAAATGGTGCCCGAGTAACTGGATAGCCACCCGCAAAAGAATGAAGTTGGACCCTTACTTCATACCATACCCACAAAATTGACTAAAAAATGGATCAGAGGCCTAAATATTAAGAGCTAAAACTATAAAACTCTTATCATGACAACAACACAGCAACAAAAGAAAAAATAAACTTGGCAAATGATCATAGCAGCATTATTCACAATAGCCAAAAGGAAGAAATAATCCAAAAGTTCATCAACTGAATGAATGGATTGACAGATATGGACTTTATACATTGGACCACTGTTTATACAATGGACTATCACTCAGCCATCAGAAGGAACGAAGCACTGACACATGCTACAACATGCATGACGGCTGAAAACATCACGCTAAGAGAAGCCAAACCCAGAAAGGAACATGTGATATGACGCAGTTTATATGAAATATCCAGAACAGACAGATCCTCACTGACGACAGAAAGCAGGTAAGTGGCTGCCTAGAGCTGGGGCAAAAGTGACTTGTTCAGCAGGTAAAAGATTTCCTTTTGGGGTGATGAACATGTTTTTGAACTAGACAGTGGTGATGGTCATGTAACACTGTGATTATACTAACGTCACTGAGTTGAATACTTTAAAATGTCTGAAATGGTAACTTTTGTTATGTGCACCTCACCATAATAAAACAACACATCCAGACCAAAACAAAATTAAAAAAACAGTTTTAGAAAAATTCAGCTCTCCTGACAGGGAAGTGCTGAGGTCAGCGATGGCAAGAAAGAGGGAAAGCTTTAATTTCTAACAAAGGGAAGAGGCCCCTTAGCCAGGGCAGGATGTGTCTGTCTAGTCTCCCTGAAAAGGGGGCTAGAAGAGACTATGCGTCAACAGAGGTTACTTCTGTGATCAGGCGGCCTGACTGCCTCTTCTCATTTGGCTTGGATTGGACTCATGGGAGGAACAAAGAAAAAAAGAAAAGGCACTCAAGTGAGAAAAAAAGTTCAAAAACTGATTTTTAAAAAAAGGTATGAATGACTTTGCCAATAGGAGAAGAAAGTCGCTGAGTCCCGTGACTAAAGGCAGCACACCTAATAATAGGATAATTTCATAGGTGGCTCCCATGAAAGGGTTTCTGTGGTATTACATGGTAATGCTTTGACTTACATTGTGCCGATGGGAGAAATAATCACATGAAGATTTTTATGTCTTCCTCAAAACTGGTACTAAAGATAACACCTATAATATTATTCAGTGACTCACCATGTCAAAACTTTCACATTAAAATTTAATGCTGGAAAAAAATGTGTCTTTCTAGAAGAACTGACATGCTTCCTTTAATTAGACAAGGAGAACCATATAACCAACATGTTTTTTTTTTTGAACTTGGTAGCAGGAAGCTCAAGAGCCAAACTGCTCAAACACAATTATCATTCTGCCTTGGCTTCCTGGAACACCATCTCTCTTCTTCCTCTAGGTTTTATACTGCTCCAAATTTTGTAAAAAATTATTCTGCTACTTACGTGTTTTACTGTAGGCCACCTCAAATCCTTTTTGGAAATAATGACAAATGTTAGAAGTAAATGAATTACGAAGTATCAGAGGAAAAGAAAATCAAATCAAATGTCCTCCTGCCTGCAGGAATCCCTCCTCCTGTCCCCAGTGGAGAGCAACGTGGATGGTAATGTTACCTGCAGGCCACTGGGTTTGATCCACACCGTCACATTCTGGGCATAACTGCGCTTGTTTTTGGGCTGCAGGGGGAATGGGCTCTTATTATCATCCTCACCATAAGGGTTTTCTTTAGCATCTTAAAGGAAAAAAACAAGCTTGAAATGATATCTGGCAAAACACAATCAAGCACATTTCCAATTAGGTTAGAAGCTCTTTGAATCATTTGATCTCCTATATCCTATTACCTCCCTAATTAAGAAATCCATTAGCTTCTGTGAGGTTGGGGAACCTGTTCTCAGCACTAATGTTGGACACTAGACAATCAACTGAGGCCCAGGCAAGTGAAAAACAGCTTAATGTTTTTAAAGATACAAGTTTTATCTATCTGCTTTATAAATTAAGGTCATAAGATAATACTGAAGTGTATATAAAAATATATGTATACCTACAGACTGCAATTCTACATGGTCTAGCCCAGCACTCTCCAACAGAACTTTCTGAGATAAGGAAAGGTAGCCACACCCCATGGGACCACTGAACCCTTGACAGCTGGCTAGTGTAGCAGAGGAACTGGATCTTATTTAATTAAATTTGAATAGTCTCCTATGGTGAGTGGCTACTGGATCAGACAGCATAGGTCGAGACATTGAGAAAATTTAAAAGTGAAATTATATATAGCCAATTTAAGGAAAAGAGCAAGGGAAGAAATACTTTCTTGGTGAAACATACCCCATCTTATGGCTTACTAGTTTATTGCTTCCAAAGACATAAAGCCATGCTGGGTTTATAGCCATGTGGATAAACAAAGAGTTCTATTTTTCCACCTGCTTCCTGAGTCAATGATACTTTGCCACAAACTTACAAAGCATACTGATTACCTCTTGGCTCATTTTATCCTTATTATCATCTTTCAGGGTAGACAGCAGAAATCATTTTCCCAACAAGACTGGGGAGCTTAAATTCCCTTGCCCACATGTTCCTGTTGAAAACTGTGATTAGCTCAGCTTCTCTAACTGACCCAGAAGCGCTCAGCCCCAATCTGGTCATTAATTTGGATGCCTTATACTGGCCCCATTCTACCTCTGTCAGTGCGCTCTCCTCCTACCCCCTCCGAAAATTTACTGGTTCAGCTTTCCAGATGTTTCCATGAAGACTTGTCAATCCATAAGCCTTTTTAAGTCAGGCCAAGATCCCAACAGTCGTTTCCCAGGCAACATGCTTATTTTCCAACTTCTTGGCCACTGTTTCTGTTCTTCCCCTGTCTGCAATGTTCTCCTTTCCTCATTTATTTATTCCCTCCTTCACATACTCATTCATCATCTATAGTAACACCTCACTATGTAGGAAGCACCATGCTAGAGTGTATGGCTAGAGAAGATATTTTTTTCTAGCCTCAATGAAGAGTATGAGTATTTATGAAGGGTATTTATTAAATTACAACTATGTGCAAAATACTTAACATATACAACTTCTCTCCTTTTAGCAACTCAAGAGTTGTTATTAGTCTCATTAAACATGAGGAAACTGAGGCTCAGATTTCACAGGGACAGGTGGGCCTGGTTTCAAAGGCAATACTTCTTCCCCCATTCAACACTGCCACTCCTCACCTACCCAAATGTATTTAAATTCCTGGATCCTATCCTCCCTTCTCCATGGAGCTGTCCCAGTGTTTTCTGGTAGATGACGATTTTTCTCGTCCCTTTTATCCCACAGCACTCAGTGTCAGTACCAAACATTTCGGCATCTTATCACAGCCTACCTTGTATTGTCTCTAATTGCTTGGAGCCTCTATGTGGAAACTGGCTTAGCAGACATTAATGAAAAAAGAACAGGAGATCTTACAAATAATAAATATGATAGTAGAAAATTTTTTAAAATATTGGTTGCAAGATAAGATTGAAGATATGTTACAGAAGGTAGAACAAAAAATTTCAAAAAATGAAAAATATGGGTAGGAGATGATAAGAAAATTACACACATGCACACAAATACTATAAACACATCTTCTAGGAAAGGAGAACAAAGAATACAAATGGAAGAAATCAAAGACATATGCTTCCAGGACTCAAGAACATGAATTGCCAGATGGAAGCATTGAGTCCAGCACAGTGAATGAAGAGACCCAAACCAAGGTACATGATTCTGAACATCTAGAACGCTAGGGACACTGGGAGGGCCTCCAGGTCCACAGAAGAAATAGAGAGCAGGGTCAGAGCTCCGACCGTCAGCACGGCACTAGACTCTCAGGAGCAACACGGGAAGCCAGAGGAGATGGCAGAGTGATGCTTCAACACTCTACGGGGAAATGGTTCCTGACCTGGAACTCAACATTCAACCACACTGTCAGCAGAGTATAAGGGATGAAATACAGACATTGCCACATATGTGAGATTTCAAATGTTTACTTCCCATGTGCTCTTTTCTCAGGAGGATTCATCAAACAGGAGAGTCACTGGAGAGGTGTGAAGGGAATACTTGGGATGACAGCTATGCAATGGGCCTAGAGAATAACCAGTCATGGAACAAAAGGAAGGGAGATGACTCTCAGGAAAAAAAGAAAGTGACAACAAAACACGTAAAGGATGTATCTTGCTCAGGCAGTAATTAGTGATAGGTACGTGGAAAAGAGCAGAGAAAAACAAGGGGAAAAATAAAGGTAAGGAAGGCCATGAGAGAGCCCAGGGTGACGGCTGCACTCATCTATTGCTGGCCTCCTCCCCAGCCTGGCTGCCAAGCTCTTTCCTGGATTCTATGAGGAACGTCGGTGTCTTTCCTACAGAGCTCTCCTTTTAATTACAGTTAGTCAGAATACAGTTATCTTACCTGCTAGAAAAAAGAAATATCTAATAAAAAAAAGTAGTATCTGGGGCAGGACACAAAGAGTTACAAAACAAAGGAAACGTCACACCGTACAGCACACGGCTTAGCAGTGAGTAATGCGGACTTGACCCAGCAAGGGCAGAAAACTCACTGAACCGCCGAGAACACTACAGCCACATTGCAAGGATTGAGGCAGGGGAAAATGTGCTTCTTGGGTGAACAGGTGGGCAGGGATGGTAGTAGTAAGAGAAGAGCTAAGTAGTTTTCCTTGAAAAGTAAAAAAAAAATGGCATTAAAAAAAAAAGTCAAGAAACAGCTATATATTTAAATTATTTAGATGTGTAAGTAAAATATCAGAAGAAAAAATTAAAATTTGAGAATGGTTATCTGTAGGAACAGAATTAAGAGCAGAAGGGGGGTAGGTATAAACAGTACTATTTTGCATGCTTTCCTTTGATTAAAAAAGCATAATTAAAACAGCAAGATCCATTCAAATGTGCCCACTGTGTGTCAGGTACTCCTGAGAAACTTCTCTCAACAACTATCTATGATAGGTTTTGTTGTTACTTACTGCTGCTGCTAAGTCACTTCAGTCGTGTCCGACTCTGTGCGACCCCATAGACGGCAGCCCACCAGGCTCCCCAGTCCCTAGGATTCTCAAGGCAAGAACACTGGGGTGGGTTGCCATTTCCTTCTCCAATGTGTGAAAGTGAAAAGTGAAAGTGAAGTCGCTCAGTCATGTCCCACTCGTATCGACCCAACAGACTGCAGCCTACCAGGCTCCTCCGTCCATGGGATTTTCCAGGCAAGAGTACTGGAGTGGGGTGCCATTGCCTTCTCCAGTTGTTACCTACTACTTGTTACCATAATGACAATACCAATCTCCTAGGACTGTTGTGTTGCGGTTCATGGGGTCGCAAAGAGTCGGACACAACTGAACGACTGAACTGAACTGAACTGAGGACTGGTGTGAGAGTTAAATGAGATGACCCATTTCATTCTGTCTAGCACAGTGCCTGGCATAGAGTTAAATTCAATAGATGTTAGTTCTTACTATCCTCATTGAAAAGAACAGACAATGGGAGAGAAAAAAAAAACATGAATATAGGGCTGAGAAACAAGCAGTTCCATCTGATTTAAGAATATGCACAATGAGCCAAGCATTGCTAAGTTGGCAGCCAGATCAGAAAGGAATGTGAATGCCACTACCTTAGATTATGGACAGGCAGCTGTGGTGAAAACTATCACAATAGTTTAGGTTAAGTATCAGATGTAAATATTTTAGGCTTTGTGGATTACATGGTCTCTGTTGTAACTGCTCAATTTTGCCACTGAAGCAGGAGAGCAGCCATAGATATGTAAATGAATGAGAGAGATTCTGTAATAAAACTTAACAATAAAACTATATTTACAAAACAAGCAGTGGGTTGATTTGGCCTGCAGGCCATTGTTAGCTGACCTCTGATCTAACTGACCTGCTTTCTGAGAAATCTGTATGCAGGTCAAGAAGCAACAGTTAGAACCAGACGTAGAACAACAAATTGGTTCCAAATTGGGAAAGGAGTATGTAAAGGCTGTATATTGTCACCCTGCTTATTTAACTTATATGCAGAGTACATCACGTGAAATGCCAGGCTGGATGAAGCACAAGCTGGAATCAAGATTACTGGGAGAAATACCAATAACCTCAGATATGCCAGATGATACCACCCTTATGCCAGAAAGCAAAGAGGAACTGAAGAGCCTCTTGATGAACGTGAAAGAGGAGAGTGAAAAAGTTGGCTTAAAACTTGACATTCAAAAAACAAAGATCATGGCATTCAGTCCCATCACTTCATGGCAAAGAGATGGGGAAACAATGCAAACAGTGACAGACTTTATTGTCTTGGGGCTCCAAAATCACTGCAGATGGTGACTTGCAGCCATGAAATTAAAAGATGCTTGCTCCTTGGAAGAAAATCTATGACCAACATAGACAGCATATTAAAAAACAGAGACATTACTTTGCCAGCAAAGGTCCATCTAGGTCAAAGCTATAGTTGTTCCAGTAGTCATGTATGGATGTGAGAGTTGGACTATAAAGAAAGCTGAGCAGTGAAGAATTGATGCTTTTGAACTGTGGTGTTGGAAAGGACTCTTGAGAGTCCCTTAGACTGCAAGGAGATCAAATCAGTCAATCCTAAGGAAATCAGTCCTGAATATTCATTGGAAGGGCTGATGCTGAAGCTGAAGCTTCAATATTTTGGCCACCTGATGTGAAGAACTGACTTACTGGAAAAGACCCTGATGCTGGCAAAGATGCAGGAAGGAGGAGAAGGGGATGACAGAGGATGAGATGGTTGGATGGCATCTCCAACTCAATGGACATGGGTTTGGGTGAACTCTGGGAGTTGGTGATGGACAGAGAAGCCTGGCGTGCTGCCAGGCTTGGGGTCACAAAGAGTTGGACATGACTGAACAACTGAACTGAACTGAATTGATCTAAGTGAAAGGTAAAGAAACCCAGTACAAGGCAAGAGCCCTGAGAATCAAAGGACAGAATGAATGTAGGAATGCTGCAGAGAGAACAGGTAAAGGGGGTGAGGAATCTCTTTTTACACACACACACACACACCCAGGTTCTCTTCCAGTTACTGTCCTATTTCTGTCCTCTTGTGGTCAAACTCGTCATTTTCATTTCCTCATCTCTAATTCATTCCTCAGCCTGTCTCCTGGCTAATCATTTGCCAAAACTGATTCTAACAAAGCCACCAAGAACCTGTCAAGATCAAATGACTCTTGATTCATAGTGTCCTCTTCTTTCTTCTTGGTTTCTATTCTTCCCTAAAACTATTTAATCATTTAAAATACTCACTCTTTAATCATTTAAAATACTCATTCTACAGTCTTTTTCAGATTAAGTCCTCAAGGTGCTAATCCTCCTATGGCTCTTCCTTCAAAGACCTTCACATGATTTTACAACTTTTTTTTTTCAAATCATAAACACATCTCCAGGGAGGACTGTTTTTTCTCCAGTAGGGCATCCCTTGTGGCTCAGCTGGTAAAGAATATGCCTGCAATGCGGGAGACCTGGGTTTGATCCTTGGGGTCAGAAGATCGCCTGGAGAAGAGAAAGGCTACCCACTCCAGTATCCTGGCCTGGAGAATTCCCTGGACTGTATAGAGTTGGACACGACTGAGGGACTTTCACTTTTACTCTTCCCCTGGGTTGCAGAGGAGTTTCTACAGAGCCATTA
Organism: Cervus elaphus; assembly: GCF_910594005.1. NCBI lineage: Eukaryota > Metazoa > Chordata > Mammalia > Artiodactyla > Cervidae > Cervus > Cervus elaphus. Next base: position 87,538,038 of record NC_057826.1, on the reverse strand, counting down.
CACTAGCTTCTGGAGGATGCACCATGGGTTTCGTGGCTTCAGCTTCAGTGTTTACACTGTTTGGTTAGGGAATGGGCAGGGTTGAGCCACGCGGTGCAGGAAGTGGGCTTCCACGTTTCACAAGAGACGTTAAGGTTTTTTATATGTAAACAGTAGGTAGAAACAAGGAATAGAATTGTTTTTGTCATCCTCTCACTGACAGGGTAGACCTTCCACACTCCCTGCTTTACGCAAGCGATTTCAGTTCAGTCTTGTCTCCTGTTCCTGTGTGACCTTTAAAAATCCCAGCCCCTGGAACCTAGCTCAAGAGTTGGCAAACTGGTTGGCTGTGTGTTTCTGAGTTAAGAATGGTTTTTTATATTTTAAATGGTTTATGTATTATGCTATGATGCCAGAGTTTAGTAGTTATGACAAAAACCATAATTACCTATAAAATGTAAAATATTTATTATATATGGCCCTTTGCTGGAAAAGTTTGCTGACCCTTGGCCTAGCTTCTAGGGCCTATATTCCATCAAAATCTCTAGGCTTCATTGGCAAAAGGTATCTTTCAAACCTTAACTGACATGCACGTACATGTGTGTAAGACACTGTAGGCCATGACTTATATGTGCTCGTGTAAGAGACATTGTACTTCCTTCTTGAGTCTCTTTATTCTCGTGACTTCTGTGACATCCTTTTTCTTGTACCTTTTCTCTTACTTGCCTCTTCCTTCTCATTTTCCTTTCCTGATGCCGTTTCCACTGCCTCTAGTAGTTGGTCCTTTCTAGGGGTCTGGTCCTTTTCCCCTAATGGATATACTTTCCTGAAGCTAGGGCTTCTTCAAGTGTGGTTATTGACCTAGATTGTAATCAATTAGGTAATATTAAAACTGCAAGTTCTTGATCTTGAATCCAGATTACTAAATCAGAATCTCTGTAGGTGGGGACCAGGAAACAGAATTTTAAAACAAGTTCTCCAGGTTTCCTTTTGTATAACAAAACTCAAATTTGTCAACTATTGCCCTAGCAATCTCCCTCATTCTCACCATTTTAAAGATCACTGATATGTTTATAACTAAAAATTGTATTTTCAACGCTGTCCTCTCTCCTGAACTCCAGATTCTTACAGGAATTGTCTATAGGTACCTTCACCTAAATCTCACAGGCATAAACATGCACAAGAGAAGTTCTTCCCAAATCTACTATTCTGTTTCAATTATCAGTACCACCTTTTACCCTGCAGCCCCAGTCAGAAACCTGGGATCATTCTCAACTCTTCTGTTTCCTTTATTCTGGTATCTAAATACTGCTGTTTCCACCTTTGAAATATCTTTGCATGGATTGCATCCTCTCTATTCCCAGCCACTGGCCTTGTTCTGCATCTCATCTTGACATCTCCAGGACTGTCACAGGAGACTTCTAACAGCAAGATGCCCATACCTTTTCAAATCCACACTCCACAGAGTTTTCTTTCTAAATGCAAAATTTATGATCTCTCACTTGGATTTCAGCCACATTACACAACTCCAGAAGGTACCAGTACTTAGAATACATAGTCACCTAACTGGTATCTCCACTGTTCTCATCATAGCCAGAAGGATCTGATCATATTACTCTCCTTCAGTGGCTTCCCTGTATCTGTAGAATAAAGTCTCAGATGAGGCCTGCCTGCCATCCCACTGCCAACCTCTAACCTACCATCTGGCCTTCCCACCCCCACCCTCCCACTTTGTCGTCCAGCTTCTTTCTTTTCTAGGGGTGCTCTATTTGGAGCAAATTTCTCTTTTTCTTCAAAACTCAGTAATGGTATTTCTCCTCTGTGGAGATATGCCCAAGTCCTCGAGGAAGAGCTGACCATCCCCTACTTCAGGCCGACCCTGATCTCATGCCAGTTTAGGTTTATTATTCCACTTTCGACTAGTCTTTGAGTAACTTTTGCTGACTCTTTTAGCCTGCAGACCTGGCACAGAATAGGCTACTTGGTAGATGTTCCTAAAATTGAAATGGGCCCAAATGAGTCCAGGGAGACGCTACAGCTGGAGCCTGAGTGCCTAGGAGTACAAAGGCCTCAATCAGGAGTAGAAAAATCAGAAGAAGAAATGGTTTATGGGGGACAGGGAGAGATGGGGGAGGGAGAGATGATGGTTTCTGCCACAAACATGCCAATTTGAGGACTGTGACAGAATATCCAGGTGGAGAGGTCCAAGTGGGAACCTGGAAATACAGGTGCAAGATTCAGGAAGAGATCAAGCAGGACGAAGAGTTAGAGATATGTTGAGAGTCTGAAGCCAAAACAGCTGATGAAATAAACAAGGGAGAATAATAACCCAAAAGTAGAATGCAAAGACCACCATCCTGGGAAATCATAAAGCAAGGGGAAGAAAAGACAGGATGACAAGAGAAAAAAGTTGCCAAGGAAAAAGATAAGCACCAGGTGAATGCAATGTGAGGAAAACTAAGGGAAAACAGTTTCAAGAAGGAATGGGATTAAATTATCTAAGAATGTCTAGGGGTACCCGAGTTAAAAATAGTACACTACTAGAAAAAAAAAAAAATAGTACACTAAAGAAAGTTTGTCTCCCCTGAGCTGTAATGTTAAAAGTCCAAACATTAAACTCTCCTGGGGCGCTCCATGTACACATCCAGCATCAGGAACCACAGGGCACTCATAAGGGAAATCACGTGCTCTCTGACTCACAGAGAGAGCCGTTCAGAACAGCAGAGAGAAAACAAAGTCAGGATAAATAAAATCTGATCTGAGGTATACCTGAAATTGGACCCAGCTGCACCATTTTCCCTAGCCACGGGAGAGGTTCTGGGCCAGGCTCAAAGAGAGACATCATGAGGTTTGATTTCTTCTTGCTGTCAGCTTGAGAGTAGAGCATCCCATGCCATTCAGGCCTAGATGGGGAGAAGACGAACGGTCAGAACAACTTTAAGCCTGGGACTGTCAAGTTAAATAACTCTACCCTGTGTTTTTCTCTCGAGAGTCACGGCTTTCAGCTTTGAAATTAGGTGCATTATTTTTATTAAAGCCAAATCCTAAACCTACAAATGAACACTACTGCCCCCTAATAGTAGCATTCCTTGGAGATATGTATTACTATTTAGTTATATAGATATGGAAATCAAAAACAGTCTTATAAGAGAAAAAGAGAATCACAAGGGCAGCAGATAGCTGCAGGTATGGTGAGGAGTAAGAGCTGTGACCTATAGGTCTCTTCAGCCACCTCCGAATCATTCACATGCCGAATACCACACAGAGAAGCCCTTCTAACGTAGTCTGCAAAGCCATCACCCAGCTCTGTTCACACTTCTCAAAGGGCATCAGGTGATTCCTGTATTCACAGTCAGTACAAGTAACTTGAGTACCAAAATCTAGCACACCAATACCTAATAAGAATTGCATTTGTCTTTCTGGATCAGCTAATTTTAACTCAAGCAGAAATGGAGCCGTGCTTCCTCTAGGTATTCTTAACAACTCTTGATCTTCTCTACCCTGGTTGATGGCCAGAGGATGACCAGTCACCTCTTCTCTAATAAACAGGTATTCTTGAAAAGGAAGCAGCGGTTCTGCAGATTTTCAGACTATATCCAAAGTCAAAGCTAGAAGGGTATTCCTTATAGAGAAGGAATATAGCACAGTGATTATGAGCATGGGCTATAGAGTCACAACGTATGGATAAAAATCCTGACTCTTTCATTCAATATCTGTGTGACCTTGAGCAAGTACCATGACTTGCTCTCTAAGTCTCAGTTTCCTCGTCTAAGGCAGTGTTATGAGGGATTAAATGAGTTAACATATGTAAAGTGCCTAGAGGTGCACATGGTAAAATGTTCAATATTACCAGCATCTGTTTTCATTTTATAGCTGAGGAGTCTATGCATACTGCCTAAGATCCTATAACAAGTTGGCAGCAGTGCTTTAACTGACTCCAGGTTTCCTAGAGGACAGAAAAGAGGAAAACTGAGAAGAGATATAATATAAAGGCAAAATAAGGATCTACTGTATAGCACAGGGAACTCTGCTTAATGTTATGAGGCAGCCTGGATGGGAGGGGAGTTTGGGGGAGAACGGATACATGTATATGTATGGCTGAGTTCCTCTGTTGTTCACCTGAAACTACCACAACATTGTTAATCAGCTTACTCCAATACAAAATAAAAAGTAAAAAAAAAAAAAAAAAAATCAATGTAAAAAATACTTTATTAGGGAGGCAACATATGTATACACCTATGAGTGACTCATGTTGATGAATTATCCTCCAATTAAAAATAAATTAAAAAAAATAAAAAATGCTCATCATCATCTAAAAAATATAAAGGCAATATAATTAAAAGACTCACTCTGTACTTATTCTAGTGGATGCTTTAAAGAGAAGTGTAGACGGTGACAGTAGGTGGGAAGGATACGGCAGGAAGAGAAAAAGAGTGATGAGACCCTTTCTATTCTTTCAGAAAAATCTGGGAAATACTTCAGTTTGTAAATTGATTCTCCCTTTCACGCAACAAAAGGTAAAAAAGTTTCTCACCCTAACTGAACTATCGCCACCATTCCTTCCACTTTTAGGCTGCCATGCAGCAGGACACAGAAGTTGGGTATTTTGCCAGCAATCTGATTGGCTGAATTTTCATCTTCATTGTCATCAGTTATACCAGTACCCACCTCATCACCTTCTGTGAAAAGAGACAGAAAACCAGTCAGACTGATGTTAGCTAGAAAAAGCCCAAGCCCCAATTGCACTCTTGGCTGCTTCTAACCTTGGAAGGAGCATACACAAAATTATAAAGGAATATTGTAACAAGGAAGAAAAACTCATATTCTAGTTTTCCTATGTCCACATAAAAATCAGTTTTCACATGTTATATGAATTCCATTTATAGGAAACATCCAGAATAAGCAAATCTATACAGATAGAAAGGATATCAGTAGTTACCTGAAGCTAAGAGAGATGGAAGGTTAGGGATTGATAGCTAAAAGGTTTCTTTTTGAGGTAGTGAAAATTCTAAAATTCTGAATAAAAAACTGTGGTTATGGTTGTGTAACTCTGTAAATACACTAAATACTACTGAATTGTACACTTTAAATGAGTGAAGTATATGGTATATGAATTATATTTCAGCAAAACTGTTACATGAAAGATCAGCTTTCCATAGTTTCTACTAGAACACTAAGCTAGATGCTCTCTGGGAATTTTAGGCACCACTGAAGCAGAAATAGAGTTTCAGAGATGTCAAGAGTGTTCTCAACTGACAGCCTTCAGGCAGCAAGTGGATGGGATACCCCAAAGAACAGTGACTACTCCATAAGCCTCTTGACCTGCTTCTCCAACTCCAGGTTCTCTCATATACTCTGCCGACAGATGAATGCATCTTCCTCCAAGTAACTTCCTTCTGGAACTATCTGTTTACTCAAGCTGATTCAAAGACTTTCTAATTCAATAGAAAGAATCTGCCTGGCTTGATATTCAATAGCCCTTACAACACAGCTCCATTTCGCCTTCCCATACTTTTCTTTCCACTGTTCTCCTATATGAACTCTTTATTTTGCCCACTTTCTTTCCTGGCAATTTATATGGGTGTGCAGAATTCCCCCAGGACCTTAGAAATAAGGGAAACCTGGTTGTTATCCAATATCAAGAACAATAAGGTAAAGTATAAACACAATGATCACAACCAGTCATCTGCGAGAACATATCAAAGATTTTGTCTATGTGATGGACGATTATGGAATACCCAAAATGCCAAGTGAAATAACCGTGAGTAAATGGAATGTGATCATAACTCAGTAGGGGGAAACCTGATTGACTGTATACATTTCTTGGAGAAAGCTGGTGAACATGAAGGAGATGGTCAGCCTAAAACAGAGAAAAGAGAAGTTTAAAGTGCTAGAGACTAACATTCTCCGGAGAGATGCTGAATTCAGGAGCTGTAACTATAGTTACTGGAGAAGTATATTCTGAAGTAATGTGGCCTCACAAGGGCCTGGATCCATTCATTCATTCAACAGTATTTGCTGAGTATGTGCTATGTGCTAAGCGCCAGTAGAGAACAGGTGCAGTGTCTCCTGCTACAAAGCTACATTCCACATTCATCAGGCAACCTTCTAAGAGCTAATTTGGTTTCCCCAGCATGATCCCACAGGGAAAGACAGAGCCCAGGAAGAGGAACTAAGCGAGCATTCTCATCTCTAAAGAGGACTTCCACTGTAAATTAACAAGCAGCACACAATAAATATGTGTCAAATGCCTTCCACAGTTATAAAGCAGCAGAATTAGTTTTTAATATATTAGGCAACATTCAATTTTTAAAAAAATCCAATCCAGTAAATACTGCTTTCCCCAAAACTCTTCAAAATGGGCTATTCTACTATCCAACATTTAAGAATAACTTTAGGTAATAAGATACTTCATATGTATCACTGGAATAAGAAGAGAACTCACCTTTGTTAAGTGCTATAGGTAGGACCAGATGTCTGGACAGAACTGGGGGACTTGAAATATCTGCTATATCAATAAATCCCACTATTTCCAAATCTGAAAAGAAGGAATCAACATAGAATTAATTTGTTACAAACAATAAACGTTGGAGATGATGTGGAAAGAAGGAAACCCTCCTACATTGTTGGTGGGAATGTAAATTGGTACAGCCACTATGGAGAACAGTATGGAAGTTCCTCAAAAACTAAAAACAGAGCTAGCACATGACCCAGCAACCCCAATCCTGGGCATATATCTGGAGAAAACCACAATTTGAAAGGTTGCATGCACCGTGATGTTCACTGCAGCACTACTTAGCCAGGACATGGAAATGTCCATTGACAGAGGAATGGATAAAGAAGATGTGGTACAGAAACGAAATGGAATATTACTCAGCCATAAAAGGAATGGAATAATGCCATCTGTAGCAATATGGATGGACCTAGAGACTGTTACACAGACTGAAGTAAGTCAGAAAGAGAAAGACAAATATCACAGAATGTTGCTCATATGTGGAATCTAGAAAAATGTCATAGATGAACTTACTTGCAAGCAGAAATAGAGTCACAGATGTACTAAACACACGTATGATTACCAAAGCGGGAGTGGGGGTGGGACGGGCTGGGGGACCGGGACTGACACACACATACACTGAGACTATGCAAACCAGAGAACTAGTGATAGGCCGCTGTATAGCAGAGGGAACTCTATCAGTGCTCCGTGGTGACCTAATGGAGAGGAAACAAAACCGCGGAGTGTGTGTGTGCGCGTATATATATATCTGATTCACTGTGCTGTAAAGCGGAAACTAACACAGCATCATAAAGCAATTACACTCCAGGAAAAATTAAAAGGTGAATTAATTCGTCTTATGGGAAAGTACATTATTTTCTATGTACTAGATTTCATAAACACTATGTCTTTAGTTGGGGAATTAAAATATGATGACTAGGAAGGTTATTAGAAATTTTTCTGAATGATTCTAGCACTTTGCATTTCAAGTAACTAAGAAAATAAGGATATCTGTCTAATTAATGGACTTAAGTTTTATGATAAATCAGCTAAACTTTTTATGAGGCTAGGTCCCCAGCCAAGGCAAAAGCTTAATGGTTGTCTGTCTGTATAGTAAAGGGATGTTCTGGTCACCAGGGGGCGTCATACACAAATATTTCCACATCAACTGAAAGCAGCCTGTATTTGGAGAGTAAGGCTATTGCATTAAAAATGTTTTCCCTGAGAGAAAGAAACACATTTTCTACAAAACCAGGACTGCAGTCTACATATGACAATGATTTCCTTGCTTTATAGAAACTGTATTAAAGACCAAAAGTATTTTTGAAAATTTAAAATCAGTAAAAAAGAAAAAAGTTGAAACCCAAAGTACACTCTAAAAGTTTCTTTCTGATTACATAGCTATTAGTATAAAAACTTAGAAAACACTAAAAACTGTAAATAAGAAAAACAAAGTCACTCATTATTTTTTGTTGGAAGAAGCCTTCATATTTTACTCATTCTCAAAACAATTTTTTAAAAAAGTCAGGATCATGGTGAGTATACCATACTTCTTATACTGAATAATCAGGAAACCTGATTCTCTGGACTTTTAGTGTCATTACCTTTTTTAGCTGATTAACAAATGAATTAGCGTAAGCGGTTATATATATTTTTTCATTTGAGTAGAAAAAGGCTAGTTTTAAAGTGGTTTAAATATAAGCTTTAACAAAAATCCTGGACTAAAAGTTTATATAACTTAGTCCATTAAATAAGACAATTATCCTTATTTTCTTAGTGACTTAAAATGCAAAGTATTAGAGTCATTCAGAGAAATTTCCAATAACCTTCTCAGTCATCATATTTGATTTCCCCACCTAAACACTGTGCTTGTGAAATCTGATACATAGAAAGTGCTTCTTGGAAGAAAACATCTATTCAAAGTTACTCATCCAAAAAAAGATGGGAGTCTAACTGGTTTGAAAGCAACAAAACATTTGGTACATTGCTGTCTAGTTGCAATGAAAGAGACGGATGCCAAAAAAAAAAAAAAAAAGAGACGGATGTCCTACTTTCAGACATCTGGGCAGAAAATAAGAGCCCAGAAAATAAAAGAGCTTGTGCACAGCCTTTCCCTCAAAAACTCCTTGAAATCTATACATTTAAAGAATGAAATGAATCTCTAGTTGTATTTAATTTTAATCATTTGGTGACTGAACAGCTACCTGGTGAATGTCTACTGAGCATGAGACACTATGCCAGGGACAGAGGGAGAAATGGTGACTAAAATAGTTGATGGTTCAACATGTACCCACCACTCAAGGAGTCCATCTGCCAATATGAGACAATTCTCTTCTCTACTACCCTAGTTACTTTAGATTCTTGGCTTTGCCAATCTAACCTAAGTATAGCACTGGCAACATGAGCCAGATAGAAGTCACGTACATTGCTTTCATTTAGTCATAATACAAGCAGCAGGATGAGAGGGGTACAGTAGATCAGAGTTGAGACCTGAGAGACCACTTTTCACCTAGATTCCACTCACCCAGCCAATAAGAACTAGAGGAAGTGACTTGTCCAGGGTCACAAGGAAGACGCACACAGACAAGTCTAGAAGCTAGCTCTTCATATATGACCTTAATAATGATGCTAGTCAGTCTTACTATCTCTGTTAAAGAACTACCTCAAGGATTTCAATGATAGTGAATTTCGCTCTGGTTTCCAACTCTAGTAATTTGTGGTTATAATCATCTAGGATTGGAGATTAACTCATGATCTCACTATGGAAGACCACTTATATGCCAACCTTTAGGCAATGCACCCTCCCATCCAAAGTATACTGAGTATATATTTCTCTTCAGCCCTCCTGAAGAGAGGAGAGGAAAATCAGGAGTTAGAAGAAAGTAAGGATAACAGAAGTACTAAGGTGGAAGTTTAAAAAAAAAAAAAGTTACCTGTATTAATGACTTTAGGGATAGGATCAATTTCCTCATCTATTACAAAAGGTTCTGGCCTGGGGAAGACTTGCACGTCGGCGGTGAGGTGGCCGCACTTGAGAACAGCATGGAACGGTGTATATGCCAGATCTATCAGCTTTCTAGAATATGATGATTATTTGTTATAGGAAGAGCAGTATGACACATGTACTTTTTTCCAAGTAACTTTTTTTTTAAGATGTCAAGTGTGTTTTCCCTTCAAGTTTATTCCAAAGCTATGATCTGACCATTCATGAATCAGAACAAAATCTGATATTTTTGGTGAGGAAATTTCAATTCTGAAAAGCCCAAAACACAAGTTCATCTTTGAAATTGCTATCAATGTAAGGAAATCGGTACCTATAGGCATTATAGATTTAGATATGCTTAATTTAAAAGGGAGTGAACTTTTAAAAGTCACTATTATCAGTCATAATATCTGAAAAAATGTGCAACTTGGGGAAAATGAAATGACACAATTAGAAATAGTAAACTAGATATTATTGTTTCCTATTAAATTATAATAATAGATTGTAAGAAGGCAAAAAAGTTCAATGTGTATACTCACCCAAACATAGACTGTACATTTTTCAAGCACAGGGGACCATCAATAGTAAAAATCTGCCCTTCACCATTGTTTAAATCTATAAGACGTTCAAGGCAATCCAAGGAATCAGTGCTCTGAAGCTAGAAAGCAAAACGACCCTTTTAAAGTGGCGTAAAATGAGACATTATTATCAACACACCAAGGTCACATAAGGGAGATGATTTTTTTTTTAATCAATGTGAGAAGGAAAACAATTTTGATTCAAAGTTACCAAAGAGGAATGTTACAGAAAACTATACCAGTAGAGCTATTTCATTTCAAGTAGTTTTACAATGATTCAGATGTGACTGCAGCTGGTATTCACAGACCATCTTCCATTCCAAATGTTTCTAACATCTTTTGGTTAAAAACCATCATTATCTACATTTTACAGATAGAAAAACTGAGATGAAGAAAAATCTAATAACTTTCCAAGCTAAATGGGAAAGTCAGGAAGTGGAGTTTAATAAAACATTCATCAGAGTTGTGTTACTTTACAAAAAAAAAAGCATACTTCTGTCAACATTCCTAGTGTAATGGATGTAAAGAATTCCTAACTGAGGGAAACACTGAACACCAAAAAGAACATTTTGACTCTTCAGCATGTGAAGGATCTTTGTGGGAAGTAGGATGGATAAAAACTCCTTCTGTGTCTCTTGAGATGGGGCAACACTGTGCTTTCAGAGAGCTTTTGAGACAGAAAGTCTTTTCAAATATGATTAGTAATCAGTCTCAGCTGAAACAATGCAGGTTGATGTGATAGTACAGGCATACCTCATTTATTGAGTTTCATAGATACTGCCTTTTTGAAGGTTTGTGGCAAACCGGTGTCAAGCAATTTTATTGGCCCCATCTCTCCAACAGCATTTACTCACTTGTCTCTGTGTCACATTCTGGTAATTCTCCCAATATTTCAAACCCTCCACAAGCAAAAAGATTACAACTCGCTGAAGGCTCAGATGATGGTTAGCATTCTTTGGCAATAAAATATTTTAAAAATAAGGTATGTAGATTTTTTTTAGACTTAGTGCTATTGTACACTTATCAGACTAAAGTAAACAACTTTTATATGCACTGGGAAAGCAAGAAGTTAAGGCAGATCGCTTTATTGTGATTCCCACTTCACTGCAATTCCCACTTTATTGTGGTGGTCTGAAATATCCTGCAGTATCTTTGAGGCATGCCTGTATACGTAATGCAATATTAGTGGAATATACTAAAAATTAAACTGAGTCCCAGAACATATCTAGTCAAACTAAAAAGAACTTAGTACAAAGCATTACCTCCTCCAGATTCGCCATGCACATGATGTACAACTTAGATGGAAAAGGAAAAGGTAGTGGAAACCTGTTGCTCTCGCTGCGTTGGTTGTGAGTAGCCAAGGAGTGCCTCAGAGACCCTCTACCGATGCCAAGACAGCCATCTGTCACCAGAACAACCTGTTTGCGAAGAGTGAGAGGAGCTTTGTCCATGAAATAACATATTTATTTAAGGCAGTCTCATTTGGCAATGTTTTCATTTCTCCCGAATTGCATTTGCACTGAAAAATGTACCTCTGCAGGGACACAAGCAAAGATGTGAATAAATCTCAACAACATTTTGTCAAGTGAAAGATGACAGACACATTGTATGATTCTATACATACATATATGTGAAGTTCTAGAACAGGTAAAACAAAACTAAGATAAATCAAATAGGGAATGTAGGGTGATACTGTACAGTAGTATGTAGGAAGGGGCATGATGAAACTGTAGGGTAATGGAAATGTTCTATATCTTAACTGGAAGAGCAGTTACATAGGTGTATACATTTGTTAAAACTCTATAAAAAAAAAACTCAATAAATGTACACTTAAGATCTATGCATTTTACTATATTTTACCTAATTAAACCTTTAGAGAAAAGCACCTACCTGTAAACACTTAAAACAAGGACAAAACCACTCATAACCAATTCTTACTTAACTGTATTAAAACTAGAATCCTACTTCTCAGACAAGGAGTTGGCACCTAAGGCGCTGCTGTCAAAAATGGCATAAGGATTTATGTGTGTCCCTAGGAGGTACCAGCACAGAAGTCTGAAGACTGATTCATGACACTTTGTTTTCAAAGATGACAAACTTTACCTACCTCTGGTCAACTAAAATGACAACTGCTTTAAACATGTGTTTATAAACACGTATTTATTTACCATGTATAGATAAAACTTTTAAAATGCATTATTTAAAAACAAATATTTATTTATTGGCTGCACTGGGTCTTTGTTGCTTTGTGGGCTTTCTCTAGTTGTGGCGAGCAGGGACTTCTCTTGTTGCAGGGCACAGGTTCTAGGTGTGAGTGCTTCAGTAGTTGTGGCACATGGGCCTGGCCAATGGCATGTGGGATCTTCCTGGACCAGGGATTGAACCTGTGTCCCCTGCACTGGCAGGTGAATTCTTATCCACTGTACTATCAGTGTGTATGTGTGCTCAGTCGTGTTAGACTCTGTGACCCATGGACTGTAACCTGCCAGGTTCCTCTGTCCATGCAGTTTTCCAGGCAAGAACACTGTAGCGGGTTGCCATTCCTTCTTCCACGGGATCTTTCAGACCTAGGCATTGAACCCGCATCTCTTATGTCTCCTACATTGGCAGGTGGATTCTTTACCAACTGCACCACCTGGGAAGTCCTGAAATGCATTCTTAATCAACTTATAATTTTTAAAAGACTTCAGAACATACTAACAATAGAGATTAGTCACAGATCATTTTCATTTTTCTCATTGCTTCCAAGTGATCCTGTGCAGGGTGGACTTTGCAAGCAATCCAGAGGAGGATTGTTTTTGCTCTCTAACCTAGTCTAGTAACTTGACAATAACAGGCCAGTAAGGCAGTATTAGGTGGTTGTACCATGTGAAGTGCCAAGATTCACATGTGCATGCATGCGTATTCACTTATGTCTGACTCTTTACGACACCAAGGATGGTAGCCTGCCAAGCTCCCCTGTCCATGGGATTCTCCAGGCAAGAATACTTAAGTGAGTTGCCATTTCCTCCTCCAGGGGATCGTCCCCACCCAGGGATCGAACCCAGGTCTTCTGCACTGGCAGGAAGATTCTTTACCACTGAGCCACCTGGGAAGCCCGTCAAGACTGGCACTTACTTCTAAAGCCCAAGGACGCTTAATAGAGGTCCCCTGGAGAGATGTCATCTCTTAGGAAGGCAGGCAAGGCATATCCCTCTTCCAGGTACCAACAGCTGCTACCTAATGATTTACTTCTGCCACTAGCTTTTTCAGATGCTGTGTGATAATGAAATATTTTTTGTAATGTCCAAATGAAACAGACTTTACTCAGCTAATGAAGACAGAGTCCAGCTTTCTAAAAACCTGGCTAAAAATATTCCATATTAAAACAAATCCATTTGATAGTAACTGATTATAAAAACAATCGCTAATAACTTCCACTGTGTTTTGGACCTGGTTCACCCCAAAACTCACCAAGCAAGTCTAAGTAGATCCAGGCCCAGCTCCTTGCCCTCAGGGTACAGTATATCTCAAATTCAGATTCCTCCTTTTTGCAAAGGAAGAAGCAAACACTAAAAGGCAGAAGTCTGCGTGGTGCACAAGGTCTGGCTCGGACATCCTTTCTGAGCTTCTTCAAACACTGAAGAAGTAGCAAATGAAACTGTGTTACCTGCTCGCTTTCCGTTCGGAGGGTAGTAACCACAAAACTTTACTTTTCATTATAGTTAGGAAGTTAGACAGTCTGTAATGTACCAAATAATGTTTACGAAGTAAGGTGCCAAAGATTTTTATTTCTGAAAAGAAATAAAACGTTATTTATTGGCTTTTTTTTTTTTTAGCAAGTGTCCACTAAAGTGATCTGATTTTTAACCTTATTGTAGCAGCTCAGGGTCTTCACTAACTCATGACTTCGTACTCTATAAACAGGATGGTTTTACAGTAAGAAAAGAGAAAAAGCTTAAAAAAAAGGCTGGGTTTACTGAGATACAATTTACACGCAATAATATTCACCCTTATTTGTATATAGTTCTATGAGTTCCAACAAGTGCATTCAGCCATGTAACCACTTTTACAATCAAGATACAGAACAGTTCCATCACTTCTCATACTCCTTCATGCTTTACTTAGGTCAATCGCTAATCTTTCCAATTGTAGCTTGGGGTAGACTGTAGGCAGCTACAATCTTATATTTATTTAAAAAACAAATATCATTGATGCTACTGACACTACTGAGGAATTCTGTATTTGACACTATAGTAAAAAATCATATACGATGGTCCACTGACTATTTCTGTAAGCAAAGTTTACTGGAACAGAGCCACACTCATTTATTTACTTATTATCTATGGCTGTTTCTGTGCTACAACAGAGCTAAGGAGCTGCCACAGACCTGCAAAGGCTAAAATACAGAAAGTTTCCTGACTCCTGTTGTAGACTATTATGATTTTCCTTGTAGCAACTTTACTGCTGTCTCCTTTAAAATAAACCACTTCTCAAAGTACCTCTTTATGGCAAATGTTCAACTGCTACAACTCTGCTCTGATTTGTTGCTAACGTAGACCTATCGTGGACTCAAAGGAAAGGGCAACCGATTTTATGACATTGACACACCTCACTTTTTAGATGAGTCAATAGTTGAGAAGATTAAACGTGTGCTGAATAAATGCTACACTGGAATAATGCAGACAGACTACACTGTACAGATGTTTACAACTCTATCACTCAGAATTATAATCACCCCTTTCAGAGAGTGTTCTAAAATTCCACTGTGAGCCCTCTGTATTTTATACAAATAACAGCAGTTTTCAATAAGCCAATTTACTAGGAGGATGCTTTTCTTAAGGCATAATTGCACTGCTTTCTGAGTATACTGGTATTGATTTGGTATCTTCTTTTAAAAAGATAGCAACAACATATATGATTGTTTGTGGAAATTACAAAGCATGCTGTGTCAGAGCCTGAAGAAAACTGAAGCACCTCAGCGGTTAATGCTTTTAACTTAGGGCAAAGAAAAAGAATTAATCTTTTACCTGACAAGGAATTGCACCACCCCATTCTTGCTGAACGATATTGCAAACACCAACTAATGCAGACTCCAAGCAGGTTTTATCATAATCATCCATATTACTTAATGCTTCCTGATTGAATGAAAGATAAAATTGTTCATTATTCTTTAATGTTTTAGTTTGTTACTAGAAAAAAACAAACTGTTCGAAGCATGAATGTCACACAGGGGACATTGCATTTCCAAGAGCCCAAAGTACACTTTCTTAAAGAAAATTGGTAAAACAGACTTCTTCAACTGTAAAGGATGATAAAAAAGAGCTTCCCTTTATTTTGTCCTCTCATCAGGTGAGACTGAAGAGCCCATTAAGTTTATATCTTTGTAAGTGAGCTTGACAGAATAGTTAAAATGAAAAATGTTTAAGCACATCACAAAAATAATGCAAAATTTACTGAATACTATCACCATCTTAGGCATTTTACATGCATTTAATCATGATAACATCCTATAAGGTATAGATGATTAACCTATTTTTAAACTAAGGAAACTAAGGTACAAAATGATTAGGTAACTTTCCCAGGTCTTATGCCCAAGTGGCAGAATCTAGATCTGAACCCAGTCAGTCAGACTCTACGACTCCTGGTCTTAATCATCACTCTGCACTATCTATATAGCAACTCTTTACATTTCAAACTACTAAACATCCAAGGTCTTTAGTTTACTTCCTTATAAGAAATCCAGTACAATTAAAAAAAAAAAAACCTTGAGTCACTTTTAAAAAAAGTGAGATAAGTGATTTAACAAAATTTTATTACTTATATTTAAAAAGCAAACTACACTGATCCTGAATTAATTATTAAATTGTTCATTTTAATTCCACAAACACTGACTGCTGCTCCCTATCCACAAGGAACTGAGTGAGGCATTGTTGGAAATATTGATAATTTAGATGTTGCCAGAAAGTAAATTCTTTGGCATATCACAGACAAACCTTTGGAAGATAACACCAATCAATCAAAGTTTTAAAATGAGGATTTCTTGGCATCTGTAAATCAGAGGCTATTTGTTGGGGGAGGAAATATACTCCTGAATTACTCTAGAATGAAGGCTTTTGTAAGGAAGGGCTATTTCTCATCTCAAGTTTATAGAAAAGTAGAAAATAGTAGTGTGGAATAAAGATCCTGAACCTTAGGGAACAGGGCACTACATCCTGAGATGTTCCCCTCCCAGAGAGAATTTCAGAAAACCAAGAGAGGTTACTATGGCAACAACTCACAGCTCTAACTCAGAGCTCTACCAAAGGCTGAGGGCCTACTGGTTATAATCCTTGTTTTATAGTTATATTCAGAATAGTATACTCAGAGACTTATCATTAAGCAATTCCAATTATAAATATTCAGTGCAGTACAATAACACTGTTTTCCTTCCTATAAATTTGGGCCCTGTACATATAATAACTCATTCCTTTTAGTACCTGTAGGGTGTTATAATCTCTTGTGAAGGGAACCATCAACTCCCAGAGGGATGAAAAAACCACCAGAGCTGTAAACTCAAGCTTGTAATTTGTGGCCATATGCTCAAACAGCATCGTCAAACCATGGGCTGCCAGGTGCTTGCGCTGGTATTCCTCAGACCCCTCGACAGACACAGGTCGGGTCATGGAAAGAGATACGTCCATTACCACCACTGTAGGCATGATGAAAGCGATCCTGGGAGTCCCAATCCGAATGCAAACAGAAAGCTATAGATAGAGAAATGCTGCAGAAAACAGACATAATTAGGTCTTTCATGTCATGGAAAAAAATGTTTTTTTCATCCTGTGTGTGTGTGTGTGTGTGTGTGTGTGTGTGTCAGTCGCTCAGTCATGTCTGACTATTTGCAACTTTGTGGACCTGTGAGGCTCCTCTGTCCGTGGAATTCTCCAGGCAATAATACTGGAGTGGGTTGCCAATCCCTTCTCCAGGGGATCTTCCCAATACAGGGATCGAACTTGGGTCTCCTGTGTTGCAGGCAGATTCTTTACTTTTCATCATAATTTTAACCAAACTTGCTGGAAATAAGTGAAGGCAAGTCCCGTTAAGTTGAGGTAAGGGCAAATCTGCAGGGACGTCAGTGTGAGGGAAGCAAGCAGCTTTGCTGCTCTAGGTCCTCTCTATGAGGACCAGTCCCAAGAATCACCCACTAAATGGCCACAAATCAAGGACCATCTTAAGTTATCTCTAGTAAAAATAAAATAAAACAAAATATTAAATTCAAGTAGACCCTGAGTTGAAAATATTCAAATGTCATACAACTTAAAATAACAAACATTCCTACATGACCTCTCCAACACTTAATTTACTAAAGAACATTTCTAGAACATTTCTAGTTGTCTTGTGGTGTTTTTTGACAATCAACCGTTTTTGGGGGCACCATCACTATCCTACTCAATACAGCAGTATTTGGGCAAGTGTTTGCTGAATTATCTTGTTGCTTGATGTCCTCATTAAAAAAACTGAATGCAAAATATACAGTGAAAGGGCTAGTAAAGTTATAGTCCAAACTAGACAAAGCTGGACATCATTAAGCATGACAAAAGCAAACAACTGCCTCAGCAGTACTCACTACAGACACACCAGCAACGGTGTTTTAAATACGAAGGAAAAGAACAAAATTAAAGAATATGTATGACAGGGGGCTTCCCTAGTGGTTCTAGTGTTAAACGATCCTCCTGCCAATGCAGGGGGCCATGGGTTTGATCCCTGGTCTGGGAAGATTCCACATGCCCATGGGCAACTAAGCCTATGCGCTGCAGCTGCTGAGCCCATTGCAACTAGAGAAAGCCCGAGTACTGCAACGAAGACCCGGGACAGTCAAAAATAAATAAATAAAATAAATAATAGTAAAAAGGGATATGTATGACAGCTGGCATTATCTCATGAAACTGTATGAAAGTCAAAATGGAAAAGACACAGATAAAACAAAAAGCTCTTTAAAATTATGAATTGAGAATCAGTATGAAGAAAACATTTCTGTGCTCAGAAAAAAGTTTACAGATATATAGACCTGCTGTTGCTGCCGCTACTCTATTATTAAGAAAACTAGTCTAGTCACACAGTGAAATATCATACAGTATAAATGACATAAATAGTCATTAGTATAAATAGTATAAATAGTATAAATATCATAAATGACACACATCAATATCAGAAATATTTATATAAAGTATCAGCAACTGAGAAATGCAGGTCATAGGACTATATTTATACACTGATTACAACTTCATAAAAACCGTATTGCATATATTTAATTAGAGAAGTCTCAAGATGGACATAAATAAGTTAGAAATTTAATCTTCACTAATTTCTTTCTTGGAACTTACTTCAAAACACTGAGTGTTTTAGTACCGTGTCCAACTGCAAATATGTGATATTCTCAAATTCTATTTGTAAAAAGGCTGTTGGGAATTCAGGACTTTAGGGCTCACAGAAACAATGTTATACAGGGGGATCAGGGGCTCAGATTAAGTAGAAAAAGCCTTTTTACCACATAATGGCCTAGATACATTTCAAATACAGTAATGACTCATGTATTCAATACCAATAAAGACTAAAAGAGATTACTCCTTCAGACTCAGAATTCCAAAATGTTTAACCATTTTGATAGAAAAAATTGAAATGTGCATCCATAATCTGTGCCTCATTAAATACAGTGTGCTAAACATAATTCCTTCTGATTTAGCATCACAACTATAAACAATAATACTGCCCAGCACATTGCTGACTGATGTTTTAATTTACACTGCCATTGTTCCAAGTGTGTGCTGCAAAACACTATCCTGGACAGATGCTCCAAGAAAAATGAGTTCAGTTCTTATTAAAGATACTGAGGGCTTCCCTGGTGGCTCAGTGGTAAAGAATCCACCTGCCAAAGTGGGAGACATGGGTGCAAGCTCTGGTCTGGGCAGGTCCCACATAACACGCAGCAACTAAGCCCGTGTGCTACAAATATTGAGCCTGTGCCCTAAAGCCAGGAACCACAACTACTGAAGCCCGTGCATCCCATAGTCTTGCTCTGCAACGAGAAGCCACCGCAATGAGAAGCCCTGGCACTGCAACAAAGAGGGGCTCTCTCTTGCTGCAACTAGAAAAAGGCCCACACAGTAACAAAGACCTAGCACAGCCAAAAATAAATAAAAAAGACACAAAAACTCTACAGCAAAGAATTCAGTTTAATTTGCTAACTCTGTACTTCCCATTTAACCCTCCTCTGATCATCAGTTAAGGTCCCATGGAACAAGTATTATGTAGAACAAATCCAGAAACATTGCCTTTCACTCAAGGGATCCAGGCTGTTGTGTTTTGATGCCTCCTCTTCACAACTAATTTTTGGACCATCAGTTTGCATTCTACTTGCCTCTGTAATCATCCTTCTTTTCAATTTTGGGCTTTTGGCGACTATGAGCTAGAAAGCCAGGTAATCCAGCTTGTTAAAACTGTGTCCAAAGTTAACAGGCTCAGAGAGTTTCTTCGAGAGTCAAATGCATGCACTAAGGCTTATTAACTTAGTACTATTTCATCTACTCATCTTTCCAGACCCTTTTTTGACCTCAGCTGTGTTGTTCAAGAAGTGAGGTTCTGTGCAATCCTGGTTCAACTACACTACATTGACCACAAGCTCAACAGGAGCAGGGGCAGTGTGAGTTCTTGCCCATCAGTGTCTCTGAAGAACCTATCACATCAGAACCTCCCTGGTGGTCCAATGGTTAAGATTCCCAGCTTCCACTGCAGGGGACGTGGGTTAGATCTCTGGTCAGGGAATTAAGATTCCACAGGCAGTGTGGCAAAAAAAAAAACAACAAAAACAAATTTAAAAAAAAGGAACAAAAGACTTTCCCACAACTGGCACATAGTATGGATTTGACAAAACTTGATAATTACTAGTGAACTACCTCTCAGCACCAGCTATAACATTAATTTTTGGCAAAACACATTACAAATTTTAACTCTGCACACCAGAAACACACTTCCTCCTCTCCTCCTTCAAGCAGAGGTATCAGGAACTTCTATGCGTCTGCCTACACAGAGTTTATCCACCTCCTATGGTATTCCCACTCAAGTATAGAGGCCTTTACGAAAGTTACTGAAAGTTGGGGATGAGCAGTACTGACCTCATCTCTTAGGAGAATGAGAATCAGGGGACACAGATTTAGATCATATATAAGAAAGCATTTCCATCCAGCTCATGAAATCTGCTGTAATACTGGAATGGGTGTTCACAGCTTGCAGTCTTGCCTCCTAGGAAGGCACCTCTGGAGCTGGCTCTTTCTTCTGACTGATACGTGTGTGTCCACCCCCAAACACACCTCCTTAACAATAGCAGAGTCATAGGAAATCAATTCGGAACTCAGGTTGTTTAAGCACAGAAGTAAAAGATGGAAGTGAATATTCTTGAAGAATGATTCACTCAAGCAGCCTAGGCCTGATTAAAATGGAAAAAAATCCCTCCCCACACAGTTCAGCAATTCTGTGAAAACACGTTATTTCTCTCTTGGGTTGAGTCTTACCTTTCACCCCACCCCCACACTTCTGTCATAAGTACTGTTTACAAACGATGCTTAAGACAACCGGTAGTCTTCTTTTCCCAGAACAGTCTACTCTTGAGAAAAGCTCTCAGTCCCTTGATGTGGCCATCTCCATCAGCTACATATTTATAATTCTTACCAGAAGGAGACAATTAGCTTATTCATAGAGAACTGATTCTTACCGCTCTTAAGGCGAGATTCCACTCGAATTTCTATGGATCCACTAACCTACTCGCAAGTTTCTCTGTTGGCCTGGCATCCCTTGCCCGGTTGAGTTCCCTCCACCTTTCTCAGTTACAACTTCACCTCTCAAGTGACAACCTGGAAATACAGAACTCCTGCATTTGGATCGCGTCTGTTTGGAGTTGTGTTTTTACCTTAAAAATCACTCAAAAATGCTTGAGATCTAGAAGTCTCTCCTATGAGAAGAGGAGGCGAAGGGGGCCTGGGCAGGGGCCCGCAATGGTGTGCTTGTGCGGAGCTCCGGCGCCGCAGAACGAAGAAAGGCGCAGAACTGGGACCCAGGCAGCGGAAAAGCCGGGCGTCGGCCCCGCGCTGTTCCCCGCCGCGGACCCCTTCTCCGGCAGCTCTAACAAGCAATCAAAAGCAGCCTAAGGTCTCCGGCCTCCTCCACTCACGCCGCGCCCATCACCGACACAGTCCGTCCGCAAAAACTTTCCGCCCGCGCGCAGCAGCCGGAACTGTACAGGGCCGCGCGACGAAAAGGAACTCAGCGCCCGGGATGCGCGAGGCGCTTGGGGCGGGGCTTTAAGGACTTTGTGGGCGGGGCGCTACGTCAGCGAGAAGCTACCCGGCTTGTCTTGCTCAGTGCCCCTCATCGCAAAGATTTTGCGACGGCCGCCACCGACCCCTCTGCCCACACGACCTCGACTTCGCCGGGCCCTGGGCTGTGACCGCCTCTTCTCTCTTTCCCCGTTCTCGGGCTCTTCCTTTTTTGTTTCTGGCCCCCTGCCCTCCTGCCTCTCGTTGACGCATGGGCCTCAATTATCTGGGTAACCCCGTGACCTATTCACAGTCTGTCTCCTCACTCAGTTGGGCCCTTTGGTGCACCAGCTTGACTCTCACTGATATCTGCCCCTCTTCCCCGTCCCTCTTCAGACCCCTCACTCATATCCTCTGAACCAGCTGACAGACCCCTTTTCCTACTCTTTTTGAAGTAATTCCTGCTTGAGTAGTGCCCATACTAAGCATACTGTGTGTGTTTCGTAGCTGATGTGAGCCAATTTCCACATCAAGACTTTCCCTCTTGGTCTCCTCAGCCCGGATGCTCACTTTGTCCCTCGCAGAGTCGGACACGACTGAAGTGACTTAGCAGCAGCAGCAGCAGCAGCCTTTGAGGGAGGCAGGGAGAGGCTTCAGTCAGTTCCCTTACCCTGGCCAAGGTCACTGCTGAGGATTTGCACTTAGGTTTTTCTGTGAGGCATCGTGGGTCCTTGCCTACCTCACCTCTGGCCACCCGATGTCCCCATAGCAGCCTATGCCTCAGAGAGGTCTTTGAGGGGACAAGAAGAGGCTTTCTTTCTAACCTCTTGGGAGCCAGGAAATGTCAGCTAGAGATAGGCCTGAATGAACGCCAGCAGGCCCCTGGCTAGTTATGGTTCAAAGAACAATTCTGTACCACATAGGTTACAAGTGGGAACAGAAAGGCATCCAGAAGGCTTTAGGCCTTTGCCTCCTTTTTTTCTGCTCTTCCCTGATGGGGTTTGGTAGTGGGGTGGATCAAGGAGGGAGGATATTTTGAACCGAAGAACTGAGTTTGACTAGTCACAGTTTGTTCTGTGGGAGAGTGGGGGCTCCAGTTGCTGTAGTTCTTTCCTATCTCCTCCTTATATCAGAGAAGGCAGAGGACGGCACATCAGTCCATGGGAATGTCCCTGGCAGCATCAAGGACCAGGGACAGAGAGATTGCCTTATTTGCTTCAGAACTCCTCTTCCAGCTTGGCTGGTCCCACCATCTCAAGACTCCTGTGCTTGAGCAGGCGCTGGCATCTAGGTAAGTAAGGCTGCATCCTGATTACTTTGTTATAATTTAAAATTCTTTCCCTAGTTGGAGGGATGTGGCCAAGAATGTGTGGGTAAAGGAAGGTGTTGCTGAGTTACCCCTAATGTGTGACGACAACCCTGTGCTCAGTTCCAGCTCAGTTCCATGGACTGATGCGTTACCTTACCCAGTACTAAAGATTGAATTTATTAGTTTCCTGATGGGTAATCACATCTTCTGAATACAGGCTTTCAGGAAACCTGGGAAGCAAAAGGACAGTGATTAAAATTGATGATGAAAGGTAGAACTACCAAGAGGACCATATCACTTGAGGCAACTGGTAAGTGCTTTTGTTTTTTAATTCTTAGTAGAATTCCATTAAACATCAAAAGGTTGTTCAGTGAATATAAAATCAGAGAACGTTAGCACAAAGAGTTAGAAGGTCTTAAAGGATATGTCTTTCAAGTCAGAGCAGGCTAATGAATTTCTTTTTCCCACTCAAGAGACCTTTAGCATTTGCATGTATCCTCACATACATTAAAGGAAATCAATAAACAACTTCTTTTTGCATAATCTATCATCCCCTTTATTTTTTCCTGCTTTGAAACAGTGGACTACTGTCACAGAGGCTTTGAAAGGCAGAGTGATTTGGTCTCCAGTCTGGCAGAGTAAAGGTTAGTGACAGAAATAACATGCTTCTCACAGAAGCCAGGTATTGGGGCTCAAGGGAGGTTCAGGTACCCATCCAATCTCCTACAGCACATGTTGAAATGTGGATTCTAAGGCCATGCTGACTGCATTGAAATTTCATGGATTGGTGCCTAAAATGTTCACTGTTAAGTTCCCAATATGATTTTTCACCTACAGAGAGGAAAGGTAAGGAGTGAGTGAGGACAAGGGGAAGAGAGAAAGTGAGGTCAAGGCAGTGAGTCCACATTCCTTTTCTGTCCTTCCCTCCCTTTCCATCTCCTATACTGTCCTTTGCCCTATGTCTTCCTGCCTCCTCTAGTCTAGATCTTGTCCAATTACAAATCATACTTCTAAGCTCCAGGCTATCTGCCTTCCCTCATCATCCCACCCTATTCCTCTATTTTCACCAAAGTAGAAGTCCAAAGAAATTATAGATCTGTCCCATTTGTCTTAATAATACTGAAGATTTTCAAACATAGACATAGATGGGGAGTAGCATAATAAACCCCCACATACCCTTCACGCTGTTTCTATTATCAGCTCAATTCTCAGTCCTGTTTCATTTATACCCTGCCCACTTCTCTCCAACATTTTGTTTTGATGCAGATTACAGATTGCTTAACATCTTGTCCATAAATATTTCATTATGTATCTCTAAAACAGAAGGATTTTTTTAAACTAATTAAATTAATTAAACTTTAATTTTAGAGCACTTTTAGGTTCATAGCAAAATGGAGTGGAAAGAACAGAGAGTTCTCATATCCTCTGTCTAGCACACACAGCCTCCACCACTGTCAATGTCCCAACACCAGAGTGATACATTTGTTATACTCTATGAACCTACCATTTCTGTCCTTTATCGAACCCATCTTCGCACGAAATGTTCCCTTGGTATCTCTAATTTTCTTTTCTTTTTCTTTTTTTTATTTTTCTAATTTTCTTGAAGAGATCTCTAGTCTTTCCCTTTCGTTGTTTTCCTCTATTTCTTTGCATTGATTGCTGAGGAAGGCTTTCTTATCTCTCCTTGCTATTCTTTGGAACTCTGCATTCAAATGGGAATATCTTTCCTTTTCTCCTTTGCTTTTTGCTTCTCTTCTTTTCACAGCTATTTGTAAGGCCTCCTCAGACAACCGTTTTGCCTTTTTGCATTTCTTTTCCATGGGGATGGTCTTGATCCCTGTCTCTTGTACAGTGTCATGAACCTCCATCCATAGTTCATCAGTCACTCTGTCTATCAGATCTAGTCCCTTAAATTTATTTCCACTGTATAAGTGATTTGATTTAGGTCATACCTGAATGGTCTAGTGGTTTTCCCTACTTTCTTCAATTTAAGTCTGAATTGGGCAATAAGAAGTTCATGATCTGAGCCACAGTCAGCTCCTGGTCTTGTTTTTGCTGACTGTATGGAGCTTCTCTGTCTTTGGCTGCAAAGAATATAATCAATATGATGTCGGTGTTGACTATCTGGTGATGTCCATGTGTAGAGTCTTCTCTTGTGTTGTTGGAAGAGGGTGTTTGCTATGACCAGTGTGTTCTCTTGGCAAAACTCTATTTGCCTTTGCCCTGCTTCATTCTGTACTCCAAGGCCAAATTTGCCTGTTACTCCAGGTGTTTCTTGACTTCCTACTTTTGCATTCCAGTTTCCTATAATGAAAAAGACATCTTTTTTGGATATTAGTTCTAAAAGGTCTTGTAGGTCTTCATAGAACTGTTCAACTTCAGCTTCTTCAGTGCTACTGGTTGGGTCATGGGCTTGGATTACTGTGATATTGAATGGTTTGCCTTGGAAACGAACAGAGATCTTTCTGTCATTTTTGAGATTGCATCCAAGTACTGCATTTCAGACTCTTTTGTTGACCATGATGGCTACTCCATTTCTTCTAAGGGATTCCTGCCCACAGTAGTAGATATAATGGTCATCTGAGTTAAATTCACCCATTCCAGTCCATTTTATTTTGCTGATTCCTAGAATGTCGACATTCACTCTTGCCATCTACTATTTGACCACTTCCAATTTGCCTTGATTCATGGACCTAACATTCCAGGTTCCTATGCAATATTGCTCTTTACAGCATTGGACCTTGCTTCTATCACCAGTCACATCCACAACTGGGTATTGTTTTTGCTTTGGCTCCATCCCTTCATTCTTTCTGGAGTTCTTTCTCCACTGATCTCCAGTAGCATATTGGGCATCTACCGACCTGGGGAGTTTCTCTTTCAGTATCCTATCATTTTGCCTTTTCATACTGTTCATGGGATTCTCAAGGCAAGAATACTGAAGTGGTTTGCCATTCCCGCCTCCAGTGGACCACATTCTGTCAGACCTCTCCACCATGACCCGACCGTCTTGTGTGGCCCCAAAGGCATGACTTAGTTTCACTGAGTTAAACAAGACTGTGGTCCTGTGATCAGATTGGCTAGTTTTCTATGATTATGGTTTGAGTGTGTCTGCCCTCTGATGCCCTCTCGCAACACCTACCGTCTTACTTGGGTTTCTCTTACTTTGGACATGGGGTATCTCTTTACGGCTGCTCCAGCAAAGCGCAGCCACTGCTTCTTACCTTGGATGAGGGGTATCTCTTCACAGCCACCCCTCCTGACCTTGAACGTGGAGTAGCTCCTCTCGGCCCTCCTGCGCCCAGTGCGTCCACTCCTTGGACGTGGGGTAGCTCCTCTCGGGCCTCCACCCCTGGCCTTGGGCGTGGGGTCGCTCCTCTCTAGGGCTGTACAAAAAAGATCTTCATGACCCAGATAATCAGGATGGCATGATCACTCACCTAGAGCCAGACATCCTGGAATGTGAAGTCAGGTGGGTCTTAGAAAGCATCACTACGAACAAAGCTAGTGGAGGTGATGGAATTCCAGTTGAGCTATTTCAAATCCTGAAAGATGATGCTGTGAAAGTGCTGCACTCAATATGCCAGCAAATCTGGAAAACTCAGCAGTGGCCACAGGACTGGAAAAGGTCAATTTTCATTCCAATCCCAAAGATCGCTCAAACTACCGCACAATTGCACTCATCTCACACGCTAGTAAAGTAATGCTCAAAATTCTCCAAGCCAGGCTTCAGCAATAGGTGAACCGTGAACTTCCAGATGTTCAAGCTGGCAGAGGAACCAGAGATCAAATTGCCAACATTTGCTGGATCATCAAAAAAGCAAGAGAGTTCCAGAAAAACATCTATTTCTGCTTTATTGACTATGCCAAAGCCTTTGACTGTGTGGATCACAATAAACTGTGGAAAATTCTGAAAGAGATGGGCATACCAGACCACCTGACCTGCCTCTTGAGTAACCTGTATGCAGGTCAGGAAGCAACAGTTAGAACTGGACATGAAACAGCAGACTGATTCCAGTAAGGAAAAGGAGTACATCAAGGCTGTATATTGTCACCCTGCTTATTTAACTTATATGCAGAGGACATCATGAGAAACGCTGGGCTGGAAGAAGCACAAGCTGGAATCAAGATTGCCAGGAGAAATATCAGTAACCTCAGATATGCAGATGACACCACCCTTATGGCAGAAAGTGAAGAGGAACTAAAAAGCCTCTTGATGAAAGTGAAAGAGGAGAGTGAAAAAGTTGGCTTAAAGCTCAACATTCAGAAAACTAAGATCATGGCGTCTGGTCCCATCACTTCATGGGAAATAGATGGGGAAACAGTGGAAGCAGTGTCAGACTTTATTTTTTTGGGCTCCAAAATCACTGCAGATGGTGATTGCAGCCATGAAATTAAAACACGCTTACTCCTTGGAAGGAAAGTTATGACCAACCTAGATAGCAAATTAAAAAGCAGAGACATTACTTTGCCAACAAAGGTCTGTCTAGTCAAGGTTATGGTTTTTCTAGTGGTCATGTGTGGATGTGAGAGTTGGACTGTGAAGAAAGCTGAGTGCCGAAAAATTGATGCTTTTGAACTGTGGTGTTGGCAAAGACTCTTGAGAGTCCCTTGGACTGCAAGGAGATCCAACCAGTCCATCCTAAAGGAGATCAGTCCTGGGTGTTCATTGGAAGGACTGATGCTGAGGCTGAAACTCTAATACTTTGGCCACCTCATGCGAAGAGCTGACTCATTGGAAAAGACCCTGATGCTAGGGATTGAGGGCAGGAGGAGAAGGGGACGACAGAGGATGAGATGGCTGGATGGCATCACCGACTCGATGGACATGAGTTTGATTAAACTCCAGGAGTTTGTGATGGACAGGGAGGCCTGGCGTGCTGCGATTCATGGGGTCGCAAGGAGTTGGACACGACTGAATGAGTGAACTGAACTGAACTGATGAACCTACACTGACACACAGGGTGATAGTGACACTATCACCCAAAGTCCATAGTTTATTATAGGGTTTACTCTTGGTACTGTACATTCTATGGGTTTTGACAAATGTATGGTGACATGTATCTAGCACTGTAGTGTACAGAATAGTTTCACCGCTCTAAAAATCCTGTCTGCTCTTTTTATCCCTCCCTCTTCGATGACTTCCAGGAACCACTGATCCTTTTACTGTCTTCATGGTTTTGCTTTTCCAGAATGTCATATAGTTGGAATCATACAGTAAGTATTCCTTTCAGTTTGGCTTCTTTTGCTTGGTAATATGCATTTAAAGTTCTTTCATGTTTGTTCATGGCTTGATAGCTCATTTCTTTTTTGTGCTATATGTTAATAATATTCCATTGTTTGGGTAAACCACAGTTTACTGAAGAATATCTTGGTTGCTTCCAAGTTTTGGCAATGATCAGTAAAGCTACTATAAACATCCTTGTGCATGTTTTTTTGTGGGCAGAGGTTTTTCAACTCAAGTAAATAAATATCATGGAGAGAGATTGCTGGCTTGTATGGTAAACGTATGTTTAGTTTTGTAAGAAACTGCCAAAATGTCCTTTGAAGTGATGTACTATTGTATATTTCCAGCAGCATTGGTGATTGTACTGTTATATATTCCTGTTGCTCTACCTTCTCACCAGCATTTGATATTGTCAGTGTTCTAGATTTTGACTATAGTAATAGGTAAATAGCGGTATATCATTGTTGTTTTAATTTGTAGTTCCCTAGTGACATATGATGTTGAACATCTTGTCATGTGCTTACTTGCCATCTATATATCTAATTTGGTTAAGTTTCTGTTCAGGTGTTTTGCCCATTTTTTAATCAGATCATTTGCTTTCTTCTTGTTAAGTTTTAAGTGTTGTTTGTATATTTTGGATGTGTGTGTATGTGTTTGTGTGTGTGCTTAGTCGCTCAGTTGTGTCCAACTCTTTATGACCCCATGGACTGTAGGATTCTCCAGAAGAATACTGGAGTGGGTTGCTGTGCCCTCCCCCAGGGGATCTTTCCAACCCAGGGATCGAACCCAAGTCTTCTGCATTGCAGACAGATTCTTTACCATCTGAGCCACCAGGGAAGCCCTTATTTTGGATAATGGTCCCTTATCAGATATGTATTTTGCAAATATTTTCTCCCAATCTGACTTGTCTTCTCATTCTCTTGAAAGGGAGAGACTTAAGTCCATAACAATTACAGTACCATTATCACATTTAAAATAAGTAGCAGCAAACCCCTATTTTCATCAAATACCTAGTCAACTTTCAAATATCCAGTTGACTCATAAATATCATAAGTTTTACTCTTTTACACTTTGGTTGTTTGAATTAGGATCCAAGTAACATCCAGACATTGCAATCTCTTGATATACGTCTAAAGTTTCTTAATCTGTAGGTTTATTCCTACATATCTTTCTTCCTTTGCAGTATATTTGGTGAAGAAACTCTGATCTCCCTCTCAGTCCTCCTTCAGTCTTTCCCACAGCATTTGAGAAAACTGCAAAGCTTTCTCAGTCTAAAATAATGGACTCATTGAAAAAACAAACAATTTTTTACAATTGGAGTTTCAATTAACTTCATCTCTGCTCTGTAAATAGGGGTGAATCTTATCCACAATTGGATCCCCAGGGCCTGGAATGTGACACTCGATATATATTTGTGGAAAGAAGATAGGAGGAGGGAAGAGAGGTTGTTAGGAAAAAGGTCAAAGAGAAAAAACAGAAAATTTGGTGGGTACTACATTTGTCTGAGAAAGTAGAACTGAACATTTTAATTTAGAACACCCTCTCCTTTGAAAAATGATATAAAGTCTTTTTTAAAGACTTCTCATAATATAGGCCTACATCTTCCTTTCCAGGCTCTCCCCTCACTCTCTTAAAACTTTGGTAATATCTTTCACTGAAAAAGCAGATAAAGCAAAACAAAACTATTTTTTCAGTCAGTTCCGTTCAGTCATTCAGTCATGTCTGACTCATTGTGACTGCATGGACTGCTGCACGCCAGGCTTCCCTGTCCATCACCAACTCACAGAGTTTGCTCAAACTCATGTCCATCAAGTCAGTGATGCCATCCAACCATCTCATCCTCTGTCATCCCCTTTTCCTCCTGCCTTCAGTCTTTCCCAGCATCAGGGTCTTTTCCAATGAGTCCGTTCTTTGCATCAGATGGCCAAAGTATTGCAGTTCAGCTTCAGCATCAGTCCTTCCAATATTCAGAACTGATTTCCTTTAGGATGGACTGGTTGGATCTCCTTGCAGTCCAAGGGACTCTCAAGAGTCTTCGCCAACACCACAGTTCAAAAGTATCAATTCTTCTGCACTCAGTTTTCTTTATGGTCCAACAGTCACATCCATACATGACTATTGGAAAACCATAGCTTTGATTAGACAGACCTTTGTTGGCAAAGTAATGTCTCTGTTTTTCAATATGTTGTCTAGGTTGGTCATAACTTTTCTTCCAAGGAGCAAGTGTCTTTTAATTTCATGGCTGCAGTCACCATCTGCAGTGTTTGTGCAGTCCAAAAAAATAATGTCTCTCACTGTTTCTGATGTTTCCCCATCTATTTGCCATGAAGTGATGGGACTGGATGCCATGATCTTCGTTTTTTGGATGTTGAGTTTTAAGACAGCCGTCTCACTCTCCTCTTTCACTTTCATCAAGAGGCTCTTTAGTTCCTCTTTGCTTTCTGCCATAAGGGTGGTGTCATCTGTGTATCTGAGGTTATTGATATTTCTCCCAGCAGTCTGGATTCCAGCTTGTGCTTCATCTACCCCGGCATTTCACATGATGTACTCTGCATACAGGTTAAATAAGCAAGGTGACAGTATACAGCCTTCACATACTCCTTTCCCAGTTTGGAACCAGTCTGTTGTTCCATGTTCGGTTCTAACTGTTGCTTCTTTTTTTTTTTTTTTCCTAACTGTTGCTTCTTGACCTGCATACAGATTTCTCAGGAGGCAGGTAAGGTGGTCTCATATTCCCATCTCTTTTAAGAATTTTCCACAGTTTGTTGTGTCCACACAGTCAAAGGCTATGGAGTAGTCAATAAAGCAGAAGTAGATGTTTTTCTGGAACTCTCTTGCATTTGCTATGACACAACAGATGTTGGCAATTTGATCTCTAGTTCTTCTGCCTTTTCTAAATCCAGCTTGAACATCTGGAAGTTCTTGGTTCAGTTCGTTCAGTTCACGTACTATTGAAGACTGGCTTGGAGAATTTTGAGCATTTGCTAGCGTGTGAGATGAGTGCAATTGTGTGGTAGTTTGAACATTCTTTGGCATTGCCTTTCTTTGGGGTTGGAATGAAAACTGACCTTTTCCAGTCCTGTGGCCACTGCTGAATTTTCCAAATTTGCTGGCATGTTGTGTGCAGCACTTTAACATTATCTTTTAGGATTTGAAATAGCTCATCTGGAATTCCATCACCTCCACTAGCTTTGTTCGTAGTGATGCTTCCTAAGGCACACTGGACTTCACATTCCAGGATGTCTGGCGCAAGGTGAGTGATCACACCACTGTGGTTATCTGGGTCATGAAGATCTTTTTTGTATAGTTCTTATGTGTAATTCTTGCCACCTCTACTTAATATTTTCTGCTTCTGTTAGGTCCAGACCGTTTCTGTCCTTTATTGTGCCCACTTTTAGAAAGTTATAAAAGAGACTTCCCTGGGGGGTGGTCCAGTGGTTAAGAATCTGCCATGCAATGCAGAGGATACAGGTTTGATCCCTGGCCAGGGAACTAAGGTGCCGTATGCCACAGAGCTGCTGAGCCTGTGCGCCACAACTAGAGTCCACATGCCACGCAAAAGGTCCCGTATGATGCAACTGAGACCCAAGGCAGCCAATAAATAAATAAATAATAATTAAAAGTTATAGAATTAATTCATTTATATGGGAAAAATTCAAATAGTTTCAAAATACATGAAGTGAAAATTTAGTGTTTCCTTTCCTAGAAGTAACCGTTTATATCTCCTTGCCTTAAGTATGATTCCAATAGCTGGGTTTGAGAGATATAGTACAAGGTTTTTTTGTTTGGTTGGTTTTGTTCATTCTATATTTGCTAGTGACAAAAGTACATCCATTTTTATATAGTCTTTGCAGAAGTGTTTCTACATAAATATATTATGATTGGACTTACTATGGGCAGGGCATTTACTGTGCTAAGAATATTTAGTCAACAAACAGTTCTTGAGCTCCTACTTTGTGCAGGCACTAGGCAGCCAGCCATGAACTGGTCACGCAGAGTCCCGTGCCTCACGAAGCTGACATTCTAGGTGTCATTCCTTTTAGTTTTATGTCTATTTATTGACTATGTGAATCACAACAAACTGTGGAAAATTCTTAAAGAGATGGGAATACCAGACCACCTTACCTGCCTCCTAAGAAATCTGTATGCAGGTCAAGAAGCAACAGTTAGAACCAAACATGGAACAACAGACTGGTTTCAAATTGGGAAAGGAGTACGTCAAGGCTGTGTGTTGTCACCCTGCTTATTTAACTTATATGCAGAGTACATTGTGCGAAATGTTAGGATGGATGAAGCACGAGCTGGAATCAAGATTGCCAGGAGAAATATCAATAACCTCAGATACACAGATGACACCACCCTTATGGCAGAAAACAAAGAGGAACTAAAGAGCCTCTTGATGAAAGTGAAAAAGGAGAGTGAGACGGCTGTCTTAAAACTCAACATCCAAAAAACGAAGATCATGGCATCCAGTCCCATCACTTCATGGCAAATAGATGGGGAAACATTGGAAACAGTGAGAGACTTTATTTTCTTGGACTGCACAATCACTGCAGATGGTGACTGCGGCCACGAAATTAAAAAACACATGCCCCTTGGAACAAACCCTATAACCAGCCTAGACAGTATTAAAAAGCACATCACTTTGCTGACAAAGGTCCATCTAGTCAAAGCTATGGTTTTTCCAGTAGTCATATATGGATGTGAGAATTGGACCATAAAGAATGCTGAGTGCAGAAGAATTGATACTTTTGAACTGTGGTGTTGGCGAAGACTCTTGAGAGTCCCTTGGACTGCAAGGAGATCCAACCAGTCCATCCTAAAGGAAATCAGTTCTGAATATTGGAAGGACTGATGCTGAAGCTGAACTGCAATACTTTGGCCATCTGATGCAAAGAACGGACTCATTGGAAAAGACCCTGATGCTGGGAAAGACTGAAGGCAGGAGGAAAAGGGGATGACAGAGGATGAGATGGTTGGATGGCATCACTGACTTGATGGACATGAGTTTGAGCAAACTCTGGGAGTTGGTGATGGACAGGGAGGCCTGGCGTGCAGCAGTCCATGCAGTCACAATGAGTCAGACATGACTGAGTGACTGAACTGAACTGATTTCTTTTAACTGCTATATAATTGACTACTGGAAAGATGAGAAATCCTTTCTGTAACCAGTAATTCATCACTGTTTAGGTAGATTTCAGGTTTTGCTCTTCAAGCAATGCTGGCAGACTATCATTGGAGCTTTTCCTTTGACTGAGATGGGAAGCCACTGGAATGTTTGGAGTGTGGAGAGACTTGATCTGACTTACAGTTTAACAGGGTCACTTGTGCTGCTATATCAGATTTACCCGCTATCACCAGTTTCTTCACCAGTATTGGATATTATATATTTTTTAGTCTTTTTCAGTAGATAGGCAGAAAACAAACAAACCCTCTCTATTGCTTCAGTTGACATTCCTTTGTAAAATCAGATTTGACAGGGTGAGTTTTACTCAGTGGGCTGTTTCACATTTATTTAGAGAGGAGTTGTTAATTGTACTGATACTGTGTGGATTCCTGAGTGGCCACACTGAAGCCCTCTGATAAGGCCTGTTTGACCTCTCCTCTAGACCCCAGGCCCTTCTGGATAGGTACCAGACTGTGAAGCGAAAATTCTGTCTCTGAAGTGATACCACCCTGAAATGCCACCCCCTGTTGCAGGTATGGCTCCATTCACTGCTTGGAGAGATGAAGTGTCATGGGATGTTTGGGGGCTTATTTTGCTCATTTTCACGAGTGACAATTGCATAGTCAGTTAAAAAATTCTATAAATGATATAACACAAAGAATTAAAACAATATAAACAAAAGATCTTGGACAGTAACACAGTTCAATATCTGATGAATCCAAGTACTTCCCCAAAGTTCTGACTCTTACAGCAGCCCCAGGAGGAAGTTTGTCTTTCTTGGTTTTTTTTTTTTTTGAGTTACCTGTATTTTTTTTTTTTTTATTAGTTGGAGGCTAATTACTTCACAACATTTCAGTGGGTTTTGTCATACATTGATATGAATCAGCCATAGATTTACAGGTATTCCCCATCCCGATCCCCCCTCCCACCTCCCTCTCCACCCGATTCCTCTGGGTCTTCCCAGTGCACCAGGCCGGAGCACTTGTCTCATGCATCCCACCTGGGCTGGTGATCTGTTTCACCATAGATAATATACATGCTGTTCTTTCAAAACATCCCACCCTCACCTTCTCCCACAGAGTTCAAAAGTCTGTTCTGTATTTCTGTGTCTCTTTTTCTGTTTTGCATATAGGGTTATCGTTACCATCTTTCTAAATTCCATATATATGTGTTAGTATGCTGTAATGTTCTTTATCTTTCTGGCTTACTTCACTCTGTATAAGGGGCTCCAGTTTGATCCATCTCATTAGGACTGATTCTCAAAAATATACAAGCAACTCCTGCAGCTCAATTCCAGAAAAATAAATGACCCAATCAAAAAATGAGCCAAAGAACTAAACAGACATTTCTCCAAAGAAGACATACAGATGGCTAACAAACACATGAAAAGATGCTCAACATCACTCATTATTAGAGAAATGCAAATCAAAACCACAATGAGGTACCATTACACGCCAGTCAGGATGGCTGCTATCCAAAAGTCTACAAGCAATAAATGCTGGAGAGGGTGTGGAGAAAAGGGAACCCTCTTACACTGTTGGTGGGAATGCAAACTAGTACAGCCGCTATGGAAAACAGTGTGGAGATTTCTTAAAAAACTGGAAATAGAACTGCCATATGACCCAGCAATCCCACTTCTGGGCATACACACTGAGGAAACCAGATCTGAAAGAGACACGTGCACCCCAATGTTCATCGCAGCACTGTTTATAATAGCCAGGACATGGAAGCAACCTAGATGCCCATCAGCAGATGAATGGATAAGGAAGCTGTGGTACATATACACCATGGAATATTACTCAGCTGTTAAAAAGAATTCATTTGAATCAGTCCTAATGAAATGGATGAAACTGGAGCCCGTTATATCTTTCTTGGTTTTATAAATGAGGAACCTGAGTATAAGAGACCTTCAGAGACTTGCTCCTGATCAGGCTTGTTACTTTATTAGAGGTTGCAAAGTAGTAGTAGGTCAAATCAGCCCTTTGCCTCATTTTGTTTGTCCTTAATATTTTTTAAATTGTTTTATATTGGAATGCTTATTAATGGGTCATTCATTCTCTGTCCAGATACAGCCCTTGTTACTCTCCACTGATTTTGAATAGAGCTGATTTAGCTTAATTTTATCCACGCAGGCCCTGAAGGCATTTGATTTTTGCAACCCCTGCCAAATCTTGTCTGCTTTCCACTGTGTAACTGTAGGGTCGATATCAACTCCTGAGGTAGGCCCAGAAGTAAACAAGCCTCAGCCACAAACCGCCTATGTCAGGTGCAAAGCCTAATTCCTTCTCCCTCCTGTTCTAATAGAACCATGCATGAAAAAGGCCTTGAGCTGCAGCAGAGGGAGAGGAAAGGGCTACTTGCCATCCTGCGCAGCCCCTGATGTTATAGTGAAGGTCAGAGCTAGATTTACCTCACCTGTCCTGCCACCTTGTTCCAGGGAGAGGATAAAGTGTGTGTGTATGCTCAGTTGCTAAGTTGTGTCTGACTGTGATTGTGTGGACTGTAGCCTGCCAGACTCCTTTGTCCATGGGATTTCCCAGGCAGGAATACTGGAGTGGGTTGCCATATACTTCT
Source organism: Cervus elaphus (assembly GCF_910594005.1). NCBI lineage: Eukaryota > Metazoa > Chordata > Mammalia > Artiodactyla > Cervidae > Cervus > Cervus elaphus. The sequence goes on along the minus strand of NC_057826.1, from coordinate 87,502,461 downwards.
CCAGGGGATCTTTCCAACCCAGGGATTGAACCCTCATCTCTGATGTCTCCTGCACTGCGGGCGGTCTTTAACACTGAGCCAGCTGGGAAGCCCCCAAACAAGGCAGGTTTGTAGAAAAAGTACATTAGCTTACCCTCTCTAGTGGTGCTGGTCTTTCTCTAGCAGTTTGATCTCTGAAAGGCCATGGGCTTCTATGAGTGGGATCTCCCCACCCCGCACATGTGCAGTTCAGGTGCCCCATCTCTGAGTATCTCCTCACTGGGATGTACATCTCCAGTCCATCAACAGATGTATTTATTAAGTGCCAGACACTGGTCTAGACTCTGGGATTCAGCTGTGATTAAGACAGACAAGGTCCCTGTCCTCTTGGAACTCAACTGCTAGTAAGAGATTAATGCAAATATTAATCAGTTTATTACACTAATAAATACACAGTAAAGCATTGCGAAGAACTGACTCATTGAAAAAGACCCTGATGCTGGGAAAGATTGAAGGCAGGAGGAGAAGGGGACGACAGAGAATGAGATGGTCGGATGGCATCACCGACTTGATGGACATGACTTAGAGCAAGCTCCAGGAGTTGGTGATGGACAGGGCAGCCTGGCGTGCTGCAGTCAGTCCATGGGGTCACAGAGAGTCAGACACGGCTAAGCGACCGAACTGAAGCATTGTCACAATGGAATGTGTGGAGATCTGCTGTACCCTAACATAGTCTATGATCTCCAAAAGCAGAATAACAGCAATAGTATCGGGCACTTTTAGTATGTTTTGCATATTAATATTTATGTCGTGTGCATGTGCTAAGTTGCTCCAGTCGTGTCCGACTGTGACGCTATGGCCTGTAGCCTGCCAGGCTCCTCTGTCCATGGGATTCTCCAGGCAAGTATACTGTGCCCTCACCCTGGGGATCTTCTCGATCCAGGGATCAAGCCCACGTCCCTTACTTCCCCTGCAGTGGCGGCGGGTTCTTTACCACTAGTGCCACCTGGGAAGCCCAATGTTTATGTTAATATTACTTAATTCTTACAAGTTTACCAAGCAGGTAATATCATCATCACTCCCCTTTTACAGGATAAGCTTACAGTCATTGAGAAGTTAAATTCTTGCCCAAGTCACACGAGTACAGACAGTGCTTCCGCTCTTGGTTGAGCAGCACACTTTGCTACACCCTGTTGATGTTCCAAGTGTGCCACAGTCCTGTCGGAACAAGACAGAGGAGCCAGGCTGACCCCCAACAGCTGGGCTGTAGACGCTAGAAAGAACTCCTTGGTAACAGTTAACAGTGTGTAAGAGAAAGGAATAATTATTTTCTGAGTGTTTGTTTCTCTCCTTAATTTTCTTTCTTTCCTTTTTTTTTTTTGCCACAGCTTGTGGTGGCCCCCTGGATCTTAGTTGCCTGACCAGGGACCAAACCCATGCCCCCTGCAGTGGAAGCACAGAGTCTTAACCACTGGACTGCCAGTGAAGTCCTCTCCTGAATTTTCTATATTGCACAAATAACACTGTAAAAATAGAGGCATTATTATAGAAAAAAAATCACTCATAGCCTCCACCTCATGAATTGGGTTCCTTTTTTTCCATCTTTTTGAATCAAACTGTGACTATATTAGTTGGTATGAAAAAGGAAGTAACTAGATCTGGTTTTGCCTGTAGCATCTAAGAGGCAACAGTGTGGTGACTAGCAGAGGTCAGCCTCTCTACTCATGCTTCCAACATCCAGAGTGACCCCTGGACACCCAGAGATGAAGACAGCTCTTCCTCAGGAAGTGAGCTGTGTGTTTCAGCAGAGGGAGCTGGGTACCTTCACTCAGGGTGAAGTAGGACAGGGATGAGGCTGTGAGGGATTACCTGCTATTTCAGATAGAAGTAATCAAAGCATCATATCCTCCTTGTATCTTGGGGTGGGGGTGGGGGGTGGGGGAGGGATGGGAGAGAGGAGTAGTCAGTAAGTATCAGGCAGAGTTACTGGAATGATTGAAATGGTTTCCAGGTGAGTGGTTAGGATCATAAAACACCCTCCGCCTCCCATTTCCTTGCTCCACTCCCACTTCAACCAGCTCCAGCCATGAGCTGGATGCACAGCTTAAGTATTTTTGGGATCGTTGCCTGCTGTATCAATAAGCAAAGGATGTTGTGGTCATCAAACTGTTAGCCACCACAGCTGCCCTCCCCAACTCCCACCCAGTGGTGCATCCCGAGGGGAACTCAGAATGGAGATAAACATGCTACTGCCCCTAGATAGTTAAGGTGCATATCAAGGAATACTTTGATTAAGCTCAAACGCTTGCATCTTTCCATATCCAGAAAAGCACTGAACTCATTACCTTGAGATGTCTGGTTTTCCTTTAACTAGCAGTAATCGTTTGATGTTCAACTATCTGGGTTTTTTTTACAAACACTTCTATACATCCTGACTCCTCCCTTACCTCTTCAGAACAGTCCCTCAGAACTATCTGAGAGATGGTATCCTGGGCTTCAGTCCTTAGTAATTCCCCAAATAAAACATAACTCTCAACTTTTAGGTTGTGCTTTTTTTTTTTTCCAGTCAACACTTTGGGCGACCATAAAGGGACCCAGACTTCCCTCCTTTGCCTGAACTTTACAAGGAACCAGAGCCTTGGTACCAACAGAGGCCTCTTGGACCCATTCGCCTCGTTGGAGGGTCCATATGAATTTGGGAGAGTCTCTTTCGGTTCTTGGAGCTCCCGATTATTGGTTGATACTCCTGAGCTTTAATTGGCAGTGAGCAACAGGTACAACTTAGCTACCCATTTGAAAAAATACAGGGGGAACCGTGTTGAAAGATACTAGGAGTTGCTTAGTTGAGAGACACTGAGCTATCTAGATGGGCTTTCCAGGTGGCGCTAGTGGTAAAGAACCCACCTGTCAACGCAGGAGACATAAGCGACATGGGTTTGATCCCTGGGTCAGGAAGATCCCCTGGAGGAGGGCATGGCAGCTCACTTCAGTGTTCTTGCTAGGTGGCCTAACATGTTTCCTAAATGAGGGGAGTCAGAAAGCCAGCTTCCAATAATACTCAAGCCAGGTTTATGTATATATAAACTTATGAATATACAAACAAGTACTCACATGATTGGGAATTAAAGGAAATCTCTCTGAAAATGGCCAATATGGGGCTCTTTATTGTATACGCAATTAAGTTAAAGAAATCCAGCTTGATAAATTTTTTTTTTTTTCCAGAATTCTGACCGTAGAGAAACAGAGCCCTTCTAGGGAGAATTTGTAGTTCTCTCTTTGTGTCTTTGAGATGTGAATGTGCTGCCTGATATTCTTAGTGGGGTGTGTGTGTGTTGAGAGATTGGTCTCTGTCATCCGGAAGGTACACATATGGTGTTCATTTGACAGCTGGCTGGATAGACTGAAATTCTGAGCAGTTTGTTTGTTTGTTTGTTTTTTGGTCTTTTTGGTCTGACTGTGCCAACTCTCAGGGAAATTTGTCATAAGGGGAAATTTGTCATGAGCCCAGAAGGGGCCTTTGTCATCTCAACCTTCACTGCATCCACCTGCACAGTGACTGTACAGGTCCTTTACTTTCTTAGACTGTTTTCAGGAATAGACTTTCTAGATTTTGTGGAGTCTACATCTTTTGCACTGTGTCATGGGGATGCCTCTTGGCGTCTTACTGGTTTGAGTCACTGTTAAGACACTACTCGTCAGTAGCCAGACAGTGGATCTTCTCAATTGAAAAAGCTTCTCAATTGGCAAAATTTTTAGAGGACTCTCATTATAACCAGCTGTTTTATTGGCACCTATGAAGAAAACAGATTATAAGGTGGAAAAAATACATATATATAATGGTTAATCTATGACTTCCTTATTTAAGACAAATAAACCAGATTGGGAAGCCTTATTTGTGGTCTTTGCTTCCCCTCAATGGGTCTTACAGGTCCTAATAATAAACATTAGGATAATTAATGCTAATTAGGTTGATTACTAGGGAAATAAGCAAAAACTGAAGGGAAAGTCTAGACTTCTTCCTAACAAGGTGGAAATTTTAAATGGACTCATCCCAAAAGGGTGAAGAAATCTTTAGATGGTTATTAAGAAATGGGGTAAATAAAATGGATATTAATAGGATTAAAACAGAAGGTTTTGATATAATACTACCTAGGGTTGGATGGGCCAGAGCAACCTCATATTGGTCCCCAATGTTAGAAGGCCCCATCCCAGTTTAAATACTGGGAGATATATGTACTGATTATGTATATACTATAAATATATATTTATTGATTCTTGATTTTCAGTATATATTTATTTAAAAGTCTGGAGGAAGATTATGCTGAGCTATCTGGCCAACAATTACTTGGGGCAATAGGCCAATTAATAAAGTTAAAAGATTGACAAAGGGCCTGGTCCCTCAGTCCCTCCATGGTGACCGCAGAGCCTTTTATACAAAAATAGATAAAATGATTAGGGGATAAAAAGAAAGGAAAGTTCCTAGGACTCCTTGTAAGATCAAGGCTGATTGATGGGATCCTAATGGGAACTAAAGTTGATAGATTTGAAATAAAGCTTATAAAAATTGGTGCATTTAAGTAGGCTTTATCTAAGATGGTTTTATCTCTTTTGCCTAATTATGTTGTGGGGTAGATATTGTATCTTACTGGGGAATGCTTCCCCTGCCTGGTATTATATGATAGGGCATATAAATCTGCTTGTCAGACAATATTAACTAAATATGCTAAAGGAAACCAATAGGGTTACCTGAGTTTGCACTATATAAAGTGGAAGCTGGGAGTTGATATTCAGGGGCTAGTAAAAATAATAATAGAGGTTTGTTTTTTTGCTCTGGGTTTAATCTGTATGCTCAGATAGAGGCCCTTTGTTAAATGCCTTGTGCAAACTTTTGAAGGCATGATAAACTGAACTAAGTTCTAGAACATAGCACTTTTGATTTTCAGTTTAGTTGGAAATCGTCTCGTTGATATAAAGTATATACATATACATAGAAAGCAAATTAAAGAGAATATAGTTGGGCATATTAATATTTTAATATCACTTAGGTGGCAGACCACTTCTTTGGGGGAATTAGAGGCAACTGTCTTTCCCTTGCAGATCTCTGCAAAGCACAAATGTAAATACAGCCTCAAAGACTGAGGCTGAGCCTAATTAGGTCAATCAGGTAGGATCTGAAACCAAAAGGAAAAAAAGACTTTTTAAAACTCAAACCACTGGAAAGGCTCCATTACCCAAAATCTAATTTATAGTCTCTGTAAGAGTTTGTTGAGCACAAATACAAATCTTAAAAATCTGTTCCACAAATAGCAAAGCCTTAGTCATTTAAGCGAGCAAATTTAACTCATTCCAACTGTTATTTATAAACTAGAAAGTTTATATTGTAGTGCCTGATTTGTATTTGTTAAAGTGAAGTTATGAGGGGAATTTCCTGGAGGTCAGATGGTTAGGACTCTGAGCTTCCTCTGCAGGGGGCCTGGGTTCAATCCCAGGTCTGGGAACTAAGATCCTGCAAGTCCTGTGACACAGCCAAAAAAAAGAAAAAAAAGAAAAAGTGAAGCTATGAGATTTCTAGTTTTGTCTGTTTACATGCCTGTGTGTACATTATACATGAGAGATGTCTCTACCTCTGGAGAATATTATCAAAATAAAATTATAAGAGTTCTATTTAATTGACTTTAAAGTAAGCACTTACAAATTAAGTGTTTCTAAATAAAAAGGAATCTGGCCAGAATAAATTTCAGGTTCACATAATTTAGGAAATAGTCAATATTAAATTCAGTCAGTTCAGTTGCTCAGTGGTATCTGACTCTTTGTGATCCCATGGACTGCAGCATGTCTGGCTTCCCTGTCCTTCCCCAACTCCCAGAGCTTGCTCAAATTCATGTCCATTGAGTCAGTGATGCCATACAACCATATCATCTTCTGTCGTCTCCTTCTCCTCCTGCTTTCAGTCTTTTCCAGCTTCAGGATCTTTTCCAATGAGTCAGTTCTTTGCATCAGGTGGCTAAAGTGTTAGAGCTTCAGCTTCAGCATCAGTCCTTCCAGTGAATATTCAGGACTGATTTCACTTAGGATTGACTTGTTTGATCTTGCAGTCCAAGGGACTCTCAAGAGTCTTCTACCAACACCACAGTTCAAAAGCACCAATTCTTTGGCGCTCAGCTTTCTTTATGGTCCAACTCTCACATCCATACTGACTACTGTAAAAACCATAGGTTTGACTAGATGGACCTTTGTCAGCAAAGTAATGTCTCTGCTTTTTAATATGCTCTCTAGGTTAGTCATAGCTGCAGTCACCATCTGCAGTTTTTGGAGCCCCCAAAAATAGTCTCTCACTGTTTCCATTGTTTCCCCATCTGTTTGCCATGAAGTGATGGGACTGGATGCTATGATCTTCGTTTTTTGAATGTTGAGTTTTAAGCCAGCTTTTTCACTCTCCTCTTTCACTTTCATCAAGAGGATCTTCAGTTCCTCTTTGCTTTCTAAAATAAGGGTGGTGTCATCTGCATATCTGAGGTTATTGATATTTCTCCTGGCAGTCTTGATTCCAGCTTGTGCTTCATCCACCCTGGCATTTCACATGATGTACTCTGCATATAGGTTAAATAAGCAGGGTGACAATATACAGCCTTGACATACTCCTTTCTCAATTTGGAACCAGTCTGTTGTTCCATGTCCAGTTCTGACTGTTGCTTCTTGACCTGCATACAGATTTCTCAGGAGGCGGGTAAGGTGGTCTCGTATTCCCATCACTTTAAGAATTTTCCACAGTTAAATTAGTGTTTGGTATTATAGCTATCTTAAGCTTGTTGGTTTAATCAATACAGACATGTCTTATTTTTATTATACCTATGCTCCCCTGATGGCTCAGATGGTAAAGAATCTGCCTGCAATGCTGGAGACCCGGGTTCGGTCCCTGGATTGAGAAGATCCCCTGGTGAAGGGAATGGCAACCCACTTCAGTATTCTTGCCTGGAGAATCCCATGGGCAGAGGAGCCTGGCGGGCTACAGTCCATGGGGTCACAGTCAGACATGACTGAGCGACTAATACATACACAGGTGTACTTAAGGTCTACGTGTGTGTGTGTTGGTCACTTAGTCATGTCCAACTCTGTGCGACCCCATGGACTGTAGCCCGCCAGACTCCTCTGCCCATGGGATTCTCCAGGCAAGAATACTGGAGTGGATTGCCATGCCCTCCTCCAGGGGATCTTCCTGACCCAGGGATTGAGCCTGGGTCTCCTACACTGCAGGCAGACTTTGCCATCTGAGCCACAAGGAAAGCCTCCAAAGGTCCATAAATTCATGTTATTTTTGTTGCAGAGTTGTCAGCTAGAAAAAAAAAGAAAACTTGTTATGATATTTTCACAAGTTATTAAATAAAAGTGCAATACATGAAATAAGAGTTTTAAGGTGAACTCTTTATGAATAATTATGTTTTGGGTATATCTATCTATAAAATAGTTGCTTCATATTTTTAGTAACTTAAAATTTTAGAGTTTTGCCAAATTATGTTAAATAATGGGAATTCATTGAATATTTAAATAAGATAAAATACTGGAATATTAATTATTAAACTGCTCTAAGTTTATCTACTTTTGTCTTCCTATGAGAGGAAAACTAAAGATGTTTGGGGTTTATTAGACACATGTCTTGCATTACATTGAGAAAAAGAATTATGCCATGAGGAGATCTGTGTTTAGATAGAATATTCCTAAACTTGCCAACCAGGAAATGCTGGTATGACAAAAAGTATACAACTACTTGCTGTTGGTTTTCCCTAAAGATCAAGGTTCTTAAGGGTTAAAATTATAAGATGTAATTAAAGTTACTAGAAATAATAAAGGAAATGTTTCAGTATTTCCTTCATCAAGGAAAATAGGATGTGTATTTTTAGCAAAAGGTCTGGAGAATGGAAGTGCATTTTGTTAAGGGGAAAGTGGTTTTGTGCTCAAGCTGCTTATTTCTAAATGGAAAAGAAAAATAAAAGATAATATAAAAGTTGTGGAAGGTTTTTGGAAAGGAAGCCCTGAGAAAAAAGTTTTGTACATGCTAGGCCGGGATTGGATTAATTTAATTAGGTAAAGGAATTTTTCTATTGAGAGTGGGCTAGTGCAGGATTAGTGTTTGGTTTCTTCTCTGTTAAGAGAGCAAAGGTTTCCTGGAATGTTGAGCTACTTTTGACAACAGATTTTGAGGTTTTTTGCTTTCATAATAATCTGTGTTTGTTTTAAAAATCTTTTTTTGTCACTTTGGATGGAAAGTAAGTATTGTTTCACAGTGGCCTATGATCCTATTTGATCAAGTGCTTTAAGACCTTTTGATATTTTTGACAAACTTCCTCTAGTCAAATTCTAAATAAAGTTCCTTTGACTTCCAGCTAACTTTGGGATGCTTCAAAGGGCCTCTGAAACATCCCAAAGAGAGGAATATTAAACTAATTGGGCTTATTTGGTGTGTTAAATTATTTGAGAAGTATTGTTAAGTGATTGGAGATAAATGTTCCTGGATTATATTGTGTGGTTAGATGTCATTAATATAGATATTTCAGTTTATATGGAATTCCTAAAAGTTTGACATATCCTGGTAGTATCAGTCATATTCTAGTTATTATCTTAACATGTTGTATGTTGCAGAAATATCCAAGCTTCTTGTTAATTGTATTGTAATCCTATCTTTAAACATGCCATTTTAAATCTTTTGTCATTTGCATTCAATTGTTGTTTTACTCTGATGCAGCTATAAAATGAAGGTTTCCAAGAAAATTCATAAAAAAGACGTTTTGACAAATATAAATTTCTGATGACTTTTGGATTATATTACTGAACTGGGTAAGAAACTACAAAACTCCAATGGAAAACCTGGGGACTTCATCCAGATGAACAAGAATTAATTGCATGGGATTGAATCAACAGATAAATATGATTTATAATTTTATAACTTTTTCATGAAATATACTGGTTCTTAAATCTTTGTTTTCCAGAGAACCTTTCCTCTTACACCGTGACCTGTAACAACTCGATAAAGTATCCCTTTGTAAACAAAGATGAAACATTATCTTTTTTGTTTTACCTTATCCCTCTAGAATTTGGCTTCTCTAGCTGGCTTTCCGTGGACTTAATGGCTTCTTACAACCAGATTACAAGTAGTTCTACCACTCATTGTTTTAATTTTTTTATCTCCTGTTGTTTTCAAATTATTTATTCCTTGTGCTTCTCTCTGCTGTATTATGGTTTTATTAACGTCCTAGCTGTATTTTTATATCCTATCTATTTTTTGAGATTGTTGTCTCTTACATAAACCAATGTGTAACTAAGCCTCCAAAAAAATTAGTGGTGACTAAAGGACTTCCCTGTAGCTTAGACTACAAATCTGCCTGCAATGCAAGAGATCTGGGTTCGATCCCTGGGTTGGGAAGATCCTCTGGAGAAGGAAATGGTAATCCATTCCAGTATTCTTGCCTGGGAAATCCCATGGACAGAGGAGCCTGACGGGCTACAGTCCGTGGGGTTGCAAAAAGTTGGACATGACTGAGCAATTAACACTAGGACTACTGTGAAATGTCTTGAGGCAGTTGATCGTATATATAACTCTGCATAGAATAATTGTAATAATGCCACTTGAGGTACGGGAAGAAGCAGCAAGGGAAAATATTTCCTGAATCATAATAAACTAGTAAGATAGAAGATCCAGAGAATGTTTAAAAACAATTATTTATTTATTTATTTACTTTGGCCATGCCATGTGGCTTGTGGGATCTTAGTTCCCTGATCAGGGATTGAACCCAGGCCCTGGGCAGTGAAAGCACCAAGTCGTAACCACTGGGCTGCAAGGGTATTCCAGAGAATTTTAGATTATCAATAGGGCCTGATCCAAAATTAGCACATTAACCTATCAACAGAATCTTTGCCTGATCCAAAGAATTGGTGCTTTTGAACTGTGGTGTTGGAGAAGATGCTGGAAAGTCTCTTGGACTGCAAGGAGATCAAACCAGTCAATCCTAAAGGAAATCAGTCCTGAATATTCACTGGAAGGTCTGATGCTGAAGCTGAAGCTCCAGTACTTTGGCCACCTGATGCAAAGAACGGACTCATTGGAAAAGACCCTGATGCTGGGAAAGATTGAAAGCAGGAGGAGAAGGGGATGACAGAGGATGAGATGGTTGGATGGCATCACCAACTTGATGAACATGAGTTTCAGCAAGCTCCGGGAGTTGGTGATGGACAGGGAAGCCTGGCATGATGCAGTCCATGGGGTTGCAAAGAGTCAGACATGACTGAGCGACTGAACTGAACTGATGGGCCTAGTGCCATGGGACAAAATTGGTCATAAAATGCCTCCTAAATGTTGGTCAGATTTATGACCTAGAGGAGGTGCTATGGGCAAAGAATAACACTTGCCATATCAGTAAACAAAGGATGTTATGGCCATCGAGCCATTGGCCTCTGCCGCTGCCCTCACTACCATAGGTAAGGTGCATATCAAAGGAGTAATTTCATTAAGCCCAGATTCTTGCACTATTCCATACATAGAAAACTGGTAAACTCAACTTGAGATGTCTGTTTTTCTTTAACTGGCAGTAATCTTTTGATTTTGACTACATGGTTTTTTGGGTTTTTTTTTTTTGGCAAAAACTCTGGCACCTCCTATAGCTCTTTGCAACAGTCCCTCAGAGCTATCTCAGAGGTTGTATTCCGGGTTAAGTCCTCAGTAATGCCCCAAATAAACATAATTCTCCACTTAAACATTATTTATTTATTTATTTATGACTGTATGGGGTGGTCATTGCTGTGTGCAGGCTTTCTCTTGTTGCGGCAGGCGGGGTCTACTCTCTGGTTGTGGTCCATGGGTTTTTCACTGCGGTGGCTTCTCTTGTTGAGAAGCGCAAGCTCTAGGCACGTGGGCTCAGTGGTTTGTGGTACTTAGGCTTAGTTGCCCCTTGGCATGTGGGATCATCCAGGGCCAGGGATCGAACCTGTGTTCTGTGCATTGGCAGGCAGATTCTTAACCACTGGGCCTCCAGGGAAGTACCAATTTTCCACCTTTAGGTTGCGTATTTTTTTTCAGTTGACAATATGTACCAACCGGCACTGAGATGATCTGTCAGTGCCCTCTCCTCCAAGAATTTCCCTTAGACCTGATAAAATATTTTTATGTGTGAAATGCTTTAAAGTTTATAAAGTATTTCCTCCACATTCCCTGACTTTTAAAAATAGATTTTATTTCTTAAAGCAGTTTTAGATTCACAGCGAAATTGAGTGGATATTCCCTTATTTTTAACTTTGATTCTCACATACCCTACAGATAGGTAGGACAGGTGTTATTATCTCTGCATTTACATTTAAATTACATTTAGAATCACACAGTAGCAAACAGAGCCTGGTGCTAACTGAGGTCATCAGATCTTTTAAGCCTCAGACATTTTCTCTTGGTTCCCAGAGTGCCTTCTAAATCTTTTCAAATCTGTCTTCCCCCTAAGCATGGGAACCGTTGATACCTGCTCATTCTCAGAGCTTAGAAATAAGTTTGAGAAGTTCCCACCATTTCCCACTTGAATGCAGAGGCCCACAGAGAATCCACCTATGTCTCTGGTGGAAGGTCTACTCTCATAGGCTCTGGTAGAGGCAGTGGGACTGAGAACTTGTACAATGCCCTGATAAGCTTCTTAGAGGCGGGTATTAGCTGGGATTGGATATCTTTCCCCTGAGACGCCCTTCACACCTGACCCTGCCTTGAATTAGGGTTCCACAGGGTCAGGGGACAGGAGAATGGGGTGTTTTCTGCTGTACAGCTTCAGACCCACTCTTTAAGACCCTGATTCTGACAAGTTTCCAGAACTGAGAAGACACCCAGATGTCCAGGTTTGAAGGTAAATGATGCGATTAGGTAGGAGGGACCAGCTGGGGTGCCAGCTCAGCTCTGTTACATAACATCAGAAAGAGATACTCTCCAAAGTTTCTTTAGCAGATTCAGAGTGTTGAATATATGGCAAAGGATAGGGTGGACAGGGAGATGGTGGAAAGACAATTATAAGAATCAAGGACAAAGAAGGAAATTCATTTATTCCATAATTCTCTTTTTGCATTTTAAAACAGCTGTATTTGCATTGCTAATTAGAGTGGTATGTCCGGAAAGACTGGTTCCTTAGAAAGCTCATCTGCACTGCTGCTCACTAGCTGTGTGATGTTGAGCAAGTCACATCTCTCTGAACCTCAGTTTCTTCATGTCTCAAATGGGGAGTTGTGTTAAATGATGTAATTCATTCTGCCTTTACTGACCTAAGATTCTATGTTGTTCATTTAATTTCTAATATATTACTTTATATGCAAAACTGATAATTTCTAGTTATTGTTTTGTAATAATCTGTGGATGTTGATTAGAGATTTAATATTTACTTGGACTGGGCCTTAAATATTCTTCCCTCCTGAGTCCTTATATAAAATTAACCCATATGGGGCATTGATTCTGTACAATGGTTTTCATAGACCTTATATGTTTTTGCTGTTCCAACATTCCCGTGACATAGGTATTGTTATTGCTATTATTATTTCTATGAAATTAAATTTAAAAAGTTATAATACACACATGATAAAAAGGTTAAACAGACTAAACAATAGAATTTACTGAAAAATAAGTCTCCCTCTGATCCTGGGTCCTTAGTTTCTCTTTTCCAGATGTCCTTTCAGAGATAATCTTTGCATAATCAAAGTATATGTTAGCATGCCCATTTTACAGATGCTGAGGTTCAGCCTGTCCAGGGTGACCCAGCTAGTAAGCAGCAGGTCTGGGAACCCAACCCTTGACTCTATTCCCCATATTCCTCCCATGACACCACATAAAACTTCTAGGAAGCTTTCTGACATTGACTTTTAGGCTTTGTCCTCTCTGAATGATGGTGGAATCATTTTCGGTCAGTCCAGTAAAAATACATAGAGCCTCGATATCTCTGGGACTGCTTTCCATTACTGCCTCTTTCTGCCTAAATCTTAAAATCATGTCTCCTTACTTCCTTTTTGCCTTTAATAAGTTAAGATCTGTGGCCTGGGGCACCAGCTACAGATGACTGAGCTCTCAGCAACTCTGGCTGGACCCGAGGAGTGTGGGCAGAACTTTTGCAAGGATCCCAAGGAGGGCTGGGTAGACCTAGCTCAGGAACCTGGGCTGCTGGCATGCCTACACAGCAATGAGGACCCTGAGATGCTTTTTCCCATGAGGAAGCATTGTCTCCTGGAACAAAGGATAGGGGTTTTTTTGTTTGTTTGTTTGTTTTCCCAGCAGAAACAATTACCTTCACAACAAAGGCCCCTGTGTGAATAGTCACTCTTCCAGATGAGGGTTTGGTGGATCCCAGCTGTCCTTTTAGGAGCAAATAACCTTGTCTTTTTTTTTTTCTTTCTAGGTTTGTGGTTACCCCCTGGCTGGACTTCATGGAGGATTTCTTCCATGTCCTTCATGGAGGACTTCTCTGATTTCTAATCTGAATCCCAGAGCATCCCCCATCTTCCTGTGGACAGAATGAGAGGCTTTCTATAGCCAGGCATAACTGGCCATCATGGGGAAATTGATCAGGATGGGGGCACAGGAGAGGCGGTCACTCTGGCCAAAGCGGCTTCATTGGAGTCGCCCCCTCTTCCTATTGGGAATGTTGATCATAGGTTCCACCTACCAGTACCTGAAGAGCCCGCAGGGCCTCCCCACACTGTGGGCAGCAGTCTCTTCCCAACATCCTGTAAAAGTAGCCAGCCGGGACCTTTCCAACAAGGAGATGATGATGGTGAGCAGTGAGACTTCAAAACCTAGCTCTGAATTGGAGGTTGAGGCATGGGCACCCGAAGCCACAGCAGGCAGAGATGGAACAACACCTGGCATAGCAATGAAGAACACCCCCAGTACACCTAGAAGAACAGCCAGCATCACTCCAACAATACCCAAGAATAACTACAGCCCAGCACCAACAGGCACAGGAAAAGTGAAGGAAGACACCTCAGCCACACCCAGAGGAGTACTGAATCACTACACTCAAAGCAGACCAATGGTAAATAATTATACCCCTGAGACACCCAGGGGAGAAGTAAAGAGCTCCCGCCCAACTCAATCCAGGGGTAAGGTGGAGAAATACTCCCCATCCCCACTTGGTAGGATGGTAAACAGTTATGCCCCGTCCACACTCATGACAATGCCAAGGAGCCATGGGATTTCCTCCAGAACAACAATGAAAGACAGTGAAATTATGGCAACCAAGAAAATGTTGGAGACCAACCCCCGCAAGAGACTAGTGGAGAAAACCACCCCAGGTCCTCTCAAGGGAATAACTGATAACACCCCAACCTTCCTGTTAAGTGACTTAGAAACAGACACCTTGACTTCTCCAAGAAATGTGGTAGAAAAGAAGGTCCTGCCTACCCCCAAAAGACTGGACAGTAACAGCTCAGTCAACCACCAGGGGCTGGTGGGAAAAAACCCCCTGACAACACCCCGGGGAACGGTCCTGGAGCGCACTGCGGCCGTCTCCGAGGGGCAGGTGACAGTAAGCACCGTGACACGTGGCAGCCCAGCAGAAGCCAGAGCTTCGACTGCTGCTTGGAACGTCAGGAATCCCTTGTCCAGAACCAGTGCACCGACCATCAGAATATCCTCAACCACCTTCAGGGGGCTTTTGAAGAACCCTTCCAAAGCACCCAGCACCCCAGCAACTCCCAGGGTCAGGCCAAATCCAACCATCCAGGTCCGCCACTGCCTGGTGGTGGAGCCAGCCCCAGTTGCACCCACTGCCCCCTCCCCCAGTCGAACAACAGCTGTGATCCCACAGACTCCTGGTCCCTCAGTGTTGCCTTCCGGGCGGCCGGACCTGCACCCCAAGGCAGAGTACCCCCGAGACCTGTTCAGTGTGGAGGAGCGGAGGCAGGGCTGGGTGGTCCTGCACATCTTTGGCATGATGTATGTGTTTGTAGCCTTGGCCATCGTTTGCGATGAGTACTTTGTCCCTGCCCTGGGCGTCATCACAGACAAGCTGCAGATCTCTGAGGATGTGGCAGGTGCTACATTCATGGCTGCTGGAGGCTCTGCCCCCGAGCTCTTCACCTCCCTCATCGGCGTCTTCATCTCCCACAGCAATGTGGGCATTGGCACCATAGTGGGCTCTGCGGTGTTCAACATCCTCTTTGTCATTGGCACTTGTGCCCTCTTCTCCCGGGAGATCCTCAACCTCACCTGGTGGCCCTTGTTCCGTGACATCACCTTCTACATCTTTGACCTAATGATGCTCATCCTCTTCTTCCTGGATAGCCTCGTTGCATGGTGGGAGAGCGTGCTACTGCTGCTGGCTTATGCCTTCTATGTGTTCACTATGAAGTGGAACAAAGAGCTTGAGCTCTGGGTGAAGGAGCAGCTCAACAAGAGGCCAGTGGCCAAGGTCATGGCCCTAGGGGACCTCAGCAAGGTAAGAGCAGATTGGCTAAGGTTTGTTTAGCCCCTTTTGGGCAAAAGAGCAGGGGGGAAGGCAGGGACTGAAGAATGAAAAATGCTGGATCAGACCTCAAGAGATGAGTGAGTGTTCTGGTTCCCTCACAGTCCATTCAATATTTATAGAGTCCTATTCTCTGCCAGGTGCCATGCTGGGCCTTTTGCAAGAATGACCTTGGGTCAACACCTAATCATCCCATAAAATGGTTATTATTATGATCCCCCATTGGCAGGGGAAGAAACAGGCCTAATGAAGTTAAACCACTTGTTCAATGTCACAGAGAAAATTGGTGGAGCTAGGATGAACCCAGGTTGGTTGGATTGGGTCTTCAGAAATGACATTTGAACTGCGCTTTGGAGAATGTCCAAGGAGATATCAGGCAGGGAAAAATGATAATCTTTTCCATGTGCATGGTGTTTAGGGTTTATCTAGCACCCTTACTTTCATTTAATCCTGTTTGTCCACATTCCAGACCGGGGCGGCGGGGTGCAGGGCTGGTAGCTTGGTTAGGGTCTGAGAAGGAGGAGGTTATTTGAGTTTTGTTTGGTTTTTAAAATATTGGAGGTGGGAGCTCCTCTCATCCACTGACAAGCCAGCCTTGGGTGTAGAGCTCTGTTTTGGTGCTGACTGGAGATCAGATATTGAGAGCTCCAGCTCTGGGGCTTTCTTCTGACTCCACAGTTCCATTCCAAGAATTTCTCTGCCTCTGTGAGGGACTTTCCTGCTAAATTCATTGCTTGAGTCAATAATCTGGACAGTGAGATTTAACTGGAGAAGTGATCTCTTAACATCCATCCCGAAGTTTTTTGTTCCTTGAGACTCAAAAGTGAGAGTACCCTAGGGAACACAGACCTCATTTCTCTCATGCTCCTAAAGGTGAGTTTGGGCAAAGGTTGGCTCATAGCCTGCCTGTTTCAGATCTCAGAGAAGCCACTAGTGTGAGCAGAATTTTGCGTGCAAAGAGTAGAAGGACTTAGCTGCTTAATCCAGCACAGTTTTGATGAGTGGGCAGGATGGAGACCAAACTCAGCAATACATCTCAGAGCTACGTGGTACAAAGGAAATGAAATGTAATTCCTTTAGGACTTCTGAGATAACGTGTGGTGTTCAAAGCATGGGGCTGAATTGAGAAACGTGGATTCTAATCCAAGGCCCCCTCTAACTGTGTGACCTTGGACAGACCCCTTCCCATCTCTGGGGGAAATGACAGAGTCCAACTAATCATGAAAAGGTTCTGTTTAGCTCTAACATTCATTGATAATGTCCTGTGTCTAAGTGAGTTCAGTTTTGGCAGGCCCAACACAGCGGTTATCTGTCTGATCAACTGACCTTCAATTAGTACATTTGTGTGGTGGCTCAAAAAGGAGAAATATCCTGCCCAAGGTTGGATAGCCAGAAGGTTTCCAAACTGGAATGGGAACCCTTGGTATCCTAACTTCCCATTCAGTGCTATCTTCCCAGATGACTGCTCTAAGAAGCCAGAGGCTTCAAAAAGAAAAGGAGGCTGAGAGCGTTACCTCGTTTAAACAAACAGGGGCCTCTCTCCTAACGAAGCTCTCAGGGCAGGCTTTGCTGAAGGTGGCTGTGAATCCTGCTACTTTTCTGGGAAGCATCTGTGGTTTGGTGTATGCTAGACCAGCAGTTCTCAAAATGCCTCTGACTTTCCTCCCAGTCCTTCATAGTAATTCTGTTTTCCTTTAAATGCTGCAGATTCTCGATTTTCCATTTTATCAGAACTAGACAAAGCTTGCCAAACAAGTAAAGTATAATTGTGATTTCAAAAGAGAATTTGTAACTTACTTAAAGACTGTTCAAGGTCTTTCGTAGCAGCTCTTTGCCAAGCAGTGAGACCAGTGCTAATTACAGCTGTTCTTATCTGTTTATTAAAATGGACCCAGTATGAATTTTAATTAACAGCATTATTAAAAAAAAAAAAAAAAAACCAAGTTGAAATACTGGCTGTCCTTGAAAGTAAATTTGTATTTATTTAAAATTGAAAACCTGTAGTTAGGACTGTCTGGCAAGAACAGCTGCCTTCTAAAAATTAGTCCAAATAATTAAGAAGCTATAACTGTTTAGAAATGGTTTTTGAAAACATGTGGATTTGCAGTTTCACCCCAGGTTTCTTATAGCCAGAGAGAGGGGTAACTCCCTTTGCTTGTAGCATTATGTCTGTGTTTGGCTGCCCAAGACCTATGGTCTTGTTAGAGGGAGATAAATTAACCTGTCCTTCACTGACAGTCTGAGGCAAGCCATTCTGTTTGAATTCTTCAAGCAATTCTCTGAAAATCCAATCTTTGGTCTGTGTTTTTCTTTTCTTTTTTGGCCATGTTCCCCAAGCAGGGTCTGAACCTGGGCCATGGTAGTGAGAGCCCAGAATCCTAACCACTAGGCCACCAGAGAACTCCTCTCTTGCAGGGTTTTACTGAAAAGTTGTTGAGATGATGTACATATGTCACAGGGCCCCCACACGTGTGGATTCTTTTCCCTACCCCCTTTTCTGTGCTGGTACTCATTTTTATGGTTTATGCAAGGGTGTGTACTCACCCCTGCAAATTACCTCACTGTGACTTTAACTATGAACCTTCAACTCAAAAATAAGCATGCTTGTGCCCCACTCACACTGACCTATCAGTTGGCACCTCTTCCCTGACTAAGGGGTCCCTTTGAGCATCACTTGGAGAAGGCAGGGAAGCTAGGCTTAGTAAGTCAGCCGCGCCCCAGAGGGAAGGGAGTAAGGAGTAGGGAAGGGCAGACAGTGGTCAGGAGTCGAGGAGGAGGAGGGCTGGGAGGAGTCTGAGCCACCGCTGCTCAGGAACTTTAAGCAGGGGAAAGAGAAGTGGAGGGCAGTGGGAGCCAGCTCCCAGGAACAGGAAAGACACTTGGGCCTCTCCCTTCCTCTCTTGGCAGCCGGGGGTGAGGTGTGGCCATGGGATTAGGCTCATCATTGCTGTTAAATAGAGGAAATAATCTTTGTAGCTCCCAAAGGGCTAAGCTCAATGCCTCATCCCTAGCAGAAGCTCTATAAGTATTTGGTTCTTTCCTCAGGGAAACAAACTGTTCCTCTGACAGGTCAGGGTCTCCAGATTACAGAGAAAAGGGAGTAGGGAAAGGAATCCACACTTGTGGAGGGCTATGACATACGTACATCACCTCAACAACTTTTCAGTAAAACCCTGCAAGACGGGAGTTCTCTGGTGGCCTAGTGGTTAGGATTCTGGGCTCTCACTACCATGGCCCAGGTTCAGACCCTGCTTGGGGAACTGAGATCCTGCATGCAGGCTTAGGTAGAAAGAACCGGCTGTCTGCATGAGATTCTGGTTGGCGAGACAGCCCTTCACCACAGAGCATCAGTGGTGAAACGATACGTAAGGTGGGGAATGAGACTGGTCCAGCCTCCTTTGGAAACCCCATATCCACATTCTGCCCGTGAGCATACTTCAGAATGTGAAACCCCAGGAAGAAGTCTGTCAGTCTTTCTTCATTGTGCTACAGGCTATTTTCTTCCTGGCAGGGATTTTTTTTTTTTTTTTTAAACCAACGGACAGGAATCCCAAGCAGACAAACCTGGTGCCTCTTTAGGAACCAGTCTTCCCTTTCTTGTCAGGGTTAACATTTATTCCAGTGCCTGTGCTGCCAGAGAGCCAGCTGTCTGCTGTGAACAAGAAGCAGCCACCAGCGCCCTCCCTGCCTCTGTGGGCCTGCCCTTGCTAGCCTGCAGATAATCCACAGTGCTCCCAAAGCACTCATCCTAGTTAGTCTGAGGGGTTCCCTCCTCTGTTTTTCTCTATTATTTTTTTTTTTTCCGGCTGCAGCATGCGGCTTGTGGGATCTTAGTTCCCCATCCAGGGATCAAACCCAGGCCCTTGGCAGTGAGAGCATGGAGTCCTAACCACTGGACCACCAAGAGTTCCCTAAATTCTTAAATAATAGTCAGCTTCCCCCTAGTTATCAGGAAAATATGGCAAGAATCGAATCCTCAGTGTTAAGGCTTCTTTTCCCTATAAAATTTTCTTAAGCTTCAGCATTCATCTGCTGCTGGGTGCTAGCAGAGGAGAAAATGAATCATAAGAAACAGGCAAATATTAACAGAAAAACTCAAATATCTGATCACACATTTTAGAATGACTTATTTTTTTCTATAGATGTGTGTAAAATCTCATGTACTCACACAACAGGGTAATCTTTTTTTCCCTAGTGTATGTGATGGGATTAAATATGAAATTAGGTAATCATGGCGTTCTCCAAAAAAACAGCATGATTTCTAGATGCTCTGCCACCTGAATAAACTGGAGATATAAAACTGACAGAAAATGTTTTAGTGTGGGGGAGTGGGCATGTGGATGATAAACAAGTAAAAGTGCTGTGAAGACAGTAAGCAGTGCACGTGATGGAGAGCAAAGGCAGTGGGCCCCCTTCAGCCAGGGAGAGCAAGGGGGGGCCTCTTGGGGGAGAAGTCTAAGTAGACATGAGGATGAGGCTTCTTCTGGATTTCCTCCCCGTGCTCCATAGGGGAAGACAAGGAAGTATTTGCAAAGACTCAGAGCAGGGACAGACCTTGATGCATTAGAGGAAAGAATTAGAGGTCAGGATTCTTGCCTGGGAAATCCCATGGACGGAGGAGCCTGCAGGCTACAGTCCATTGGATTGCAAAGAATGGGGACACAACTTAGCAACTAAATAGCAACAACAGATACTTAGTGAGTAAGGGGACAGTTGCTTCGTCAGGGCCCTGTGGTTCACATATGGAGTTTGGGTTTTGTCTGAAGTTCAGTGGGAAATGATGTAATGAGGAATCATATTTAAAGTTACTACCTAACTGCTGTGTACAAAGTGAATGGTAGGTGTGCAAGGGTGGAAGCAGGGAGTCCAGTTAGGAGGTTATTGTAGCTATCCAGCATATATTTGTGTGTGTATCTTTGAGAGGTATGTTGAAGACGGAATCATCTGGACTTGGTGGTAGCGTGGATGTGGAGGGCCAGTGAGAGGAAGTCAAGGAGTTTGGCTTGAGCAGCAGGGTGGATGGTGGCGCCATCTAGTGAGAAAAGGACAAGTATAGGAAGAACAGGTTCGGGGGAGACACAAATTCGTACCCTGGAATGAGTTTGAGGGTTTATGTCACCTCCAAGTGGGTGCCTCTGAGAGGCAGTTGCACAAGTGGACTTAAAGCTTATGAACAAAGTCAGGGCTGCAAGTAGAAATTTGTGAATTACCAACAAATGTATGGTTATTAAAATCAAGGACCAGCTGATGCTGCTCTGAAAGAGAGGGGGAGGGGGAGAGAGAGAGTTTAGGATTAAGCCCTAAAGAACTCCAATGTTTGTTTATTTGGCAAATATTTATGGACTCTCTTTGTCAGAGACCTGTGTAGGAACTGGGGATACAGTCAGAAATAAGACACTGTCCCAGCCCACAAGCGGCTCAGCCTGTCAGAGGAACAGGAGTTGATCCAGGTTTTGTGGGGTCTGACACTCTTTAAGAAAAGGAATATAAAACCATTGCTACAAAATTAAACATGAGGCCTTGGAAAGGGTTTGTGTAGGGGAGAGATGGACCCTGAAGTTTAAGTTTTATCAGTTCTGTGGTAAATTCCCCTTTAGTGGGGAAGACAGAAAAGTAAGACTAAACTTTACCGTATCACGTGTAATGATATAGTTAAGTGCTGAGGGATTTAGCACTGCTGAGAATGGACATCTCAACAGAAAGTCAAGGAAGGCTTCGTAGGGGAAGTGATGCTTAGCTGAATCTTGAAGGACAGGCAGGGGTTGGCTGATGGAAGAAGGGATAGGAGTCTCCTAGGCGTGTGTAAAGGCCAGTGTAGCTTCACCCTCTTTCCTTCCCCTGGCCTTTACGCGTGCCAAGGCACGTTTTTAAACAGTTTAAAAAAAAAGCAGGTGAAACTAATTTTAATAATGTACTTCTAGCGACCGAGTTCTTGAAGTGAGGCTGGTCTGAATTGCAATGTGCTGTAAGTATGAAAGGGTTTCAAAGGGTTAGTTTGAAAAAAAGGGGCTTCCCAGGTGGTTCAGTGGTAAAGAATCTGCCTGCCGGTACAGGAGATGTGGGTTCAGTCTCTGGGTTGGGACGATCCCCTGGAGGAGGAAATGGCAACCCACTCCAGTATTCTTGCCTGGGAAATCCCAGAGACAGAGGAGCCTGGCGGGCTGTAGTCCATGGGGTCTCAAAGAGTCGGACATGACTGAGCAAATGAGCACACACGTATGAGATAAAAGGTAAAACTGCTTGTTAACATTTTAAAATTTATTACATGTTGAACTATAATTTTGATATATTGAGTTAAAGTGCATTATTAAAATTCATTTCACCTGTTTCTTTTACTGTTTAAAAATGTGACCACTGAAAAAATCAAAATTACACATGTGGCTTACATTCTGTTGTTGTCGGGCAAGCACTGGACTGCAGCTAAGCAGAAAGCTAGAATATGCTTAGCTGAGGAGACTCCCCGCTGAGGACACTGGGCCCCCAAGGTGCAGGGAAGGGACCTGATGTCCTTCTCCCAGAAATTCACTCTGGCTGAGGGGTGAACAGTGAACCAGAAGAACAGACCAGGAGTCAGGAGACTGTTACAGGATTGTAGGCAGGAGAATAGAGAAATGAGGCCACATTTGAGGACTGTCAGGAGCTAGGTCTGACAGTTGTACATGAGCTGTGAGGGGAGGAATTTGGGTAGACTTTCAGGTTTCCAGCCTAGACAAATGAGTGGATCAGGGTGCTAGACTGTATTCAGTGAAGTTAGGGCTCAGACCAGGGATTTAGAAAATCTTTATTGAATGAATGTCTAAAAAAATATCACAGACTACCATGTACAGTTTAGGAACTGTGTCTTGGATGATCTAGAAAGGGAGAGGTCAGTGATTAACTGCTGCGTGGGTGGGAGATAGGAACTGGAGGTGGGGAGGACAAGCCCCCTGAGGGGTTGCCCTGTTCGCCAACATTCCCATGAGCGGCTGCAAGGGACCCTGTCACTCATCCTCATCAAAATGCCTCTTGGGGGCTTGGCTGGTATGAAAGACATCTTTAGTTTCCTCAGCCTCTGGGTTAATTTTCATGAGGAGACGGTGGGGTGGTGGGACTGAAGAAAGAGGGGGCTGATTGGTGTGGTGTGAGAGGTACATGGGGGAATGTGTTTGTAATAAGGGCATTCTCTGAAAGCACCTCGTTGCCGGAACCAGTACCCATATATCAACCCATCTGTCACACTGAAATGTAGGCAGATGTTTACATCCACTTACCTGAAATGTCAAAAATTTGAAGCAGAGCCACTAGGAAATATAAATTTGACTTCATGTGGTTTAGTAAAAATAACAACAAAAACAAACCTCTGAAAAGAGATTAGGAGATTGGGAATTCTGACACTATTGTTGTGAGTGTGGGCAAGTCACAGACGCCTTCTGCGTCTCTTGTTATCTGCCAAGATAGCAATCATACTAGTCTTGTCTGTTTCATAGAGTTAGTGTCAAGTGAGAAAATGCATGTGAAGGGCTTCAGAAAGTTAGAAGTGCCTACCGAGGGTAGAAGATGTTGATATGTACAAGGAAGAGTGAACCCATAGAGAAGTACTTTGATTTAAATAAGTCTGAATGGAAGAGAAATCATTAGGCATGTGCTTCATGGGGCCAAAGTCAGTCTCTCCTTTCCTTTTGTGGACAGAACCACTCATCCCACAGGGTAGCTTGACAGCTCATATTTCTAAGAACTCACTGGTGAGAATTGGACATAATAAATAGTGAGGTGGCTGGGTTGTGGGGTTTGGTGCTGTAACCTCATGTATCCCAGTGTCATGAAAGAACAGATTTGTCCAAAAAGTCCACAGTGCCCCCTTCATAGTCATATTGGTGGTTTCTATTTTGTTTCATTCGCTGTATGTTCGTTTATCCATTCAACAGTGTGTGTCCAAACATCCAAACCTCTACCACCCTTCAAAGATTACCTAGATTCACCTGCTTTTCAGAGGCTTCCATGTCCATCCTAGCACAGTACCTTTATCTATGTCTCATTTCTTCAGGCACACTCTGCTTTGGCATGTGTTGATGTTATCGTTGGTCTTGATTCCTTTCTGTAACTAGAATCCACGCCCTGGACACCTTTGTATCCCCACAACACTAGGACAGTTCCAGGTAGACAGCAGGTGCTCAGAAAGTAAGAACTGAACGAATGAGCAAATTGGGTGGATAAATGTCAGGTAGCCCCGAATCAGGCAGCATTTTCTTCATTTTCTGATCAGGCCGAGATGGAAGTGTAGTAAGTCCAGTTCTGCTTCTTGCCATGGAGGTTGATGGGGTGGAGGAGGCAGTGGTAAGGTAAAGACAATTACTGGGGGAGGCCATTGGTGACCCTGCTGTCTGCAGATGGCCCTGGAGGTCACTTGGCACGTCTCATCATCTAGCTCTCCTCTACTGAGCCTCTGCTGTGTACAGACACTGTGCCGCAGGTTTGGAGAACAGAGAGGACTGTATCATAGCTCAGAAAATCTGAGGTCTCGCTGCATAGACAGCTAGTGCGTGTGAACAGCAGTGAGTTTTAAAGATAGTTCGAATGGCACTTGCTGTTGTTGTTCAGTGCTCAGTCACGTCCGACTCTCTGCGACCCCATGGACTGCAGCATGCCAGGCTTCCCTGTCCTTCACCGTCGCTGGGAGCTTGCTCAAACTCATGTCCGTTGAGTTAGTGAAGCCACCCAACCACCTCATCCTCTGTCGTGAGAGTGGCAAGCTAGTGATGCAGAGTACTGTGGATTAACGATTCTTAGTCTTGGACTTTCTGGGTCTGTCCCCCTCCCCTGCTGGCTGCCCTGCAGCTTCCCCAGGACACTAGCACTTATTTGATTATAGAGCCAGGCTTTTGTGTTCACTGTTGTTACATGACTTTCGAGGAGAGAGGTATTGTAGACAGTGAAGTGAGGGTTGGAGCAGGGGTGGAAGGGACCATTTGGGAAAGCTTTATGTAAGAATTCACCCAGAAATTTCGGAAAAATTGGTAGGCATAGAGGAATGGAGAAGGCATTTGAGGCAGAGAGGAAAGGTATGAACAAGGGGACTAGGAGTTGGAATAGGTTAGATATCTATAGGAGCCTGTTCACTGATTCAACTAGTATTTACTGAATCCTTGCTAAAAATGCCTGGCAGAGTTCTTATGCTTGGCATATAAGCAGGTATCATAAATGAAACAGATAGTCTATCTTTAAGGTTCTAGTGGGACAGTCAATTTCTTTGTGTTTGCCAGCATACAAATGAAAGTGAAGTGTTAGTTGCTCAGCCGTGCCTGACTCTTTGTAACCCCATGAACTGCAGCCCGCCAGGCTCTTCTGTCCATGGAATTCTCTAGGCACGCATACTGGAGTGGGTTGCCATTTCCTTCTCCAGGGGATCTTCCCAATCCAGGAATTGAACCCAGATCTCATGCATTGCAGACAGATTCTTTACTGTCTGAGCCACCAGGGTATCCCATACAAATAGCTTACAAATAGATTGGGGAAGGTGCTATGAAGGAAAAGAATGGGCGTCCATAAGAGAGAATTAGATGCACACCTTAGCTTCCCAGAGGAAGGTGACATATAAATGCAGGCCTGAACCATGGGGGGTGGGGGAAGTGGGTTCCAAACAGAGGAGGAGGGACCATGTGATGAGGGTTTTGAGGTGGGTGAAGAGGGTGGCACTGGGGGACTGAAAGACAGCTGTCGGTGGGGTTAGTGAGCCTCAGTGAGTGGGCACATTCAACTGGGAATACTGCATGCAGACTGAAGCCAGACTGTGGAAGGCCAGGCTGGGACATGTTAGAAACATTTTCTGAAGCCAGGTTATGTCTGGGTATGTTTCTGTGTCCCCCACGAGGGCTCCCTGGAGAGAGAGGAAAGTAGGGAGGAAGGGTGAGGGTCTCTCTAAACATCTTGTGATTCCTGTCCCTGTTTGCAGCTGGGCGATGGGACAGTTGTGGTGGATGAGCAGCAGGATAACAAGAAGCTGAAGGTGGGTGCCATGTGGAGTCTGCCCAGGGGGCCACTGCAGGGTTTCAGAGGATGACTACAGACCTGGGGCACTGTGGCCCAGAAGCTGGGGATCCTGGGCTGGGCTCAAGCCTGGGAAGCTCCTGGGAACTCTGTCAGGGTGAGCAGGGAGGGAGCCAGAAGGACTGTCACCTCCAGGTGGCCTTGGAGGGGGCGCTAGCTTGGGAGCTAAGCCCAGAATGTCATTGCTCACTGCCTGTGTGAGCATGGGCCTCAGATTCTGCATCAGTAAAATGTCTGGACCAGACAAACTCAAGTCCCAGTTTGTAGCCCCAACACTCTGGTCTAAAAGCCGAATTACTTGTGGCTTTGGAATGAACTAAGAGAAATATATGAAGGGTGGGGCAAGGGGGTTTGAGGTTTCTGAAAAACTATGTCTCAGCTGCCTTCGGCCTGTGGGGCATTTGGGAAGAAGTATGGGAACCTTAGAAGAGGCTGGGTCCCGAATGAAACTTCCCCCATCCTACGAAAATTCCTCGGCCTGTAGTGAAGTACTGTGTGACCATAGCCACTAGATGGCAGAAGAGTTCAGATCCAGAGGGTGGGTTGGCAAAGGGAGGGCTGACGAGCGGTGTGTCTGACTTTGGGTGTTTCCTTGTAAATCAGATGATGTTTCTGTGTGTGTCACTATTGTAAAAATGAACAAAAAATCCAACCGAGTAAGTTTAAAGATCAGATTGGCTTTATTCAGTGGTTCCTGAATTGGGCAGCATCCCATTTAGCAAATAGAAAGGAGTTCCAGGTTGCTTCAGGCAAGGTCACCTTCCTTTGGGGGGTCTATCAGTAGATCACCTCACTAGTGTGCTAACCAGGTCATTCCAAACTCACTGGTTAAGAGTACATTCCTGGGAGGGGTTGAAACTGCAGTTAGGTTATGTATTTTATGTTTCAGTTTGGTGATGTGAGCAGAGCACAAGTGACTGCATTTTGGGCCTTTGGTCTCTTTTTTAACGCTAGGAATGAGTATGTGTCACATCTGTGTGCCTGCACATACAGACGTGTGTATGTGTATACCTGTGAAGGTCTCCTGAGCACATGGGTAGAAAAGAAAAGGCTGGATTCCGAAGACCTGGGTCCTCGTCTTAACTCCTTCATTTACGCCCCAAAGACAGTTAAGCACTCGGCCTTGTTGAGTTTTCAGTTTTTCCGTGGGTGGGTATCGTAGCCTTGCCTGTCTCTGGGGTGGGGCAGTGACAAGCACCAGGATGTTCTTTGCGGACTGTCAGGGGCTCTGCGCGTGCACGGCAGGGCTGTCTGTGAGGTGTGTGGGTGAGACTGTTTCTTAGAGACTTGCAGGGATGGACAAACCCTCAGAAATGTGGTGTCCTTAATATACATCGTCTGCTCCCTGCGAAGAGCTTGGGGAATGACTTGGTATGTAGAATTAACCAGTCATGGAAGAGTTGAGGGGAGGCTGAGAAGGGAAGCGCTGTAACTCTCCTGTTGAGGTGAAGGGAGAGGGGACTCTGAGATACGGCTCCCGATCTTTACTTTTCGGGAGGCCCCCCCTTGCGGCTCCTCCCCTGGCTTGGACGGGGGCCCACTGAGGCCTGTGCGGCTCTTTCCTGCTCAGCTTTCGTCCGTGCTGACCCGAGGGAGCAGCTCGGCCTCTCTGCACAACAGCACCATCCGCAGCACCATCTACCAGCTCATGCTCCACAGCCTGGACCCTCTGGGGGAAGGTAAGCGAGGCCTGCCCAGACCTGCGTGGTCTCCCTGTCCACTCCTTCCCTTCTGAGCTGGACGGGAACTGGGACTTGTGAAACACAGAGGCAGTGGGGCGAGCGTGGGAGTGGGAGGAGAGCTAGCAGGGGAGGGTGGGTGGTAAGGGCAGGTGGTGGGAAGCCTTACCCAGAGGACCCTGAGGAGCTGAGGTCCTTGGCTGTGCACACCCACCACCTCCCTGTCTCTCTGTCCCTCCTGTGAAACGACAGGGTTCATCCGCAGTGAGTGGCCCTGAGGGTCATGTGCCCTGCGCTGCTCTACGTGGGGGCCGCCCTCAGTGACTTCCTGCAGAGCCCACTCCCGTGAGTCAGCCCCGACATCCCACAGTCTCCAGCCGGATCGTGTGGCCAGGGTTGCTTCTGGGGGCACCTCCTGTGGGGCCCCACGGCTGGAAGTTCTGGCTGGTACCTTCCTTTGCTCTGCGTTCAGCTCTGGAGTCCTAGGAAGCTGGCTGACCCCTCTTCCAGCCAGGAATCCCAAAGGACACCCTGAGAGCCAGCAGAACCACTTCTGGGAGTCGTGAGGGTCCAAAGTGCAGTGGAGGCTAAAGTCCAACTTGACAAGTGATAGAAACAGCTGAGATTCTCACCATCCACCTACCGCATCTTGCCTGTTGCCCCGCTTCCTCAGAGAGCCGTCTCGGATACACTTTGCAGGCCCCGAAGGGCATCCTCAGGTACTCTCCTATTCTCCCGGGGCACCTCTGTCTCTGGGACGCTGGTGCAGCACTGGAGCCAGGCAGGAGGCCCGCCAAAGAAAACTGGCTTTGGGGCAGAAGCCAGGGAGTTGGAGCGCAGTTGGGCAGGTGGCTGGGGACTGAGCTGAAGGTGACACCAGAGACTGACCCGTGAGGCCCAGGGACAGAGTTTAGGGGCTTCAGAATTTCTCAGACCCTGCACCATCTTCTTCACATAGGATATTGGGTGTTTAAGACAAGCATATTATACTGTGAGAAGTAGAGTCAGAGATAAGGGGATCAAACCTTCTCTACAAAATCTCGAAGGTGACCATCCACAGACATTGGGAGAAGCCACCCCTATGTCAGCTCCAAAAAAAACAGCACCCCTGGGGTTTCGGGGTGGAGTCTGCAGCATCGGCAGCCTGTGGGTGGTCAGTGCTGGGGGTGTATCCAGCCAGGGCACCATGAAAGAAGCTGTGTCCCTGGGTTAGGCCTGGCTCTTCTGTGGAACTGCCGGCTCTAGTAAAGTCCTAAAGATAAAGCCCTTTTCCTGAATGGGCCTTCAGAGGCCCCACCTGAGCCTCTTCCATGACCAGCAGCTGCCGCTGGCCTACTTGTCCTAACAGGATTATGTGAAGTCCAGGCCATGTCCAGGCCAGGCCGAGGTCAGAGGAGATTGATCCTAAGGAGATGATCCGGCCACACTGAGAGCCGAGAGGCCATGTGAGGAAACAAGCGCTGGGGGAGCCAGTGACCGTCATCCCCGGGAAGACAAGCGTGTCTTGTATGGGTGTGTGGCGGGCATGCAACGGCCCTCCTGGGGAAGATTTGCTGATGTTGCTGGCGTGCAGTCCTGCTCAGAGAAGTCGGCCCTGATCCTGCACCCTGAGATTCCATCCAGGAGGGGCTTTGTTCCCAGCACTTTCCAGATATATGTTTGTGTTTCCGTATGCTATTTTCAGATGGCTATCCAGATGTTTCTGCCCTTTCCAAGGTTCCAGCTCTTTCCACAGGGCTGATCCGTGGTCTGAACTCTTACCCTGCGCAGGGGCTTTACCTCTCTAGAACCTCATGCTTCTTCTGGTGATTGCACATGGATGTGTGCGTATGTATATGAAAGAGACAAAGAAACAGAGAAAGGCCCTGAAGCTGACCTGCATTCATTAGTGGCAAGGGAAATGAGAGGTTAGGGCGTGTGATGAAGAAGGAGGAGGAAAGAGGGAAACTTGGTTTTCTTGCCAGCCCCTCCAGGCAACAGTTCACAGGCATTCTTGGTACCAGGACTGGGGCCAGGGGAGCCCTTGGATAAGCTGTGTGTTGTTCACCAAAAGACTGCAGTGCTTGATCAGTGTCTGTGGGGCACTGGAGCTGTCTGCATGAGGGAGGCAGTGCAGGACCCACTTCCTGACATCTCAGTTCTGATGGGACCTGCTGAGCAGGCCCACTGGGATGGGATGCCTCAAGGGGTCACACGTGCCAGAGTGACGGCTCTGTGGCGTGGAGCCAATTGCCAGAGGCAGCTGCAGCTGACCCACCCTGGTTGTTCAGGAGACAGGTGAGGGAAGGAAACTCCGGGCCTGTTTCTGTTTCTGGACCTGTTCTGGACCCAGGCAGAGTCTGATTCCCAAATCTTCACAGTATGCTGGTGTTCTGAACTAGAGCATCTTCAGGGTCCCTTCTAACGCAGACCCTCTGGAATGCTGGGCCTCAACGGTGCAGAAATGCTTCCCAGGTGGAACAGCTGCTCTCAGCGAGTTTTGTCGGCTCATCATTGTCATAGCGGACACTTACGTAGTATCTTGTAGCTGCCAGGTGCTGATTTAAGCATGTTCGTATATAAATGTATGTATTCCTTCAGCAACTCTCTTAAGATTTTATAGGTGAGGAATCTGAGGTACAGAGGATCACCCTGCTGGATCCACAGCTAGCAAGTGGCAGAACTAGGATTCAAACCCAGGCATCTGCCTCCAAAATCTAAGCTAACATAGCAACATTTAATTGCAACAGTTAAAGTATTTTTGTTTATTTTGTCCCTTGGACCCCTACATCAGTGTTCCGAGTATATCATATTGTTGCTTTTTTAGAGAGGGTGCACAGGCTTCCCAAGGCCACCCAGCACTCGGGCAGAGCCAGCCTGGAGCCCAGAATAGATGCTGTGGCTTTGTTCTGTCACCTGTGCCCTGTCCCCAGCTCGCGGCCTACACAGCCGTGAGCAGGACCCTCCTGAGGCCCTGCACCTGTCTCTGTGCCTCTCAGCTGAAATTACACACCTGCAGCACTGGCATGTTGCCGGGAACATGGTCATATTCAAAGAGAGTTGACTTCCCCATGTTTATTTTCTGGAAATCAGGGCAGCACTATTCTGTGCATGACGCCCTGTGGACAACCAGCAAAGCCTAAGGCGTGCACAGGGGTCTGGAAGGAGGCTCTGCTTGGGCTCCAGGTGTCTGAGGTCGAAAGGAGTGTGACAGGAGCCTGACGATCCGTCATTTCCCTTTCCCACTGGAGAGGGGAGGCTTATGAACATGGCCACAGTAGTGCCCCTGGAGCCAGAGCAAAACTTCTAGTAAATTCATAGACGGTAAACCGCAGACCTTACAGTCTAGTCCAAGGGTTGCAGGAACACCTCCCTGTCATTATTTTCCCATTCCCTGCCCATTTCAGACATCACCAATGAATCACGGTGCTCTGCAGCCAAGCTTGGAGCAGAATTCTCAATTCAGCACCCAGGCAGTCATCAATCACATGAGTTCATAAAGGACATAAATACTATTTGTTGCCCCCAAGTCTAATCATGTCATTTTATCAGAAAGAAATAGGCCTAGAGCGGGGAAGTGACTAGCTGAAGGTCATAGCTAGTTAGTGACAGTGTAGGGAATTAAGGCAAAAGTTTGGGAATTGGGCACTGTGAATAGGCCTAGGAGGACCAGAGTCTGCATATTGCAAGTTCCAGGCCAGACTTTTTCCACCCATTTCAGCTGCTCTGGCTGTCAGCTGACCAGGCTGGCTGAAGGGTGTAGCAGAGACACTGCGGTCCTGGATAAGACGTGTTTCCTTTCTCATTCACAGCCCGGCCCTCCAAGGACAAGGAGGAGGTGACCTTGATTCAGGAGGCAAAAGCCACACCTCAGGCCAAAGCAGAGAGCAGACCAGAAGGTGAGAGGATGGTGAGACCAGTTGGTTCTCTCCTGCCGCCTTCCTGCCTCCCGTCATCCAGGGTCTGGGCATGCCTTCTGCCCTCTCTGGGCCAGCCAGCCGGAGTGACGAGCTAGCGCTGCCCTGTGCCCGCTGTCGTCCGGCCTCCTTCTCCCACTGTGCTCCCTTCCTGACGTGGCTGCAGGCCCGAGGGCAGCTCTGTACGGCCCCCTCTGTACTCCCCTCATAGGGTAGGCAAGGCCTGGCGAGGGTGTTGAACTTCTTTGCTAAATCTTGTCCCAGATGAGAGTCTGTTGGACTCTGTTTCTTCTTCCTGTTGCTTCTACACAAGGACAGTGCTGCTAGGGAATTGGTCTGAGACCAGCAACCCCAGTCACGGAGGGCTGTCGGGGTTTGGTAACACAGAAGTCCAGCACCCGCGTGGCAGCTGGGACAACGGAGTGAGACAGCTCTGCACAGCACCGCAGGCCTGCCTCATCCGCCCAGCAGGCAGGTACAGCAGCGTTGTTCCCCTTCTGTAGACAAGGAAACTGAAGCTCAGAGAGATCAAGTGGCTTGTCCAGAGCCAGGCGGCCAAGAAGTGAGAGAGCCTGTACCTAAACCCAGATCTCCAGACTTTGCGATTCTCTTTCCCGCCATCCTATTCCAAGGCTCCCTAGCTGCTGCCTTGGAAAGCATCGGGCTCCTCTCCATGCAGCTGGTTAGGGGGAAGGGTCAGGCACTGAGGGTGGGGCTTTGCACTCTCTCCCAAGCTGTTCACAGTATCCTTGGCCACAGTGCCAGGATGTAAATGCCTGGAAATCCTAGGAGAGAGAGGAGAGCTCTGCCAGCTGTCCTCATGTGCAGACATCTCTATGGACAGGACAGGACAGGATGTCACATCATTTTCCTTCTCCGGTTCACGGGGAGTGCCCCAAACAGACCTGAGACCCTGAAGTGGACAAATCCAATAGCCCTGTAGCCACTCCCACCATCTCTGCCAGCTGCACTCAGCACCCAGCACACTCTTCTGACCTATCCCATGTTTATCCTTTAAAGAGGAGGAGCCGGCCAAGCTCCCTGTGGTCACGGTCACACCAGCCCCTGCTCCAGACGTCAAGGGAGATCAGGAGGAGGATCCTGGCAGTCAGGTAGGCACAAGCCTCTTCCCAGGTGGCAGAATTTGAGAGGCCCAGGGAAGCACTTGCCATCCAAAAGTCAGTCCTTCCTGAAGGTTGGAAATGGCTGTTGGAGGATTGCGCTTTCTTTGAAGATCGCATACCTTATGGGGCCGGTTAATTCACTGTAATACCTTAGTGTGAGTGAGATAATATGTATGAGAATATGTTGCCAACTGTCACATGCTGTAAAGATGTGAGTGTAACTGTTGGCATTCTGTCAGCCGCTAGGGTACAGTGAAGCCAGGCAGCCTGAAACACAGCAGGAGGGCTGCTGGGCAAAGGCCTTGGGACCTTCCAAGGTGCCTCAGCCTGGTTCACAGGGCTTCCTGAGTTCTGACACTGCTGCCTTTACAGTCTCACAGCCTCTGTCCCACCTTGCTGCAGCCAAACTGAACTTCTTGTCTCCATGCTTTTTACCTCCAGGCCTTGGCTCACATGGCCTCCTCCTTCCAGAATGCCCCTTCCCCCTACATCTTCATATATCCTAATCTCACGCATTCCTCCAAGCTAGTGTGAATGCCTCTTTTGCCACAGAGCTTCCTTGATCCCCGTAGTGAGAATGCCCATGGTGCTCTGGTCCTCTCCAGGCCCTTATCACTACCTTCCCTGTCCCCTGCTTGTGAATCTCTCTGAGTGCCCCTGCGAGGTGGTGAGCTTCCTGAAGGCAGGATCCAAGTCTGAGAGGTCTCTGTCTCCCACTGCTCCCCTGCCCTCCCCGCCCGCCCCAGAAGCACCATGCTCTGCAGTGGCTGTGCTCAGTGAGGGTTCAGTGATCGACAGTAAATGTGCGTTTAGTTTACAAATCCCATCCCTGATATTCTCTTCTATTGGATACTCAGAAGCACTCAATTATATCTCATCCTTAAGTCAGCAACTTTGTGTTCAGTGTCTAAGACATCTTCAGTGGTAGCGTGAGTGTCCTGAGTAGGCCAGTTACAGCTGGCTTAAGTAAAAGGGGTTGAGAGGACACAGAGGTGTCTCCCGGGATCCCAGGTCAGGAAGTGAAACTTGGTCCCACAGCGACTTGGACCTAGGCCTGGGAAGGCGCCTGTGACCCTGCTGGCCTCACGGCGTGTCCCGCCCTCCCTCATGTCCTTCACTGTGTGCAGGCTTTATTCTCCTGGCAGCCTGCCTCCACTGCCTCCTTATTAGCACACTTAGACCTAAACTGCTACCCCAGTCCTCCAGTCCACAGTGGGGTCAACCAGTGACTGGCTCCCTGTCTCAGAAGACAGCAGATCCATTCAAACTGGGTCACAGGTCAGGGGTCAAACCTACGTCCAGTCAACTGTGGTAGGGAGAGCGGGGTGCTTTGGCTGCGACGTGGGTGAAGGAGCCACCTGTCAGGGGCTATTGGGGTTGACAGTTCTCAGAGAAGAGGGTGCTATTGATTTAAATGACATCATTTTCTCCCAATTACCGTGGGGAAGGGAGGGCGGGAATTATTCATTCTCATCTGAAAGCACAAGCCTCATAGATGCTAATATTTAACATCTTTGGGTGGTCTGAACCCTGGTTGCACATTAAAATAACTTGGGGAAGCTTTAAAAACTAGCCAGGGCCTACTCTCAAGCAGTGAAGTCAGGATATCTGGGGTGGGTCCTTGGGCATGAATGTCTTTAAATCCTCTAGGTGATTTTAGCATGCACCAGGGTTTAGAATCACTGAGCACCCCCTGGGGATTGGCAGTGTCATGGAATTTGTTAGGGATGATGCCCTTCATGAGCACACAGCCTGGGTTATTTACTCAGTTGGGTCAGCACACTGTTGTAGGTCACTAGGAGCCTAATCTGAGGACCGTAAGAATCAACGGCTTTTAGAGCATGTGGAGTCAGTCCGTGGTATACAAACATGTCTACAGATGCGCTTACTAGAAGTCCTTGGCAGCATATGAAAGTAGATTCCTGGTTTTCAGTCCTAGAGATTCTGCTTCAGTTGGTTCAGTGGGGCGAGGAAATTCGTATTTCTAATAAGCTACCGGGTTTGGGACCCAAAGCTCTCATTCATTTCTGGCATTTGGGGAGCGGGGTAGCTTGGTGGTGAGGAGGCCAAGCGTTGGACTGTTCACATTCAAATCCCAGCTTCATTACTGACCGACTGTGTGGACCATGAGCAGGTTATTTAACTCCCCTGTACCCTTGCTGCTTCATCTGTCAGATGGGTTTAGTTCTGTCTGTATGATAAATTAATGACTCAGGAAACTAGTAAGTGCTAGTTGTTATTATTATACTGCTTAGCATGATGCCTGGCACATAAAAACCCCCAGTGAATTGGTATCATCATCATCATTTTACACATATAATACAGCAGTTGAGCTTTTGATGGACTCAGAAATGTGATGTATCCACCAAAAGATATCATGCCATTTTAGGCAACATTAATGGGAGCATCGTATCTAAAATAGCGGCATGATAATCCTGTTGGATTCTGTGAGGTGTTATTTTAGAAGCCTCCTCATGGGGTATAAGCTAACTAGAATGAGTTCATCAAGAAGGGGAGGAGGCTGTAGGACATAGTATGGGGAACCATAGAAGGACCTGGGAATCTTTAACCCAGGGAAGAGAGGCTGTCCCTGTGTGGAGAGTGTTCTTTGTAGCTCCAAAAAGTAAACCTATACACAGAGGGTGGAACTTTGGTATAAATTTTGGACTTCAAACCAATCAGAGTTGTCAGGATGACAGAAACTGCTTTCCATGGTGAGTTCTCCACCCCTAGAAATGATCAATAAAGACAGGAATGAGTAGGAGTGTTGTAAAGGGAATTTTTGCTGAATGATTGCACTTGTTTGTTCCTCATACTCAAGCTTTTAGATACATTCTGAGAATAACAACAACAAAAAATGGTGGGGAGAAGCGGGGAAGGGAACAAGCAGAGCAGTCATTTCCCATTAATCTGTTGGTTTTGGATTGCAGGGAGTAGGGGCTGAAGCTGAGAGCACAGGGGACAGGACAGGTGACGAGGTGGGAGCGCCTGCTGAAGGTGAAAATGGAGAGCCAAGTGGCGGTGACGCTCCATTAGAAGGTGAAAGGGAAGGAAAAGGAGAGAATGGATGTGAAGGTGACATCCTGGCAGAAAGGAAAGGCGATGATGAAAGTGAAGGTGAAATCCGGGCAGGAGAAGATGGCGAAGTGAGAGGTGATGAAGGTGAAATCCAGGCAGGAGAAGACGGTGAAGTGAAAGGTGATGAAGATGAAGGTGAAATCCAGGCAGGAGAAGGTGGTGAAGGTGAAACTGAAGAGCAGGAATTGAATGCTGAAATTCAAGGTGAAGCCAAAGATGACAAGGAAGGCGTAGATGGTGAAGGGGAAGGTGATGGAGGTGACAATGAAGATGAAGAAGAGGAAGACGAAGGAGAGGAAGACGAAGGAGAGGAAGACGAAGAAGAGGAAGATGAAGAAGAGGAGGAAGAGGAGGAGGAAGAGGATGAAAATGAGCAGCCTTTGTCCCTGGAATGGCCTGAGACCAGGCGGAAGCAAGCCATTTACCTCTTTCTCCTGCCCATTGTGTTCCCGCTGTGGCTGACGGTTCCTGACGTCCGGAGGCTGGTGGGTTTGCCCAGCTGTCCCCAAGTCGCCTATCCCTAGGGAGGCTCTGGGGCCTCTCCGCATGCCCACTCAGAGGAGGGAGGTGATAGGGCAAATCAGCTTGTCAGGGCTCAACCACAGAGGGTCTGGGATGGAACCTGCAGCTCTAGAGGGGACCATGCACCTAAGGGATATACTGATGGACTTGGGAAGCCCTGGAATGTTTGTTTCCACCACCATAAGCAATGTGAAACAATCTCTCCTTAAATTCTGTTTCTTGATTTGAGTATGGGAATGATGCCACTGCATACCCTCTGTATTTCCTAGCAACATTGTGAAGACCTAGGGTTCTAAGTGCTGTTTCTACCCAGTATTCCTGTTTATAGGGAAAGGTCTGACTAACATACTCCACCCAAAGGGGAACCATATTCTGTCTCTGGGTCCAGAGAGGGGCAGAGTGGGGAAAAGTTGCTGAAGTCAAACCAGATACCTAGATTGGCTAGTCCTAGTGCAAGCAAATAGCTCTCTTCATTTTGTCGATGCTGAACCCCCTGTCTAGACTCATCTAGAGTGGGCCACTAACCCCATCCTTTTTGAGGTCCTCACTGGAGACAGAGGTCAAACATCTCCACATCATCTCCATCATTCCTCCCGCAGATCTCATCATTGTTTCTGGGGCCCTCTCAGAAGGGCCAGAGCCCTTTAGCCTCTGCAACTTATTTCTCTTCCTTTTCAAACTTTCAAACAGGAGGCTAAGAAGTTTTTTGTTATCACCTTCCTGGGATCCATCCTGTGGATAGCCATGTTCTCATACCTCATGGTTTGGTGGGCTCACCAGGTGAGTGTGGGGAAGGAACTAAATCCTGCATCCGTGGGCCAAAAGGACATTTTTCCTTCTGGGTGAATTTCTGGCACCCAGGGAATGGCGAGGACCAAGTCAATGTGTAGTTTATACATTGTTTGTAAAGGCTTAGAAGTAGACTTTATACTCCAAGGGATGTAGTATTCTTCAAGCAGGGCTCTTCTGCCCTCTGTTCACACCGCCATCTGACAGAAGGCCCTTCTCAACCTGACCCAGCTGGCCATTCCTCATCAGCCTTACTCCCCGCTTTCTGTCCTGCGTCGGCCACTTCCCTCCGCCTGGTGAGGCCATACACAGTAGAGAGAGCAGGCTCAGTTTTGCCTCCTTCCTGGCATTAATGAGTCGTCTTGAGTGCTCTTGGCTTTTCTCCTCCACCTGGAACACTGCACTCAGCACAGCGTGTTATTACTGTTTACATGCTTTTCTCTTTTAAGCTGAGAGTAGGGTCAGTGTCGCACTGTTCATACTTCTGCCTCCAGCCTCTAAAAAGTTCCTGGCACATAGCAGGTGTCGGTGGGTCTGGAAATAGAAACATAACATGAAGGAGGAGCAGTTCTTCTGGGAAGGTAGAGGTGTTGTGGTTGGAGTGACAGTAGGTGGTAATCACAGATGGACTTCAGCCAGGTTAGAAAAGAGCATCGTCATCCTCTGAAGCCTTGAGCAGAGGCCCTGTTTTCTCTCCACGGCCCATCTCCCCAACTGTTAGTTTTGCATGACCCCACCTTACTCAGGCCAAGGGAACGTTAACTCCGAGGAAGGTGATGGTTTTGCACAAAGTAGTACGTGGTTGGTGCTTCAGAGAGCCTCAGATTTTTCAACCGCTATTGCCATGGTTTCTCTATTTACCAGGTTGGCGAAACAATAGGGATTTCTGAAGAGATCATGGGTTTGACAATCCTAGCAGCAGGCACATCAATTCCTGACCTCATCACCAGTGTGATTGTTGCTCGGAAAGGCCTGGGAGACATGGCTGTGTCAAGCTCCGTGGGCAGTAACATATTTGATATCACCGTGGGGTGAGTGGCAAACTGACTTTTCTAAAGCATATCATGGCTGGAAAACAGTGTTGGCTCTGTCCATTCATTATACGTGGAATAAAAGGGCGTTTATGTTATTAGTGTCTACAAGGTAACAAAGTATCCTCCTTTCATTCATCACAGCCAGAAGGATAATAGAACTAAAATGCTGCCTGAAATCGGACTGGAATTTATGGATAAATTGAAAACCGAAGTCCATTAAATTCCATTACCAAATACAGTCAAATGCTTGGCTCACTGACCCCCAAGGTGGTGGAGATGGGGTTGGAAGGAGCAATGACTTCCTGTCTTACTTCCTGGTATTCCTGCTCCTTTGCATTTGGACTCCTACCTGCTCAGAGGTTCTAAAAAGCATTTTGCATAAACAAGTAAATGCCGCATCTTCCTGTAGGGATTTGCTTACCCACTCCTCCGGTCTGTCACAGCACAGCACCTGCACTGTTTTCATTTCCCCAGTCACCTCCAGGATTTGGGTGTGGCTGTGATTTTTTTCACTTGAATGTTTATGTGTGTGTTTGCAGGGTGGAGCAGGTTAAAAGGCTGAGGAGAGCCCTAACCACTAACAAGTGTCAGGAAATGTTGTCCTGAGCTAGGCCTTATCATAAGGATTTAGAGATTTAGTCATACAGAAGCCACAAAGTATGAAGAAAACAACTCAGACCCAGAAAACCTGTTTTAATCTAGGCTTTCCAATTACTATCTGCAAGTACTTGGGCACATAATTTTAATTTCCCTGGACTTTAGCTTTCTATGGCAACCCACTTCAGTACCCCTGCCTGGAAAACCCCATGGACAGAGGAGCCTGGTAGGCTACAGTCCATGGGGTCGCAGAATCAGACGACTGAGCAACTTCACTTTCCTTTCCTTTTCTAATCTTTGACATGAATGAATATTTTCTGTTCTATTTCATGTTTGTGGAAAAATAAGTGCTTTGTAAATTATGAAGTACTGTTGTGTACCTGGGACTACTATCAACATAAAGAATATTCACACACTGTTCTTCTGTCTTGCAGCCTGCCCCTTCCTTGGATGCTTTTCTCTCTTATCAATGGATTGCAGCCTGTTGCTGTCAGTAGCAATGGCTTGTTCTGTGCAATTGTTTTGCTTTTTCTCATGCTCCTCTTTGTGATCTCTTCAATTGCATTATGCAAGTGGAGAATGAACAAGATCCTGGGCTTCACCATGTTCCTCCTGTACTTTGTATTCCTGATAATCAGTGTGATGCTGGAAGATCGAATCATATCCTGCCCTGTCTCTGTCTGAGTCAGGGTCACTGTTGCTCAAAATGGACATGGGTCAGAAAATTATGCCAGAAGTTACTGCACATCTCGTCACATTAAAGAAAGAATGAACCTGATCTGGGAGAGTGAAGTGAGTGGCCAGGAACCTCTGAGGTGGCTGTGATGGGGCTGAAGTCTGTCCTTGGAAGCACCTGCAGCTCACTGCGGATCAGGACTCTGGAGGGGTGGCGCTCCTACTGCCCCTTCACGGAGGCCAAGCAGGACCTGAGTCAGAGGCTTTTCTAAATGAGATAACTGGGAGTGAGGGTTGGGACAGGCATCATAGCAATAAGACAGGCACCCATGTGACAGTTCCCTGATTAATCTTGAAAGGCTGCTGATCCAAAAAGGCAGGTGTGGTCTCACCTTCCCGGCCCTTGCCCCCAGCACATGCTGCAAGTTGCTGTCTCCTCTTTTACTGTTCAAAGTATGTGCTTCTATCAGGTTTGTACTCCTTACAGTTCAGTTACTGGTGAGGTTAAGGGGACGAAATATAACAAGAATAATTATCATTACATATCATAGTCCAGTAAAATGTATATCAATGTTTTACAGCTTTTTCAAAGGAGGATATCTGCTCTCATTGTTGCATTTCTGGAAAGTCAAAATAAGCAGCCCAAGAAATTATAATTTGCCCTTCAGTTGGAAGGTTTGGATATTAGGGGAGGAAAACTATTCTGAGGGTCATTTAAAAATATGTCCCTACCCAAGTTTGTGTGGTATTAGACATTCTAACAAGCTGTCCTGGCTCTGTACCCCACCCCTCTTACAGTCTCACCTAACAGTGGGAGCTGCTGCCAGTGAGGGAGAAGCAAAGTAATTTTTAAAAAGAGTCTAGTCAGTAGATCCAAATCTGGTTTACAAAGCAGGAGATCCAGTGGGGCAATGCTAATTTTGTATGTCATCTGAGACAGGATTATAAAGCAGGAAGATTGATTTCTTGTGTGGATTACACGTGGATATTAAGGTGATTACAAAGGAGAAATGCTTAACAGAGTGCCGAGATGGAGAGGAGAAAAAGTGTTACTACCTTCAAGGCAGCTGGTGTAAAGGACACCTGTGTTTTTTAAAAAATTGTGTGGTTAAACATTTCATGTGGAAGTTGAAATGCTTGTATATTAAATATTGCTGCTTGCTGCCTTTTACTGGCATCAGCTTAAGGGGCACATGAAAAATGAAACAGTGCTATGCCACTGGTTGTGAAGCAAAAGCTCAGGTGAATGTGGGTTATGACAGTAAATACGGCTTTAATTACAAACATGAGAGGATTCACTGAAGACTAGAAGACAGCCGGACAGATGGGGAAAAAACTGAACATTTTGGTGTTGAAGGGCTGTTTTCAAAGTATTTTAGTCCCTAATCCATCTTCTAAGATGGGCTGGTTAATTTAATTCATGGCCTCACTACTCCCAAGATTCATGTTGTTTGGAAATGACTTTTACTAAATTTCAATAAATTGTGAGTCCCAATGATCTTTTATTTTACAAAAATGGATGTGTTCATTGCTCCAGAGAAGACTGATGGATACAGGGTCATATTCAAATTCCACGTTCTTAAACTGGTCATCTCATTCCTGACGCTGCTGCACTGCCTGGTCTCCATGCGCTGTGGCCTAGGAACGAGAGAGGGCAGTGGCCACGGAAGGGAGCGCCCAGTGCCAGCACTGGGCTGCAGCCTGGTCTCTGCCCCCAGTCTCAGCCGGCCTCAGAGACGGCCCCTCCTCACCAACAGCCTGGGAGCCGATAATCTTCCCCAGTACAGCTGAGTGGGGAGTGATGGACAGTGAAACGTTCTGTAAAGAGAAAGTGCTGGACCACCATTTAATGATTAAAACCAACTAATGATCAAATATCCTCTTCCTGATCAGTTTGCTAAATTTCTGGCATTTATCTTTGCTGAGAAAGGAAGTTCTGATTTCACACTCTGAAGAAAAGGGTTAAGACATAAAGTGAAAGTTGGGTCTCGATGGATGAGCACCTGGGAGAAAGAGGAGGTTGCAAGGAGATGGAAAACTTGTATAACTTCTAAAGATCAATTTGTTATGCTTGAAATTAAGATTATTGTCATACATTACAAATCGATAGTTTATTAAAATTGTACTCATTTAGAGGTAAAGTACCATCTTAAAATGTCAAGATAATGGTTAGATGGTCCTCTCATTTGATGGGTAAAGTGACCTGTGTAGCTAGTTACATTCAGCCTGGGAAGTCAGACCTGTCATACATGAGTATCTAAATTGGGAGAAGGTGGCTGAATAGATGATTTCTCCTTCATCCCTGTTGAGGTTGCATTTCCTTGATGGCCCTGGTAACAGGCTTGGGCCATATTTATAAAAATGTAAAACTCTTCCTAATTTAATGGGTAAGATTCTGTATAGTAACAAAAAAGGATATATTCCAAATGTTTTAAAATTAATGTATTTTTAAACAGTTACTATACATTTTGAACATTATAGTCTCATATAGATCTGAAACTGTTTCTATCAAATTAGAGGCTTGGCCTTTTATGATACTACAAAGTATCACAAAAATTATATATCCCAATTACTGTTTAAAGATTGAGTACCAAAAGAGGCAAGAATTGGAATTTGATATTTAAGACAGCTTGGTAGATGCATTTGAAAAACAAGTTGGCCTTACAGCTCACAGAGTATCCTTGGCTCCGGTCCCCTTTTTGTGGGAAAGTCCCCCTGCAGATGCAGCTTGCAGTGTATTTTTGGCCTGGTTACCATGAAAAGTATGAGATGAGGATGAGATGAGAGAGGATGAGATGGTTGGATGGCATCACCGACTCGATGGACATGAGTTTGAGCAAGCTCCGGGAGTTGGTGATGGACAGGGAAGCCTGGCGTGCTGCAGTCTATGGGGTCGCAAAGAGTCGGACACGACTGAGCGACTGAACTGAACTGACCATGAAAAGTACAAAGAGAGGGCCAACATCAGGCTTGTCCATCCCTGTGGAGTCACTAGAGCCAAGCAGGACGCCCTGGCCTAAGGTGGTCCTCAGGTCCTGTGATGAGCTGGTCAATATGGAGAATTTCACTTACAGAAAAATTCCATCAGTTGCTCCAGTGGTTTTATCACAGTACTATGCCTGAAAAGAAAATCTTTAAATGCAAAAGGAAAGAGCCATCCAAATGAATAGCAACTGTGGAATGGCTACAGTAACATTATCTGAAGAGTCTGTTACCATCTCACACATGCACATGGACTTTTTGAGTCAGACAGAAATTGTCATATTAATTTGTGCAATACTAACTTTGTAAATAATTAAGCCAGCATATGTACTTACTCTTCAGAGAAAGAAGGTAGTATGAAAGGGTAAGAAGATATCAAGCACTGAGGATATTAGGTAAACTGACCTGCAGGCACCAGAAAATTCAACTCCGAAATAAAACTTAACACTTATATCTTAACTGGAAGGGCAGAGCACGCTAAGACCAGCACAACGGCAGACCAAGGACCCTCTCAACGAGGCAGCCTTTCCCTTCCTGCTCAGTGATACAGTGCCTAACAGCAGCTTTCAGGTTCCAGTGAGAGAAAAATAAAGCTGGGCTGTTGCACATTATTACACAACTGGTTATTTTCTTACCATGTACTTAGAAAATATGTAGAAGTACAATATAACTTACATATGTAGCATGCTAACACTGGCTAGTTGCACTGAAGTATCATAGTAATCACCAGCATAAAATAAAAAAAAGCTTATCACTTAAAATTCTGAACCAGCATTTTCAGGGGCCGTTTCTCCACGTACAAAAATGGAAAGATTTTATTAGAAAACCTTATAATAAATAAGCTAGTGGCTTTAGGATTTTAAAGCAGAAAAATCTTCCCCCCCCAAATCAGAAAAAAAAGATAAAAATCAGAATACTGCATAACTCCCTTTCAAGAGGAAAAAACTGGATATTCAAATATGATATACAAATGTGTGATATTCAAAACAGAATGGAAGGAAGTAGTAAGTAGTAAACAAGTTATACCAGGACACGGCATGATTTATTTTCAACTAGTAAACATATAAACAAAACTAAGAGAAAATAAAAGATAATGTAGCAAAAGGGTATTTCTTTCCAACATGATTGACCATAATTCTCTACAATGTATGGTCAACAGAAAACTGAAGAAATGTTTGTATGGAGCTATTTTAAAGGATAATCTACATATTTTCTTTTGATCAGGATTTACCACTTTCTATTCATGTTTTAGGTTTTAGAGAGTAAATGTGTACAAACAATATTCCCTGGGGATTAAAAATAGGGGAAATAGAACCCAACCAAAAGTAGAAACAAAATTTGGTGTCGGGGGTGCGGGGGGAGGAGAAAAAAATTACATTCACTTTTCCAGACGAGTCTGAATCATAAAGAATGGGCTTTACCTTACTTTTTTTGATTAGATATTTGAAATCAATAAACTGCTATTCATATATATATTGCTTGCGTTAAAGACAGGTAATCAATAGTGAAAGCTGTTCTTATACAAAACAAAACAGTAACAAAAAAGCCAGACTAGAACCCCAGAATTCTGTTTGGATGGATGCTTGTCACCAATGCCAAAAGCCTCACCTATCAAATGTTTCTCTTAATGGATAATTTTCAAGTGGTTATGATTCCGAGGCTGTAAGACTGAATTAGATTGTGGAGTGTGGGCCTGAGTAGTAAAGAAGGTTTAGGCAAGAGTGGTAGTTACGAAGGGGAAGCAGGTACATGCGCACAGCACCAGATTTTTCAAGTAAGCAAGTTCAGCCCCAAACTAACTGAAGTAAATTTTACATTTTTAAATTTCCCCCATTATTTCCCAGAGTAGAAAGCTGTGAAATGTTTCAGCTTGGTGTTATTCACCAATGGGGTTTACGCAAAAGTGTTTTTTCTACGGCTGAATGGTTCTAAGTCTCAGGAGTTTAAGATATCTCCAAGTCCAAATGTCCTAAACCCTACCGGCTTCTACATATCTAATTTAGGACCATTCATTTTTTCCTTCTTTGACATTGGCTAGAGAATTCCTTCATTATGACAATGTACAAACACACACTACATGAACATATTAAAATCTATAATTCTAACAGCTAAAAGATACCTTTTTCATCAGAAATTATTGAAAGAAAGTGATCTTAGAAATGATGGGACTACAATAATTTTTTAAGATTCTATTTAATACCCATGGTACTTGAACATTCAATTTACTGTCTGATTTCTGGATATTTCGGATTTAGATTTCATAAACCAGATTCAGATTGGCGCTTATTAAAAAAGCCAAGTTCCT
This sequence comes from Cervus elaphus, assembly GCF_910594005.1. Lineage (NCBI taxonomy): Eukaryota > Metazoa > Chordata > Mammalia > Artiodactyla > Cervidae > Cervus > Cervus elaphus. Next base: position 87,458,311 of record NC_057826.1, on the reverse strand, counting down.
CAATATGGGAAATTCTATCTGGCTGTCCGTTTAGGGAGTTATTATTTTTCTACCTTTGAAAAAATATTTTGAATATTTATATATAATATATATAAACAATACTCAAGTAGGTCATATTCCAGATAAATATACTGTAATTTGCATCATACCCAATATTTTACATATTAAAATAAAGGTAAAATTTGGGATAAACTGATATATTTCCCAACATAAATGTTCATGTAGAATATTAAAATTTAAATTGATATTTGGCTGTGTAAACTATTTCCCCTGTGTATGGTATGTATCTAGTAGCAATAGAGAACATTTTGGAATCATGGTATACTGAACCTGATTTTACAGAAGCAGACTTGGGACCTCTCTGGCTGTCCTTCCGCAAGGCTCCGTGAGTCCGTCTGGGCGATGCGCACCCTTGCCGTGACTCACCGGCTGCAGTCAGGCTCAGGAGTACTAACATGCGATCCTGGGACAACACTGACGCTAGCAATGACGTTTCGGGATCATTCTTCCCAGTAATAAAAAAAATATAGATATACATATAGAGATCTGCAGCTGCACTAATTGCTTCACATAGCAGCAGACGAGGAAAATAAGCACTTAACTGCCTTGCTTCATAAGTTTAAGTTCATTTTGTTTGCTATATTGTTTAAAAATTAAAAAAATATCAACTTACTATAAACAATTTAAAATACGTATAATACAACTTCGTGGTCAAAACATTTGAGCAGTCTATGAAAACAGGAGATACTCTGATCTTACATTTGTTTTTGTTCCATACATGATTTTTCAGTCTGCCTCTTCTAAGAGAATCCATAAAACAGTTGTCTTATTTTATGGGGACTAATTTTGTTTAGGGATTTTTTTTTAAATCACAAAAATACTTAATTGTTACCAAAGAAGAAAAAAAGAAATGAGACAGAAAGTGGCGCTCTCCCACTTGTCACTATTTTCTTCTTAAGACACTCTGTACATAAACTATCTGAACCTCCTGAAACATTGTACAAATGTGTTTTCAAAAATCGAAGAAAAAAGTTTAGAGTCTAAAAGTGTTGTTTTATACACTGACTATACAATACATACTGAAAGTATACACACACATATCTTAAAGATAAGGTTCTCCAAAGGTTTTCCGACATTCCATCACCCCCGTACTTGGTGGTCTGTCACAGTTGTGGGTGCTCTTGACTTGACTAGGTGTGAGACGATCATATGCCATCTTATATTCTTTATCAAATGCATCTGTAAAAAGTCATCAAGAAAGGCATAAAGAAATTTATATTTGATATTATCAGCAATCAAGTTTTGGTAATACTACAGAACCACAAAATTAGGAGCCAAGAAGGAATGTCTAGGTCATTTCTGCCAACTAAGGGACCACAGAATTTCAGAGCTGGAACGGGCAACTTAAGAGTCCACAGCATTTTTTTTTTTTTAAGTTGACAGTTTTGGAGTTAGTTTGCACAGACCAGTGAAATGTAAAGTACTAACACATCAACTGTTTAAAATTATTCTCTCCCAACTTAAAAAAAATTTGGTAAAACACATATAAAGTTTAGCATCTTAACCATTTTTAGGTGCCCAGTTCTGCGGTATCACATACATTCATAACGTTGTACAGTCACTGCCATCCATCTCCATAATTCCCTTCATCTTGTGAAACTGAGACTCTACGCCCTTTAAACCAGCAGTCCCAGCCTTTCTGGCACCAGGGACCAGTCTCATGGAAGACAGTTCTTCCACAAACTGGAGTGAGGGATGGTTTCGGGATGACTCAAGCGTACTACATGTATTGTGCACTTTATTATTTTTACATCAGCCTCACCTCAGATCACCAGACATTAGATCTTGGAGGTTGGGGACCCCTGCATTAAACAATAATACCCTTTTCCTCTCCCCCCAGCTCCTGTCAGCTACCATTCTACTTGTGTCTCGATGATTTTGACTTCTTTAAGTACTTAAGTGGAATCATATAGTATTTGTGTTTTTATGACTGGCATATTCCACTTAATATAATGTCTTCAATGTCTTCTGACATGTTGTAGCATGTCACAACTTCCTTCCTTCTTAAGGCTGAATAATAATTCACTATATATATATCCCATTCTGCGTATCCACTCATCCTTCAATGGATACTTGGGTTGTTGCTTCCACATTTCAGCTATTATGAATAATACTGCTATGAACATGTGAGTACTAATATCTCCTTGAGACCCTACCTTCAGTTCTTCAGGGTATATACCCAGAAGTGAAACTGTTGGATAACGTAGAAATTCTGTATTTAATTTTTTAAGGAAAATGCCATACTGTTTTCAACAGCAGCTATACCATTTTATATCACAACTAACAATGCACAAGTGTTCTGATTTTTCCATATTCTTACAAACACTTGTTTTTCTGGGGTTTTTGATAGTAGCTACTCTAATGGTGTGACATGGTATCTCATTGTAGTTTTGATCTGCATTTCCCTATTAGTGATGTTAAGCATCTTTTCATGTACTTAATTTGCCATCCATATATCTTCTTTGGATAAATGTCTATTCAAGCTCTTTGCCCATGTTGCAATGGCTTGTTTTTTTTGTGGTTGAGTTTTAGGAATTCTTTACATATTCTTGATATTAATCTCTTCTCAGATATATGATTTGTAGGTATTTTCCCTTATTCTATGGGATGTCTTTTTGCACCATTGATACCACTTTTGATGCATGGAAATCTTCAGTTTTCACAATGCCCTATTTGTCTGACCTTTTGCCTGTGCCTTGGGTGTCATATCCAAGAAATCTGACAAATCTATGTCATGAAGCTTTTGTCCTATGCTTTCTTCTGATTATTTTAGGACTCACATTTAGGTATTCAATCCTTTTTGAGTTAATTTTTGTATAAGGGTCCAAATTGATTCTTTTGTAAGTGGATATTCTATTTTCCCAGAACAATTTATTGAAAAGATTCATTTCCCACAGAAGAGTCTTGGCATTCTTGTCAAAAATCATGGGCTCTCTATCCTGTCCCATTTGCCTAATATATCTGTCTTTATCCTTGTACCACTGTTTTGATTACCGTAGCTTTGCCGTAAGTTTTAGAATCAGTTAGTGTGAATCCTCCAGATTTGTTCTTTTTCAAGACTGTTTTGGCTATTTGGGATGCCTTGAGACTCCATAAATTTTAGGATGGGTTTTTCTATTTCTGTAAAATACTACTGGTGACTGTATTAAATCTGTAAATTGCTTTAGTAGTACTGATATATTAAGAATATTAGTCTTCTAATTTATGAACTTGGGGTGAGTTTCCATTCATATATGTGATTTTTGAGAAATGTTTGTAATTTTCACTGTACAAGTCTTTCACACCTTCCTAAGCATTTTATTCTTTTTGATGCTACTGTAAATGGACTGCTTAATTTTATTTTTGTATTGCTATAGAAATTCAGCTGGGGGGAGGGGAGGGAAAAAAAAAAAAAGAAATTCAGCTGATTTTTGTTTCTTGATCTTATATCCTATAACCTTGCTAAGTTTATTATTTATTAACTCTCGTACTTTGGGGTTTTTGTTTTGTTCTGTTTCGATTTGGTTTGGAATCTCTAGGGTTTTCTATATACAAGATCATGTCAGCTATAAACATAGTTTAACTTCTTCATTTCCAATCTGGATGCCTTTTATTTCTTTTTCTTGCCTGGCTGTTCCAGCTAGAGTGTTGAAGTGTGGAAGCAGGCATCCTTTTCTTGTTCCAGATGTTAAAGGGAAGACTGCTTTTTTATCATTGAATATGGTGCTAACTCTGGGTTTTTCATCAATGCCGTTTATCAGGGTGAAGATATTCCCTTCTGTTTCTCGTTTTTCTAGTTTGTTGAATTCTGTCAAATGGTTTTTCTGTGTCTCCTGAGATACCATGTGGTTTTTTGTCTTTATTCTATTAATATGGTATATTACATTAATGGAGTTTTTTTTTATTCCAAACCAACACTGCATCCTTGGAATATATCCCTCTTTGTCATGGCATACCATCTTTTCTATATGTTGCGGGATTTGGTTTACTAGTATTTTGTTGAGAATTTCTGTATCTATATTAATAAGGGATATTGCTCTTCAGATTTTTTTCCTTGTGACATCTTTGTCTGGGCTTGGTTTAGTTCAGTTCAGTTGCTCAGTTGTGTCTGACTCTTTGCGACCCTGTGAACTGCAGCATGCCAGGCTTCCCTGTCCATCACCAACTCCCAGAACTTGCTCAAACTCCTGTCCATTGAGTCGGAGATGCTATCCAACTATCTCATCCTCTGTTGTCCCCTTCTCCTCCTGCCTTCCATCTTTCTCAGCATCAGGGTCTTTTCCAATGAGTCAGCTCTTCGCATCAGGTGGCCAAAGTATTGGAGCTTCAGCTTCAGCATCAGTCCTTCCAATGGATATTCAGGCCTGATTTCCTTTAGGACTGACTGGTTGGATTTCCTTGCAGTCCAAGGGACTCTCAAGAGTCTTCTCCAACACCACAGTTCAAAAGCATCATTCTTTGGTGCTCAGTTTTCTTCATGGTCCAACCCTCACATCCATACATGACTAGTGGAAAAACCATAGCTTTGACTAGATGGACCTGTGTTGGCTAAGTAATGTCTCTGCTTTTTAATATGCTGTCTATGTTAGTCATAGGTTTTCTTCCAAGGAGCAAGCATCTTTTAATTTCTTGGCTGCAGTCACCATCTGCAGTGATTTTGGCCTAATGCATAGAATGAGTTAGGAAGCACTTCTTTTTCTTCTACTTTTTTGGTCAGAGTTTATGAAGGATTAGTGTTTTAGTTTGGGCTGCTATAACAGAATACCGTAGACTGGGTGGCTTAAATGATGAACAATTATTTCTCACTGTTCTGGAGGTTAGGAAGTCCAAGATCAAGGTGCCAGCAGATGCGGTGTCTGGTGAAAGCACTCTTTCTGGTTTGCAGATAGGTGTCTTCTCCTAGTATCCTCACATTGCTGAGAGTGAGAGGGATAGTTCTCTTCTTTTCTTTTCTTTTTAGCTGGCTTGCGGGATCTTAGTTCCCCGACCAAGGGTTGAATCCAGGCTGCAGCAGTGAAAGTGCTGAGTCCTAACCACTGGACTGCCAGGAAATTCCCTCTTATTTTTCTTATAAGGATACTAATCCCATCCTGGAGGCTCCAACCTCCTGATATAATTACTTTCCAAAAACCATCACATTAGGGCTTCAATATATATATGAATTTTGGGGAGGGGGACACAAACATGCAGTCTATAACAAAGTGTTAATTCTTTAAACATTTGGTAGAAGTCACCATCTGGTCCTGAGGGAGAAGATTTTTCATTACTAACCCAATCTATTTACTTGTAACAGGTCTATTAAGATTTTTGAATCTTCAGTCAGTTTTATTCTTTCTAGGAATTTGCTTGTCTCTTTTAGGTTATCTAATTTGTTGGTATATAACTATTTATTATAATTCTTTTTATTTCTGTGAGGTCAGTAGGAATATCCCCCCTTTTATTCCTGATTTCAGTAATTTGAGTCTTCTTAGTCTAGCTTAAAGATTTTTCAATCTTGTTGATCTTTTATTTTTAAAATTAAAAAAATTTTTTTGGCTGCACTTGGAGGAACAGCATGTGGGATCTTAGTTCCCCAACCAGTGATTCAACCTGTGCCCCCTGCCTGGGCAGCGTGGGGTCTTAACCACTGGATTGTCTGGGCAGTCCCTATTGGTCTTTTTAAAGAACAAACTTTTGATTTCAGTTTTTCTATTTAAAAATTTTTTCCCCCTTTTTTCTCTATTTTATTTATTTCCACAAATATTTATTTCCTTCTTTCTGCTTGCTTTGGGTTTAGTTTGCTCTTCTTTTTCTAGTTTCTTAAGATAGAAACTGCTTTTAATGAATCTCAAAGTTTTGGTATATTGTATTTTATTTTCATTTATCTCAAAAGTATTATCTAATGACTTTTTGGACCAATTTGTTATTTAGGAGTGTGTTGTTTAATTTCCATATACTTGTGAATTTCCTATTTTCCTTTTATTATTGATCTCTCTTTTCCTTATAGTGTGGTTAGAGAATATACCTTGTATGATTTCCAACTTTTTAAAAATGTATTGAGAGACTTACTTTATGGCTTAACGTTTGGTTTATCTTGGACAATATTCCATGTGCAGTGGAGAAAAGTATGTATTTTGTTGTTGGGTGGAGCGCTCTGTAGATATTTCTTAGGTCTGGATGGTTTACAGTGCTGTTTGAGTCTTCCGTTTCCTTTTGATCTACTGCCTAGTTGTTCTACCCATTACTGAAATATCCAACTATTAATATTTTGGCTGAATGTCTATTTCTCCCTCCAATTCTGCTGGTTTTTACTTCATGTATTTGAGGGCTCTGTTGTTAGCAGCATATATAATTCTTATAAATAATAATTCTTGGTGGATTGTTTCATCATTATAAAATGTCCTTCCTTGACTCTAAATTCTACTTTGTGTGATATTAATATAGTCACTCTAGCCTCCTTGTTAGTATTACTTGCATGGAGTATCTTTTTCGATCCTTTTACTTTCTGTTTGTGTCTCTGACTCTAAAGAATCCAAGCACAATAACTGAGAGAAGATGATCAACCAAAAATATTTGAGACCTCCTAAAATACATACTTGGCTACCTTACATCTTTTCTGAAACAAGCTTAATGCCATTAGTGATATGACACAATCGTTAAAAGCATAGGACTGGAAATTAAGACTGCTTGGTTAAAATATGGCTCTGTTATTGTTGTGAAACCCAAGTTCAAGTTACTTAACCTCCTGGATCCTCAGCTGCCTCAATAATAATATGGAAATGATAACAGTACCTATCCCATAAGGCTTTTGAGAATTATATGGGATAAAGCATGGGAGGTACTTGCTACAATGTTAGGCACATAATAAGCCCTCAAAAAATGTTAGCTTTCATTATTTATCATTGTTATTACCAACATGACCAAAATATCAAAGCATTTTTTACATTATATTAAAAGAGAAACTTTTCTATATACTAATAAAATCTTATATTAAACTAATTAATACTACCAGTATAAAAACATTTTGAAAACTATACCATGGTATATAAGTATTATATGTTTTAAGTTATGCTGAATTACCTATATCAATGTTTTCTCTTCCCAGTGCCACCAGTGAGAGAAACAGTATTTCTCTATATAAACTCCTAGGGGAGAAAAGGAATGGAGAAGCTATTACTATTCATACATCTGTATACATCTATAAAATTTTTTATGTTAATATAAGCATGAGATATTCTAACACGTCACCAAACAACATGAATCTGCTTAGAGGAACAATACATCACTTAAGAGAATGACTTACCTCTGTCTTTTAAAATGAGGACACTTATTCAGTGTGTCTAAAATCTGACTCATTGGTCCATAGACGTCATTCATTTTAATGCTTTTTACCATATTTTTCAATAGTTCCTGGTTAAATGAATTATCACCTTTTTGCAATAAATGGACCATTGGATACTTTTGGGCTGTAAAAGACCAAAAGAGCAGATGAACAAAAGTGTTCTGTGTATAAAGCAGAATGTAATTAAGCAGCAAATGATAGCTATTTAAAAAGCTACAAAGCAGTAAAAATAAATTAAGGGCAATAGATAAAAGAACTGAAATCTAAGAATGAAGAAAGAAAAAAAAAGGAAGAAATAAGACAAATAATGATAAAAAATAAGCGCTTTGTGGCCTCAAATACACAAGTAACTAAAAATACTATTTTCCATAATACAGCCCCTGGAAGGAATTTTAAATCAGCAGCCTGGGATGGAAACAAAAAAATAGGTAAAAAGAATAGGGACAAGCAATGTGCTAAAAATGGAACTCTACAAAATATAACCCCTCCACCACATACAGAGCATCACTCAAAAAACAAAAACCCCTTGACTTCCATAGTAGGTAACACTAAAAACATCAAACTTAACACTCACTCTCAAACAAAAGAGTACGATTTTGACCTGTAAGACAAAAAGTAGTATAATAAAAGTCAGTTACACAGTAGTTTAGGCTGTTTAAAGCAAGTAGAGAGTACTCTTATATGAAGGAAATGGGCATTCTATGACAGCACTTACTGTGCGCATTCCAGAGGATGTACAAGGGCTGTCCTGGATCCTGGTGTAATTTCATATTGTCCCACAACATCTGTATTAAAACATATTTACTGTCTTCAGACATACAGTGGCGAGGAATCTGTGTTGAAGAATAAAAAAATGCTCATTAATGATCCTTACATGATAATGTTTTGTAAATATTTTATAAAGATCCTTAAAAATATTTTTTAGGATGTATGTGTGCAAAAGAGAAAGGAACAGAAAAACCATTGGTTTGTATGCATTTTATAACCTACTGAGGGGAGATGACCTGAGTTGAGTTGAGAAGTCAGTGGTCCCTAAAGTAGCAGATTTAACAAAGTACTAAGATCATGAAGAGTTAGTCTTGACCAGCTTTCGACTGAGGCTCCACAGAAAGATAAATCCAGAAGCCCCATACTCCAACATTTCAAGACCCTAGCACAGACACTGACTGAGTTAACCTCTCAGTCACTCACTCACTGACCATCCAAGCACAGGCACAACCACAGACGTGAAGGACAAGAAGAGAGGGCAAAGCTCCTAAACTTGAACACCTTGCCATTCAGTGGCAGTGAGAGCATAATGAAAGAGAAAAAAAAATAAAAAATGCAAGTGAAGATACAACAAACTACCTAAATGTCAAATGAAAATTTAGAGTAGAGGAATGAAGAGAATGGTAGCCAGCACATGACTGCAATGTGAATTACAGACGTCCTCCTAAAGCGCCAGGCTTGTTCTTGAAGGAGGTATGAGGCGTGAGTGGGGCCAACTCACAAAGTCATCTTACAAGAGTCATTTACAGTTTATTCTTGAGGCTGTAACAAAAAGCCAAGCCCATTTTGTGTAAACTTTTATAAGAAGTCCAAAAAACATGACTGTCTTACTGCTGAACGGCAAGAAGAAAAATTATTTACAACAATTTTATTGATTCAGATGGTTATTAAAAATATTTAGCATAAAATTACTTTCTTGTCATTAGGAATATTCGAACATTACAGTGATGACAGTAGCACTGAATTTTAGATAATTCTTACTCTCGTACCTTCGAATACTTGTTACAATGCTCAGAAGAAAGAATCAATCCAGGTAAATTACTGGGTAAGTCAAGACGTCTAAAATACCACACCAGGTTCCAAAAAACAATTGGATGATGGTCCACAAAGTCTGCCACTGTTATTGCACGATCACCTTCATTTTCCAATAAGCTTTCAAGTTCCTTCCATACCACTAATGGACTAAGATATGGAACAGTGATAGGATCTGGACTTGGGAGGTGCCATTCTAATCCTAAAGAATCCTGTTGAGTAAATAAAAACTGTAAACAGCAAATACAAGATGATGATACTAAATCATTTTTTTATATGCCCGTCAATGACTTCTACATAATTAGAAATGTATAATATAACAAGATAGCCTTCTTAATAATAATAAAATTGAAGCTTATGAGGCTTTTTAGCACAAGGGGAACAAAATCAAATGCAAATCATCAATATCCAAACTGTAAAAAACACCAAAATACATACTGCAGCGCCTTGTAAAGTAGTTGGCAGGCTGCCTGTAGGAATGAGCTTCTGCCCTCCAATGTCTTCCTTATCCAAGGTGCCATAAGTACTAACACTCCTGGCCATTGGAAATATCGGACATTTTGACATAGCTGCTTTTGATCTATCAGCAGGGATCTGAATACTTCGGGCACATGTATTTTCCAGCGGCTTAGATTTGCTTGGATGTTAAAAAAGGAAAAAAAAACATATCATTCTCTAGATTTGTTTTATTTCATCTGACCATGTTCTCTTTAGATTCAGAGCTGCACGTGACAAAGTAAAACAAAGGAAAGGTGTAACGTGGCTTTGGCTTGGGAGAAAGGATACAGCTTAAAGTAGCCTAGTCATGTTACATTTCCTTTTTACCAGTAACCTTTAAATATAAGTCATTCATTTGTTCAAAACATTTACTGGACAACTTATACCGAGAAACCACAGTAGGCCCAGGGATACAAAGCAGAAACAACAGGCACCTATTCCTCAGGAGTCAGAACTAGTGGGAGACAGTCAAAGAAAGGGCTACAGAAGACCTGTGATGAAAGAATGCACACACCCAGCCTTGCAGCTTTGTAGTCTAAGCAATCAGGATCAAAGCAGGCTAGCAGGCCACGCTAGCCTGCCAGTACCACGTATGCATTTTCTTCTGCACGTGCAGTTACCAGTGTGACTTCTTCTGCCCAGCTCTATTTACTGCATTTGGCACTTCTCCAAAATGGAGATGATAGTAGCCTTTGTTCTAAGCACAGATTTACTTGTATTAGGCTTACTGTATAATTCTTAGTTTGATTTTACAGTTCATCTAACAGCTCCAAATGTTTTCTTAGATGATTAAATATTCCTAAATAGAAAATTAAATACTACAAAGTAGAAATATGTTAGTACTGACTTAATTCCTCAAAAGAGAGATAAGAGAAAGATGTTAATTATAAACTTCAAGTGTTCTACATAATTTTTACCTTTAATAGTAAACATTATCATATGTGAATTATACAGCTTAAACTTTGGGGATTCTTGAAGTATAAACTGTTTTTAAATTATGTATTTATTTAAGGCTACACTGGCTCTTTGTTGCTCAGCGTGGGCTTTCTCTAGCTGTGGTGAGTGGGGATGACTCTAGTTGCGGTGCGCAGGCTTCTCGTTGCGGTGGCTTCTCTCGTTGTGAAGCGTGGGCTCTAGACTGCGGGGCTCAGTGGTTGTAGTGCACGGGCTAGCTGCCCTGCGGCATGTGGGATCTTTCCAGATCAGGGATCAAACCCGTGTCCCTTGCATTGGTAGGCAGATTCTTAACCACTGGGCCACCAGGGAAGCCCATAAAGCATAAACTATTAACTGTTGAAACATTTAGATTATTAGAGAATTTCAATATTATTTTAATTAGGAATAAGAATTTACGATAATAAATCTATTATACATAGGGATTTAAATCTTAAAATGGTCAGCTAATTTTTCTGTCATAAATGGAAATGTATATGTTGTTAACATATAGTTCCACATAATCATAATTACCTATTCAGATCAAAACTCCCTTGAACAGAGAGAAGAGATGTGTCAAGACCAGAGGTTGATGTTGAGATGCAAGACTGCCTTGTCTGACTTGAAAAGGAGGATGGAAAATGTATATTTTCTGTAGATGGGCTTGACTTCAAAAAGTATCTGTAATGTGAAAGAAAGGAGCTTTTTGAGAAAAGAGACAGTCTAGGAAACATGGTCCTTAAACATAAAGAAAAAAAAAACAAAAACGTGAATCATTACCTTCCAGGTCGTCTTAAATCTCTTATCTCTATATTCAGAAAGGGCAAGAAAAGATTGCCACAAAACGGGCAGGTAGTATTGAGATTTGAGTCATCTGCTGTCCAGCCAGCCATGATTTCCTCATCGTGGACCAGACAATCACAGGTTTTACACCGAGAGCAGCTTGAGATAAGGACCTATGGGAGAAAACAGCACTTTATAAAGTAAGCTAGTGAGTGCACAAAATTATTTCAATTAATAAATCTATTGGAAAACTAAAATTCAGAATGATTTAGAAGTTACAAACAAAAAAATGGATTATTATCAGTACATTATATAATACACTCATCTTTATTTCAGCTAAGTCTATTCCAAAATTTTTGCCTGGAAGGGAAACTTGCATTTCAGTGAGCATTTTTACCATTATAATTATGTACTATAAAATGTGCCATGATTTTATTGGGCTTCGCAGGTGGTACTAGTGGTAAAGAACCCGCCTGCCAATTTTAGGAGACATAAGAGATGGGGGTTCAATCCCTGGTTTGGGACCATCCCCTGGAGGAGGGCGTGGCAACCCACTTCAGTATTCTTGCCTGGAGAACCCCATGGACTGAGGAGTCTAGAGGGCTATAGTCTATAGGGTTGCAAACAGTTGGGACATGACTGGAAACAGCACAGCACACACACAAACACACACACACAATTTTATTAATGGAAAACTAAACCCAAGCATTCATTTGTTAATACACAAAATAGGTACTGGTAATTCCATGTTACAGATCTGTGCTACTCAAAGTGTGGTCAGCAGAGAAGAGGTGGTCTACAAACTCTTACTGGTTTGTGATGAGCTAAGTAAAGAAAGGAGAAGAGGATCTGGGGACCTTTAAAGTAACTGGTCATTTCTGCAACAGCTAAGTTTGTGATCAACAGATTTTACAAGAGTATCAGCCATGACAGATTGGAAATTAAAAACAGCAACAACCAAAAAACCCCTGGTCTTTCACTACAGACAGTTTAAGAACCACTGCTAGAGAGAAATGTAAATACTGTTGTCATTACATTAATAAAATATAGAATTCCTGAAGCCATCAGAAACTCTGTAAATTGCAACATTGGTGTTCATCATTTATTTCCAACTGCATGCAAATTTATTTTCCAAATTTATGCAAATTAGTGTGAAACAGCAACAGTCACAAATGTATTTGGAAGCAATTTTTGCAGAAAAATTAGGAGAAACTTTTAAAGTATAAAAGTAAAACCTTTTCACTGTAAGAAAACGGGATATAGCAGCATATCCAGCAGATATCTATATTAGACTGATACAAAGAATGAAAAACATGATGGAAAAAGTGGACACAAATGCCAAAACCACTCCCAGTATCCTCATCCAAAGAGTGTGCCTACACAGTGAAACTAGTTAAAAGTGTTTAAGAAGCAAAATAACTATTGAAAGAGGACACACATAAAACAAGGGTCAAATATAAATGCTGAAAATAAAAGTGCTATCAAAGGAAGTATGGAACTTTTCTAAACAGAAAAAGTCATAGACATTTTAAGTTTATTCATGTGTAATATATATTCTGAAATTTTCAGATGCCATATATTTAATTTTATCCCTCTACCAGAGACTATCAATATTTAAGAAATTTTACTAAGTAGCACATTAAGATATTCTTTTGATTAAAATTGTACCTCCATTGCATAGTTCTGGAAGATGTTTGTATTACTCGTGTTGCAGGAAGATGCCACCTCTGATTTCCCAGGTAAGGCAAACTTGGATAAGGATCCTGTTCATTATTAAAAAACAAACAGCAAAATATTAAAATTAATAAGAAAGGATGTGAGAATCTCTCTCTCTCTCAAATTCTCCAGTAAAATGTCAAACTGTCCTATTTAAAATTTAAGAGAAAACACATAAATAATGAAAAATGTTTTTCAAGTGTGCATTTGTCTTTTGCGTATACACCTAAGGAAATGTATTTTAATTCATCACTCACTTATTTTCATTATTCACTTATTAAGCACACTGCATGTACAGGCTAGGAAGCATACCAATTGTTTGTAATTACTATTTTGCTGTTTCTATTGTTACATGATTAAGATATAAGAAAGTGTTTAGTTCTAAAGTTTAAAAAGTATAAAACAGCTGATCTTATTTCAGATCATGAAAAGAATTACTGGCCAACTTTCTGCCTAGTAAGACTCTTTAAAATCTTTAAGTGTAATATCGCTCTTATGTACTAGGGAAGAGCTTCCAAGTATAGTCTTAAGAGCAAAGAGATATGAGTAGGTATTAAAATGACAACAAAAAGTGAGAATAGTTCTGTGGTCAAGTCGATTGCTGACAGTGGCTGTATCTAGTTAGGAAAACTGGAGGTAATCTATACTTTTTTCTCTCTAGTTACTACATTTTTATGAATGAACACTGGTATTTTTATAAATATAAAGGTATTAAAACAAAGTAACGGTATAAACTAGTATTTCCAAGAGAGAGAGAGGACAGGAGAACGTGAAATACCACCATGGGGATGCAATCAGCATAATCCAGACTAATGATCCAACTGCTTCAGCAAATAAATCACAAGAGGAAAAAAAGCTCTAGACCTTCCGTGAGCCCAAGCCCCTGCCTCACAGAGATGCAGAGAGAGAGGTGAAGCCTCGTATCATCCTAGATGCTTAGAAATGGTGGTATCTGCAGTTCTTTCCTGATGGTCTTCCAATAACCTTCTGTAATTCCGCCTCCCTCTGCTAAAGCTAGTTCAAAATTGCTCTCTATTAGCCTTGACTAAATCAATCATTTATGCTGGCAGTCTACCTTTTGTATCTAATCAATCTACAGCACAGAATATTCTTTTTAGCAAAGTGAATCAGGATGTGAGGTTATCTTATTTAGTTAGTTCAATAAACTCTTCTTGTATGTTAGAAAAAAATAAGAGGGGGGAGCTAATCACCTGATTATATGACAAGGGGGGAAAAATACAGGGAATGAAGATGAGAGGGAGTTAATAGACATCAAACAAATGCAACAAATAGACCCTGTCTGGGTCTCAACTTGAACAAACCATCTATAAAAAGAGTTTTATGAGATAGTTGTGAAAATTTAAACTATATATATTTTTATATATTATGTAATAAACATTGGCACATTAAGAAATATGATATTACAATTTTGTTTTAAAAAATGAATGCTTCACAAAAGATACATACTGTGAAAAGTGAAAGTTGCTCAGTCATGTCCGACTCTGCAATCTCATAGACTATACAATCCATGGAATTCTCCAGGCCAGAATACTGGAGTGGGTAGCCTTTCCCTTCTCCAGGGGATCTTTCCAACCCAGGATTGAACCCAAGTCTCCCACATTGTGGGCAGATTCTTTACTAACTGAGCTATCCCCTAAGGTCTAAAGGGCGTCCCTTGTGGCTCAGCTGGTAAAGAATCCGCCTGCCATTCGGGAGACCTGGGTTCAATCCTGGGTTGGAAAGACCACCCGGAGAAGGGAAAGGCTACCCGCTCCAGGATTCTGGCCTGGAGAATTCCATGGACTGTATATAGTCCATGGGGTTGCAAACAGTCGGACAGGACTGAGCAACTTTCACTTTCACTTACATACTGCATGAGTCCATACAAATGTTAAAAAATGGCTGACTACAGTGTTAAGATAATGTTCACCTGTGTAGGGAGTGGTGAGTAGATGCGGGCATGAGAAGGGGATCTGGATGCTGTTATTGAACTGTTATCTTAACCTGACACTGGTTATTCAGTTGTTCTCAATTTGTGACATGGAAAATATTTACATACATAAAAATGCACATAGTACATGTATAACAGAGTAAATAATAAATTTCTTAAACTAAGTAACTTTAATAAAAAAGTTAAAAAAGATATAACATTAAAGTCCTTAGGTTTTAGAAATACACGCTGCAGTATTTATGAATAAAATTATATATTGTTTGGGATTTACTTTAAAATAGTTCAGTGGGGCAAGAAAAAATGTTGGCAGCAGAAGACAGAGGGGATAAGATAAAACAAGATTGGCCATTTTTTTAAAATTAATTTTTATTGAAGTAGTTGAAATGCAATGTTGTATTAATGACTGAAAGTGAAAGTTAGTCCCACAGTCGTGTTCAACCCTGCGATCCCATGGACTGTAGCCTGCCAGGCTCCTCTGTCCATGGAATTCTCCAGGCGAGAGTACTGGAGTGGGTTGCCATTTCCTTCTCCAGTGGCCATTTGTTGATAACTGTTGAAGTTGCATGAAGGATACATGGGAGTTTGTTGTGCTGTTCCTTTTACTTTTGTGATTGTTTGAATACTTCCACAATAAAAGCTTTTTAAAATAGTAAATATGCAAATTTAAAAAATATTATGTGTTCATTCCTCACATGATATACCAGGATAAATTTCAAATGGATTAAATATCTAAAACAGGAGTCAAATCTATTTTTGTATGACCACAAGAATGATTTTTACAGTTTAAAAGTACTGTTAGATATATATATATATATATCCCACAAAACTGAAACTGTTTACAATATGGCCCTTTATAGAAAAAGTCTGCTGATCACAGAAAATGTTAAAGGGGGAATGAGAGAAGTATTGAAGAAAGTAGTGGTGAACCTAGGGGAAGGGAAAATCTTTCCCAATGACTCAAAATCCAGAAGTAATAGGGCAAAAACTGATAATTCTAATGATACAAAATTTAAAACTTTTATGTGGGGGAAGAAAACCCCGAAATTTGACACACGTCGAAAAAGCATCTGCCACTGATATAAAAGACAAAGGATTAATTCCCTAATATAAAAAAGAGCTATTAAAACTTAAAAAAAAAAAGGTGGTGGGGGGAAAACAAGTGAAAGTGAAATGTAGGCAAAAGACAGTTCACAGAAAAAGAAATACAAACAGTCCCTGAATGTACAAATAGATATGCAATTTATAAAATAAATATAAATGAAAATTAATTGAAATACACTCTTCACCTATCAGATGGCAAAAATCCAAAAGTGTACTAACAAATTTTCTTCACAAGGCTGCTGGGAAATGGGTATTTGTCTACACTACCTGTGGGAATACCAAATTGTATACCCCTGGGGAAGGAACCTGGCAATATGACTTCAAGGAAGAACTTGGAAGATCTTCTAAAGCTACCCTGGCAAAAATATAATATGGCATGTTGTGCATCATAGCATTATTCATAACAGTTAAAGACTGAGAATTTAAAGTCCATCAACAGGGAAGTGGTTAAAATAAACTGATACAGTCACATACGATGAACAGTGCAACCTTAAAAATGAAAGAGGAACAATGCTCTGTGATGATATGAAATGTTCTTCAGAATATGGTGTTAAGTGAAAAAAGCAAGTAACAGTTAATTGTTTAACAGTTATGTTACCTTTTGAGTAAGAAGACAAGGAGGTATTAAGAACACACAAACACAACACACATGCTTTTAAAAGTATATATATATATTTTTAAAAAGCAACAGTGAAAGGGTAAATCAAAAATGAACAAAAGTGGCTACCTCTAGGGACAAGGAGAAAACAAGCTGAAGGGATGAGGGTAGAAGCTAGAGCTCTCTGAAAGTGCCTTGGTTCCCTATTGCTTTGAGCCATGCAAATCATTTACAAAATTAAAATATAACGGAGAAAAAGTAAAGGTACCACATATCAAATGCAGCATGACAGAAGTGTCTGGACAAACCTTCTAAGGAGGCAGAACCTTCCAGGCTTGTTCTGCTGAAATCAACCCCCTTAGTCCCTGAAGTGGCGCTGCTGTCCTGAGAAGTGGCTCCTTCCAACTCATGGCAGACATCTTCATCTGTTAAAGAGGTAGATTCAGAATCCTGGGCTCCCACTGAAGAAAGACTGGTACGGTCAGAACTTTGATCCTAAGGACATAATTATAAGCTTAATTTCCTTCATATTTAAAGTTATTTAAAAGGTCACTTCTAAGGCAGAGGAAATGCCTAATTACTCAGATGATCAATTAATCAACATTATAACTTCTAGGGGAAAAAAAAAGCCAATTTTACAAGGGCATCCTAATTTGGACAAACATGAGCTGGAGATCAATTTTTGTGGCAGCATTTCTTAGATCAAAGCAGATACCTGTTACATAACTGCTAACTTTAAGCCTTTGTTTATTGTTAATTTTCTTCCCTGCAAATCCCAGTCCAGGATGAGACCACTAGAAAATTACATTTTATTCTCTTTTATTTGTTCACATTTTATTCTTTTCCATAGCAATCCAGGTTATTATTCCTGGATCCCGTGAAAGTTACTGTGTAGTCTGGGTACTGTTATAATCTCTTGTAGAATGTTGTGCTATTTGTTTTAGCAGGCAGTCAACTGAGTTATGTTCAGCTTGTAATTTGTGTTTTGATTATTGTAGGTGGTGATTTAATACTCAGTTTAATTCTCTAAGCCTTGTCCTCCATGCTGGTCTGCATCTATGCCATGTACGTGTAAGCTCAAGGGTGAGATGGATACTTGTGTGGGCTATAGACAGAATCAGGAATCCTTCTTTCACAACTTCCCTTCATGCTCTCCTGCCCAGAGACCCCCTTCCCTGGTTCCTCTCTCCAGGAAATATGAGGATTCTCCCGAAGTTTTAGCTGCCAGGATGCCAGGCCACACTGTGACTGGGACCTGCTTTTGGGGCAAAGATGCATAAGAAAGAAAACGGGAAATTTTCTTCATAGTCTGCTGCTTTTATTTTTCAGAATCCTTAGACAGTCGCTTTTTTGTATTTTGTCTGGAGTTTTTAGTTGTAAGTGGAGAGATGGGTTTTAGTGGCCTTATGTTACCACAGTGGAAATAAAATTTTCACCCAATTTTTTTGCTTAATTTTATTTTTTAATTGTAGGCTAATTACTTTACAACTTTGTGGTGGTTTTTGCCATACATTGACATGAATCAGCCATGGGTGTACATGTGTTCCCCATCCTGAACCCCCCTCCCACCTCCCTCCCCACCCCATCTCCCATCCCTCAGGGTCATCCCAGTGCATCAGCCCTGAGCACCCTGTCTCATGCATCAAACCTAGACTGGCGATCTGTTTCACATATGATAATATACATGTTTCAATGCTATTCTCTCAAATCATCCCACCCTCGCCTTCTCCCACAGAGTCCAAAAGTCTGTTCTTTACATCTGTGTCTCTTTTGCTATCTCACATATAGGGTCATTGTTACCATCTTTCTAAATTCCATATATATGCATTAATATACTGTATTGGTGTTTTTCTTTCTGACTTACTTCACTCTGTATAATAGGCTCCAGTTTCATCCACCTTATTAGAACTGATTCAAATGCATTCTTTTTAATAGCTGAGTAATATTCCATTGTGTATATGTACCAAGCTTTCTTATCCATTTGCCTGCCGATGGACATCTAGGTTGCTTCAATGTCCTGGACTGGCATGAGATGGCACCTCATTGTCATTTTGATTTGCATTTCTCTGATAATGAGTGATGTTGAGCATCTTTTCATGTGTTTGTTAGCCTGTATGTCTTCTTTGGAGAAATCACCCAAATTTTTAAAGAATATTTTTGCTGGGTACAGAAAAACACATTGGCAGCATTTTCTTTCAGTACTCTGATCAAGATGTCTTTCCAGCATCTTTTGACATCACTTTCTATTTCGAAGACAACTGTCAGTTTTCTTATTGTTGCTTTTTTTTTTTTTTAAGAAATTAATGCTTTATTTGAGAAACTTACTTCCAAATTACTTTTATGTGTTTTTAAAAGTCACAAAGAGCATCCAAGAAAAAAAATATACAGTTTCCATAGAAATAAGGACAGAAAAATGGGGTTGATGACTGCCCTAAATGATATTTCCCGAAGGAAAAAACTGTAATATTTAACTTTTTTGGGGGGGCGGGGCAGGGTAAGTGAACGACACACATCATAAACAAAATTTTCTTACTTTACAAGGAGGAAGGACTATGATCCTGTTTTTGATGCATATTAAATACAAAATCCACTGTTCTGATCAAGATGAGGGAGAAAAGGTCATTCTTCAACACTTCAGTTCTCATGCAATGAAATCCAAAGTTCTGCTGAATCCACCTTTTCCATTCATGTACTGCTTATACTTTCTCTTCTGAGACACATTTATGGTATAGGCATTTACAGAGCCATCACCTTTTTCCCTTTTGTGGAGTCAAAGGAGGCAAATCCCATTAACTCATCATTTCTATTCCTTTCTCTGTTTTGCCCTCTGTCTTCCTCAGTTATCTGATGTTCTTTGCTCTTTGTTTCTTTCTTCTCTTCTTTCTTTCAGCTGAGAAGGGGAAGGAGATGTGGATCTATGTCGTCTTGGGGACCTAGAACGCCTTCTGTGCGGTAATTGAGAGCAGCTTCTCCGATCTCGCTCCTGGAGGGGACCTTTCTCGACGCCTGCGTTCTCTTTCCCGGGGTGTGGACCGGGACCGCCTAAGCTCCCTCTGTGGGGAGCGACTGCAGCCGCGACCCGTTTGGAATCCTCCTTCAGTACAAGTCGCCCCGGAAACATATTGTTGCTCTTTTGAAGGTAATATATCTCTTTTCTTTGGCTCCTTTTAAGGTTTTCTTTGTATTTCATTTTCGTCTAACATTAGATGCCTATGGGTCTTTTTTTTTATTTTTGCACTTATTCTGCCTAACGTTCATGTATCTTCTAAATATGTGAGTTGACATCTTTAATCACTTTTGGAAAATTCGCAGCAATTAGCTTTTAAAATTTTCTTTCTACCCCGTTCTTTCTTCTTTTGGAACTCAATTACATCAAGGTTAGGCAGTTCCACTAAACCACATATTCTTTCCAGTATTTTCCCTTTTTTTTTCCTGTCTGTACTTCTGTGTGGATATTTTCTACTAACTCCCATCAAGTTCAACTAATTTTTCTTCTCCTGTCTTTTGTGTGCTGTTAAATCCAACAACTGTATTTTTAATTTCACATCTTCTTCACTTCTAGAATTTACACTGGTTCTTTTCAATAGGTAATTATTTGGGGAAATTTTCCATCCTTATAGCTTTTTTTTAAAACCCTTTCCTCTATTTTCTTGGACATATTGCAATTACTTTCAAGTACCTAGCTAATTCAAATATTTAGATCACCTGAAGATCTGTCTCCTCCACCATTTGTTTTTCCTTTGTTTTCAGTTATGGTCCTTGTCTCTCAGTAGAGCTGTGTATTTTCTTTTGGCTGCACTGGGTCTTCATTATGGCGCGTGGGCTTCTCTTGCTGTGTAGCGCAGGATCTAGAGTATGTAGGCTCTCTACTTGCAGCACATGGGCTTAGGTGCTCTGTGGCATGGGGGACCTTAGTTTCTCAACCAGGAATTGAACCCATGTCCCCTACATTGGAAGGAGAACCACTGGACCACCAGGGAAGTCTGTCAGTATAGCTATTTTTAATTGAATAACAGAATATAAAAAACTACATAGAAAAAACTAACTCCAGTTAATGTTCTGTTCCTCTGGAAAGAAAACACTTTCTCCTGTTAAAGCAAAGACTGATTGGTTTGATCTAATCACAGACTGAGCTGAGTCCAGCACAGGTTGCAGCTTTGGTCAAGTGCAGTCTACCTTTGGTTTGCTCATGTTCCTAAGGCATAGCTCTGCAAGAATTTGATCTAAGGGCCTGGTGTGTGTACCAAAGATTCCTTGCCCCCACTCCCCTCAGCTCTCAGCAGTTAAATTATTGTATTTCCAGCACCATAAAATTGCTGAGAACTTTTTTTTATTGCTTAACCTTTTCATACTCCTGTTTCATGCATTATTTGGAAAATGTCTTGAAAGAAAAAAAACTTGTGCATCTGAGGACTCTCAAATTTGTCAAAGGGACAAATACTTTTGTCTCTTCAGTTCCACAAGATCCCCAAAGTCCTGCTGGCCCCCTCACCTCTCCACAGTCCTCTGATAAGACAAAGCCTGAATTTGCAACCTTTTACTCTGTACTCAGAATAAGCAAACACCCTCATGGAAAAAGTAGCTATAGGACTTCAGCTCATCTCTGAGATTCTCCTCTCTAGAATCTTGCCCGTCTATTTTCTAGTTGTTTTAGCAGTTCTCTGATGACTTTAAGCAAGTACTTAAGGGTACCCACTCCAGTATTCTGGCCTGGAGAATTCTATAGATTGCATAGTCCATGGGGTCGCAAAGAGTCAGATGTGACTTTCACTTCACTTCTATATTTCATCTAGCTTTTTGCTTTGGGAGATATGCGGGTGTATCACAAGGTACTACATTCTAACCAGGAGGAAAAATCCTATGCCTAGCTGGTAATTTTTGAAGGCAATGAATAATGAAGCTCAGTAAGCATTTTTACTCCAGCTACAAATCACTTTCTTTCAAAACTGAACTACAAATACAACCTTAGTTGGTGAATTCTTTCCTTTTGAAGTTATTATTCAAGTTCAAATTGTGATACTTACAAATCTTATGTATCTCAAGAGTCCTTTTTGTAAAGCTGTATTTTAGGAGAATGGTAAAAACACATCTTTGCAAGTAAGGGACTTTTGGTGGTAGAGGAGGGTAAAAGGAAACATAGAAAATACTAATAAACCTACCTTTGATGATGTGGTGTACATGGTGAATCTGGAATACCATTTGCTTGCTTTCTCTGCGACTCCTTTTCCAGCTGTGAACATACTGTTTCTTAGAACATCTAGTTTAGGTACTAGCAATGTATCTAAATTAAATGAAGGTGATGAATGGGTTAATGCATCTTGAGATTCTTCCCTAAATGGACAAGTAGGTGAGAAGGCTGGAGAAGACCAGAGTCTATCCCTTGGCCTGTCCTCATTTTTTGAGTAACTTTTAGATTTGGTAAGTCTCACTGGTCTGGGAGAGTTAGGAGGCAGGCTAGATCTTCTGCATGCCTTGACCAATGTTGGACTTTTCTTAGTGGTGACTTTATCATCACAGGCCCGTTGTAAATCAATGCTTGGTGTTCGACTTGTCAAAGGACTGCTCATGTTATTCATATACATCTCAATTTCTTCAGCTAAATCCCGCCTAGCAGACGGTGTTGAAACACTTTTGTTATCATCCTCCTCCTCTTCCTCCTCCTCTTTTTGCTGCTGTTCAGTCTCAGCAACCAAAAGTGAGAGGGGATCAAATCCTGTGGCAACATCAGTTTTTTCAAAAGGTTTCATTGAAAAGCTGCTGTTCAGGCGCTGACTCCTCCTGGGATTTTGTGGAACAATGAACCGCGCTTTTGAACTATCTGTTTCATTGTCTAAGTCCTCTAAGTCAAAAATAACAGGAGAATCCACTTTATCTGCCAAACAATTAGAACCATCAAAAGGTGTATCATCGTCACTCGATTCCTTTTCTATACTGTCTCTCTTTGATCTTAAACATGGCTTCCCAATATTAAGACTATTTGGTCTTGTGCGTTTTGAGATTACATTTGAAAGAATTTTTGCATCAGCTCCTAGTTTTTCAACCATATCTCCAGGGTTTGCTTCCTGGTTCATTCTGTTGAGCATAAGTCCCATTAGCACTCCTCCACTAAGATTACGGTTTCTATTTGCCCAGGACATTTGCTGCTGCAAATTAGGCTCGTTGTCACTTTTATGTCTTTTCCTGAAGCATCTACTTTGAATGTTTCCTGTTTCATTTGTATCCTCAAAAGACGATATTAAGAGCGGCTCAGATGTGCTTTCTAAAAAACAAGAAAAGTGCTTTTAGCCATGAAAAATGTAATATGCAAATATAAGTTGTCTTGAATATTTAAGATACCAATAATAAAAATGATAACAGCAAGAATTTATCAAGTACCTGCTATTTCACAGATGCTATACTAAGGCACTTTATTTACATTATCTACCATAATCATTCTAACATCCTTATGGGTGGAGAAAAAGCTTATACTCAGAGAGATTAATTACCTAGCCCAAAGTTACCTAGCCCTTAAGTGACAGAACTGGGATTCAAATCAAATATGAAGGGTACACTCTGAGATATAAGGATGCACTACTTTTTAAAATTTGTAAGACTGATATTTACCCTTGGTATATTTATAACAACAACAATACTAATGAATTTATGTCCATTTCACCGAACTGATTAAATAACAATGGTTATACAATTGTGGTTGTGCTAGATAACCTGAAGGTTCTGAGTCTTCTGCCTATAAAAGGAAAAATAAAACCAAAAACACGAAGCCAAACCAAAGACAGCTATGTGAGCTTTATAAATAAAACTGATTTTTAAAACGCTAAATTCTCATGATCACAGATGTGGCTAAATAATTTTACTTTTTCTTTACATATTGATTCAAGTTTATAATACTTGAATGTGAACAGCAACTTTCTATTCAGAAACACTGTTCACTGCTTTTAACCAGAAGCAGAAATCAAGACTTTTGATCACTTTAATTGTCCTTATTATGTGGGAGTCTCCTAAAGCATTAATCTAGGTATAGTACTGTCAACTACTCTTTTTACATGTTTTATCCAACAGAATTAGCTCTCTATTACCAGGCAATTACTAAAACTGTGCGTTTTTTCCTGTCATATGATGCATTCAGGTAGCAGGATAGGAGATAAAAGGGATTACTAGAGACCTTAAAAGTCTACAAACTAATATTGTTTAATAAGCATATATTAATAGCATTAATAAGAAAACTTTCTACTGGACAGGTTATGTATTATCAAAGACCTGGAGGAATCTTATAAGCCAAAAATAAAACTCGAGGATTGCATTTAAATAGATGAACAAGGGTTCCTTCACAAAGTAAGAACTATGCAAATGGCCTAAAGACAAATAAAGCTGGTTAGCCAATTATACCAGGGGTCGGCAAACTACCACTGAGCCAACTCCCGTCTGTGGACCGTTTTTATAGTCTCAAATGGTATTAACATTTTAAGAGTTGTACACATCACACACATAAAGAACAGGCAATTGGATTTCCCAGTGATGCAGTGATTAAGAATCCACCTGCCAATGCATGGGACACAGGTCTGATTCTTGGTCTGCAAAGGTCCCGTATGCCACAGAGCAAGTGAGTGTGTGCTCCAACTCCCGAGCCTGTGCTCTAGAGCCTGGGGCGGAACTCCTGAGCCCCTGTGCTGAAGCTACTGCACTCACGTGCCCTGGGGCCTGTGCTCTGCAACGAGAGAAGCTGCCACCACAAGGAGCCTACGCAAGCGACCAGAGCGTAACCCTCACTTGCCACAACGAGAGGAAGCTCGTGCACAGCGACGAAGAGTCAGTGCACTTCAACAAAGACCCAGCATCGTCAAAAATAATAATAAATTAAAAAAACAGAACAGGCAAGAGAGACTGCATGTGGCCTGTGAAGCAAAAGTATTTACTGTTTGGCCATTTACAGAATAGTTTATCTGATTCTAAGTTGACATACATGCTAAATTCCACCAGACTAGGCTGGATGCTGCTCTAGCCCAGGGGTTGCCCTTCTTTAGATCTGTGAACAGCTGTAATCCCTTCCTACTATACAGTCTTGACACATTGCTTCCCATTGCCTGGAATTCTCCCTTTCAATTTCTCCTTCAGAACTCCTGTGTGCTCAGTTGCTCAGTTGTGTCCAACTCTTTGTGACCCCATGGACGCTAGCCCACCAGACTCCTCTGTTTATGGGATCATCCAGGCAAGAATACTAGAATGGGTTGCCATTTCCTCCTCCAGGGCATCTTCCCAACCCAGGAAATGAACTTGTGTCTCCTATGTCTCCTGCGTCAGTAGGCAGATTCTTTACCAGTAAGTCACCTGGAAAGCCCACATCCTCATTTATTTTCTATTCATTCTTCAGATGTAAGCTCAAAAACCGTATTATCAAGGAAGCTTTCTTGACCAATCTCCCCTAAATCCAGGTTAGCCTCTCTATTACATGCTCTCACCCTTCTTGACAGTATTTAATATCAGGCTGTTTTCCCATTTACTTGATTATTTGATTAATGTTTTCTCATCCCTCCCATGTATTTCTCTATGAAGTCAGGGACCATGTTTATTTTTTATTCTTTACTATATCCTAGGTAGCACCTGGCATATGGTAGCAGATAATAGGTGTGGAAAAACAATATTGCTGAATAAATAATGTCTTCTGGGAAACAACTGCAGCCAACAGACCAACCCAGAATGTAACAGAGCATAATATATTACAATATGACATGTTATAGCTAAATGTAGTAGCGAAAGATAAAAAGCTAAGACACACTTAAGGCAGAATTAGGCCTAAAAATATATTTCAAAGTATGTTTTCAAGTTTAGAGTATGTTTCACTTCAGAGTAAACTGTTTTGTGCTTGAACTCTCAGTAATTCAATATACATTTATCAAAATGTTAAAATTCCTGGGCTTCCCTGGCGGCTCAGTGGTAAAGAAACTGCCTACCAATGGAGGAGACTTGGGTTTGATCCCTGTCCTGAAAGATTTCACACACTGCAGAGCAACTAAGCCTAGGTGCCGCAACTACTAAGCCTGTGTTCTAGACCCCAGGGGCCGTAACTACTGAAGTCTGCGTGCACCAGAGCCTGTGCTCTGCAGCAAGAGAAGCTACTGCAGTGAGGGGCCTGCACACCGCGACTGGAGAAAAACCCACCCAGCAACGATGACCTAGCATAGCCAAAAATAAAGAAAATTATTTTTTAAAATGTTAAAATTCCCAAGATAATCATGAAGTAACTAATTATAGGGTGATGCTTTTAACAATCAAACATTAAAACATGTCTTTGGTTATTCCATTCCCACATCTTTTGGAAGCTGTCATTTATTTATGTAATGATATAAATAAAATATACACATATTGTACTGCAAAACATAAACTTGAAAGGTGTTTTGAATCCTAGGAGTACTGGTATACAAGAAAAAAAGATACAGAAAAGTTAATTATTCCTATAAATCCCACATACAGTCTTTGGTAGGAATGATAAACCCAAAGTACTTAACAAATAGAAAAGTTTTCAAGTCAAAAATCTTAAGGATAGACTAACAACTTCCGTTCACACCTAGGAAACCTATCACAGGCTTTGAAAAAGTGACTTGTTAGCACAGAGGGCAAAATTTAAAGCCATATGCTGAGTCATGCTGATGACTCTGACAGAATGTCAGAAACACAGGATTGTTGACAATCATGTGAAAATAGAAAGTTCATAAAAATAGATCTAAGAAAACCACAAGCATGAACAGAAAGGAATAAAAGAACAAGAAAGCAAGATGAACAAAGGCCAGTTATTAAGAGTCATAATTAGACAGTGATGAGGAAGAACTAAGTGGCTGGAAGCAATTATATGATACCAATGAAACAATTTTTAATCTTTAAGTTATGACAATTATCTAACAACGAAATGTGAAGACAGTTATAGATCACTTAACACATTTTTTTTTCTTAGCTAGCTGCAGCAGGGGTCTGCACACTTTTTCTGTCAAGGGCCAGACAGTAAATATTTTACCCTCTGCAGGCCATACAGTCTCTGTGGCAACGCCACAGCTCTGCTGACACAGTACCAAAGCAGCCACAGACAAGACAGAACCAAGTGGGGTGGCTGTGCGCCAGTCAGCCTGTGTTCATGAACACTGAACAGTGATTCACTTAATTTTCATGTGTCACAAAATCAATAGTATTCTTCTTGATTTTCTACCATTTAAAAGTGTGAAAAACCATTCTTTGCTTGTGGACCTGTACAAAAACCAGGCTGCAGGCCCAGTGTGGCCCATGGGCCACAGTTTGCTTACCCCTGAACGAGAGGCATATCTGCTTATGCTGCAGAAAAGCAAACATCACGGCAGCAGGGCCATTTACAGAGATATTTCAGCCTTCACAGCACAGGTCCTTCAATAACTGTTTAAGTTAAAATGATGCAGAATTGAGCTAATACAAAAATAAAATAATTAGGAAATCAGACTGAAACACTAGAAACAGAATCTTAGGTCTGTTCAGTTCCCTCACAAAGTTTGTGAGACCAAATATTATTCAGGATCCTAAAATGATTTTTCCATTAACTAACTGATAACTTATGTGACATGCCAACAGTCTGACTATGCCTGAGTTTTCTCGTCTTTGAAAGAGTGCTAATATTTCCTCTCTCACTAATATAAGCACTGCTATAACAATAAATATAAAATACTATATATGAAGTGCTTTGGAAAGAAAAAATATTACGTATTGTTATCTAAACTGTCTGAAGAACTATCCTTTTGCCTCTGAAAACCAGGAATAATACGAAGACTAAGAAGAAGTGAAACTCTCACTGTTTGCAGATGACATGATCCTCTATATAGAAAACCCTAAAGACTCTACCAGAAAATTACTAGAACTAATCAATGAATATAGTAAAGTTGCAGGATATAAAATTAACACACAGAAATCCCTTGCATTCCTATATACTAACAATGAAAAAACAGAAAGAGAAATTAAGGAAACAATACCATTCACCATTGCAACAAAAAGAATAAAATACTTAGGAGTATATCTACCTAAAGAAACAAAAGACCTATACATAGAAAACTATAAAACACTGATGAAAGAAATCAAAGAGGACACAAACAGATGGAGAAACATACCGTGTTCATGGATTGGAAGAATCAATATTGTCAAAATGGCTATTCTACCCAAAGCAATCTATAGATTCAATGCAATCCCTATCAAGCTACCAACGGTATTTTTCACAGAACTAGACCAAAGAATTTCACAATTTGTATGGAAATACAAAAAACCTTGAATAGCCAAAGTAATCTTGAAAAAGAAGAATGGAACTGGAGGAATCAACCTGCCTGACTTCAGACTCTACTACAAAGCCACAGTCATCAAGACAGTGTGGTACTGGCACAAAGACAGAAATATAGACCAATGGAACAGAATAGAAAGCCCAGAGATAAATCCACGAACCTATGGACACCTTATCTTTGACAAAGGAGGCAAGGATATACAATGGAAAAAAGACAACCTCTTTAACAAGTGGTGCTGGGAAAACTGGTCAACCACTTGCAAAAGAATGAAACTAGAACACTTTCTAACACCATACACAAAAATAAACTCAAAATGGATTAAAGATCTAAATCTAAGACCAG
Organism: Cervus elaphus; assembly: GCF_910594005.1. NCBI lineage: Eukaryota > Metazoa > Chordata > Mammalia > Artiodactyla > Cervidae > Cervus > Cervus elaphus. Next base: position 87,429,947 of record NC_057826.1, on the reverse strand, counting down.
AAACTATAAAACTCCTAGAGGAGAACATAGGCAAAACACTCTCTGACATAAATCACAGCAAGATCCTCTATGACCCACCTCCCAGAATATTGGAAATAAAAGCAAAACTAAACAAATGGGATCTAATGAAACTTAAAAGCTTTTGCACTACAAAAGAAACTATAAGTAAGGTGAAAAGACAGCCGTCAGATTGGGAGAAAATAATAGCAAATGAAGAAACAGACAAAGGATTAATCTCAAAAATATACAAGCAACTCCTGCAGCTCAATTCCAGAAAAATAAATGACCCATTCAAAAAGTGGGCCAAAGAACTAAACAGACATTTCTCCAAAGAAGACATACAGATGGCTAACAAACACATGAAAAGGTGCTCAACATCACTCATTATTAGAGAAATGCAAATCAAAACCACAATGAGGTACCATTACACACCAGTCAGGATGGCTGCTATCCAAAAGTCTACAAGCAATAAATGCTGGAGAGGGTGTGGAGAAAAGGGAACCCTCTTACACTGTTGGTGGGAATGCAAACTAGTACAGCCACTATGGAAAACAGTGTGGAGATTCCTTAAAAAACTGGAAATAGAACTGCCATATGACCCAGCAATACCACTTCTGGGCATACACACTGAGGAAACCAGATCTGAAAGAGACACATGCACCCCAATGTTCATCGCAGCACTGTTTATAATAGCCAGGACATGGAAGCAACCTAGATGCCCATCAGCAGATGAATGGATAAGGAAGCTGTGGTACATATACACCATGGAATTTTACTCAGCCGTCAAAAAGAATTCATTTGAACCAGTCCTAATGAGATGGATGAAACTGGAGCCCCTTATACAGAGTGAAGTAAGCCAGAAAGATAAAGAACATTACAGCATACTAACACATATATATGGAATTTAGAAAGATGGTAACGATAACCCTATATGCAAAACAGAAAAAGAGACACAGAAATACAGAACAGACTTTTGAACTCTGTGGGAGAAGGTGAGGGTGGGATGTTTCAAAAGAACAGCATGTATACTATCTATGGTGAAACAGATCACCAGCCCAGGTGGGATGCATGAGACAAGTGCTCCGGCCTGGTGCACTGGGAAGACCCAGAGGAATCGGGTGGAGAGGGAGATGGGAGGGGGGATCGGGATGGGGAATACCTGTAAATCTATGGCTGATTCATATCAATGTATGACAAAACCCACTGAAATGTTGTGAAGTAATTAGCCTCCAACTAATAAAAAAATTTAAAAAAAAAATGATTTTGCATTTGTCAAAAAAAAAAAAAAAAAAAAGCTGGTGAGGTGTATAGTACCCTCAGAACTGATCATCTTACTTGCTTCCCATTTCCCCTCCCCAAAACTTCCCACATTCCAAACTCAAAAGATGGTTCATGGCTTGTAAGTATGTCCCCTTACTTTGTTATAATAAAGCTTGAACAAACTGTATTATAAAATACAGAATTTAAACTACTAAACTATACCATTGAGAGGTGGCACAAATATAAAAACAGAAACAAAAAAACCCTGGAGAATTAAGACTTTAAAAATATAGTCACTATAATACAGATACAAGTTATTCTGCATGTAACAGGAGTATACTGTTCAACTTACCTGTGCTTTCCCCTGATATTTTATCAGCACTGTTACTTGCACCACTGAGGCGAACTATGCTGGAAGAACTTTGATAAGTGAGCTTAGGAAGACAGTCAGCACTTCCCTTTGCACTCTCACACTCTGACACTGTAAAGAGTAAAATGCAATCTGTTTAGATGTGATCTATACACATCAATGGAGCCATAAAGAGAAGTGGCTTTTAGTTCTAAATAGTTCCACCTAAAAAAAAGTAATAAGAAAATATTGAACACCTCTGTATCTATTTGTCAGTCAGAAATAAGTGATGTCATTTGAGTCGTCAAGGTGTGTATCAAACAGCTAAATACTGGTCATGCATGAGGTCCACGCATACAATGCATGCCTTTTATATTTATTCTTTAGTTATGAAACACTGCTTTTGATGGGGAGAGGTAAGTGGGAAAAGTATAAATCATAGACCATTAATAAAAGCATTAAGTAAAAATATTATTAAGCCCCAGAAAAAAGCCACTGTTTGAAGAAATATGTATTTCTACTATAAGTATAGTATTTGCTTGGAGAGTGTTTTGCCACTGAGACCACATACTTCACATATAAGGTATTTGTATACTGGAATATTAGGTGGTGGAGAGGGCTTATAATGGGAGGAAAGAGGAGTTTCCATGGGAAAGTAAAAAACAAAATTAGTACTCTGACACTTAAAGTGACTTGAATTTTCTATTAATGTAATCTCACAATTTTATACCATATCAACTTAGAACCTACAGGAACTAGAATCACTCCCTTTCTTATCTTTTTCTTCTTGAATGTCCTCAGTGGATGTATCCCCTCTTCTAACTTCATCCTTAGATAATGAATTATATCCAAGGTCAGACTGGCCACCTGGAAAAGGAAAAAAACCCTATGTTGTTTATCATAAAATTCTTTAATAAGAGAAACTGGATTAGAAGATACACATTGGTATTTAAGTTTACTCATAGAAATTTTTCTGGATAACTTCCAATTGAAAGCATTATTTTGTTAGCTCTTCCCCATCTCTATTAACGTAAGAAAGGAATGATCACAAAATGATCACATTTATTTTTGTCTCCACATTGTAGTCAAAAGTAACTATGTGTGTTTACACTACTATCTGGGCTCCAAAAGACACAGACAAACCAAACATTCTTTATTCAAGTCCATGACCTTTCTAGGTCTGAGATCCAACTAAGGTCCAACTAAGCAGTGGAGAAGAAAAATCTGTAGGGAACTCTTAACAGAACACCCACACACAGATCATTGAAGCCAAATGTCTAAAAGATCTTACCAAAAAATGGGCCTGTTTAAATTTGTTGATACGTAATTAGTTTCTCTGAAAATTCCATTGAATAATTATTGAATTGCACATGAATGCAAATACATGGGAATGAGAAAAAAATCTAGTGTTAAATTTATTAAGCAAATGTTGCATCAGAATAAGAAAACTTCTAATATACTGTTCTACTAAAGAGGTACTCTATAATTTTCAGCAAATTGTTTTCACTAGACTGGCATCAAAACATAAGGTTTTGAATCCTAGTTCTCGATCTTAGGAGACATGATTTTAAGTAAACCACTTAACCTTTCTCTTTGAATCTCAAGTTCCCAGATGTATAATATAAAAGGCTGTTATATGAGAGACTACACATAAAATGATTTTATAAACTTGCAAAGAACTACTTAAAGAAACTGTATTATCATTAGGTGTTTACCTTAATAATTTTATAATTTTGAATTTGTATTTTTTTCTAATCAAAGTTTCAGCTCTATTTCCAAAGAAACAACAAATTAAAAAATGTAAAGATAATCTTGATAAAATTCAAGGTTTTATTAGATTCTTCACTGCAGATATCCTTTTTAAAGGCCATTAGTTAAGACAGATTTTTTCATTTTTAAGACATAATGCCTGAGGATGACTACTACAACTCTGATTAAATTCACAATTGCATGAACAAGAAACAAAACCAGCCAAGGAAGAACTATGGAAATGACATTTCAATGTACACAGCTTATATTTATTACTCTCAAAAGTACACGTAAAAAGAGATAGACCAAAATAATGTTAAAATTTGCAGAGCCATAAGTCTTCATATTTTATTATTAATGCTTGGATTTTTAAGCTTAAAGTTTCTGCTCATTAATATGTAGCTTTTATACTATATTGAAAAATCATGTCTAATTTTTATAATGTACAAATGAAAAGGGCAGAATTATTCAAATAATTTATTTTTTATGTGTGTCAGTTTTCATAATACTTACAGAAAGCTTATATACAAATCTTTTAATGAAAGTAATGCTATCTTCAGTGCTAGGATGCTGTAAGTTTTAAATATGTTTAAATTTTTTATTGTGATTTTTAATGTATATGAAAACTCATGAGAAGTTGCAAAAATAATACAGTAGGAAGAGTTCCTCTGTACCCTTTTTCTAGTTTCTCCCAATGATAATATCTTGTATGAAACATGGAACACTGTTAAATCTTGGAAACTGATGCTGATATGGTACTATTAACTCAGATTAGGGATCTAAGTTTCTTTCTTTCAAACCCTAATAACATAAAAAAACCTCTCATACCATGCTCCTAATACAAAGAACTTATCCTAAGAAAGTGATATGCTAAAGACACCTCTGTGCTTTTCAGAGTTAATTGGATTATCATGGACTAAAAACTCGAATAAACTCTCTTAATCTTTCATTTTGACTCAAGTAGAGAATGCATAAAATTGCATAGTTATTAAATATATTATCAAATGCCTACCATATAAAATTTAAAAAGACAATTAAATATACCATTGAAAATTAAAATCTAAAAAAGACAGGTTAGCAAACTTAGTTCTTAACATGTATTGCGATAAATGTACACATAAGCACACACAAACCTGTACTAGATCTATCATCAGAAGCACACACTTTGATCAAACCCGTATTAAAGGGCGCCTGCTCCACAGTGTGCGTCCCATGACCACTATCCATGCTGCCATGGCTAACAGCGTCCAGGTCACTACCATCTGCTTGAGAACACAATTTGACAGCGTTTTACTACTCAGGGAGATAACCAAAAGTACGTATTAGTTTGTTGTTCAAGCTAGTAATCTACTAATACTGATCATGCAGACTGTCACATAATTAGCAAAATACAACTATAACGAAGGAGCCTACCATGAATTATTAATGAACACTAAAACAAGACCACCGAAGGTTGATAATAGTTACAAGAAAAAAAGTAAAATTTGGTGCTTTTCAAATGGGAAGAATAATATTAGAATTTGCTTAATGACAATTAAAACTAGAAAACATTCAATATTTTGAAACATTTAAAATTTCCAAATAATGTAGATTATAACTAGTCAATTAATTTTAAAGAAAAAGTACAACATATACATCCCTTAAAAACCTGTAATTACCTGAGAGAGCTGTTTGTGATAAATTCACATGCTTCTTTAAAGCTCTTTTGAACTGTGCTACTCCTAAAACAACATTTCTCACTTTTGTCCAAAGAAAATAGCCACTACGACTCCTTGAAGGCCACGTACTTTCCAAAACAGCCTATTCATTCAACAAAATAAAATAATTAGTGAAATAATTCTTATAAATGAACATTCCCTAGCTCTAGAGTTAATCTCAAGAATAAACACACTGTACCACCCAAAATAGAACAAAAAATATTATTTTCAATTTACAAAATACATTTTAGATACTCTAAAATAAATACCACAAAACCCCTGCTTCATTTATTTCTGCCATTAAACTAAGGTTGTAAAATGACAAAAGTTATATGTAAGTCAAAGTAATTACCTTATTATAATAGCCATAAGTAATGGCATTTGGGTCAATACCAGCTTTCTGCATTTCAAAAAGCACTCGAACTGCAAGCACTGGCTGATCATATTGACCACAGAGCTGCATAAGAATGCGGTAGCACACCTGGAACACAGAAATTTTGAGAGTGTACAGAAGCAAAATATCTGTGTACATAAATCTTGAATAAAATAATAAGGATAACTGTTACCTCATCAGGTGGATCCATCTTCTTTGACTGCATTTTTTTAAGTACATCATATGCTGTTTTCAGAGCCCTGACTTTTGAATGACATACTCTCACATATGCTGGGAGACAAATAAACCAGAGTCCATAACAGTGACGCAGCAGACACCGAGACCACATCTGAGGGATGGAAGAGTATCTCTTGGCAATTTTATGGGCTGATTTAATTTCCTGGAAAAAAATGCAAGGAACTTATTAATAAATTTACAAACTTAAAATATCCTTATTTAACTGAAGGCTGAATAAGTGTAACTCACATGCTTTCATAATGTTTCCCTAACATCTGTCTATAATTAATAAATATTCAAGCCTCTGCTTTAATCTGTATTATACAATATGTAAAATAAAGTTCGAGGACAAGAGAACTGGTTAATTTTTTGAAGTCAGATTATTCTACATTTTCTTCACAATGCTTCAGGAGCATAATGTGGGGTAGCAAAATATGGGAGGAAGAGAGTCATATTTATTTTTGTTCCAATGCGTGATTACATGAAGAATACAAAATCATCAAAGCACCTGTTTTGTTCTTCTGAACATTGGAGAAGGGCTACTAGGACTACTTGATTTTGAAGGCAATTTGCTCTTTCGTGTTTGTAGAAATCCTTCAGGTCTCTCAAATAAACTGTTCCTAAGAACTGGAAATCCATTATAGCTGTTTTTGAAAAGAAAAGAAAAACTCAAGCACATATAGATGATCATACTGGTTACAAGCTAAACAAATTATGACCAATAACTTCTTAACTTATTTTAACTTCTTAACTCATTTTAACTTATTTTAACAGTCTTCCTCCATCAGGGTTTGATATATAATCAACAAATATTCATACTAATGATGCTTTTCTTACAATAACAGTTAAAAATGTAATAGCCAAATACATATTCAAGGATATATTTTGGAGAGAAAAAAGTGAAACACATTTAAATTTTGCTAAACTTGACATCAAACTCCAAAGTAACTCAAACAAATTTTACAAGTGAGTATTCATGCAGATAAATAGCAAACATATAAGATAATATGAGAATGGGTAAAAGGCCCACCAAGTCAATACTCTTTCAGAGAGGAGAGTTATTAATATCATTGCTTGGATTAACATATTACTATAGAACTTTCCTCTTAAAAAATGCAAATAATATAAGTCAACCAGGACAAGCTCTCACATTACTATTAAAGGATTTATCAGGTTAGCTAAGTAGATTCAGGGCCTCATTTATGAGAAAGAAAACTGAAGAAGTTGGAGAATAGGAAGAAAAGATTAGACTGGGTGACTGTGAGGAGGTAGACCTAATCTGCATGCTAGCGTAGGTGTCTGGCTGGGCATTTAAAAGGCAGCAGCAGGGACATCCCTGGGTCCAGTGACTGGGACTCCATGTTCTCAACGCAGTGGGCCCAGGTTTGACCCTTGACTGGGGAACAAGGTCCCATATGCTGCAACTAAAGATACTACGTGCTACAGCTGGGGCGCAGCACAAACAAATAAATATTAAAAAATGGAAAAAAAGGTAGCAGCAGCTGGGTAAAAGAAATGCTAAAAACAACAGAAGAAGCCTCTGAGGAGCAAACCTATCCTACTTTAGATTATTCTTAAAGGCATATAAATAGTCTTAAGAAGAAAACTAACTATAATAAAAGATAAAACTGTATCTATTATATGTTATTATAAATTTATAATAAATTTATTATAAACCCAACAGAACAAGAAGTTATTAGTAATGACTGAATATTAAGTAGGAATAAAATAGCAAAGAAGTTCAGGAAAATCATGTCCCTTAAAAAAGTTCATTGTATGTATATGGTGTGATAATAAGACACACAGTGCATCTTATGGAAACTTACTGTCTTATCATTTTATACAGACTATGTAAGTAAATATATGAATTACTACCTCTTACTAACAGGATCCACCGTGCCCATTAAAGACATTTATTTCCAATGATGGGTATGATTACACCAAAATCATATTAGTAGTTTCAAGGGAAAAAAATGACAGACTGTTTTAAAAAATGAGAACTTTTAAAGATAAGTAGTATTCTTCTTAAAGGACTAAATCTAAAGGTAAATTTTAAATTAAATAATTAAAACCAAACCACAAAAAGAAAAACAAAACTATATTAATGAAATATACCAAAAGATGTCTCTTAGAAATATAATGTACAAAACAGAAAAAGAAATGAGATCTCGTTCAGAAAGAAAAAGAAAAGAGAAACTATCAGAAATAATTTAAATGTCTTTGAGAAAAGGCAGACTTTTAAAAAATTACATGAGCAACATCAGCAATAGATAAAAATGAAGGGTAGGAATCAGGTAGCTTATGAATTAATCAATATTCAAAACATCAGTTACACCACTTGTGAAAGGAAGAATTTAATCCAAGTGATAAATGAGGATGTCCTGAAAAATTTCTTTTTAATGAAAATACCAAACTATGATTTAATTATAGGTATAAAATGGTTTTAGAATCTTTAAAATAAGACATTATTATGGAAAATTTTAAAAAATCATTTAAAATCTGAATGGAACTGCCATTTTAATGGTATATTAGAAGCTATCTCTAGTTATAACCAATGTTATATATATCTGTGTGTGTGTGTGTATAAAATACATATCTAGATGGATAGATAGACTGTGATAAATCCACCTCTATCATAACCCTATCACTGTGTTCAGAGCTTTTCTCTTTCCCACTAGACTTGAAGGCAAGAACAATATATCATTCAAGTCTATATACCAAGCACTTAGCAGTGTCTGAACAAACTTCCTAAATTAACAACGACTAATTCCAACAGTTTTGAATTTCCTTGACTTTAAAACTCATGGAAAAATTAAAAGCCTAAAAAAAATTAAATCATACAAATCAAAGTCACAAATATCAACTCTAAATTAGATCAATATTTTTTAAAAAATTGAAGTATAGCTGATAATCCTTTTGTAAATCAAGGTTACATTAATCAGTATGTGTTGGGAGAGGGGATGAAAGTGAGTAAACCAATCTTAGAAACAAAAATCAAAATTCTATAATAAATGTGCTGCATTTTGGTGGGTCCTAACTTAAAATTTATGAGAACATATACTTATGCAGATATAGAGAGCTTCCTAAGTCTATATCATGCAAAATTATATATTTTTTCTTTTTATACCTCAAAACTTAGTAATGGATGTGGGATAAGCTTGCTTACCACCTAAAAATTAGGGATCTGTAAAGTTTGGATTTTTGAAAATACCACAGTCCTTAGAAAGCTACGTCACAGATGATGGATTGCTTCTCTCTTTCAATCTCAAACATTCTGCCTCTTGAATACCTGTACTGTAAAGGGGGTTCTTCACCATTGGGTAGATGGGGGATCTCAGGAGGTGTTACAAAAACAGTATGTTCACTTTTGAAAGATTCATCCAATTCTATAAGTCGCACTTCACCACTCTTGTCCATATCCACCTGAAGGAGTTAAAAATATACTTGTTAAAAAGATGCATTGACTAGACAAGTGTTCATCTATAAGGGAATGGTTAAATAAACCATTTACACAATTAGATACTAAGAAGCTATTTAAAAAAAGAATGAGCAAGTTCTCTTATGTATTACTGTAGAAAGCTCTCTGAGATAATTAAGTGAAAATAACATATTTGGTTTTCGCTTGTACTCACATAAAGAAATACTCAAAAATACTTTTTTAAGAAAGTAATTATCTATATGGCTAAGAGGAGATGAAAGGAATGTACTAGAATGGAATAGGACCCAGATTTCCCAATATATTACTTTTTAATGTTTTGCATTTTGAATAGTGAAAATTTACTCAAGAAATACAACCTTAAAATGTTATTATATTAACAAATAACGATATTTAAATGTGCATGCATGTATGCGTGTGTGTGTATGTTGAGAATACAGGGTCTGTCTTTGATTTCGACTGAGTAAAATAAACTTCCCTAAGTTCTTCCAGTATATGTAGAAGCACATTTGTGTTAAGTTCTAGTCACATCAATATTTAAAGCATTTTAGTTGTCTGTTATCTCTAGATACTCTATGGTATGGTAATATTCATAAAAATAAAAACTTCATAGATTCTAAACTTCCCAAAAGGAACTCATAAACTAAATAGCACAACATTCACATTAATTTAAACGAGATGTCATACATATGACAAAATAGAATGCACAGAACTTTATCAGGTTAGACAGAATTAATGTCACATAACAGGAGTAAATGCAGAGTAAGCCTTATTAACAAGTTAAATCTTAAGGTAAGGATTTACAGAAGAGCAGACCAAAACAGGACAGAAACAGCTTTACCATTTTCCTAACCCTTAAAAAGAGGTGATACATTCAGAGTCTTCTTATGTAAATTGTTGATTATAATTTCACAGCATTACCTGCTGTAATCTCTAGCATTAAAGAATGTTTTTAATGGTATATCCATATAGTGAGCTAGACAATAATTAAAGGCATGTTTCAGAATTATAATTAATGACAGGAAAAAATGTTCACAAAATAATAATAAAAAACTACTAAATAATATTTATGTGTGTCTATATACACATACCACACCCACATGGAGTATTATTCTAACTTTTTAAAGAGTGTGCCTATATCTGTTATATAGATATATTTCTGTGTGTGCACACTCTCCCACACACACACACACAGATGCACACACAGTTATCAAAATGCTACCTCTGGGTGGTGTTATTACTGGCAATAATTTTCTTCTTTATATTGTTATTTGTTTTCCAATTAAAATAATGAATATGTATTATTTTTACTTGCTTTATAAAAATTACAAAAGCAACAAACAATCAGAATAAAAATGTAAACAAGGAAGACCATACTGCTTTTAGGATAAGCACTTATTTCAGTTCTCTCAAAGGATTTAAAAATTAATCAGTATATTATAAAAGTAGGTACCTTTCTTTTTAGCCTTTCAAGACTTTTATACAGTGAAACAAGCAATGATATAATAAATATAGTAAACTGGATAATCACAAACCCAGCTAGTACTCAAAATTGATACAATCTTTTTTAGAAAGCAAGATATGTCTAAACACATCCACCTTATCCTTTTTTTCCCCTTGGGCTGTGCTGAATTGTGCCATGGATCAAACCTGTACCCTCTGCAGTAGGAGTATGGACTCTTAACCACTGGACTGCCAGGGAATTCCCTTTCTCCTTATTCTAAGAAAAAAATGTAATATTAGAAAAAGTTATCAGTATGAAAGTTTTTTTTTTTTTTGGCAGGACTGCAATAAGCTTCCCTGGTAGCTCAGATGCTAAATAATCCACCTGCAATGCAGGAGACTTGGATTTGATCCCTGGGTCAGGAAGATCCCCTGGAAAGGGAATGGCAACCCATTCTAGTCTTCTTGCCTGGAGAATTCCATGGACAGACCGTGAGGTTGCAAAGAGTGGGACATGATTGAGCAACTAACACTTTCATTTCTTGGGCTTCCCAGGTGATGCTAGTGGTAAAGAACCTGCCTGCCAATGCAGGAGACGTAAGAGACATGGGTTTGATCCCTGGGTTGGGAAGATCCCCCGGGAGGAGGACATGACAACCCACTCCAGTATTCTTGCCTGGAGAATCCCACCGACAAAGGAGCCTGGAAGTCTATATACAGTCCATGGGGTCACAATCAGACACGACTGACCACACATACATACACAATAACAATAAACTGGAAGTCACCTACATGACAAAAAATAAGTAAATAAATAAAGTATGATACACAGATGATATATAGTTATTAAAAATGAAAGAGTATAGAGAAGGAAATGGCAACCCACTCCAATAGTTTTGCCTGGGAAATCCCAGGGACAGAGGAGCCTGGCGGGCTACAGTCCATGGGGTCACAAAGAGTCAGACACGACTAAGGGAAGGAAACAGTTCCAGGAAAGCTGAGGTGCCTGCCTGAGGCCCCAGAGCTTTTGATAGCAGAGCCAGAACTGTGGCTGAGGACTCCCAGTTCCCAGGGCTCTTGATCCTGGTCTCTCTCACCAGATACGCGTGTGGAACACTAGAATCTAAAATATGCCTGAGGGTTCCCTGGTGGCTCAGTGGTAAAGAATCCACCTGCCAACGCAGGAGATGTGAGTTCCCTCCCTGGTTCGGGAAGATCCCACGTGCCTGGGAGAAGCTAAGCCCATGTGCCACAACTACTGGGCCTGTGCTCTAGAGCCCAGGAGCCGCGACTCCTGAGCCCGCATGCTGCAGCTACGAAAGCCCGCACACCTTAGAGTCTGTGCTCCGCACCAAGGGGAGCCCCCACAGTGAGAAGCCCGTGCTTCGCAACTAGAGAGCAGACTCTGCTCGCTGCAACTAGAGAAGAGCCCAGGTAGCAATAAAGACCCTGCACAGTCTTAAATAAAAAAGTCATTAAAAGAAAAAAAATGAAAAGAGTAAAAGGTTACGCAGGCTTCTGGTTGGACGAGACAAGCTAAACACAACCATTTACCTTCAGTCCTTCCTGAAATCTCACCAAAACAAGCGTAAGGAGATTAAAAAACAATGAAGGCAAGACGAACTGGAGAGAAGTCAACAGCAGAGCTGAGTTCAAAACATTTTAGAAGCCGCACAGTACCTTGATGAGACCTATGAAAGCTAAAAACCACATGTCTGGCACTGGGGAGGGGATAGAGAAGAAAAACCAAAAAGTCAACCATTTTGCTCCAGAGCACACCAGAAAGGTCAGGAATGAAGAGCATGATGCCCCTGAAGACAGGAGGGCAAGTGGGGTTGAATCAGGAGAATTAGTTAAATGCCTGCATTTGAGAACTCCTAGACCCTTGCCCAACCCAGTACAGTTAGGCCATGACCTCTCCCCAACAGCAGAAAACTGGGTTGGGTCTCTCTGAGTGAATCAGAGAAACCTTACACTTGAGGATGCCAGGCAGAGCTGGGGAAGATGGAGGAGATTAATACCATAAAACAGGTGAAATGAGTAAAACTTTACATGTCACAACAAGTGGAAAATCTTAGCTACCTTCCCCACTCAGCTCTGAGAATACTTGTGGTCAGGCTTATGCATTCCATGCTAAAGACTGGAGATATCTCTTGGGGAAACTACGTAGTCTAAAAGAATTACAGACACTGATCAAATAGGGACTCTAATGAAATAGCTGAGTTCCTTTATGATCATCAATCTCATACCTAAGGAAGCTCCAAGCCTCACCTTCTAAAAAGAGCTCCACTGAGTTCTCTGCCTCATGTGAAGTCGCTCAGTCATGTCTGACTCTTTGCGATCCCATGGACTGTAGCCGACCAGGCTCCTCTGTCCATGGGATTTTCCAGGCAAGAGTACTGGAGTGGGTTGCCATGTGCCTCATAGTTGGTAACAAATACCAACTAACTATCACACACCAAAAACTTGAAAAAGAATAAAATAAATATTAAAAGGTTCTCAGAAGGAGAGACAATGAAAGGGGAAAAAACCCTTCAAAATAACTAAAATGAATAAGCCGACATCCATGAAACAAGAAGATGCTATAACACATACACACATAAGAAAGGGGCATTCAGAGAATGAGAAGGAGCTTATGGCAATTATAAATATGATAACAGAGGTTAAAAGTATACTATAAAGGCTGAAAGATAAAATTGAAGAAATCTGGAAAGTGGAGAGATGACAAAGAGACAGAAAATAAGATGAAAACAACAACCAAAAAAAAAAGAAAGAAAAAAGAAAATTAAGAGGATCAGGCCAGGAGGCCCAATACACAAACAATACACAAACAATACACATTTTGGAAAAAGAGAACACAGAAATTGGAGGAAAGTAAATCTAAAAAAGGATAAAAAACACAGAATCGGACTTCCCTGATGGCCCAGTGGTTAAGAATCTGTCTTGCAATGCAGAGGATGTGGGTTCAATCCCTGGTTGGGGAAGTAAGATCCTACATGCCCCAGGGCAAGGAAGTCCATGTACTATGAGGAGCAACAAATAAGACCCTACACAGCCAAATAAATAAATTAAAAAAAAAAAAAAAACAAACACAGGATTTCCCTGGCAGTTCAGCGGTTAAGAATCCACTGTGCAATGCAGAGGACATGGGTTCGATCCCTGGTGGGGAACTAAGATCCCACACGCCTCAGAGCAACTAAGCCTGTACACCACAACTAGACAGTCCATGTGCCACAACAAAAGATGTGGCGCGAGGCAAGGAAGATCCCACGTGCAGCAGCCAAGACCTGATGCAACCAAGTAAATAAATAACCTTAAAAAAATTATAAAAAAAGAAAAATATGAAAGAAAATACCCCAGAATTTGAAGGCCATGAGTTATAGATTAAAAGGGCCTATATATGTCCAACTCAGAGACGAAAATGAAGGCTGACACCAGGCATATCCTTGTGATTTCAGAACATCAGGGATCTTAAATGCTTCCAGAAAGAAAAAGAGATCACGCACAAAAGATCAGAAATAAAGGTAGTACCAGACTAGATGTTATTCTCAACAATAACATCTGAGGCCAGAAGACAATGTAGTAATGACTTCAGTTTTACATCTGACCAGATTAGCAATCAAGTATTAAGGGAGAATAATAAAATCTGCAGACAGGCAGGGCATCAAAACATGTACCTCCCATGGAGTCTTTCTCACTAAACCACTGAAAGCTGTGATTCACCGTAACAAGGAAATAAACCAAGAAGGAAGTTACTGAAGCTAGAAAGCTGGGGATCCCACTCTGAAGGGAGGTCAATACAATTCCCAAGATGATGGCGAAGGAAAATCCTAGGATGACAATCTAGAAAGCAGTTCAGACTGAAACACAAAGCTGAAAGCTCCAGCAAGAATTAAAAAAGGAAAAAACTGATAAGACTACCTGACATGTTATAAAAATTGAGACTTTAGATTTTTTTACCTTCATAGAAGAGCTTAGAGATGAATTAATAGTACACACAAAATTAGAAATATAGCAATTGTTAACTTTAGGGAAAACAAAGTCCATACATAAAAGAAAATTTAATTACAATATATACATATGACCTATCTGTGATTGCATACAAAGTGAAATTTGCAGATGGGCATATTGATAAAATATCAATTAAAATATCAACATTGAAAACTATTTGACCAACTAGGGGAGAATTTTGCTGATGGTAGTAGATATAACCTTAATGGATAATATATAAAACAATAAGCAGCAATAACAAGACATTATTTGGAAATCTTAAAGTAAATAACTGATGAAATAGCTGAAAGAAAAAATGGTTGCCTCTGAGAACAGAAACTAGGGGTGGGGAAAAAAATGGGACCTAAGCCTTGTAAAATCATTTGACTTTTTACACTATGTTATGTTTTAATGTGGTAAACAATAAAAAATTACTTTTTAGAGATTTGGCAGCAATATAAAATGTTTATAAGATCTGGTTATGTAAAAAATTAGGAAGTATATTACATTTATGTTAAAAAAAACATTGAAAGTAAATGTAAAATGGACATTAGGGCACTGAGCTTATGCAGTTTTTCTACCCTTTTTTTTCCACACTTCCTGTTACTTCATAAAACAACATTAGGAACATGTCAATAATAACTCAAAGTCACTGGTATCCCTAGAAGGATATAATGTTCATCAGTTTACATCAGTTCAGTTCAGTTGCTCAGCTGTGTCCGATTCTTTGCAACCCCATGGACTACAGCATGCCAGGCCTCCCTGTCCATCACCAACTCCTTGTGCGTGCTCAAACTCATGTCCATTGAGTTGGTGATGCCATCCAACCATCTCATCCTCTCTCGTCCCCTTCTCCTCCTGCCTTCAATCTTTCCCAGCATCAGGGTCTTTTCCATTGAGTCAGTTCTTTGCATCAGATGGCCAAAGTATTGGAGTTTCAGCTTTAGCATCAGTACTTCCAATGAATATTCAGGACTGGTTTTCTTTAGGATGGACTGGTTGGATCTCCTAGGAGTACAAGAGACTCTCAAGAGTCTTCTCCAACACCACAGTTCAAAAGCATCAATTCTTTGCTGCTCAGCTTTCATTATAGGCCAACTCTCACATCCATACATGACTACTGGAAAAAACCATAGCTTTGACTAGATGGACCTTTGTTGGCTGAGTAATGTCTCTGCTTTTTAACATGCTGTCTATGTTGGTCCTAGTTTTTCTTCCAAGGAGCAAGCATCTTTTAATTCCATGGCTGCAGTCACCATCTGCAGTGATTTTGGAGCCCCCCAAAATAAAGTCTCTCACGGTTTCTATTGTTTCTCCATCTATCTGCCATGAAGTGATGGGACCAGATGCCATGGTCTTAGTTTTCTGAATGTGGAGTTTTAAGTCAACTCTTTCACTCTCCTCTTTCACCTTCATCAAGAGGCTCTTGAGTTCCTCTTTGCTTTCTGCCGTAAGGGTCATGTCATCTGTGTATCTGAGGTTACTGATATTTCTGCTGGCAATCGTGATTCCAGCTTGTGCTTCATCCAGCCCGGCATTTCACATAATGTACTCTGCATATAAGTTAAATAAACAGGGTGACAATATACAGCTTTGACGTACTCCTCTCCAGATCTGGAAACAGTCTGTTGTTCCATGTCCAGTTCTAACTGTTGCTTCTTGATTTGCATACAGATTTCTCAGGAGGCAGGTAAGGTGGTCTGGTATTCCCATCTCTTGAAGAATTTTCCACAGTCTGTTGTGATCCACACAGTCAAAGGTTTCGGCGTTTTCAATAAGGCAGAAGTAGATATTTTTCTGGAACTCTCTTGCTTTTTCGATGATCCAATGGATGTTGGCAATTTGATCTCTGGTTCCTCTGCCTTTTCTAAATCCAGCTTGAACATCTGGAAGTTCACGGTTCACATACTGTTGAAGCCTGGCTTGAAGAATTTTGAGCATTACTCTGCTAGCGTGTGAGATGAGTGCAATTGTGTGGTAGTTTGAACATTCTTTGGCATTGCCTTTCTTTGGGATTGGAATGAAAACTGACCTTTTCCAGACTGTCCATGGGCAACCCCATAGCCTCCATGGGCAACCCCAAAATGAAATGAGAAGCTCTATATGATATGCAAACATTTTTATGTAGATGAAAAGAGGTTAATGTAATTATAACAGCAGCAGTGATAACGAAGTAGAAGAGATGAACCAGAATAAAAAGGTTACAACTGATACCAAAGGACACTGGAAAGAAAGCTGGAAACCAACCATTCTGGTCTTCATAATGGAGTGAGCATTAGGTGTTTTAAAAATTTTATTTATTTATCAGCTTCTCCCTGTCAGACCTGTCCCTTTGTTTGCATAGGAAAAAACCTATGGACATGGACAATTGCTGTAAGTATTGCAAAGTCTACTAAAATATTAAAATTGTGCTCTGTAAATTCAGTACCTTGGGATAACTTCCCTTAGCTTGTCTACTAATAAAATCTCATTTCAACATTACAAAAACCACCATGTAATAAATGCTTCATTTATCAGTTGGGCATTTCTGTCTTTTGGAAAACACAGTGACATCTGTCTCTATTGGGAGAAAAAAGAAATTCAACACCCACAGCAGGATAAAATTAAAATAATTTTCATATTCTCTTCATATTTTTTCACAAGACATTAATATGCTCAGAAAACACTGCAGAGGGATGCTTGGGAGACCAAGAAAAACCTTACCAGACTATTTGTTACACAAATCTGCTTTCAGTTAAGCTCCACCCTATAGGAACAGATTGTAAGGATTTAAAATACAATCATATGAAGAAAAAGAACACATGGCTTTCAAATTAGTCATAAATGAAACACAAATAATTCTCATGTATTGCTTTTCTTAGTCCTAGTCAGCATTGCCCACTCCAGGTTTTTTAAAGTTGACCAAATGTTTTCTGTTTGGATAGGCTAAGATCAAAAGAGGAACATGTCTAATTTTTGTTCAATCTTAGCCATGGATTGGCTGAAGCACTTAATGAATATCTAATATTATTTAGTTTTCATAGCCAGACTGCCAGAGGGGATCTGTTCACTTAAAAAATTAAGCTCACAGTCATTTAGCTAAGGAATAATCTCATATGAATGTCTATTTTAAAAGTATTATTGATATTCAAAAACCATTTACACATTAAAAGCAAGCATTGACTTTCTGTGCTTAATGAACTGAAACTGTGCTATTAAAATATGAAAAATAGTAACAGCACTGTACAATTATTTACTATTTCAAACACTTCTGCTTAATACTAGGAATACAATTAACCTCTATTAAGATATATTTTATGATATCACAAATAAAATCACTTTTAAGTAAGAAAAAGACACACTTTGGATATTTGACATTTTATTATTTTCTCTAATAAGAGTTCCTTGAATTATAATAAAGCAAACACAAGTAACTGCGTTTTAGTGAGTAAATTTTCCAGTTTTGACTTTCTTAGTAATCATCAAAATTCTTAAGTATAATATGAATCCACTATATATAAGTGATATTTTGTTGGATCCAGACTTTGAATAGGTAAAGAGCATTTTAGGAAAACAATCTGCCTAGACACAATAATTATACATTTAATTGGGTTGTTTCTTTTTTGAGACTTCTCAGAATTTATATTCTTTAAGTCAATCATGCCTCACACTAACTTTTATCAACTAAACAGTAAGTAACCTATTTTCAGAAAATCCTAGACAAAACAGAAATTTTAAGTAATAAAAAATATCCTTCTTAGAACATGATACCCTAAATATCTAGCAAAATTATAAATCCCGTATGTCTTACAATATTGTAAGAATTTTTTAAACCATGTGATACCATTATATGAGTTTTTAGCTGAAACACAAACTTGTGAAAGCAAGATACACAAAATGAGCAAGAAGTAAATGGGAACAATACAAGATTTTTCTTTTCTGCACTGTTAATTGGATTCTTCCAACTAATTCAGCGTTCCTATGTAGATTCATAAATTTATTGGCTAAAGCAGGCTATTAGCAAACCCTGTCACTAATTTGGTCCCATATGATTCAGTTGACTTGGCACAAGGAACAATTGTTACCCAATTATTAATACATGCCATTGTTCACAAGGGAAGCTCAGCACCATAGAGGAAGCCAAGCGCTACAGAGGAAAAACATTCAAAGTGCATGCTAGTTAGAAACATTTTTATTTTGAAAAACCAACAGAACTATTCCTATAAAAAAGGATTTAGAGAAATTATTCTTTAAAGCATAAGCTTTTATTCTTTGAGCATCTTTTCTATTTATTCTTTCTATTAATATTTAACTTTAAAAGCACCAAAAAAAGGCAAACTTAAAAATTAAAATATTGAAAAGCACATTCTTAGTATAATGCTACAATGAAGACAAAACTATCAAAGACCTATAATGTTACTTCTCAAAATAAACAGGATTTCAAGACAGAACTCAACTTACAAAAAAGCAGGGTTCTAAAAGTCTGTCTTATTTGTATAGGTTATTCAAACTACAAAAAATGAATTTCCCCAAAAAAACCAATATCTTTTTGGGGTGATAGAAATGTTCTATGTTTTGGGGTCATGGTTACATGGAAATCTATATTTGCCAAAACTTACCAAACTGTACACTTCAAAGGTGCATTTATCATTTATATATTTATTACAATAAATTTGGACTCTAAAAATTTGTCCTAAAAGGTGGTTAGAATACCAATCCACCAAAAAGAAATGTAATACATATTTCTGGCACAACACTATAGTCATGCACCATCTGAACTACAGATAGTCACCACATATATCAGTGTTTCTACGAGAAAATGAATTTTGAGTTCTAAGAAAATATTGGCATATATCCACCTTTTCCCCATTCTGAAGCATTTCAGGGTTTCGCTGATGGCTCAGCAGGTAAAGAATCCACCTGCAAAGCAGGGAGATGCGGGTTTGATCCCTGGATTGGGAAGATCACCTGGAGGAGGAAATGGCACCCTGCTCCAGTATTCTTGCCTGAAAGATCCCGTGGACAAAGGAGCCTGGCGGGCTACAGTCCACAGTGGCTCAAGAGACGCACATGACTGAGCAACTGAGCAAGCAAAGCAAAGCATTTCAAGGACTAGGGTGGTTATTTCTGGCATCTTAAGTTTGTCAACTCTCTATCAGCACCATAAACAGTATTTTTCCACATCAATTATGCCTCACATGTCCTAATTTCCAGATCAAACTCTGATACCTCATTTGCTGGCACCACCCAACGGGAACGCTTAGACTCTGCCTTGCTTAGACTCTGACACTGTGCTGTCCTCATGTCTACATGGACCTATCCTGTTTAGGTTCTGACCCCTTGGAACAGCCTGTCCTCCAGCATGGACACTCTCTTCATCCTGCTTGTCCTCTGATCCCCCCATGCTGCCCTTGCATGGATGAATGCTCTCCTCACCGTCTTGGGCTCCAACACCCCATGCTCAGCTGCCCTCCTTCACCCATTCAGATTCTGGCACCCCTCTCTGGGCCACAGTTCCCCAAGCTGCTCTCTATTCAGCATGAATACTCACTCTGTTCTACCTCACCAATGACAGTGGACTACAGGGGAAGGGAAGGTTTCACAGATGAATATAATAGAATTAATTCACTTAATTTATGCTACAAATGCACTCCCAAATTGTAGAAATATTCTGGTGAAATGTTATGTTCTATTCCTACTCAGTGTGTGACAATCCACTTCAGACCAAAAGGAGAGGTGAAAATTAAGGATGCTCAAGTTAGAGGTCCACAGACTTGGATAAAATCCCCTTAGTCTATAAATGGACAGGAAGGGTTACAGACATGGTTGCTAAAATAAAACTCATAATTCAGTAAAATCCTGCAAAGTTATAAGTTCCAGAACACCTAGGAGGCCACCAAAACGTTCATAATAAAGGGTCAATGATTAAATGGAATTAATTAAAATTTTGTTAAAAGCTGGTTAAGTTATAAATAGAAACTGTAACTCAAAACATTTATAACAGTCACACAAAATAAGTTAGGGCACTATAGACATACTGTATGACTTACTTTATCTACACAATCATCAAAAAACGCCAGGCTTGCATCTTTATCACTGACGAAAGAACATTCCTCAATGAAACGAATAAACATTTGTGTTTTGGTCATCATGTTATAGAATTTCTGATGTGACCGGTCCCGACTTCTTAAGAAAGCTGTTCAACATAAATTTGCAATGTTGGTATATATAATACATTCATAGGTTCAGGGAATTTTTGAGCTAGCAGGAACTAGATCAAACATGTCATCTATACCCTCCACACTCTACCGTTTTGCAGAAAAAGAAACAGACTCCTGAAGGAGACATGACCTGACAAAGATAGCAATAGGAAAGGAACCGGAAACTATTCCTGTGAAAGGAATCTTTTAAACCCCCAACCCAGGGGCTCCTGTGCTTGCCCAACACTGCTTGGCCCCCCTGAAAGCTGAAAGCATCAGTCCCTTACCACCCCTGTGGCACAACAGAGCACAGTGGCGCTTTTCAAACAGTCTCTTCTGTATGTTTTGCTACTGGGGTTGTACTTAATGTGCCTGAGAAATAACTAATTCTAGGGAAATGGATTACCAACTGAGTTGACAGACACATGCTCCTGAAATAGACAAGTATATTTTAATAAATACGAGCTACTAACCCAGAAAGCAATCATCACAAAGTTAAGCTCAATAACACGAAAGCTGCAGTACTATATAATCACTTACCTTGTAGAGCGAAAAGAGAAGTTGCATCTGTGGCTGTCTCAGATGGGGCTTGTGTTATTGGTCTTAAGTATGATCTATAACCTTTTAAAATAGAGGCCATGAAACACAAAAATGCCTCTTGGATTTCCAAATCTATCATGTGCAACCTCTTTCCAGAATTAAAGTCATAATCATTCATGGCTAAGTCCATAAGTCCATCATCTCTTGGTCTCTGCTGTACTGTGAAGAAATACAGTGTTAATGTTTTCTCCAGAACTGCCAAAACTAAGGTTCATAATGGTACAATTATAAATCTGTTGCATATGATTCAAGTCATTATGCTGTATACCTTAAACTCACACAGTCCTGTATATCAATTATATCTCAATAAATTTGAAAGAAAAATAATGTGTTGAGTTCTCGAAAGAGCTCAAGCTACTTCAACCATTGTTTACATAACCCCTTAACATACAGTAAAACTTGAAATTGGTCTAAGGACAGTAGCAATGCTCAATGTTAATTTCCCGATTTTCATGGTGATTGCACACAGTAGTGATGTAGGAGAATGTACCAGTTGGTAGGAAATATACATTCCATTTGGAGACGATGGGGATATCTATTCTCAAAAAGTCAAAGGAACAATGTTTGTGATTGCTTCAAAATGTAAAAACGTTTTAAAATATGAGGAACAATAAATCTCTTAGGAAGTTTTGTGACATTCTTATTGTCTAAGAAAGCAAAAAAGAAAATGGGCACTGGAATGGAAGACCTAGGTTTTAATCTTAGCTTCATCCTTATTAACTGTATGATATCAGACAAGCTACCTCCCTCAAATTTATTATCTCCATATTTGTAAAAACAAAAGAATGTATGTGAAAGTTCTCTGAAGCTGTAAAGTGATATATAATCCTGAATAATATCAGTATTTTTTAAGCCTGTAATTTTAAGCTTTAGATTCTGCCCTTCTGTAGAGCTGGATGGGCTATTTCACTTATTTTAATTATGCTTGAATACTGCCATAAAAGCTACTGGACTTCTCAGCTATTCAAAAGAAGTGCATGAACTTTTAGAAAGCAGTTAAGTGAGTAGCTTAAATAAAATTCCATATGCAATTTATTTGCTCCATAGGATACAATTTTTTTCTACTTGATGTCATTTTTTTTCATATCCCAATACTTGGAGCCACTTTTGAATTATCTACTTGTTGTAAGGTTTACTTTGTAAACACTGTCTTTTCCTATGTCTACTTCCAACAATATTATAGGTAACCTTGAACTCTTGAGGATGCAGGCCTCCTCCCATGTTTATATTTCACTTAATACATAAATGAGAACCTCAAATATCGCTACATATTACTGACTACTTTTCATACAACAGCATCAAATTATGAACCCTGAATGGACTGTTGTTATTAAATAATAAGAAGCTTAGATAAATTGAAGGCTTAATTCCTTTTATCAGTAATTCTGGATCACTATCAAGATACTCTTATGTAAGCTTTGAACTGAAATACACCAGTCAATTTTCACTTTAATTTCTGAACGCTTTTGGCAAACCTGTTTTCAAATTATTTGAGGTAGGCCACAGCATTAAGATCTACCAAAGGTGAAAAGCATATGACCATGCTCCAACCCCATGGAAATCATCAGCATTTTCTAATGTAATTTAAACCATCTGTCTCAGACTTTCAAAACTAACTTTCTATTTTATGTACAAAGAAAACACATAAATAGAAACCATATTTCTATTTTTCCATAGTATTTGAAAATAATCACCTTAACCTCTTTTTAAATTCTATTATGATATAAACTTCATAAAATCTCCCATTCGGTTTCTAAAAACTTGCTTTAATGCTCATTCTAAAAAATTTTCTTTTAGATAAAAACTATCCTTTAACAAGCAAGGCAAATTAATTGGAGACCTTTCTTCAGATTAAATTACTTCCTTTAATTAAATTATACACTTACATTTTGCCAGTTGCTGATGCAAATTATTCAGTGTGTTCATCAGATTTTTACATGGTTTCTTTGGAAGTATCTTCCAGGCTACATTTTTCTTGTCACCAGTTCTGAGATTAAATGATAACAATAATATATTTGTCAGATTAACATGGGGAGAGGTGGGGCAGGTATATATCTGTTATTCATAAAAAGGGGAAAAGAGAAAACACACTGAATAAAAATAAAGCATACAGAATATTCTTGTTAACAGGAGAAAAATACCACAGGTGTAAAATGGACTGCTTAATGTTGTAAAATTAATTTATTTGAGGGTAGAACTTTGTATTAAATATAGCTCAAAAACATATACTTATGTTGATACTGAGTCAATTCCACTTGCGCTGGAATCATGCAAATTACTCTAAAATTTAATGTGGTGGTCATCAGATCCCCCAAAGGAGGAAATGGCAACCGACTCCAGTATTCTTGCCTGGAAAATCCCATGGGCAGAGGAGACTGGTGGGCTATAGTCCACAGGGCCACCAAGAGTCGGGCATGACTGAACGTACACACATGCACACATTACCCTTAAGCTCATTTAGAGTCTTTAGACACTTAAATATTGGGGAAATCCTACTATTAGAAGTTTTTTTTTTTTTCTTATAGACTCTAAGACAAAGCACTCTAGAATACATTCAGTGAACTTATGATCCATAAACCTTATCAAAATACTTTGACATATTCAATATTTAGTTTCTTAGTTCTCTAAAAAAATAAGTAAAACTTAGTTTCTTTCAGAAAAGAAATAATCTATAATGTTAGATTATATGAAAGAAGTATAACATCCCAAAATACTTTCATAACTATAAAAGAAGATATCTGACAGTGATATCTTTGTTTCTTTTTTTTTTTTTTTTATATCTTTGTTTCTATGATGAATTCCAGTAATCTCCTTTATCACAAATATTACCACACAGTTGCTCTCTACACTATAGATGGAATAGAAAAAGAAAAGAGCATGGTGATAAAACATGGTAAAGCTTTTGGACTTAACTATAACTTTGTTGACTCCATTCTCTATTTATCAAAACTTTTTACTATTTCAAAAGCAATAAATACTCATTTTAGGAAACTTGAAAAAACGTAGAGAAAAAGGAGAACAAAAGTAAATCACTTATGTTCTAACCACCAAACTCAACAACATGGTGCAGGTGTTAAATGGAACATGCTGAACTTTTTTTTTTAATGTTCCCTAAATTTCCCACAGAACAAAAAGGGCAAATAAAACTCTACAAACTAAACAAAGAAAAAACGAGTGGATGGGAAAGCTTAAGCTGACAAAGAACTGTCTTGGAATCTACTCTATCTTTCCACAATGAGAAAAAAAATACAGACAGGGCAGGGTCAAACTGCAGATGTCCTGCTGTGAGATTTTATTTCATTTATAGTGTGACCAGGACTATGCAACCCTGTATTAAAGTGAGAACACAGTGTACAAATACTTGGCATTATTTTCTTGCTGAAAGTTTCAAACACAGCACTCCCACTGTGCCTGAGCATCCACTGTGTGTCCCTTGCTAGATTATTAGCAATTTAAGAGAAAGGAGTGTATTTGGTTTGTCTTTTTATTCCCGGTGCCTAGCAAAAAAAAGTGTGTGTGTGTCGGGGGAAGGACACTTGAGATGTCTGTAGCATAAACAAACAATGAACAATATTTTGGTATCATTTCATTACATCGAATTACTATTATTTACTCACATGATTTTCCTCCTTTTGCCCTTGATAGCATCACTCTAAAACTTAGTTGAGGAGAAGCGCTTTATCTAGTACCTAAGTTTGAATCTATGACAACTTTTTGCATTTTTATTCATGGTGAGTTCCATTTATAAGATTACTAGTACAGAATTAGTTAGCCAGTAATTCGTAGCAGAAGTACTAGTTATGGAGTCAAACCATGATGTTTTCAAAATCAGTTCTGAGAGGATAAGTTATGTGCCTTTTGATAAATTACTTATAAATCTAAGTTTTGGTTTTCTTATCTGTCTGGCAGAGTGCTTAGTAAAAACTACCTCACAAAATACAGAGAATAATAAGAGATACCTTAGGCTATGCATACAGTTTTATGGCTAGTACATTATCAGATATTAACTTCCCTTTGGAAACTTCTTGACATTCATAACATGTTCTTTATGTATTTATGAGTCAGAGAAGGGGGAAGGAAACAACAAATTTCATATTCAGAATTTTTCTTTCAAATTTCAGGTTGAGGTTCCAGAAATTCAGGAGGAAGGAAAGTGGAAAGTGATCAGTTCACTGGTTTAGTCCTCCCATAGGTTTGGAAGGGTGATAAAACCAAGAAGAAAGACCACTGATGAGTGCAAACAACTCATGTTTTTTTGATTTTTTTAACTCATTAGTGATCAAAACAAAAAGTTAAAATAAGAAAAAATTATTTTAATAAAGTATAAAAAGAAGGAAAACATAATTTATTACTATAATAAATACAGTATACACTTATTTACCACACGGCATTTCAATTTTTAAAAACATTATGTCATGTAACATTTAACAACTGGCCAAAAAAAAGAGATGCTACTTTAATATTTGAAGAATTAAACTGTAAAAGGGCTTTGGGGCTTTACTAACAGGGTAACTCGCAGTTATTTTAAGTATGTCCTGTGGATGCAAGGTGGTATTGCATCAATTTCCTCTTCCCTGAAGAGCTTAAGTATGATTAAACTGAAAATAAAGGACACAAGAGAAAATACTGAATTAAAGAAAAGCTATATAGTTACAGTAGGTACAACTTAAATATTATTTCAATAAAGAGAGAAAATTATAGAATCCTTATATTCCTTACATAAATTTCTAAGGCATAAGATTATAATATCTCTTAACTATTTAAACATCTGAGGATTAAAACCTTCTCCAGTACACTAAATCCATCTCATCAAAGTATAGTAAGAACTGATTCAAAGATGGTAAAAACCCCAAATATTAAAAAAAATATAGCTCAACAGAATTCTAGTTATAATCACAAAATATACCAAAAAAAAAAAAGGCTACAAAGTTGCAAATTACAGAATGTAGAATCACTGAAACAAACTTACTGAGAAATGGTGTTGGTATCTAGGTCAACACAACTGACATCTGGTGGAGGGTCATAGAGATCAAAGTATCTTGAATCAATTCCTACTATGAATGGACATGGTGCACTCAAGACATCTGCTAAAGCCAGTGGGCAGAGAGGAACATAGGGGCATGGCCAGTGGAAAGGGAAAATCATCTTGGATAAAAGATAAGAGAATATTTAGCTGTTTTAACATTGAAGCATAATTCATTGGCAACATAGAAAATTGTCTTTTAAATATTTATACCTAAAGTAGTTTAATACTTGTTAAATAATTACAATTAGTGTTAATGGTCAGAAGATTAAAATTCATTACACTCTGAATTTTAGTTAAGCATTGAAATAACTTTAAATTATATGAATAATTAGGCTTAAAATGAAACTCATCACCAAGAAGAAACTGTGATACTCACAGATACTAATGCTTCTGTCACACTGGTAAGCACAGAAGGCCGTAAGGAATGAATGAGAATCTTATGTTCTGTTACTGCAAACACCAGGAGTGTCACAGCATTTTCAGGGCCTAAATTCTGGAGCAGTGTTGAAAACTTGCCACCACTGTACATCCAAACAAAGATATATAATTTAAAAAATAGAGATCCAAACATCTCATTATACAAAATAATTTTTTAAAGTTTATGAGTAGGGTAGGGTTACAGTTCACATTATATATTCAACTTTAAACATGACTGTTGCTCTTTTGTAGGGAAAACGCTGCATCAGAAACACACTGTGAAAATAATGAAGTTTTATGAGGTTCTGAAGTCATCCACATCTTCTGCCTTGTATTAAATATGGAAAATGCAAAGTTATCCACTTTCTTTTTTGTATAAAATGATCTGCCATGTAGATAATGTTCAAATAAAGAATTCAATGTATATACAAAAGGTTGTTATATGATTCCACTTATACAAGTGTCCAGGACAGGCACATTTGTAGAGAGAGAAGTAGATAAGCAGTTGCCTAGGGCTGGGGAGGGTGTCTGTGTGTTTGTACATGTAGGGATGGTAGAGGTAAGGGAGGGTAACTGCTAAAAGATACAGGTGTTTTTTGAGCTATGAAAATGTTCTGAAATTGATTATAGTCATAGTTGCAGAACACTGTGCATATATTCATTGAATTGTACAATTTAACTAGGTGAACTGTATGGTATGTGAGTTATATACCAATAAAGACATTACCAAAAAAAAAGTCTCTTGGTAGTCTCAGTATTTCTAGTTTATTCTCAGTTCAAACAAAGGTTAAGAAAACACTGGTCACTCTGGGCCAAGACCTGGTGATGAAATAATCTGCAATTCTTACAAAATTAACGTCAAAGATGGCAGCTGTTCTCCCTTAGGTACGTGCCACCAAATCACTTAATTATATTGTAACTACTTCCCTGCTAGAAAAAGTACATGGCTAATTAAATATCAAGAAATAATACTTTAGAAAAAACATATTTCATAATCTCTGAACTTTTAATGTGGTGAAATACATTATTCTATTCCATGGGCTAGTATTTATAAGTAACTTTTTATTTGGGGGTTAATTTTAAAATGAATATTTTTCAGAGGATATTTAAAGCTGAAAAATAATCATTTTCATAAACTATAGACATATGTACTCATTTATGCATTAACAGTTGTACATACTTGATCATAGTTAAGTGGATATGCAAAAATACCAAACATTACTGTAAAAGTTTTTCTTTGTTCTTCAAGAACTTTAACCTAAATTTTTTTTTTTTAACCTAAATTTTAAGTAAAAGAAATTTAAATAAGAAACAATTAGGTGAGAAATATTTCCATCAACATTTACAATTCTCCCTAGGAAAGAGAGAAAATACTTGAATGCTATTTTAGCTTACACTAAACATTTAGAGAAACACAATGAAGATTTACTTGCCTCAGTGGAAGAGGTGAAGAAACAGGCTGACTGAGGATCAGATTATCATGTGGTGATAACTGAAAATAGATATGAAATAAAGTATTTCAAATATAAAAAATAACTTTAAAACACCACCTTCCAGTAAAAAAATTTCACACACATACATATAGATGATGCCCATAAAGTTTCAATATTCCCATTCACCAGTTATAGGAATAGTCTAAATCACTTACTAAGACCCTAAAAAATATGTCCTGATGACTGACCTAAGTACTAATTCTTCTTACTCTAAACCATATTCTTCTATTCCTCAACATTTCCCTGATGCCATTTTAACAAACCTGTATTGAAAGAATAAACTGTTCATTTAATATCATAAAACCAGGGTTAGCTAATCTATGGCCTCAGGGCAAATACACAGATCACCTGCTTTTATAAATAAAGTCTCATCAAAACAGCCATACACAGTTGTTTACATGTTACGTAGAGCTGCTTTTGTACAATGAAAGCAGAGCTGAGCAGTTTTCAGAGAGACAATACAGCCTGTAAAGTTTGAAATATTTACTGTTTGGTCCTCAATAGAAAAAACTTGCCAACTTCAGCTATAAGTCTTTTATGTGTATGCAACCTGAGTGTGCTGTATTCTGGCACTAAATATCAAGAAGTAACTTGGGTGCTCGCTTCGGCAGCACATATACTAAAATTGGAACGATACAGAGAAGATTAGCATGGCCCCTGCGCAAGTATGACACGCAAATTCGTGAAGCGTTCCATATTTTAAAAAAAAAAAAAAAAAAGAAGTAACTTGGGATGATATGTAGATGTGCAGACTATTTACAACGCTTATCAAAATGATATTTTTCTAGACACTTTATCTGTATCAATATATTAATGCAATTAATCTACATTTTAAATTTTATGCATATTTACACAAATATTAAATATCTATTTATAAATAATTTCTAATTTTGAATGATACTCCACTAAGGGTTGTGATAAATACAATAAGGCACATACAGTGATAATACATGAAAAAATTTTCTCAAGATCACTTCAAAAATTATGCTTAAAAAAACAACTTACATATCGAGAGTATAAACAAAAAAGAAACATAAACAAAAAAGGAAAGATAAAGTCAACTGGGAAAAGAGATGGGGGAAATAATTTATGTTCACTTTAAACTTCCTGTCACAAGGATGTGAGCAATTCTTCCTGCAATTAGGAAAACACACAACTTTTTCTTTCATCTATTCTAATACACTTAACTTAGGGAATAAGTGCCAAAGGCAAAACTTTTCAATACCAAGAATAAACTTAGGGAAAACAGTCCCTTTTTATGTGTTCAAAATGTCTACTGCTGTCTACTTCGTCAAGTCTACAACCCTTTATCTAAGAGGAAACATTAGATGTTGGCTGGGAGGCAGTTAATAAAATCATAAGGGTCCAAACTCCAGCATGAAGCAGCATCTGGTTCTCTTTTGATTCCATTTGATGTTTGTTTCCTCTTATAAAACTGTTATACTTAGGTTACATTTTGACAGAGTCCATAATCATTCAATAGAGCACTTACATCAAGAAAATCTTACCTGAACTAGAATCCGTGGTCTCTGAGGAGATGGAAAAGGAACTTTATGCATAAAATGAGAAATATGCCTTAAAAACAAAAAACAAACAAACAAAAACCTAATTGATTCCAAAGAGAATACAATATGCTATAAAGGTCAACATGTCACCACAAGTTCATGTTGAGTCAAGAGCTCTGTGTACTGATAATTTCGAAATCCCTGCTACCACAAAAACAAGTGAACAAACAACCAAAACATTTGTATCATTTAAGTTGCTTCTGTATAAACCCACCCAATAAATTTCCATATTAATATTCTCTCATATCCAGTAATAATTGTGTTATTAATGTCTCAAAAGCCATTTTAAGTTCTACCTTATATGGACATTACCAAAGAAGCTAATTCTTGCACTGCAAAACTTATTTTTAGTCAATTGCTCATATTTTAAAAATGAAGCAAGCATTGAGTATTTCAGAAAAATGGAGTTTAACTATTTCTAAAATAAGAACAGTATACTTCCAATTAACAAGTTAAAAATTCTATTGCTGATTTTTTTGGCTTTTTCCCCAGAAGAAGACAGATAAAGAGATAGATTGATGGGTTTTGTTTTGAACACCGTGGAAAAGGAAAAAGGAAACAATAGTAAACAATCCATTTTAAAGAGTGAGTTATTTTATTTCTATATTACTTTTAAACTATTTCCAAATCACCTTGGCTGCAGAACTGAGATAATTTCATCTGGATAGAAAACATCAGAAGAGCATGGAATCTAAAATATCTAAAGTGAAAGTGAAAATGTTAGTTGCTCGGTCGTGCTCAATCCTTTGCGACCCCATGGACTGTAGCCCTCCAGGCTTCCCTGTCCATGGGATTTCTCAGGCAGGAATACTGGAATGGGTTGCCATTTCCTTCTCCAGGGGATCTTCCCAACCCAGGGATCGAATTCAGGTTTCCCGAGCCACCAGGGAAGCCCAAAATATCTACATTCAGTTCAGTTGCTCAGTAGTGTCCCACTCTTTGAGACTCCATGGACTGCAGCACACCAGGCCTCCGCATATCTAAAATGATATCTAAATGATATCTATGATATCTAAAAATAGTAAGGAATATAATAAGCCCAGATTATATGTAAAATAAGAATCACAAAACCTATAAAAAAAAAATTCCAGTTAGGATCTCCAAACTTCACAAGATACCAAAAAATGAAACATTTATGTCATTTGTTAGAAATAAAATTATCTAAAATAACAAAACTGTAGATATAATTGGAGCTTTCCAGATGGCTCAGTGGTAAAGAGTCTGCCTGCCAATGCAAGTGATGTGGGTCGGGAAGACGACCTGGAGGAAGAAATGGCAACCCTACTCCAGTATTCTTGCCTGGGAAATCCCATGGACAGAGTAGCCTAGCAGGTCACATTCCATGGGGTTGCTGAGAGTCAGACACACTAAGCAACTGAATACAAATACACACATAGTTATAGTAAGAGAAATATTACCTAATTGAATCAACCAAATCTTTTTTTCTCTTGAAAAATTTAGTTTCCAAATAAAATCCATTCAATTACCAGTACAAATATACCATACATAGTGGAAAGAGCTGCCAAATTTTGACCCGAGAAGGCTGCTAACTTACTTCTCAATTGGAAGGACATGAGGCCCAGAGATGGAATAACGATATAGAAAAGTCAAAAACTTCCTGAATGCATCAAAAAAAGGCCAGTGAGAGAGAAGACAGATGCATTTATTAGTGTGAATTGTCTTGGAACTATCAGACTTCTCATTTGCTGATGATGCTAAACCCAGAAGAAATCTCTGTTTTTCTGTGAGATCCTCAGAGTATGGTTCATAAAACTGAATAGCAGCACCATAGACCTGGAAAACATAATACATGTGATAAATATGCCTTATATCATTTACTCAAATCACATCATTAGTTAAATATTTAATGGATGAGCTATTATGAGCCATTATATGTCTATGAGCCAGGCAAGGTGCCAGGTACCAGAAACAGTGGTGAAGAGACATTGCTCTTGCTTTCTTAAAGTACATTAAATTTTAACATTGATGATGACAGCAGCAAAACTACACAGTGCAACTGTCAGGTTCCCTTATTTATTATTGGAAAACAGTATGTTTAATTAAATTTGTTTTATAAAGAGTGAAAACAATTGTGTTGATATTCTCTATAAGAAAATGACTGAAAACAATGGGTTGGCCAGAAAGTTCATTTGGGTTTTTCTGTAAGATGCTATTGAAAAATCCAAACAGACTTTTTGGCCCACCTAATAATTATTTAGTAGAGAGCAGGACAGAATTTTAGATAAGGAAATACAAATTTCAACTTCAAACAATTCACTGAATTCTCTAGACCTCAGTTTCCCAATATATAAAATGAAGATATTACACTAGAAGATTATCAAAGTCCATTTCAACGATAATAGGCTATGGTTCTAAACAGCACTGCATATTTAATAAAGTCTTAGTATTACTTTAAAACTTTTGTAACACAGAAAATTAAGCAATGCAGGATCACCACTTGATAATGAAAAAAATCTTTCGCCATATTCACAAGAAAAGCATTTGGGTATGTAAGACAGAATGAAAATTTTCTTTTTCTATGTCTCCGGATATAGTTATTTTAACAAAGTGAAAGAGGCGCATATAATAGATCCAATTTAACCAGTTATTGTTTCCATTGTTCCTGCATATAAAACTTAAGACTTGAAAATGTACAAGAAAACTGCAGATATCATTTGTTAAACAGAGTACCTTTTCAGCTGAGGCTCCAGTTAACACAAACGTAGAAAATACAGGGAGGGGGTATTTGCTATTTGATGGCCAACATTCAATAGTTGCACCCATTGGTAAACAAAACAGGGGAACAGATTCTGGGAGTGAGAATGACTCATAATCTTCTTGAGGGTATCTACAAATTAGACCTATAAAAACAATAATAAATATTAGCTCATCATCTCTTGAATTTAGCAGCTTATAATTTGAATGATACTAAAATGCTTTGTTCTTTAACACATCTGGAAGACTAAAACACTATATATGTTCACCAAGTAATTCTGAATGCTTTAATAGGATTCAAGTGGATTTTAATCCTTAAACTAGTCATATTAACTACTTAATATTTATCAAGTTTCATCCACAAAGGCTAGTAAGGCAAACAGGAAAAGACCATTCCCTGTAGCTCAGACAGTAAAGAACCTGCCTGCAATGCAGGAGACCTGGGTGGGGAAGATTCCCTGAAGAAGGGAATGGCAGCCCACTCTAGTATTCTTGCCTTGGAAAATCTCATGGACCGAGGAGCCTGGTGGGCTACAGTCCACGGGGTCGCCAAGAGTCAGACATGACTGAGCGACCAAGCACACACAAAGAAACACACACAAGTACACACACACTTCCCCCCCCAAAACTCAGACTTCCCTGGTGGCTCAGATGGTGAAGCATCTGACTACAATGCGGGAGACCCTGGATCCCTGGGTTGGGAAGATCCCCTGGAGAAGGAAATGACAACCCACTCCAGTACTCTTGCCTGGAAAATCCCATGGACGGAGGAGTATGGTAGCTACAGTCCATGGGGTCGCAAAGAGTCAGACACAACTGAGCGACTTCACTTTCTTTCACTTTCCTAAAAATTCATTTTGTGTTCATACTACCTTACAGCATATAAACATACTATTTGGGGAGGGAATTTTCAATATGCATATATTCACTTTACTAGTTTTTGATAGCTTTACCTCAGGGTTTTTTTTTTTTTTGACACATTAATACAGATATTCTACAGGATTATATATATAACTTCTAGCACAAATACAAGAAAAATTATACATAAAAATAAAAATCACATACTTACAATGTCTTTAAAATAGTATCAACTTAAGCCAAGCTTCTGAATTATATGAAATTACATGAAGATTATATGAAAATAGAGTTTCAAGTGATATATGATTTCATGTTAAATAGACTAGCTGACAAAGCAGTCCAGGTATCTTCTACTTAACAAACCCTCAAGAGCAGACTCTTTTACTGGATTTTGTGGGACTAGAAACAGTAAAAGTTTTCCTAAGCTTGAATCCCTAAAGTCAAGTGGAAACCATCATGACACAATGTTAAAAATAAAATGACAAATTGGGAATATGACTGGTTGGTCTGTCACTAATAGCTGTTTGACTTCAGACAAGTCATGTACCTATAGGTCTCCAGTTTTCTCATCTATAAAGTGAGATGAACTAGATATACTGAGGTCCAAGGCAATTCTAAAATTCTCTAATTATATGCTTCTGGCTGCTATTAAATCACTCAAACATGTCTGACTCTCTGCAACCCCATGGACCTTAGTCTGCCAGGCTCCTCGGTCCATGGGATTCTCCAAGCAAGAATACTGGAATGGGTTGCCATGGCCTTCTCCAAATTATATGCTAGCCAACCAGTTGATCTCATGAGGATTTACACTGAACTGTCCATTACTTTCTCAAGTCATGAAACAATGGTATAGCCTTTAAGAAACTACAGAAACAGCAATGAACTGTGGATCCTAGAAAACCACAGGCAGAAGAAGGTAGGAGTCGAGGATACTAACTTTAAAATTTTATTTTTTGAAAAGTTGAATCTGCTTTCTTATAAATGACTTGATATTTTGAGGCTTCTGGTAACTGAAAATTTCAACTATGCATTATAAAATTATAAATTAGTTATAATATTTCTGATTATTTTGAAATGTAATTACATATAAACTACAGACTTGACTAAATTTAATATAAATATTAGGCTTCCCAGGTGGCACCAGGGGTAAAGGATCTGCCTACCAATGTAGGAAACACAAGAGCTTCAGGTTAGATCCCTGGGTCAGGAAGATCTCCTAGAGAGAGAAATGGCAACCCACTCCAGTGTTCTCGCCTGAAAAATTCCATGAACAGAGAAGCCTAACAGGCTATAGTCCATGGAGTCGCGAAAGAGTCAAGATATGACTGAACGTGCACACAGTACAGTAACAATATAAATATTAAGGAAACTAATTCAAAAGGAACACATATATTTTCCTCATATTCTCTGATTTAAGACTTTAAGAGAATGATATCTACTTATTATTTACTTAAACCTATTATTTAAAAAAAACCTTGCCTTCTTTTAAAATTAATATTCCTCTAAGCATCCAATAAAGTATGGAAAAGACAAAACAATCAAAAGACATATGTTATAGTCTCAGTCCTGACATTAACACATTTTAAGGCAGAGTTTTTTTTTTCTTTAATCTTATTGGTCCCATAATACATTATATATATTAAGTATCCCATGAAAAATTATACTTACCAGCTTTGTAAGATATAGTGTTAGTCTTTGCCACTGATTTCTTATAACATAAGTACACTGCTGATCCCCACTGAATTTGAAAAAAAAAAAAAAGAAATATCATTAAACTTTAAAAGGCAGTAACTTAATAAAATAGAATCTCTTTGATTCTGCAGTATGTAATGACAGATTTCTTTTTATTTTCAGTTGGTTATTTTGCTGGCATTTTATTGGAGTTATTGCCCAATTTTCTTTCAGAAATAAAAGTTAATGTATTTTTTCCTTGCAACAGAAATAACATGAGGAAAACAACTATTAAAAACAAAACCAAGCCACAACAATTTAGATTTTATTCTAAGTTCAAACTTTGGACAGAAATGATAAACAAGTAATATCCATTCATGTGGATGTAGACATTCCTTTTGATTCCACAACACCTTTCAGATATTGCCAGACTTTTCACAGTTCTTTATACCAACTCAAGAGTTGTACTTTGCCATATCCATCTCCCTATTTCCTATTCTGTCATGAATCTATTCCAAACCAGGTTTTAATCCTACCATTTAAAAAAAGAACACTTAAAAAACTTTAATAATACCAATTCTAATAGTCAATTCTTAGTCTTCATCTTTTTCAGTCTCTCAGCAGATTCTGATATCACTAGTGACCCCCTTCCTGAAACATTTTTCTTTCTTGGCTTTTGAAGCATCACACTCTCCTGGTCCCTCGCCAGCACATCTCTGGCCAGTCCTCAGTCTCCCTTGTAGAAGCCTCTGTTTTCCTGATCATTAAATGTGGTCTCTTCTTTACTTTCTCTAAAGGAGCTCATCTATTTGGTACCACGCTTTTAAATAACAGCTACTTCCACAAGAGTCTCAAATTCCTAGTCCCCAGAGGAGATGGAGAAGACTGTGGGTAAAGCCAATCTGAGAGTAAAGGCGTTTTAGACACAGTCAGTTTTGAAACATCCATTAGACATCCAAGTGTAGAGTCAAATGGAGGTAAGGTGAGAAGTCTGAAGTGGATGTGTAACTTAGAAGATGCCACCACTTGACAAGAGATGATAACATGCATTCACAAAGCGTACTTCCTTTAGGCTTCAACTAAACGTCACTTTATTAGACAGCCCTCCTTTCATCACTTTATATGCAATACCAAGTCTCCTCCTGCCTCCCTTGGTCCTCCTTATTGCCCCTGTCTTCTTGTTGCTGTTGTTGTTTTCCTCCATACATAGCACTTACCACCATCTGGCTTATAGTATATTTTGTTATTTATTATCTGCCTCCCACCACTAGAACATAATCAGCTCCATGACGGCAGAAGCTTTGTTTTGCTCACTGCTGTATCTGGAGCACCCACAACAGTGCCTATTATATAAAAATACTTAATAAACACTTGTTAAAGGAATGAATGTGAGGTGATGTGTCTGTGCATACATGATGGAGAGTGCTTGCATGGACCAGTACATGAGGACAGATACTTAGCACTGAGAACAAATATATACAAAGAAAATACACTTACTTTAAGAAATACATTTTAAAAATATTAAGAGACTACCATAAAAACACCCATTTACTAACCACCCAGCTTTAACAAATGTTAACAATAACCATATTTGCTTCCAATATTTTAATATATAAACAAAAAAATTACAATTTAACTAAAGCCTCATCTTCCATTCCTTTCTGCCCTCTGAGTTAACTATTGGCCTGAAGCTAGTGCATTTCATTCACTTGTATTTTTGAAATTTCTACTACGTAAATATATACATCTTTAAGTATATATCATTATTTTGTATGCTTTGTAACTTTACATAAGTGGTGAAGTGCTGAATACATGCCTTTATGGCTTGCTTTCTCACTTATCAAAATGTTTTTGAGAATTAGTAAAATTGATACAGATCTACTTTCTTCATCTCAACTGGTAGATAGTATTCCATTAATGAAACACTTTACTTTATCCATTCCCTTACTGAGGGACATTTAGGTTGCTTCCTCTCCAGGGTGCTGTTATGAACAATGTTGCAGTAAGTTAGCTCCTGATCCAGAAATTTCCCACTTTTTAAACTTTTTTAGTATGTCCGCAAACAGATTAGTATGTTAAATCATACTTATTTGGACATTAAGTTATCCTTGTTACTCTGTTAGATTTTGTTTCTAATAGACAGTTTAATATTTTCACATCAAAAGAATGGATGTATAAATTCAAGTGGATATTATAGTGTCAGCAGATTGGGCCTTTAGTTTATTTGGTGGTAAAAACTTTATAAAAGGCCCTGTATAACAAAGTCCCAACTCTAGTTCCCAATCAGTCAAATTTGTAAAGATAACAAAAAGCCTTCAGTAACCTTTGTGATGATAAAAAGGGAACTACATATGACCATGTGGATGTGGTGGAAACCAAAAGGAATATCCTAAAATAAAAGACAAGGACTTAAAGATAAAGTAAAAGTTATAAGGCCCTGGAAGAAAAGAGCCACAGATATCAAAACTAAATACGAGAAGGTTTTCTAAATTTTTTCTTACAAAAAGGTTCGGCAAAAAAGAAAGTAGGAAGGGCTGTTGTTCTTAAAATACTTTAAATGTTTAACCCATAAAATATCCATACTGTGGTTTGCCATGGCAAAAACATTTCTTCTGGAATTACGTACATGATTTAACTATTTGCTTGGTTAATAACTCTGCTTTTCTAAGTAAACTTGCTAAATCAAGTACTGACATTCTTGAAAGGCTGTAAAACAAGAACCATTTGTACAGAGTATTAAAAAAAAAAATACTCTCATTGAATCAAAAACTGAGGAAAAAGTCCAAAATTAGTCCAAACATTTGCTGTGTGCATCAAAGCACCTGGTCTAAATATCCTTAACTACACATTTCTGCAGTTTAGGATCACATGACATTCTTAAGTTCTCTTCCAGCTCTAAAATATTATTATTCTATTCTAAACAATCAAAGTCCAAATCGCTTAGGGCTTATGGTCCAAAGCTTAAAAACTAGTCATTCTTGAAAACTTTTCCCATAAACTTTTAATGGGAGGTAGAGAAGTAGGGGAAATATATTTTGGGACCAAAGTTGTAATCCTGGTAGAAAAATCATGTAGGAATTTGAAGAAAGACTCAATATGCATTTCCTCATGTCCATTAGATTGGTTTCATTCTTTTTTTTTTTTTTCAGCTTTTTGTTTTTTAGGTTTATTTTCTCCTGGTTTCAAAAACTAGAAGATGCTTTCATTCAAGCTACCTAATCTGCCCAAACCAAGAATAATCTATAATGTAACTATACTCCTGAGCATTATCCACACATCAATAATTTATTCCTAACCATTTCCTGATTATACACACATTCAACAGATATGAAAAGAAGTTTCCTGCATTGCATGTCTATTTTAGCATTTCTGAAAGACTTAGAAGTCATTCTATGTCTACTCTGAAGATCTAAATTTACTTTTACTACCTTATAGACAATAGAAACAGAGATTGTTTAATATAGATATAAACCACAACCCATTGCTTAAAAAAGACACCGACCACTAAGATCAGGACAGTTTCTCTACATTCAGGACTGATAACTAGAGTTAAGAGTAAGGAAATAAACATTTAAGAGGTTTTTTATTCCTATAATGTTTCTTAAGGGAACTAAGAGGAGCTTAAACATTGGGCAAAAATAAAAGTTCTTCCTTACTGTATGTTAATTACATCTCAATAAAACTGAACAAAAAGAAAAAAGCTCTTTCTCAGTTATTAAATACACACAGAAGGGACTGGATAAGCAGAGTTAACTAAGGAGTAATTAATAATAGCTAACTTTTGTATAGCACTTACTATGTGCCAGGCACTATCCTAAAGTTCTTTACAAATAGTTAACATTTAATCTTCACAAAAAACCTGTGATAAAATACTACTTTATCTTTGTTTCATGAATGAGGAAACTGAAGCACAAAGAGTCAAAGAACCTGTCCAAGACATGTATCTGGAATGCAAATACAGCAGGTTAGCCGGAGTCCATTCTGTTCACATTAGGTTACACTCACTCTCTCTTTTCTTTTATGCTGGCTCTTTACTCTTCCAGCAGAGAATTAATACTCTGACAACACTGGGACCAACACATCAGGGTAAGGAAAA
The DNA here is from genome assembly GCF_910594005.1 of Cervus elaphus. Lineage (NCBI taxonomy): Eukaryota > Metazoa > Chordata > Mammalia > Artiodactyla > Cervidae > Cervus > Cervus elaphus. The sequence goes on along the minus strand of NC_057826.1, from coordinate 87,390,793 downwards.
ACAGAAACTTATGTCTCTGGTTTTGGTTTCAATGTAACAAGTCTACCTTGAACACTTTGATTAATAAGACCTAGTAATGGTTCCAAAAAATTTACTTTCAATCTAAAACGAGCAAATCTATAAAATAAAGGGAAAAATCACCAACGGGAAAATGGCAAGTATCTTTGAGCCTGAACAACCTTGCTAAAATACTAAACCAAATTTGAAATGAGGTTAAGCTGGACATTATATTACAAAAAAGTTCAAAAACCCTTTTTTGCCATCACTATCAGTACCACATAAAGCTTTTAAAACTCATCTGCTACCATGATCTTCTTCCTCCACCATAATCTCTCCATTGTCACACATCATCAACAAATCAACATGCAAGGATGGGACAGAAAGTAGATAGAGGAGGTTTCAAAAGTAACATCTCAGGCAAAGACCAGAAGCAAAAAACGGCTTGGAATTTGCAAACTCCCCCGGTGGAGTTGCGGGGCGACACCAGTATCACTGGAGATCACATGTGCTTCCTGTTCAAGTATTCCTTCAGTTACATGAGCTCCAAGATCAAGCCCTGAGCCTTTGGAGTGGGAGTACTGACTCTAAGACCCTAGACTATCAGAAAACTAACCCTAGGGGGTATCAAACAGTGAGAACTCACAAAAAAGAAACCACTATAATACAAGACCTGGCATCACCCAACCACCAATAGCACCCTGTGAAGGACCCCTCATCTAAACAACAAATAAAACAAAAATACAAACCCAGTCATCAGCAGATAGGATTACCACCTCACTCAGCCTTGCCCATCAGAGGAAAGAAAAACAAAGAAACAAAAACTCAACACAAATCTTACCCTATATGAAGCTTACACAAACCACTGGACCAACCCTAGAGGGCAGAAACCAAAAGGAAGAAAGAATTCAACCTTGAAGCCTGGGAAAAGGAGACCTCAAATACAATAAGTTTAAAAAAAAATAATAATGAAAAGGCAGAGAAATACTACACAAATGAAGGAACAAACTAGAAACCCAGAAGTCCAAATGAATGAAGAGGAAACAGGCAAACTGCCTGAAAGAGAACTCAGATAATGACAGTAAAGATGATCAGAAACCTGGAAAGCAAAACGGAGAAAATGCAAGAATCAATCAACAAAGACCTAGAAGAATTAGACAATAAACATACTGAGACAAACAACACAATTACTGAGATTAAAAATAATCTAGAAGGAATCAATAGCAGAATATCTGAAGCAGAAGAATGAATCAGTGAGCTAGAAGATAAAATGGTAGAAATAACTTCTGAAGAGCAGAATAAAGTAAAAAGAATGAAAAGAACTGATGATAGTCTCAGAGACCTCTGGGACAATATCAAACGCACAAACATTCAAATAATAGGAATCCCAGAAGAAGAGAAAAAGAAAGGGTATGAGAAAAATTTTTAAGAGATTATAGTTGAAAATTTCCCCAACATGGAAAAGGAAATAGCCAATCAAGTCCAAGAGGCACAAAGAATCTCACACAGGATAAACCCAAGGACAAACACGCTAAGACACAAACTAATCAAACTAACAAAGACTAAACACAAAGAAAGAATATTAAAAGCAGCAAGGGAGAAGAAACAAGTAACAAACAAGGGAAACCTCATACACTTCAGCAGACTGCAGGCCAGAAGGGAATGGCAGGATATATTTAAAGTTCTAAAAGGGAAAAATCTACAATCAAGATTACTATACCCAGCAAGGATCTCATTCAAAATTGATGGATAAATCAATAGCTTTTCAGAGAAGCAAAAGTTAAGAGAATTCAGTACCACCAAACCAGCTTTACAACAAATGTTAAACGGACTTATATAGTCAAGAAATACAAGAGAAGAAAAAGATCTACAAAATCAACCCCAAATAATTAAGAAAATGGCAACAGGAACATACATATGGATAATTACTTTAAATGTAAATGGATTAAATGCTCCAACCAAAAGACACAGACTGGCTGAATGGATACAAAAACAAGACCCATATATATGTTGTCTACAAGAAACCCACTTCAGACCTCAAGACACATATAGACTGAAAGTGAGAGGATGGAAAAATATATTCCATGAAAATGGAAAGCAAAAGAAAGCTGGAGTAGCAATCCCTGTATCAGACAAAATAGACCTTAAAATAAAGAAGATTACAAGAGATAAGGAAGGACACTACATAATGATCAAGAGATCAATCCAAGAGGAAGACATAACAATTGTAAATATCTATGCACCCAACATAGGAGCACCTCAATACATAAGACAAACACTAACAAACATAAAAGGAGAAGTTGACAGTAACACAATAATAGTAGGAGACTTTAACACCCCACTCACACCAATGGACAGATCATCAAAACAGAAAATTAATAAGGAAACACAAGTCTTAAGTGATACATTAGATGAGATGGATCTCATTGATATCTTCAGGACATTCCATCCAAAGGCAGAAGAATACACCTTCTTCTCAAGTGCACATGGAACATTCTTCAGGATAGATCACATCTTGGGTCACAAATTAAACCTCAGTAAATTTAAGGAAATTGAAATCATATCAAGCAACTTCTCCGACCACGCTGCTATGAGACTACATATCAATTACAAGAAAAAAACTGTAAGAAACACAAACACATGGAGATTAAACAACACGTTTCTAAATAACCAAGAGGTTACTGAAGAAATCAAAAGGGAAATAAAAAAAATTTCTAGAAACAAATAACAATGAAAACATGACAACTCAAAACCTATGGGATGCAGAAAAAGCAGTCCTAAGAGGGAAATTTATAGCAATACAGTCCTACCTCAAGAAACAAGAAAAACCTTGAATAGACAGCCTAACCTTACACCTAAAACAACTGGAAAAAGAAGAACAAAAAAATCCCAAAATTAGAAGGAAGGAAATCATAAAGATCTGAGCAGAAATAAACGAAAAAGAAATGAAATAAATAACAGTAAAGATTAATAAAACTAAAAGCTGGTTCTTTGAGAAGATAGATAAAATTGACAAACCTTTAGCCAGACTCAAGAAAAAAAGAGAAGAATCAAATCAACAAAATTAGAAATGAAACAGAAGAGGTTACAACAGACAATGCAGAAATACAAAGGATTATAAGAGACTATTATGAGCAATTATATGGCAATAAAAGGGATAACCTGGAAGAAATGGACAGATATTTAGAAAAGTTCAATCTTCCAAGACTGAACCAGGAAGAAATCAAAATTATGAACAACCCAATTACAAGCACTGAAATGGAAGCTGTGAACAAAAATCTCCCAAAAAACAAAAGCCCAGGACCAGATGGCTTCACAGGAGAATACTACCAAACATTTAGAGAAAAGCTAATGCTTATCCTTCTAAAACTCTTTCAAAACGTGCAGAGGAAGGAGCATTTCCAAACTCATTCTACGTGGCCACTATCACCCTGATACCAAAACCAGACAAAGACAACACAAAAAAAGAAAACTACAGGCCAATATCACTGATGAACATAGATGCAAAAATCCTCAACAAAATTTTAGCAAACAGAATTCAGCAACACATCAAAGAGCTCATATACCATGATTAAGTTGGGTTTATTCCAGGAATGCAGGATTCTTCAATATTTGCAAATGTATCAATGTGATACACCATATTAACAAACTGAAAGATAAAAACCATATGATAACCTCAATAGATGCACAAAAAGCCTTTGACAAAATTCAGCACCCATTTATGATTAAAACTGTTTAAAAAAATGGGCATATAAGGAACCTACCTCAACATAGTAAAGGCCATATATGATAAGCCTACAGCAAACATTATTCTCAATGGTGAGAAACTGAAAGCATTCCCTCTAAGATCAGAAACAAGACAAGGGTGTCCACTTTCACCCGCTATTATTCAACATAGTTCTGGAAGTCCTAGCTACAGTAATCAGAGAAGAAAAAGAAATAAAAGGAATCCAGATCAAAAAAGAAGTAGTAAGGCTCTCACTGTTTGCAGATGACATGTACATAGAAAACCCTAAAGATAGTATCAGAAAATTACTAGAGCTAGTCAGTGAATTTAGCAAAATTGCAGGATACAAAATCAATACACAGAAATCACTTGCATTTCTATACACTAACAATGAAAAATCAGAAAGAGAAAGTAAGGAATCAGTCCCATTCACAATTGCAAAAAGAATTAAATATCTAGGAATAAACTTACCTAAGGAGACAAAAGAACTGTACACAGAAAACTATAAGACACTGATGAAAGAAATCAAAGATGACATAAACAGATGGAGAGATATTCCATGTTCTTGGGTAGGAAGAATCAATGTTGTGAAAATGACTACACTACCAAACGCAATCTATAGATTCAATGTGATCCCTATCAAATTACCGATGGCATTTTTCACAGAACCGAAGAAAAAATTTCACAATTCATACGGAAACACAGAAGACTCCGAATAGCCAAAGCAGTCTTGAGAAAGAAGAGTGGAGCTGGAGGAATCAACCTTCCTGGCTTCAGATTATACTACAAAGCTACAGTCATCAAGACAGTATGGTACTGGCACAGAAACAGAAATATAAATCAATAGAACAAGACAGAAACCCCAGAAATAAACTCATGCACCTATGTGTACCACATTTTTTACAAAGGAGGCAAGAATATACAATGGGGCAAAGATAGCCTCTTCAATAAATGGTGCTGGGAAAACTGGACAGCTAAACATGTAAAATAATGAAATTAGAATGCTTCCTAACACCACACACAAAGATAAACTCAAAATGGATTAAAGACCTAAATGTAAGACCAGAAACTATAAAACTCTTAGAGGAAAACAGGCAGAACAGTTGATGACATAAATCAAAGCATAAATCAAACTCTATGACCCACCTCCTAGAGTAATGGAAATGAAAACAAAAGTAAACAAGTGGGCGGAGAAGGAAATGGCAACCCACTCCAGTATTCATGCCTAGAGAATCCTGTGGGCAGAGGAGCCTGGTGGGCTACTGTCCATAGGGTCGCACAGAGTCAGACACAACTGAAGTGACTTAGCAGCAGCAGCAAACAAGTGGGACCTGAAAGCTTTGGCACAGCAGAGGAAACTATAAGCAAGTGAAAAGACAACCCTTGGAATGGGAGAAAATAATAGGAAATGAAACAACTGACAAAAGATTAATTTCCAAAATATACAAGCAGCTCATACAACTCAATACCAGGAAAACAAACACCTCAATCAAAAGGTGGGAAAAAGACCTAAACAGACATTCTGCAAAGAAGACATACAGATGACTAACAAACACATGAAAAGATGCTCAACATCACTTATTATTAGAGAAATGCAAATCAAAACCACAATGAGATATCACCTCACACAGTCAGAATGGTCTGACCATCAAAAAGTCTACAAACAATAAATACTGGAGAGGGTGTGTAGAAAAGGGAACGCTCTTGCACTATTGGTGACAGTGTAAATTGATACAGCCACTACGGAAGATGGTATGGAGATTCCTTTAAAAACTAGGAATAAAACCACCATGTGACCCAGCAATCCCACTCCTAGGCATATACCCTGAAGAAACCAGGGTTGAAAAAGACACATGTATCCCATTGTTCATTGCAGCACTATTTACAATAGCTAGAACATGGAAGCAACCTAGATGCGCATCGACAGGTGAATGGATAAAGAATTTGTGGTACATATATACACAATGGAATATTACTCAGCCATAAAAGGAATGCATTTGAGTCAGTTCTGATGAGGTGGATGAACCCAGAACCTATTATACAGAGTGAAGTGAGTCAGAAAGAAAAAGATAAATATCGTATTCTAACACACATATATGGAACATAGAGAAATGGTTCTGAAGAATTTATTTACTGGGCAGCAGTGGAGAAACAGACATAGAGAATAGACTTACAGACACGGGGAGAGGGGAGGAGAGGGTGAGATGTATGGAAAAAGTAACTTGGAAACTTCATAACCATATGTAAAACAGATAGGCAACAAGAATTTGCTGTATGGCTCAGGAAACTCAAACAGGGACTCTGTATCAACCTAGAGGAGGGGATGGGGAGGGAGATGGGAGGGAGGTTCAAAAGGGAGGGATATATGTATACCTATGGATGATTATTTTTTAAGAAATAAAAAAGAGAAAAAAATGCAAGGATGGCATGAAAGAATAGGGCATTTTGTATATGAATGGCTGTTGACAAGAAATGGTCATCTAAGTAGGGATCACATAGCTCCCAATAACTCAGGATACAATTGAGATATTAGAGATCATACATAATGGCCTTAGACTACTGGAAGAACTTTGGCTTTTACTACTAATAAGAGTGAGGTGGGAAACCACAAGGGTTGTAAGCCCAGGAGAGATATGATCTAGATTATGTTTTAAAAGGATCCCTCTTGCTATGATGTGAAGAACAGGCTGTAGGAAGCTGAGGAAGCAGTGATCAGTTAAACCAGGGGTCTGGCAAACTATGGGCTGTATTCCACCCAAGGCCTGTTTTTGTACAACTGAGCTAAGACTGATTTTTACGTTTTTAAAAGATTGTTTTTAAAACAAAAGGTGAATCTGCAACAAAGACTGTATATGACCTGCAAGCCCTTTCTGCAAAAGTCTGTCTAACTCCTGAATTGCAATAATCCTGTTAAGAGATGATCATGGCTTGGATCAGGGTTGTAGCAATGGAGAAGTTGAGAAGTACTCAAATTTAAAATATGTTTTGAAATTAAAGTCAACAGAATTTACAGAAGAACTGAATGAGAGGTAGAAGATAAAGGTTAAGGATTACTCAGAGGATTTTTAGTCTGAGTAACTAGAAGAGTGGAATTTCCTTTTACTAGAGGAATAAGACTATGGGGATAAGTAGATTTGGAGAGGGACACTAGGAGTTCAGGTTTGGACATGTTATATTTGAGATGACCTATTTGATAAGATATCCAAGAAAAGACAATGAATTAGAAAAATCCAGTGGGGACACAGAAATTTAGAATTAAATGATTAGATCATCAAGGAAGTGAGTTTAGATTATAAACATAAATGGTCTGAGGACTGAACCCGGGGACACTGCTGCATAGAAATTAGGGAATTTGGAAGGAATCAGCAAAGGCTTTCCTGGTGGCTCAGATGGTAAAGAATCCACCTGCAACGTGCAAGACCCAAGTTAGATCCCTTGGTCGGGAAGATCCCCTGGAGAAAGGAATGGCAACCCACTCCAGTATTCTTGCCTGGAGAATTCCAGGGACAGAGGAGCCTGGTGGGCTACATTTCACAAGGTCACAAAGAGTTGGACACGATTGCATTTTCTCTTCTTGCCATTGTTTCAAGAAGGAAGAAGTGATCATCTATGCCTAAATGTACTGAAAAATTAAGATGAAGCACTGAATCACTGGATTCAACAAGAGAAATCTTGGTGGAATGATGGAGACAAAAGCCTTACTGGAAAGAGTCAGAGTGAGGAAGGAGATGGAATATAGTCAACTCTTCTAAGACCTTTTATTATAAAGACAGTCAAATGGGGGGAATACATGGAGTGGGATATAAAGATCAAGAAACTTTGTAAAGATGGGAGGTATTGCAACATGCTTTTACAGGCTGAAGGAAATAATCCATTAGAGTGAAAAACTGATGAGTCACAAAAAAGTAGGGAGGATTGTTGAAGCCATGTCCTCATTTCAAATAGGTGAGTTCTAGTGCACAAGTGGAGGGGTTACCCTCAGCTAGCGTGTTACTTTTGCAGTAAGGGGGAAAAATTTTTTTTAATTAAAAAAAAAGAAAGAAAGCTTTTTGCACAGTTCTTTTTGAAAGTACAGCTAAACCACTTTCCTAAAAATAAAATATATGACATCTTTAAGAAATCTATTTTTTTAATTCAGTAATTGTGCTATGCTGTTTTCCAAAGATTTATTTTAAATTATGCTCTTTTCATGGATGGCTAATTTTATCCATGCAGAAGAGTCACTTACCATACTGTTATTGAGATTCTTGTCAACTTTGCAGAATGTGTGTGGTGGACTTTCTCCTTTACTGGGTATAATAATACATATGTCTGTAACAGCCAACGTATTCTGAGTCATGTTTTCAGAGGCTCTTCGGTAAGTGATATAAATTCTTTGTGATGAGGTACTGCCGCTAATATTTGCAGGGCGTCCATAGGGAGTACTCTGGATAATTTCACACCCTTGTTTCAATCTTTCTTTCCAGTCATATAAAACCCTAAAAAATAAATTAGTACACAATTACAAAACACCCTCAAATATGAAAGGCAATATTGTCAGGAATCAAACTCATCCTTAACTGTAGCAAATACTCGAACTGTACTACAAGTCTGAATTGTATAGCCCCATATAAAGTTAAAGAACAACTGTTCTCCCTACTAAAAATTAATAATGTAAGGAAAACACAGATTAACCTCTGTGTTTATTAACATAAACCACAGAATGGCATTTTGCAGAATGTGCCAAGGTATTTTAATAGATAGATGGACAGATAACATAGATAGGTATATGTATGTATGTCTCTAAAACCAAGCATCTTTAGAAAAAGCAACCTTGTATTTTGACCAAAGTTTAAAAAGTTTTTTAAGGCTTTCAAAAGAGAAAATGACCTCAAATCTATCTTTCATCAAAGTATAAGTGAAAGTTCCCCCATTCTCCTTTGTGGTAAAGTCATAAGTTTTTAATAACAGACAGGCCAGGCATCCAATTCCTTAAATTTTCTAAATATTATTACCTAAAGTACTTGGGAACACAAAGAAAACATCACACTTGAATAATATTAGTTTACTCCCTCATAGAATTCACTAATTTGGACTTTAACACTATCTCTGACCTTAGCCAAAAAAATAAAAAAAATTAAATTAAATGTAAAGTGAAGTGAAAGTCGCTCAGTTGTGTCCAACTCTGTGTGACCTCATGGACTATACAGTCCATGGAATTCTCCAGGCCAGAGTACTGGAGTGGGTGGCCTTTCCCATCTCCAGGGGATCTTCCCAACCCAGGGATCAAACCCAGCTCTCCTCTATTGCAGGTGGATTCTTTACCAGCTGAGTCACAAGGGAAGCCCAAGAATACTGGAGTGGGTAGCCTATCCCTTCTCCAGTGGATCTTCCTGACCCAGGAATCGAACAAGGGTCTCCTGCGTTGCAGGCAGATTCTTTACCAACTGAGCTATCAGAGTAAATATGTTTCTGCATTTGCTGTAAAAAATTATTATATAAGGCAATGTCTCCAACATTAATCAGTATTACCTTTTATAAAATCCCATTATACAAATAAAGTGAAGTGAAAGTCGCTCAGTTGTGTCCGACTCTTTGCAACCCCATAGACTGTATGGTCCACGGAATTCTCCAGGCAAGAATACTGGAGTGGGTAGCCTTTCCCTTCTCCAGGGGATCTTCCTGACCCAGGAATCGAACCAGGGTCTACTGTATTGCAGGCAGATTCTTTACCAACTGAGCTATGAGGGGAAAAATAATTTGACCAATTTTTGAAATGTAGTGCCAAAATTGGTCAAATTTTTTCTAATACAATTTTTAATTTCCCTTTTGTCTCAGCTGTCAGCAAACTTAATATTTTTCTTTCTTTTGACACTCTGTTTTGAAAATTTAGAACAAAATTTGATGCTTAATTATAGCAGCTATGTATATCCCAATGTTAGCCTAACTGCTAACTCCTTGATTTGATCTTGCTTTTTCTTTTTTTAAAAGAAAGTTTTATTGGAGGATAATTGCTTTACAATACTGTGCTTTTCTTTTTTTTTCCTTAATCCTAAGAAATGGCATTGTCAACCTATTACATATGGAATGGATACAAAACAAAGAACTACTGTATAGTTCTATATACAATATTCTGATATTCTAATACAAGGATCTCTATACAATATTCTGAGACCAAATGGAAAAGAATATAAATGCATATATATATGAAAAACTAATCACTTTGTTGTACAGCAGAAATTAACATTATAAATCAACTATACTCACAATTTAAAAAAAAAAAATAAAAAAAATCTTAAAGGTATTTGTAACAGAGAAGTTAGACATATCTGGATTGAATTCCTACATCCTGGTACCAGCTGTATATCTCAGGTTGTTACTTAACTGCTCTGAGCCTTATAATACTCAGCTATAAAATTTAAAAATTTAATTCATAGGATCTTGGCAGAATTGCCAGGTAGGGTACCAACTGCCAATTGGTAGGGTCTCCAAAATAATGCCTGGCACACAAATGCTCAACTGAAATCAAGAGGAAAAAATACAACACAGAGAGCAATTTTTAAAAAAACACCATTTATCACCTCAAACTCTTAAAAGATACAGGAATATAAGTAGCATTTGACATATAAGCTACCTATTTTCTTTAATCAGGCATTGTGCTGTTGTATATATTGCTTGTTTTGCTGTTTTATATTGTTGGCTAACTTTTCCTATTTATTTAAACTGCAAGCTTTTTAAAGGCAACAATGATGTCATATCTTCCACAATGACAAACATATGAGGATAGCCATAATAGTGGTTAATTTATTCATTCCAGTTCTTGTCCTTCCCTGTTGGAAAATCCTTTCTATGCCTGAAAAATTTCTCATGTTTAATTTAGGCAACTCTAACACCCAAATCTACAACATTTCCTTCATTTTATCTGCAAGTCAGAATTCAGACAGTGATTAGTGAGCATAGGAGCTACTTAACCTATCTTTTGAAAGTACAATTGGCTTATTTTCCCAAGCCATTTACTAATTATGTAAGCGTCATATGAAGCAATATGGTAGCTGTTCTGAAACCTACTTAAAATTACAGCAATTGATTCATGAATTAGCACAATAAAGATTGAGTTTAATATAGTTTGTTGATATCAAACATTAGATAATAGAATTTTAAAAGGAGAAGAAAGTGTCAGGAGCTCTTCCAGTTCATCCAATCTCCACTCAGGCATGAGTAAACTTGACTATTCACTTTCAGTCTTAATATATTAGGAGATGGAACTTTTATAGCCCTTTGCTTATATTAGTAGGGACACTGCTATTTTCCTTATTTTTAACCAAAATATTGCAAGTTAAGCCCATCCTCTTTGACAACAGAGTCACGGAAACAAGAAGGCTTAAAACTGTCAGTTACTCAAAAGGTTAAACATAGAATTATTGTATGACCCAGCAATTCCACTTCTAAGTAAACATACAAGAGATATGAAAACATACATCCATACAGAAACTTGTACATTAATACTCCCCAAAGCATCATTTATAACAGCCAAAAAGTGGAAACCACTCACATATGAATGCATAATAAATTGTGGTAGACCCATAAGATGGAATATTATTCAGCCATGTAAAAGAATAAAGCACAGACACATATTACAACATGGATAAACCTTGAAAACTTTATGATAAGAGAAAGAATCAGCCACAAAAGATAATCATATACAGGATGATTCTATTGACATAAAATGTCCACAATAGGCAAATCCACAGACACAGAAAGTTGACTAGTGGATTGTCTATAGGGAGAATTAGACAAACTATAATGAATATAGGTGTTGTTTATTTGTGGGGACATGATAAAAATGTTCTAAAATTTATTGTGGTGATTCAGCTCTATAAATAGACTAAAATTTACTGAATTGTACCATTTAAAGGAGTGAATTGGATGGTGTAAATTGTAAATCAGTAAAGCTATTATTTAAAAAGAAAACTACAATTTCAATACAACAGCCTAAATGAAACACTAATTTATCCAAGACCCTTGTTTCATGCACACTGACTTAAACTCCCAACTATAAGGATCATTACAACTGATCCTTAAAAGCCATCTTTTTCTCATATTTTAAAAATAACAAAGTATATGGTCAGAATAATACATGGATTTCTGATATTTTTCTGTAAATGTTTTTCAAATTATCTCCCCTATTTTTAATAGAACGAACTCAGACAAAAGTGCTAGAACAAAGAGACACTGAACAATGGAGAAGGAAATGGCATACTACTCCAGTATTCTTGCCTGGGAAATCCCATGGATAGAGGAGCCTGGCAGGCCGCAGCACATGGGGTCACAAAAAGTCAGACACGACTTACCAAGTAACATTAACACTTTAATGCCCAGGATGGATTTTCTAGCTCCAAGTCACCCTTTGAGGAACTGTCTCATTTTGTACTGCTTTGTGTAAACATAAAGCCAATATTTTAAGACAACAACAACAAAAAAAGAGACACTGAAAAGATAAAAGGAGCACAGGAAAAGAAAACATGATTCTGGATATAAATGTGTCTATTTTTTTAAAGTATTTACAAACAAACGAGTTGAACGGTTAACTTCAAAATCTACAAGGCATACTACTTGAGTCAATAAAAATAATTCTTTAAAAAAAATACTTACCCCAGATCCGTAAGTGGAGGCTTATCTCTTCCTCTTCTATAGCAAAGGAAAATCTGTGGCCCCACAAGACTTCCATTATTGAGATCAGCTGACAGTCCCGTTGGGGTGATATCAATACACGTGTAATCCCGTGGCACTTCCTCCCCAAGAGATTTAATAATAACTGAAACATCTGTGATAGGCTCTTTTGGTCTGGCTACTTTATGACAGGCATCATTGAAGTGAATTTCTTCTTCAAGAGGCTTTGAAACATCAGTTAATCCTGCTACAACAAAGTAGTCAGCGACACGAGGCCCCTTATCTTCAATCATCTTCCATTACAGAAGGTACATCTAAAAGGAAAGTAAAAGACCAGTATTCTCCTATAATAAGTCAAATAAATATAAGTGGTTTGTGTATAAATAAGAATAAAAACTAAAAAAAAGTGTACTATACCTCTGATAAAACACACTAGTATTATACTTTTCACTGTCATACATTAAAAGTGTTTTTAAAGAAACGGGACTATGTATAGCATTTGGAAAAGACCCTGATGCTGGAAATGACTGAAGGCAAAGAAGAGGGCGACAGAGGATGAGACGGTTAGGCAGCATCACTGCCTCAACGGACATGAATCTGAGCACACTCGGAGACAATGGAGGAGCCTGGCATGCTGCAGTCCATGGAGTCACAAAGGATTGGGCACGACTTAGCAAATGAACAACAATCTTATTATAAAAGGAATGCATGAATTTCCATTCTTGGCAATATGAAAGCTTAGATTACCTACGTAGACAACAAAAAAACATACAACCTTCTAAATGCATAGTGCTAGTCACTCAGTTGTGTCCAACTCTGCAACCCCATGAACTGTAGCCTGCCAGCTCCTCTGTCCATGGAATTACTCAGGCAATAATACTGGACTGGGTTGCCATTCCCTTCTCCAGGGGATCTTCCCAACCCAGGGATCACACCAGGTCTCCTGCATTGTAGGCAGATTCTTTACCACCTGAGCCACCAGGGAAGCCCTAAATGCAGAGTAGTGTGTAAAAAATGTAAGGAAGGACTTCCCTGGTGATGCAGTGGATAAGAATCTGCCCGCCAATGCAGGAGGCATGGGTTCAGTCCTGGTCTGGGAAGATTCCACGTGTCACGCAACAACTAAGCCTGTGTACCACAACTACTGAGCTTGTGTGCCACAACTACTGAAGCCCACGTACCCTAGAGCCTGTGCTCTGCAACAAGAGAAGCCGGTGCCCCTCAACGAAGAGTAGCCCCCATTCACCGCAACCAGAGAAAGCCTGTGAGCAGCAACGAAGACTCAGTGCAACCAAAAATAAATAATTAAAAATAAAATATTTTTTTTTAATGTAAGGGAAAAACAAACAAACAAAAAACAGAACAAAAGAAGGAAAAAAAATGTCAGGGCAATTCCCAGGGTCCCCAAACAGTAAGGAAACTGAAGGCCAGAATGCAATGTATAAGCTGATATTGGGTGGGAGAATTCTGCTGATCTCCTCAGTAATCAAGGGGCCTGTGTTTTTATTCTTTTTTTTTTTAAACGTCTTGGCCATGTTGCACTGCATGTGGGATCTTCCCTGACCAGGGAATGAACCTGTGTCCCCTGCAATGCAAGCTTGGAATCTTAACCACTGAACCACCAGGGAAGTCCGGGGCCTGTGTTTTTAAAAGGTATTGCAGGGACAGGACACAATGCATTGGGACCACATAAAATAGGGAATTGGAACTGAGACATTTGTATAAAGCCAAGAGCCTCAAAGGACTACATCCTCTGTTAAAGAGTGGATTTTAAAAATCCATCCACTGCTACAGGGAGATAATAAAGTTTACTTCAATCTGGGCCCTACTTTGAGGGGAGTAAAAAATCTCTTCTGAGAAGGTATAACAAAAGGCCTACTCACACTTGGATGTGAGGTTTGACCTTAAGCCATCTGCATGGCCCCAGGAAGGTCCAAACTAAGTTATTAATAATAACTGTGTTCCCAGGCTAGTGATAATCCTGGGGGAACAAAAGTAAAAAACTTCTAGAGGGTACCCTCAACACAGGCTTTCCACAGAGAAAGCCCCACTGAAGATGACCTCCTATTCTAAAATTACAAAACAAAAAAGAAAAATCCACCCTAAATGAGTTTTAACAGATATAATAAATAAAAGAACTTCAAATAATAAACGTAGGGCAGTGATTATAACACTAAGACATGCTTATAACAAATTCAAAGAAAAAATTACACAAAGTGAAATTCATCATGTATCAATATTCACAAACATTTAACAGCAAAATCTCCTTCAGTTGTCTAGTATCCCTTAAATCTTATTTGTTTCTTGAATGAAGACACCCCCTCCATCAGTACTGTCATTACTAATATAACAATTATAGGAAAACAGTTTAACCTAAAACAGAAATTTCCCAACATGTGTCTCATGTTAGAGTTAGTTTCAATAGATGCAAAGAAAGGATCTTATGGGCAAATAAATTAGATATATATACTATATGCTTCTTTTGTGTATTTATAATATATATGTAAAAATATTAAAGATGTCAATACCAAAATCAGGTTGATTATATTCTTTGCAGCCAAAGATGGAGAAGCTCTATACAGTCAGCAAAAACAAGACTGGGAGCTGACTATGGCTCAGATCATAAACTGCTTACTGCAAAATTCAGACTTAAATTGAACAAAGTAGGGAAAACCACTAGACCATTCAGGTAAGACCTAAATCAAATCCCTTACAATTATACATTGGAAGGAACAAAGAGATTCAAGGGATTAGATCTGATAGACAGAGTGCCTGAAGAACTATGGACGGAGGTTCCTGACACTCTACAGGAGGCAGTGATCAAGACCATCCCCAAGAAAAAGAAATGCAAAAAGGTAAAACCGTTGTTTGAGGAGGCCTTACAAATAGCTGAGAAAAGAAGAGAAGCTAAAGGCAAAGGAGAAAAGGAAAGATACACCCATCTGAATGCAGAGTTCTAAAGAATAGCAAGGAGAGATAAGAAAGCCTTCCTCAGTGATCAATGCAAAGTAGAGGAAAACAACAGATGGGAAAGACTAGAGATCTCTTCAAGAAAATTAGAGATACCAAGGGAACATTTCATGCAAAGATGGACACAATAAAGGATAGAAATGGTATGGACCTAACAGAAGCAGAAGATATTAAGAAAAGGTGGCAAGAATACACAGAAGAACTGTACAAAAAAGATGTTAATGACCCAGATAACCATGATGGTGTGATTACTCAACTAGAGCCAGACATCCTGGAATGTGAAGTCAAGTGGGCCTTAGGAAGCATCACTATGAACAAAGCTAGTGGAGCTGCTCACATTCCAGTAGAGCTATTTCAAATCCTAAAAGATGATGCTGTTAAAGTGCTGCACTCAATATGCCAGCAAATTTGGAAAACTCAGCAGTGGCCACGGGACTGGAAAAGGTGAGTTTTCATTCCAATCCCAAAGAAAGGCAATGCCAAAGTATGTTCAAACTACCACACAATTGCACTCGTCTCACACACTAGCAAAACAATGCTCAAAATTCTCCAAGTCTTCGACAGTACATGAACCATGAACATCCAGATGTTCAAGTTGGATTTGGAAAAGGCAGAGGAACCAGAAATCAAATTGCCAACATCCACTGGATCATGGAAAAAGCAAGAGTTCCAGAAAAACATCTACTTCTGCTTTACTGACTATGCCAAAGCCTTTGACTATGTGGATCACAACAGACTATGGAAAATTCTGAAAGAGATGGGAATACCAGACCACCTGACCTGCGTCCTAAGAAATCTGTATGCAGGTCAAGAAGCAACAGTTAGAAATGGACATGGAACAACAGACTGGTTCCAAATCAGGGCAGGAGTACATCAAGGCTGCTTTGTCACCCTGCTTATTTAACTTTTATGCAGAGTACATCATGCGAAATGCTGGGCTGGATGAAGCACAACCTGGAATCAAGATTGCCGGGAGAATTATCAATAACCTCAGATATGTAGATGACACCACTCTTATGGCAGAAAGCGAAAAACTAAAGAGCCTCTTGATGAAAGTGAAAGTGGAGAGTGAAAAACTTGGCTTAAAGCTAAACATTCAGAAAACGAAGATCATGGCATCTGGTCCCATCGCTTCATGACAAATAAATGGGGAAACAATGGAAACAGTGACAGACTTTAATTTTGGGGGCTCCATAATCACTGCAGATGGTGACTGCAGCCATGAAATTTAAAGACACTTGCTCCTTGAAAGAAAAGCTATGACCAACCTAGACAGCATATTAAAAAGCAGACATTGGAGAAGGAAATGGCAACCCACTCCAGTATTCCTGCCTGGGAAATCCCATGGACAGAGGAGCCTGGTGGGCTACAGTCCATGGGTTTGCAGAGTCAGACACGACTTAGGGATTAAACAAACCCTCTGATACTCCTTGTGAACCCACTAACACTCAAGCAGCAGCAACAACTACAAGACAGGGATGTGAATGAGGAAATAAATCCTTGATTATGTTAAAAAAAAAAAAAAAAAAAGCAGACATTACTTTGCTGCCAAAGGCCCATCTAGTCAAAGCTATCTTTTTTCCAGTAGTCATGTATGGATGTGAGAGCTGGACTATACAGAATGCTGAGCACCGAAGAATTGATGCTTTTGAACTGTGGTGCTGGAGAGACTCTTGAGAGTCCCTTGGACTCCTAGGAGATCTAACCAGTCCATCCTAAAGGAGATCAGTCCTGAATATTCACTGGAAGGACTGATGCTGAAGCTGAAACTCCAGTACTTTGGGCACCTGCTGCAAAGAACTGACTCATCTGAAAAGACCCTGATGCTGGGAAAGATTGAAGGCAGGAGAAGGGGACAAACAAGGATGAGATGGTTGGATGGCATCACCGACACGATGGACGTGAGTTTGAGCACGCACCAGGAATTGGTGATAGACAGGGAGGCTTGGCATGCTGCAGTCCATGGGGTTGCAAAGAGTCAGACACGACTGAGTGACTGAACTGAACTGAAAAATATTAAGTCCTCACAAATTCTCTGATAAACATACCTGATTGATTTTGCTTTTATCCATGATTTCCCAAGTCTATTTGAAAAATGAACCCTATTTTCCAACTTAAAAAGCTAGGAGAAACCCTCAGAACATGCTTTAGAAAATGCTATTTAAAGTAAATAACCTTTTTTGTATACTATAAAATAACTAAGGGCAATAAATTCTCATATATTTGTATATAAGTTATCATCATTTTCATCATAATCCCAAAACTCATTTAAATTTTTATATGGTTAATGTCATGGTTTTCAGAACTCATGTCATATATTTTGGAATTTATATCCATTGCTCAAATGTCCTCTGTAAATATTCTCACTATTTGCTTAGAAAATATGCCTAAAGAAGGATCAAATGTTCCTACTTGTTTTATTTAGGTATATATGGCTCCTGTGTAGCAATTTCCTAACATATAAGATTTCTGCACAAAAGAAAGAGCTTAAACTTTCAGAAATCTCTCCCAGACTGACAGTAAAGAGAAAGTAATAACCTGTTCTCCTGACAAAACTCTGTTAAACACTATTACAGGTGCTTACCTGCCTATTACAAGTGTTCTACAAAAAAAAAAAAAGCCAACACCACACACAGCTATCTCTCCATTTTTTTTTAAGGTAGGAAAACAAAAACAGTTTTTTAAAACACTTTTGTATTTAACTTTTTTCATTAGTCTTTGAAAATAATTCTTTAATGGCTATATTTTAATGAGCAAAACATTATTGACCTGTTTCCTTACTGTTGATTATTTACTGTATCTACTTATTTTGCTAATATTTTAAAATGCTAAGATAAAGAACTTTGAACATAAACCTCTGGCTACAATTCTTATCATTTCTTCAGGATAAATTTATTAAAGTAGAATTTTTGGGTCAAATAGACATATACACTTAGCTTCTATAAGTGTTCATTTGCTTTTACGTGGGCATGAATTTTAAATTAAAAGCTCTTGATAGGCATGAGTCTTAAAAGAGTACCTTAGTAGAGCACTTTCCTTTCATCATAATGAAGAGATTAAATATTCTTTTTCCTAAACTCTAACTTCATTATTTAAACTATACAGATACTATTACATACAATAAAGTTTTATGTCTTGCTATGCAGAAAGAAGGGAAAGAGAATGGAAATAGTACTATGATGAAAACATATATATATTTAATAGATTCTTCTGCAAGCTACTACCTTAGGCATTGGAAATAAACAGCTATTATACTATTAAGAAGATATTTGGGAAAAACTGTAGGAAAATCTTGTTTTTGTTACATCTTCCTGGCTCACAAATTTTAATAATTTGATTTGATTCATAATTGAATATGGTAAATAACTACTAAAAGAGAACAAGTCCAAAGTTCTTCATCCATACATATAAGAGTAATCAGGAAGTTCCCTGGTGGTCCAGAGGCTAAGACTTGGAGCTCCCAATGCAGAGGGCCTCGGTTTGGTCCCTGGTTGGGGACCGGAATCCCACATGGTGCAGCTGAAGGGTTTGCATGCCACAAAGAAGATCAAAGATATAGCATGCCACAACTAGGACCTGGTGCAGCTAAATAATTTTTTTTAAAAAATAGAGCAATCAATTTTAAAGAGGTGATAAAATCCTCTTTTATTAACAGAAAAGTAAATTATATATCACTTCAGTTATCTTGCCTTTTATTCCATTTATTCATTTAGGTGTGGAAAGTGGTAAGGAAAGTGGCAAAATATTTGAAGGCATTCTCTAATGACAAAGTATATAAAGTCAAGAGCATCGCTGGCAACATCCTATATGACTTCTAAATCTCAATGTTCTTTAATTCACTCAAGAAGAGTTTATAATACTGAAAATGCATGTCTACTTTTTATTTTAAATAAACTGTTTATAAAGTAAGTTTGAGGTTTAGAAACTAGGAGTTAGACACTGTTACAAATTACAAGGCAAAGAAAATAATGAAAATATTTAACACAGGGTAGTTATTTCCTAACAGTTTCAATAAATCATGAGACTTCCACTGGAGTGTGAAATTTACAATCCCCATAGAAAATAATAAACATATATTAAGACAAAATGCCTTATATTGGTAAGAGCCAACAAAAGTCACTTGGAAAGAACATTTAAGGAAAGCATTCGTAGTCATGCACAAAACTTGGACTTTCAGTGTAGAACATCAGAGCAAAACCCCTAAACAATTAGGAGGTAAAGTTTTCCATTTTTGGGGGAGGTAAACTTTTTAAAATTCATTTTGGAAACTGGGGGCCACACAAAATAATTATTTGATCCAGTAATTCTCTAACTAATCATAGGAATGTAAACCCATGAAACAACTTTACTAAAGCTCAACAATACCACATCATTAACCAGTTTGTTTTTTTAATTTTTCTTTGTTCAACATGATACAGATAACTTAAAGAAATAGTTCATAATATGTTTACAGACATCTTTTTTAAATTTCACACCCCTACTTGGTGTATTTAATTTCAAACTACATTTATTTTCTTTGAGATTAGAAAACAAGAAGGATGTGCTCTCTATTCCTAAAAGCTTCATGAAAATGAAATTGAGAAATCATTACAAGAAAGCTCTTGTAATGCTCTCACCCATTCAGCAACTAATGGAAACTGACTTGCTTTTCTCCCTTTCAATCTCTGCTCAATCAAATCAGATTCTTTTTTATTTCTTCTATCACTCCATTATGTCAAGTAGTAAAGCATTTGCTATCTAGGCTAACTCTAAGGACAAGAAAAGGCAAGAGCGGAAATCAGAGGCAACATTTTAAAGATATATGAAAAACAAAAATATCAGAACATAAATTTTGCAAAATTATAGACTTAATGAATTAGTAAAAGGAGCAAAGTCTTTCAGATAGGGCCTAATATAGACATAAACTCAAGATTATACATGAAAATGGCTGATAACACAATGGACCAGCTCAACGGCCCCTCACTCCAGTTCACTTAAATAAACTGGAAGAAATTTTATTTAAAAAAAAAAATAAATTTTTTTTTTAAATTAAAAAAAAAATTTCAAATTAAAAAAAATTTTTTTAATTAAAAAATAAAACCCCACTGTAATTTCACAGTTAAAAGCCTAACCAAGCTCATCTTTTCTTACATTATCAAAACTGGAGACTCTCACTCCCATCTTTTTCTAAACTTCATCTCTCAGTGTTCTTCCAGCCAAGGTAATCTATCTACTGTCCTGCAAGTACACCTTTGCTCATTTCCTTTGATGATACACTATTACCTTTTTCTAGTTAATATATGTTCATCTTATTTTTCAAAACAATTTAAATGTATGTGGATTTTCATTTAAACTTTATGAATTGTACAAAACAGAAGAAAAAGAAATTCAATAATTCCGTTCACAATAATAAATCTGGTTTATATTTAACTAAGTTTCCTACTTTTCTTTAAGCATAGAAAACATCTTTCTAATCTTCACCTCCTTCTCAGTCACTAAGTCATATCCAACTCTGCAACCCTATGGACTATAGTCCGGCAGGCTTCTCTGTCCATGGGATTTCCCAGCAAGAATACTGGAATGGGTTGCCATTTCCTCCTTCATGGGATCTTCCCAACCAGAGACTGAACCTGTGTCTCTTGCATTGCAGGTGGATTCTTTACCTGCTGAGCCATCTGGAAGCCCTCATGCACAATTATAATACAGAAGTATTTTTATTTTATTTATTTAATAAGTATTAGTTGGCTATAATCTTCATAATTATATTAAATGACCACATAATACTCCATTAAATAGAAATAGACACTATAATCAGTACCCAAAACTTCCTCTCCCTGCTAGTGCCCAAAGTACGGTGAAGTAAAGTGAAGTCGCTCAGTCGTGTCCGACTCTTTGCGACCCCATGGACTGTAGCCTACCAGGTTCCCCCATCCATGGAATTTTCCAGGCAAGAGTACTGGAGTGGGTTGCCATTTCCTTCTCCACAAAGTACGGTAGAGGTAGGTGCTTAAAAAAATTTAAGTGAATAAATAATTCACTTTACAAACTTCCTCAAGTATATGAACTTCCTAAATGTAATGTCTTTTTTCTATAATTCAGAGTCAATTTTCTGAACCTCAATTACCTTAAATACTATAGCTATTGAATGTAGGATAAACACAGATAAACTAGATTTGAGTCTAACTTATCAGGGACTTGGGCAAAAGTAAAAAATTATTGAGTAAGTAATTGATTCATTCATCCAATGAATTTTTTATAAATAGTTTTTAAAATCTAACACTATTCTAAAGGTCGACAATATCGATGAAAGCTAGCATATGCTTTCTTGTTTAGCTTTACCTTTCCACATCTCTCTATTCTTTTATTCCACCTCTAGTCATCTTTTCTCCTACCACATTTCCAGATTTCAGTAGCCTGCCTTCACCCTGCCCAAAGTGTTTCTACCAGTTTCTCCCTAAGGCCCAAGGAGAGAAGTGACTCCTGCTTTGTTTTCCCTCTCCCCCAGCTCCATGAAAATTGGCACAAGCTGCTTAGAAAATGGCATTCTAGGGAGATTTTGAAAAGAAAAAAAAAATCTTATTGGTATATCATAATTAACAGGTTTACTTTATTTATTTATTTATTTATTTTTGATTTGTCTAGAGTTTTATTTATTTATTTATTTATATATATATATATATATATTTTTTTTTTTTCTTATCAGCCATAGATTTACACGTATTCCCCATCCCGATCCCCCCTCCCACCTCCCTCTCCACCCGATTCCTCTGGGTCTTCCCAGTGCACCAGGCCCGAGCACTTGTCTCATGCATCCCACCTGGGCTGGTGATCTGTTTCACCACAGATAGTATACATGCTGTTCTTTTGAAATATCCCACCCTCACATTCTCCCACAGAGTTCAAAAGTCTGTTCTGTATTTCTGTGTCTCTTTTTCTGTTTTGCATATAGGGTTATCGTTACCATCTTTCTAAATTCCATATATATGTGTTAGTATGCTGTAATGTTCTTTATCTTTCTGGCTTACTTCACTCTGTATAATGGGCTCCAGTTTCATCCATCTCATTAGGACTGATTCAAATGAATTCTTTTTAACGGCTGAGTAATATTCCATGGTGTATATGTACCACAGCTTCCTTATCCATTCATCTGCTGATGGGCATCTAGGTTGCTTCCATGTCCTGGCTATTATAAACAGTGCTGCGATGAACATTGGGGTGCACGTGTCTCTTTCAGATCTGGTCTCCTCAGTGTGTATGCCCAGAAGTGGTATTGCTGGGTCATATGGCAGTTCTATTTCCAGTTTTTTAAGAAATCTCCACACTGTTTTCCATAGCGGCTGTACTAGTTTGCATTCCCACCAACAGTGTAAGAGGGTTCCCTTTTCTCCACACCCTCTCCAGCATTTATTGCTTGTAGACTTTTGGATAGCAGCCATCCTGACTGGCGTGTAATGGTACCTCATAGTGGTTTTGATTTGCATTTCTCTGATAATGAGTGATGTTGAGCATCTTTTCATGTGTTTGTTAGCCATCTGTATGTCTTCTTTGGAGAAATGTCTGTTTAGTTCTTTGGCCCATTTTTTGATTGGGTCATTTATTTTTCTGGAATTGAGCTGCAGGAGTTGCTTGTATATTTTTGAGATTAATCCTTTGTCTGTTTCTTCATTTGCTATTATTTTCTCCCAATCTGACGGCTGTCTTTTCACCTTACTTATAGTTTCCTTTGTAGTGCAAAAGCTTTTAAGTTTCATTAGGTCCCATTTGTTTAGTTTTGCTTTTATTTCCAATATTCTGGGAGGTGGGTCATAGAGGATCCTGCTGTGATTTATGTCTGAGAGTGTTTTGCCTATGTTCTCCTCTAGGAGTTTTATAGTTTCTGGTCTTACATTTAGATCTTTAATCCATTTTGAGTTTATTTTTGTGTATGGTGTTAGAAAGTGTTCTAGTTTCATTCTTTTGCAAGTGGTTGACCAGTTTTCCCAGCACCACTTGTTAAAGAGGTTGTCTTTTTTCCATTGTATATCTTTGCCTCCTTTGTCAAAGATAAGTTTTGGCCACAGCAATCAGAGCAGAAAAAGAAGTAAAAGGAATCCAGATAGGAAAAGAAGAAGTGAAACTCTCACTGTTTGCAGATGACATGATCCTCTACATAGAAAACCCTAAAGACTCTACCAGAAAATTACTAGAGCTAATCAATGAATATAGTAAAGTTGCAGGATATAAAATTAACACACAGAAATCCCTTGCATTCCTTTATACTAACAATGAAAAAACAGAGAAATTAAAGAAACAATACCATTCACCATTGCAACAAAAAGAATAAAATACTTAGGAGTATATCTACCTAAAGAAACAAAAGACCTATACATAGAAAACTATAAAACACTGATGAAAGAAATCAAAGAGGACACAAACAGATGGAGAAACATACCGTGTTCATGGATTGGAAGAATCAATATTGTCAAAATGGCTATTCTACCCAAAGCAATCTATAGATTCAATGCAATCCCTATCGAGTTACCAACGGTATTTTTCACAGAACTAGACCAAAGAATTTCACAATTTGTATGGAAATACAAAAAACCTCGAATAGCCAAAGTAATCTTGAGAAAGAAGAATGGAACTGGAGGAATCAACCTGCCTGACTTCAGACTCTACTACAAAGCCACAGTCATCAAGACAGTATGGTACTGGCACAAAGACAGAAATATAGATCAATGGAACAGAATAGAAAGCCCAGAGATAAATCCACGGACCTATGGACACCTTATCTTTGACACAGGTTTACTTTAAAAAAAAAAAAAAAAAAAAGGTTTAGCCCACTCAAGCCAACTGACTTTTTAAAAGTAAATTTTAGTAACAAAAACTGATGGAGTATGTGGGGCAAAGTTCTTAAGCAAGGGGGGGGGTGCTTATTTGTCTTTTAGACTACTTTGAAACCACTTCCCCTCTCAATACCTATTCCCAAGCAAACACCAATAGCAAAAAATAAAAATAAAACCACAATATGTAATTTGGCAGCTCCCTTTTGAAAGATTACCAACACCCAATTTATATTAAAAAAAAAAGTTAGGATAAGAATAATAGACATTTAAAGGGGAAGAGATCTTTTCATTAGTGATAGTCTTAACCCTTACTTTAGAGCCAAAGAAACTGAAGCACAAAAGGTAGCTTACTTAAGGACACCCACTTAGTGGTAGAGCCTGGGCAAGCACTCAAGTCCCTTAATCTAGAATTCTTTACACTTGGAGATGCTATTTCTAAGATGTTTCTAATAAACAGTGTTGAATTAATACTGACCCAGGGCACACTTGAAACATCTTTTTTTAACAAGTTATTTCATGTCACTTGTTACTTACAATCATTACTTGGTGAATATAGGCCAAATTCAAGTTAAGAGATCTGATAAATTAACATTTCACTGTGTTTATATAGCAAACAGTTAATAAAAATAAATATAAATGTAAAAAAAAAACAAACTACTTACACATTACTGAAAGTCTCTCTGAAAATGATGCCAGATCTCAATCTGTGAATTCTGCAAGCCTCAGAGTTTGAGAAATACTGTATTAAAAAGAGTAAGAATTGAGCTCAAATTAATTCCAATCAAGTATTTTCCCCTAAGATGCCTGTGTATACGTAAAAGTTTTGTTAATAATGATAATTTTCAAACAAAAAGATTGCATGTATTGTTTTCATATGGTTAAGAGTCAGTAAGTAATTTTTATATACCAGCTCTTCCAGGAAACACATTTCAGTCAAGAATTAACACTTAAAAAATAGATAAAGGGGACAAACAGAGAAAACAAAACAAAAAAATAAGGGCACAAAAGAGTAAATGTGTATAGAAACAAGAGAGAAAAACACATCGATTTCTGAGACATTATGTATAGTATCTCATTCCTAGAAGAAAAACGTAGGCACAAGCACAAGAGGAAGAAGCCATAATTTTAACTAATACTGAACACCTAATAATAACAGGGAAATACCAGCAGCAGCAGACACCAGGTTGACCTAACTTGGTGGATCTTTGGTGCGTGTCTGGGAAATGGGAGAGATGTGGGGAAAGGGCTAAACTCAACTAAAGTGATTAAAGTGTCATAGGATGGAAAAGTGGATAAAAAGAATGAATGCAAAATAACGTTAAGTACAATCTTGCTACATTTTGGACTGCTAAAAGTGATCGAGATAGATATGTTTTAAAAAGTAGGACACCACTCCACCTCAGATTCACTGAGTATCTTCAGTCAGTAAATATGGAGTGGTGGCTCAGATGGTAAAGAATCCCCCTGCAATGCGGGAGACCCTGGGTTCGATCCCTGGATTGGGAAGATCTCCTGGAGGAGGGCATGGCAACCCACCCCAGTATTCTTGCCTGGAGAATCCCCATGCACAGAGGAGCCTGGCGGGCTACATCCATGGGGTTGCAAAGAATCAGACTCGACTGAGCGGCTAAGTACATTATTTTTCAAATAATTATAAAATCTTATTGCGGACAGGCAGCAAAGAAACAATGTAAATACAGATCTGCTGAAACAATTTATAAATTCAGCATCAGGTTATCACAAAAATGTTCTAGTTTAAATACTCGATGTATATGAAAAATACTTGAAAAATTTGAAAACTGCACCTCCTATTTTATTGGTAGACTATCAGGCTTGTTTAATGCAATTAT
The DNA here is from genome assembly GCF_910594005.1 of Cervus elaphus. NCBI lineage: Eukaryota > Metazoa > Chordata > Mammalia > Artiodactyla > Cervidae > Cervus > Cervus elaphus. The sequence goes on along the minus strand of NC_057826.1, from coordinate 87,364,796 downwards.
AAATTATGAATGTAGTATATAATCAATTCCAAACAAATTTTCTGCACACTGAGTTTCCTTATACAGTAAGAACATTTTATGACAATGACTTCCACATACCTATGTTCCACGAAATATTTGTTATTAAAAAAAACAAAGAATTTTCTTTAATGTTGAAATTTTCAGATTTACAGCAGCATTCACAATATGAAATGTTTCCTTTTTGACAAAAGAAATTTCTAAAATCTTTACTTTGATTCCATGAACTGTATGAAAAACTGACCCATTATTAGAATTACCTGGTTTCCCATTACACAGAAGGTAAGACTGATATGAAACTGACATCACTTAAGTGTTTACAAAGTTCTTCTGTGAATGGAGACAGCACATGACCACTACTGCTTCACTTTCTGTACGTGCATAAGAAAACTTGCAACAAAAAATGCATAAAATCTATTTAGTAGAGCATCCTTTGATGTAAATGCAAAGTCATGCTCCTCAAAGTGCTTCCTGCAGCTACATACGTCAATTATCTTTCAGCACATACTTCTTTAAATTGCTGTTATTTTTAATTGAATTTTTCATTTTGAAGTAATTGTAGATTTACATTCAGTTGGAAAGAAAAACAATAGAGATCTGGTATAATTTTTACCCAGTTTCTCCCAATGGTAACATCTTGAAAAATCATAGTGTAATCATAGTGGGGATAGTGACAGATGCAATTCTCCTATCTTATTCTGATATTCCCAATTTTACTTGTATTCGTGTGTATATATGTGTGTATTTAGTTCTGTACGATTTTATTAAATGTGCAGCTTCACGTACTTATCACCCAACTCAAGATACGGAACAGTTCCATCCCAAGGATCCTTAGTGTTGCCCTTTTATAAGTACGCCCACTTCCCTCCTGCCTTCCCCACACTATCCATAATATCTGTGGAGTGGTATATTTTTCCCAGAGAGCACACAGGGCCAATGAAAGGAAAAGAAAGTCTCTAAAGCAATAACTCCTTACAAAATAGGTGGAGAAACAAACCAGAGAAAAAAGCATATACATGTGCAAAGACTTATTGGTCACACTTACTCAGCCATCTGGAACATTACATTTGAATATAATTATGCAAACATAAATGCACAGGCATATACATACATGTAAAGATAGAGACAGAGAGTGATCATCTACTAAGTCACAGTGACAATCAATCTCCTTGATTCTGAGATAAATTTTCCTATTGTGAATAAATTCCAGACTAGAATTAAGTGGACAAATAAAATAATACCACAGAATGACTGGGGCTTCCTGGGCAGCTCAGTGGTAAAGAATCTGCCTGCTAATGCAGGAGACATGGGTTTGATTCCTGAGTCAGGAAGATACGGTGGAGGAGGAAATGTCAACCCACTCCAGTATCCTAGCCTGGAGGATCCCATAAACAGAGGACCCTGGGGGGCTACAGTCCATAGGGTCACAAAGAGTCAGATACCATTGATCAGCTGAGCACCTGAGCGTGAGAACGCACAGAACAACTCCAACAGGGATTCCTAGATGTATAAGAAATGTTTTTAAAAAAGAGTTTTTACTGTGTTCAGGGGTAAACCTGCCCGCCCACCCCCCCCAAATTAGATTTGAACTAAAGTAGCAGGGACTTCCTCAGCGATCCAGTGGTTAAGACTTTCTGCTTCCAATGCAGGGGGCACAGGTTCGATTCCTGGTTGGGAAACTTAAGATCTCACATTTCATGTGGCATGGCCACAAAAAAAAAAAAAAAAAGACTGTAAAACTAATGTTTAAAAATAAACAAAGTAGTTGGTATTCCCTTGAGAATATAATCTGGTGTGGAAAGAAGAGGAACAGATTGGAAATAACTGAGGGTTAATATGCAGATACCTCTTGTCTCTCCAGACAGACTATAAACAATTCAAAGGCAGAAACCCTGTCTTTTATTTCTTTTGATTCCTCACATAAATTATAGGAGTTATAAATACATGGCAGGTATATAAATATTTATTAAATGGATGAGGTAAGCACAGTAGAGGGAAAATGTGAAGGATAAGACACCACAGAATCATAGGATTTTAGAGTGAGGAGGGTACTTTCAATCCTTTTTATAAATGAAGAAATTGAGGCATAAATTTTAAACAGCTTGCCTAAAGACCATATACATCAGTTTATAACTCAACTCTCATGGCTTTTAATTTGGAGTTCTTCTATTCCATACTTCAATTAAAGAATGACAGAGAAATAATTCCTGGGGGAGCCCTGTATATTAATTCATGAATGTGAGCTGTGATGAACCAAAAAAGTTAATAGGTGAGTGGGAGAAGTTAAACTAGATGAAGAGGTTAGGGTAAGAAATAGAATGGCAGGTAAGAAATAGAATGAATGACCAAGAATCAGAGAAGAGTGTAAAATAGAAAATGAAAGAAGATAAACAAAGAGATATGGCAAGAAAAGTAACAAAAAAGATGAGTTAAAAAAAAAAAAAGTACAGAAATGGGAAGGAGAAAAGTGAGAAATGGTTAGAGAGGTATGAAGAGATGGTATCTGGGGAATTTTTAATGCTATTTATATGTTCAAGAATTTAAAAAAATATTTATTTTATTTTTGGCTGCATCAGGTCTCAGCTGTTGGCACACAGGATCTTCACTTGGGCTCCTCTCTTGCTGTGATGTGCAGGGCTCTGTAGTTGCAGCTTGTGGGCTTGGTTGCCACACGACACATGGGTTAGTTCCCCAACCAGGGATCCAACCTACGTCCCCTGCGTTGACAGGTGGATTCTTAACCACTGAACCACGAGGGAATCCCAAACATATTTCTTAAATAAGCGGGACAACCATCTCCAGGAAACTAAACTAGGATATTAGGAAAATAATAAGGAATAATGAAGAACCAACTACAAATACTGGGTATTAAAAATAATAAATTTCAAATCAGGTTTAATAATGAAATGAATATAAATACAGTTGAATATTATATTTGATACAATAGAAAAAATCAATATACTTGAAAATAAAATCAGTGAATAGATGATCAGAATGAGATATTAAGAAGGCATAAAGCAATTAAAAATATATAAAAGTTTAAAAATATGGAGGCTTAAAAGAATAAGAGGACAACCCACAGACAAGGAAACATTTGCAAAAGATCTATCTGACATAGGACTGTTTCCCAAAATACATAAGGAACATTTGAAACTCAACAATAAGAAAATGAATCAACCAATTAAAAAAATGGGCAAAAGACCTGAACAGACTAATGAAGACATACACGTGGCAAGTAAGTGTCCAAAATGATATTCAACATCATATATCATTAGGAAAATGCAAAGTAAAATAACAACAAGAAATCACCACACTCCTAATAAAATGGCCAAAATCTAGGACACTGACAACACCAAATGATGGCAAGACTGTGGGGCAGCAGGAACTCACTCACCGCTGGTGAAAATGGAAGATAAATCACAGTCATTCTGCGAGACAGTTTGGCAACTTCTTACCAAACTAAGCATACTCTTACCATATGATCCAGGAATCACACTTCTTAGTATTTACCCAAACGAGTTGAAAATGTGTAAACACAAAAACCTGTGTGATGTTTACAGCAGCTTTATTCATAATTGCCACACTTGAAAGGAACTAACATGTCTTTCAGCAGGTGAATGGATAAATCAACTAGTACATCCAGACAATGGAATGTTATTCAGTTCTAAAATGAAATGAGCTATCAAACCATGAAAAGACATGGAAGAACCTTACCTTCAAATTACTAAGTGAAAAAAGCCAATCTAAAAACGCTATGTGCTGTATAACTTCAACTATATGACATTCTGGAAAAGACAAAACTATGACCAAACTAGATAGATATTCAGATAGAACTTTATGTACAACTTTAAGGGGGTAACTGAGCCATGCTCCCCAAGCTAATCCATACACAAGTCTGTTTGGGGTGGGTTTTGTTCGCTTTTAATTTTTAATTAAAGCATCATGTACATATAGAAAACTAGAACTGCAGGAAAGTGAACACAACAGTACCATTATATATACCTTTAAGAACAGTTTTTATAGAACAGTAAAAAGACCACCAGTTGCCAGCAAGTTAGGAAGAAAGGACAAACAGCCTGAGCACAGAGGATTTTTAAGGCAGTGAAACTATTCTATATGATACTATAATGGCACATACATGTCAGTACACATTTGTTAAAACCCACAGAATGTACAACACAAAGAGTGAACCCTAATGTAAACTAGGAACTTTGGTTGATAATGATGTGTCAGCGTAGGTTCATGGGTTATAACAAATGCATTGTTCTGGTGTGGGATGTTGATAGTGGGAAAAGCTATATTTGTTGGTGGAAGGTGTACACAGACACTCTCTACAATTTCTGCTCAATTTTGCTGTGCATCTAAAACTATTCTAAAAAATAAAGTATATTTAAAGGGAAAAATAAAAGAATTAGTTGTGAAGAGTTAGTTGTGAACATATATGGAGGCTAGGAAAAACAGAGTCGATATCTAAATAATAGGACTTTCAGAAGGTGAGAAAGAAACAGAAATGAGGAATCATGAGAAATAATGACCAATAATTTCCAAAAATTAAAGATATGTCAGTTTGACATAATATATAAGAAAAAAATACCTAAACACTTTATAAAGAACTCTTAGAATATCTCAAAGAGAAAATTCTAAAAATTCCCCCCAAAAAGTAGCTCACCTAAAAGAGAAAAAAAATTCCAGGTTTCTAATTATTGATAGTAATAATGTATGTAAATGGAGTAATATTTTTTAAATGTTGTAAAAATGAAATTGAATATATAACTAAGTGAAAGTATGTCTGTCACTCAGTATTGTCTGACTTTGTGACCCCATATAACTAAACTATTATTTAAACACAGGATGAAATAAAGACATTCTTAGGAATATAAGTACTCAGATGGTTTACCATGAAAACTGCTAAACAAAAAAAATCAAAATATTGGTCCAGATGTTACAAATCTAGGTGGCTCAATTAAGATATGGCAAGAAAGAGTGAGTAAATAACTTAAAGGCGACTTTCCTGGCAGTCTAGTGGTTAAGACTCAGTGCTCCCAATGTAGAGGGTGCTGGTTTGATCCCCGGTCTGGGAAGATTCCACATGCCTTATAGTATGAAAAAAAACAAAACCCAAAACTTAAAGGTTCACTATTGTTTAATCATAGAGACAAGGATTTCTCTACAAAAACAAGCTTCCCATACAAATGTTTAACAATGATTCTTCTGAATATGTGGGCTCTAGCAATGTGGGTTCTTAACTTTTTTTGGATAATGTACCTCCTTGAGAATCTGATTAGTGCTAGGGATCTTCTCTCTCTTGAAATACACATACTTATTTAGATAGATATTCAGATAGAACTTTATGTACAACTTTAAGGGGGTAACTGAGCCATGCTCCCCAAGCTAATCCATACACAAGTCTGTTTGGGGTGGGTTTTGTTCGCTTTTAATTTTTAATTAAAGCATCATGTACATATAGAAAACTAGAACTGCAGGAAAGTGAACACAACAGTACCATTATATATACCTTTAAGAAACAGAACAGTACCAGTAACTGGAAGTCCTGAATCCCCCTTCAGTCCTCCCAAAAAGAACCACTATTTTGACTTCTAACAGTGAATTATTTTTGTCTGTTTCTGAACTTTATATAAATGAAAGGTGGAAGGATTCATACAGAATGTATTCTTTTGGTCCAGTTTTTTTCACTCTACACTGTTTTTGATATTCAGTCATACTCATATATGTAGCAGTAGTTTGTTCACTTTCATTTCTGTATAGTTTTTCATTGAAAATATCATAATTTTATGTATCCATTCCATTGTTAATAGACATTTGGATTACTTCCAAAGTTAGGCTATTACAAGTAATTACAAATCCATGTACAAATTATTTTCCAAATATACCTACAAATAAAGGTGGTAGGATATAGGATAAATGTATACCCAACTTTGGTACATAATGACAGTGTTCCAAAGTGACTGTAGTAAGACCTTACATTTGATGAGTAAGATGGCTTAGAAATAAAAACCTGTTTTGCAAGCAGAAACATTTCTCTGACTGATCTTTCTAATACTCAGTCAGTTCAGTCGCTCAGTTGTGTCCGACTCTTTGCAACCCCATGGACTGCAGCACGCCAGGCTTCCCTGTCCATCACCAACTCCCGGAGCTTGCTCAAACTCATGTCCATAGAGTTGGTGAAGCCATCCAACCATCTCATCCTCCGTCATCCCCTTCACCTCCCGCCTTCAATCTTTCCCAGCATCAGGGTCTTTTCAAATGAGACCGTTCTTTGCAGCAGGTGGCCAAAGTATTGGAACTTCAGCATCAGTCCCTCCAGTGAACACCCAGGACTGATTTCCTTTAGGATGGGCTGGTTGGCTCTCCATGCAGTCCAAGGGACTCTCAAGAGTCTTCTCCAACACCACAGTTCAAAAGCATCAATTCTTCAGCACTCAGCCTTCTTTATAGTCCAGCTCTCACATCTATACATGACTACCAGAAAAACCATAGCTTTGACTAGATGGACTTTGTTGGCAAAGTAATGTCTCTGCTTTTTAATATGCTGTCTATGTTGGTCATAGCTTTTCTTCCAAGGAGCAAGCGTCTTTTTAATTTCATGGCTGCAGTCACCATCTGCAGTGATTGTGGAGCCCCCAAAATTAAACTAACTCACTGTTTCCATTGTTTCCTCATTTATTTGCCATGAAGTGATGCATGAAGTTAGCATTACTTTGCTAGCGTGTGAGATGAGTGCAATTGTGCGGTAAGTTTGAACATACTTTGGCACTGTCCTTCTTTGGGATTGGAATGAAAACTCACCTTTTCCAGTCCCACGGCCACAGCAAATTTCCAAATTTGCTGGCATATTGAGTGCAGCACTTTCACAGCATCATCTTTTAGGATTTGAAACAGCTCAACTGGAATCCCATCACCTCCACTAGCTTTGTTTGTAATGATGCTTCCTAAGGCCCACTTGTCTTTGCATTCCAGGTTATCTGGCTCTAGCTGAGTGATCACACCATCGTGGTTATCTAGGTTATTAACATCTTTTTTGTATAGTTCTTCTGTGGATTCTTGCCACCTTTTCTTAATATCTTCTGCTTCTGTTAGGTCCATACCATTTCTATCCTTTATTGTGTCCATCTTTGCATGAAGTGTTCCCTTGGTATCTCTAATTTTCTTGAAGCGATCTCTAGTCTTTCCCATCTGTTGTTTTCCTCTATTTCTTTGAATTGATCACTGAGGAATGCTTTCTTGTATCTTCTTGCTATTCTTTGGAACTCTGCATTCAAATGGGTATATCTTTCCTTTTCTCCTTTGCCTTTAGCTTCTCTTCTTTTCTCAGCTATTTGTAAGGCCTCCTCAGACAACCATTTTGCCTTTTTGCATTTGTTTTTCTTGGGGATGGTCTTGATTACTGCCTCCTGTACAATGTCATGAACCTCTGTCCATAGTTCTTCAGGCATTCTGTCTATCAGATCTAATCCCCCTGAATCTCTTTGTTCCTTCCAATGTATAATTGTAAGGGATTTGATTTAGGTCATACCTGAATGGTCTAGTGGTCTTCCCTACTTCTTCAATTTTAGTCTGAATTTGGCAATACTGGCTTGGTCAAAAAGTTCGCTTGGGGTTTTCCATAACATGTTATAGAAAAAACCCCAAAAGAACTTTTGGCTTATTCAACATAAGTTTACTGTAGTTTAGTTTCAGTTAAGTCATTGCTGAATACAGCTATACCAACACTATAAAAAGAGCAGCTAAGTGCTCTGGAATCAGTCTGGAGAAGTTCAAATCCTAGCTCTAATGTTAGTTTATCATACAAGCAAATAAACATGTGCTTAGGGTATGGCAAAAAAAGTTTAATTCAAGTAGTTTTACTTAAATATAAGGTATCATCATTTTAAGAAATCAAACTTTGCTGATATTGCTTATCTATATGTTTTGGAATTGATTTTGTTCTGAATTATAGAAGTAGCATCATAGTCTCTTCAAGGCTTGATAATGTAAAAGTTTAGAGACAGGAAATTATGATGGATGCTCTTCATCATTCAACTAATAAACACTTACCAAATGTTTATTGAAAAGGACATGTGTCAGCTCTATTTTTGACCATCCAGCATAAGAACTCCTTTGCTATATTAAAAAAAATCTGCCACTGTGTGTTTTAGAAGCCCTAGAGTCAACCATGAAAGCCAAGAAGACCAGATAACTTGTTTCCCTATTTAGGGACCAGGTACATAGATTGGACAATTAGATGCTTTCATGCAGAATGTGAATACAGAGCTAAAATTGCAGAGTTTAAAAATCATTCTTAGGGGAGTGACATACAGTATCCAGTGGTGGTGTTCCAACAACGGCCTCCAATATCCTGTGGAGGAGTCAACAGTATCTTAAACAGCAAAAGGACATTTCCGTGGCATAACTGTGGCCATAGTCAAGCCTTGAGGTTGGTTAGTTGGTTTCCTATTTGTTCTCAGAGTCTGTTTCTCCAGTCTTTCAGTCACTTCTGTAAGCTAACTAATATCCTACCAATAAATCCTTTTTAACCAAAGTTGATTTCTGTAGTTGGCAAACAAGAACCCCAAAATGGTAATCTTACCATACACCAGGCTCTGTATTAGGCACTGGAACACAAACACAAATAATTTATGGCCCTGCCTTACAGGAGTTTGAGAAGGCAGACAAACAGACAGACAATTAATGTAAGTGATAAGTCTATCACAGAATAATCACACAAAGTACAAGGACACATAGTCTAGGCTTCAAGAGTCAGAAAAGAGTTATCATCTAAATTTTGAAATTTGAGTAGGGTAATAGAAGAGAGAAGAGTATTCCAAACAAAAGGAGCAACAAGTAAAAGTCATATTGCCTTTTCTTTGCTCATCACTTCCTTTGAAGGATAAAAGTGGCAAAAGGCAAACTGAAGAATTTGTGGAAGGGGATGAGAAACAGTTACAATTTGTGATCTGGGTGACAGGTCACAAACTTTTGAGCTTGCTACAGGAAAATATACTTTATACTTAAAACACACACACCCACCATTACTGCTCTCACCACCGCAAAGCTGGCCACAACTATCTTCTCTCTCTTTCTCACCTATATCAGTCACTTCTCAGAACAGTCAAACTATGGACCTATGAATTTGGTTGGTTTTTTCTTTTTTGTTGGTTGGTTGTTTGTCTGTGATAGGGGTGGTATCGGAGTCATGAATGAGTAGATAAAGGAATTGAAAAGAGAAGTAAAGGTGTTAACCAACTGATCAGTGTAATGAAGCAAAAAGTGTCCTGCCAACTGCTCACACTACTTTTGCTTAAAGGTAGGTACAAACACCACAGGAGAAAAAAACTGATGTAAAATATTTTATAAAAATATTGTATGCTTTTTCCTTTAAACTTACAAAATTTCAGTACTGACATAGGTCATTCTCAGAGCTTTATCTTTTAAAATTATACTAGGCTTGTGCTATGCATCGTTTTCACTGTTTACTTTTATAAAAACTGTGATCTTCATAAGTTTTATAAGCCCTTGCATTTCAGTCATCCACTGTATAAAGTTCTATGCTTGCACAGGGGGAAAAAAAAAACCACTATGTAAGTAAACTAATCAACCAACCACTCTTAAAAAAATTTGATAAAGGAGGCTGAAAGCAAATGATCAGTAAAAGCTCATTTCCAAAAGTGACATTACAATACAAACAAATTCAGAATTTGAGTATTCTAAAAATCTACAATCCTCCTTTTAAAAAAGAAGTATTTACTATCAAGTGAAGGATAGATATGAAAAAATAAGTTTTCATTTCAGCTCCATTAACCTGAATGCTGTAAAATTCACTTCAGCTATACCAAACTCCACACCACCTTTGTAAATTCAGTTCCTCCTGTCAGAATGCCCCTGTTCAGACAGCCAGTTCCTGTGTAATATGTGAGAACTGCTCTTTGAAGCCTTTCCTAATCCTGCTCCCCAGGAGAGACTGTCATTCTCTTATACTTCAAGACCATCCTGTACATATCTGTATTATGGTTATCACATTAATACTATCACTGTTTCTTTGAACATCTACTCTTCTCAACTAGATTAGGAGTTCTTTGAGAGTAGGCAGGCAATGTTACATCTCTGTCTCTGTAAGTATCTGTTTTAGTACAGTCCCTGAGAAAGGACAGGCAGTCAGTAAATGCTTGTTGAACAGAAAAATGACATGATATATTAATAATAATATTAATATAAGGCTGTTTGTGTTCAGGAAATAGCATGATTCAAACTTCAAATTCTGTATGCAGAAACTGTATCAGTTCTACTGGTTCCTATTTTGAAAGGGGGAAATATTTTGATAGCTTTCACAATATGGATTGGGATGAAATAACTTTTAAGTTCTTTTCTACTACATAAAGCTAATGAGTTGTCTCTTTTTTATTTCAAAAAAACCTTAATTTTATTTCACATTATTATTTCTTTGCAATCACCACATTTTAGGATATCCATGAACCTACATCCCTCTTCCCTGAGAGTTGTTATGCCCTAGCATCTACTCCTCTACTATAAAAATGAAGACTGAAATGTTCTCTGAAATCTTGGTTTCATCAGCCACAGCTGATTGGACCAGACACAGACATCTGCCTCAAACTGGAGTTTTTCCCAGGGTTTAGAATGGGATCACAGAACCATGAGTGAATATACGAACTTAAGAGTTAGAGGACTCGCTCAGCCATGCGCCGTGGTAAAAGACAACATGCAGGGAGAGAAAAATGAGGCAGACAAGCTGCGGGAGCAGAAGAGATCCTGCTGCCCCAGGGCGGGGAGAAAATAGCTTTCTAAGTTACTGGTGAGTTTCCAATTTCTGGCTCCCCTTGCCCTCACAAAAGTCTGGTTGTAACATTAACACTTCTACCCTCAAAGTACTGTGAAAGCCCTAGTATCCTTGCCATCAGCACTAATTTCCTTTTCAAAGTAAATTAGTTTGAATTTGGTTTCTAATATTTACAAAGAAAAGAAATTTTATTTTAAAACCTCGAAAAAGAAAAGGTCAAGTAGGAATACCAAAATGACAGTTAACCACAGGAGAAAAAAAAAAAAAAAACTTTGTTAAAAATGGCTGTTACATTGGTATCTTCAGGCATTTCTCAGCATAAGAAAATGAAAACTATTCACCAACCACAACAGGCTCAAACAACAACCTATAAATCCAACTTCAGCATAGCTGTCAGTATGAAGAAAATTCTATTTCAAAGTTCAGGGGGAAAAAAGATTAAATAAGAGGGAGTATCTTAGAACTTATTAGAACAAATTATTTTATAAAAAGAAATAATACCACTCACTACTATTCTGACCAAAAAGGGGATGGGAGTATGTCTGATGATAATAGCCAGTACTATCTAATAAGCCTATGTATCATTATACCGTTTTCCCCATCCATCTATACTCTTTTCTCTTAAAAGCATGCCATTACAGAGTCCTCATCTAAAATGCTCAGTGGTAGAAGACAGTGATCTTAAAAAAATAATAAAAAAGGAAGTAGCACAGTCATTATACAGCATTAATTTCTAAAAAAAAAAAACAAACAATATATTTTTCTTTGATTAGTTAATTAGTAAGAAGATTCCTTTAGCAACTCAGATTAAAAAAAAAAAAGAGTTTGTTTAGAAACAATTTTCAAAGGGATAATGAAGGAGTGAGAAGACATATGTATACCTGTGGCTGATTCATGTTGATGTATGGCAGAAGCCAACACAATATTGTAAAGCAATTATCCTCCAATTTGAAAAAGAGGAAACAAAAAAGAATGAATACTGCTAACTTTGATTGTTCAAAACAAATATTTATAAGAAAAACTGACTAGTTTCACATAATCAAGATTTAGCAAGATGGGGAAAATCTACAAACTTAATAGAAAGTTCAGAGATAAAAAGAAACCAAAACAACCAGTACTTATATCAAATTTGTCAAGATTACATAGTCAGTTCTGGGTATTGAGAAAAAAATGAGACATTAGAGTAAAAGAAAAAGCTTATGAAAAATTAAACAGTGACTGCCATAAAAAAGATTTTAAGTAAACAAGCCCCAATTGTTTACAATAATGGAAGCAGGCAGAGGTATCGATCATTTTTAATGACTTATACTGCTTCCAGACTGTACTTACTGAAATTACATTTTATTATGATTGTCCAATATTCTGAGAATTTAAGTCTAGTAATGAAGGAATACTCTGCAGGTTTGACTCCGAAGTGGGAATTTTTCCAATTTCCCCATTCTGCCCTGTTGTTCAATCTTTCTCTGCAACATACTTCAGTTTAACTCCCAAATTAATAAAAAGCATAATATCAGCAGAGCTACCACCCTCACACCTTAATCCATAATAGGAAAGGCTGGTTAATGCTACAGAACAGACTATATGAAGATTAAGTGTAAAATAAGGGCATTCCTAGAGTTTAGTGTTATTAATAAGTTAAAAAAAAAACTGTGCGGGAATTTAACTAATGAAACAGAACAATAAAGAAATGCTAATTATTATTAATGCCAATTTAAAATTTGTGACAGAACACCAAATGCTAGAGCTACTAGAAAGACTAATGGTCAGCTTGCCAAAACGTTCTCAAAAGCTAGGAATTTATCTTTCATTTTAAAACCCAGGATTAGATGGTTTGTTCATTCATTTGATAATTCTAGGATGGGGGGGACTTGAATACATAAATTAAAATGTTCAAAGAGCAGCAATGACATAACAGATTATTTAGTGAACACTAAACAAGTGCCAGGCACCGTTCTAAATGCTTTACCTACAGTAGCAAATTTAAGTTTCACAACAATCTTATGAAGAATTACCCCCATTTTACAAAAGGAAAGAAACTGAAGTACAGACACATAATAGGTAGTCAAATAGCAAAGCCAGGTTTCAATCTGAAAGTTTGGGTCTAGATCAACTGCTTTATACTGCCTCTCCAATACCAAAATAATTCATTCATCAAAATCTTAACTGAGTGTCTTCTCTGTGCCAGAAGCTGTTATATTTGCTTGAGATATAACACAGTTACTAACAGATTATTTCAGAAGGAACTTGGTAATCCAGACAAGAGTATGGGCCTGACAACCCACAGAATGGGAGAAAATATTTGCAAACAAAGCAACCGACAAGGTATTAATCTCCAAAATATACAAGCAGCTCATCCAGCTCTATGTAAAAAAAAAAAAAAAAAAAAAAGGCAGAAGATCTAAATAGACATTTCTCCAAAGACAACATTCAGATGGCCAAAAAGCACGTGAAAAAAATGCTCAACATACCTAATTATCAGAGAAATGCAAATCAAAACTACAATGAATTATCACCTCACATTAGTCAGAAGAGTCACCATCAAAAAGTTTACAAACAATAAATGCTGGAGAGGGTGTAGTGAAAAGGGAGCCCTCCTATACTGTTGGTGGGACTATAAGTTTGTCCAGCCACTATGGAGAACAGTATGGAGATTCCCTAAGAAACTAAAAATAGAACTACCATATGATCCAGCAATCCCGCTCCTGGGCATACATCTGGAGGAAAGTCTAATTTGAAAAGATACATAGCTCAAAGTTCATAGCAACACTATTTACAATAGCCAAGACATGCAAGTAACCTAAATGTCCATCAGCGGATGAACGGATAAAGAAGATGTGATACTTACATAACAATAGAATATTACTCAGCCACAAAAAAGAATGAAATAATGCCATTTGCAGCAACATGGATGGACCTTGAGATTACTGTACCAAGTGAAATCAGAGAAAGAAATAGCATATGATATTGCTTATATGTGGACTCAATGATAAAAATAAACTTATTTGCAAAACAAAGTCACAGATATAGAAAACAAACTTATGGTTACCAGGAAGGAAAGGGGGAAAGAGATAAATCGGGAGGTTGGGAGTGACATATACATACTACTATAAACGAAACAGATAACTAACAAGGACCCACTGTATACACAGGGAACTCGACTCAATAACAGACCTATACAGGAAGAAAGTCTTAAAAAGAGTGGCTATATGTATACGTATAACTGATTTACTTTGCTCTACAGCAGAAACTAACACAAAATTGTAAATCAACTATATACCAATAAATTTTTTTTAAAAAAAGAGCATGGGTCTGAGAAGGCTTTCCAGAAGAAGTAAAGCCTACACTGAGTTTTAAAAGATTCAGAGGAGTTAGAGAGGCAAAAAGAAAAGGGAAGAAGAAAATGAAGTCATTCCAAGCAGAAGGACTAACAGGCAATGGTAAACAATTCAGAAATAGCAGGTACATTCAAGGAATCTTCAAAAAGCAGTTTGATACAGCTGAGTGGAAAATGGAAAGCATAAATTTAAAGAGTTAAGATTAGAGCTGCTGCTGCTGCTGCTGCTAAGTCGCTTCAGTCGTGTCCGACTCTGTGCGACCCCATAGACGGCAGCCCACCAGGCTCCCCCGTCCCTGGGATTCTCCAGGCAAGAACACTGGAGTGGGTTGCCATTTTCCTTCTCCAATGCGTGAAAGTGAAAAGTGAAAGTGAAGTCGCTCAGTCGTGCCCGACTCTTAGCGACCCCATGGACTGCAGCCTACCAGGCTCCTCCGTCCATGGGATTTTCCAGGCAAGAGTACTGGAGTGGGGTGCCACTGCCTTCTCCAGTAAGATGAGAGAACCAGTCTCAAATCATGATGAGGCTTGATGACCTACTCAAGAGTTCAGCCTTTATTCAGTTGACAATGGGATGTCAAACAAGAATTTTCTAACTGTATTTTAGACATACTAGTCTGGCAATTCTGACATGAATTTCATGGAGATAAAATCAAAGACAGGAAAACCAGTGAGAAGGTAAGGAAGCAGTTCCTAATAAGGCAGTGGTTAAAACAGGAATACTAAGGCAATGATTGATTGAAAAAATATTTAGGTGGTAAAATCAGCAGAATGCATAGTACATGAATGGATGCAAGGAGAGAAAGGAGGAAATATGAAAGACTCCCAAGTTTCTTGGATGATGAAGTCAGCAGTCAAAACGTTTCTGAACACACATCAAAGAGAAACTTTAGACAGGTAAATAAGTACAGTTTGGGCAAATGGAGTTTGAAGTGAAGATACATAAGCAGTTAGATAAGAATCTCTGATGCTTTGGAACAATATTAATACTGGAAAAACAGCTTGGTGGGTAACTGGCAGTCACATGGTAACTGAAACCATAGGGATAACTGTGACTTACTGTAAAGGCTAAGAGCAACTGACTAACCCTGGGACCACCACTTCTTTTGGAACAGGCAGAGGAAGGCAAACCCTCAAAGGGAATGATCAACACACCGAGAAGCTCCAGGATTAACAGAAGAGGGCAGCATTAACAGAAGCGGCAGTCAAGGGGCTGAGCTTCTGAGAAAGGGACCAACAGCATTACTCTCCTTGGTTACTTTAGCGGGAGCAAGTTTAGTGACATAAGAAGTAGAAATTAGACTGCAATGGGACAAAGAGTTAAGAGTACAGAAAAGATGTAATTTGAACCAATGCAGATTGTTATCAATTTTCTCATCTATAAATTTGAGGTGGTGGGTTATTTGAGCATTAAATAACTTACTACATGGAACCTCACCTATAAGTAATACCCAGGTCCTCAAGCTCACTACACATAGCCATACTGGGTGCCTTTAGGTTCTTATTTCAGACTCCTTTATATGGCAAGGCTTTGCACTTGATGTTCTCCCCTAAGAATCATGCTTTCCTCAACTCTTCACATTAAGCTCTTTCTCATCTGTCAAATATCATCTACTGAGAGGGCTTCCCTAAGAAGTACCCTGAAGACCCTCTCAATCATTCTCTCACATCATCATGTTTTACTTCCTTTGTAACTCTAATGATACTTTCAACTTTTCTTGTTTATTTAGAGGTAGTACAGCAAAGTGATTGAGAGTGTAGGCTCCACAATCAGACTGGCTGCATACAAACTACAGCTCTGCCATTTACTAGCTATGTAAGTTGCTAAATCTCTGTGTCCTAATCTCTTCATCTTTAAAAGGAGCAAAATAATAAAGTACTTACCTCACAGACTTCTTGAGGGAATTAAATGAGCTAATCCATGTAAAAATTATTATAAGAATACAGGTAAATTCTGAGCACTCATATTATTATATATTTATTTACTTGCAAGGATCTTAGTGCTCCACTGAACTGCATTTTTCAAAATGTACTATTAAAGATATGTGAAGTTGTAGTAACTCTGAGTCCAAATCATAAATATATCAACCAATAACCAAATGAAGGAGTACTGTTCTGACTAAGCCTCAGGAAGTGTTACTTTCATAAAAGAGAATTTTTTTGGCCACAAAAGTCAGAGAGAAAAAAAAAAAACAGAGTTAAGGTTCTTTAATAAGTAAGGGAAATTTTTGATAAGTTATATATAGAATTACTATGTAATTTAGATCAGCCTATAAAAAGCAAAACTAAAATATGAAGAACAGAGAAAAGAAGGTCCTGAAAAGTTCTGACCTAAGTAACTTTGAAAACAGTGTTTTGACTAGGAACTCTAAAAGACAAAAGAATTTAAGGGGGAAAAAAAAAGATAAAACTTCTCTAGTTGGTAAAGTCATTTCTCACTGGGATATGATTAACAATTATGAAACTAAACATGTATAATGAGACTGAACAAATAAGTAAGTGGACAGCGGATGGTGAGAACCAGGTTTTTCATTTCTGGAGAATAAGGTCACAAATAAGCAAGGGGGTAAGGCTAGGATGAACCATGTGGTACTGAAATAGAGTCAAAAAGATATCAGACATGAAAAGATGCTCAACATCACTCATTGTCAGAGAAATGCAAATCAAAACCACAATGAGGTACCATTACACGCCAGTCAGGATGGCTGCTATCCAAAAGTCTACAAGCAATAAATGCTGGAGAGGGTGTGGAGAAAAGGGAACCCTCTTACATTTTTGGTGGGAATGCAAACTAGTACAGCCGCTATGGAAAACAGTGTGGAGATTTCTTAAAAAACTGGAAATAGAACTGCCATATGACCCAGCAATCCCACTTCTGGGCATACACACTGAGGAGACCAGATCTGAAAGAGACACGTGCACCCCAATGTTCATCGCAGCACTGTTTATAATAGCCAGGACATGGAAGTAACCTAGATGCCCATCAGCAGATGAATGGATAAGGAAGCTGTGGTACATATACACCATGGAATATTACTCAGCCGTTAAAAAGAATTCATTTGAACCAGTTCTAATGAGATGGATGAAACTGGAGCCTATTATACAGAGTGAAGTAAGCCAGAAAGATAAAGACCAATACAGTATACTAACACATATATATGGAATTTAGAAAGATGGTAATGACAACCCTATATGCAAAACAGAAAAAGAGACACAGAAGTACAGAACAGACTTTTGAACTCTGTGGGAGAAGGTAAGGGTGGGATGTTTCGAAAGAACAGCATGTATATTATCTATGGTGAAACAGATCACCAGCCCAGGTGGGATGCATGAGACAGGTGCTCGGGCCTGGTGCACTGGGAAGACCCGGAGGAATCGGGTGGAGAGGGAGGTGGGAGGGGGGATCGGGATGGGGAATACATGTAAATCTATGGCTGATTCATATCAATGTATGACAAAACCCACTGAAAAAATAAATAAATAAAGGAAAAAAAAAAAAGAAAAGAAAAAAAAAGATATCAGTATGAAGTTACACTTAGCTTCATACAGATACAGATGTACATATGTAAAAAAAGTTATATATTTGCATACATGGGTTAGTATACATACATACATATCCTAAGTCTGTACAATGAAATCTAAAAGTAATGATATCTGAACAGCAATGAGCATACCCAGTGCCCAAATCTTGGTTTCTAATACCCTTCTCTAATAAAAGTAACCAAAGATCCTTAAATAAATGATTGATTATAGGGCTGGGGCAGGGAATACAAAAGATTAGCCTTGAGAATTTTGTAGTGCCAGAAAGTACAAAAGGGCTCAAAAGAACAACAACAATGGTTTCTGTCCTGTTGGTTACAGGAACCAACTAGAAAGAGGTGGAGTAACTTGAGCAACAGAATAGGAGTATAGGAGTATAATTCAAACAGTATAGCAGTATAACTCAAATTTAGAAATGAATGTCCATGAGTCCACACTGATATAAATGATAAAATTAAAAAATGGGGGAGAAAAGGAACATCTCCTTTAAAGAAGAATTCCAAATAATTTTGTAGATACTCACCCCTGGAGGAGTTGGAGCTTAACTTCCCACCTTAACTTTCCCACTGAGTATGGTCTGCTCTTAATTACTTGTTCCTAAAAAGTAGCATGTAGAAAAAACTTTACAGTAGAGAAACCTGGCAAGCAGTACCTCAGCCAGGTGAACAAGGTTAAAAACATCAGTGATAAGTCATACTGATAGGTACCCTTGATATGACATGAGAATGGCATTTTCTCTCTACAGTCATCCTCCCACAAACCCATAACTCGAGTCTAATTATGAGAAGAATATCAGGCAAACCCAAATTGAGAGACATTCTACAAAATACTTGACCCATACTCCTCAAAACTGGCAAGGTCATCAAAAGCAAGGAAAATCTGAGAAGCTGTCATAGCCCAGAGGAGCCAAAGGAAACATAATGACTAAATGGAGTGTGCGATCTGGATGGGATTCTGGAGCTGAAAAAGGACATTAGGTAAAAACTAATGAAATCTGAATAATAAATTATGGACTTTAGTTAATAGTAATGTTCCAGTGTTGGTTCCTTAATTGTGACAAGTGTAACACAGAAACGTCGGATGTTAGCAATAGGGGAAACAGGGTGCGGGGAATGTGGTAACTCCCTGAAACTTCTCTGTAAATGTAAAATTATCCTATTGATAAAATTAAAAGTTTATTTAGATTAATTAATAATAATAGCAGGGAAGTTATTGCCTTAACCAGACTGATTTTAGTCCTTTAAGTCATGTATAAGAGGGTTGGACAAAATTAGAAATACAGTTGGTACTATATAAAGCAATCTCAACGCTGATGAACAGTTTATAACATAGTATATGAAAGTGCCCAAGTCATTTCATATGTGCATGTTTTTATTCCTTAGTTGATAAAGCACTTTAGGAGCAGAAAACTCTCCTAAGTAGGAGGCCACTCAAACTTTAAAATAAAAATTGTGGTACTAATTATTACTAATAAAAATTCCACCTGGCCTTTGAAGTCCACGAAGTTTAAATAGTTCTACTCAAATATATTCACTTGTACATTACTGAGACATTTCCTCATAGTCTCAGAAGGAGAGGAATATAACCATACGTATTTTAAGAAAGCACACTGGGAAGTTCACTAATAACAGTATATTAAAATTCAAAATTCACAACTAGGATTCATAATGGGCACTGTTCAAGAGATTTGAAAGCTCCAAAAATTAAAAAAAAAACCACTAACATTTGTAACTATCTTGAATATACTAAAAAGAACTCTTACAAAGCAGTAACAAAAAGTCCAGTATAAAATGTGAAGGATAGATATAGGCAAATCACTGAAGAGATAACCAAAAATACCCAAATATAAGAAAAGATGAAATAAAAACAGAATACAAATGAAATGCCATGTCACACCAATCAGATTGGAAAAATCCAAAAGTCTGACAACACCAACTACTGGTAAGGATGTGCACAAACAGAAACTGTCAGTATTCTATAAACACCAGGGAAAGAGGGAAAAATTTATATTCTAAGACCAGGCAATTTGACAATCAGGTATATGACCTGGAGAAACTCTGGTATGTTGCTTGAAGAGATACAAGGATTTCATGAGGCACTATTAATAGTAGATAAAAAATGAAAACACTCTAAATGTTTATCAATAGATGAAATGACAAACTCCAGTACATTTATCAATGGAACACTACAAACCAGTCAAAAATAAATGAACTAGACCTACCTACAGTGCCAATAGGAATCGAGGGGAAAAAAAGTAAAATAAAGAAAGCAAGTTTCAAAGTGTGTATACCATGACACAATTGTATTAATAGCTGGCTAAATTTACCAGGGCACGGTTTTAAGCGGCTTAAATATAAAATTAAAAAGCACCTCATTTAAATTTTACAACCTTATGAGGTAAATATTTCTATTATCTAGATTTGATAGATGGGGACACTGAGGCATGGGAAAAATTTTTAAATTTGCCTAAGGTCACAAAACTATTAAGTTGCAGACTCAAGATTCAAGCCTAGGACATTACGGCTCCAAAGTCCACACTCTTCAAAAGCATCAAAAGCAATGTCATGTACTACACACACACATATATATATATAGTTTATTGAAAGGTAAACTGGAAGGATATACATCAAATTCATCACAACAACTGCCTCTGGGAGGGGAGATAAGGAGAGAAAGAAAGAGGATGAAATTGGGGAGAAGAGAAGAGACTTTTTATCAGCAATGTTCAGGTAAAGTATAAAGATCTACATTGAAATTTTAGAATTTAGTGTGTTCTTTACACAGTTCTTTTATATTAACTGTGTATCTCAAGCAAAAATAAAAGAGATGTCAAATTTTCTATGGTGAGTATGTGTGTTGCTTACTACTTTGGGGAATTTTCTGTATTTTTTAAACTTTTCAAAATATCTCCCCTATCAAACAATATTTTAACAAAAATAAATGTAACAGATTTCCAATCTCCATATTTCAGCTTTTATTTGGAAATGCCAACAGCTAAACTGGGAGTTTATGTATGTGTATACACTTTAACATACATATGGAAAATGCATTTTTATGTGGTTCAAAAGATACAAACTAAACATACCAGAAACAGTATTTCTTATATTTTGATGACTCACTACTCTCAATGAAAATGAAGTACATATAGCAATAGCAGGAAAATTCCCTTAATATCTTTCTACCTCTTTTTTTCTGCTGCTTTCTACTTGTTTGTGGTTTTGAAAAGAAGGAAGCAAAAAGAAAGTCCCAAGAAATTGTCACATACTTTAAAAAATAACAGCAGCCATAGATAAGCCTATGTGGAGTCCTTCTAAACTTAAGACTTCCCAACATACAATCAGTTCCAAAAATTTACTTGTAAATTGGTTGTCTGGAACTCAGATCATATTTTCCCATAAAGAAAGTTAAAAGAGGATGTAATCACCAGGAAAAAAAGATACTGCCTGAGGTGCCTGGCAGTGAGACAGAGAAAGCAGAGCACAGTATATGCACTGATGAACCAGAAAGAAAAGAAAGGGTTTTCTCTGCCAGGGTTTGAGGTTAGAAACCATGTTTCATTCATTCACCTTGGTATTCTCAGTGACTACCAGAGTACCTGGTACCTCATCAACATTTGAAAACCCGCTGCCTGCTGACTGATGAGGTAATGAAGTAAAGACTTGAGTCAAACAGTTCATCAGTTGGTGGCACCGGCAACATAGAATAGTGAGGGTTAAGACACAAACAGAAAAAAGGTAGGAGAGGAACAATGTGCAGTAAGAGGAGCATCCATATATAGAACACTGTTATCAGGCTGGTGCTGGGGGCTAAGAGAATGCCTTCACCTGTATCACTAGCTGTTTCCATTATTGTTGTGTATTGCATAAATACTGTATTTTCAGTTAGTTTTGTTAATAATGAGGCATAAGGTAGTCTCTATTGGGGCAGTAGTTATATGGGATTTTCAGGATTTTCTCCTATGACTCTTGAAAACATATTAGTTTCATTTTAGTTATTATTAGAGTAATACTACTCAGAAGAGAGAACAAAATGCAAACACTAAAATAGAAATTACCGAAAATCCTATCATCCAGAGATAATGTCTTTTAATATTGTATGCATTTCCTGAAAATCATTTTGCCATATATATGATATATAAAAAATGATAACATAGTAATTCCTTTTATTCCTATTTTTCTCTCAAGATTACATTGTGCTTTCTCATGTTAGTAAATTAAAAAAAATACTTTTTATTGCATTTACCACACATATTAACTGCCATTAATTTTACTAATCCTCTAGTATATGGCATTTTAACTAACAGATTTTTCACTATTATAGTAACATACTATATAAATTAATCCCTTCTTATATATAAAGCTCTACATTGCTATTTTAGAATTCAAAGTGATAATTATGATACACAGTAATAAAGCATGGAGTACTTGACTTGCCCCCACAATTTCTACTGAGCAACAGTCAATAGGACACTGAACAAACAAAAAAGAAAAGAAATTTTTATTGACTTTTCTTCATTTTCTTCTTCCACATTTGGTAGGAACAAGGAAAAATTTCCACAAAATAATTCTCTGATATCAGAGAGGACAAGAATAACAAGTTAATTTCTCTGCTACAGTCACTTCTGTCTGCTACAGCCACTTCTTTTTCCACTTAGAATAATGAACCATCAATTTAAATAGGAATAAATAAGATATAACATTTATAATACATCAAACATCTCTGTATTGGAGCTTAAATCTAAGCACATAAATAATAAGTATGCTTTGAAAAATTCTGCAAACAAAAGATAACATTAACTAGTATCACTCAATGAAAAAATAGCTTTCTTTTACAATTCTTCCACATTTTTATTATTTTTTGAACGAATTAGAAAATGTCATGCATTCTATCTCTTCCTTCTCACAGCCTCCCAATTACTCCAAATTTATTCGACTTGCCATAAATAGGTCAACAGCTCCATGAGCTTAAGAATCAATAACTATTTAAGCCAGTGGTAACTCATGTGGAAAAGTTCAGAACAAATCAGCATCAGCTTCCTGGCTCTCTTGCACAAACATAAAATTTATACTGCTTAACCAATTTTCAAAAGTGTAACTTTGTGTACATAAATTTAAAACTGAGGCCAAATTTTACTTATTATTTATTCCCAGTACTGGGCTACCGTCAAGAGCAATTAACTTTCCTAACAAATACATTCTTTTAAAATTCCACAATGAAGTTAAGTCTACGCTTAATCATTCAGAAAAAGAAAATTATGTAACATACAGTAGTATAATGATGACGATGATGATAATATACACTATTCTGGACTCCTACTGAGAGCTGCAGTTCAAAAAGAGAAAATGTGAAAATGAGGTAAAAGCTACCCAAAATGTTTAATTCTGGCCAAAACAAAACAAAGTTCCCATAAAAGAGGCCTAATAACAATTTTTTTGTTTCATTACAAGTTCAAAAGGGGTGCAAATATCTCAGAAATCTTGTATACTTAGATTTTCAAAAGCTGAAATCCTAGTATCTAAACATAAAACTGTATAACTTGCCCAAGAGTCCTTATTTATTACCCAATCTTAGGTCCCCCAGAGACTACTTTTTACAATAATCTCAAATGCACTACAACAGATTAATGTAACCTGGACTACGCTGTTCACAGGTGTCGTCTCCTCCTTCCCCCAACAGGAGAGAAGAGGTGGATTAGGGCAAGCAAAAATAGAAAGAGACTATGTACACCAAACAACAGCTTGTAATCTTGTAAAATTGCTTCTTTTAAACTTGGACTATTATTGTCATTAACGGATAATATTTTAAAGAATAACATATTCACGGAGTAGTACAATTCCTGCCCTTACGGGTCTCTAGCTAGCTGACACGCGTTTTCTTCCCAGATAAATGCATGCCTGTTGACTGATGCCTATCCTGCTGTTGCAAACAAGAAATAACTGTCCTATGAGACAAAAACCCTTCTCTAAGGCTCCAGGCGTAACCATACGTTTGAATTAAAAGCACACTGGAAAAATAACAAAAATCTTTCAGTACATTTATCATTTAAAAGCATGATCATGAAAAGTCGTTGCTGCGACCCAGTTTTCGGTC
The DNA here is from genome assembly GCF_910594005.1 of Cervus elaphus. NCBI lineage: Eukaryota > Metazoa > Chordata > Mammalia > Artiodactyla > Cervidae > Cervus > Cervus elaphus. The sequence goes on along the minus strand of NC_057826.1, from coordinate 87,341,022 downwards.
ACAAGCTTTTTTTCCCCTCCTCCCCCCAGAAAGCGGTAAACTTCAAAGGGAATGGTGGCGACCAGGAATTGTTTATCACCTCCCCGCCACCCCCCTCCCAAAAAAAAAAGACTAGGGAAAAACCCCAAACTGGCCAACTTGGACCTTGAGCAGGCTCACGTTGGCCGAGGTAGGCAACGCAGACCCCCGCGAGGAAATCGGGCCTCTGGGGGCCCGCCAGGCTCCAGCTGCCGCCTGTTTAAAACGTCGAGCAGGTGGGATTCCGTGAGGCCACCTCCGTCTTACGTAACGAGCTTGTCAAAATCCCAGCTCCAGGACCTCCCCTCTCACCGCCCCCGCCCCCACCCCCCAATTAGAGCCCCAGGCCAGCCCGGAATAGCAAATCCGGAACGAAAACAGAGGAGACCCCCAGCTGCCGACGCAGCGGCGCGGGTGCTGCTCTCAGCACCGCCGCGCCACCCGTAGCCGACCCAGCTAGCGAAGGACAGCCAGGCTCCGAGAAGCCCCCGAGCGGAGGTCGCGGCCATCCACGCCACATCTCCGAGCCCAGCCGGCCCCGCTCCCGTGCCCACGGCTGTCACCGCTCCGGGCAGTGACAGCTCCACACGCCACCGCTGTCCGCGCCGCCGCCCCCGCACTCACCTCACCGCTGGCTCCCGCTCGAGAAGCGGGTCGAGCTTGGAGAGCGGTGCGGCGTCCACTCAGCGGTGGCGGGACACGAGGGGCTGAATGCCGCGGCGCTCCGAACCCGCTTAGCTCATCCCCAGCGGCGCTCCGCCCTGCGCGGCACCCCCGCCCGCCCAGGCCTGCCGTCTCAGTCAGACGGGACTCCCCCTCCCCTCGCGGCCGCCGCTGCCTCCGCCTCCTTCTCTGGCTCCAGCCGCCGCGGCCGCCGCCGCTGCGACCGGCGCCATCTTGACAGTGACGGAGGGGACGGAGGCGGGGATCGCGGCCTGCTAGCGCCAATAGCGGACCGGGCCCTTGCTCGAGGGGGCGGCTCAGGGGCGCGTTAAGGGGCGCGGGGTCCTAGCGCCGGATACGCGCTAGGCGTAGAAGGTGGGCGGAGCTGAGCAGTGTTCTCTCGTGACGCGCGGTAGAGTTGGGGAAGTGCGCTGTGGTTCCCCTTCGGGTGGAACCGAGGCGAGCGTGGGCGACACACACCTTCTCTTCCCCTTTCACCGCAGCGAGGGTCAGGATCCGTCATGGGCCAACTGACCTATTTCCTCCTTCCTGCCCAGCAGTCCCAGGAGTCCAGACGTTGGCTAGCCGGAGCTCGTGGCGTCTGCCTGAGCGGCAGCTCTTCTACAAAAGGCACTCAGAGTCCCCGGGCAACCCCCTCAGGGGTTAGCAACCACCTCCTAGTAGGTTTCGGTACCAAGATAACTGCAAGTCAGGTAAAATGGGGAATTCAGGAGGGTTCCCTGAAGAGTACAGTGATGAAACACCAATTGTTGACGGAAGGGGTGTAGGTTACATTGGATTAATGGGTTATGGCCTACTTACACCTGGCTATGGTTCTACTATGAGTGGCTGTTGGCAAGTTGCCTCTGAAAAATGAGGATAATAAAGGTTGATTACTGCTACTGGGTTGCTCAGAAGGTTAAATAGTATAATACATGTGAAGTGCTTAACATAGTACCTGAAAGTACTCAATCAGTGTACATTATTACATGGACAAAAGAAGGGAGAAACAGGACCCTAAAAGGTTTCAAGTCAACTTTCCCAAATCGTGCAGAATAGTCTTTAACTAACCCTTCTACTAACCAGGTTTATAGCTTTATTTCTTATCTCCGTTTCTTTTGTTGTATTCAGTCAGTCAACAAACATTCACTGAAACTCAAAAACTGAGGGGACACACTGGTGAGGGAAACAGAAAAGGTCTGCCTTCTAGACTGGAGTTGACAGTCTACTGGGAAAAGGAGGGACAGTGAATACTCATAAGATCTTGAGGGAAACATGCTATAAAGGTTATGAACAGAATTCTGGGAGAGCAGATACCAGGATAGTTTTAAAAAAAAAAAAGTGGTCAGGAAAGGTCCATCTGAGGGATGAGAAGGAGCCAATAATCTGAGAAATGCCCTGGAGAATTAAGGCAGAGGAAATGGCTATGCAAAAGACCTGTGGTAGGAAGGAACTTGGCTGGAGTGGAACTGAGTGGCTTCCATGGTGCCAGGGAATCTGTGGTGCGGAGAGGAGTCTGCCCTGATACTGAAGACGTGAGTGTGTAATCAAGTGAGGGCCCATTTCCCCAGGCCCTAGGAAGATAAAGAAACAAGACTGGATTTTATTGTAATTGCAACTGAAAGCTATTGAAGAGGAAGGGATGCCTATTAGAGCAGGGAATTGAGAACAGTGATGTTTGGGGTATGATATTATATCTGTATTTCTCGACTGTGAAGAATACGCCTACAGTGCGGAAGCGTCAGGATATTTGGTTTGGATCCCTGGGTTGGGAAGATCCCCTGGAGGAAGGCTGTACAACCCACTCCAGTATTTTTGCCTGGAGAATCCCATGAACAGAGAAGCCTGGCAGGCTACAGTCCATGGGGTCACAGAGAGTCAGACACCACTGGGGCAACTTAGCACTGCACAGCATGGGCCAGAGAACTAGGTTTAAAGTAAAAAAACCTGAGGTTGAGCCTCTTCAACACTAAATTGTTCAAATTATATGTTCTGGTCTTCAGTTTCCTTATTGATTAAAAAAAAAAAGTGAACGTCACATAAGACTGCATCTGGAGAAATACCACTTTCACTGAAAACTGTTAAATAATGTAATTTCTAAGTGTTTTGTATGTCATGTATAGTTGCCTAAACTGAAGTTGCTCAGTTGTGTCTGATTCTTTGCGACCCCATGGACTGTAGCCTATCAGGCTCCTCCCTCCATGGGATTTCCCAGGTAAGAGTACTGGAGTGGGTTGCCATTTCCTTTCCAGGGAATCTTCCTGACCCAAGGCTCAAACCCGGGTCTCCTGCATTGCAGGCAGATGCTTTACTGTTTGAGCCACCAGGGAAGCCCTATCAGTGCAGTACTATTTGGTAAGTACGTTTATTGGGTTATTTATTGCAAGTAGTAATCCAAATCAGTGATTCTTACTCATTTTTGCAGAGTGCTACTAAGGAAAAGAATATGAACTGTTACGAACATGTAGTTTATTGATGCTGTGATTCCAAATGTGTTTTTCTTTTTTTTGGCTGAGTGTGCCATTTCCAGAACTTTTTCATCATCCCAAACTGGAACTCTGTACTGAGTATATTATAAATCCTATTCTACTTTATAAGACATGTATTTTTGCAAGGTATCTGGTAAGTTCCTCTCCCACGCCCCCTAAAAATGGCAGTAGCCTTGGTGATCAGTAGGATTGTTTGCCGCCATTGGAGGGTTTAATGGATTACACCATGTGAGTTTATTATTGTCATTTTTTTTTTTTGACTGTGCCTGGTGGCCTATGGGATCTTAATTCCCTAACCAGGGATCAAATCCAGATCCACAGTAGTGAAAGCAGTGAGTCTTAACCACCAGTGGTAGTGGTTTAGTTGCTAAACTGTTTCCGACTTTTGCGACCCCGTGGACTGTAGCCTGCCACGCGCTTCTGTCCTTGGGATCCTCCAGGCAAGAATACTGGAGTGGGTTGCCCGCCCTCTTCCAGGGGATCTTCTCACCCCAGGGATCGAACCTGCATCTCTTACATCTCCTGCTTTGGCAGGCAGGTTCTTTACCACTGGCGCCACCTGGGAAGCCCCTTAACCACCAGGCAGCCAGGGAATTCCCCCATGTAAGTTTAGAAACCACCATCTGAGAAATAAGAGTCAGAAATAAGTGTCAGTTTTTAGTTCAGATAGTTAACACATCATACTAATGAGGAGGACTAATGTAGGATCAGTTAATTTTCAGCACTGAAAAACTGTGTTCTGTGACCATAAAACGTGCCGTTTGGTCTTGTAAATGTGTGCTCCAAGATGGCCCAGACAACCTGTCGCTCTATTTATGTACAACTACTCTAACTATGTATCTTTTTAATGCTACTAATTTTCATTAAAAAATAAATGTTTCCAGCTCTGGGTAAATTTAATTTTAAAAAGGACTCTTCTGTGAAGAATGGATTAGAAAAGAGCAAGAGAGAAGGAAGCCTATTTTTCTCACATTTCAGATAACCCAGCATTCCATAAAGTTCAAAAGATCAAGATCTTGACCTGAAAATACAGAGTCGACCACTTTTTGTATTTTTGAGCACATCCCAGATGCAGCATTTTAACTCTACTAAATAAAATGTTAAATCTCTTTTCCAGGATAGATCCTTCCTCCCCACTGCCCATATCATTCACAGGATTCTTATTCCTAATGTGAGGGCATGGCTGTAGGTCAATCAGTGATTGAAAGCGGAGGATTATAACATAAAGGGGCAAGAGGGAACTCTTTTGGATGGATGGATGTCTAGATATCACTATCTAGATTGTAGTGATGGTTTCACAGATGTATACACAGATCAAACTTAGCAAGTTGCACAGTTTAAATATGTATAGTCCACTGTGTGTCAATTACTTCTCAATAAAGCTGTGAAAAAAAAGTTCAGTTGGGAACCTCTCACCCTTAACTGGCAAACAAATTCACGTATTTTCATCTGCATTAAGGAATGCCAATTAAAATATTGACTATGCTCAGTCGCCAAGTTGTGTCCGATTCTTTACAACCCCATGGACTGTAGCCCTCCGGACACCTCTGTTCATTGGATTTCCCAGGCAAGGCTACTGGAGTGGGTTGCCATTTCCTTCTCCAGGGTTAAAATATTATAGATGTATAATTGCAAGCACAGTTTATAGAATGGAATCCTAGAAAGCTTCAAAAGTTGAAAAGTTTTGGGACTTCCCTGGCAGTACAGTGGTTGGGAATCTGCCTGCCAATGCAAAGGACAGGGGTTTGATCCCTGGTCGAGGAGGGTCCCACATGTCACAGAGCACCTGAGCCCATGTGCCACAACATTGAGCCTGTGCTCTGAAGCCCAGGAACTGCAATTAGTGAGTCCACGTGCCACAGCTACTGAAGCCCACACACCCTAGAGCCTTGCTCTGCAGTAAGAGAAGCCACTGCAATGAGAAGCCCGCACAAAGCAATAAAGACCCAGCACAGCCAAAACAAAAAGTTGAAAAGTTTTGAATGTTTCTTTTTTTTTAATCAAAGATAACACTTTTTGAAAGAACATACTAAAAGGCAGTAGAAAGACAATAAGCATTTGACTGCATGCTCAGGAAATGCGTTTAAGTACCTTAGAGTCCTTAACAGTGATACCATGAGTCCTCTCAGCATTTGTCACAGTAGTCACAGTTAAACTTAAACCCTAAATGTGATTTGGGTAAGGGAGTCTAACATTGCAGTCATGGCCAGATTTTTTTAAATGTGCCTTAGAAATTTGGGCTCCATGCCTTTTCTGAAATTACGTTCTTTCACACCTGGAACTCTGGTTGTTTCTTAGAAATTATTTTTTTAATGCTGTAAATTGAAAAATCCATGAAGGAAAACTATGAAACCAGTAACAGTTTAAAACACTGGAAACTCAATTATTGTACCACCTAATCCTCACCACCTGTTAAATCTATTTACTTGCTAAACCAGAAGTTTCTTTATATCTTTTTAAAAATGTATCCATGTCTTGGGAAGAGTATTCTAGAAAACTGTTCTTGATGTCTGTCCCTGTGGATGAAAAAGCCTTCCACCAAGAACTGATAGTCTTTAGAAAATCTTTAGCTATCTGCCAAAGCAGAACCCATGGCACCAAATTCTATTCATTGTGAAAGTGTTAGAGTGACATTCCAGTGCACTTCATCCACAAATTGAAATGTATTGGCAGTGTTGTCAGATTATCATCTTTTTTCTTAAAAACACAAACCTGGGACTCCCCTGGCAATCCCTGATTAAGACTCTGAGCTTCAAATGCAGGGGGCAAGGGTTAGTCCCTGTTTGGGGAACCAGGGTCCTGTATGCCAAGAGGTATGGCCAAAAAAAGAAAAAAACAAACCCATAAACCTGATGAAATACTTTTCCAAGACAAATTATCTGAACAACTTGTAAGAATAATAATGAGAAATATCATGTTGCAAATAACAAATTCTAAACCTGATACTTGAGAAGAGTGTCTAAGGACAAGAGGGCTGCAGCAGTCTGAGACTCTGCTGTCTTTACCCTCTCTGTGGCTGAGGAGTCATATCTTTGAGTCAGCACTTTCCCACAAATTTGAATATTATCGCCTCTCAACATCTTCCTCAAGTTAATGCTTTTACTTCTCTCAACAATTCCTGCTATTAATGAATTCAACATTTAGTTTTTAAATGATCGGCAAAAGGAAGTTGTTTTTATGTAGTATATCTTGACTGTCATTGTCCATGGTTGAGTATTTTCAGGACATTTTACAGAGTCACTTTAGGTGGCATTTATACACAAAGCACTGTGCTGGGCACAAAAGGGAATGAAAGCAGATAAGTGCATATTAAAAGTCACAAAGTGTGCTCCCAGGCAGACTGAGAAGTTCTGCAGTAGGTGTTTAAATTTGTTGCTGTGGGAGCTTAGGGAAGTTGAGTGATGAATTCAGAGTGTATGGATTCAAGATGATGGATAGATGATATTTGAACCAATCAAGAGAGAACTTAGACTTTCTATAAAAGGTGTGTGTGTGTATGTGTGTGCACACACATGCATGCACACGCTAAGTCACTCCAGTCATGTCCGACTCTTTGTGACCCTATGGACTGTAGCCCACCAGGCTCCTCTGTCCATGGGATTCTCCAGGCAAGAACACTGGAGTGGGTTGCCATGTTCTCCAGAGGATCTTCCCTACCCAGGCATCAAATCCATGTTTCTAATGTCTCCTGCATTGGCAGGTGGGTCCTTTGCCACTAGCACCACCTGGGAGTCAGTTCAGTCGCTCAGTCATGTCCGACTCTCTGCGACCCCCTGGACTGCAGCACAACAGGCCTCCTTGTCCATCACCAACTCCTGGAGTTTACTCAAATTCATGTTCATTGAGTCAGTGATGCCATCCAACCATCTCACCCTCTGTTGTCCCCTTCTTCTCCGCCTTCAATCTATCCCAGCATCAGGGTCTTTTCAAATGAGTCAGCCCTCTATAAATGGTGAGGGCACCTTGTTTGGGATGTGGGGGTTGGGGTGATATGAGATAAGAAAAGCTTTTCTTTTTTTTCTCTGAATCTTTATTACAGATGTATTAGAATTGTTCTCAACAAATGAAAGAAATGCTCATAAATTATTCCAACACTTTGACTCTATTTGGGAGTGGCCAAAGGTTCAAATAATTTGGAAGGATGGATATCTGTGCTGACTTGCAGGAAATATGAGTAATCTTATCTCATGTACTGAGCACTGTTGTTGCAGCTAGGATATTTGGGAAACACGAAGCTAAACAAATCAGACACCGTGAGTCTTTTTTTTTTATTGATTGGCCCAGACATGCATCCTGCAAGGGTAAACAACAGGGACGCCTTTTTTATTGTCAAAGCTTAAAGAACACTGCCGGCAAGGGGAAACACCTGCAATTGAAAAAAAAAAAGCTTAAAAATATAATACTTCTGTTTTCTTTATAATCCCTCAGACTAGGAGACAAACACATCTTTAGTCTATACATCTCTTCTAAGCTTCAGGGTTGTATATTCATTTGCCTCCAGACATATAAGTCCCAAGTGCACCTGAACTCAACATTGTCAAAGGTAAACTCATTATCTTGACCCGAAACCTATTTCTCCTATATTCTCTAATTTCTTGAATAGGACTAACTATACAGTAGTCTGGAGAAGGCAATGGCAACCCACTTCAGTACTCTTGCCTGGAAACTCCCTGGTAGGCTGTAGTCCATGAGGTTGCTAAGAGTTGGGCACGACTGAGCGACTTCACTTTCACTTTTCACTTTCATGCCTTGGAGAAGGAAATGGCAACCCACTCCAGTGTTCTTGCCTGGAGAATCCCAGGGACAGAGGAGCCTAGTGGGCTGCCGTCTCTGGGGTCACAAAGAGTCAGACACGACTGAAGCGACTTAGCAGCAGCAGCATACAGTAGTCAGAAAAGTCAAAACCTGTGAAGGGACTTCCCTAGAGGCCCAGCGGTAAAGAATTCCCCTTCCAGAGTAGAGGACTCAGGTTCGATCCCTGGTTGGGGAACTAAGATCCCACATGCCATGGGGATGTGCATGCAACTAAGCCCTGCTCTGCAAGGGAGATCCAGCACAGCCAAACAACAACAACAAAACTACTGAATACCTTTAAATTTCCCTGATGGTCCAGTGGTTGAGACTCCACACTTCCACTGCAAGGGGGCATGGGTTTTATCCCTCCCTGGTTGGGGAAGTTCCACATAGCTGGCAGTGTGGCTAAAAAACAAAACACACCTATAAGTAATCAACTCATCTTTTTCCCCACTTATTCCTTAAAAATTGATCAATCATCAAAACCAGTTGATACCATCTCCTTAACATCAAGCATACCCTTCTTCACCTCTCTCTCTGCATTCCTACTGACCCAGTTCAAACCCCTGGTTTTTTTTGTTTTTGTTTTTTTTACTTGAAATTTTGTAACATTCAACTAATTGAATTCCCAATCTCCTGTCTTTTCTCCTTCATCCATCCCTCCCTTTGTTGCCAGGCTGGTCTTTCTAAAGAAGAAATATGATCATTTTTTCCAGAGATAGCTTGAGGTTGCTAGCTTCCTATTTTCCTTTCTTTCTACTCTGGGTGGAAAAGTTCATCAGTGTTCAGTCTCGATGTTACCTAAGAGGAGCAGGGCATCCGTTCCTGGTTCTTCACATCTCTTCTCCAGCATGTTGACACGTCTCATTCAGAACACTTTCAGGCTCATGAGAGGAGGCTCTTAATGGAATTTCAGAAAGCATTTAAGCCTCTGCTGTCCATAAGCACATATATGCATACAAAGAGATGGATTGGTTAGTTATATTAAGGACAGAGTTAATCCAGAAGGGGAAAACTCTAGCAACTAGTTTATTCAGGGTTTAGAGAATAATAGACATTTAATAATAAAGATTTAAATTAGGAAAAAGCAAACATAAAGATCTCCAAAGCCTCTCCTAGGGCCAGTTTAGGTCCTTAAATGTCAGTATCACTTTACTATCTCCTAGAAACAAATATCCTTCCTCTACATTCTCCACTTACAAGTCTGCAAGTTTTCATGTTTGATTGTAATTATCTTAACTGCATTTGAAATTTAATAAAATCAGCATATTGATTTAATAGAATTTAGATGTTATAATAATAATTTACAGAGTTTTAAATTATACTAAAAAGGAAACACAAGTTGAGATGAGGCTATCTGTTATTTGAATATTAGAACTGAAGTGGAAGAATACCTTTTAGAGAAGGTACAATAGAGCAGTGCTGGCAAACGCCCGCCTGCCTGTGCAATGCTGTCTGGAAAGTAGTGAATCCTGCAGTGAAGAGAGCAGAAGCGTAGGGCCCTTGATGTCAGGTTGAGGACAGTATGGAACAATACCATTCATCTTTAACCAACTTTGTGATAAAAGCAAATGAGGAGTTAATGGAGTTATCAAAAAAAAAAAAGAAACATCTTCCATTTCAAATTCTCCTGGTGATCACACAGCCACAAGGTTAGAACCAAGTATTGAAATCGTAGCAGTAGTAATCAGTTGCAAATGAGAATCTTAAGGGTGGAGTTCAGGTAACATATAGGGCAATTGGACAAGGGTAGGGCTAAATGGATTGGATTACAGAGTGATTGAGGTGGGGCCAGCAATTAGAAGTGGATTTAAAATGTATCATGTGACCCATGTTGTGTTGGCTTTATGAGAATGATATTTTCATAAATTGACTTCATGTTTCTATAACCCAGAACATAGGATTTTTGAGCAAGAACCTTAGAGATCATCTAGTGAGCATTTTATTTTCCAAAAAGTGAACATTTGCCTACTTGTGATTTGTCCAAGGTCATAAACATACAATAGTGACAGGAGATTGAAAACTAGAATCTAGATCCCCAAGTTCTTTGCTTTCTCTATTACATAAATATGAAATCAGTTCTGAGAACTCAGTATTCTAAATTCTCCATGAAGTAAGCTGGATACATAGCAAAATTATTATTTAGGAGATGAAAGAACTGAGCCTCAGAAAGGTGGAGTACATTTACTAAATCCCATGGGTGGAATAGACCAAAGCCCAGGCCTCACAATTCCTGGGCCAGTAATCTTCTACTAAACCACATTGCTTCAGAGACTAAAAGAAAAAGTGTTAATTTAACGGCCATGTGTCTAGGCATAGAATTCACTCTTTCAATCTGCAGGTATTTTACTGTTGTTATATGCACTCCTCTAGGTGCCATAAAAAAGATCACAAGATGAAAAGATTTATTTTGCAAGAGTAGATTTCTATTTTGCAAGACTAAAATTTGAATGTTACCTAATTATCAGGGAAATGCACATGCCTTTTGGTAGTTGATAAGCTAGCAGGAAGTATGTCTTGGTATAATACAGTATTGAAAACATTTTCACTTTCACCAAAGGATGGGTTTCAAAGTGTTTATTGTATTACCCTCTACCGTATTTTTGTGTGTGTGTATATATATATATATAAATCTGCCAATACCAAGGTTATTGAGGCTGTAGGAAAACTGGAATTCAATTTGTTAGGGGGAATGTCAAATGGCCCAACCCCTTTGGAAAGCAGTTTGACAATACTTACTAAAATTTAAAATGTGATATACCCTACAATCCAGCAGTTCCATTTCTGGGTATATACTTTAGAGCAGTTTTTTCAAACTGTAATTCAGGATCCATTAGTGAATTGTGAAATCAATTTAAGGGTTATAATAAACTTTTTTTTTTTTTTTTTAACAAATGAAATAAAACAGAAATACCAGGGTAAGGATTATTTTGTGAATTTTTTATACCACCTAGATTCTCCCTCTCCAGGACTGAATGATTAATTCTCTGAGCTGCTAGATATGTTGCAGCCTACAGCTTTTGGGTGAGTCCCTCTGTAGGACTCTGTCCTGGAAGAGAGCTACTTGCCCAAGGTCACACCCTCTTCCTGGGTGCAGCTGTATTCAGTAACTGAGCAGTGCAGGTGTTTAAAAGCCTGATCCCCTTGTCCTGATTCAAAATGACTCTGAATAATCACTGCAGCCAATGTGGGATCAACTGAGGCCTTTGTTATCACTTTGTTAGAGCACAAAACTACCTCTGCCCATATTCCTGCTTCCTTTACTTCCCAGCAGGTACTGATTCCAGGACACTCCCTCATAAACGGCCTGTACACTAATTTCTGTCTCAGATCTATTTGCCAGGCAACTCAGCCTGTGGTGATATGTGCGTGTATGCATGTACAGGAACTTAATATAAAATTATTTCTTAATGTGTATTGGCCATAAAAACTTAAGAACTCCTGCACCTAGGGAAACTCATGCACATATGCACCAGGAGACACTATGAAGATGTTTGTTAGGGTATTGTTCACAGTGATGATGACAAAAACTAAATGTCCATAGTCATACAATGGAATATTATACAATACTTAAAAGTAGTGAAATCTCAGATATAGAAAACAAGCTTATGGAAATGGGGCATGGGGGAGGGATAAATTGGGAGATTGGGATTAATATATACACACTAATATATATGAAATAGATAACTGTTAAGGACCTACTGTATAGGGAGCGTAGGGAGCTCTATTCAATACTCCATATGGGAGGATAATTTTAAAAAGAGTGGATATATGTATAACTGACTCACTTTGCTATATGGCAGAAACTAACACAACATTGTAAATCAACTATATTCCAATAAAACTAAAAAAAAATTGTCTAAGAAAATTAGTGAAATCTACTGACATCTATCAATATGAACAAATTTCTACAATAAAGGGACACTTACAAACTTTAGGATAGTGGCTTCCTCTGAAGAAGGCGTGTGGGAAACGAGATGAAATTGGGGCTTCAATTGTGACATTGTATTGCTTTTTAAAGAAATATTTAAACAAATACCGTGAGATGATAGCATTTATTAAATTTGTAAGATACATATATTTTTGTCACTTTTCTGAATGTTTAAAATATTTTAAAATTGAATTTTGTTCAGTGAATTATTACTGCAGAAAATCTACATTTAAAAAAAAGGATTTTACCTTTATCTTACTAGCAGGAAGTAATGAAAGAACAGCTAACAAGGTCGCTTCCTCTTGCACAAGCAATTGGTCAAAATGTAATGGCTCATGGAGTCCAGATATTCCAACTATAACTGTTTGGCTGGTTTAATTATTTATATTCCCCCCTCCCCATTTTCACTACTACTAAATTCCACGTAATAAGAACAATACTAAAATCTTTTAGGAGTTCATCAGTATGTCTGTTGTACTCTGTGAAGCCAAAAGTGAAAGTTGCTCAGTCATGTCTGACTCTTTGTAACCCATGGACTGTACAGTTCATGGAATTCTCCAGGCCAGAATACTGGAGTGGGTAGCTGTTCCCTTCCAACCCAGGGATCGAACCCAACCAGGGGATCTTTCCAACCCAGGGATTGAACCCAGGTCTCCCACATTGCAGGCAGATTCTTTACCAGCTGAGCCACCAGGGAAGCCCATGAAGCCAAAAGAGGGAATTGGAAAAAAAACAATAAGCAGGGTATTTAGTTGATCATGGCCTTCCCTGGTGGCTCAGACAGTGAAACGTCTGCCTAAAATGCAGGACACCTGGGTCTGGGTTCAATCCCTGGGTCGGGAAGATCCCCTGGAGAAGGAAATGGCAACCCACTCCGGTATTCTTGCCTGGAAAATCCCATGGACAGAGGAGCCTGGTAGGCTACAGTCCATGGTGTCGCAAAGAGTCAGCCACGACTGAGCAACTTCACTTTAGTTGACTGTATAAATAAGGTCACTCTGGTTTAATAGTAGCTTTGCATTAGTGGTGATAGGCTTAAAGGAGAGAGGATGAGAAAGGACAGTAGAAATATTATTACCAGGACTTCCCTGGTGGTCCACTGGCTAAGACTCCACACTCCCAAAGCAGGGGGCCTGGTTCAATCCCTGGTCAGGGAACTAGATCCCACAAGTGGCAACTAAGAGTTTGAATGCCATAACTAAAAGATCTTGCATGCTGCAACAAAGATTGAAGATTCCCATGTGCCACGATTAAGACCTGCCTCAGCAAAATAAAATAAATATTTTTTTGAAAAAAGAGAAATATTATTACCATTACATTCCTGAGTCTTCACAACATTGCCTTTTGTGTCATATAGGACACCTAGAGTGCAAATGAAACTGGCCAAGTTGTATTAGAGGAGGAATTCAGTAGAAGTTCGTGTTATTATCCAAAAGCATGTCTAACAGATCTAAGGAAGGCACTAAAAGAAGTAAGCAGAATAAAAGTGTGGCCAGTAATGAAACTATGAATTAGGGTAAGAAATGGTTGTGGCTTTGGGAGAATCTCTGCTGGATTGTTTGCTTGACCCTTCATTTTACTTACTTAGGTTTGGTTTTCTTTTTCTATAGAACATATGCAAAGTGCAACCCTTTGCCTATGTGGACTTAATATAATTTACAAACTTTAACACAGAAGCTTTTTTAATACTTCAACTAATGCGTATATTTAGGGAAAAGAAAAACTGTGGAATATTAGTAAGTCCTATGTATAAAAACAATCAAAATAAAGCAAATCTTCATAGCTTAATATGAGAACAGAGTGAATCTATTTATAAGGAACTACAGTAATGCAAAATAACTCTAAATGGTGATACGTAGGGGTTTCCAAAGCAACAAGGAAGTTGAATCAAGCACGTCTGGAGGTTAGAGTCTATTAGAAATAGTTGCAGATGGAAGTTTGGGGAAGAATTGTTAATGCCTTCCTCAGTCCTCAAAACTAAGAATTTCAAAAAATTTGAGTAACTGGACCATAAGATGACTTGGATAAATAAGAATATCACTTAGACAGGACACATATATGTTGCTAACTAAGGCAGGTCAGAAAATATCTTCCAAAGTAATTTGTTCTTGTCACTATTACTGCTTGGAATTGTGAGAAAAAGATTTATGGCTTGAGTAAGTGCACTGTCAATGAAATAGGATTTGTTCCAATGAGCCCTGTCTACTAGATGTAGAACTAGAATAGGAAAGACACTTGAGATGTGTGTTTTCTTTGTGAAAAAACTGTGCCTTTGGAACATGGTTATTAGCTCATAGTTCCAGGGAAACTTCACACTCAGGGCCTAAGAAACCTCACTCAATGTTTTTCTGTTTGACCTAGTTAAATTTCTTGGAATAGGAAGTTATGATGCTAATTTTTTCAAGAATTGTGCAGATGCCTCTGAGAAACTTTTATCCTTTAAAACCTGTAACTACAGTATAATCTATAAAAAATTTGAATCACTATGTTGACACCTGAAACTACTATAGTACTGTAAATCAACAATATCTCAATAAAAATTTTTTTTAATTTAAAATATCTGTAAATTTAGAGGGAACAGGGAAAGGAATTTTTCTGAAGGATGAAGACTAGAAAGGCCTACACATGAGGCAGCTTTCGGGCAGACTGTTTGTTTGGTCTTATTCACAGCTGAAAATCTATTAAGACATTAGCGAATCCTAGTCCAGATTTTGGGACAGAGGGGTAAATACCTGACCTTTCATTTTCAATTAACCATTTCCCTTCCATTCCAAGTACAACCCCAGCTACATCTTTTTTAATTTTTTAATGGGGTATAATTGCTTTACAATATTGTGTTGGCCTTTGCCAACTACATCTTAATCATTCTGTCCTTTTCAGTATTTTGTGATCAAGTCTATAATTATCTGAAGGAGTTTTCATATCTTTCATGTTTCATTTTGTAAATATGTATTGTTCCAGTTTTTAATTACATGGCTTATACCAATTTATGTATTTGGGTAGAATAATTGTTAATTATCATTTTTATTAAAAACATTCAGATCTCTACATATATCCACACAGGCTGGCATTTACAAAAGGAATTCCACAGACATATTCATTTTCTTCCATCAACCAAAAATAGCCTCAACACAACACAATTATTTTATATAATAAATTTTTGGTCTTCTATTTTTATCACTAACACTCATCTCAAACCCTGAAACCTCAAAAGGAATCACATAGGACTACATACTTTATTGATATTTAGTAAATAGTCAACTCTGTTCTTATTGTGTTGGTCTTTACAGTTCTCATGTAAGGATGACAATCATTTATTTAGACCATTAGTTGTCTTTAATTCAGTTTCGTGCTAAACTTTAGAGTCTCTGGAAAGGCCACTTTAATCTTTAATGAAAACAGGGCTCCTTCTGGGTAGAAGCTCAGAGAACTTAAAATTTTTTGTTTTAATATTCAGTTACCTACTTTAAGACCCTCATATGAAAAGCTACATGAAGTACCGTTTCCTGTGATCTCTTCTTCTTTTTTTCCCCCTGTCCTCTTTGGTTTACAACAGACACAGTTATGTTACAACCACATAGCAAAGTTTTGCAACAGAATGGCCTTGAAATAGAATACTGCCCACTTGAAAACTTAAGCAATCATAATGGAATAAACGAAATGGTGACTGCTAGGCTTCACGTGTTTCTTTTTATAAGGAAGTTATCACCTTTTTGGAAGAGTGTATTCCTTTCTTTAAAAAATATTTCACTTTAAAAAATTATTTACTTATTTACTATTTTTGGCTGCACTGTGTCTTCATTGCTGTGCTCCGGCTTTCTCTGGTTGTTGTGGCAGTGCTCGGGCTTCTCATTGCAGGGGCTTCTCTTGTGGAGCTCTAAGGTGCAAGGGCTTCAGTAGTTGTGGCACGTGGGCTGGGTAGTTGCATTTCGAAGACGCTGGAGTGAGGGCTCAGGGGTTGTGGCCATGGGCTTAGTTGCTCTGCGGCACGCAGGATCCTCCTGGATTGGGGATTGAACCTGTGTCTCCTGCGTTGGCAGGTGGATTCTTAACAACCGGACCACCAGAAAAGTCCAGGAGTGTTATTCTTTCATTGACCCCATACTTTATCTATATCAGAGAGTTTTCAGTTTTGTAACATACAGTCATAGTACAAGAGCCAAGAAATAATCCTATTATCTACAAGTGCTGCTTTAGTCAGTAAAATACAGCTTCTGAAAATAAGTAATTGCTACTACCTGGTCCCTACTGTAGTGCTTCTCATTTCTCTTAAAAATGGGAAAACTACTGAGGACACGTAAACCCGTTAAAAATTTACTGTGTCTGCATTCTTGAGCCACATCAGCAAATGAATTAAACAGCTGCAATAATACTCTGAAACCAAAGCTTGTTTCTCAAAACTGTGTGAAATCTCTGTTTTTTGGGCTTTCTGTTCTGTTTGTTTTGGGGGTTTTTTGTCAAGAGACCTCGTTACTCTGGCCACGGATGACTTGCTTGAGTTTCAAAGTTTTCCTTTTTCAATTTTGATTCCGATATGAAGTTGAAATGATAAATAAGCAACATATGGGCCACTCTGATAGACAGAAAATTCTCCTCAGGCTGCACGTGCCTCCTGATAACAGTATAAGATGCTGTCATTAGAACTGCTGATCTGGCTCTCTCAAAACATTTTGTAAACATAGGGTATCCACTCAAAGCCAGCCTAATGAGACTAATTGTTCCACATTTTTCTCCACTTCTACCAAATAAGATCATTTTTCATGTGGAAACTTGAAGAAACTTAAATTTTTTTTTTAGTAGCTGTGGGTAAATTGCAGGGTACCCATAAATGTCACAAGCCAGGGGCAAAGAGTTCAGTAATACAGTTTTCCTAACCATGCAAAAGTGTGTTCAGGCAGATCATGTCTCATGATCTCTATAACGACTTTAATTGTGTGACTGGGAGCACTCTTATAGTAATTAGGTGACATTAAAATTTCAGGAAAAGCATGGTTCCAGGTCCACATAAGGGAGGGATGTTCAAGAGGCAGGGGACTTATATATACATATGACTGGTTCATGTTGAAGTATGTCAAAAAACAACACAACACTATAAAGCAATTATCCTCCAATTAAAAATAAATAAATTTTTTTTAAAGGTGCTAGTTTCCTTCAGTTCTTTATTTTTCTATAGAAGTTTCTTGGGTTATTGACTCATTGGAATAACTTACTTGAGATGACCGTGGGGTCGTTGATTTATTCTAGAAATTAGCATTTTTATTAAATAGTCTAACAGAAAACTCATACTGTATATAAGCTTTATCAGCATGCTTACATCCTCCCTCATGTAGCACTTGAAACTGTGAGATGTTGCCTGAAATTGTCTTCTCTTAATCTGTTTTGTAGGTAATTAATGAAAAGTCATTGTTCACCTGTGTAGCAGAACAAAAAGGATGGCTTAATTTTGACCTGAAAAATGAAGAATTTCTTTAATTTGTGCCAGTGTCTACACGGCACAACAAAAGGTGGAGATTTGATGTGCCCTCATTTCCAGTTATTTTGAGAAACGGGGAAAACTATAACAGTGTGCTCTAAATTACTAGGTTTAGGTTTGACTCTTTACATCAAAATACACATCATTGCTTAAAGAATGTGGCAGCATGTTCCATGTTGCTGATGATTCCCATTAGAACAAGAAAGCAAAGAAAGCAGCTATTACAGTCTTTAGCAAGAGTAAGAAAGGAGATTTCGCTTACTTGCATTACAAAGCAAATGTAGTTATTTAATTTGCAGGAAAGAATAAACCATCACATGCTATGATTTCCGTATTGTTTCTCATAGATTGAGTGAAAACTTTATTTGTAATTTTATCTTCATTTCAAAGTATATTGATATAAAGGAGCTGGAATTCAATTCTTGTAGAAGTTAAATATGACTCTTTAGCTAAAAGTTTCTTGACTTGGCCACAGATTTATGGTTCAGATTACTCTTGGTTTGCTGGCTTGGTTTAGAAAACTGAATACCCTGTACAATTCTGAATTAGAAGTCTCAGAAAAAAAGAATTCTTTCTTAATTACAGAAAAAAAATTCTTTCTTAATTACACTGTATTTTATAAGAAGATTACTCATTCTAAAATTAGCCCTCTGATGATGGCAAAACAGCTGGATGCAAAGTGAAAAAATTCAAGGACTCCTACAGTTTTAGAGTTTCTACCACCTCTTTTGATTCTTAATCTTATATGTTTTACAGTGGTATAAAATACTCAAAACTATGGTACATTAAAGTGTATTTAAGTCTGGTGTGTATTGATGTTTATTTCCTGCTATAGGTTAACAAACTAAAAATAGAAATACTATTCACTTTTAAATGAGGTTTTGTACATAATCTTATAAGTGTTTTCAGAATGAGAACTGAACTTGCTTTTTCTTGACCAAAGTTTGCACTTGGCCAACAGAGGCTGTTGGAGACCCTGTTATATTTTTGCTCAATCTGACAATCTTTGTCTTAAAAACAAAAACAAGAGTTATTTAACATAAAATAAAATTAAGTTTTGGCAAAATGCATAATGTTAAAACTACCACCACGATCAAGATATAGAGTACAACCCCACCCAAATTCCCTTGTGCTACCCCTTTATGATCAGACCCTCACCCTACCCTTAACCAAGATAATCACAAATCTGTTTTCTGTTCCTTTTCAGTTTAGCCTTTTCAAAATGTCATATAAATTGAATAATATGTACTTTTTTAGTCTGACTCCTTTTGCTAAGCAAAATGCTTTTGAGATTCATCCATGTTCTTGTGTGTGTCAAGAGTTTATTCCCCTGCAAAAAAAAAATAAAGGATTTTTTTTAATTGTTGAACAGTGTTTTTTTTATGGATGTAAAAGTTTATCCATTCCCAAGTCAATGGACATCTGGACTGTTTCTAATTTTTGGTTATTACAAGTGAAGCTATTGTAAACATCTGTGTTTAGGTTTTTGAATGAACATAGGCTTTAATTTCACTCTGGTAAATACCAGGGAGTGAGATTGCTGCATTTGTGGTGATTCTATGTTTAACTTTATTAAAAAAAACCCAAAAAACTGCCAAATTGTTTTCTAGAGTGGCTCTACTGTTGTGCATTGGCCTCCAGCAAAATATGAGAAGGCATGGAAGAATTCAGTTGCTCCCTCTTCTCACCAGCTCTTGGTATTGTCAGATTGTTTCAGTTTAATTATTCTAACAGGTGTTTTGTAGTGTCTTATTATGGTTTTAATTTACATTTCCCCAATGATGAAAGATGTTGAGCAGCTTTTCATTGCTTATTTGCCATCCATGCCTCTTCTTTGGTGAAGTAAATATTTTTGGGCTTGGTTTTTTCCTTATTAATTTTTTTTGAATGTGGAGTTCTTTATATACTCATCAGATATCTGATTTGCAAATATTTTCTTCCTATATAGCCATCTTTTCATTCTCTCAATTGTGTCTTTTCTTTATCTTAACAAAATATTTCATTTTGCTGAAATCCAAATTAATCAGTTTTTCTTCTACAAATCATGTTTGTGATGTTGTATCTAATTACTCTTTACCTAACCCAAGGTCACAAATATTTTTTCCTATTATTTTCTTCTAAAAGTTTTATTTAGGTCTGTGATCCATTTTGAGTTCATTTTTCTGTATCAATCTTTATCTTTTAATTGAAGCATTTAATCCTTTCATGTTTAATGTAATTACTAATATTTATGAACTTGTACCTGCCATCTTTGTTTTGTCCTTTCCACTTGTTCCTCTGGTTCTGTTTTTATTTGGCTTTTCACTTTATTTTTACTTATTTTTTACTTATTTCAGTTTTCCCCCTCTACTAGTTTGGATTTTATATTCAGTTTTTTTTTTTTTTTTTTTTTTCATGGCTAGTCAACAGTCTGTTTAAAGTGTAGTCTTGGGACTTCCCTGGAGATCCAATGGTTAAGACTTTGCCTTCCAAGTAGGGGATGTGAGTTCAATCCCTAGTCAGAGAACTAAGATCCCACATACCTCACAGGTCAGAAATCCAAAGCATAAAACAGAAGCAATATTGTAACAAATTCAATAAAGACTTTAAAAATGATCCACATTAAAAAAAATCTGAAAAAAGTAAAATAAACTGTGGTCTTGAACATTAATATCAAGCTGGGGGCTTGTTAGAAATGTAAATTCTTGGGCCCACCTCACAACTAAATCAAGCAGTGTGTTGTTTTTTTTTAATTAATTTATTTATTTTACTTTACAACATTGTATTGGTTTTGCCAGACATTGACTTAAATCCGCCATGGGTGTACATGTGTTCCCCATCCTCAACCCCCCTCCTACCTCCCTCCCCATCCCATCCCTCTGGGTCATCCCAGTGCACCAGCCCAGAGCACCCTGTATCATGCATCAAACCTGGGCTGGCGATTCGCTTCACATATGATAATTTACATGTGTCAATGCCATTCTCCCATATCATCCCACCCTCGCCTTCTCCCACAGAGTCCAAAAGACTGTTCAATACATCTGTGTCTCTTTTGCTGTCTCGCATACAGGGTTATCATTACCATCTTTCTAAATTCCATATATATGCATTAATATACTATATTGGTGTTTTTCTTTCTGCCTTACTTCACTCTGTATAATAGGCTCCAGTTTCATCCACCTCATTAGAACTGATCCAAATGTATTCTTTTTAATGGCTGAGTAATATTCCATGGTGTATATGTACCACAGCTTTCTTATCCATTCATCTGCTGATGGACATCTAGGTTGCTTCCATGTCCTGGCTATTATAAACTGCAGCCATGAACATTGGGGTACACGCGTCTCTTTCAGTTCTGGTTTCCTCAGTGTGTATGCCCAGCAGCGGGATTGCTGGGTCATATGGCAGTTCTATTTCCAGTTTTTTAAGGAATCTCCACACTGTTCTCCATAGTGGCTGTACTAGTTTGCATTCCCACCAACAGTGTAAGAGGGTTCCCTTTTCTCCACACCCTCTCCAACAATTATTGCTTGTAGACTTTTGGATAGCAGCTATTCTGACTGGCGTGTAATGGTACCTCATTGTGGTTTTGATTTGCATTTCTCTGACAATGAGTGATGTTGAGCATCTTTTCATGTGTTTGTTAGCCATCTGTATGTCTTCTTTGGAGAAATGTCTGTTTAGTTCTTTGGCCCACTGTTTGATTGGGTCTTTTATTTTTCTGGAATTGAGCTGCAGGAGTTGCTTGTATATTTTTGAGATTAATTCTTTGTCCATTGCTTCATTAAGGATTGTGTTTTAACAAGCCCTTCAGATTGTTCTGATGTGTATTACAATTTCAGATGCACTGAAATTAAAGCATACATATTTATCAAAGTTCTCCCCTTCTCCCAGGCAGCAAGCACTTTACATACCTTAAATCCATATACTCGCCTCCAAGTTTTACGTTGCTGTTGTATTTTAAATCTTTTTTTAACCCCAGAAAACTTTATTCTTTTTTTTTAAACTTTATTCTTGTTCTATATAATCAAGATCTGTTTAGCTTTACTCATCTTTACCACTTTCTTTGCTCTTCATTCATTAGTTTTTAAACCTTTCATCTGAGATCACTTTCTCTCTTAAGTACATTCTTTAGAATTTCCTTTTATAAACATCATGGAAGCAAACTCACTTAGCTTATCTAAAAGCATCTTTTTTTTTTTATCTTCTTTTTGGAAATTTTTTTTTTCTCTGGGGGTAAAATTCTAAGTTGGCAGTTATTTTTTTCTCCTGAAGGGACTTAAAAGCCTGTTTCTAAGATGGTCTCTTTGTCTTGGTATTCTGCTGTTTCACTATGTTGTGTTAAAATGAAATTATTTTTTGTTTTGTTTTTAATTCTGCTTGGAATTTAGTTGGTATCTTAAATCTGTGTTTTGAAACAGACTGGTCCTTGAAAATTCTTAGCTATTGTCTCTTCAAATATTGCCTCAGCACCATTTTCTCTTTTCTTTTTTCCTAGAACTCTGATTAAATAGCTGTATGTCTGAATGTTTTATTTATCCTCCATGTCTATTAACTACTCTTTCAAGTTCCCTTTCTTCTGTTTCTCTTTAAATTATGCTGGATATTTACTATAGTCAAATTCTTTGGTTTATTAATTTTCTCTTCATTAGTGTCTGATTTGCTGTTAGACCAGTTCATTGTGTCATTGATTTCAGTTATTGTTTTTATATTCTAGAAATTCTATTTTTATAATATCTACTATATAATTTAAAATATTCTATAGTTTCTTAATTTGAATAGATGTTTTCCACTTCAAAAAAATAAAGCATAGTTATTTTACCTTCTGTGTTCCATAATTCAAATACCTGAATTCTTTGTGGGAGTTTTCTCTTTTTTCTCTTGGATATTGTTTCTATTGGTCCTCACTCAATAGTAACTTAAGTCTTGAGAGGCTTAGTGTTTGTTACTGGGAGATGCTCATTTTCCTTAGAAAATCATTTGTGTGTTATTGAAGAACATTCCTCCAGAGAAGATTTGCATTTGTTTCTTTCATATACCAGGGCCTACTCAACTCATAGTGATAGAACTTTCCTTGGACCTATTTTTAGCTGTATCATAAGTTAAAATTTTTCAGGGACAGATTTTTTTTTAATCCTTGGTTCTGCTCAGCACCACAGGAATTTTCCTTGTAGTCATCTGAGGATAATTGGGTGTGTTGGGTGTGTAGGTGTTTTCATCCCTACCCAAAAGGTCCAAGTTTTGTTGGAAGAGAGGTCTCCTACAGGATTCTCTAATGCCTAGGCTTTACCTTCTGTCCCACTACCTCCCCTCCCCCGACCCCACTCTGCACCCCCACTGAAGCCAAAGCTGAAGTTCACCACCTTGAGCAAATGCCTTAGGTCAAAAGTGATCTCAGGACATAGGATTGAGCAACTCCAGGGACATCATCTTTGTGAACAGGGCGTAAATGGCGCCTGCTAGTGTTCTCCACCTAGACAGTGCTGTCGGTGCACATGTCTGGGCTCTACTTCACTTCTCTTTGAGCTTATAATTCCTAGCTTTCTAGTCCATGTTTTGGTGCTTTTAAGAGGTTTAGGATTTTTTTTTTTTTAATTCAGCTTTTTAAATTGTTTTCAGGGAATTCGCTTTGTTCCAGTGGTTTAGGATTTGACTTTTTTACTGCCGGGGCTGGTTCGGTCCCTGGTTGGAGAACTAAGATCCTGCAAGCTGCATGGGCAGCCAGAAAAAAAAAGTTGTTTCCATTAGGAAGGACAGTCTGAATGTCTAGCCTGCCATATGCCTGGAAATGTAACTGTCAAAACGCAGCTTTATAAACTCTACAACTTATAGAACTATCTAACAGCCTAATTTATTCAAATAATAATTACCCCCCCCTTTTATTTTCTGGCCCCAAAGTTTAAATTAGGAACAATTCATTGGAATTGTTAAGACTCTGTAGTCCCTGGTACTTAACTATTCCCTCATGAATTTTACTAACACATGTATTGGATTTACATTGAAATACCAAAGTAGCTCAAAGCTTTAATAGTAACCACAATTTTTAAAATGTTTCTTAGAAAATGAGTACATTAAACCAGAATCATGTGTGTCAGTTGCCTAAAAAGTATTGCGTCTCCATAGTTACATTAAAAATAACAAGTACAAAGGGGAAATGTCTTTTGGTGGTTGATAAGCTGAAAGGAAGTGAGTTTTGTTGTACTAGATGATATGGAATGTTTTTAAGCTTTTGCTCAAGAATGGAAGGTTTCAGATCCTCTTGTATTACCCCTTGTTCAAACATAAGCAAAAGTAGTAATGGAAAAAACACATGTAAGACTCAGTGTATTGATGTAATGTAGAAAAATGAGGCAGAGATCCTTTTTTGTGGTTTATTTAATTCTCTCTGTTATTTATAGTATTTGCTCTGAAGCATAATTCAATAAAATTCTAGCAATTAAAGTGAAAGGAAATCTGTCTTGGCGCAATATTATATTAGCCTGACTCTCCATTTGGAAAAAAAAAATTATTTTATAACACACCAAATCAACCTTGGAAACCACAGAGTCCATTTGTGTTTGGTATGTAGTAGATATTCAATAAGTGTTTGTTGAATCAATTAATTAATGGACAGTATATAATGGGCAGTTGTAAGGAAAGCATGCAGTGGCTAAAATGTTTATTTGATCAAATTATGGGAAGAACACTACAGAAGGAAGATTCCTGGGATTCAGTCCCTATTCAAGGGCCTTGTAGTGCTATATAGACTTGGGTGTTCAGTTTCTTCATCATTTGCCCTACTCTTGGGTCAAACAGCATTCCAGCTCCCTGTACATACTGCATGATTTCCCAATGCAATGTCCTTGTCCTTACAGTCTTCTATCTAAACTGTCCTCCTCCATCGCTGCATGACTAACCCTACCTAGCTTTGTCATCTTAGTTCTTAATACAAATACTCCCCTATTAGGCTTTCCTGGTGGCTCAGCGGTAAAGAATCTGCCTGCCAAAGCAGGAGTCACAGATTCAATCTATGAGTCAGGAAGAGCCCCTGGAGAAGGAAATGACAACCCACTCCAGTATTCTTGCCTGGGAAATCCCATGGACAGAGAAGCCTGGTGGGCTACAGTCCAGGGGATCACAAATAGTTGGATACAATTTAGCATCTAAACAACAACAAAAAGCTTTCCTGACATCACCCCGCCTAGAAGTTACCTTTCCCTCTCATCTCACACATTTATTCTCTTGGAACTTAGTGGTATCATTTGACAATTTATGGCTTGTCTCGTGATCTTTTATGTAGCTATCTCTAGTACCCTGCTTCTGATAGTCTGGAAGTTCACGAGGGTAGGGCTCTTCCTGCTCTTTTTCTGTACTCTCTTCATTATACCTAGAGAAGTACATTGAAGATTATGTGTACTCAGTTACTATCTGCTAAGTCTGAAAATAGGGAGTGATCATGCTTTTCTTGCTAATGAGGGACGTCTGTGTCAGATGAAGCTTGAGGCCATTTCCCACATCTAGACCAGTGCTTGCGGAGCCCTGATGGGGAATGCTAGATCTGACTCAAGAAAGTTGTACAAGTTACATGTTCACTAACGCGAGAAGAAAAGAGAATGCTTGGATAGATCAGAGCCCATTTAAGAGAAGAGGGAAATTGATGATACAAGAGTAGAAAGTGACACGAGCAGTAGAGATTATTCTAGTCTAGTCAAAAGTTCTTTTCTTAGCTGCATAGTGTAAGTATACACACACAAACACACACACACACACCTGTGTGTAGCTGGTATATCATGTGCCTAATTTTGAGAGATTCCCTGAGAAACTGAGCCAGAAAGTGAATTGCATTTTTAGAATATAGTTAACAATTTCATAGACATACACACTCACCTAGAGCCAGACATCCTGGAATGCAAAGTCAAGTGGGCCTTAGGAAGCATCATTACAAACAAAGCTAGTGGAGGTGATGAAATTCCAGTTGAGCTATTTCAAATCCTAAAAGATGATGCTGTGAAAGTGCTGCACTCAATATGTCAGCAGATTTGGAAAACTCAGCAGTGGCCACAGGAATGGAAAAGGTCAGTTTTCATTCCAGTCCCAAAGAAAGGCAATGCCGAAGAATGCTCAAACTACCACACAGTTGCACTCATCTCACACGCTAGTAAAGTTATGCTCAAAATTCTCCAAGCCAGCCTTCAGCAATACGTGAGCCGTGAACTTCCAGATGTTCAAGCTGGTTTTAGAAAAGGCAGAGGAACCAGAGATCAAATTGCCAACATCTGCTGGATCATCGAAAAAGCAAGAGAGTTCAAGAAAAACATCTATTTCTGGTTTATTGACTATGCCAAAGCCTTTGACTGTGTGGATCACAAGAAACCGTGGAAAATTATGAAAGAGGTGGGAATACCACACCAGCTGACCTGCCTCTTGAGAAACCTGTATGCAGGTCAGGAGGCAACAGTTAGAACTGGACATGGAACAACAGACTGGTTCCAAATAGGAAAAGGAACACATCAAGGCTGTATATTGTCACCCTGCTTATTTAACTTATATGCAGAGTACATCATGAGAAAGGCTGGGCTGAAGGAAACACAAGCTGGAATCAAGATTGCTGGGAGAAATATCAATAACCTGAGATATGCAGATGACACCATCCTTATGGCAGAAAGTGAAGAACTAAAGAGCCTCTTGATGAAAGTGAAAAAGGAGAGTGAAAAAGTTGGCTTAAAGCTCAACATTCAGAAAACTAAGACCATGGTATCCGGTCCCTTCACTTCATGGCAAATAGATGGGGAAACAGTGGAAACAGTGGCTGACTTTTTTGGGGGGCTCCAAAATCACTGCAGATGGTGATTGCAGCCGTGGAATTAAAAGACGCTTACTCCTTGGAAGGAAAGTTATGACCAACCTAGATAGCATATTAAAAAGCAGAGACATTACTTTGTCAACAAAGGTCCGTCTAGTCAAGGCTATGGTTTTTCCAGTGGTCATGTATGGATGTGAGAGGTGGACTATAAAGAAAGCTGAGCACCAAAGAATTGATGCTTTTGAACTGTGGTGTTGGAGAAGACTCTTGAGAGTCCTTTGGACTGCAAGGAGATCCAACCAGTCCATCCTGAAGGAAATCAGTCCTGGGTGTTCATTGGTGGGACTGATGCTGAAGCTGAAACTCCAATACTTTGGCCACCTGATGCGAAGAGCTGACTCATTGGAAAAGACGCTGATGCTGGGAAAGATTGAGGGCAGGAGGAGAAGGGGACGACAGAGGATGAGATGGTTGGATGGCATCACCGACTCAATGGACATGGGTTTGGGTGGACTCTGGGAGTTGGTGATGGACAGGGAGGACTGGCGTGCTGTGGTTCATGGGGTTGCAAAGAGTCGGACACTGAGCGACTGAAGTGAACTGAATGTTGAATGAGAGAAAGCAGACACAAAACAGTCCATAATGTATGATTCCATGAAGTTCAAATCCAGAATTTTTCAAAGATCAAAACTAACTTCTGATGACAGAAGTTAAAATAGTGGTTGCCCTTCGGGTGGTGACTAGTACCAGGCACAAGGAATGTCCAGAGGTGCTGGTAATTCTCTATACTGTGTATGCACATGTAAGAATGTAGTTTATATGCAAGATTTGAACACTTTATTATATGTTAATTATACATCAGTTTTTTTTTTTAATGTCGTTAACAAATTTGTTTGCCTCATGAGCCACTGATGAGCAGGTTAAGGATAAGGCCAAGCTATGCAGTGTTTTTCCTGGAAAAAAATGAAGCACACTTAAAATTCTAGTTTTCTTGGTAAACCTGTGACCAGATGGCCCTCATAAATAATGCATCAAAATATGGTTAGAAATAGAAAAATTTGTAGTGTGTGATAAAATAAAAACATCCAATGAATATTTGGTTCACTGATCTGATGGTTTACTTATTTTAACTTCCGTTGTGATTTTTGTGGAAGAGCTGGGATCACCAATAAATTGTCATGCACTAAGAATGGAATAAGTTCTGCAGGAGGAGACTCCCTAGCTATGAAACCTTGAATAAGTTACAGGCTTTCTTGGCATTGGATGCTGCCTCTGTTAAATGGAAAAATATTTTATTTGTTCAAAGATAGAAGACAGGATCAAGTGCTCTCTTAAGGCTCCTTCCAGCTCTTATGGAAGTTGGAACTATAAAGAACAACTGGGGTTAAAGCTTTTATACTATTGGAAGTAGGATGGGAAAATAAGTCACTTTTAAAATCTGTAATGATAGGCAACAAAAATGTAAGTGGAATTGGAATCATGCCAAGTAGTAAGAGATCCAGGCTGAAAACATCTTTTCAGACACAGTCAGCTACCTGAAACCAGTGGCTCTTCCCTTGGGGATTTCCCTAGCCTTCAGCAAGGGTTTTGCCATATAATGTTTTATGTATATATATGTATACATATAAAGAAAGAAAAAAGATAAGGGAATATTTTTATACTTCAAAGAAAGCATTGTATGGTAAATTTCTTCCTTCGTGGATTCATATTTTCAAAGTATAAATTCATTGCAAAAAATGGTATTTCATAAAATGTATGAGCAGAGAAAAAGCCCTAGCTTACATCTGGCTTACATAAAATCTCACAACTGGAAGGAACTGCACAGCACCATGTCTTTTTTCAGTATTGGTAAGTAAGCAGCGTGTGCGCTTGTTGTGGAGCGTAGACTCTAGGTTCACGGGGTCAGTAGTTGTGGCTCAAGAGCCCTAGAGCTCAGGCTCAGTAGCTGTGGCACACGGGCTTTAGTTGCTTGTGGCATGTGGAATCTTCCCGGACCAGGGATGGAACCCATGTCCCCTGCATTGGCAGGCGGATCCTTATCAATGAGCTACCAGGGAAATCCCGTCATGTCTATTTTTTGAAATGGGCAGCTGAGGCCAAGTGAGACTAAATAACTTGCTTAAAATCATACAGCTAGGGGAGCACAGAGTAGAAACAAAAACCCAGTTCTCATGGAGTAGGCTTCCACCCTATTCTATCTTCTGCTGCACCAGACTGCCCCCTATGGTTCATTCTGGATGCCTTGAGCTCCATGGAAGAGACAGGAGGGACTTCAGCTGTACTTTGTTTTTAAAAAATTACGAAAGTGAGAAGCTAATGGAACTGAGAGGCAGATGACCTGAGCCCTTCCACTGATAACTGTGCCCTTGGAAAATCATTTAACATCTCTGAGCTTTAGTTTCCTCATCTGAAACAGCATCTCACACTGTCAGTGAGGCAGAAATCAACTGAAGTAGCCTATGAGAATGTGAAAGTACTTTATAAACCAAAGTGTGGTTGTTAAGAGAAGAAATTCTTATCCACTTGGTAAATTAAGGAATTAGTAATCACAGGGAGTTCCCTTGTGGCCCCGTGGTTAGGACCCGGTACTTCCACTGCAGGGGTTCAATACCTGGGAACGAAGATCTCACAGGCCACAATTATATGGCCAAAAAAAAAAAAGAAAGAGAAATTAGTAATTGCTAAACAATAATACCTGATAACAACTCTGGGTGAGTATATGTTAACAGAGGGTGGCTATTAGCAAGTATAAAAATCAATGACCCTATAACAGAAATATCCTGTTTATTTATCGTAACAGTCTAACATAATCACTTTTAATAATAAGTCTCCAAGGAATCTTCCATAATGTGTGATGCTGGCTGTAAAAAGAACATTATATGAAGATACATGTCTCTATCTTCCCTCACACTTTGCATTCTCAATCCTTTTAAATTTGTGAACCCCAAATGGTAAAAATGGTATCCTATTTTATTTGAATTTGCATTGGCCTGATTATTAATGAGGCTTGGCATCTTTTCATCTTCTTATTGAAAGTGTAAATCGATAAACCTTTATGGAAGCCTGCTCAATAGTACCAAGTAAAAATTTAAGTGCACATACTTTTCAAACCAGAAAAGGTCCATTTTTCATCAGCTCCTTTAGAGAATAATGCTTGCAAATAGATAGGTAGAGGCATGTGTAAGGGTTTTCACTATAGAATTGTCTGAAATAGCAGACAGCTAAAAACAACCCAAAGAACCATCAACCAAGAGTGATCAGAAAAACTAGAATATGTAAACAATGGAGATTGTGTAACCACTACAAAAAAAAGAAGTGGAGCTTCAACATGAGAAAAAAAAAAATGAGTTTCAGGTTTCCCTGGTGGCTCAGTGGTGAAGAATCCACCTGCCAATGCAGGAGACATGGGTTCCATCCCTGATCCAGGAATATCCCACATGCTGCAGAGTAACTAAGTCCATGCACCACAAGTATTGAGTCTGAATTGAGTCTCTAGAGCCCATAACTACTGAAGAACATATGCTCTAGAGCCCACACTCCACAACGGCAAAGCCACTGCAAGAAGTCCGTGCACCAAAACGAGAGAGTAGCCCCCACTTGCCGGAATTAGAGAAAAACCTGCACAGCAATGAAGACCCAGCACAACCACTAAATAAATAAATAAAAATTTTAAAAAAACCTCCCTGGTTTTTTTAAGTGAGTTGCAGAATAATATGTACAATACAGCATCGGTTTTTTAGAAAACAAAAATAAAACTATATATTCTATATGCATATGCTGTGCTTAGTCGCTCAGTCGTGTCCAATTCTTTGCGACTTTGTGGACTGTAGCCGGCCAGGATCCGCTGTCCATGTGGATTCTCCGGGCAAGGATACTGGAGTGGATTGCCATGCCCTCCTCCAGGGGATCTTCCCAATCCACGGATCAAACCCAGGTATCTCACATTGCAGGCAGATTCTTTACCATCTGAGCCACCAAGGAAATCCGAGGATCCTGGAGATAAATACATGAAAATACTAAGCAAATGTCTTGAGAGTTACATGATAAACTGAAAACAGGTTTTTCAGGGAAGGAGACAAAGTGTGAGCAGGTGAACAAAGGATACTTGTATTATTTATATTGCTTGGATCTTTATTTATTTATTTTTTTTGCTTGGATCTTTAAAACAAGAATGTATTTGTTTATTATTTGTATATTGTATATTGTTATTAATAAAAATATAGTTAAAAATGATACTGAAAAGTAAAATATAAAATTTAAACTAGAGAACATAATTATTTCAATGTGAGGAACAACTTTTAAGTTATAGGAATTTCTTAAATTTTCCAGAGTTGCAAGATAAGAATGAGTTCAATTAAAGCTGAATTAATATGGTGCCTGTCATTCAAGTGAAGAGTGAAAAATGTAGTCAAAAATCAAAATCAAAATATCTGGATATTTGATATCATGTAGAAATTGATGCTTTTTCTTTCATTTTTGTCCAGATATCAAGTAGACATAGATTGAGGTTCACCCTTCATGTCACTGGCTTTAACTTGCCTAAACAATTGTTGTGTCCCTTATTAATATTTTAAATTGAGTAGAGTACATTTCAGTGAGACCGACTCTTTTTTTGGCGTTGACTTTTTCCCCTGATCACAAAAGTATTCTATGCTTATTGTGAAAAGGAAAAATATTGGAAGTTGTGAAGAAAAAACTGTAATGTCCCATCATCAAAAAGAGATTATTAATGTTAGGAGTTCCAGGCAGGGAGGAGAATAAGGGAGTAATACATTTTTGTACACATCTTCAAGTATAATTTTAAATTTTTTTGTAGCAGTTAATTTATTAAAATCAAATTTAAAATTTAACTTTATATTTTAAAAGTAGCATTTACTTTTTTATATTAAAATTTAAATATTTAAAATTTTAGAAACCCACATTGTTAGGTGTTTTTCCCTTTGCGTTTAGGTGTTAATGGAATTGAGCTAATACTATGCATATAGTTGTGTACCTTCTTTCTTAATTAACATTTTATTGTAAGCATTTCTGCATATCACCACAGATTCTTCAAAAATATTAATAATGGCACCAATTCTGAAGTGTGGATGCACTATAATATATTTGTCTGTACGTGCTCAGTCACATTTGACTCTTTGCAACCCCATGGACTATAACTTGCCAGGTTCCTCTGCCCGTGATATTTTCCTGGCAAGAATGCACGCTGGAGTGGGGTGCCATTTCCTACTCCAGGGGATTTTCCCAACCCAGGGCTCAAACCTGCGGCTGTGGAGTCTCCTGCCTTGGCAGGCAGATTCTTTACCACTAGTGCCACCTGGGAAGCCTCTATTGAGCCGCCAGGGAAGCCCATTTATCTATCCATTCTCCTATTAAAGGAAATTAGCTTGTTTTCATTTTTTTCACTATTATGCTTAACCATGAAGAATATACTTTCATATGATTCTTTTCTTCTCTGTTTGATTATGTCCCTTAGGGTATATTCTTAGAAATGGATTATAGTTTTGTGCTGGTTATTTTCCATTCCTTTTCCCACCCCTTCTCTGCTTTTCTTCATTCTTCTTTGTCTCTTTATAGATTGCAAGTCTGGGATCTCGCGCCTTTGGCTTCCTTGAGCTTCATTCAGTTCGTGGCGCCAGGAGGAGATCAAGAAGCAAGAAGAGAGAGAAGTCAAGGTTTCTCCTCCTGTCTTCTGGCTCTGAGGCAGTGGCTGCACGCCTGTCCCTACCTCCAAGCCCTGCCTCCCCCTCCTTTCTTAGTGGTTCCTCCTCCACTGTTCTTGCCCTTACTGAGTTCCATAAGATTATTTCCTTGCCTTGTCCCTTTATCTCTAGGGATGTTGTTCTTTGGCCTCAACAACGTTTACTCCCTTAACCTGGGCTACCCATCTGTAAGTAGTCCTTTTACTAAAGTCTCCTCATTTGAACCATCCTGGAAGAAATCCCTTTCCTTCTGGGATTCTGACAGACACACACTGTTAAATATATTCTTGACTAGATATTGCCAAATTGCATTGCAGAAAGGTTATATCCAGTTATACTTCCATTTGTAGTTTGTGAAAGCCTGATGAGTTGAGCTTTTAAAATAGCAGTTGATTTTTGAGGGCATTCGGTCTCCTGTTTATTATCTGGTAGCTTCCTCTCTGATGTCACTCATAGGCAAAGGGTTCTACCACAGGCCATCTAAAGAAAAGTCATGCACAACAAAGGTGAAAACACTCGGATAAGCAGTTATGTGGTATTTACAACCCTAAAATTCACAATGCACGGGACCCTGGATTGTATTGTGAAAATGAATCTTTTGACTGACACCTGTGAAAGTAGAGAGGAACGCATTCTGCCTGGGTACACAAATACTATAATGTACTTTGGGACGTCACCTCATATGTAGATCACAACTAAATTCTAGCCCAGGAAACCAGTGGGGATGCAATGCTGTTGCCTGTAGGATGTTTTTGTTTGTTTGTTTTGTTTTGTTTTATCTTGTTCTTGCATGTAGGGTCTTAGTATTCACTTGGTGGAAAAACTTATTCTTGGTCTTCCAAGCCAATTTCTTCTTGGTTTTCTTAGGAGAATAATTTGCAGATACATGGATTATGAGAAAGAGAATCCACAAAGAAATTTTCTCCCCTTCTCAAAGAGAGGAAACTACACTTACTGGCATTTTTCACAATGGTTGCTAGAAAGTAGTTGAGATTTTGGCTGAGTAATATCTTTATATTACAGCTGACTCAAGATACAGGTGAAAACATTGTGCTTTTCTATTTTCTTGCAAAATATTGAGACACCTAGTGGGCACAACATGAAAATGTCTTTATGGAAAACGGTGAGTTCAGTCAATGCCCAGGTAAGTGATATTCAATAAGTGCCTCAATGCTTAATTCTACAAAAGTATTCTTTTTTTTTTTCCTGCTGTGCTGTGAGGTATGTGGAATCTTAGTTCTTCAATCAGGGATCAAACTTGTGACCCTGCAGTGGAAGCATGGATTTTTAACCACTAGACCACTGGGAAGTCCCTAAAAAAGTATTAGAAAATTTTCTTATTAGAAAAATACCCAGAGTCAGGAATCAGATCAACCATTGACTCATATTAGATAATAAAGGTATATTATTATCATATATTTTGTAGAACTTTAGTAGTTTTCAGAGTCCTTTAAAACTTCTTTCCATAGCACTCAGTATAGTAGTCTCCCCCACTAGACTCTGGCTCCTGGAAGGTAGTTGTTATTGTTTAGTTGCTAAGTCATGTCTCTTTCTTTTGTGAGCCTGTAGCCTGACAGGCTCCTCTGTCCATGGGATTTCCCAGGTAAGAATACTGCAGTGGGTTGCCACTTCCTTCTCCAGGGATCTCCCTGACCCAAGGATCAAACCCCACATCTCCTGCATTAGCAGGCCGATTCTATACCCTGAGCCACCAGAGAAGCCCCCCTGAAGGTAGGGGCCACTCTGATTTCCTCCCAGCCCTAGCTCAATGTCTCATACATAAAAGTCAGATGCCCAGTAAAAGTTTGGTTAACTGAACTCATCTAAACAACCACCCAAAGCGGTGGGATATTTTCTGATTTTTTTTTCTAGGTGAGGGGAAAAAAAGATCAGAGAGTAGAGACAGTTGTCCTCTAGCTAAACAAATATAAGAGCCAGCTGTGAAGCACATCCTGTACTCCTTGACTTTTGCCCCTGTGCAAACCAACCATGTGGGAAAGCCTCCCTTGCAACTGTTTGGTGGTGTTTCAGGGGCTCTGAAGAGCTCTGGTACCATAGTTCTTTATGTTGCAATGCAGAAAAGAATTCAGTGACAGGCAAAGTGACAGATCAGAATTGGAGGGGGTTGGGGGGACAAGCAGGGTGGACAAGAAATGCCACACCCTGAGAACTTACTGGACTACATTTTTATAATCAAAGGAAAAGTGGAAAGGGGAGAACTTCTTTGTCTTTCTTGAGTAGAGATCATACTTCCATTCATCTCTTCCTCCTCAGGTTGGGTAGGGGAGTTTTCTTATCCTTATATAATCAAGCAAGTTCCACAAATTACTGTTTTTTATGTGTGTAGAGAGCATGTCCTAGCGATCATTAACTTATTGAGCTCACTGGACAGTATGTGGGTCTCATGCCACTGTTGTTTTATTGTTTGGGGTCACGTCTAGTGCTTCCGCTGCATGGTTTTGTTGCTAAGCGAGCCTGATGGTTTTGTGGTTAGGGAAACCTGCTTTCTTGAATAATCATTAACTTACAGGTGTCTCCTATACAAACCACTTACAATAATCCCTAGTGGGATTAGCTATTTAGTCACCTATTTTGTTCCTTTATTCTGTCCCTATCACCCTTGCTTACATAAATTCTCGTTGCCTTTCCCCTCTGACTTCAGTTAGCAGCATCCATCTTTATTCCATTGCTTCAGACACTTTTGGAAGGTCATAGTGTTTAAATCAGGGGTGGTCAATCCATGACGCACGTGAGGCCCCAGCAGGAGACTTTCTCAGAGAATTTTCCACATTAGATTAATTGGTACTCATGCCAAAAACTCAGCCTCTATGCACCTGTGGTGAATTGAATCTCAGAGACAGAGATTTGGTTGAAGAAAAGAGTAGCTTTGCTTTGCCAAAGTGGGGTACAGTGGGCTTATGCCTCAGAAACCGTGTGTCCCAACCAGGGAGGATTTGGTGAGGAGTTTTACAACAGTGGTTCAAGGGCAGGGTTGCTGATTAAACTTGGGTGTGTGCTGGGCCCGCACTCCTTTCATCTGGCCTCAGGTCATCTCCTGATGAGTTTCTCTGGTTCTTTTTTTTCTTTTGTCACACCACACAGCTTGCAGGGTGTCAGTTCTCCAGCCAGGGAAGGGCTCTGAAAACCAAGTAGGAGTTGCCTTTTTGTAAGAAACATTTACATCTGTAAGGGAAATCTCCCCCTTCTATATGGAAGAACCCAAAACTCTAGAAACCTTAGTAGGAAGGCAACTTAAATCTGCATCTCTTTACTGTTCATTTCCTGTTAACCTTCCAGAACTGACTCTCCCTACCCTAAACATCTTTTGTCTTTAGTTGATGAAGGTATTTAAAATGAGGCCATTTTGGTGAGTTATTCAGTTTTCCTGGGTGCCTCCCACATATTTATTTATTTTAATTGGAGACTAATTACTTTGCAATATTGTAGTGGTTTTGCCACACATTGACATGAATCAGCCATGGGTGTACATGTGTTCCCCATCCTGAACCCCCCTCCCACCTCCCTCCCCATCCCATCCCTCTGGGTCACCCCAGTGCACCAACCCTGAGCATCCTGTCTCATGCATCGAACCTGGATTGGCGATCTATTTCACATATGGTAATATACATGTTTCAATGCTATTCTCTCAAATCATCCCACCCTCCTACATATTTATATAAGTAAACTTTATATGATTTTCTCCTGTTAATCTGTCTCATGTAAATTTAACTCTTAGACTAACATTGGGGTTTAGAGCAGAGAAAGGTGGCTTATTGTAGGGCCAAGCAGGAGAATGAGCAGCTTATACTCAGAAAACCTGGAGTCCCCAGTGGGCAAAACTTGGGATGACGGTTCATCTCAAAGAAAGTTGTGTGACTTTCCTCTGGTTGGTTGGTGGTGAGGTAACAGGGTGGTGTTCTAGGAATCTTGTGCTCAACCTGAAGATACCATCCTCCACCTGGGTTCCTGCAGAAGAACTCAAAGATATTGTGATATTGTTATATGTGTTTCTTCAAAAGGACCTTACCACTGCACTATTGTTTTTGTTAGTTTGCTTGTTTTGTCATGCCACGGGCATGTGCCATCTTAATTCCCTGACCGGAGATGGAACCATGCTGCCTGCAGTGGAAGCACAGAGACCTAACCACTGAACCTCCAGGAAAGTCCCTGCATTTTTGTTTCTTGACTGCTCCTCCCCTGTTTCTGTATTCCCTCTCCTCCCTGATTAGCAACGGTTTGAATTATCCCTTTGGAACTCACCAAAGGTCTCGGACACTGAATGAAGCCTATATCCTACAAACAAGAGCAGAGCCCAGGAGAGCCCCACAATGTCTTGCTTAGTTTCAGCTTGTTTCCGCTTTCTGGCCATTGTGAATAATGCTTCTATGCACGCGTGCTGAGTCACTCAGTCATGTCTGATTCTTTGTGACCCCACAGATTGTAGTCTGCCAGGCTCCTCCATCCATGGGGTTCTCCAGACAAGAATACTGGAGTGGGTAGCCATTCCCACCTCCAGGGGGTCTTCCCTGACCCAGGGATCAAACCCAGGTCTCCTGCATTGCAGGCAGATGAGAAACTGTTAATTCTAAGTTATAAAAGTTCTTCGGATATAAGTCTTCAGCTATGTTCTTGGGGTCTGTGATTTCCCAAATCTGAGAAATACTGCCCCAGGATGATTCCATTGCTTAATAAATAAATTGATTAGGTCACACAGTTAAAGGAAGCTTTATGATTCATAGCACAAGCTTGCTGTCTTTCTTATCTGTGAGAAGTGAACATCTTGATTTAGGGTCTTCCCAAGTTACCCGGGGGCTCCCCAGGGGGCTCAGTACTAAAGAATCTTCCTGAGACACTGGTTTGATCTCTGAGTCAGGAAGATCCCCTCGAGGAGGAAATGGCAACCCACTCCAGTATTCTTGCCTGGAGAATCCCATGAACAGAGAAGCCTGACAGGCTATAGTCCATAGGGTTGCAAAGAGTTGGACATGACTGATTGAGCACATGCATGTGTGCGCGCGCGTGCACACACACACACACACACACACACACACAAGTTATCTGTTTTGTTCTTGAATGACAAAAACCGCCATTAGCAGTGAGGGTAACCCTTAACTAATAACTCTTGTGCATGTTGATCCAGTCCAGATGCTTGGCAGCTTTTAGTTCTCTGAACTTTTGGCCTGAATACTGGTAATATTTCCTCCGGCTGAAAGTCAGCAAAAAGAATCACCTGGCCAAACATCCCCATTCAGTCTGCTTTTCTTCCAGTGCCTCCCAGGGGAGCTCTCTGGACAAACAAAGCTTGTTGACCCAGTTTGAAGGCCTGGAAAATTATCATGTGAGTCACTGGGACAGCAGAGCTAAGTGCCAGGCCCTTGAGAAACTATAAGCACAGCCCTCCAGGGTCATTTGTGTCCCAGTAGGACGTGATCTGGAATCCCAGAGAAGCCTGCCTCTTTTCACCCAGCTGCTCCTCCCAGAGGTTTCCAAGCTCCTTGGCTCTGCATATGGTGCTGCAGAGGCCCATTCCTGTTTTTTTTCCCAGCAGGCTTTGGCTCCAGCCATTCAGAGAGCAACAACTCAGTTGTAGGAAACCAAAACAAACCTGGATACTTAGAGGAAGACTTGTAGTGTTGTTTGGAGCAAGGCCAAGGGCTCTCTCAGGGAAGGAAGTGCTGAAGCAGCTATAAAAGTTTCAAATTGAAGACCAAGAATCCAGAGGCAGTATTTAAAAAAAAATACACCAATGAGGCAGGGCCTTCAAAGAGGGCTTCTAAATTATCTAAGGAGTGTTTTATAATGTTCTGAAGATGTTACTTCCTAAATTACAGGAAGAGCTGGAGAAACATAGTCAGCAAAGCAATGCGTGGGTAACTGTTACATTTAGATGGGGTGGACAGTTTATAGTGAAATGTTGTTGTTGAGCCATGAAAGACTGAGATTCTTGGCCTCTGGAGGAGAGGAATTCAACCTGGGGCCAGTGACGAGGCTTGATAACTCAGAGCTTTTGTGTAACAAAGATTTATTAAAGTGTAAAAGAGATAGAGAAAGCTAAAGAGTGCCAAAAGCTTTGCTGGTCCTCAAATAACTCTCCCATGGGTATAAAGAACTGCTGGGGAGGGGTGAGTACCAAGGTTGGGGCTTCCAAATCCCCAGTATAGCTCAAGGACAAAGGAGTAGGGGTCTATAAGAGTAGGGGAGGAGAATGGTCACTAATGGTCTTTATCTTCTGCTTTAAAAAAAAAAAAAAAGCAACATCTTATGTCAAGGCTTATTCTAGAGTCTTAATCATCAGGAGGATGTAGTTTTAACACAGAAGTTGATCCAGAATTGTATAATTGTATAAATTCATGTTTGGTGGGTGTTTTAAGAGGGTGAGTGACGATTATATTACTCCCATTATAGAAATGGCACATGAAGTCTCTCTCCTTCATGGTTTTGGAGGATCAACTTCAATGCCTGGAAGAGCTAGAAGAAGGCCATTTGATTACCAAGTTTTTGGTATATTTAGCACCACTACTGTCTTCCCCTCACTTCACTTCTGACTTTCTCCCTTAATCCTTTCTGCTTCTGTCGGATTCTGACATGTCTGGCAAAAATACAGGAAATTTGCAGAAACAGGCTGTTCACTTCCCACCCTGGTGCTGTCACTGCAGATTGCTTCAGAGCTGCTGTCTCCTGGGCTTGGACAAAGTGTCAGGCATCCGTCTTTGTCCTCACAATCCGGGTGTCTGCCCTGCGTCCTGGGTGCCTTGCAGAGCCAGCAGACCAGCCCCAGGCATGCCCTCTGGGTACTTAGACTGAAGGCAGACTGTAGAGACTACTCCGAACGAGACAGTGGAGATAAAAGAGGGGCAGACTCAGGTAAAGGTAAGCATTTCATGTGTCTAACTGAAACCTTGTAACTCAGATTGGGACTTGAACCCACAGTCTTTTGTTTTCTTTAATCTTTTAAAAAAATCATTGTACTTATTTATTCATTTTTGGCTGTGCTGGGTCTTCCTTGCTGCTTGGGCTTTTCCTCTAGTTTCGGTAAGCAGGGATGACTCTCTGGTTGTGGTGTGCAGGCTTCTCATTGCGGTGGCTTCTTTTGTTGCAAAGCACAGGCTCTAGATGTGCGGGTTCGGTAGTTGTGGCGCGTGGGCTGAGTTGCTCCAAGGCATGTGGGATCTTCCTGGACCAGGGATTGAACCCGTGTCTCCCATATTCGCAGGTGGATTCTCCACCACTGAGCCACCAAGGAAGCCCCGCCTCCACCCCCACAGTCTTTTAACTGAGATCACACACCTGGTCTCGGGACTTCATAAAGCTCAGGTTCTTGATGTTTCATCACAGAAAGAATTCACTGAGAGACAAAGTGATAGATAAAAAGTGGATTTATAAGTATGTAGGGAGAATCACACTCCACATACAAAGTGTGGGCCATCTCAAAAGGCAAGAGAGGCCCTGAAATACGGGGTGGTTAGTTTTTATGGGCTGGGTAATTTCATGGTAATGAGTGGGAGGATTATTAATATTTTCAGGGAAGGGGATTTAGGAGAATTGGATCACCACCCACTTTTTGCCTTTTATGGTCTGCATCAGAACTGTCATGGCACTGGTGGGTGTGTCACTTAGCTTATGCTAACATATTGCAATGAGCTCAAGGTCCGTTGGAAGTCATATTTCTTGCCACTTTGGATCTACTTGGTTCTAACCAGTTTTTGCTATATCCTATGGCTGTGTCATTCTTTTAAATGTGGTCCCCGCCCACTTCCCTCCTGTTTCATAACTGTATCTTCCTGATACATGATAGTAATGTGCTAGCAGCATGGTCCATTGGTACTCTGTGATAATGGGAAATGTGCTACATCTGTACTGTCCAGTATTGTAACCACACATGGCTACTGAGCACTTGATGTGTGGCTAGTGAGAAACTGAGGTTCTTATTGAGTTTAACTAATTTAAATAGTCACATATCACTAATGACTAAAACATTAGAGACACTAGTGTTTTACAAGATAGCAGAGAAGGGAATTCCCTGATGGTCCAATGGTTAGGACTCCAAGTTTCCACAACAGGGGGTCTGAGTTCCATCCCTGGTCAGGGAGCTAAGATTCCACAAGCCCTATGGTGTGGCAAAAAAAAAAAAAGGAAAGAAAAAGAATAACTGAATATGCATATGTGTATATTCTTTTTTGTATTCTTTTCCATTATGGTTTATAACAGGTTATTGAATAGAGTTTCCTATACTGTACATTAGGACCTTGCTGTTTTCCTCTCTGGACCTCTTTTTACACAGCTGTGAGGTGGGGCTAATAACGTCCACTTTATGGTGGTGTTGTGACAGATAAGACGGATGGGGACTTGGGTGGAAGGAAGGAGCCATTTTCCAGTGTACTCAATCAAAAAAACTGGCCACAAGTTATTAATATCTGGGAGAGACAGAGGAGCCCCAGGAGATGTGTAGCCTTTTCACAA
Source organism: Cervus elaphus (assembly GCF_910594005.1). Lineage (NCBI taxonomy): Eukaryota > Metazoa > Chordata > Mammalia > Artiodactyla > Cervidae > Cervus > Cervus elaphus. The sequence goes on along the minus strand of NC_057826.1, from coordinate 87,300,734 downwards.
ACTGTTAGGGGAACCACTGACCCAAACCGCCCTGCCTGGCCAAGCACCACAGTAACCACTTGCATGAGTTGTCTTACAATAGGAGGTCCTTACAAGTTACCACCAACCAGAAGAATTCAGGAAAGTTCAAAAAGAGAGAGGAGACTGCAGTCCATATGTCCTACCAACCTCCCAGAATCCTTCTCTGGAATCCATCTTGGCTGAGTGATGCACATGCCCCTGGGGAGGACCCTGACTCGGAATAACTAGCCAGAGACAACCCGGAAACTAATCCCATTACCGTAACACCCAGACTGCAAGCCATGTGACAGAGCAGTTGTCCTGCATGCCCTTAGCCAGCTCCTCTGCGTCGGGGCTCCTCTTCCCAAGAAAGTCTCTTGCTTCGTCAGCACATGTGTCTCCTCAGACCATTCATTTCTGAGTGTTAGACAAGAGCCCACTCTTGGGCCCTGAAAAGGGTCCCCCTTACTGCAACAAAACCAGGGTGTGGGTTAACACCTGTGTTGCATGAACAGCTGCTGAGGTTGCATTAAGTCTCACATTCAGATACTGACGAACCTATTTGCAGGGCAGGAGTAGGGATGCAGACGTAGAGAACAGACTGTGGGCACAGCGGGGGAAGGGGAGGGTGGGACAATTAAGAGAGCAGCATTGAAACACACACATTACCATTTGTAAAATAGATGCCGAATGGGAAGTTGCTGAATAACACAGGGGGCTCTACCTGGTACTCTGTGAGAACCCAGAGGAGTGGGATGGGGTTGGGGTTGGGAACAAAGTTCAAGAGGGAGGAAACATATGTATACTTATGGCTGATTCACATTGTTTTATGGCTGAATCTAACACAGCATTGTAAAGCAATTATCCTCCAATTAAAAATCAGTTTAAAGAAAGATCTCACATTCACAGCTCCTTTTAGTTTTTTCAGTGGTTTCGTTGGAGTCTTCCCCTCTTATTCTGAGTTCTGTTCCCATCACCTCTCCCTTCAGCCAGTAGTGTGATATTTATGCTGGTGTTGACCTATTCACAAAAATGTAACAAAATTCTATCCTCTGGAAGGCATCAACTGTAATCTCTGCCACCTGAGAATCCCATATACGGCTCCCACATGACTGTGAAGAAATGTTTTCTCCTGCTATCTCATCCTTTCTCTGCTGAGTCTGCAAATACGGGCTACACAGGCACTCAAGAATATTTCAGCAGCTCCAGGTTTTAATCTAATCTTAACATATCCATTTGCCTATATCTTCACGCCTATAATTATTTAATTGCTTTCTTTTACTTCCTATAAATCAGGGCTCTGTCATCTAAGAAAAGATCAGGATAAACAACCATACTCTCTGACATAAACCACAGCAGGATCCTCTATGATTCACCTCCCAGAATATTGGAAATAAAAGCAAAAATAAACAAATGGGACCTAATTAAAATTAAAAGCTTTTGCACTACAAAGGAAACTACAAGCAAGGTGAAAAGACAGCCTTCAGAATGGAAGAAAATAATAGCAAATGAAGCAAGCAACAGACAAAGAATTAATCTCAAAAATATACAAGCAACTCCTGCAGCTCAATTCCAGAAAAATAGAAGACTCAATCAAAAAGTGGGCCAAAGAACTAAACAGACATTTCTCCAAAGAAGACATACAGATGGCTCACAAACACATGAAAAGATGCTCAACATCACTCATTGTCAGAGAAATGCAAATCAAAACCACAATGAGGTACTATTACACGCCAGTCAGGATGGCTGCTATCCAAAAGTCTACAAGCAATAAATGTTGGAGAGGGTGTGGAGAAAAGGGAACCCTCTTACACTGTTGGTGGGAATGCAAACTAGTACAGCCACTATGGAGAACACTGTGGAGATTCCTTAAAAAACTGGAAATAGAACTGCCATATGACCCAGCAATCCCACTGCTGGGCATACACACCGAGGAAACCAGAATTGAAAGAGACACGTGTACCCCAATGTTCATTGCAGCACTGTTTATAATAGCCGGGACATGGAAGCAACCTAGATGTCCATCAGCAGATGAATGGATAAGGAAGCTGTGGTACATATGCACAATGGAATGTTACTCAGCCATTAAAAAGAATACATTTGGATCAGTTCTAAAGAGGTGGATGAAACTGGAGCCTATTATACAAAGTGAAGTAAGTCAGAAAGAAAAACACCATTATAGTATACTAACGCATATATGTGGAATTTAGAAAGATGGTAACGATAACCCTGTATGCATGAAAGCAAAAGGGACACAGATGTATTGAACAGTCTTTTGGACTCTGTGGGAGAGGGCGAGGGTGGGATGATATGGGAGAATGGCATTGACACATGTAAGTTATCATATGTGAAGCGAATCGCCAGCCCAGGTTTGATGCATGATACAGGATGCTTGGGGCCGGTGCACTGGGATGGCCCAGAGGGATGGGATGGGGAGGGAGGTAGGAGGGGGGTTGAGGATGGGGAACACACGTACACCCATGGCAGATTCAAGTCAAAGTATGGCAAAACCAATACAATGTTGTAAAGTAAAATAAATAAATTAATCAATTAAAAAAAAACATACAAAAAACAACCATAGAACCAGTACTCAGGCAAACCCTTTCCCATCTTGTTGTACACAACCACGCCCCCTGTTGACTGAGGCATGCCAGTTTAAAACCACACAAAAAATCTATAGCTTGACTGAGGGAAAATTGACATTCTATACACTACACTATTTGAAGTGTACACTTTGATGAGCTTTAACATGTGCACATGCTTGTGAAAGCACCACAGTCAAGAAAATGAATATTTCCGTCACAATTTTTCCATTTTAGGATTAAACTGGGTGAGCACTCCCAGTTCAAAACTAACTGGTAAAAGCAAGACCTAACTCTTCAAAATAGTGGCTCTGACCCCTGCAGGGACATCTTTATTTCAATCGGTTATACTGGAGAGGCAGCTCTCCTTTTGACCTCTCTGTGGCTTTTCCTCCTTCCCGACAGTTACAACATTCCTCTTTCTGTTGAAGGCCGTTTTCTCTGCATCATCCACTTTTTATTCATAGGCTCCTTTTCCATCTTAAAAACAAAACAGAAACAAAACAAAAATTAAACACCTCTTCCTGCCTCCTCCTCATTCCTTCCTTCAAGCACCCATTGCTCTCCCTCTTCTCCTTCACGGCCAAACTTCCAGAAATAGATGTTCAAATTCACTCTCTCTGGGTCTTCACTTCCTTCTCTCTCTCAAAACCACCCCTCCCTCCACCGCACAGGTACTGTTCTCAGCCAGGGCACTCACTCACCTCGATGTTTGCTACATCCTTTGAACCCTTCTGAGTCCTTATCTTACTCTGACACCACTGACCACTCTGTCCTTTGTTTGGTTGCTTTTAAAAAGTAACTGATGCTTTTTTCCCCCGCCGATGCTCTTTTTTTGTTTTTTAATAAATTTATTTATTTTAATTGGAGGCTAATTACTTTACAATATTGTAGTGGTTTTGCCATACATTGACATGAATTTTTTTTTTTTTTTAAGACTCGAACAATTAACAAAAGCATTAGAAGGCTTCTCCGAGGCTTGCCCTGTCTCGCTGCTGCAGGCGGAGCCGTAAGAATACCTGTGCAGTTGCTCAATGCACAGAGTAGCCTCAGGAAGTCCCAGAGATGAGTTACTGCAGATTTTGAACTTGGGGAAAATCCCTTCCTTGTTCTGTTGCAGACACCCGAGAAGCTAAGAAATGTTTATGGACAAGCACAGCAACAAACAGAGAAGGGAGTGCCTTTAGAACTCTTCACCTTTGGCCAGAAGAGCAGCTTTCAGTGCTGCCTTAGAGGTGGCATGGTCGCTGTGTCTACATGACTAGCCCCTATTGGTCTCTGCAGACAAGAAGCCCTTCTGGGCCTGGCTGTTTGCTTTTGTGCAATTTTTTCCTCAGGCTAATTTCTCAAAGTGAACTAGCTTAATGCAGTGTTGTGTACATTTTACATTTTGATACAAACTTCCTTTCAGAAGTGTTATACCAATTTATTTTCCCACCAACATTGAACTTAAAAACATCTTTGCCTCACTGTCACCAACACTGAGTTTTTTCCACTTCTGGTGTTAACTGTGGCTTTTGTAGACTGATTCTGTTTGTTTGACCGATTTGAGTATTTTTCCTTTTCATAAGTTAATCTCATTCACATTTATGATTGTAATTATCATATATTGTTTTAGTTCTGTAATCTTGTTTTCTATTTTTATGCTTCTTTGGAATATCTTTTTTTTTTTTTTTGACTTTTCAGTAGATTCTCTGTTTTCTTTCTGGTAATTCTGAGGGTAGTTTTGCTTGCTTTTAATTCTGTAAATGGACATTTGTGCTTTGATAATACACCTAGATATATCTTTCTCAAACAGTACAGTATTTACTGGGTTTCCCTGGTAGCTCAGATGGAAGAATCTGCCTGCAATGCAGGAGACCTGAGTCTGATCCTTGGGTTGGGAATATCCGCTGGAGAGGGAATTGCTACCCACTCCAGTATTCTTGCTTGGACAGAGGAGCCTGGCAGACTATGGGGTCGCAAATAGTTGGACACAACTGAGTGACTAAGCACTACAACATTCAGTTCAGTCGCTCAGTCGTGTCCAACTCTTTGCGACCCCATGAACTGTAGCACACCAGGCCTCCCTGTCCATTACCAACTCCCGGAGTCCACCCAAACCCATGTCCATTGACTCGGTGAGGCCATCCAACCATCTCATCATCTGTTGTCCCTTCTCCTTCTGCTCTCAGTCTTTGCCAGCATCAGGATCTTTTCAAATGAGTCATCTCTTCGCATCAGGTGGCCAAAGTATTGGAGTTTCAGCTTTAATATCAGTCCTACCAATGAACACCCAGGACTGATCTCCTTCAGGATGGACTGGTTGGATCTCCTTCCAGTCCAGGGGACTCTCAAGAGTCTTCTCCAACACCACAGTTCAAAAACATCAATTCTTCAGCGCTCAGCTTTCTTTATAGTCCACCTCTCACATCTATACATGACTACAGAAAAACCATAGCTTTGACTAGATGGACCTTTGTTGGCAAAGAATATCTCTTTAATCTGCTGTCTAGGTTGGTCATAGCTTTTCTTCCAGGATCAAACGTCTTTTAACTTCACGGCTGCAGTCACCATCTGCAGTGATTTTGGAGCCCCCCCAAAATAAAGTCAGCCACTGTTTCCACTGTTTCCCCATTTATTTGCCATGAAGTGATGAGACTGGATGCCATGACCTTAGTTTTCTGAATGTTGAGCTTTAAGCCAACTTTTTCACTCTCCTCTTTCACTTTCATCAAGAGGCTCTTTAGTTCTTCTTCGCTTTCTGCCATAAGGGTGGTGTCATTTGCATATCTGAGGTTATTGATATTTCTCCCTGCCATCTTGATTCTGGCTTGTGCTTCTTCCAGCCCAGCGTTTCTCATGATGTACTCTGCATATAAGTTAAATAAGCAGGGTGACAATATACAGCCTTGATGTGTTCCTTTTCCTATTTGGAACCAGTCTGTTGTTCCATGTCCAGTTCTAACTGTTGCCTCCTGACCTGCATACAGGTTTCTCAAGAGGCAGGTCAGCTTGTCTGGTATTCCCATCTCTTTCAGAATTTTCCATGGTTTCTTGTGATCCACACAGTCAAAGGCTTTGGCATAGTCAATAAAGCAGAAATAGATGTTTTTCTTGAACTCTCTTGCTTTTTCGATGATCCAGCAGATGTTGGCAATTTGATCTCTGGTTCCTCTGCCTTTTCTAAAACCAGCTTGAACATCTGGAAGTTCACGGTTCATGTATTGCTGAAGGCTGGCTTGGAGAATTTTGAGCATTACTTTACTAGCGTGTGAGATGAGTGCAATTGTGTGGTAGTTTCAGCATTCTTTGACATTGCCTTTCTTTGGGACTGGAATGAAAACTGACCTTTTCCATTCCTGTGGCCACTGCTGAGTTTTCCAAATCTGCTGACATATTGAGTGCAGCACTTTCACAGCATCATCTTTTAGGATTTGAAATAGCTCAACTGGAATCCCATCACCTCCACTAGCTTTGTTTGTAATGATGCTTCCTAAGGCCCACTTTGACTTCGCATTCCAGGATGTCTGGCTCTAGATGAGTGTGAGTGGTCACACCATCGTGATTATCTGGGTCGTGAAGATCTTTTTTGTACAGTTCTGTGTATTCTTGCCACTTCTTCTTAATATCTTCTGCTTCTGTTAGGTCCATACCATTTCTGTCCTTTACTGAGCCCATCTTTGCATGAAATGTTCCCTTGGTATCTATAATTTTCTTGAAGAGATCTCTAGTATTTCCCATTCTGTTGTTTTCCTCTATTTCTTTGCACTGATCGCTGAGCAAGGCTTACTTATGTCTCCTTGCTATTCTTTGGAACTCTGCATTCAAATGGAAATATCTTTCCTTTTCTCCTTTGCTTTTCACTTCTCTTCTTCTCACAGCTATTTGTAAGGCCTCCTCAGACAGCCATTTTGCTTTTTTGCATTTGTTTTTCTTGGGGATGATCTTGATCCCTGTCTCCTGTACAATATCATGAACCTCCGAACCTCCGTCCATAGTTTATCAGGCACTCCGTCTATCAGATCTAGCCCCTTAAGTCTATTTCTCACTTCCACTGTATTATCATAAGGGATTTGATTTAGGTTATACTTGAATGGTCTAGTGGTTTACATACTATGCAAACATAATTTGCTCAAGATTCACAGTCCTTGAAAGTGAGGAATTAGGATTTGAATCCCTTCTATCTGATCTGGGGGCTTCCCTGATAGCTCAGGGAATTTATATACCTGAATGGTCTGCAGCATTACTAATCTAAATCTGTGGGGTTCGTGTGCTTCTAATATCCTTTGGAAAGAAGTCCCATGCTCGTTGGGTCTGAGCTCAAATAGTTCCTCTTGCCCAGTTGGACATCCTTGATTATTTCTCTTTAGAACCATTAAATGTTCCTCCCTCCTCCCACCTTAACAATCAACAATAGCCCAAAGGCATTAATTTTTAACCAGTCCAAGCTGTGCTGGTATAGATAGACTGCACTTTCACATGAATGATCTCATTGGGTCCTCACAGCAAGACTGATATAAAAAGCCTCTAATCTCCCACATTAGTAACAAGAAAACTGAGGTTTAAAGAAAGCATATGTGATTTGTCTTTGTGATTCATACTCTGTGGATATGCTCAGCTAGTGTCCTTTGATAGCCACATTAAAAAAAAAAAAATAGAACAAAACAATCAAAACCAAGATAATGCACAACTCCAAATTAGAATTATTTAGACCCTTGCCAAAGAATATAATTTTATTTATTTATTTTCAAAGAATATAATTGAAATTGATGCTATTTAGCTCTTATCTCTCTGTTGAAAGAAGTTATATTTATGGAAAATTGCTTGAAGTACATAAAAAGTTCATCCATCTCTCTAAATTAGCATTTTCTAAAAGGAGTTGATTGGATGTGCAAGATGTTAATTAGGTGTTACACAAAAAGATGAAGGTGGTCAACTAATGACAGAAAACACTGAATTACAGTTGTTCATGGAAACTGCTCGTAGAGTTGCTTTTAATAGGCTAGTATAAACCATGACTCTACAAGATGAAGACATCATATGCACACTGATTTGACCTCTATTAATGTCTAGTGTTCTGTGGAACACAATTTGAGAAACACTGACAGGTAGGCAATGATTTCCCATCAGAAAAACCTACTACTTATTAGTGAAAGAAAATAAGTCCAGATTGGGTAAGCATAAAGCAATTTTTGGAGAGAAATGAAAACATTTCATTTATTTGCTTTCAGAATTTAGAACAAAGAACATAAAACCTGATTTAAGTGAGAAGGTGAACCAGTATTTCTTGGATACTTACTCTGTGTTGGCTTGTTTACATACTTTATCTCCAGTAATCTTGACAACACTCTGGAGTAGACATCATTTCCCCACTTCACAGTTAAGAAAAAGTAAAGTTTAGAGGGAATAATAATTTGCTCAAGATCAACAGTCCTTGAAAGTGAGGAACTAGGACTTGAATCCCTGTCTATCTGATCTGGGGGCTTCCTTGATAGCTCAGTTGGTAAAGAATCCACCTGCAATGCAGGTGGATCCTGCTTTGATTTCCTGGGTTGGGAAGATCCCCTGGAGAAGGGATAAGCTACCAGCTCCAGTATTCTTGGGCTTCCCTTGTGGCTCAGCTGGTAAAGAATCCACCTGCAATATGGGAGACCTGGGTTTGATCCCTGGGTTGGGAAGATTCCTTGGAGAAGGGAAAGACTACCCGCTCCAGTATTCTGGCCTAGAGAATTCTATGGACTGTCCATGGGTTTGCAAAGAGTTGGACACGACCGAGCGACTTTCACTCACTCACTCCCTCTATCTGACCTGAGGGCTTCCCTTGTGGCTTAGCTGGTAAAGAATCCGCCTGCAATGTGGGAGACCTGGGTTCAATCCCTGAGCTGGGAAGATCCCCTAAAGAAGGGAAAGGCTACCCACTCCAGTATTCTGGCCTGGAGAATTCCATGGACTGTATATAGAGTCAGACAGGAATGAGGGACTTTCACTTCACTTCACCTTACTATCTGATCTGAAGCCTGTGCTCTCTCCTCTATATTACTTCTCAAATTATTTAAAAATGTTTTTCAGTATTGCAAAGCTAAGGAAAAGAAACAGAGGGAAGATAAGGACAGAAAGTGAGAGAAGAGACATAATTAGAGCACAAAAGGGACAGGCAGACAGAGGAACCAAGTGAGAAAGCCTGGGTAGGTTTGTTTTAAGACAGCGACATGGAGCTGAACAAAGAAAGAAAGTCATAGAAACAGATAGGTATTTTTAAAAAATTCAAACAGGATACCTAAATTTTTGCACATGGAGACAAATATACAGAAGTTGACTGATGTTTGCACAAAGTTATCCCTCTTTTAAAAATGTAGATCTTTAATAATCCCAAAGGTAAAGATAGCTAAAATCATCAGTTAAAATATTTTTATTTCTATGTCAAGTTGGAACATACAGATGTTTTTGAAATTGTATCTTCATGAATTTTGGTTAGAAAAATCTTTACTGTTCTTCTTGGAAAATAGAAAGTGCCACATTCCATATGCGATAATGGTCCCAGAAAATAATTCCTATCTTGAGGGCTCTTAGAATATCTAGACTTTCAAGACCAGATGCTGTTGAGATTTTCAGTCATGATATCTGATCTGATGGGCTTCCCAGGTGGGCTCAGTGGTGAAGAATCTGCCTGCCAATGCAGGAAATGCAGGAGACTCAGGTTCAATCCCTGGGTTGGGAAGATCTCCTGGAGGTGGAAATGGCAACCCATTCCAGTATTCTTGCTTGAACTATCCCATAGACAGAGGAGCCTGGTGGGCTGCAGTCATAGGGTCACAAAGAATCTGAGCACACACACTGGTATGATATTTGTGCTATGTATTAAATGGAATTAAGAGCCAAATCTGGCGTGGGAGTGGAATGTTTCCTAAAATATTGAGATTGTAGCTACATAATGTGCTTTTGACAACACCTACAATAATGTTTATAATGTAGGCTTTTGAAAAGAGAGTGGTTCCTTTTGTTCCTTTATAACTAAAGGTCTTTGGAGATAGGGATGGATATAGGGACTACCTAGTGATTTGGCTAAACATGTGTTCATGTGCTATAAGTCTAATAAAGTGTCATGACGTGAAGATAAACTTTATCATTTCTCTGATAGTTTTAACATTTTTCTCTTTGAGTTCAGTGTTCCATAGTTTGACTCCAAAGTGTCTAGGTAAGGATGTGTTGTTATTTTTCCTGCTTGGCTGGGTGGGCTTCTTCAACTTAGGAAAAAAAGTCCTTAAAACTTCACCCATATTTCTCCAAATACTATCCCCCTTTCAATTTTCTTTATTTGTAACTCCTATTGAGTATATGTGAAATCTTCTCATTTTATCCTCCATGTTTCTGATTTACTTTTTAAAAAATCATGTATTTATTTGGCTGTGCCAGATCTTAGTTGCAGCATGTGGGATCTAGTTCTCTGACCAGGGATCGAATCTGGACCCGCTGCACTGGGAGCTCAGAGGATTAGCCACGAGACCACGACGGAAGTAACCTGATTTACTTTCAAGTTTTTTTTTTAAAGTTTTTCTATGCTATGCTTTATATGATTTCTTTATATTTAGTTTCCAATCCATTAATTTATTTTAGCTATGTCTTCTATTCTGTGTACATTACTTTGCTGACAAAGGTCCATCTAGTCAAAGCTGTGGTTTTTCCAGGAGTCATGTACAGATGTGAGAGTTGGACTATGAAGAAAGCTGAGCACCAAAGAATTGATGCTTTTGAACTGTGGTGTTGGAGAAGACTCTTGATAGTCCCTTGGACTGCAAGGAGATCAAACCAGTTAATCGTAAAGGAAATCAGTCTTGAATATTCATTGGAAGGACTGATGCTGAAGCTCCAATACTTTGGCCACCTGATGCTAAGAACTGACTCCTTGGAAAAGACCCTGATGCTGAAAGATAGAAGGCAGGAGGAGAAGGGGATGACAGAGGATGAGATGGTTGGATGGCTTCACCAACTCTATGGACATGAGTTTGAGCAAGCTCCAGGAGTTGGTGATGGACAGGGAAGCCTGGAGTGCTGCAGTCCATGGGGTCGCAAAGAGTCGGACACGACTCAGAGACTGAACTGAACTGTTCTGTGTAATCTGTCCATTAAGTGTTTTACAGTGATTGTTTTTTAATCTATGAAATTTCTAATTGGTTCTCTTATTATATTGCTATTTTTTGTATGGTGTCCTGTTTTTCCATAAAGTATCTATTCTTTAAAAAATTTGAGAGCAATGTATTTAAAAATCTCTCTAGATTGCTTGATTATCTTGAGTTTTAGGGGTATACTTTCTCTTGTTTGTTGTTTCTGCCTCTCCCCCTTTTAATCTTCCTCTTAGTAATTTATAATTTTTTTTGAGGTTATCATGTATTTTATTTTTAAAAATTTATTTATTTTTAATTGGAGAATAATTGCTTTACACTGTTGCATTGGTTTCTGCCATACATCAACATGAATCAGCCATAGGTATATACACGTTCCCTCCCTTCTGAACCTCCCTCCCATCTATTTGTAATATTTTGACTTTAAGTGTTTCTGCAGCAGGGTTTCCCATGGAGTTCTGTGTGCTGTGGATTTGCAGGTGTTTCTAACGGGTCAGCTTCACAGTTTGCTGTTGCCAAGACCCTGCAGGTTTCACTAATTATGGGAGAAATTTTATGTTGAATTTTTAGTTCAAGATTTCTGCATCAAATGTCACACTCTGTGTGTGTGTTTGTGTGTGTGTGTGTGTGTGTGGTGTGTGCTGTTGCCTGCCTAAGGGTATATGAATAAATTAGTCCTCTCTTTAATTTGGTATTATGTAGGCAGAGAATTAACAGAATGGAGTAAAAGGTGATAAAATCTGTATCATTTATCTTAAAGCTGTTTTCAGTCCCATATTTCAGTTTTGTTTCAAGGCAGTAAAAATTGAGCTCTTGCTTTTATTTGTCTATGTTGTTGTAAAGAGTTGAGCTTGTTGTTTTAAGTCAAATCAGTAGTTCAATACTTGGGTAATTTTCTCATGCCTTCTCTATTAGCTGTTGCTGTTTTCTCCTTTGGGATAGAAGGCAGTGAGGCTTGAAGAATAGACTTCTTGTCTATAATTCACAGACTTGATTGGAATGTACTGGGAATTATCCTTGTGAAACTTTAATGATTCACTGCTTGTTGGGGAATTGGAAACTATTGATTCATGTTCTGCCTGGGGAGATGTTGCTTCTCTCTGCTAAGGGTGCATTAAAGAGTTGGGTTTGGGTTTTCATTCTGCCAAAAGTCAGACTGTTGCCCACTTTTAAATCTAGGATGCATGGAAGTCTTCCTCAGTTCTGGCAGATAAAGCTTTGATACAGTTCAGTTCAGTCGCTCAGTCGTGTCCAACTCTTTGAGACCCCCATGAACCACAGCACGCCAGGCCTCCCTGTCCATCACCAACTCCTGGAGTCCACCCAAACCCATGTCCATTGAGTCGGTGATGCCATCCAACCATCTCATCCTCTGTCATCCCCTTCTCCTCCTGCCTTCCATCTTTCCCAGCATCAGGGTCTTTTCCAATGAGTGGGCTCTTCACATCAGGTGGCCAAAGTATTGGAGGTTCAGCTTCAGCATCAGACCTTCCAGTGAGTATTCAGGGTTGATTTCCTTTAGTATTGACTGGTTGGATCTCCTTGCAGTCTAAGGGGCTCTCAAGAGCCTTCTCCAGCACCACAGTTTGAAAGCAGCAATTCTTCGGCATTCAGCCTTCTTTGCGGTCCAACTCTCACATCTGTACATGACTACTGGAAAAACCATAGCTTTGACTATAGTAAGGCCTTTCTACCTAACTTCAGTAATGTGGGCTGTCCCTGGAAGGGTGTAACCATGGATGAGGTAGCTGTCTGCAGCAAAGGCAATTCCTGCAAGGCTGTCTGCAAGCAACTCTCTGATAGCTGGGACAAGTCCTTCCCTGAAGGGAGATCTTTACAGTGCACTCAAGATGTTACCACAGAACTTTTGCTCTTGCAACCCAGCATCTATTTCACCCTTCAAAGCTGCACTCTAAATTCCTTTAGAAGAATTAATTATTCTAAAGCATGAGCTTCTTTGTGGAATAATATATTACATGCGCTGTCCTCCTTCTGAAGTTAAAAAACCAGTCAAGGTCTCTTTTCCTGAACTTCAAATCTTGTACAAAATACTTAACCGAAGATGAAAAACAGGTTGATGTTCACACTTTCCAGACTAGAGGATGGAGTCATCCTTGTTGCCCTGGTTCCAGCCTGTCTCCTTCAGCTACATTCATTCTTTCAATATGCCTCTAATTAATGCTCCCCTTTTGGGGCTGAATTTAGCAAATTTCGTTGGCTTGCAACCAAATCATCCCAACTGACATGCTGGGCTTCAGATCATGACTCCACCACATGCCAGTGTTTGATCTATTTGCCTCGTTGGCATGTGAGACCTTAGTTCCTGACCCAGGATCCAATGCATGTCCCATGAAGTAGAAGCACAGATTCTTAACCACTGGACCCCCAGGGAAGTCCCACCAGTGTTTGATCTTAACTCTCTCTGAATCTTGGTTTTCTCATCTGTAGTAAAATCTGTACTGTAGGGTAGAGCCAGGGTAAGGGACGGTGTATTGACTCAGAACCATAACTAGTAGTCTAAAAAGTTTATACAACTAATAAAGACAAGTCTCTAGCAGCCCCCCTACCCCAGTTTACACTGTGAGTTACTCTCCTAGAATGCCAAGTGCTGTATGTGTTAAGTGTGGGAATAATGACGATTTCTTGTTTGCCAAATCTCTTTTGGGGACGGGTTCTAATATCACCTCTTCAATACTCCTGTTCTCTAAAGGGCTTAGGGGTGACACTATTCATGATACTGCAGCATAAATTAATGGAACAAGGGAGGAAGATGGTAACCTGTCTTCCAAGAAATGTTGAACCAATGTATAATCAGACTGAAATCTTAAAAAAATAAAATATGTGACTTCTCCAGCAGTCCGGTGGTTAAGACTCTGCCTTCCAAGGCAGGGGGTACACATTCGATCCCTGGTTAAAAATTAAGATCCCATATGCTTTGTGATGAGGCCAGGAAAAAAAAAAAAACCACAATGTCCAAGGTGATTTATAGTGAAATCCTTAAAAATTGCTGATTGAAGAAGATGACTAATAACTGCTTTGAGATTTAGTTGTATTAAATAAAATCTGTTTTGATGGGTATTTTTCATGGGTAGAGATACTGTGATTTGGCCTGTGTTGCATTCAATTTGGTGTGTAGGTGACAACATGTGGGATTTTAATTGGATTCTCTTGTACCTTACCACAAAAAGAAGGATGGGGGGAAAAGTGAAAAGATTCATTAATAAAGCTCTTCAGATATAGTAACTTTTAGACATTCCTCCCTTGCACCTCAAATCAATCCTCACTGCCAACATCAGAATACTTAGATGTTTTTTTGAATTGAATTATTGATGTCTTTGTCTTCCTTAGACTACAAGTGAAAAAAGTTGAATGAAAAATTGAATGGTTACTACTGAAATATTTACCGACGGAAGGATATGATGTCTGGGATTTGTTTCAGAAAATGTGGGTGGGGGCAAGTAGCAGGTAAAGTAGATGGAACACGACTGATTTCAGTTTAATGTTTTGGGGGGCTGGGTCAGGGTACCCTGCTTCACATTTTATTCTGCCTACTTTGTATATGTTTAAAATTAGTTACACTAAATATTTTTTTTTAATTGAATGATTACAACTAATAGTTAAAACATGTATGTATGTGTGCTAAGTTGCTTCAGTTGTGTCTGTCTCTTTGTGACCCCCATGGACTGTAGCCCACTAGGTTCCTCTGTCCATAGGATTCTCAAGGCAAGAAAACTGGAGTGGGTAGCCATTTCTTACTCCAGGGGGTCTTCCTGACCCAGGGGTTGAACCCGTATCTCTTATGTCTCCTGCACTGACAGGTAGGTTCTTTACCACTAGCTCCACCTGGGAAACCTCTAAAATATGTATGCACAAAGCAAAGACTGGTAGAGAACACAGAAAAATGAAGAGTTGTGTTAGAGTAGTTAATTATGGTTGATTATTTTAAATAAGTAATCAGCTTCAGTTTCACCATCAATCCTTCCAGTGAATATTCAGGGTTGATTTCCTTTAGGATTGACTGGTTTGATCTCTTTGCAGTCCAAGGGACTCTCAAGAGTCTGCTCCAACACCACAATTCAAAGGCATCAATTCTTTGGTGCTCAGTCTTCTTTATGGTTCAACTCTCACATCCTTACAAGACTACTGGAAAAGCCAAAGCTTTGACTTTATGGGCCTTTGTTGACAAAGTGATGTCTCTGCTTTTTAATATGCTGCCTAGGTTTGTCATATCTTTTCTGTCAAGGAGCAAGCGTCTTTTAATTTTGTGGCTGCAGTCACCGTCTATAGTGATTTTGGAGCCCAAGAAAATAAAATCTGCCACTGTCTCCAGTTTTTCCCCATCTAATGAAAGTTAGATATTACTTTTATATATTACATTAGGAAAGATGAAAATGATGGACAGTACTCCATATTTTAAAGAATATAGAGAATTGGGAATGCTTAAATTATTGTTAGAAATTTGTACGACCATGGGGAAGGCGTTTCTTCTAGATATGTATTCAAAGGAAGTAAATGTGAAGAAGGAGGTTCACTACAGCATGTTTATAAGTATCAAAACACTAAGAAGATCCTAAATGTTTACCAACTGGTTAAGTAGACTATGGTTCATTCACACAATAGACCTCAAAAAGAATTTTTTAAAATTAATTTAACTTTTATCACCAGCCAAGGTTGGATGCATGAGACAAGTGCTCGGGGCCTGGTGCACTGGGAAGACCCAGAGGGACCGGGTAGAGAGGGAGGTAGGAGGGGGGATCGGGATGGGGAATACACATAAATCCATGGCTGATTCATGTCAATGTATGACAAAAACCACTACAATATTGTAAAGTAATTAGCCTCCAACTAATAAAAGTAAATGGAAAAAAATTAATTTAACTTTTAAATTAAATTAATTTTTAATTTAATATTTAAAATACAGCTAAATCTATATTTATTAACATTGAAAGAAGTCAGAGAAAAAATTAGGTTTCTTAACAGTATTATATGATTTCACATATATAAAAATAAAATGCACATCTCTATTTGTATACTAGATAGTCTGAAAGAATATATACCAAACTGATAATTCTATTTGAGGAAAAAAAGGGAGGGTATCAGTTATCATCTTTTCACATATAAATAATAGAAAATATAAGCACAAATGTGCTTAAATAATAAATGGAATATATTGACCAAGTAACCAAAATGTTCAGAGGTGAAGTGGGCTTTTGGTAAAGGGTTGATGCAGGAGTTCAACAATGTAATTCAGCTGCCAGCTTTTTCTCTGTCTTGCCCTTGCCTTCAAAGGGAAGGGTAAGAGGACATCATGTTAAGTGAAATAAATCAGATAGAAAAGGACAAATACCATATGATTCCATGTATATGTGGTACCTGTGTGAGTGTGTTCAGTCACACCTGATTCTTTGTGACTGCATGGACTGCAGCCAGCAAGACTCCTCTGTCCATGGGATTCTCCCTGCAAGAATACTGGGGTGGGTTGTCATTTCCTCTTCCAGGGGATTTTCCCAACCCAAGGATCGAACCCATGTCTCCTGCACTGACAAGTGGACTCTTTACCACTGAGGTACCTAGAAAGGCTAAACTCACAGGCAGAAAGTGGAATGGAGGTTGGCAGGGATTGTGGGTAGGAGGGGAAATGGGAGTTGTTGTTTGAAAATAGTATAGTTTCTTTTTGCAAGTTGGAAAGAGTTCTAGAAATCCGTTGCACAATAATGTGGATGTGGACCTTAAAATGGTTAAGATGTTACATATATGTATATTTTACCATAATTAAAAAAAATACAATACTACATCAAAAAAAGTAAAAGCCTCATCCCAAGGAGGGCTCCCCCTGGTGGTGGAAGGGTTGCTGGCGCATTCGGGCGTGGGGCTTCTTCATTCAGGCCCTGCCTTTTTCTCTTTGTCAAACAGCTGCCCTAGGCTTTGCTCTGATTGGACCATGATGGTATGTAGGGTCATGTGTCTGCTCCTGAATCATCCTAGGGACCTCTTTGTAAATTTTGGGAGCAATTTTAGTTGTCACAGTGATTATTTAGAATATGGGCCAAAGATAATAGATTTTTCATAATGTATATTGTTTTTCAGTCACTAAGTTGTGTCTGATTCTTTGCTACCCCATGGGCTGTAGTCCACCAGCTCCTCTGTCCATCACCAACTCCCAGAGCTTGCTCAAATTCATGTCCATTGAGTCGATGATGCCATCCAACCATCTCATCCTCTGTCCTCCCCTTCTCCTCCTGCCTTCAATCATTCCCAGCATCAGGGTCTTTTCTAATGAGTCGGCACTTCGAATTAGGTGGCCAAAGGATTAGAGCTTCAGCTTCAGCAAAGTCTTTCAAATGAATATTCAGGAGCAATTTCCTTTAGAACTGACTGGTTTGATCTCCTTGCAGTCCAAGGGACTCTCAAAAGTCTCATAATGTATGGAACAATCCAACATTACAGATTTTCCCCTTATCTTGCATGGTTTTTAATGTCCTGTTTGACATTAATGTAGATTTTTGAAACATGTTTATAATAATCTGAACCTAGACCCTAACTCCATTTTATATATGAACATGAACTACTTGTTTATGGTCTTAATATGAATTGAATTTTAAGATGGGAGAATTATGGGTAAATTGAGAGAAAATAGTATTTTGTTTCATTTGGAACTTAACCAAGAGTTGTTCATTACTTCAGAAAATCATGTTTTGAACAGCTGACACCATTTCTGAATATTGCAGTTCACACTGCATAATGCAATTCACATTGCATATTTTATCTCTGAAGCCAGGATGTATCCTACAATCAATGACATCTCAGATGAAATACTCTACCAAATCTTAGTCTGCCTTTGTAGCTGTTGCTTTCACTTCTCACCTGGATTCTTATGACAACCTGTCCAGCTGGTCTTCCAATCTACTCAACAGAGTGGCCAGATTTTTCCTTTTATTAATAAAATGTGGGTCAAAGCATGTCATTCCTCGCTTCTCAACCTTCTAACATTGCATCATTTTACTCAGAGTGCAAGCTTTACAATGTTCTTTGAGGCCCTGGGAGATGTGGTTCTGTTTCCTCTCTGACCTATCTCCTACTTCTGCTTTTTCTCCTACTCCTCACTTCAGGCCACCTCACTGGCTTCTTACAGCCCAGATGATCACCATGCAGGCTTCCGCCTTCGATCATTTGCATGGCTATTCCCTCTGCTTGGATACTTCCCCCTAGAAGTATCATTCATGATTCATTCCCTTTCCTCCTTCAAACTGAATGTTACGGTCTGGGTAGTAGTCTTGAACCACTAGTTTAAATTGCAACTTATTACCTACTTCCCTACTGTTCTGAATGCTGGTTTTTCCTTACCCTGTTCTACTTTTTACCCCAGTAATACTTATCACCTTACAATGTTAATATATAATTTACTTACGTCTTCTGTTGTATTATGCCAGTTGTTTGTTGTTTGTATCCCACTACCCTGTTAGAATGTAAGCTCCATGAAAAGGGATTTCTGTCTGTTTGCCCCATAAATTTAAGTCAGTGCCTGACACACAGTTCTCAAAAACTGTCCAACAAACGGTGATTCTGCCATTAGGTACAAATATCCAACTACTTCATTATATCTTTTATTACAGTTGTGCCCAAGCATTTCCATATTGAAATACATAACATTTCATAAGGTATTATTTTCCTCTTATTTCGCCTTTATATTATAGCATTATGTCATAATAGAAGGTGTATCACAATACATGACCTATTGATTTTACAAGTCAGGATGGTAAGGCAGTGTTATGAAATGCTTGTTATAATATAAGGGTTTGGATGTTAGTGTTAAGAATTGCCGGTTTAGACCATTCCAGAAGCTATTTCCGAAGCTATGAGTGGAGATAATCCCACCCAAACTGCCTGGCTGCTTCCTGGATGGAAGGCGTAGAGTGGATGTTGGCGATGAAACCACAATGTTGATCACAAGGAGGAAACAAATTTCATTGTCTAATTTTACTATACTTTCATATTGTTCATATTATTTGAATATTTTATAGTGAGCACTCACTCTTTTTGTAACAAGCAAAACCAATAAGGATATTTTCACTTAAAAAAAATCTACTGTAAAATATAGAAAAAGAGAGAAAATAAAAATCACCTTCTCTCCATAGATAACCACTACTTTTTTTTTTTTATACTCTTTTGTTTTCGGGCATGGATCTATAGCTTTTCTATGATGACTCTGAATAACAGGAGTTGGTGATGTCCTTTGTCAAGATTATTCTGGCAGCCACCTGCATGTTGGATGGAGGGTAAGACTAGGTTGTAACTTAACAATGGGGGTGGAGAGCCTAGAGTGAGCCAGTGGCTAAGAATGGGAACGGATACATCTCAGAGATACTGTAAAGGCAATGTGCTGTTGACTAGTGATTAGTGAGTGTGAGAGCAGCGAGGATTGTGTGTGTGTGTGTGTGTGATCTGGGTATTCCAACTTTGCTTTCAAGGATATTGAATACTTACATGTGTATGGCTGAGTCCCTTTGCTGTTAACCTGAATTTACCACAACATTGTTAATCGGCTATACCCCTATACAAAATAAAAAGTTTAAAGTTTGGGAGAAAAAAAGAATTTATTTGTACTAAAAAATAGATTATTCAAAGTTAAAAAAAAAAGAGTATTAGAGATGAGGGAGAAACTTTTGTCGTCTTTTGTGTTTTCCTGCTGTTTCTTTTTACAAAACAATAAACTCCATGTATGAAGTGTGAAATCTGATGATTATGATGTTTGTATACCCCTGTGAAATCACCACCACTATGAAGGTAATAGCCGTATTTGTTATCCCCTCAAATGTCCTCTTATCTTTTAATCCCTCTCTCCCTTCTCTATTCTTTGATTAGTTTGCATTTTATAGAATTTTGTGTAAATGGAATCATACATTATGTACTCTTCTTTTCTCTGGCTTCTTTCACTCAGCATGATAATTTTGAGATTCATCCAGCTTGCTGTATGTATCAGCAGTTTGTTCCTTTTTTATTGCCAAATAGTATTCCACTGTGTGGATATACTATACCAAAATTTACCTGCCTATTCACTTGTTAACGGACATTTGGGCTCTTTCCAGTTTTTGCTATTACAAATTAGTCTGCTACAAACATTTATATACAACTTTTAATATATATATATATATATATATATATATGCTTTCACAACTTTTAGATAAATACTAGGTGTGGATTGACTAGGTCATATAGTAATTATTCCTCTGTTGTAAAAGGGTCACTTTAATCTTCTTTTTTGGTAACCCTGACCAATTTAGTATTGCAGTTTTTTATTTTTATATTACTAAAGGTCCTAGCTTTTTTCCAAGTAAATGATGGAGAAACAAAAATGAGACTCTGGTGGTCAGCTAGGTTTTTCTTTTCTTTTGAGTGAGCATGGCTCTTATTCACATGGGAGATTACATAGACTTAATGGAGTCCCACAATGCCAAAGCAAATTCACTCTTCTGAGATGCAGTAGTAAATACACAATAGGCATAGGGTAGGAGTGTGAGGATGAAAGGGGGCTGGTAATTGGTATTCATTCAAAGAAATTTCTCTGCCATGGTGGAATTTCCGGGTTGGGCGTGGATGAGGATGAACAAGCCAACTTTCTAGCTGCTTAGCCCACAGGAATTCTGGGAGGCTGTCAGGAAAAGGCACACAGCCCCAGGACGACAGAGTTCCTGGGAAGACTGAGGAATTCATAGTAGCATTCCCCATCCCTGACATCCGCTTTCTACAACTATCTTTCCTTTTATTTTGACCTTGTGTTTCCTGTTTCTGTCCATTTTTTAAAAACTGAGATCCAACTCCTTTTAGTTTTATGTGTGTGTTAAAATACATGTAACAGGGATTTCCCTGGTGGTCTGGCGGTTAAGAATCTGCCTTGCATTGCAGGGTATGCAGGTTCGATCCGTGATCTGGGAACTGTGATTTCACATGATGCAATGAAAACCCCTCTTGTCGCAACCAAGACCCATCGCAGCCAAATAAATAAATAATATACATAACATAAAATTTACCATTTTAACTATTTTAAATGGTTCAGTGGCAGTAAGTACATTTATTATAACTTTATAATTATCATCACTATTCATTTCCAGGACTTTTTCATCATCCCAAACGGAAACTGTACCTAGTGGACAAAAACTCCCCATTCCCTTTCTGCGCTGTGCTGTGCCAAAGTTGCTTCCGCCGCGTCTGACCCCAAGGACTGTGGCCCGCCAGGCTTTTCTGTATTCTCCAGGCAAGAACACTGAAGTGGGTTGCGATGCCCTCCTCCAGTGGGTCTTCCCAACCCAGGGATCGAACCCATGTCTCTTACATCTCCTGCATTGAAATATGGGTTCTTGACCACTACCACCATCTCTAAGAATTTACTCAATCTAGGTATCTCATATAAGTGGAATCAGACAGTATTTGTCCTTTCACTCCTGGCTTATTTCACTTAGCATACTGTGTGCAAGATTCATTCATGTTGTAGCATGTATCAGAATTTCATTCCTTATTAAGGCTGAATACTATTCCATTGTTAGTATAAAACATATTCTGCTTATCCATTCCTCTGTGACACAACTTGTGTTGTTTCCAGCTTTTGGCCATGCTGTGAATGTTGGTGTACATGTATGTGTTTCAGTCTCTGCTTTCACTTTTTTGAAGTAGAATTGCTGTATCATATAGTAATTGTAAGTGTAATTGTTAAAAGAACCACTAAACTGTTTGACACGAGTCTGTACTATTTTACATTCTCATCAGCAATGTATAGGTTTCGAATTACTTCACATCCTCTCCAACACTTCTTATTTCTGTTTCATTTTGTTTTGTTTTTTAATAAAAGCCATCCTTTGAGTGTGAAGTGGTATCTCATGTGGTTTTGATTTGCATTTCCCTAATGACTAATGAGGTTCAGCATCTTCTCACGCGCTTATTGGTGATTCATAAATCTTCTTTGGGAAAATGTTTATTGAAGTCCTTTGCCCATTTTTGACTTTGGTTGTTTCTTTGTTATTGTTGAGCTGTCAGAGTTCTTTATATATTCTGGATATTAATCATTTATCATATATTTGATTTTGTAAGTATTTTCTCCATTCTTACAGGTTCTTTTCACTCTCTTGGTGTCCTTCCTTTTGACTTTTGAAAAATGATTGTGCTGTATGATTTATAATCTATGAGTACCAAACCTAAAAGGCTAAGAATATGTGAAGAGTAAACTGTTAAAATAAAAGTTAGAAGTTATTCTAATTCAGATTTCATGATATGGAAAAAAAATCTATGCGGAGCCACCTAGCATTTGGTTCTAAATAATAAGCCATTTGTAATATACATATATTCTATCTATATATTTTAATATAGAATACATGTTTATAAATAAATATTTTAAAATTATTTCTTTCTTAAAGACTAGTTGGTGCTCTAGTGACTATAATCAGAATCAAAGTTGAGAATTTCCTGGTTTTGTACATAATTTGTTACCTTACAATATACTCAGTGGAAAAGACAAAAAGCACAGAAAACAAATCTCATCACTTCATTAGGTCTATTTACTTTTATCTCTCAAAAAATTATTTTTATGGTGAATCAAACCTAATGTCATTACAAAAATGTGCATAAAACTGATACGTAGGGTTTAACAAATAGTTAGAAATTGAATGACACTGTAAAAATCCTTTTGGGCCAAGAAATAGAAAACTGAGCTCTGTTTACTTAATGAATAGGATCCTCACATGGAAGTGTTTTGTATCAGGTTTGTGGGTCCCTGGGCTCTGCTTTATGAAGAGAGGTATGTCTGTCTTGGACATCCTTTCTGATGTTTGAGGGATATGTTCAACTTTTCTAAAAGGAGGCAGGATGGAGAGGTGATGCTCACTGCATCCTGCCCTTTTCCCATTAAAGGTCTTGGCCTGGCCTCTGGATAATCCTTATAATTAACTCATGATTCTCAGCCTTGGCACTATTGATATTTTGGGCGAGATAATTCTTTGTTGTGGGGGAGACATCCTGTCTGTTATAGAATGTTTCTACCCACAGGATGGCAGGGGTGCTTCCCAAGTATACACCAAAATGGTCTCCAGATATTCAAATTTCTTGGGGTCAAAACTGACCCCAGTTGAGACCCAGTGCATTAATGACCATTTGCTATGTGCCAGGTACGGTGCAAGCTATACTTATACTATTTCAATCACATTTGTCCCCATTTTGCAGACAAGGAACGAAGCTTTAGTGGGATTAGGTAAATTATTAAAAGTGGTACAACAAGTGAATGGCTGACCTGGAGTTTAAACACAGGCCTATCAGTTCCCAGTTTGTTTTCAATAATCATTTAGAGCTGCTCCCAGGCTGTGGAACGTGAGATCCATTCCAGAATTTGCTTCTTCTATATATTCTAGGGCCAAGACATTTCTCAATCTATATTTCTAGGCTTCTTACTGGGTACTTCCTTTTGGTTTTCTTACCAGCTGTTAAAATTAGGCATGCCTGAAATTAATGTCAACATTTTTGCTCTCTGTTTTTTATCCTTTCCCCCCTTCTATTGATCATTCTTCCAATAGTTATTAAGCCTTAGATCTCCCTCTTTTGCATCATTATAGGCAGAATCTCATATCTTTGGATATCCTATGCAAATTCTTTCATTTCTGAAAAAGGTATTTTTAATGATCAGTAGTGTAACCCTAATCAAAACCCTGACAGAGCAACTAAGCCTGTGAGCCGCCATTACTGAGTTCCCGTGCCTAGGGTCTCTGCTCTACAGCCAGAGAAGCCACGGCAATGAGAAGCCTGAGCTCTACCATGAAGAGTCGCCCCTGCTCACCGCAGCTAGAGAAAAAGCCTGCGCAGCAATGAAGACCCAGTGCAGCCAAAAAACAAAAACAAAATCCACACTGAAACGTCAAAATAGACTGCAAAGTCGTGATACAGCAATGTGGTATCGGCACAGGAAGAGAAAAGTTGACCAATGGGACTGTTATCGGGGTCAGGTCCTCTGGAAGATGACCCGGCGAATTAGAAGCAAAATAATTCATTTGAGGGGGGAAAAACAAAAGGGAGAAGTAGGGCATTCAGACCACAATTTAGGTTCAATACCTATGCGAGGAGAGTGGGAAAGAAGAAGGATTGGATAGGAAGAACCTTGGACTATAACGCAATTCTGAGAAAATCTCAGTGCAATGGAGAGATCTAGAAGAAGAGTGCCCATTAGAAGAATCTCATTTTGGATAGAACTGTCCCAGTTCTAGTATCCCAAATGTGCTCAGTCCTTGTCTGGGAACAGTCCAGAGAGAGTGTGGGCCTTGGAGGTGTGGCAACTGGAGACCATCAGCTAACTACACTTCTCACAACAGACTCTTTCTTAATATTTATTTTTATTTCTTTGGTTGCACTGGGTCTTAGTTCTGGCAAGCAGGATCTTTAGTTGTGGTATGCATACTCTTAGTTGTGGCATGTGGGATATAGTTCTCTGACCAGGGATTGAACCTGAGCCCCTTGCATTGTGAGCACAGAGTCCTAGCCACTGGACCACAGGGAAGTCCCCAATAGCCTCTTTCTTGAAGGGACATCTGAGCAGTGTTTCTCTCTGGCTGTCAGAGGTATATTATGAAGATTAAAGAATAGACTTATATGTATGAAATTTATTTATAATAAATTAGACATTTGTAACAGTGGGGGAAAGATTTTTCAAATAATGATGTTGAAACAACTGGCTATCCATTTGGAAATAACTAATTTAGATCCCTACTTCACCCTCAATTTACATAACATTCAGATGGAGAAAAAAGTTTTCAAAATATTTGAAGAAATAAGTTTTTTGAAAAAATCTTGTGTGGAGAGGAAGCTTTCTTATGTGAAATGCAACATTCAGAAACCAAAGAACTATGAAAGATTTGAGTAAATAAAAAGTTAAAACTTCTGTATGGGAAAAAAACTTAACTATGCTTAACTATCTTAAGCATCTTAACTATCTAGGGGCTGTTTGTCCAAAGCACAGAATGACTTATTCAGTTTTTTCCATCTTAAATTCTCCTCAGGATGCACTCTGGCACTGTGGGTGACTGCAATGGGTTGTGATTTAATCCTTGTGTAAATGAATGATGAATGATACTCTGTTCTTTTTTGTTCACAGGTGAATCTGAGAAATGCTGTGTTTCATACAGATAAATTTTTTTTCCTTCAGAGGGGGATATTTAGACTTTAAAACACCAGAGTCTTAGGGGAACTTCTAAGGTAGGAGAGACAGTGTACAGTGCATTTCAATCTATTTGAGCATGAAATCCTTCCTTTGAGGAATACTATTGACCTTCTCAGGATGCACATTGAGAAATAATGACTTAAGGGGAAAAGTTCATGATTATTTCTCTGGCATTAACGGCCTTACTTAACATGCTCTTATCATCTAATCTTCTCCACTTCCCCAAATGAGCTTCCTTGCTTGCTTCTTCCTTCAGGAGTCAATGCTAGCTCCTCTTCCAGGCAGTTCTTTTTTTGTTCATTTGTTTTTACTATTTATTTGACTGCATCAGGTCACCAGGTCTTTGTTGTGACACATGGGATCTTCAGTCTATCTTATGGCATTCGGATCTTTAGTTTGGGTATGTGAGCTCCTAGTTGCAGCATGTAGGATCTAGTTCTCTGACCAGGGATCCAACCCAGGTCCCCGAACTGGGAGCTTAGAATCTCAGCCACTGTACTGCCAGGGAAGTCCCCAGGGAGTTCTTCCTAATTATCTCAGTCCCTCTGAAGTGTGGCATTTGTTGCCAGAATTGCTCATTCTGCTCATTAGTTACTCCTTCAGAACTGTTATTGATCCTTTAGTAAACCTTCTGTTGCTATATACTGCTTTGGAAAGCACTGAAAATGGCATTGTATTAGTTTTCTATTGCTGCTGTAACAAATTACCACAATGTTGGTGACTTAAAACTACAGAAATTTATTATTTTATAGTACTGTAGGTCTGAAGTCTGACATGGGTTATCACTGGGCTAAAATCAAGATATCAGCAGGGCTGTGTTCTTTCTGGTGACCTTAGGGAAGACTCAGTTTCCTTGCCTTTTCCATCTCCTCTTATTTATATTTTGCCTTTTCCATCTTCTATAAGCCTCTGCATTCCTAGGCTCCTAGTCCCGTTTCTTCATGTTCAAAGCCAGAAGGGCCAGTTGAGGCCTTCTCACACCACAGCACTCTGACCTCCCTTTTCCACATTTAAGGACACTTGAGAGGACATTAGGCCCACATGGAGACTCCAAGGATAATTATCCTGTTTTAAAGTCAGTTGATTTGCAACCTTAATTCCCCTTTGCCACATAATCTAGTTTATTCACAGGTCCCAAGGATTGGGACATGGACATTCTGGGGAAGCCTTTATTCTACTTACTACAGGCACCCTTGATGAAAACTCTAAATTGCACATAGGTGTAGTAAGGTTTGACAGTAAGTGGGAAAAGCTTTTTGGCATAAATACAGTGCTTGTGTACTCAGTTGTGTCCGCTCTTTGGGACCCCGTGGACTGGATAGCCCACCAGGCTCCTCTGTCCATGGGATTTTTCAGGAGTGGGTTGCCACTTCCTCCTTCAGGGGATGGGTTCAAACCAGAGTCTCCTGCATCGGCAGGCAGATTCTTTACCACTGAGCCATAATAAGTCTCTTCACATACAGGGAGGTCCTGCTGTGTTATCTTTGGCAAATCACTTGAATCTCCCCATCCACATTTCTACAAAAATGGAAATTGTCATCCTTTGCTCTGCATGTTAAAGAAAATAATTATGTAACCAGTTTCAGCTTAAAGGATGACAAATAGGGTTCAAGAAGTTCTTGATGAATCTTGATGAGGAGGGTGGGCGAGGTTCTGTGAATACATCTGGAGACAGTTTGAGAGATTTCTGGAGAGAAGGAGTGGAAAGTGCCTGCCCGCGTATGAAGTTGGAGGTTGAAAATCTAGCAAAAGGAATCAACTTTTCATGGAAGCTTTAGAAGACGGCCGAGGTTAAAAAAACAAAACGGGTTAAGTGTCGAGGATACTTAGGAGACACCTAGGTAACAGAGTACAGAACTGAAGGAAATGTACGTGGTCTTCCTAGGCAACTGAGTTTTGTGACATTCCCTCCCTAGTTAGTTCAAGGACACATATACCCCGCAGGTGTACAAGAGTCACCTTGTGAATAAGTACAGGACTTATAAAATCGTGGCCAAAGAAAAAACAAAATCTAAACCAAAAGCTAGAGGAATGTAGGTTCCACCGAGATTTGAACTCGGATCGCTGGATTCAGAGTCCAGAGTGCTAACCATTACACCATGGAACCGCCACGCTCACAGCGCTGCCTTCGGCTCTCTAATGCTTAGAGAACCCCACCCCCATCCACAAACCGACAACCAGAGGCAGTGCTGAAGCGCTCTCCAGTGCCCCGCTTCCCCGAATAGCGGCGAGTGGAGTGAGGGAGCGACTATTACGTATGGAGAGCAGCCTCTATGAGTGAGGTAAGCCGGGAGTACAGTGCTCATTAAGCCACGCGAAACCCCTCCAAACCTGGGAAGTTTGGACGACAGATACCAAACTTGCGCACGCCCTCTTTATTGGGCTGAGGGGCGGGGCGCCGTCCCCGGAAGTACTTCCCCTTAGGGGTGGGGCCTGCCGGAAGTGGCGTAGCGGTAGGGAGGGGTTCTTTACCCGGTCCGGCAGCTGAAGCTCGGCGTTCGGGTTACCCCTGCAGCGACGCCCCCTGGTCCCACCGGTACCACTGCTGCTTCCGCCCCTTCGCTTCTCGGCCGCGCAATGGGCACCCGCGACGACGAGTACGACTACCTCTTCAAAGGTGAGGCCGTGGGCTCTGGAACTCTCCCTCGAGTCCCGGTTCGGGGGCCCGGGACACTCCCGGGGGACCCGCCCGCGGGTTGCCCCTGCCCTGAGATCGGCCTTCCTCAGCTCTTCCTCTCTGTGCGGCTTGTCCTGAGGTCTCCCAGCTCAGCCCCTTTCCTTCCACTCACGGATGGGGGTCCTCACCACACAGCGGTCTCATAGCGACCTCCCTAGAGGCCTTAGGAAGCCTCACGGTCCCTACCCTGCACCCCTCTCGCGGCCGGCTGCCGTCTCTCAAATCGCCTTCCTTCCTCCCCGGGTTCCGGGGCCCCCTTAATGGGACGCCCCTCCCACCATCCATCTTTTCGGGTTCAGCGCCCCCTCCCCTTCGGTATACACCCTTCTGAGCCCCTCCGACTGGCCCTTCCCTTAAGTCTTCACCTTTCGGCGCACTCTCCTATACAGATCTTTTTCTTATCTGCCTCCCTTTTCCCTCGGGCGAACCCTTTCCCTGCCTTCAGACAGACGCCTCTCCTAAGCCCTCTACTATCCCCGGGGCCAGGCCCTGGTTAAAAATCCGAGCGGGTCGGCGGCCCCACCCCCACCCGCTCCACACTTCTCGCGGTCCGAAACCTCGCGTGGCCCCCGGCAGTGGTAGCTCTTTTTCTGCCTTCCCTCCCGGAGTAGTTTACGAGCTCTCCCACGTCGCTTGTGCGACCCCGGCGGTGGGGAGCAGGGCAGGAGGGATTGTCCCAGCACCCACGCGCTCACTTGTCGCAGTGACCCGGCAGACCGATGTGACTTCCCACCCAACCTTCTTTTCTCCTACCCTCCCTACCCAGCGGCAACCAGCCTGGGATAACTCTTGACTGTCCGAGACTAGGGGTTGCGGATGGGTGGTGGCTGTTATCCTTGCCAGACCTGAAGGCCCAGTTCCTGAGCAGGAAAGGTTGTACGCTGCACAAATAGCTTGCTTTATCGCTACGGACTGGTTGCTTCCTGCTGCAACACTGGGAGGATCCAACCTTTTGGTGTTTTTAGAACAGAAAGGGAGGCGTCTTGGTTGGCCACATACCTTTCCCCAAAGGTGGGGGAGCATGGGGAACTTGTGTGTTCTTTGGTCAAATTAAATATTTTTCATAAGATAGGGAACCATGTAGCGCCCTTGGACAAAACAGAGTGGAGGATGGGGAGTGGAAAAAAGAATTGCTTATTGGTTAGTCCGGAAAGAATCCAAATAGTTTGTTTTTTTTTTTTTTTTTAATCAACAAAGATAATGGGTACAGTTTTCCTTGAGAGGAAAGTACAGTAAATGTTTTTTTTTGTTGGGTGAATGCTCTCTCCCTGATGCTGTTTCTCTGGTCCTGAGTTAGGAGGGCAGCCATCAGTAGTATGCTGAACAAAGATCATTACCAGGGAGGAAGAAGCCATTACTATTAAAGCTTTACAGTGAAGGGTGGAGTTTAAAAAGAATGTTAAGCTTAGTGACTCTTTCTGACTTTGCCACTGGGTTCTAAGTATGGTTAAACAAAGCAGGAAACATTGCTTTACCAGTACTCTGCAAGCCTTGGCCTACTAGTTGATAGGCCTACCACCACTTACTCTTCTGGGCCAGAAATTTTTCTATTGAGTGAGTACCTTCAGTATCCACTCCCACCACCTGACAGTGGGAAGTTGTTTACAGAGAAGAGGGTACTTAATCATTTTACAAATACAAAAAAGGAACATGGATTAGTTTACATACTTTTGGCTGAAGGCTTCTGAGGTCTGGTGAAATTACTTAAGTGAGACCCTGGAGACTGGGGTTTAGTCATTAAAGGGAGATTTGTTTTTTTAAATAAGGGCTGCTTTTGAAGTAATTAATTTAGGACAAGATAGACTATCAGAGTATTTCTCTTGCTTGGTTTACAACTTGAATGTTGGTTATAGAACCTAGTTATTTCCTCACCAAAAATACTTAGTACCTTGGATTGGCTTAAGGGATTTTAACTTAGCTTTGGGTTTAGACCACCTTGCTAAGAATGATTGAGAAAGCACAGGGCTTTGGAATCGCACAGGCCTGGTTTCAGATTACTGCCTCAGATCTTACATTTGCTTTGTGACCTTGGGAAAGCTGGCTTTTTTGAGCCTCAGTTCCCTCATCTGTAAAAAGAAAATAGTATCTCTTAGGGCTGTTGTGAGAATTAAGTGAGACTGTAAAGTTTTAGCTTCTCTGAGAACTCAGATAATGTTAAAGAAGTTACTATGGTTCTTAACAGTTTTTTTTTTTTTCAAACTTAAATCTATAATTGGAAGAGCATTTAAGTATTGGTAAAGAAACTTAAAACTAGAGCCTTCTGAAGTATTTTATTTTTCCACAGGTTTTGGTTTCAATTGTTGTACACTTTGCTGTTTGATAGTGTTTTTAAAAATTCTGCTGAGAAAGATTACCACTTTTTAAAAAAGCTCTTAACAGGATATGAGTCACTTTTTAACTTCTGTGATGATTATATAGCCAATTTCTTATTTATACAATTTTAATTTAAAGAGAAGCAACAATAATTTCATTTTAAAATGGTTTTATTTTATGTAGATATTCCCTGAGATGAGCTGCAGCTGTCGACTTGGAAGAAGATTTAACCTAGCAAACTTAATAGTTGAGGGAATTGTAAATTAGTTAGTAGCTCTAATCAGTTGAAATTGAAGGGATATCCTGATTAGTGTAGGATGGAGTGGTTCAAGTGGAAGTGTAATGTGGGGAGAGTAGGAGATTTATGTTAAATTATGTATTTGTTCTTGAACATTAATCTTTAGCTCAACAGTGAGACTGTTGGTGGTGGTGAATTTTAATTTTAAAACTTTACTATTTTAAAAACTTCTAATTCTGCATTTATACACAGTGTGATTAAGGCCCTGTGGGACCGACACATAAGCGAAGTATTAAATCAATCATAGCTCCTATTGACAAATATTGTGGTAGACATTAACTCAGTCAGAGTCACATTTTCTGAAAATACCAGTGTACGTAGTCTACACCATTTTCTTTTCAGTCTAATTGAAGGTCCGCAGTAATTAACCATCAGCTGATTGTTCGTGGGGCTGATCATAGGAACTTTGCTGTCTTGCATCTTGATAGTTTTTCTTTCACAACTTATGGTTGAGCAATTTGGGTTCTGCTGAATCTAGAAAAACTTGTCTAGACTTCAGCCTTATTTAATTTTAAAAAAGACTCTTGGTGAGTTTGGACTATGAATATAGTTGAAAGTAGAAAGATCTCCAAGTTTATTTATAAACCAGTGTGAAAATTACCAGTTACTTCAGGTTATAACTGTTAGGTCTGAGATATTATGATTGATTTATTGAATGAAATTTTTGTCCAGTACATTAGTTTATAACAGACTGTATAAAACCAAATGTGGTTGAAGAGTTGGAAATTCTTATTAAATAATGGTCAGTTAATGTGTATATTCTTTTTATAGCTTTTAGCAGCCTAGTATTTTATATATAATGAACGAAATTTAGTATTAGATGAGGTTAACCAAGGGATAATGAATATTATCAGCTTTATTTAAGAAATGTGATGTTTCATATACAGATGCTATTATTTAATTTATACTTATATATATTTTATGTAGATGGCTACAGTTATAAAATGTTTAAAGTGGAAGAACTTTAAGATACTAGTAATGAAAAGTAAGGAAAGTCACTGCAAATTCCTTTCTTGAACTATAGGATGTGATCATATAGTGGGTCATATTTTAAAAAAGCAATTGAATATTGTCGTCTTAATGAAACTGTTTTTGATTAGAAACTTAAGT
Source organism: Cervus elaphus (assembly GCF_910594005.1). Taxonomy (NCBI): domain Eukaryota; kingdom Metazoa; phylum Chordata; class Mammalia; order Artiodactyla; family Cervidae; genus Cervus; species Cervus elaphus. Next base: position 87,269,464 of record NC_057826.1, on the reverse strand, counting down.
TTGAGTTTGTGAACTTTTGATTTGTTTTTAAAATCACAGTGAATTCTTTTCAGTTGTTTAGGTAACTTAATCCATTCTAGTTTATTATTTAGTGAGCCTAAATATAACCTTTCTTGGTGTAGTTTCTCATTTGATAATTGAATAGAAGAGGTTTTCCATATTGTGTCATTTCTCAGCAGCATCTTGGCAGTGCTGTTCTTAAAGAAGCAATATCTTCTGTTGTCATTTAAGATATAATCCTTTAACAAGTCTCTAGTCATAATTCTTGTCAACCTTGCCTGTGTCTAGTTGAGATAACTTTTATACTGTATGAAGTATTCATGTACCTTGAATTATTTTCAGATAAGGGTGCTAGTAATAATTTTTATGTTAAAATTAATTGGTTATATCAAGGGGAAAAATGTTCTCACTAAATGTCTTTGTGACAGTGCAAAGGTTTGAGAATGGGGAGACAGAGAATATAATTGAGGTTAAAAGGCAAGAAACCCAAACTTGAAAGTACTAGAGTTTTTGTGGGATGGGGTTACTGAAGTTCTTTATTTTATTTTCCAAAGGCACTGTCATTCTGTTTATTTTTATTTATTTTTTTTGGCTGCACCATGTGGCATTTGGGATCTTAGTTCCCCCACTAGGTATCAAACCCATGCCCCCTTCTGTGGAAGGGCGTGGAGTCTTAACCACTGGACCACCAGGGAAGTCCTGGCAGTGTCATTCTAGATGTCTTGCTCTTTGGCTTTAAGTGATTGGTTTCTAAGTTGATTCATCTGACTGATATATCTGAGTGCCTTGGAAGTAGAAGTGTTCAACTTTTTGGTTTTTTCGTTTCCTATTCCTACTTCAAGTGAGGCTTTTATACCTCAGTGCTAGTGTGGGGCCAGGAAAGATTCAAAAGAGGTGTCGTCAGCAGAACATCCAGCCTTTTGAACTGAGAGGCAACCTTAGTTCCCTGCTAAGTGAGTATACTGTGCTAACAGGGTAGACTTTTATTACTGAAACTGGAATTTTACCTCACATTTAGAATGGAGGTAAATAAAAATAATTGAAAAATAACTTATGAACCACCTGTAGTATACTATAAAATTGGAAATGCATTGTTTATATGTTACTTTCATGACCTTACCATCTTCTTCCCTGGTAGGAGCATTTACTGTACTGTTTGTGTTTGCCATAGTACTTTTGACACCCTCTAATTGACTAACTGGAAATAACTGTGCCTTTTGCTGCGTGGAGTCACTGCTGCCTGGGTGATTTTTTGCTGAATCAGCTGATAGAGGAAGCCAGAAAGATATGCATTTGATAATGTGCTCTCTCCAAGACTGCCCAGAGGCCAGCTTATATCCGTTCTTGTGGTGAGGAAGGACTGCATGCATAATGGACTGTCTGCCGTCTGACCTGAGTGCAGTGAGCTCTCACAGTTTTTACTTGCCATGTCCTCCTTCCCCCGAAATGCCAATCTCTTTAGTAAGGCATGGTCTTGTTCCTTGGTGTTATTCTTGAATGTTTGATTATCTATTCCTGGTATCTAATAAATCAGTTAGCTAGTAAGAACTAAGAAGATGCATTAGCAGTCATTAGTAGGAATAAGCATAATATTTTCTGAAACACTGATAAAAAACTTCTACCAAGGAAAAAATGTTATCAAGCTTAGATTCTGTAAACCTGTGAACTCGTTTTATTCTTTAAATTCAGATAGAAATGCTTTAAAACAAGTTAACTGCCTATTTCTCCATTGTTTTTGAAGTGTGATATCACCTTAGGTGAGAAAGAATCCAGTGTATTTAGCTTGAAAATAAACTACCTCCTATAGTAATCAGAGGAAATAAATTCATCTAATCAGTCAAACGTGTTTCTTCTTTTTTAAGTCATTAGTGAAAGTTATGACTTGCTTTGCCTTTGACTCAGAGTAAGTCAGAATTGTTAGTCAGCTTTCTAGGGCTCCTTGATTTTGGAGGGTTCTCTAGTTTCCTGCTAGTCTGATAAATATAACTATGAGAGGGTCATTGTAGTTTCTGTGACCTGGGTGGCAAAATTTATAAACTTGCTGCCTACTGTGTTAAATGTGATTCATTTTGCCTAGGTATGAGTCCTGAGGTCACACCCAGGCTTTGATGAAACTAAGTAGAACATACTTAGGGCACTAACATCTTTTGTTGCTTTCATGTCTAATACATTTTCATATCACAGATTATTCATTTGGTTTAGGATTTATCTCGCAAGTTATAACCTTGTAGGGTAATAAGGTTGGTATAGTGTTGATTGTTAAATTAATGCATTAGCCCGTCATCAGTGCCTAGTAGACCTATGATTAATATTTGCATTTGTAAGACAGGATACTTTATCTGTGCTAAGTAGATGATGTGTGGAAGTCACTATGCAGGTACAAACACGTTAAAAAGAATAAATTGATTTTATCGATTGGTAACATGGCATTCAACTCTTCCTCCCTACCCTCATTCCTTTTTTAAAAATCAGATGCCCTATATTTTTTGTTTTAAAACATGATGATATTCTGAATGTGTGTGCCTCATCCATCTGACATTAAGTACTTTGTCTTTTTAGTTGTTCTTATTGGAGATTCTGGTGTTGGAAAGAGTAATCTCCTGTCTCGATTTACTCGAAATGAGTTTAATCTTGAAAGCAAGAGCACCATTGGAGTAGAGTTTGCAACAAGAAGCATCCAGGTTGACGGGAAAACAATAAAGGCACAGATATGGGACACAGCGGGGCAAGAACGGTACCGTGCTATAACATCAGCGTAAGTCTCAGCGTTTTTTTTTTTTAGATTTTATGTATTTATTTTTGGCTGCGCTGGGTCTTCACTGCTACATGTGCAGCACTCTGGCTGCAGCACGGGGCTTATGGGCTTAGTTGTTCCACAGCACATGGGATCTTCCCAGGCCAGGGATCAAACCGGTGTCCCTGGCTTTGGTAGGTGGGTTCTTAACCATTAGGCCACCAGGGAAGTCTTTCAGCATTTTTAAGTTCTGTGAAATAGCTGTCAAAGTGGATTAGCTAACTTTTGGTATTGGAAAAAAGTACTGTTTTGTTTCCTTTAAAGAATTCCTGTATTAGGATTCTAAAATTTGTGTGTTTAAAAAAATACGTGTGTGTGTGTGTGTGTGTAGTTCATATACTTAGTCTTTTCTGGTGTTCTCTCCCATCTTACGGTTGTTTTCTAATGGTTAAATACATTTTTTTGTTTTCAGATACTATCGTGGAGCTGTAGGTGCCTTATTGGTTTATGACATTGCTAAACATCTCACATATGAAAATGTAGAGCGATGGCTGAAAGAACTAAGAGATCACGCTGATAGTAACATTGTTATCATGCTTGTGGGCAATAAGAGTGATTTGCGCCATCTCAGGGCAGTTCCTACAGATGAAGCAAGAGCTTTTGCAGGTTAGTGGTACGAATTCTATGATATTACAGTGCTTCTGTATTTCTTGCAGCGTTCATGACCCTTCCAATGAGGGTAATGGGTTGCAACAGTTTTGGAAAGGTAAACACGAGTGCCTAACAAATATTGTTGTTTTGAAAGTGTGTGATGACTGTATGACTCTCTTGCTTAACTTTGAGTTATTAGACCTGTCACATTAAATTTTTGCTGCCAAAACTTGACTATAAATACTGTCTTTTCTCTCCCTGGAAGTGGTAGATAAGATCTGTTTGTTCTGTGCTTCCTGCCTTTTTCCAGTATGTCTTTGTTTTACCAAGACTCGTTCTATGTGGGTCTGAAAAGTAGTGGCCCAGGAGTGAAAAGGACCAGCACGGATGTAGCTGCTTTGGAGTTATAATTTTTTTGGCTTAGTAGAGAATCTGCCTATCTTGACTCTGTATTGCTAGGGGCAGCCTACCAGAGGGCAACATTGTACATTCTCGACTAGTGCAAGCTGTGAGCTTTCACTGTTGATTATGCTGTGAATAAAATTTTCAGTTTTCTAGTCAAGAAGCTTTGTTTCAGACAATATAGTAACAGAATTCTAAGTGAATCACATATACCCACCCTTGCTCATACCACAGCTATGTGTTAGACGGAAGCTCAGTAAGGGATGAAATTTGCTGGGTGTTTGGTAAGTTTACTACATTATGCCCAGTGTTATTCATTGCTAATGGTAGTATTTAGATGTAGCAAGTATTTGTTTTAATTAAGAAGCCAATGAAAATTCTCATTTTTAATCTACTAAAGTGGAAGTAGCATGGTGTTCTTATTGCTCAAGAAGTGGGGGAGAACCTGGGGTTTAAAAAGGTCTCTTATTTTCCTCTTGAAGGTCTGAGTGTATTACGTCCCTTGTGTTTTTAAATTTGACAAGACTGAAGTTTTGTGTCTCCCTACAGAAAAAAATGGTTTGTCATTCATTGAGACATCTGCTCTAGACTCTACAAATGTGGAAGCTGCTTTTCAGACAATCTTGACAGGTAAGACTTGAATTTTTAGATTAGACCAGTGGGAATTAGAAATCATAGAAAGCTAATTTAAACAAATTATTCAGAAAACTAAACTATAAAATCACACTGAGAATGACTGTCATTTGAGAGCTATTGTAGTTACAACCCTTGCTTGCTGAACTTCAGTCATCCTAATTCATCTGGTTTATAGTGGGAAAAATACTTTGAAAATAATGCCTTCACTCCTGTTATTACTTCATTCTGTGCATACCATGCTTCCTGGTCATAAGCACAAAATAGTGCTTAATGGTACTTTTTAATAAGATAAATATTGAAATCCCATTTATGGAAAGATGAATGCCCTTTTGAAATTCAGTATAGAAAAGGTGTTCTTGCTTCTATGTGTTATAGAAGCACCTAGGAAAATACATATTCTTAAAAACTTAGGAAACAAAAGGTAAAATTCTCCCATGATTTATTATTGTATAAGAAGCAAAGTGTCACCTGTGGAGAAAATCAGCCAGTGATTACATATTGAAAAGTTTTAAAAAGTAGTGGAAAAGAAATAAAATTCTTGGTGTTTTGGAATGTGGATGTGTAGACCATGTCGACCTCAGGGGTAAGAGAATATTTTATTTATAGTGACTCAGATTTGGAGATTTTCAGGTGGCTCAGTGGTAAAGAATCCACCTTCCAATGCAGGAGACACAGGAGACCGGAGTGAGATCCCTGGGTTGGGAAGATCCCTCAAGGAGGAAATGGCAACCCACTCCAGTATTCTTGCCTGGGAAATCTTATGGACAGAGGAGCATGGCAGGCTACAGTCCATGGGGTTGCACAGTCAGACACGACTGAACAACTGAGCATATTTGCCCTCACTTTAATAGAATGAACAATATATCTGAAAGTTTAATCTTAATCCTCTAATAAATGTGTGTGTTAGTCACTCAGTCAGTCATGTCCGACTCTCTGCAACCCCATGGACTGTTGCCTGCCAGGCATCTATGGAGAACCCCATGGTTCTCCAGGCAAGAATACTGGAGTGAATTGCCATTCCCTTCTCCAGAGGATCTTCCCGAAATCAAACCCTGGTCTCCTGCATTATAGGCAGATTCTTTACCATTTGAGCTACAGGGAAGTCTAATAAATACAAAGTACTTTAAAAATGTGTATTACTTTTCAGAATTTATAATTTAATTAGTGTAGTCTTAATATATGGTGCTCTTATGCCATGTTCTAAAAAGTATATATGGAGAAATGGTTAAGTAAATGAGATTCTAATTATAATGTAGCCACATTTTATTCTTGGTATGCTACACTTGTACTAGAGGCCAACAGATTTTTAACTTGTAAAGTGTGTCACTCAGTCCTGTCTGACTCTTAATGACCCCGTGGGCTGTAGCCTGCCAGGCTCCTCTGTCCATGAGATTCTCCAGACAAGAATGTTGGAGTGGGTTACCATTTTCCCTTCTCCAGGGGATCTTCCTGACCCAGGGATCAACCCAGGTCTTTTGCACTGCAAGTAGATTCTTCACCATCTGAGTCACCAGGGAAGCCCTTTAGCTTTTAAATGTTGTCTTATTTTACTGTAAAAATGTAGGGAATAAAACTTAGGGTTTAGGAGCATGGGCTTGGAAGCCTGACTTGTGTTCTGTCCTGGCTCCTTCACTTACTAATGAGGTGTTAGGCAAGTTACTTAACCTTTCTAGGCCTTAACTTCTTCATATGTAAAGTTGAAATATGTTTTGGTAGTTCGGTTATTTTCTTTTCAAGAGAGGGCTTGTATTTATAAATACCTTGTGGTATAATTTGACTTGACTGTTAATGTTGTGAGTGAAAAGGTTTTATCTTTGTAACCTAATCCATAGAAAAGAATTGACTGTCATTGGAAATCTAGACTCCAAAAGTGAGTGAGTTCCATACATGTAAAATACTTAACTGCGCCTGATATATTGTAAACATTTGATATTAGCTAAGTAGCAATTACGTGGCAACCCACTCTGGTTCTCTTGCCTGGAGAACCCCAGGGACAGCGGAGCCTGGTGGGCTGCCGTCTATGGGGTCCCACAGAGTCTGACACGACTGACGTGACTTAGCAGCAGCAGCAAGTAGCAATTAAGGTATGAAAAAAAAACTCATTAAAAATAAACTACATTGATGATTTACATATCTATTTTATTGTAATTCTTTTCTCATCAGAAAAATAGTAAATAAAGGACTGGTGCTAGAGTTGGATAAACAGTCTTTGGAACACAGTAGCTTTTTAAAACAAAAATCTTTGGGTCAACTTTCACTGCAGATTGTTTCAAGTGGGCAAGATTTGATTGAATATGCAGTATGTCTTCAAATCTTGTTTTTTTCATTTTAAGCACTTGTGTGGTTTCTCTTGAGTCAATGTGTTGAATACTAAATTGAGACCCAGGAGTTGTAGGTTTTACCTTTTACCACTTTGCTGTCATTCGCTCTGTAATTAAAGTCAGTGAACCTCCCTAGTCCTAAGATTCAGTGTTTTAAGATGTGACTCGTCTTTCATCTTCTTAAGCCCTCTGAGAAAGCTCATTTGAAAAAACCTTAGTCAGTCCTTGTTGGGTTATTTTTTACGTTCCATCAAATCTCTGTTGTAATTCTAGCCCATTCTGATCTCAATTTCTAGCCCATTTATTTAGTGAAAATGAGGCCAAGTGTTTTGTTTCATTTGTGGCTTACAATTTTGTGTGTCATTTTGTAGCACCGAACTTATGATCCATTCAAAGATGAACTAATCAATAAGCAGTGATGTATATTGTACTTAAAATTGAACTGTTTTGTCCTGAATGATGAACATCTGGCTGTTTCTCTTAAAATTCACTCTCGATTAAGCTTTTGTTACTGCTTAATTAATATTGCTTGAAAGCAAACAAAAGCTTCACTTATTAGCACTTTTCCTCTCTCTAGTCACTACTTCCTCAACTTCCTGCAATAAATCTTAGTGTTGATCTGTAGGATCAGAGTTCACTGCATATGGCCAGGGAAATCTGTGTTTTGCAAGTGTTAGGATCTAAACTTTTCTGTATACTAATGGGAGTATTAATGCACAAAAAAAACAGGAAATAGAATTGTACTCTTATTTAGGTTTAATTCTGACTTGCAGGTTAACAATATTAAGGGAGTATTTATATTGTATTTTGATGTTACTGTAAGAAAAAAATAGCTTTTTACTTTTTAAGATGCAAAATTATGTATTAGAAAATGTATCTCCAGTGTTCAGTTCAGTCACTCAGTTGTGTCCGACTCTGCGACCCCATGAATCGCAGCATGCCAGGCCTCCCTGTCCATCACCAACTCTTGGAGTTTACTCAAACACATGTCCATTGAGTCGGTGATGCCATCCAGCCATCTCATCCTCTGTCGTCCCCTTCTCCTCCTGCCCCCAATCCCTCCCAGCATCAGGGTCTTTTCCAATGAGTCATTGTTACCTCAAAGTTAATTTGTGATGCTTATTTTAGAATAGACCCATGCCATTCTTGATATCTGTGAATTTGACAGTAACTTCATGACATAGTTTTGCTGATGGTATTGTTAGGAGGTAGTTGGTTAGTGCACGAATGAGTCTAATACATTGCATAGTCTCTAGATTCCAGTGCAGCTTTGTTTTCTTTCATCTTCAAGTTCATTAAGCGGTGTTACTAATCCATACTTCCATACTGTATTATTTTTTTCTTTTAAATTTGAATTTTGACAATTTCAGAGTTAAAGATGCAATAGTGGTACAAAGTATTTGCAAGTACTGTTAACCTCTATTCCTCAGATATTGAGGAATTTTACCACACTTACTTTATTCTTTCTCTTCCTCTCTCTAAATGCATAAACGATACCGTTTTGCCTTGTTTTGTTTTGCTGCCATTTGAGAGTGACAGGCATGCTGCTCATTACCCCTAGGAACTTTTTCTCAGTGTGTATTTCCTAAAAACAAGGATATAGCATCGCATAGCCACAGTGGAGTGGTCAAAAGAGAGATGATAGTGCCTCATCATGGTTAAGCTACACATCTTATTCAGATTTTGTTAACTGTTCCAGTTGTATCCTTATTAGCTAACGTCAATCTGATCAGACCATACATTGCATTCAGTTATCATAACTCTTCAGTCTCCTCTAATCTGGAATAGTTCCTCAGTCTGTCTTGGCTTATTGACATTTCTTGAAGTGTACAGATCAGGTGTTTTGTCACGGCCCTCAGTTTGGGTTTGTCTGGTGTTTCCGTTTGACTCAGTTCTGCCTATCTGCTTTCAGCGGGAACACCAGAGTGTTTCAGTGCATCATGTCAGGAGGCTCACAATGTTGGTTTGTCTTATTAAAAACTGGTGATGCTGGTTATGGTGTCTGCCAGGTTTCTCTGTGTGATTAATAAGTCCAAGCCATCTTTGTAGTATGGAGACTAAATTCTAATTTCTGTGGTAAATCATTTTTTTTTTTTCTTGGTCCTGTGGCGTGGCTAACAAGATCTTAGTTCCCCAACCTGAGATTGAACCTGTGCCCCTGCAGTGGAAGTGCAGATCTAACCACTGGACCGCTAGGGAATTCCCAGTGGAAAGAATTTTAATTCACTTAGCATATTGTCTCTTAAAAGTGGGACTAGAGTTTTCAGACATTAATTTTATTGGAGTAGTGAGGGTCTTTTAATCAGGCGTAGTAGCTTTGGTTCTTTGCATGTGGTAGCCTTTTAAATAACTCAAATTGGAGTATTTTTGACCTCAGGAAACTTATATCATGAGCAGTGGGTTTGAAGAAGTTTTAATAAATTCTAACGTGAGCTGTAGTATTAATAGGATAATTCAGGTCTTGTATTTTCACAAGGTTTGGAAGGACTGAGGAATTTTAGCTTTTTTTATTCACCAGTTTGAAACTATTGCATTTAACTTAGAATTTACTTTGCATCTTGGTAAATACTTCATTAGGGTAGAAATAAGCATATGTCTTTTATTTAACTTTATTTGGTTATATTTAAAGATATTTTATATTAATATTTTACTTTATATTTAGATCTCCTGCAAGAGATCCTAATGTAAGAACGATAAAGCAGTGTTCTTTCTTTTTAACCTTACCTGTCCTTTGAATTTCTTGAAAAGGGTCTGCACAGGAATTGGTATATCACATACACTTTGTTCTAAAGGAGAACATGCCCTTTATAGAGGAAAATATTTGCACCTGGTTTAGCTGGTTTAGTCCTGTACCCCTTCTCCCACTTAAATAACCTTCCTTAATCAGATCCCAGCTGGAAGGTACCTGCTTCCTATTTTCTTATCAAAGTTTTTTTCCTAAGTGACACATCCAGCCACAAGAGACGTTAAGTAAATTACTTGTGTAGCTTCTTAGTGCCTATTCTACCTGAAAGGAAATCTTCTCCTCATTTCCTGATCAGCAGTTTCTTTTAATTCACTGCCTTGGTTAGCATCTTTTTGGTGACTGGAGCAATGTAGGAGTAATCTATTTCTGCCAAATAGTATGTAGTATTTGCAGGCAGTTTTGTAATGCTGCTCAGATTTATTTCCTTATAATGAGATCTCTTTAATTATTTACTTTTCTGTGTTCTCTGAGAACTCTGCTTTTTCCTCTTTTCCAGTATTTGCTTTTCATGTAAGAACCTATAAAATATTTTTTGTTTTGTTTCCCTTAACAACATTCAAAACCACTTGTAAAGAAGTTAAATTTATAGAGGATCTCATTTAATAATTTGTACTTGAAGAAGAAGAAGAGCCATCCAGTTTTGGATTAGAAAACATAATAAAGACTGAAGAGTCTAGTTTCATAATACATTGATGGTTAACTTTATTTAGTCCTTAGTCACATGCCTGATTGATTTTTCCTTTTTACCCTTGACATACTCTGGTCCCATCCCCTTTTAATGAAAAGAATGTAAATGAAGGCTCTGCCTTCATATCCTTAAAAACAAACAAAAAACTCTAGTCAGTATCGTTTATTATAATTTCATTTTTTTCTCTTGGTTCTTTGAACCACTGTCAACCTTTTTTTTTTTTTTTTTCACTGTCAACCTTTTAAAGCATACATTTTAGCCACCTGATCCCCCAGAAAAGCATAAGAAGATACACTAGCTGTCAGTGTCTTTGTTCGTTTACATATACAGTTGATTATAGTTTGCTCTTATTCAATTTTAGGAACATTAGTTTTTAATTTGGGAAAAAAGACATGTTAATTTAGTTAATGTATTTTCTTTCCTTTAACTTTTTGTTACGGAAAATTCTCAGCGTGCCAAAAGTAGGATACTGTTATGAGCTCCCATGTAGCCATCGATAACCGTCAGTTCAGAGCCTGTCTTTAACTACTGCCACCCCCATTGTTTTGAAACGAATTCCAGGTATTATGTCATTTCATTTGTAAACATTTCATGATGTATATCTAAAAGATAGAATTTAAACCCGTAACAACAAAACCACTTAAAAATTGGCAGTAATTCCTTATTGTCCTCTATTAATTACCCAAACAATATTAAAATTTCCTGTCTCAAATTTTAATAGTTGAAACTAGAATCCAAATGATGTTTGTACATTGCATTTGGTTGCTGTGTTCTTGGACATTTTGAAAGTATGAATCCGCTTTCTCTTTTTTTTTACCCCATAACTTTATATTAAAATAATCACAATATTGTATATCTAAGAACTTTATGTTCATGTAGTATTATCTAATGTGCAAGTTATATTTAGATTTGTGTTTTACAGATTTGGCTTTTACAGTTTTAAACCTAGGATCCAGTCAAGGAAAACACATTGCATTAATGGACTCATTACATATTTGGGTACTGAATAGGGTAGCCACTGACTATAGGTTGTTATTAAGCACTTGAAATATGGCTGTTAGACTGAGGAATTGGATTTTAAATTTTACTTATTTAAATAGGTGGCTAACACATTATTTAATATAAATAGATGGGCCATAGCCCACATCTAAAGCATTTATTCTCAATTTTTACTGTATTTTGTGACTGACTTTTGTTGAAGAGTCTTGGCCAAGGGACTTCCCTTGTGGTCCAGTGGCTCAGGCTCTGCTCCCAGCGCAGTGGGGCCTGGCTTTGATCCCTGGCCCTGGGAACTGGATCACACATGCTGCAGCTAAAGGATATGCTTTGACCAAGTCATGGCACAGCCGAAAAAGGATCTTGGCCAGTTGTCTTAGACAACGTCCCTCAGTCTGGATTTATCTCATTATTTCCTCGTGGTAACTTCATTTTAAGCATTTTTTGGTAGGAATACGTAGGTGTCATTCACAGGAATATGTTATACCTCACAGTACCACATAATAGGCATATCATGTCAGTTTGTCGCATTTTTAGAATTCCCTTACTTTTAGAGGGTGTTTTTTCTGAGGAAGCACTGTGCAAACAAAGTAAGATATATTTGTAAGGAGTTTATATAGTCAGCGTGAGCTACTTTTTTAGGCAGTGCACTGTAAGACCAATTTATTAAAAATAACAATTATTTATTAAAGATACTTGCTGTAGGACATGATTTTGAGCAAACTCCAAGAGATAGTGAAGAACAGGGAAGCCTGGCATGCCGCAGCCTATGGGGTCGCAAAGAGTTGGGTAAGACTTAGCAATTGAACGAAAATAACTTGCTGTAGAGCAATTTAATAATTCATGTACTTAGTTATCAGTCCCCTACTATTAGGTTGGTGCAAACGTAATTGCAGTTTTGGACTGTGAACTTTAAGTCATTATAACTAGGCTCAAACACATCTTTGTTAATCAAAATAGGAACCATTACAATCAACACATTTTTGTCAGTGGGCAATAAGTGTTTTTTATTCCTGTAGCGTAAAAATCTGTGCTTCGGGATTCAACAGACTCTTGGAAGGCATTTTCTGCATCCTGTTGGTTGTGGAAGCACTTTCCTGGAAAAAAATTTTCAGGATGCTTGAAGTAGTAATCAGTTGTTGAGAGGTCAGGTGAATATAGCAGATGAGGCTAAAGTTCCGTGGCCCAATTCATTCAACTTTTGAAGTGTTTGGTTGTGCGATATGCGATCAGGCTTTGTCATGGAGACAAATTGGGCCCATCCTGTTGACCAATGCTGGCTTCAGGCGTTGCAGTTTTCCATGCATCTCATCGAATTGCTGAGCATGCTTTTCACATATTATGGTTTCACTGGGATTCAGGAAGCTGTAGTGGATCAGACTGGCAGCAGACCACCAAACAGTGACCATGACTATTTTTTGGTGTAAGTTTGGCTCTGGGAAGTGCTTTGGAGCTTCTCAGTCCAGTCACTGAGCTGGTTGTCATTAGTTGTCGTCTAAAAGCCACTTTTTGTCACATGTCATAATTTCTGATGGAGAAATGGTTTGTTGTTACTTAGGATAAGAGAAGACGCTGTAAAATGACGATTTTTTAAATTTTTCAGTCCATTCATGAGGTACCCACTTACTGAGCTTTTCCACGTTTTTAATTTGCTTCAAATGTTGAGTGACCATAGAGTGGTCGATGTTGAGTTCTTCCACAAGTTCTCACGTAGTTGTAAGAGAATCAGCTTCGATGGTCCTCTCAATTGGTCGTTGTCAATTTCTAATGGTCAGCCACTGTGGTTCTCATCTTCAAGGCTCTTGTCTCCTTTGTAAAACTCCTTGTACCACCACTGCACTGTACATTCACTGTTAGCAGTTCCTAGGCCAAACATGTTGTTGACGTTGCGAGCTATCTCCACTGCTTTACGACCTATTTTGAACTTGAATAAGAAAATCGCTCAAATTTGCTTTTTGTCTAACATTTGCCAAGTCTAAAATAAATATAAATAGCAAGTAATAAGTCATTAGCCAAAAAAAGAAATGCAAGAAATGCACATTAAAATGATGTATAACATAACCTTTGAGCAAGGAGATCAAACCAGTCCATCGTAAAGGAAATCAGTCCTGAATAGTCATCGGAAGGACTGATGCTGAAGATGAAGCTCCAATACTTTGGCCATTGATATGAAGAACTGACTCATTGGAAAAGACCCTGATGCTGGGAAAGATTTTGAAGGTAGGAGAAAGGGACGACAGAGGATGAGATAGTTGGATGGCATCACCAACTCGATGGACATGGGTTTGAGCAAGCTCCGGGAGTTGGTGATGGACAGGGAAGCCTGGCATGCTGCAGTCCATGGAGTCACAAAGAGTTGGACATAACTGAGCGACTGAACTGATAACCACATTTATTTACTAATGTGTTCCAATATCAAATGGCAAAGTTCAACAGTGCAAAACTACAATTACTTTTGCACCAACTTAATATGCTGGGGATACAGCAGTGAATAAGGTAGTACAGTTTTGGTCCTTATAATCTGTTGATTGAAAAAAAGGCAGTCAGAATGTTGAGAATTAAATTTTTTATTCGGTGGACTTGCTGAGGCCATAAGTCCAGGAGGCAGCCTCTCAGTTAGCTCTGAGGAACTGTTCAGAAGAGTTAGGAGAGGAACCAGGATATATAGGAGGTTTTGGAACAAAAATCAGATAGTCTGAATTCAAAACTGAAGAAAACCAGACATCTCAAGTTAATGAGTTTAGGGCTTTTCTAGGTATGGGAAGTCTGAAATCATTCTTTTGATATGCACCTTAACTCGCTAGTGCCAGTATATTACTTTTCTCCATCCTCAATTCCTTCAGGGTGCTTCACTGGGGAGAGGGGGTGGGTGTTGCGGCTGATGGCCCCAGCATCTTCTGCTTACTGATATGGCAGGGGACATTTAGTGGAAGAGGTGGATGCTAAACAGTTAGTTTTGCTAAGTGTCATAGAAAATCTTAAGTTGCCTGTTTTGCATAATTACCTCATTGCAATTTAACTTTAGTTCAGGAGGCATTGATAAACATTATCTTTCCAGTCTTCTTTTCCAAGAGTTCTTTGGGATTTTGACTTGTCTATGAAGTTGTATTTTCTTCACTACATACAGAAATACCTACTGGGTCTGATAATGCAGATTTAAATATTTTTCTGTGGTACAGTGTCAATATATGTAGGTTTTTTTTTTTTTTTTGATAAGGATAGAAATTTAGATCTAAGCCTGTAAACTATATAATCTCTTTAGACCAAGATTTATTTAACTGGTTGGCAAACCTTTCCCTCTGGAATGGAAAGCCTTTGTTTCTGTTCTTACCTTAAGGGAAATTGTGAAATAATGGGCTGACTGATCAGTGACTGGTTGAAAAAAGAGCTTTGAGTATATGCAGTCTCTGTTCAGCTTATTTGCATTTTTTTCTCTTGTGAATGTAACTTCTACCTCTGTGTATCTTTTATTTTTAATCACTGATTTATGGGTCTGTTCACAGTGAGTGTTGCTGTTTCTTTTTTTTCCCCCTCAGAGATATACCGCATTGTTTCTCAGAAGCAGATGTCAGACAGACGTGAAAATGACATGTCTCCAAGCAACAATGTGGTTCCTATTCATGTTCCACCAACCACTGAAAACAAGCCAAAGGTGCAGTGCTGTCAGAACATATAAGGCGTTTCTCTTCTCCCCTAGAAGGCTGTGTATAGTCCAATTCCCAGGTCTGAGATTTAAATATATTTGTAATTCTTGTGGTCATTTTTGTGTTTTATTACTTCCTCATACTTATGAATTTTTCCATGTCTCAAGTCTTTTGATTTTAGCTTTATAAAATCATCCATTTGTCCCGAATGACTGCAGCTTTTTTTCATGCTATGGCTTTACTAGCCTTAGTTTAATAAACTGAATGTTTGGATTCCTCAATTATTGTTTACTTTTCATCATGGAAGCTGTCACTGTAGGACATAATAGAACTTGATCCCTTGAAGCTCAGACCTGTTGGTCTTGATTAAAACAAATTAAGAAGACTGTAGAAATAAGCTATCATTTTGCCACAGAGCAGCTTATAATTAACACACTCTTCTCCAAGTGCAGAGTATATTTCCATAAATCTAAGAATTGCCCTATAAACATAGCAGAATTTTGAGAGCTTATAAATTTTCCATTATTCCGGAAGTCAATTTCTAAAATGCCTTAATAGGGTTATATAGTTTAGTAAATTTTGTTTTTTAATTTTTGTAAACATCAAAGTTGATTAGAGAGGGGGGAACACTTTTTTCTGGACAGGAATTATCTTAATAAACACAAAAGACTCTGATGATTTCAGTAGTATGGTTACGGGGCCATAAGTCACACAGTGCTGCCTGGCAGGCTGGGAACTGGAGAGACTGGTGGAATTCCATCTGAGGTGCCTCTGTTAACAGTAATCAGGCAGCCCAAGTCATTTAACTTCTCTAATTTCCCAGCAGTATATTATGTGGCATTTTATTGCTCAGGCAATAACTGGTTTAATGCTCTTAGTATCCGATGGCGAAGTGTTAATTTTGTGTTAAAACCTTCCAGTAAATGCAACCTAGTTTTACCACCATAGCCACCAGCAGGCATGGATGATTATTTTAACAATGCTGATTTCTGAGTTTTATAGTATATTATGGAATATAGTCCAGTTAAATATCTGGTTTCAGTATGTTAAAGAATACAAGAGAGGTTAATTTCTGCTCAAGTGGTACCACTTAAAGGCATGTATTCTTTTAGTATGTAAGATGAAATATAGTACCTTGAGTTTAAATAGAATGCATTTAGGCATTGTACAAACCTGAAAGTTTTCTTCCACTACATTATTGAAATCAATGGAGCAACTCATTCTTCATTCCGAAATGTGCACACTAATATTTAGTTTTATTTTTTTTTTGTGGATAATATTAAGCACTTAACTCTGAAGTGTTCTGAAAGTTGTGTCAACTAAAGTGATACTATTCAGGATGGTGGAATATCCCCAAAATATACATGTGTGTGGGCTTGCCTGGATTACTATGTTTCATAGTTAATCTTCTGTCTTTTGCGGTGCTCATGACGTGTGGGGCGCACTGAAGGCATTGCTGTGGTCAGTCTATTTAGTTTTCCTCTGTAGCTGTTTTATTATTTTGGTGTATTGGTTATGAAGATACGACTATCTCCTTGTAAATTGCTACTTTGTATTTTATGCATGCTCTGTAACTTGATTTTTTTTTTAAGTTACTGATTTGGAATATATTCACATTCTAATAAACAGTTATAGGGGGACTATTCTTTATGTTGTCAGATTATATTTTTCCTTTGAGTGCTTTGGATGTAGCCATGAAATATTTGCTTCTGATGGTAAGAGCATAGGTCCTTGGATAACAGAGTAAACTATTGAATTGGAGGCATCATTATGTGAATTCAGCTTTGATTTTAGACATAGAGTTCAATTATTCTTGGAAAAAGTATTACCAAAAGCATCAGGAAAGTAATCTCTGTACTTTTGTATGTAACAGTGTCACCAGACCCAAGAAGAGGCTCCATTGCTATTTTACTCAAAATTGGTAGTTAAGTTTTTACAAAATTTTTTAAGAGAAGGAGAGACTAGATAGTGAATTGAAAATAAATAAAGTAACTTTGAATTTTCACCAAGTGTAGAGTTAATGTTGCCTTGGGCATGATTGGATCTTGGGAGAATTCCAGGAAACCTTAAGCAGTATTAGAAAATGAATTTGATTGCGTTTCAACAAGTATCTTCATTCTGAATAGTATCCCAGGAGACAAACTGTCTCAAGAAACATGAAGTTTTTAAATATTATGACAATTTAGGGCTCAAGGCAGTTTAGAAGTATTTTACTTTTTGACTTTGCTTTTCATTTATTTAACTTTGAATTTCTAAAAACCAGTTTTATTGTCCTGAAAAGTCACTTAGCTGTCTTGACTTTGTTTAAACCTGTATGTCATCATCCTAAAGATGCTGCTTACGGTGTCTGTCCAGTAGTGTCTGTTACTCTGTATAGGTGAATCTCTTCAGCGGTTGCACTGAGAATGCTAAATTCTAATTCTCAGAAGGGGTGCTAGTTGGTGGCTTAGGCCAAAGGGTTCTGCAGGTAGACAAGAATCTTAAAAGAGTTGGGATTGCCCATTAGAGCTAGTCATATTTATTTTGTCATTGGGGAAACAGACATCCTAATGTTTTTCAGTGATTGGTACTTAACAGAATGCAAATACTTTCAGTGGTTTGAGCTATTGTGATCATCTCGTCTATCTAGAAAAAGAAAAGCCCTACTATTCAGACAGTTTTGGCTAACATCAGAAGCAGAATAATTCAAAGGTTAGGTGGATAATTTAGAACTTAATTTCAACCTGTTAAATTTTAATTTCTGGAGTTTTTTTTTTTTTTTTAAGGAAAAAAATGAAGGCTGGATATTTGATGTCTCACAAACATCATAAGCCTGAGGAAAAAATTCAAAACAAAATATGAATTTTGCATGAGGACTGTGCCCAAGGATATCTGTTCCCTGTGTGGAAAAAAAAAAGATGAACAAAACCTATGAAAGGACCCTCTTTCACCGATACATTTAGTGGGTTAGCATAGCAGTCAAACTAGTGCCCAAGATCTGCCTTCTGTTCTCCTGGTTGGGTCAGTGCTGGAGCTGCCTCCCTTCCTGGGATTTGGCAGGTCAGCTTTTCCACTCATCTATACAATATGCCAAATAAACTGGAGTTGTCATTCTAATGTCTTAAATTGTAGGAGGCTGATGGTAACAATGATCTAATACAAAATGCTAATGTCATTCAGTCAGTTCAGTTCAGTTGCTCAGTCGTGTCCGACTCTTCGCGACCTCATGAACCGCAGCACGCCAGGCCTCCCTGTCCGTCACCAACTCCCAGAGTTTACCCAAACCCATGTCCACCAAGTCAGTGATGCCATCCAGCCATCTCATCCTCTGTCGTCTCCTTCTCCTCCTGACCTCAATCTTTCCCAGCGTCAGGGTCTTTTCAAATGAGTCAGCTCTTCACATCAGGTGGCCAAAGTATTGGAGTTTCAGCTTCAGCATCAGTCCTTCCAATGAACACCCAGGACTGATCTCCTTTAGGATGGACTGGTTGGATCTCCTTGCAGTCCAAGGGACTCTGAAGAGTCTTCACCACCACCACAGTTCAAAAGCATCAATTCTCTGGTGCTCAGCTTTCTTTATAGTCCAACTCTCACATCCATACATGACTACTGGAAAAACCACAGCTGTGACTACCATTTAAGTAAAGGAGACCATTAGGATTAGACTGAGAGAATTTTTATTGAAGTATCCATTTTCCTAAAAACCGAATTGGATAGAGAAAGAATATTTGAAAGGAAGTTGATACAGGCATAAAATTAGAAAGTATGTTAAATTCTGAGGTAAAAGATTGAACGTGGTAGGTATGATAGAGTGGGTGACAAAAACTTGGACATTAGTTACAGGTCTTCTAGTCATTGTGTCTCTGAGCCTCACTTTCTCCAGAGGACTGGATTAGATCATTTTGGGGGTGTATCCTAGCTTTAATTCAGCAATCCTATGAATATGTTTTTCAGGTACTAGAGCCAAATTATTATACATTCTAACTAAAATTTAAATTTAATAGCTAAGTTAAAATCAGATGTACACTTTGCAAGATGTTTTTGATCTTACAATAACTTGATTAAAATCCTATCTTTATTTCCATGTTAACGCCATTAAATAAGACGAAAGCTTTCAGAACATTTGCAGAATGACTGTCAGTTTCAGCAATATGCATCAAAGTACCATATGTACTATGGGGGGAGAAACACTTGAGGGGCTGCTTTGTCAACTGTGAACTGAGAATTGCTTGTTTTTTGGGCTTTTACTGTTAAAATTCTGCTGGCTTTTAATATATACTTTGAAATATAATTGTGTTTGGGAGAGAGAACCTTTAAAAACTTGTAATTTAATTATTAGTAGTCTCCACATTTGAATTGAATTATTTAACATAATTAAGCATAGAATTGATAGGTCCTGGCACAGATGTCTTGTGTGTTGGCTGTTAACTACTCTGTTATCAGTACCAGTGATGGTGGTGAGAATAGCCAACAGGATTCCTTTCCTGTGTTTGAGTCATTGTAACTTAACCTTGCCTTAGACCACAAAATCTCAGACCCTGTTATCCCCATCCAAATGAGCAAGATTACTGCTTTCAGCACTTACTCCCAAGGCTCTGCAGGACCATCTGCTGGGCTAAACAGCGCCCTTGGAGGCAGACTGGAATGAAGAGGTAATCTGACAACTGTTGCTATAGACTAGAGCTTCCTCCTCCTCTTGGTTTGGACTGAACCACTGCTCAGAGTCCGTCTAGCTTTGCAGAAAGCTAGAAAGAAGTAAATATATAGTCACCACCCCACTGAATCACCAGGGCCCTGTATTTATCTCTGCTATATTGTAAGATCCACAGAGGTAGGGAAAATGCTTTGTTCATACTCACATCCCTAATGTTTATTTCTCCTACAACCCTGTGTTGAAACAATAAAGAAGGCGCATGGGAAAGAGTGAAGGGCCAAATCCTAGGGTTCATTCTAGTTTAGCTTGGGAGCTACAGTCTGAGAATTACCATTTAGATTAAGCATCTTTAAAAAATTTTATATAAAATTACTACATAAATAATATATAGTAATTATTACATACGTGCTCAGCCTGACTTTGTGATCCCATGGGCGGTAGCCAACCATGCTCCTCTGTCCAAGGGATTTCCCAGGCAAGAACACTGAAGTGGGTTGCCATTTCCTTCTCCAGGGGATCTTCCCAATCCAGGGATTGTACCCGCATTCACTGTATTGGCAGGAGGATTCTGTACCACTGAGCCACCTGGGAAGCCCTAATAATTATTATATGCAAGTATATATAATCATATAATGAATCCTTTATGTATCCATCATCCACCCCTTCTGAGATTTTCCATCTTCTGTTGCCATATACAGATGAATTGGGCCTCTTCTGTCTTTCCTCTGGCTTAATGAATGGCCTGTAGTATCATTCTAGAATCTTCTGTATTGAGTGCACAGCTTGCAGTGATTGAGTGCACAACCGGCTGCCTTTATCATTTATTGTTATCATTTATGGTATTGGGTGGTATTCTGAGTCTCATAAGTCATAGACTTAAAACACTATTATTCTCAGTAAATACCTTTTTTAGCCTTACAACTCTTGATTATGTATTATCTTTCACTTAGATGTCAAAGCCCCAGCCTCCCTGTTTTGAGGATTGTCTGTCGTGTCTTTTCTGAATGAGTCTTAATCTCTAAATTGCAAAAATACTTTATTTTTGGTTAGGCAGTTTATTAAGTTGATTTGACCACCACATTAAGCCTTGTGAACTGACAAATTGAAAGGCTTTAATTTGACTTAAGTTTGAGGAGTACATATAAAACTTTGAAAATATAAGAGAGAAATTTTAAACATACACCATTGAATGCATTCAGTAAGCTATTTTTAGCATCTGTATTTTATTACAAAATTAATTCTGCTGCTTCTTTACCAGTTAGGTCACAAGCATATGTTTTAAAAGATCCTAAAACAGATGCACCCAGAGTACTATAGTGGGTGACAACTTCTACTGGCAGACAGCTATTCATTACACTTATACAAATTATGTGGCCATTACACTTGCCTTTATTCCTTTCCATAGAAGTACCTTTGTGCCTTTGGAGCTGAGCACAAGTTGTAATAGTTGTCTTTGAGTCCAAATATTTGTGAAAGCAGAGGAATTCTCTATTTGAGTATACTGATGTGTGTGCAGTTTTTCAACAGTTTTTGGGCATGAATGTGTTGTTCCCATTCATTACTTTAAAGGAAGAGACTCTCTTCTTACAACTTTGATAGAACCTTTTCACTTTATTTTCAAACTCTTATTAGGATGAGTTTCGCTCTTCTGGCTCTCTAGAGTGACCACACAAAATGTAGGTTAGTTGTACCTTTAAACCTAAGGTGTAGATTATAGACACATTTTCAGTGTGCAGCACAACAGTAGGCATTCTTGTTAAATTAGTTTGAGAAATCCACTTTATTTGGTACAAGGTATGATCCCTCTGCACAGTGAACAAATATATCACAAATCTGGATTGTTTAAAAAAGTATTGCCATTTCATAGTTGCATTACGCTATTGTACAATAACTGTGTTTTTCTTATTCATTTGAATTATATGCACATCACTGAGTCAAAACTTAATTTCTGTAAAGTAATTGAACAGATTTTTCCAAGTTGCCAATATAATGTACAGTGCACGTGTTTAGGTTGACCATGAACCTGTTTGTGACAGTGCTAGACAGAAGTTCCTAGCAGTTGCTCTCTTAGATTGAAATGTCTTTTATCAGTAACTGTTAGATATGTGAAGGCTGCTGTTGTCACAATAGATTAATCACACCCTCTGCCTTTCCCTTCTCCATTGTTTTGCCTGACTTGAGTTGTATTACATTTCTTTGAAAATCATAGAATGCTAGAGCTAAAGGGTTGTTAGAGCTCCCTTACCCGTCTCTGCTCCCCTTTTTTTCATACATGGGGAAAAAAGGAACCCAGAGATGGCAAGTAACACTAATGTTGACCCAGTGCTTTTGCAGTTCCACCATGTCACCTCTTGCTGAATTTTGCCCAGAAGATACTCAGCAAAAAAGAGGTGAAGCGTGAAACGTGAGTGATGCTGCTTGTTTGCTATTTGCCAGGCAGCGGTTACTGTACACGCAGGGTGGGGGAAGAAGGTAAAACCTGGGATTGAGACAAGTTCCTCCTGTTGATCTGACTTCACCATGCTTCCAGATCCTTACTTGACAAGATACTTGAGCACTTGTTGCCCTGGAATACCGAGGTAAGTCTCTTATCTATATTTCTACATATGTATGAGAAACATTTCCTTGGGCCTACAAAGTAATTTTCTAGTATTTATATTTTAATAAGGCTTTTTGGAAAGTAAATCTGCTATTGCTGATCACTTGCTCCCATGCACACATGCAGCATTCATGTAAGTATTATATTTTCCCCTAACAATAAAATTGGTTTACGCCTTGAGTGAAGTGGGGGAGGGAGGATTTACTCATTTATTTTCTTGCTTTTGCTGGTTATTGCCCAAACTAATGGGTTCCATGGCAGACTTCCAGCGTGTCAAGGGTTTCAGAACTCCCACATTTCCTGTAGCAGCTGTTCCAGCTTTGCAGTCATTTACAGTCACTTGGTTCCTCTTCTGTATACCTTTTTGGAAGTGTTTTTTATGGCCTGGACTGTTAATCAGGGAATGGAGTGGTATCAGGGTGGCCGTTGGTTTTCTCAGTTTGCCCTTTTGGTCTTCAATTCTTGCAAGGAGGTCCTCTGTAGGGTTTGGGAGTGGTAGCTTTTTGACCCATCTGAGCTCTAGTTTACTTATATTCATTAAAGTGGAACATATAGATACACCAAATACTGGAATCAGGGGCATTAAGCTCATTGTAATACATTTTCGGCCATCTCAGTAGGTGGTGCTTGAAAGGTGGAAGTACTTCATGTACTTAAAGTTTTTACATCATGTCACGGCAATTTGTTACAGTCCATTCTTTAATCATTTCATTTAGTTCCATCAAAAAGCATAATGCACTTTAACAACTTAAACTTCCTATATCCACTTTTAGGAAGTGGATTTCTACTTCCTAAAAGTGGGAGTCTAATCTCTTCTACACTTTTAGGTTCCATACTACATCAAGCTCAAGATTTATGAAGAAATGCTTGAGAGCATAATGTCAACCAAAATAAATCCGGGAGGCCAAATAACCATTTGTAGGGATATTTAATTCCTACCAGTCTATGACTGCTTGCTGA
This sequence comes from Cervus elaphus, assembly GCF_910594005.1. Lineage (NCBI taxonomy): Eukaryota > Metazoa > Chordata > Mammalia > Artiodactyla > Cervidae > Cervus > Cervus elaphus. The sequence goes on along the minus strand of NC_057826.1, from coordinate 87,246,454 downwards.
AAGGCATCATCTCAGAGTTTTATTTCGTATGGGATGACTCAGGAATTGGATAGCTAAGGAGACACAAGAAGGCTGGGATCAGCTTGTGATGTTCTTGAACTTTGAATTGGCAAGATTTGGTTGGTAAAGCTGGCATAGAAATCATTGTTTGACTGAAAGAGGCTGCTGCACTCTGGAAACTTTTTTCTTCTACTACTACCAGGGGCAGAAGAGGGAGAGTTAATTTGTGTTTCTTAAAGTTTTATTTTAAAAAAATTGAAGTTGTCAGCATTAGACTATATATTAAACTCTGTAAGCTTGGCTGTTATAATTTGTTTGACCTGACATACATGTACAGGTGCTTTAGGATTGATGTTAGCACAGTTTGTGTCTATGTACTAATTATCTTCGGCAATAAAGCAGATAATTGAGGGTAACAGGAACTAAAGGTACATAATACATTTCAGGTGCCTCAAAGTAATCCCCTCACCTCCCCAGTTCCCTTTCTTCTTAGGAAAGTTGGTAAAACCTATTCTACATGCTTTCTAAGCATCATGTTTCAGATAATTTAATATATAAATATATATATATATATATTTAGCTGATGTTGATGAGTAGCTGTATCTTAAATGTTTTAAAAGATCATATTATCCAGAACATTTGGGGTTGGGGATGGGTGGGTGGTAGATTTTGATTTTGAGAACAGACCTTTTGAACAACTAACCCAGTCCCTTGGAAGCTCTTCTTTAGTTCCAGGTGAATGTTATAACTAATACGCAGCTGGAGTCAGTCTGTACCATTATTTCAAGTCAAGAGATTGTCTTCTTTCAGAGAGTCAGAGAATATTCAGCAGAGCGCATTGCAAGAGAGAGGCTTATCCCTCTTCAGACTGCTTGTCCTGGGATGGCACTCTGGCAGGGCTCTGTCTTACTGGAAGAAGGTCATAATGACCAGGAATATGGCTGTTCCTAGGGAGGTCGTATGGATTCTGGATATAGCTGGAGTTACAGCCGCGGCCTTCTTGGACCACACTGACTGTGGGCTCTAAGGAATATAGTGAAAAATGAGTTCAGAGAACAGATTAGCTTTAGTTGCCTTATTGGGCGGGGGAAGAGAATTCTATTTAACTTGGTGGGGAGAGAAACCAAGGACTTAGGATAAGTGTATGAGGGTTAGGACTGAGGCTTGTTCAAGAGATTGAAAACCTAAGTGAGTGTGCTATCAGAATCTCAAGCTCTGGTCAAAACCAAGGGACTTAGAATATCCTATCGGTAGGAGTATTATCAGTGAACCCAGGGACATGGGTTCAACTGGGAGAAAGTAGAACAAGGTAATTTCAAAACTTGCAAACTGTTCTGATTGTTTTCTGTTTTAAACAGGAATTTGGGTCAACAATCAGTTGAAGAGTGTGTGTTTGTGTGTATCAGCTCCCCACCCCCAGTATTTTTGCTTCATACTTAGTGTTTTTTTAAAAGCAGAGTTGGCACAAGAATTTGATTTCTTGTTTGAGAGTGGATAGAGGTCCTGGGAAAGACAGTTCACTTTGAATTTCTTAAAAAAAAACAACAGAAGAAGGGGATGTTTTCAAAAAGGGGACTGGAGAGGGCTGATTTTACTTCAGATGCTGCACTAGTGCCCTGCTTTCACTAAGTTACTTATTTGAGACACCTACCAACTTCATATATATTTTTATTAGATGTCGACAAGGATGGCACATCTGTGTCCGGAGACCCCCTGTGCACAGGCGACTTCATTTCTACATAGCTGCTTTCTGGAAGCTTGCAGGTGAGGATGGGTGGGTCCTTAATTGTGGCATAAGGGTTTTCACTGCTATTCAAGGAACAAGTGCTAGAACTGCACACGGATTCTTTCATGTAATCTGCAAGGCAAGAGAAATTTCTTAGGACAAACAAGGACATAGCTTAAATACCAAAAGCAGAGTACAGTTTATGTGCTGTCAGACTTGTGAAGTTGTAAACGCCTATGACAGTCTAAGACTCACTTACTATGTTGAGAAATGCTTTCTGTGAGGTAAGCAGAGTTCTTTTTTTTAAAGAAACGTGTTTTTGGAGGGATAAGAACTTTTTTGTTTTAGTAGTCAGGTAGAGCATCAGAGAGGGATTAATTCAAGATATTCATAATGTGCTTTCACATCTGTTATTTAATTTTTACAAAATCCTTCAAGGATAGTTGACTTTGCATTTTAGAGGATGATGGCCCAGGGAGCGGAAGTGACTTGCCTAAGGTCACATGGCACATGAATGGCAGTGCCAATACTTGAATCCATGCCTCAGGACTCCTTGGCTTGTATGTTTTCTGTGACATCATTTTTCTGAATTCTTTTTGACGACTAAGCTTGGGTTCAGCAGTAGGTGTGTGATTTGGCACAAGTGTCAGCAATCTGGCAACCTTTAGGCAGCCCACAGGTAGTATCCATGCTCTTGCGAAGCTCATGATCAGAGGCAGGGCAGATTGAAGTGTAACAGGTTTAAAAAGCACCTCGGTTTCAAGCTAGGCTTTGGGAATTTCCTATTTTCTAGCAAGCCTGCAGTATATCTTGTGTGGTCACTTACTCCTGTTCTTTGAATGCTCACTGAAATATAATTTAGCAGAATCTTTCTGTGATACCAGGAGAACTCATACTGCTTCTCCTAGCGTCTCTCAGGTGCGTCATCCGTAAGACTTCCGAGTATATTAGGGTATGAAAGGTTGCAAACTAATTTCCAAATATGAAGCAAGGTAACTGTAGCCCACTGGAGGAAGAAGGTTTTCATTGTGACTGGGAGTCACAAGGAAAGGGGAACCCTTCCTTCAGTCTCTCTGCTATTTTTCCCTTTTGGGGGAAAATTACTGCCTCTTGTTGATCGTTTCAAATGTGGCAGAATTTGCCCAGAAAAAGCAGGAGACTCTAAGCTGGCAGCTCTGGCCCTCCTTCTGAGGCTCTGCCAGCCAGGGGGCTCTAGAAATAAGCACTGAGTTGCAGGGACTTTAGTCAAGAGTGATCTAAGAAGTCTAAATTTCTTTTAAGTGGTAGCAGATGGTGAAATTTCTCTATTTCTCAGCTCTAAATTTCTATAAGTGGTAGCAGATGGTAAAATTTTCAGATGATCTTTCCCTAGAACCACCATAGATTACATTTTGGACTGCTTTTTATCTATGCCTTCTGCCTCCAGCTTGTGAAATTAATAAAAATGTAAAGAAGTGAAAGTGGTAATGTAATTCAAGAGGTGACTGGAGGTACCTCCAGTGAGAGCAGAACACTGCACGTGACTGCAGTAGTTGACATGGGTGCCACCCCAGGAGTCTTCTCCCACAACTGCTGGTTGGAGGGGACTTACTTTTTTTTGTTGGGATTCCCTGGTGGCTCAGTTGGTGAAGAATCTGTCTGCAATGCAGGGGACCTGGGTTTGATCCCTGGGTCAGGAAGATCCCCTGGAGAAGAGAATGGCTACCCACTCCAGTATTCTTCCCTGGAGAATCCCATGGACGGAGGAGCCTGGCAGGCTATAGTCCATGGGTTCGCAGAGTCAGATGCGACTAACACTTTGTTAGTGGAGGATTATTTATGTTTCTTTTCACAATTAATGTTTCCTCAATCTTGTACAAACTGCATTCACCTATTAGTTCCTTCTAGTGTAGGCACAGCAGTAATTATTATTTCCCCTTCCGCTTTACTGCTTATGAGGAAATTGAGGTTTGAATAGGGAAGTGACTTCCCCAGAGTCACACTGCTCGTCAGTATTAAAGCAAGCTCCAGAACCAGGCTCAGAGCACATTGTGTCACAACTTAGCCCACAATCAGAGAGAGAGATGTGAACCTTGGGTCGGTTCTTAGTTCGTGCCCTCTCTAGCCTAGAACCCTAGAGAGGAGAAAACATTATTTTTAAAAAAATTACTTTTGGCTGTCCTTGGTCTTCGTTGCTGCCCTCAGGTGTTTTCTCTAGTTGTGGTGAGTGGAGGCAACTGTTCGTTGTGGTGTGCCGGATGCTCATTGTGGTGGCTTTCCTTGTTGTGGAGCGCGGGCTCCGAGGGCTGGCTTCAGTAGTTGGGACTCCTGGGTTCTAGCGCATAGACTCAGCAGTTGTGATACACAGGCTTAGTTCCTCCTGGCAGGTGGGATCTTTCTGGACCAGGGGTCCAATCCATGCCCCTGCATTAGCAGGCTGATTCTTAACCCCGGGACCACTAGGGAAGTCCCGAGAAAACATCCCTGCTAGATAGCAGTCACAGCCAGCCCTAGCAGAGACTAAAGGGAGGCTGGATTGGCCTAACTGCTGGTGAGATGCTCATGGGGGGAAGGTGGCTGTGGGTCCTTGGTCATGGCCTACCTGAGCCACATGAAATTGCTTCTAGTTAATACTTTGTTCCTTAGTATAAGTGGATTGGGGTTAATTAAGTCCAAGAACCCCAGCTGGCCAACTGTTCCCACTTGAGGTTCTCTGACTTTACCAGCCAAGTAGTAAGGCAGTATATGACTCAGCTCTCACATGGAAGCTGAGGACTTCCAGTGTTGCTTAAAGAAGGGCTACTCCCTGAGTGGAAAGTCCTACACCTCGCCCCTCCTCCCCATGCAGGCACATCCTTTTGCTTTGATTGGCACCTGACTCAGTTACATATTTTCTAAAATTGGATGATTAGTGATAGCTGGCTTTATAGCACATGTAGCTGGTCTCCGCGTCTCCGCTCACTCCAGTTAGATCATTTGATTCTTGTTACATCTGTGCAGGGGGCCCAGGCAGTAAAGACTAGTATTACTACTTTAGAAATGAGGAAGCTGAAGCTCATAAAGTTTGCCTAATGTTAGTAAGTTAGGACAGCCCCTGCCTTCTCTGATACCCAATCAAGATATTCTCCCCTCACATTTTGTTGCCCTATCTATGGGCTTCTCTGGTGGCTCAGATGGTAGAGAATCTTTGTGCAATTTGGGAGACTGGGGCTCACTTCCTGGGTCAAGAGGATCCCCTGGAGAAGGGAATGCCTGCCCACTCCAGTATCCTTGCTCTGAGAATTCCAAGGACAGAGGAGCCTGGCAGGCTACAGTCCATGGGGTCACAGAAGGGTTGGACCTGACTTAGCCACAACTTCCTCTCTTATATCCTAACCGCAAACTGTATCTGTATCTAAAGATACAGTTCACCCTCAACAAGGAAGGTGTTCTACCTATGGGGCCCAGTTCTGCTGAGAAAGCCAAGCTGTAGGCTTTTTGTGGACATCCCATGACCAATTGTTACAGCAGTGGGAAAGCCTTGACACTCTAGCTCCTTGCCTAACAGCGATTCAGCCAACCAGTAGTGCTCCTCTGGTATCCACCAGAAAAGTTGGCTGCTTTCAGGTTTGGGGGAAATAAGTAGTTTGCTCTGTAGCAGGGAATGCACCTAAGTGGATACAAGAGAAGCTGGGTTTTGTGGGAATGGGGGCTAGTCTCAGGGAGCAGCTGTATCATCCATAAAGGGGCCAGAGGTAAAGACAAAATGATGGAGAAGAGTGTGTGCGCATGTGCGTGTGTGTTTTGAGGTAGCGTTGGGAGGGTGTTGAAATACAGAATAATCTGGATTCTACTTCTGAGGACTGGAGAAGAGGGCAAGGCCAGCTGGAAGACTATACTTCAGGAAGCTCCTCCTTTCTCCAGCTGAGTCATCTACCTGCCTGCCCTGCGGGAGGGCGGGGCAAGGGGAAGAATAACCAGCTGCTCTAGGACACTTCCTCATCTTTTTATAGCCCCACTTCTGCGCCAGTGTCTGCACTTTGGGCGTGTTGCAAAGAAAAGGGAAGCTTCAAACAAGGCTACCCAAGCTCTGGGGAGTCGCTCTTTAAAGGCCTGTAATTAGCATCAAGCCTGCAGATGTAGCCCTATAATGACCTGGCACTGCTTCTCACATAGTTCCTACCTCTCCCAAATCACATACAGCCACATACTATCAGAGGCAGAAGGGGTCTCTGAAATGAGCTGGTTGAAACATCTTCATCTTATAATGCAAGCAGCAAATCCAGAGAGGGAAAATGACTTTCCAAGGCCACCTTGTGAGTAGGATTGAACTTAACAGTAGCCTTTGTTGTTCAGTCACTAAGTTGTGTCCGAGTCTTTGCAACCCCATGGACTGTAGCCCACCAGGCTGCTCTGTCCATGGAATTTCCCAGGAAAAAATACTGCAGTGGGTTGCCATTTCTTTCTCCAGGGGATTTCCTGATCCAGGGATCCAACCTGAGTCTCCTGCTTTGGCAAGTGGATTCTTTAACATTGATTCAACAGGGAAACCCAACCCCAACCTTTAGGTTCACATTATCATCTAGTTAAGGCCAGTATTTCACTGTTGGTGAAAACTCGGGCACCAAACAGCCGTCTCTGTTCTTCTCAGCCTACTCATATTAGGAGGCTGCACTGCCTTTTCTCTTCCTGGGCCCTGACTTCTCACCTTTCTCTTGATTGAGAGAGAAGGACCGGGGAGAGGAGTTGGGGAGATCTCAGGGCCAGAAGGAGAACTGGAGGGAGGGGGAAAAACTGGCTGAAAAAAGTTTTCAGGATGTCAGTGAGCTCCTGACTACCTTGGAAGCCAAGGTTGCTGCAAGAAGACACCTGGAGGTTGGATTAGCAGGGGGCATACAGGTGGGGAAAGTGGCGGCAGCAGTAGGACCCAGGATTTCAGGATAAGGGTGATGGAGACTAGCGGGGAGGATTTCTTCTGTAGCACTTTGAAATGCATGACATAAGTGCTGTCGTGAAGCAGTTTGTTGGAGAATACTTGTGCTGAGGGTCGGGAAGGGGAAGGAGAGATGGAAAGGTGTTTAGAGATAAAATGGGGTCAGCACGGCAGTATGAGTGGTCTCATGCAAACTCCTGGATGACAGTGAGGGGAGGTCTTCAGGAAGTAACGGGAGAAAGGGAGCATTGACTGATTTACATTAAGATTTAGCATGTATTCCTCAACTAGGGATTGAGCGTGGGCTCTGGCAGTGAAAGCGCCAAGTCCTAACCACTGGACTGTCAGGGAATTCCCCCATAGAACCCAAATCTTTTAACTCCCAGATCAGGTCTCTTTCCCACTGAGTTCAGAGAACACTAAGACTCTTAACTCTGGTAACCACTGATTTGCTCTGGCCCAGTAGTTTTAGGAAACAGTTCCATTCCTGGTACATAACTTGTTTATTGAATGTTTTTGGGGGGACAGCCAGTTGGTGGGGTTTATTCCATGTCTTTGATATGTGTTTCTGTAAAGCTCTGACCTGTGATGTTCTGTTTTCCTCTGGTTTCTGGTGTGTTGATCCCTAATACCTGTTGGTACATTTGCCTATATAGCCCTCTTTTCTCTCCAATTTAGAGGATGAGATTTATAGTCAGGGTGATGAAATGAAACCTGGCTGCTAGCCTGCTCGGCCTCCCCTGCACTCAGACTCAGATGTATGATCCCACAAAACGAGTGAATGACGCCGAGGCTGGGACACTGCTGTCCTTAACTGTGTTTCACATTCATGGCTGCGAGTAGCAACTCCTACCACAATGCGCAGGACACAAAGTGCATTGGGAAGTGTGTGCTCATGTACTGAGGTGTCTGGGCCTGTCTGAGTTCGTGCAAGCTTGAGTCATGGATATTCTCAGAGCTGTCAAGGGCCCTTAGAGATGTTTTTCCAGTTTCTCAGGCCTCTTTAAGAAACTGAGGTCCAAGATCACGGTGATGAAATGGTATAGTTGTCTTTTCTGTTGTTTAGCTTCATCTACTGTGATGGTGCTTGCTCTCATTCGGGTGGTTTAAGTCAAAACAAAGAAGTTGCCAGAATGATGCTCCCAAGGGTATAGGGTTCTTTGGCTGCCAGGAGCCTATGGGTGGCCTCCTGTCCTCAGATCGTTCTCTTGGGCAATGCACATCTTAACATGTGCTGGTGGAGACTTGTTCTTCCTGCTCTGTTCAGAACACAGCACTCAGCGCCACCTGCCCCTAGCACACCCTACTTCTAATAACCACCCCACAAAGGGCTGTATATGACTAGCTCTCCTTGGTTAGGAAATAGTTGTGTCTCAGGTATATCTTAGGCTAAATCTGATGGGAAATCTGAGTCCGTCTAGACCAGTGGTTTGTGTTAGGTGATCTGCTATATGGATTACTCTGAGGCACTCAGCACTCTTGATCTATTGCATCAGAATCTTGGGGAGGTGGGGTGTGGGCATCTGTATTTTTTAACAAGCTTTCCATGTGATTCTGGTACACAGGTAGATTTAGGATATCCACTGGGATCGTTGCTGTAAGTCCTATCTCTTTCAGTTTGGTTGAGTTTCTTTTTTTAAAATTCTGTTTGGCTATGCAAGGTCTTAGTTGTGGCAAGTGGGGTCTGCTTCCCCTATCAGGGATAGAACCCAGGCCCCCTGCATTGGGAGCATAGAGTCTTAGGCACTGGATCACCGGGGAAGTCCCTGGCTGAGATTCTTGAATACATTTCAGAGACAAAGGGACAACTCTGTTACATCAGTATAATCCTGTACAATATGCAAAAACTCTTCCGATTTGTGATTTTTATTGCATACTCAGGATAACCTTGTTAGACCGTAGGACAAGCATACTTATCTCAACATTGTAATTGAGGAAACTGGGCCTTGGAGAGGTTTGTCATAGTTAATAAGTGATATAATTTCAAAGCCACCTATTTCATACATTCTGTCATTTTAAACCTAGGCCCTAAGCCTGGGAAAGGACCTGACCTTTCATCTGTGGCTTCACCTGTATACTTCCTAGAAGGATGATCTGACTTGCAGTTCCCATGTGCTGGGGATTAGTCCTAGCTTCCCTCCTCTATGGGACAGAGACCTCGTAAGGGTGGAGCATCGTACAATAGTAACACTAGGTATCATTTTCATTCCTTTTGCCCCAGAAAGCCTGCAGGTGCAGGGTGGCATTCCTCGCCAGCGCAATGACAGGAGGCCTCTGGGGCAAGTAGATAGACTTTATTTCAGATTTCATAATCAATTGAACTCATACTAATTGGTAGGATAATGACGTTCTGCATTTCCGAAGACATTTAGTTGGCATCTATAAAAAAAGCCATAAGCATTTCCTAAGCAGGTGCAACTGAAATCAAAAGATGAAATCGTTATTATTGATTGCTCCTCCTGGGCAGAGCTACCCAGCCGTCCCAGGTTGTGTGGTCTTTAACTTTTTTGGGGAGTAGGGGGAAGAAATGCGTAGTTTTGTCTCTGGTAGAAACCCTGGCAATTTCAGATTTGCATCCTTTATCTTTCTTAGCCTCCCTAAGGGGGCATCATGATTAGATACTCTACCTTTGAAGCCTTTGTCCATAACGTATGTGTTCTGACGTCTATCCATTCCACAAGCACCTGCATAAAAATAGTAAAAGGAAAGAAAAATAGAGGGGTGAATGAGGTTTACTTAGACTGCGTGTATTCTTTTTTTTTTTTTAATCCTGTTCTTTCCTACCCAGAAAATAGTTCTTTAGTGCTAGAAAATTACTCGGGGTTTAATCTCCTCTAAATCATCTTGACCATACGAGAGTTCTTTAAAAAGCTTCTAAGCGTAAGTGGTGAGCTCTATCACCCCCTGCATATTTAGCACTACTGCTCTGTAACCTCCTTGAGGGGAATGTCTTCCTGGAGGCGATCACAGGCAGTTCTGATGCCACCTACAGTCACTCTAAGTGAAGTTCGAGGTTCCACGAATATAGGATAGGGAATGAATCAGGACCAGTTCTTAGCTTGGGGGAAGGGCGTATGACATTCCAGATCCCAGTTCTGTTGGACTTTGGAATGGGGTGAAGACTTCCTCACCTCATAGCTCTAGTCTTGTCTGTCTCTGCCCTTGTGGATCCAGTGCTCAATTGAGGGGAGCCAGAGGCAGCTGAGGTTCTTGATTAGTCCTCTCTATAGGTTATATAGTCATTCCCAGCCAGTCAGCTCTTTTAGTCCCCTGCCCCCACTTTTTTGGGTGGACTCTTAGCACATAATTGAGAGTTGTCTTTGAACAATATTACCAGTGTTTTTCAATCCCAAGGATTTCTTTTTCCCCTTTTGGCTACCACAGTTTATCCTAGGCTCCCACAGTGCATGGTCCTCAGCGCCAGCCAGAGGCAGGAAGGACATGAAACTTCAGGTTCTTTGCTGCTGGTGATCCCAGAAAAGAAACTATATGATATTTTGAATTCAGACAGTAATGACTTGAGCTCACAGTCAAAGCCATTTTTCCCCCCCCAGCTTATAACTGAGGCTGCGGTATCAGTAAAGGGATGCAGCAAGTGCTTACTAAAATACAGTTAGACTCCACTTAACTCTCCCCAGTTAAGACCAACTGAAGACCAACACATGGCCGTTCCGATGCCTCCTCATGCCTCCTCCAGTTAGAGTTCCCTAGTGGAGTTTGGGGAAGCCTGCTCCTCCCTCCCTGCCCTCCACACGGCACTGAGCGATGGAGCAGAGCCAGGTCCAGGTCTGCTCAAGTTTGCTGTTCTTCTAAAGGACCTGTAGGTGCCTGTGCCCTTCAGGAACAGTCTGAACCCCTGGCATCACTTCAGCACTTTATTCTGGGACCAGGGCTTCCGTTGCCCTCCCCGAGGGATGGAGGCCAGGCTATTAAAAGGTTAACCCCCGTTTTATAGAACAGAATACAGACTCAAAGAAAGGCGATGACTTGTCTGAGACCACACCAAGTGAGAAGTTGAGCTGCACACAGAACCCAGATGTCCTGAAGTACTCTCTCCCACTGTTCACCAGCCCACCGTGGTGTAAGCCAAAAATGACGTGTGGACGTGTGGTGGCTGAGGGGACAGAGCTGGGCTGAGCCCAGAGGATGCGTCCAGGTGGAAAGGGGGCAGGGTGGTGGTTGTGTGTGTGTGTGTGTTGCAGGGGGTGCGGGGGGGGCATTGTATTCTGTGGGATTATTGAATGTTCTGAGCACTGCTCAGGGGGCTGACAGCCAGGAGCACAGCCTCCTGGGTATAAGCCCAGGGTTTCTGAAGCCCATACCTGGGTAGATGAGTTCAGACCTTTGCTCTTATTACTGTCCCTGGACCCGGAGACCTGCAGGGGTTGCTAGAGCTGCATTTCAGTTGAGCTCTAGAAACCAGCTAGAGCCTGAATTTAGGCCCCGAGGGTGTTCAGAGTGCCCTCAAGGGCAGGGGCACTTGGTTGGGAGCCCAAATTCTGTTTGTTCATTGTACCTACTTCTGTAACTCCTACCCCACCTCCTCCCACAGTAGGGACTGACCTTCAAAGTCTCCTTTTTGCATCTTTTCCCAAACTACCAGATTTGAGCCTAATATATGGGCACAGAGGATGTTGGTTGACACATCCGGCCTCAACCTCTCTAGATCCCTACTGGACCACCTGCCCTTTGACCTAGGAGTGCTTGGTCTGGGCTCTCCCTCTGGGGGACTTTGGGCTTTTTGGCCAAAGTCTCTGTCAACTCTGTCATCCACACCCATGGGCCCAAAGATGTGGCCATCCCCAAGTCGTTTCTCAGTGGTTTGGGGTTGTATTCCGTGCTGCCGGGAGTGTGGTTATGCTGGGTTCCCTCCACGTAAAACTAGTTGCAGTTTGTACATATACACTGAGCATGATAGCAGGAATGACTGAGGAATCCAGACAGGTTTCCTTCTTTCTATGGGGAACTATCTAGGCTTGTCGGAGGGAAGGGGCTCAATAGGGAGAGTTCTGGGACCACGGGGGTGGGTTAAGGGGTAGGAAGGGATTTGGGGTAGGGGCTGGGTCTGGTCTGATAGGATGACCTCAGGGGTCCAGGGGATAGAGGGTAGGGCTGGGAGTCTAACCTGGCGAGTGTAGCTCAGCGGGGCGGCTGAGGTGTCTAAGTTCAATGTAGAAGTCTTCGGGCGGGTACCTGGCCTCCAGGGCACTGATCTGGAAATGGGAGTCTAGTGAGAGGAATGACAGGGAGCAGCCATTATTCCCAGGGCCCTGGTATGGCAGGGGAGGGGTGGGAGGTGGGGACAAGAGGCAGGGTGGAGCAGGTTGAAGGGAATTAGGGCTTCCGTGTGTAGCATCCAAGGGAGCCTAGAGCCTGTGGGGTCAGGGGGGTTTGCGAGAGCTGAGGCCAAATGGCCTTGCCTGCCTCTCACCCCCATCCCTCACCCCACCCCCCCACAGGAATTGGTGTCCCCAGGGCAGTGGGGCAGAGGGAAGAAGCCCTTGAATGGGGCACTTTGGTAGTAGGGCCTGGCTCAGGCAGCGGGTCCCTTTCCCAGATGGTAAGTGCATCTTTTGCCTCCAACCTGAATCCGCGCATCTGGGCCCGAGCTTTCTCCCTTGTGGTCCTGGGTTACAGCCACCCTCTCCTATCCCTACTAGGAATGAAAGGGGCCCTGGGCTTCATCTACTTATGAGAACTGAAATAGGGGCTTGGGTTTCCTCCCCACACCCCTCTTTCCCGGGGGAAATCATGCTTAAGATTTATCTACTAACTCTCCCTTGGAGCTGGGACAGAGCCCCTCTCAGTGTGGGAGAAGAAGACGGTGGGACATGATGACCAGGGACCAGACTCAAACCACTACTGACCTAACACGTTCACATAGCTGTAGGGGGTCCAGCCTGCCATGTCTCTGTCAAGGGACTTGTTACTGAGCTGTTTGGAAAGCAGGAGAACAAGTTAATATCTAGTGCCCTTGAGATGCCCCTGCCCAGCCTTTGCTTTTGCCCACCCTCGTGTACCACCCCTGTGATGACCCTGACCCACCTAGGTGCTAGGTCGTTAGGGGGATGGAAGAGGTAAGTATTCCATGACAGGCCACCATGGTGTGGCTGGGCCCAGTGGGAGCCGAGCATATGTCCCCATCTAAGCTGTCTGGCTGAAGCTATAGGGCTTCCAGGCCCCTGGGACAAAGGGGAGCCGAGAACTGACCTGAGCCAAGCTGGCCCTGACGGGAGAAGCAGGTCAGCTGGGTGGGGCTGAGCTGCGGGAGACAGTGTTGGCAGTGTCTCAACTGCAGCATGAGGCCATCTCCAGCAGCGGGGGAGGCACTGAGGCTGCCTGCAACATCAGTGTCCCCTCTGCCACCTGATCCAGGCTGAGTGAGAGTCTCCCTTTCATGTGACCAGGGGGAGGTGTCAGGATAGGGTGTCCCTGTGGCACTCCTCTTCCTGCACTCACAGCTGCCCTTCATGTGAGGCAAGGATCGTCGTCCTCATTTCACAGCTGGGGACCCGAGTCCTGCTCGCGGGCCCTGCGCATGGTCACAGAAGAGCTGGGTCTCAGCTCCTAGACCCATGTCTTTTCCATGTCATCACAGCTGCTTGCCCCTGCTACACGTCTGCTAGGCTGAGGGTTCCTGACCACACAGAAGCACTTTGGGGCCCTAGGGTGAAGTGAGCCAGAGGACCACCAAGTGGGCTGCACGGTAGTAACTCCACCCCCTGACTTAGTGAAAGAGGGTGACGGGTACTTCGCTGTTAGAATGAGAACAAGAATGACAGGGACACAGGGACTTGGCCTCTCATCCCTGGCATCCTTTGCCTCTCATCTGCTGTAGCCTTGATAACATGGCTCTTGTTAATCAAGGGCCTCCTACTGGGAAACTTGTGGATTCCTTTCCCATGGCTCCTTAGATAGGCCTAAAGCCGAGAACCTGGGTGTGGAGCTGATGGTCACAGGCTTTGCATGTGGACCTCAAGGCCCCCTTGCGTGCAACACTCCCATTCCATAGGAGAACCGAAGATGAGAGCCCTGAAGAGTGGCCTTTGGGTGCTGGCTTAGTAGTGGCTCTTGGGGCTGTACGGGGTCTGTGTTGTTGTTGCTGGTGGGGGGGTGGTTCAGGATGCATTCCTACCGGATCTGTGGTCTGTAGATGTTTTCTCTGGGGCAGAAGAGGAGAAATGATCCCTATAGCTCTAAGGCACAGGCCTGGAGGATGAAAACTGTGCTCCTGTACATGTTTCTGACCCAGGACAGAGTTGCAAGAAGCCAGGAATCCTGGGATTATACCAACCCCCCCCCCAACCCCCCATGATCCATGGTGTGTGTGTCTATGTGCGTGCAACGTGAGCCCTTTGACCTTGTGGTCTCTGGGGGCTGTTTTTCATTTCTGAACCTCTCTGCCCATTATAGGTCCTGGCACACCAGGAGCGGGGGTTAGTACATGTGTGTGCTGAGATGTCCTTGCCCAAGGGCCTGTGACTTACGTAAAAGGACGTCTTGCCATCAGCCAGTGTTTTGTTGGAAGCTGTGAGGGAGGACCCTGTCCAGGGTGGTACACACCTGACCTTGAAGTCCTGCCCGACTCCGTCAGTGGGAACAGTGGCTGTGGCTGATGTTTCCATGTCCTGTGTGGTGGTTCTGATAGCAGCATGTGTTGTGGGTGTGTACTGATAACATGCAGTGTGTCCAGATAAAGGACATCAGGTGGTACCTGAGCACTGGTACTTACTCTGTGCACTCGTGGTACACATGTTGGTGGCCACTGTTGGTAACACGCTGCAGTGGTGAGTGGTGGGGTGTTTTGATGATATGTGGTCACATGGTTGTGTGTGACAAGAAGGCTACAGGTGGTCACATGACTTGGCAGCCACTGGTTACACACAGGCTATGGGGGTGTATGTTTCGCTCAGTGATGCTGTGGGTTGGTTACACATGGTGTGCACTGGTTACATGGTCCGTGTTGGCTGCATAGAGCCTGCTGGCTTCCTCTTACACGCCTCCCAGAGTGTATACGTGGGATCACACGGCTGTGCTTATTGTATTGGCAGTTGGTTCCGTGCAGACCCTGGGTAGGGTAGTGGTGGGCAGTTTCTTCCCCGGGCAGAGGGGACAGTGGATGGGGACTGGGGAGAGTCAGGGGCCCGGTACCTTGGTGGGGCTGCTCCTGTCCAGAGTGCTGGCCTGGCTGGTGGCAGGCCCCCCGCACGCCAGTGCGTGGTAGCTGGAATTGGAAAAGCACTGGGCATGGCTGCTACTTTGAGACAAATCTGGGAAGAGAACAAGGTGCCGCATACCGTCACACCCCTGCCCCTGGCATGAGACACCCCTAAACTGATGCCTTGAGAGTGCTCTGCAGAGAAAGGCAGCCAGGTCCCCCATCCCCCGCACTTCCTGGCATCTACTGCTCCCCCTGAAAACCTGTAGAGCCTGTCTTGCCCCTTTCCTTGTGTTGGCCCTGCTTGCAGCATGTAGGTTAGGCTTGCCAGTGTGGGCGGTGTACCAGCATGAGAAGTGTTAGTCTGACAGCCTCAGCATCCTTGAGTAACTGTGTAGGGCTGAGCTGACCCTCCTCTGCCTCCCGCAGGGTCAGATCCCAGGAGTGAGGCTGTAGAGAGAACCCCACTCCTGGCCTTGCCCTCCTGTAGATTCCAGGACTTCCATGCTGGGCTGGGGAATTCCAGTGGGATGGTCTGGGAAAACCCAGCCAAACTTGCTTATTATAGTCAGAGCGAAAGTCCCCAAATCTACAAGCTTTGGGACTTCATCAGAGGACCTCAGCTTTGACTGAAACCCAGGGCGGCACGCAGGCCAGCAGCTCTCTCAGGAGGCAGGGTCTGTGCCCAGGCCTGTGATGTGCCGTGCATAGCACAGGGCTGGGCAAATGCTAGGCCACACTCAGCAGGAATGACATGTCAGCAGGCTGACAGGATCTCTGGGCTTTCTAAGGCAGCCATGAGCGGTGGAGCCAGCTGTGGAG
Organism: Cervus elaphus; assembly: GCF_910594005.1. Lineage (NCBI taxonomy): Eukaryota > Metazoa > Chordata > Mammalia > Artiodactyla > Cervidae > Cervus > Cervus elaphus. Next base: position 87,230,857 of record NC_057826.1, on the reverse strand, counting down.
AGCTGGCATCCTGTGCTCCCCCCGACAGGCCTGCCCTCCTGTGGCTCAGGGCTGGGGGCAACGTTAGGGCATTTTGACCTCTTCAGTTTAATGAAATATGAAGCAAAAAGCTGTTCTTATTTCTAAGGCAGCAGTCTAGGGCTCGGGGAGAGGAACGGTTGGCCCAAGAGCCCCATCCCCACCCTCTTGGACTCCCAGATCGAGTGCCTGCTGGCACTGGTACCACATTTGTGAACAGGCTGGCTTGAGGGACATTGCCCACACTTTCAGCGCTGTCCCGTCTCACTGTACAGATCGGGCCCTCCTAACTCTGGGAACTGGGAGGGAGGGGTGCTCTGAGGCCTTCACCAAGGAAGCAAAAATGAGACAGGGCTTGAACAGTGGGCCCCAAGGCTGGTTTCCTGAGGTGGCGCGGACATGAGGCTGGGGCAAGGGTCCCCTGCAGCATTTAGGAAAGTTACTGCTTCGTGTGGGCGTTCCTGCGACTGAAGACCAGTGAGAAGGGGAAGCTCTGGAGAAATGAAAGAAAGCTGCTAACCATAGCTGTTCAGAGTGGGCTCCCAGGAAGTGACACTCCCTGGAAGCCCTGTCTACCTTTCCAAGTTAGCTCCTGCTGCTCACTGCCATTCCCTCTCTAGGGGAGTCTGAGCAGCCAGCCCTGCAGGCACCACCACCCACCTGCAGCAATAAACCTGGGGGTCCCCAAGAACACCGCATGGCTCCTGCTGGGTTGTGTGTGTGTTGGGGGGTGGCAGTGGGAGGTGCTGGGGGCATAGCTCTTACCTGAGAGGGAGTAGTCAGTGCTGGTCATCCTCATGGCAGGCGTGTAGGAGACGCGGGGAGCCAGGTCCCGGCCCTTCTCTTTCTGCCGCCGCCGGCGCCAGGCAAACAGTCCCAGCAGCACCACGATGAGGAACAACAGGAGGACGATGCCCGTGACAGCACCCACCGAGTGCCGCTCTGCACCCAGCGCTGGGCTGATCTTGGTGTAGGGATTCAGCTCCTCCATCATGAGGGCAGCTGCGGACAGAGGGAGCGCTGAGCCGGAGGCAGGCCTGCCTCCTCCAGGCTCCTCTCATGTCGGGAGACCCTGGTTCAGGTCTTGGCCCTATTCCTCAATCCCTTCCGCGTCACGTGTTTGGCCGTGTGTTCAGCTGTCTACCAAGGTGGAGTCCCACCCAGGGTCATGACAAGGAGCAAATGTGATCAGAGATGGGAAACGAATAATAGGTGTTTGGTGAATATTTTACTTTCTTCTAAAACTGAGTTACAGATATTAACCCATTTGATCTTCTTAGTAGCCCTATAAGGGGTGTTTATAAGTCCTATAAGACATAAAGACTAATCATTCCGCTTTCACAAATGAGGAAGCTGAGTCACTGAAAGGTTAGGTAACTTACTCGAGATCACACAACCAGTAACTGGTGGAGGTGGGTTTCTCAGGAGTCAGGAAAAGTTGGATTCAGCCCCTCTCCCTGTCTACCAGCTTTGTGACTCGGAGTCCTCGGTCTGCCCACTTGTGACACGGGGACAGTAACCCCACTGTGAGCACTAGTGACAGACTGGCAGTGAAAGCTGTGAGTGCTGAACCAGCGTGCTCAGGATCACCAGGTGCCCCTAAAGCATCACCCCTCAGAGATACATGTGCGGGCTGGCCCCCATCCCCCGTCAGAGCACAGTGGTAATGGCTTTTGCCCCTTTCCTGTACTGTGGATGCCTGCGTGCCCATTCTCGTCCCTGTCTCCTAGAACCAACAGCAGAAACCATTCATCCAGTGCTCACTCACGAGCCAGGCACTGTGCTGAGTCCTTACTCACATAATCTCAACTTGGTCATCACAACTACACTCTGGGGTCTTGTCTGACCATAGACTGGAGCCAAGGATGAGCCCCTTGGGCCTCCTTGGGTCTCAGCAGAACCCTGTGTCTGCACTTTGCGTGGGGATAACAGACCCCCCAGCAAAAGGAAGTGACCTGCCCAAGCACTCCTGGTGGGTCATGGCAGGACCAGAATCTGGCAACGCTTCCGGCTCGTTCATCTCACATTTCCACAGCACTAGCTGCGGTTACCCTTCCTTGGCTCGCAAGACTTGTCAAGGATGAGCAGAGGGAAGCAGTGCCTGAGAGGCTGCCTGCTCCATCAGCCTCTCTGGCACCTGAGTACCCCTCCCCAGCCCACCCCATTCCACTCCCAGTCTCTTCCCAGATGCGAACAAAAGGAAGTCACAAAGGGTCCTTAGGCAATTCAGTCAATCCCACTGGAATCTCCCTGCCTCCATGGGACCCTTTCCGAGCCCCTGGGAACTCTGCAGTCTGTGCCTTACCTTGGTCACACCGGATCCCTTTGAATCCAGAACTGCAATAACAGGTGCCAGTGACGTGGTCACAGGTGGCATTGTTCATGCACTCGCATAGCTGCTGACACCCATAGCCAAAGGTTCCTGGGGCACACCCTGTGAAGCACGAAGTGGAGGTGGCAGAGCGCCTGCGATGTGCTTACTCTCCACCCCGCCCATCCCTCATGCGGGCAGCGGTGATCATTCTGCCTCACGGAGTCAGCCAGGGAAGTGGCTCAGGTGGTAAAGAATCTGCCTGCAATGCAGGAGACCTGGGTTTGATGCTTTGGTTGGGAAGATCCTCTGGAGAAGGGAATGGCTATCCACTCCAGTATTCTTGCCTGCAGAATTCCATGGACAGAGGAGCCTGGCGGGCTAAAGTCCATGGGGTTGCAAAGAGTCGGACACAGCTGAGCTATTAACACTTTCACTTTCATGGAGTAAAGCCTCTTTCTCTGTAGTGCGTGATGTGCTCTGGTTTGCCACTTGGGGCAAGACAATACCTATAACCCTGTGTGGGGGCATGCCCACCCTCCCTCTTCACCTGGTCCATATTTACACAGCATCCTCCAGCGTCAGGCCCCAAGCTGGGTGCCACAGGAGTTTCAAAGAAGAATCAAACAAGGTCTGCTCGCTTTCTCTCATTAAGCTCCTCCTTCCCCCAGTAAAGCCTTTGCTCTGCCCCAACTTCCCCATCCCCACCCCAATAGGAGGAAGAAACTTCAAACACCAATGTAGGCCCAGCCTTCAGGTTTTCTCCTTGGGAGCTGCTCCCAAAGTCAAGAGAACAGAGGGTGCGGGGCCCCGATGGGTGGACGGGGAAGGGGCAGGCTTCCCGGCAGGAGGCCGAGGCCCCGCATCGACTCCCGGGCTCGGGGCTCGGGGCCGCTTACTCTGCTCACAGTGCTGCCCGGTAAAGCCCGTGCGGCAGGTGCACTTGCCGCTGATGTGGTCGCAGCTGGCACCGTTCTGACACTGGCACACACGCCCGCAGTCCTTCCCGTAAAATGCTGCTGGGCAGCCTGCAGAGAAACAGGGTGGGGGCAGCTGTGGATGTGCATCGGGACCAAACCCGTCTCCTCTCCCTTCTCTCTCTCAGCGCGGGGTGAAGACCAGTGAGACCCTGCACTGAGCCACCTCCACGCTCAACCCTCACGCTGAAGCGGGTGGGGAGGCCTTTGGACAAAGGGGCCCTGGAACCAGAGGCCAGGCTCGTGTCTCTTTGCTGCGCAGCCACAGGCTGCTCTTGCCCACTCTGGGCCCCCTGTCCAGGGAGCAGCTGGACTTGGTGATTGCTGGGGTACCTAATAGCCCTGACCTTCCAGGATTGGGCCCCATGAATCCCCTGAAGCCAGCCACCCTCTCCAGCCAATCCCAGGGGTGGAGGGTGAAGTGGTTAGCTCACAGCCAGGCACCGGTCTCCTCCCCACCTCCACTGCAGGCCCGGACGATGCCCACGGCAGCCAGCAGGCTGCAGCATGGGATTCCAAATAGCTGGGAGGCTGGAGGGCGGGGCTTACGCTGCGTGCAGAAGAGTCCGGTCCAGCCAGGGGTGCAGTGGCAGGCCCCATCCTCCGCGCTGCAGCTCGCCCCGTGGTGGCAGCTGCATGTGTGGAAGCAGGCGGGGCCCCAGAACCCAGGTGGGCAAGCTGGGGGTGGGTGGGATGCAGAGGGTGAGGGCAAGGCAGAGAGGGGCAGACGGAGAGGGAGGGAGAGGAAGGGGAGTGCATGTCAGAGCCCAGGCGCCACGATGCACCTGGCTGGCATTTCCTGACTTGCAGGGGGCTTAACCACTGTGGCCAGAACTCCAGTCACCTCTTGGCCCAGGCACCCCAGATTCCCGGTGATTCTCTGCCCACTCTCCCAGCTCTGAGGGTTTCTGACTCTTCCCTCTCTGGGGACTGACTGTGATTTGGAGCTTGTGGGTGTCTGTGGTAAATGGTAAACACGTGGTTTACGGTGTGAACACTGTGTGCTAACTTCCCCACGAGGATGGGGATTTTCCCAAGGTAGAGAGTCTTTTCTTTTGGCTGGTGAGCTCCCTGAGGATGACACCGCCGTCAGCACGGAAATGCCTTCAGGCCAGGCTATCTAACTGGGACCTTCCTAGGAGTACTGGCTGGGCCTCACCCATCAGCCAAGGACTCCACAGGGCAGAGGCTGGGTCTCTGCCTTTAAACTGGAGGTCCCTGTTATCTCTGTTTCAGACTGGGTTCACCTTACAGCCCCTACAAGGCCCTGTCTGGGCCTGTGATGCCCAGGACATCATTCACATGAGCTACCCAGAGAATGCCCTCACCCCTCTGAGGTGACTGCCCTGGTCTCACCTTACTTCCCTGCTCCCTCTTCCTCCCCATCCAAATTTAGCAGCTACTCCTTGCTCAGGTTCTAGGAATATTAATACGCAGCATTTACAGTATTAATGATATTACCAATAATGTTCATATCTTTAAAACTAGCAGTTAATAATGCCAGTGATCACTCCTAGGAATTCATCATGTTAGCTGTAGAGACTCTATGGGACTCAGGGGAACACTCCTATGTGCAGAAGGAGATTTCAGCCGTGGGAGGTGGAAGCACCAGGGGCAGAGAGGTTCTGGGCCCGACCTTGGCTGGGGGCTTTCCTGGGGGGCATTCCTGGGGGGCAGCGGCTTACCCTGTGAGCAGTCTTTGCCGATCCATCCAGGGAAGCATTGGCAGGAGCCATCGATGGGGCTGCAGGTCCCATTGTTGGCACAGGAGCAGAGCTGGGCACAGTCCTGCCCAAAATGCCCTCCAGCACACACTGTGGGCACAGGATAGCCTGGCACCTGCCCTCCCACTTGCACTCCTCAGACCACCACCCACAGCCACACGCCTTGTCCCAGGCCACAGCCGTGGCCCCCGTGGGGCCATGGATCAGGTGGGAGCTGCCTACCTCAGCACCCCCATTTCCACAGCAGTGAGTTCCTCCTCTTGTCCCCGCAGCTGCCTTCTTCCTGACCGCCTCTGACAGGAATGGGCTGAGGCCCATAGGGGAGAATGACTTGGCTGAGGTCCCACAGACAAGTGGTGAGGCTGGGAATTCCACCTCTGGACCCTACTGCTCCCTGCCCGCAGCCCTCAGCTGGCCATGACCACACTTTCATCAGCATCACTGACCCCACAGCCATGGGGCAGAGGACGTTTATAGCCAGAAGGAGAGGGACACAGGCAGGGTGGCCCGTCTGTCTGCAGTTAGCTGGAGAGGGGGCTAGCCCCCAATGTCTGTCCCTGTCCACCTGTCCCCTGTCTCTCCAAATACAACCTATTCCTTGAGCTTCCACTCAGCCTCCTTAGGAGAACCTTCCTGAGTCCATAAGGGGCTCTCCAACACGGAGCTCCGGTCATAATTTCCACTTTGAGTCACTTGCAGGATTTGGGGCCCAGCGCCTTCTGGAGGAGTCACTCTTTGGTTGCTGGAAGAAGGGCTGATTTCCTCAACCAAGCTGCAACCTCCTTTAAGTACTAGGTATGAGTTCACCAAGCACCTGCCTGTCATTTCTCTTGAAATCCATCCTCTACCTGCTTCCTACAGCCTGAGCTCTCTAAAGCACAGCCTTCTTCATTGCACTCCTGTGCCCTGCTCAAACATCCTCCGTGGCTCCCTGTTGCCCTAGAATAAAACCTAGATCCTAGAGCTCAGCACTTAAACACACCTCGCCCAGAAACCATGAGCCCCTGGACCACACGCTGTCTTCCAAATAACACCCCATGCCTTTCCTTGTCTGTGCCTTTACTCTAACTGTTCCTCCCAGAGCTTCCCTGACCCTTATGCCCACTCATGGAATTCCTACCCTGCCTACAAGACTCATCTTAAGTGCCACCATCCCGGTGATCCCTCTGTAGTAGACAGCAAGTCCTTTAATGCCAGTTCCCTTCTTCCTCAGAAGTAGAGTTTCCTGGGCTTCCAGCCACCTGCGCAGCTGGGTAGGTGTGACTACCTTCTGACCAATGCTAAGTGGAAATGCGTGTCTTTATTTGCCCATTCCTCCCTCTTACTGAAGAATAACGTGGATTATGGAGGAAGATTGTGGGTGAGATGGCTGGAGCTCAAGCAGCTCCCTTACAGTAGAGGTGAACCATATGCCGAGGATGCAGAACCAGACAGAAGAAGCTTGGGCCCCGGACACCTTTGAAAGCTACCCCACTGTTTCCTAGTAACCTGCTTCTGGATCTTTTTATTTATTTTAATGTATGAGGAAAAAAAGCTTGTCATTTTCAATTCAGTTATTTTGGTTTTTAATATTATAGCTGAACTTAATCCTGGTATATTCACCCCCTTCTCTGTTCTGGGAGGCTACATCCCTGTTTGAGCTTCTGTGACCCTCTATTAGTTTCTTCCCTGGTCTTCTGTTACTGTGGCTTGTGAACCATTTCCGGCCAGGTCTGGGTTCCACCCATGTCTGTATCCCCACCACACTTGGAAAAACAACAGGTGCTCAAGGCTGAATATGTGGAAATAAACTGCTGCCCCTTCCCGCCACTGTTGCCTCCCACCAAGTTCTGCGAAAAGGCTGAGCTCAGAATTTCCCCCTCTGGACTGCAGGCTTTGTGAGGGCAGGGAACTTGCCTCTCTTTTTCTTTGTTGTGCCTGAGTGCCCAGCACAGTGCACGGCATACAACAAACATTCAAGAACTATTCCCCAAATGGCCAAGGCCTCAGGAGCAGTCACCTTCCAGTGGGTTCTGAAACTGCAGTCAGTGACCCCTGTCCCTTAGAGCTCTTCTCAACTCGACACGCTCCCCTCGAAGCCCGGCTCCAGCCAGCCCTACACCCTCCAGGATGGCCTCCTTGCATCTCTGTTATGGGGGAGGAAGTCCTTGCATCCCCGAGGCCCTCCTTTGGCTGGGCCAACAGAGAATCATGGGAAGGTGTTGATTCTTGAAGAAAAGCAACCTCCCTGGGCCCACAGCCTTCACCACTCCCTATGCCACACTGCCTCATGTTGCCAGCCCTCCCCTGACTAGATGGTGGGCAGCAGCTGCCTAGGATCTGTGTCCACTCTGTGTCTCTCCAGGACACTGTTAGCAATTGGGACCAACGATACAGGCAGCATGGTGTACCAGGCTCGCCAGCCAAAGCTTTGGCTGCTAGTTTTATTTATGTATTCAATAAGCACTTCTATGGCACTTTCATGTACCACTGTTCAGAGTGCTTCACAAATATTAGTCCAATAACCTTGTAATACTCTCATTATTAGACATTTTCATTATTACTCCCTATTATTAAGTCTACCGATGAGGAAATTGAGGCATTGAGAGGTTAGGTAACTTGCCCACAGCTTGGAAGTTCTGCCACTCACTGGCTCAGTACCTTTAAGCAAACCACATCACCCCTGTCAGTCTGATTCCTCATTGAAATGGGGCTGATAACCCTCACCCACGGGCCGTGGGATGGAGTTAATGGTTGTGGGAATCCTGGTTGCTTTGGGCCCCTGTGCTCTTCCCTAGCAAAAACGTTAACCCCTTCCAGGGCAGGTCCACTGCCAGGAGGATGGCATTCATCTCACCTGTTTGCAGCTCAGCCTCTCGCTTCTGTTTCCTGAAAAACAGGTCAGCCTCTGGGAGGTACCTGATTTTGGGACTCCATCCCCTAGTCCTGGCCCTCTGTGGGGAATGGGGTGCCAGAGATGCTCCACTGACCCCCTTCTTAAAACCAACTCATCTTCGCTAACAAGACGGTCTTATCTTTGAAGTCTTTCTCACATACACAAGGTTGACAAATTCACCCACAGAGCTGCTAATGTGATCAGTCTAATGCATTAATTGGTTGACTTCTTAGCCAAATCAAGAGTGAGGCAAAGAGAGGAAAGGTGGAGAGAAGGGGGTGGGGGGGAGCTGGTGGGGGGGCTGGTGAAAAGAAAACATCTGGTTATATTTAATCTATGTTTAATGATTCTGCATAAGCAGTGTCTGTAATTTGTAACTTGCTGAAAAGCCGGTCATTAGAAACTGTCAGTTCAATTTTTTACAAGGTTTGAGACTTAACCAGGGCAGTTGCCATTAATAGCAAACTCTATTAGATCTATATGTGGAAAATACTCATTAGGCCAGCGGGCGATAAATCAGACATTGTAGGATCTGAGAGTTACTCCTCGAGCTGCTTAGGTCCTAATTTAGACCCAGCCTATCTGTATTGACGGCTGGGTCTCTGATGTTTAATAAGTAAACCTCGACGTGTCAGGTTATGATTAAACTGTCCTAGGAGGGATGCAAGCAAATGAAACTGTCACATACGTTTCCTGGGGGGTTCCAAACTTCTCATGACCTCAAAGCATCACGGAGTAAACTTCCCACTCATACATATTAACGGCCCACACACTTACAAAAATAGCCGAGCTCAGTGGTCATTATTCATCAAAAGGGTTCAGTCCCCTGGGAAGCAGTGAGCTCTCAAAGGAAGTATTTAAGCAGAAGACAGATGAAACTCTTTCATAGATGACCTTGAAGTTGCTTTTAGCTCTAAGGTTACCTTAGACGAAGATCTCTTCGCTTCTTACAGGTTAAAGTACAAATTCTGCATCCTTGTCCTTCAGAACATTTCAGGAGTCCGCAGACTACCTTCCCAGTCCCCTTTGTCACCCACAGTCCCTGGACCCTCCTGTCACTTCCTACAGCTGGACAGTCACGGATCCGCCCCTCTGCTTTGCCCAGGTTGGCTCCTGTACCCACAATGCTTTTCTTCCATTTGTCTTTCAGGCTAAGTCCCAGTTGAAATCCAGCACGGGATGGAGCTGTCCCCTAAATCCACCCCGCCTTGGCCTAACTAAGCCAGGGACAGCAATAAGTAATGATGTGCACTGACCCAGCTTCTACCTTCACCCTGGTTGTTAAATATTCAGGAATTTCACAACTGGTGTTAAACCACTAGTTCCTTCAAATCAGACGTGGTGGGAATATCTACACCATGGAAATTTGCATATGACACAGATTAGGGCTTTTTTAGCAGCAGATCAGTGCAATAAGCTTTAACTCCCCTTTCAACTCCCAGTGAGTGGAAGAGGTTGGCTGGAGTAGGTGCTGTGAATTCTGCAGCTGAGACATGAAAGCATGTAGCGGGGGATTAGTGATATTGGCCTGAGTGCAAGGAGAGAAGGGCTGGGAAGTTGCCATCTCCAGCAAAGCTAGAACCGTCTCCTCTGAGCTCCCACAGCCTTCTTTGCTTTCCCACTTGACATGCAGCACAAGCCATTTGGGGCCACTTCGTAGGTGGACCTCAGCTATACTTGTTTCATTTTCCATCTGTTTAGACTGGGCTTTGGAGTCAGAATTTGATTCTCACCTCTGCCACTTGCTAGCCGTGAGACCACGGAGAAGTCTTTTACCCTCTCTGAGCCTGTTCTTCAATTGCATAATGGCTTTTTCTCATGGCCCATGATGTCCAATTCTTATTAAGGTAGCTCTAAAGCCCCCAAAGCCGACTCACTGAAAAAGACCCTGATGCTGGGAAAGATTGAAGGCAAAAGGAGAAGAGGATGGCAGAGAATGAGAAGGTTGAATAGCATCACCAACTCAACAGACATGAATTTGAGCAAACTCTGGGAGACAGTGAAGGACAGGGAAGCCTGGCGTGCTGCAGTCCATAGGGTCGCAGAGTTGGACATGACTTAGCGACTGAACAACAAGAAGCCCTGAAGAGCCAAGGAGCTGCCTCCACAGAGCCTGATGAGAATCCCAAACCTTTCTTCCCTTCTACTCCCCTCCCAGGACTCCTCGTCTCCCTGCACCTGCCCCCAACACCCCCCCCCCCACCGATCCCTGGAGAGAGTACCTTGATTGCAAAGGGCTCCGGAGAATCCGGGGAGGCACTCGCAGATGCCGCTGACGTGGTGGCAGGGCCCGCTGCTGTGCACGCAGAGGGGACACGGCTGGGTGCAGCCATGGCCATAGAACCCGGGGGCACAGACTGCGGCGAAGGGGAGATGGTGGTCAGCAGCTCGAGGGGCACTGGCGACCTGTCCAGTCCCCCACGGTGATGAAGAGAGGCTTCTCAACAGTATGGGGAGAGTCGCATCCACCCACACCTCGGAGGGCCTGTTCCTTTCTACAGACAGGAGTGGGGGTGATCCTGTTTCTACAGGGGAGTCAGGCTGGGCCCTGAACTTGGGGACAGAAAAGTTAAGGCTGGGAGAAAGGGGATTAGAGGCAGGGATTTGATGGGGATTAAGAGATTTAAGCCCAGCCTCTCTCCAGCTGGGAAGGAGTGGGGAGGAAGAGCTGGCCAAGGTCTGTGGGGTGGGGGTCAGCCTTACCTCTCTGGCACAGGGGTCCTCGGAAGCCAGGGGCACACTCGCAGCTCCCATCCTCTGGGGAGCAGGAACCGCCGTTCTCGCAGTTGCAGGACACAGAGCAGTTGGGGCCCCAGCGTCCAGGCGGACACGTGCTGTCGCAGTGGATGCCTGTGGGCCAAAGACAGACTCGGGTCAGTGGTGAGGTGGGGGGTGAAGGGGAGAGTGATGGGGAGGCTGCACTGTGCAGCGAGAGGGGGGTGGGGGTGGAGAGGCAAGCACAACTGGAAATGAGGAGGAAAAAACGGAGAGGCTTGGCTGGTCAGGGAGGGCTTCTAGGAAGAGGCGAATGACTAAACCATAAGTCCTAAAGACCAAGTAGGAATTGACCAGGTAAAGGAAATCCTATGTGCAAAGAGCAGGAGGCAAGAGAGAGAATCATGCCTTGAAGTATAATGTAGTGTGTTGGAGCATAAAGTACACGATGGGATACAGTAAGAGATGAGGTTGTGGGAATCAGAAGGGGTCAGATCATGAAAGGCCTCCTTTGTCCCTGACATCTTAGCTGAAATCCAAGGTTAGTGACATGCTGCAGTCCATGGGGTCACAAAGAGTCAGACACAACTGAGTGATTGAACAACAAAGGTTAGTAGAGCAAGTAAGTGCCATGATGGGGGGCTACACGAGCCAGGAGTGAGTTACATGCTCACCCATGTTAGCCCAGGGGCCATTGGTCCCTGCGGGGCCCCAGCCAACCAGTCCCTGGGCAGTGGCCCAGAGAGTGGGAGGCTCTTTTCAGATTCTTTTGACCACAGTCCTCAGTGTAATATGTATTTTATATCAAATGTGCATACATATGAATAATAGAAACCAGTGCTCTGCAAATGACATTTACTGTCACTGAGTATGATGCAATCTGATGTTTTCTCTGCACTATGATGTATTCTATTTCATTAAGGAAAAAAAAAAAAGCTAGTTGTGACCCAACAAATTGATTTAATGACCTTCAGTTTGACAAACAGTGGCCTAAGGGGGAATGGATGGAATCTGTCAGAAAGAAAGAAGAACAAGGCCTACACAATCTTTTTGAGTTGAGAGAAAGGAAATATGTGTTGGGGGTGATTACAGCCTGCAGGCTGAGAAGGAATTTTAAAAGGCCTGAGGCTGGATGCCCAGCTCTGCGGAGTGGCTTCCTCCCAGGCAGAAAGGCTGCTAGTCCGACATGCATAAGGTGAATGGACCGTGGGGGCCCCGGAGACCAACTTGGCTTTGGAAGGTGAATATCAGAGGCTCAGAGAGGAGCAGAATTAGTTTAAAAAGCATGTCTGCCTTGTTATAAGGACAGGGATCATGAGAAAGAGAAAGAAAGTGGGAGGAAGACATTCAGGCTCAGTGAACAGAGCCGGCCCTAGCAGCAGCAGGAGAGCGGTGGGACCAATTTAGAGGCAGGCTGGAATGTACAAGCCCACCTGGGCTGGCAGGAAAGGGGAGGGGGCAGAACAGAGGCAGAGAGTGGGGGAGAGGGGATCAACTGGCTTTACTCCCCTCCAGTGCCTCCGTCCAGCCTGGCTCCCTAACTCCCTGGGTGTTCCTCCTGTGACAGTTCAATTCTACATTGGGTCGGGGCTTCTGGTGCCACTCTGCAGAAAACTGGCCTTTGTATGGAGGGACCCTGATGCTGGGAAAGATTGAGGGCAGGAGGAGAAGGGGGCGACAGAGGATGAAATGGTTGGATGGCATCACCGACTCGATGGACATGAGTTTGCGTAAACTCGGGGAGCTGGTGAAGGACAGGGAAGCCTGGTGTGGGGTCGCAAAGAGTTGGACACAACTGAGTGACTGGACAATGGAGGGAAGGGGGTGGGGGGAGATTCTCCCAGGAAATGCCATCTTTCCCCAATGAGAATCCGGTGGTCACATTTCACTCCGCAATGGAGGTCTCTCCCAGTGGAGTTTCAGGTTCACAAGAGGTGGCAAATAGCATGAATGGACTGAAGGGGAACCTGGGGCAGGAAAAAACACAAAGCTGTTTGAGATAAATGGAGAGAGTAGCATGGATGTATATACACTAACATATGTAAAGAGATAGCCAAGGGGAATTTGCCATTTGACTCAGGGAGGCTCTGTAATAACCTAGAGGGGTGGGAATGGGTGGGTGGTGGGAGGGAGATTCAAGAAGGAGGGGACATATGTACACCTATGGTTAATTTATGTTGATGTATGACAGAAATCAAACCAATATTATAAAGCAATCATCAATCAATTAAAAATAAATAAACATTAAAAGAATAAAACCCCAAAACCAAAAGCCATGATCTGCCTCAAGGAATTCTTGTGCCTGTGGATGTTGAAAATGTGAGATTCGGACTGCAGGCCGAGGGGCCCTGCTGCTCTCCGGAGGCACACTGGACTAAGGCGGAGTCCCACTATGGGACAGGGGCCTCCGATCCCACCTGTGCATCATGCGCTCTTTGTTAGGCGGCCCAAGGCATGTGCATCACACGCAGATACAGCTCTTCCCCAAAACTATGAGCTGATACTACTGTGATTAATAAAACAGTGCATGCAAAAGTACCCCTGAATTCACGGCAGCCTGTCACTCTATGTTTTCCCCAAATCAGTAGACATTAGAAATATAGCTACTCTCCTGTCTGGGATCCTCAAAATGTTTTCATGTCAAAAATGTGTCCTCTTTTTTTTGGAGATTAAGAATCATAGGTGTAAGGTGATTATGCTCAGATTGCAGATGGCTGCAAGGGCCCACTGCGTCCTAAGGTCTGCCAATTCGTCTAGTCTAGGTCTGGTGCTGTGGGTGAGGCTCTTGTTTGAGGTTCTTTTATGTCCTAAGACCTACTTGGAACATCAGACATTGGCACCTAAATGGAGAGAAGAATCTAAACGTCAGTTGCACTGTGTGGTCAGGGCGGCTGGCCTTGGCCTAAAGGGAGGCTGTGTCTCAGAACTACAGCTTCTGAAGAGGCGTGGTGTCTTCAGTTAGCTGCCTTCTCTAGGCCCTGTCTGGGGATAATAATCACCCTCGGGGGCCCTCTCCTTTTTACCTTAGAGAATCTCCCTGTTTTGTTTTTCGGGGCTCTCTACACATCCATGTTGATGGGTGCAGCTAGACTAAGAATCCATGTATTGTGACCTCTAGCTCATATCACAAGGCCAGTAGCAACTCAGCAGCCCACATTCTTTGTGGACTATTTTAGGTCCTCCTCATCCAGGAAGCCTTCCTGGATGTCTGCCCAGGGATTCAAGCATATATTTTATAGCAGCATACAGCTTTGTCCCTACCTATTATTTGAATATTTCATGTATGTGCCCTAGGGAGACAGGGATCATGGTTTATTGACACTTCTGACTCTTTATCCAGGTCCTCCCAATAGGCAGGGAAACCATCATCATCATCATTTCTGCATCTCTAGCACCCAGGACAGTGTCTGGCACACAATAGGTGCCCAGGGTCTATTACTATTGTTGTATTCTGCCATTTACTCCTGGGCCTAGTTCGGGGCCAGCCACGTGGTAGCTGCCAGATAAAGATTTGGTGATGGTTTGGGTCAATAAATGCTAGTTGCATGAAGAAACGGTTCCCCTTTCCAGTGCAATCCTATGCCTCCTGTTGGCAGTAACGTCCTGAGATCTTGGACAGCTGCTTTTCCTCCTGTGTAGTGGGAGGAGATGGGAGCAGATCATCATCAAGGTCTCCTCACTTCAAGGGGAAAATCCATATATGGTTACAGGCCAGTTTCTTTCAACTTATTTCAATAAACATTGAATAAACAACTACTATGTGCAGGGCAAGGTGAATTAGACATCATGCCAGTCAAGCAGCCTGTGGCTAATTGGGGGTGAGGGGAGAAGACGTGCACTTGCTTAAAGCAAAGAGAAACAAGTGCTGAGGGACAGGCCTGGTGGTCCAGCGTTAGGAACCCACCTTCTAATGCAGGGCACGTGGGAGGTTTGGCCCCTGGTCCGGGAACTAAGATCCCACATGCTGCAGGGCAACTAAGCCCACACGTCACAACTAGAAAGCCTGTGCTGCAACAAAGACTTCACACGCTGCAAAGAAGAGTCCACACACAGCAATGAAGACCCAGTGCAGCCAAAATGATAATAATTTTTAAAAAGTGTTGAAATCAAGGGACGAGCAGTATGCCAGGGGCTAGGTGGTCAGGGCTCGCTAAGTAGGAGGCTGGGGCCTGTACCCCAAGCCTTCCCTGTCTTTCCTTGGTTTTCTTCTGCTTGAACAAATTTCAGAACATCAACTGCTCCTTTGAAATGACTTCAGGACCATGTTTGGAGAAATTAGCTTTAGAATAGCAGAGACCTTGCTGAAAGGTTGTCCATCAAAGACAGAATTTTTAAGCACCAGATGTCATTAAAATCTTATCGGTTCACTCAAAATTAAGGCAATGAAAAATTAAAGCGGATTTCCATTTGACTTCAACCAACAGTGTAGGGTGTCGGTAACCAGGGTGGAGTCCAGCTTTGTACTAAGGGGCAGGACAAGGGGGTCAGATTGAAGATGCTACAGAGGAAGCAATGCCCCCGGTCCTTGATTTTCTAGTTGTGGAGAGCAGAGGTTCCTGAGCAGCCTGGTGTGAATTCTTTAAGGACATTCCCTGCCAGCAACGCCTGCGTTCTTCACTCCTTGCTGTCCTCCACTTTGGGAGTGGCCAGTGGGTTCACTCATGCAACATCTTATCAACACTGTGTTTCTGGCTTACACTTACTGAACACCCGCTATTGTGCCAGGTACTGTTAGCACTTACAGGTATTAACTCATCTAAGCTTCCAAAGGACCCTGTAGTTATAAGGATTATTATTATCTGCATCTTATGGATGGAAGATTCAGGCCCTGAGAGGTTAAAGGACTTGCCCAAGGTGGCCTGGCTCCGGCTCTGTGTCCTTAACCACTTCTGTGTGTGACAGTCACTGGATACAGTGGTGAACAAGGCGGATTGGTCCCTGCCTGCACAGAACTGATGGTCAGTGTGCGAGGCAGATAATTAACAAATAGTTACTCAATCAGAGTTCAGTGGCAACTGAAGTAAGGACTGCTGTTGGGCATTCTGAGAATTAAAATACTGTAGGGTATTCTGAGAATTAATTAAAGGCATTCTTTCATAATCTTGGCCAGGTTGGGGAGGTGGTAGTATCCAAGGAGAGAACCTTCCCATAGGAAGTCATCTTGAAGTCAAAATATGATGGATGAGAGGGTATTATTGGGTAAAGAGAAGGAGAAAGAGTGATCCAGGCAGAGGGGATGCACATTTGATGCCTGGAGTCAGGGAGGTGGTTGGCCCAGGTGGCTGAAGTAAAGTGAGTAATGGGAAGGGGCAGAAGAGAGGTGGAGGAGTTGGGGAGGGCCAGACCACGCGGACCCCAGGTCACTGTAAGGCTTTTGGATAAATGCCATGGGATGCCATTGAGGCATTCTGAGCCTCAATGTGATGTGAACGGATCTGGTCACCATGTTCAGAGTAGGTGCAGCTGGACAAAAGGGGAGGTCCAGAGACACAAAGGAGGCCAAGGCAGTGTCGGGTGAGAGATGGTGCTCAGTGTACGAGGATAGTGACAGAGGCTGGTGAAAAATGGATGGCTTTGCAGTATATTTAGGGGGTGGACTGCCAGGACACATGTAGGGACCAGGAGTCTAAGCCTGGGCGAAGGTGAAAGTTTCTCGTCTGTCTCCACCGTATCCTTTGTAAGCACAGACTGAGCACCCACACTTTTGTCTGACTTTTTAAAAACTGGTCTGTCCCCTGCCCTTAGAAAAGAGCCTGTACATAATCGGTGTTCAATTAACGTTTGTTAATTTGCATGGAATGGAGACCTGAAGCCCAGAGGAGATAAAGGAAAGATGCATACCTAGGAAATAAGAAGAGAAAGTGCAGGAGAAAAGAAAGAAAAGTCAAGAGAAGGCAGCAGAATACCAAAGCTCAGTTTCCTAGGACCCGGAAGGTGGGCGGTTGAGGGGTTACCTGTCCATCCCGCCAGGCAGCAGCAGTGACCTGTGATGGGGTCACAGCCATCGGCATGGCTGCAGTCACAGCGTTCACTGCAGTTCAGCCCAAACGTGCCATCCTGTGGAGACAGAGTGGTGAGATCTAGACCCCCAGAGGTTCTCACACTTCTGTGGGATTTTGATGACAAAACTGAGCTGCTACCCGACAAGGATGCAGAGAAGCTGGGGCCGGGGCAAAGGGAAGGCACGTTTTTATAACTGGGGATTCAAGTAAGCCACTCCAAAAATTTTCTTGGCTGCATTAACAGGAGTATGCAGTTGGAAGGAGGGAAGTGGTAGTCCTTTCCTACTTCTCAGAGAGCTGTAATGATCATTAATTAACATTGGAAGTGAAAATGCCAATTTTAGAACATTGACCACATATAAAGAAGGATTATGATTTATTCTTTGTTACTGGGTAAGAAGGTGGCAATTGACGTTTGTTGTGTGCTCAAACATTAGCTATCAAGAGTCTTGTTTAACTCATTTCTCTTAATCTTCACAACAACTCTATGAGACGGTTTCATTATATTCAAAATTTAAAGATGAGGTGAAGTAACATGCTCCAGGCAACATAGCTAGGATGAGGCAAAGCCAGGATTGGAACCCGGGACTGTAGGACTCATTCAGTAGACTATTATTTGTATCAGAGACCAAGGCCCAGGGAGTAAGTCTAGGTGGTTATTGCTGGATAATGCTTGGTTTAGTCCTCCCACACCTTGATCATAAAATTATAGGCTGTTGGAGTTAGAAAGAAACTTAGACATTATCAAGGAATGGCCACTCTGATGGATTAGTAAGGGCTGGCCTGTAGCGCTGTGTCATGAAGGATTCTGGAGCTGCACCTGGGCTCAGGTTAACTGTTCCAGAGTCAATAATGGTTACCAAGAGCACCCTGGGGGAAGTGACTCCACATCACCACATCTGTCCAGTGTCTTCCATTTTACAGATGAGAGGCCTGAGGCCGAAAGTAGGACAGAGAGGTTAGAACTGGGGCTGAGATCTCAATCCGGGTGTTCCATCACCTGGCCCCGTGCCCTTCTCTGCACTTCTGTGGACGAAATAACCACAGGGAAAAGGTCTGAGGGGCTGTGGGTCCCCCATCCTCGCCCGCCCCACACTCACCGGGCAGGGCAGTTCACAGGTGTCCCCCAGCCAGCCCGGGGTGCAGGAGCACGAGCCATCTGCGGGGCTGCAGGCGGCCCCGTTGGCGCAGGCGCAGCTCTCGTTGCAGTTCAGACCCCACGTCCCGCTGGGACACGGCAGGGCACAGTCGAGGCCCTGCCACCCTGCGGGGAAGGGACAAGGCTGTCACCTCTCTGTCGCGCGTCCGCACGGTTTTCTGCCCACTTCCCCCAGCTCCGTACAAGACGGAGCACCCGAACCACTCCTCCGGTAGCTGGGTTAGCGCGCACATCCCGCCTTCTGAGTCCGCTCGGAACCACAGCGTGGCTGTTGAGGGCGCAGGGGCTAGAAGCTGGCTCTGCCGCCTGCTGGCTCTCCCTGTTCTTGCTACAGGTGGATGATCCCACCCGGACAGGGCGTCAGCGGAGGTGGGGGTGCTCTCTGGGCCCGGGGTGGACTCGGGAAGCTTATCTCAGGGCGCTGTGTTTGGGAGCAGGCTGGTTACGGCCTGTCTGCCCTCGGATCATTTCTCCCCTCCCCCTGCTCTGTGTCAGGGGGGCTGAGCCCTGCAGCTGCTCTCAGGGGGGCTGCCAGTGGGAGACCCGGCCGTGAAGGGGGGGCGGGAGCAGGAGAGGCACCGGTATCTTCTCCTCTTTCTCTGCTGTGAGCAGGGCCTCCGGGGTGGCTGTCTCGGTACTCCAGCACCATCTTGCGGCCCCTCTGCCCCTGTCTCAGTCCCTACCAGGCGGCCCTCACCCACAGGCTCTGGGAACTCCACTTTCTCCCTTCGTCCCTCTCACCCTAGAAGTGCTAGCAACTGTGAGAGAAGCTACTAATCTCCGGGTTGCTCACATTCCCTTGCAAATCTCTTCAGCGCTTCTAACACCCTGGTAACGAATCCCTTTTATCACATTCCTGCTGTTGAAGTCCTGGGCATGAGTCTCCTTGGCTGGAACCTGACATACAGGCTCCCTGACTCTGCATGGGGGTGGGTGGGCAGCTGGCAGCCCACCTGGGCAACTTCTGTGTGCACGTCTGAGGGGATGGGGTGGGGAAGCAGGCACATTACCCTCCTTGCAGGTGCAGGAGCCATCGACTGGGGAGCAGGTGCCCCCGTTGTTACAGCTGCAGACAGACGAGCAGTTGGAGCCATAGGTCCCTGCCGCGCAGGGAACCGTACAGACCTCCCCCTGGAAGAGGAGGAGGGGGTGTGGGTCAGAAGGTGCCCCATGATGAGCGGCTATGGCAGGTAGAGTAATGCCTCCCCCCGCCCCCCTCTCCATGTTCCAATTCCTGAAACCTGTGAATATGTTACCTTCCATGGCAAAAGGGACTTTGCAGTCATGATTAAAGACTTTGAGATGGAGAGTGTCTTTGATTAGCTAGGGTGGCCCAAATTGATCATGTAAGTCCTTAAGAGTAGAAGATAACTAAAAAGATAGCCTTGAAAACTCCTCCACCTGCCTGCATTGACTTTGAAGACAGAGGAATGCGGCCACAAGCCAAGGAATGCAGTGGTTTCCAGAAGTCAGTCTTCTTGCCTGGAAAATTCCATGGACAGAGGAACCCGGCAAGGTATAGTCCGTAGGGTCACAAAGAGTCAGACGTGACTGAGTAACTGAGCGCGCACACACACACACACACTCACACACACACTAGAAGCCAGAGGTTTCATTTTACAACTAGCGAGAAAATGGGGACCTCAGTCCCACAACCCTAGGAACTGAATTTTGCCAAAAATCCGAATGAGCAGAAAACAGATTCTCCCCTAGAGCCACCAGAAAAGAATACAGCAGATGACACCTTGACTTTATTCCTGTGAGACCCATACCAGACTTCCAACCCACAGAAATGTTAAGATAGCACACTCGTTTTGTTTGAAGCCACTAATGTGCTAATTTGCTACAGCAGTGATAGGAAAGCAATTCTCACCAGTTGGGGGAGGGGTCAGGCCTCCAGACCACTGCTCTAGAGTGGGCAAAACCCTCAAGGAATTTGACCCCTGAACCTCTATTAGGTCACACCCCTTTGCTTCTCAATCTTGTTTGATTCTTACCAGGAACCCCCTAAGGCAGATAATAATATCCTATTTTCATTTACCCAAACCTCAAAGAAGTTAAATGTAAATAATAACAGCTAATGTGTATTAAGCACTTTCTCAATATCAAGTACTATCATTTCATTTAATCTTCACAATATCCTCAAGAGATAGGAACTAGAGCCTCAGCATCATTCCAGGTCATGGAGCTAACTATGGTTGATCTCTATTTGAACCCAGGCTGGCTGCTTAATCATTCTGTTTTTAGTGTTGCAAACCAGTTTCCTTGGAAAACATTCTCTGAAATGGAGACTAGTGGGCTCTTGAGAACAAGCCCTATGAGGGGAAAGGGAAGCAGGAAGAGCAGACAGAAATTGAACTCTGGAGCAGTTGCAACAATAGCTTCAGCTGATCTGCTAGGCAGCTCTGGAGCTGGTTGGCCCTTAGAATTGTCCTGCCAGGGGAAAGGGAGAGAGAGGCTCCATACCCCGGACCAATCATTGGTATCCACTGCCCCGGGGAAGGGGGCATGACTTCAGGGGAATCTGTGCTCTTTGATGGAAGGCAATTTCTGCAGAGAGACACATCTGGGAGCTACGAAGTTTCCTGCAGTCTTCATCCTGAATCGTGTATCTGGGTGACACCCTACAGGACCTCCTCGGGTGGGCTGTTAGCCCTAGTAAGGCATTCAGAGTGAGGGCAAGTCACAGGGCTACCAGGAATGGGGACTTCAGAGGCTTTGAGGGGTGGAAGAATTCAGTTAATCAGGGGAAGTGGGGTAAAGGCAGTCTAGGTGGGAAGGGTGTGAAGAAGACTGCAGAGGAGTATGGGAGCTGGGAATGTTCTAGGGGTAGCAGGAGGGGGGAGTTTGTTGTAAGGAGGGGCAAGGGAGATATTTCAAAAGGGTGTTGGGGGACTTCCCTGGTGGTCCAGCAGTTAAGACTCTGTGCTCCCAATGTAGGGGACCCAGGTTCGATCTCTGGTTAGGGAACTAGATCCTACATGCCACAACTAAGATCAGGTGCAGTCAAATAAATATATTTTTTAAAAGGGGACATTGGTAGCCTTGAAGGCGAGGGAAGGGAGTCTGGGCTCTAGGAGTCCCCAGGACATGCCTTCCCTACTCAGGAACCCTCGTTGGGGATGTCTGCTCTGGTGCACATACTGGGATGCTGGATTCCCACCGTCTCCCCCCAAGGAGTGTCTCCAGCTAACTTCTCAGGTCTTGTTCTAAGGTTTACTGTGGGAATGCTGATGCGTGGTCCAGGATACCAGTGCTCACCTGGGCCCCACTAGCTGTGTGACATTCGATAGGTTACTGCCCCTCTCTGAGCCTCACTTCCAGCATTTGTGAAATGATAGCCTTGAAGTAGGGGAGCTCACGTCTCAACTCTAAGGGTCCCAGGCAGTTGGCCTCATCCCCATTCAGGTCACAGAGAGGTCTTATTTGGCCCTTGGTGAAGAGGCTCCTCTCTAGCCCTTCTCTCTGCTCCCACCTGCCCAGGCTGGGTCAGGGAGGAGAGACTGGGAAGTGTGGAGTCCTGCACCAGAAGCTTCCATGGTTCCCACTCTTTCCCAGGCCAGTCTTTGGCCGATCCTGACCAGATGTAATCTACTAGCGCTCCCACTACCCAGAAAAATTCTAATTTCCCCAGGACTATAAATAGCCCAGAAGAATATGTTTAAGCTCTAAGCATGTAAATTGCACGCTCAGTTTATGATTTTCTCTGCATGAGTTTACTTTAAGAGGAAGGAGTTTCTCTCCTGGCATCCTCATTAGTGTCCCCAATCCCTGCCCTATGAGGAGGTTTCAAGGGGCCTGTGAGTCCAACTATGGATCTGTTGGTGGGGCTGAGAGGACTGCCCACCCTGCCCTGCTTCAGGGGGCAAGACACAGAGCACCCAGCTCAGAATCTCGGTCCCCAGAAGGCTGCGCCAGGCCCCATTTTCTCCCGGAGCAGCCTGTACAGGGGTATGGGCAGTCAACCTGACTTTACAACAGCCCTGGGAAGTTACCAGGCGATAAGACTTTCTGCTTCCCAGAGAAGGAAAGGGAGACAGAGTGGGCAGGGGCTTATCCAGGGCCCCATGGGGTATCAGTGAGGGGTGAAGGAGGAAGAACCAGACCTCTCCAAGAAGGTGGCAGAGCCCAGGGGTTAGAGAATGGACTCTAGTGCCATCCTGCTGCTACCACTGACTCACTGCCTGACCTTGAGCAATTTACTGAACCTCTAGGGGACTCAGTTCTTCCATCTGTCAAATGGGAATAATACTGTCCCTACTTCATAGTATTGTTAAGAGAATTAAATTAGTTATTACATATGAAGCAATAGTTTTTCCAGTAGTCTCCACATGTACAGATGTGAGAGTTGGACCATAAAGAAGGCTGAGCACCAAAGTACTGATGCTTTTGAACTGTAGTGCTGGAGAAGACTCTTTGAGAGTCCCTTGGACTTCAAGGAGATCAAACCAGGTCATCCTAAAGGAAATCAACCCTGAATGTTCAACTTCTGGGTTCACAGGGGGCACGTGACCTTATATCCCCAGTTTCACCTTCCTGTCACCTCCTCCAGGCTGTCTTCCTGGTTCCCCTTACCCCAGTTGAACAGGCCTGAACTTCTGCCATGGTTTTGGGGGATGAAATGACCACTCACTGAGGGGCTACCATGTGCCCCAAACAGTGCCAAAAATTTCCCATTTGTTAGCTCCGAATGGCAAAACAACCCAAATGGGGAAGCGGGCAGTTTCTAAAGGACACAGTTCTGCCCTAAAGGAATGTGAGCCTGGTACACCTCCCCCTCCTACACCTCGGGGCCCTGGCCCAACCAGGTTCCAACTCCTCAGTAATCACAAATACTAACAGGGAAACTTTGTATCACATTCTCTACTTTCTGTCCTCTGATCTGCCGGGTCAGGCCAGGCATATAATTGATTGACTGGTGATGGACATGCACAGCAAGCCAATAATCAACCTAACTTCTCAGGTTTAGGCTAATAGCTTCACCTACCTCAAGGTATCCCCTGGCCAAGGTCTGGCGATTCTCAGGGTGCTCACTGCCACCTGCCCTGCAAAAGGCCATTCTCTTACACATTCATCTCCCCAGTTTTGGGCACCACTAACAGGCCTTGATCATGATGGCCTGTGTGGCACCCCACAGGGGTCATTATTTATGTGTACACATGCTTAGGCATCTCCCAGGTTTCCCAGGGGGCGCTAGTGGTAAAGAAGCCGCCTGCCAATGCAGGTTAGATGTAAGAGATGCAGGTTCAATCCCTGCATTGGGAAATCCCCTGGAGAAGTAAACTGCAGCCCACTCCAGGATTCTTGCCTGGAAGATCCCATGGACAGAGGGAGCCTGACAGGCTCCAGTCCATGGGGTTGCACAGAGTCGGACACGACTGAAGTGACTTGGTATGCATGCATGCTTAGGCAGTCAGCGTACACACTTGTGAGTTTCTGTGTGCGTTTGTCTCTGGGGGTGTCTGTTTATCCATCTGTGTGGATTTGGGTATAAAACTGTGACTCCTTCCTCATCCTTCCCTCCGGTGTGTTCCCTCCCCAGCCCACTGGGCTGCCCTGGTAGGAACTGGGTGCACACACAGCCACCACCATCCTGCACTCTGGGGTGGCTCCTGGTTAGCTCTTCACGCCTGCGACTGGCCTGGGTTGTGAGCGCAGGGAGCAGGACCTCACTGTGCTCACCTCTAGATTCTCAGGGCTTGGGGTCCTTCTGGTGTATAATGGGCCCCCGATAACTGCTGTTTAATTGAAATGAGATATCTGTGTGTGCCTGCTGGCTTCTACCGTGGACACAACCAGAAGGACTGGGCACTCTCCATATGCTTTCTTTCTCTTGCCAAGCAATTCAACAAATGTTTGCTGAGTGGGGGCCAATTCTGAGCCAGCCCTGGGAGTGGGCTCCAGGGACACACAGGAGCCTGTGACCTGGTCTCTGCCCTTGGGCAGCTCCCAGGCAGTGTCCACACAGGCACACTCATGTTTGCATCTAGATGCATTTATTTGCCCACTTATTCACTGTCTCCCTCAGTCAGACTAGAAGCTTTGTGATAAGAGGGGTCTTATCTGTCTTGGCTGCCCCAGGATTTCTAACTCAGTCCCTGGCATGGAGTAGAAGCATTCTATAAATACTGTTGGACAAATGAGTGAGGGGCCCTGGTGGGCTGGGGTTCTGGGGCTCCTATCACACACAGGAAGCAGAGTGTTGCCTGGTCTAAGGATGAGTCTGGTGCTGCCATGCCAACTCTGGGCCTCTCTGGGGGCTCTTATGCAAACAGAAAGCCGGGCCAGATCCTGGTCTGTGGTTTCATGTCCCACTCTGCCACCTCCTGCCCAAACCCTCCCCGGCCAGGCTGAGGGTCAGACATACAGCCAGAAAATTACCCTGCTGGCTTCGAGTGCATCCACTCAGGAAGATAAGACCCTCCAAGCTGAGTATGATCTTAGGGATGATCAGATTCATCGCCTTCATGAGAAAGAGACTGAAAGTCAGAGTAGGCCTGTGAGGCAGAGCTGGGATTTATCTACCACATCTTCCCCAGCCCAGGGCCTGGCCCCAGACCAGCCTTGAATCCACACCTGTTGATCTTTTCACCTTCTGGAAAAAAGGACAGGACAAGAACCCAAGAAAGTAGGAAGGGTTTGCATTTGCATCTCACATAGCCTAGCACCTTTGCACACTCCCTTAGCCAGGAGTACCCTAAGGTCTTTTCAAGTTGTTCCCCAAAATATCCATCCAGAATTCCTATGTACCTTACTGCTGGAGTGGCTTCCCTGGTGGTTCAGACGGTAAAGAATCCACCTGCAATGCAGGAGACCCAGGTTTGGTCGCTTGGTCAGGAAGATCCCCTAGAGAAAGGAATGGCTACCCACTCCAGTATTCTTGCCTGGAGAATCCCATTAACAGAGGAGCCTGGCAGGCTACAGCCCATGGGGTCACAATGAGTCAGACACAACTGAGCGACTAAGCATGTTTACTGCAGGAAAACAATCTTCTGTTCCGATCGACTCATGTTCGCACTAGGTAACATACAGGTCTTGGTTTCTTTATCAATTATAGGCAGCTGTTGAAATCAATCAGTCTCCCCAACTTTTCACCATCAAGAAGCCTTGTTAGTATCCCCTGTCTGCAAAGCTCTCTCTGTTTGAGGGACACTGCTGTCTCCATGCGCTGGTGTCCAAGGCCAGTCACGTACTGAGCAGGTGCAATTTGGCCAGTGACCACATGCCGTCTGATGCTGGTGGCAGCATCTTGTCCACCAACCATGACCTAGAAATTCCTATGATGTCACCTACAACCAATCAGGGCTTCTGATTAGCGCACGCTAACCTGGAAGATCACATAGAGTTAATTTAATTCTAATTAACAGCAGAAGAAAAGCCTTGGTGTTTTAGTGAGCTTCATCCTAGGTAATGGAAAATTGCCTGTAGGCTTTGTAAAATGTTCAGAATCGCTCCTGGCAACCTGCTGCAGCTTCTGTATGTGTCTAGTTGGGAACCAGTGTCTGGATCATCTCTAAGGACCCTGTAGCTTTGCCTCTCGGAGCATCTTGTAGCCTGCAGTAGGGGGGCCTTAACCCGAAGAAGTGAGGAATGATGGGAGTGCAGGCCCAGAGTAGGGAGCCCTCCTGGAATCTAAGAATCACACCAGCTGAGAGGCCACCAATGCTCCTAATGCAAGGCCTGGGATTGGTCACTTATCCTGCCTCTGCCCTGGGCTGTAAGCTCAGGGAGCCAGGATCTCATTGTATTCACACCTGGATTCTCAGTGGGGTGCTAGCTCCTTGTGCCAGAACTGGAAAAGATGTTGCAAATCGCTTGGTTTGGCTGCCTTGTTTTCCATGAGAGGAAACTGAGGCCAAGGGAGGGAAAGCGACTTGCCCAAGGTCACCCGGCCAACGCTGGGAGGGATGGCTTTGGAACTCGAATCTCCTGGCTCTTATTTCAGCACAGTATGCAAAGAGCCCAGATGTGGTGTAACTCTGGGGTAGCCTATGCTGCCCTTGCTCACTCCTATTGACAGCACGCTCACCACCTAAGCACAGAGCAACCAGAGGACATGGCCCTGACCTTGAGGAAAGGTCACCTGCCAAGCTGAGACACTTGCTCTTTCTCAACACCTGGAAGTTGATATCTGGGTGTTTCTTGTATTGTTACCTATCCCCATTACACTTGCAGAGCCCACTCCCAACACCCCCTCCCCCTGCCCAGGAAAGGGCAGCCCTCCACCCCCCACCGAGGCAGGCTCCCCAGGTTCCAGCTCCTGTAGGGGGAAGCCTGCCTGTCCTGCTAGGTGTCTGCATTCCGCAAATGGAGGATGGGTGAGAATTCTTCCTCCAATCCAGAGTCCTGTTAGTTACAGATGCAGCCTAGGCTATTAACACCTTGAACTTGATTTGAAAGAGTGGCTGGCTGAACGGAAGCTCCCGAGCTGGTCCCACTGCAGAGTTGCAGATCTCCTCCCCACCTTCCACCTGCCTCCTCGTGCAATGTGGCAGCAGGGGCCCGGACCCCGGTGGGTAATGAGTTATGTGTTCTATTACATTTGTTTCAAATACTGTTTATGGAATTTTCTCTCCTGCAATACACTGCTTTGTAGTTCGGCCCTATTTGGGAAAATTCATCAACAGCTGGGCTCCATGTATTGATCATCCATTTTCCTTGCAGTGGGCAGGAGGTTAACGAGTACTTCTTGGAATGAAAGGAGAAGGAGGGAAAGTGGTTGACCCTCCCTCACGCAAAAGGGGTAGGCAGTTGTGCAAGTTCACCTCAGGGTCCCCTTCAGCATGTTCTGTTGGTAGGAGGCAGTGTGAATGGGGTGAACTGGGTTCCCTAGGTCCAGGCCGAGGGAGTGGGCATGCTCTGCAGGCCCATGGAGCTCAGTAGAGAGGACTCAGGAGAGGAAGCCAGGGAAGTCAGCTTGGCCCCCAGGTCTTCTTGCTAGAGGAGTAGGGATGGTTTAGGCAAGAAAGGGCCCTGGACCTGGGGTCAGAGTATGTGGGTTTCAGTGAGGCAAAGACACTGGCTCACGGTGACCCAGCCTCATCCGTTTACCCATTCAGTGCTCAACTACCTTTTTGGCCATGCCATGTGGCATGCTGGATCTAGTTCCCTGACCAGGGATTGAACCCATGCCCCCTGCAGTGGAAGTCTAGAGTCCTAACCACTGGACTTGCAGGGCAGTCCTCTCAAACACTTGTCAAGCATCTACCATAGATCAGATGTGGTGACAGGCCATTAACCACTAGCCATCACACTAAATTAGATGTGACCTAAGAGGGGGGACTTCGAAGGAGGGTATGGCTACCAACTCCAGGATTCTTGCCTGGAGAATCTCATGGACAGAGAAACCTGGGGGGCTACAGTCCATGGGGTCACAAAGAGGAGGACACGACTGAGTGACTAAGCACACAGCCCAAGGGGACCCTCAGCTCGCATATTCTCTACTTTCCCCTGTCTTCCCACTTCAAGAGCAGGTGTCTACTACCTGCTCCTTGGTGGCACTTATCACAATTGTGATGAATTAAAATCAGCTCTCATTCTACTAGAATCCTCATCCTCACTGTGAGTCCCATGAGTGTGAAGACTCGGTCTGTTTTCCTAAGCCCTGTGGCCCCAGTCCTGGCATGGTACCTTGATCATAGTCAGTGCTCATTGCATATGGATCAAATTAATTCACTTATTCAGGAAATGTTCTGGAAGCACTAGAGCATGTCTGACACCGAGCTAGGCCAGAGGATACTAGGTGAGCAAAACAGAGCATGTCCCTACTCTCATGGGGCTTCCCAGGTGGCACTGGTAGTAAAGAACACACCTGCTAGTACAGGTGATGTAAGAGATGTGGGTTCGATCCCTGGGTCAGGAAGATACCCTGGAGGAGGGCATGGCAACCCCCTCCAGTACTCTTGCCTGGAGAATCCCTTGGACAGAGGAGCTTGGTGGGCTACAGTCCATAGGGTCGCACAGAGTCAGACACGACTGAAGTGACTTGGCGTGCACGCATATACTACTCTCATGGAGTTTACCCTTTAGTGGGGGAGCAGGGTGAGGCATATGATGAGGCTGTGGCAGGAGAAGTTGCAGGCTAGGTCCCTCCCTACTTCCAGATGTTGTGCAGTGGCCTCCCCAATCCTCTGGTTTCTCCTGTTTCCCTATCTCCCCTGCTCTTTCCAGAGCTTCAGGGTCACCCACCAGGCTGATTTGGTGTCCAATGTCACAGCAATACCAGAAGCACATATGTGGAATGCACTTCAGATTTTGACACCAGGGACCCGTTTTGTGGAAGACAATTTTTCCACGGGTGGCAGGATGGGGTGGGGGGATGGTTCAGGCAGTAATGCCAGCGATGGGGAGCAGCAGCTAAAGCGTTACTCGCTCAGCCGCTGCTCATCTCCGGCTGGGCAGCCCAGTTCCTAACAGGCCTCAGAATGGTACCCATCCTTGGCCCCGGGGTTTGGGGACCCCTGGTTTACAGAGCCTCTTGTCAGGCAAGCATCTGCTGATTGCCAAGCAGAGTGCCAGCCCTGGGATGCTGCACCCGCCTCTCCTCACCCTTCTCGGTCACCCCCACTCCTAGCTCGAAGGGCTCAGGCAGTGGGACTCCCAGGTGGGGAGACTTGTGATTTTCCAGGGAGAAAGAGTGACACGAGGTCCATAAGGCAAAGAGAGAACAGCTTGGACTGAACACCAGCCACAGAGGCCCCTCCAATGCAGAGCAAACCTCACTGGACCTAATTAGTGTGTAACTGATAAAGCAGCAACTGACAACCAATGCACGCTGGGGAAGAGAAACTCTGCATAAGGCATGAGGAGCAGAGGGCCAGAGAAATGAGAGGGGGAGAGGGATGGAGGCCTCTTGTCACACCCATTCCCATTCCTGTTTCCCTGTGCCAAGCAGATAATGCAGAGGGCCTGTATGGCTGAGTTATTCTATCTGGCCCCCAGGGGGATAGTTGGAGAGAGGCTGAAGGTTAGGCCTGGAAACCCTATATCTGTCCAACATGAGTAGGCTATCAGTGATCTGAGGCTGCTCTGTACAGTTGTTCAGGCTGTGCACTGCACAACCCTCAGGAGCCACTCAAATGGCAGTCACTACAGCTTGTGTATTTATTACATCAGCTTTTTGGCAGATGCCAATAGACTGTCTTGACAAAAGGGTGTTTCATCTTCTAATTTGCATAAATATGCTACATAACTGACCCTTCAGGTCTCCCTAGAGGAGCACAGACACCTCCTAATAGTTCACAAACAGATACCAAGACACTTTAGGAAGACTTGAGACACAGTGAGTGTGACCAAAAGATGATATTTAGAGTTAAGTTCAGGCTATGTTCACTTGCTGGCTGCAGGATCTTGGGTCCTCCTAGAGACTCAACTGGCAAAACCAAGTTTCTCTTCTCTCTGTTGATGCCTTTGTCCTATCTATAACCCCTTCCTCTTCTCTAACTATTCCCTCTCGTAAGCTCCAAGAAGGCATCACAGACTGATAAGAGCTTATCAAACACTCTTGAGAGGTATTTGTATCTTATCAGGAGACTCTCAAATCTAAAATTCCTGGGAAAGTTCTTGCAGAAAGGTATATGCATAGTGGGAAGGACCTGAAGAAGGGGGAGCAGGGACTCTGGTCCTTACCCCTGACCATGCCCCTTCACGCCTATAGACAGGACTGAGCCACTGGCTTAGAACAGACTGACCGATCCCCAGTGCTGGAGACAGGAGGAAGGAGACTCAGATTTTTAACCAACCCCTTGGTGCCAGCCTGTGCCAGGCACTAACAGACTCGGAGGGAAGGAATGACCTTCCTAGAGAGAGAACCATCCTAGAGGGAGGGCAATTGAGGCTAGAGAGGTCACTTGCTCTTAGTCATGCTGGGGAAAAGGTGCCAACTAACTCCACAGCCCAGTCTCTTTCCTCTAGACCTGGCCGCCTTGCCTGCAAACGGGGCAGCAATGTGACAGGGACCCCAGTGTCCCAAGCACCTACCATATGCCAGGCCCTGTCCTAGATGCTTTTCTACAGATTTGTTGTTAAATGTATGCTGACAGTGGAGGCAAGAATGGCTGTGAGGGGCTTACGGTGGGAGCTCTTAGGGGGCATTTGTATCTTATGTTAGGAGGCTCCTGAAGTCTAAAAGCCTTCAAGGCTTGGACTTGCCTGGTGGTCCATGATCCCAAAGCAGGGGCTCTGGTCAGGGAACTAGATCCCACACTCTGCAACTAAGTGTGTTGTTCACATGCCGCAACTAAGACCAGTGCAGCCAAATAAATAAATATTAAAAAAATTAACCAGAAGCCTTCAAGGCTTGATGGAACCAAGCTAAGGTGGAATAACAGGTAGTGGGAGTGAGAGTCAGACTGGTGACTGTGCCAAGATCCATCAAATAGCATACATTTTCTGAAAGAGAGAAAGCTGGTTACAGGGATGCTGCTGCTGCTGCTGCCTGGGGATGCTCGCAACATCACACACAGGCCTCAGCTCTTAGTGAAGAGAAAGGAGCTTCCTACGACAGCCTCTCTTTCCTGCTCCTGCTCTCCCAGGACTGAGCCCTGTCAAGCACTCTGGCACTTCCTGAGGGCCTGGGGATGGGGGTGATTTTGGCCACAGATGATCAGGTCATCTCTTACTGGCCTTCTGGGTCCAGCTCCCTCCGTGGACAGAGCCAGGAAAAGTCCCTGCAAAGTCGGCCGGAATTTTCGGGACTTTCTGGACAAACACTGACAGCATGTGGCCCCAACTTCTCTGCATTAGGTTTCATGATTTCCTTGCTGCTGCTGCTAAGTCACATCAGTCATGTCCAACTGTGTGTGATCCCCTAGACGGCAGCCCACCAGGCTCCCCCGTCCCTGGGATTCTTCAAGCAAGAACACTGCAAAACACATTGCCTCTAAACTGCTGGGAAATCCCATGCTGGTGGGGACAGGGGTCTTCACGAGCATTTAGAGTGTGTGAGCACAATGTGGAGGGGCAGAGGCACAAGATGAGACTGTAACACGGGAGTGGTGTGGTGGGTGCCTCCCTGTTACATCCAGATGTTCTGCAGCTGTTTCTGGTGAGCCTGTGTGCATGTGCGCCTTGTTGCTCAGTCCCTCAGTCGTGCCCGGCTCTGTGTGACCCCATGGACTGCAGCACGCTGGGCTTCCCTGTCCTTCACCATCTCCTGGAGTTTGCTCAGACTCATGTCCATCGAGTCGGTGATGCCATCCAGCCATCTCATCCTCTGTCGTCCCCTTCTCCTCCTGCCTTCAATCTTTCCCAGCATCAGGGTCTTTTCCAGTGAGTCAGCTCTTTGCATCAAGTGGCCAAAGTACTGGAGTTTCAGCTTCATCATCAGTCCTTCCAATAAATATTCAGGGTTGATTTCCTTTAGGATTGACTGGTTTGATCTCCTTGCTGTCCAAGGGATTCTTAAGAGTCTTTCCAATACCACAGTTTGAAGGCATCAATTCTTCAGTGCTCAGCCTCTTTTTATTGTCCATCTCTCACATCCATACATGACTACTGGAGAAAACTACTTTGACTATATGAACCTTTGTAGGCAAAGTGATGTCTCTGCTTTTAAATTATGCTATCTAGGTTTGTCATTCCTTTTCTTCCAAGGAGCAAGCATCCTTTCATTTCAAGGCTGCAGTCACCATCCACAGTGATTTTATAGCCCCCCAAAATAAAGTCTGTTACTGTTTCCATTGTTTCTCCATCTATTTGCCATGAAGTGATGGGACCGGATGCCATGATCTTCATTTCTTGAATGTTGAGTTTTAAGCCAGCTTTTCCCACTCTCTTCTTTCACCTTCATCAAAAGGCTCTTTAATTCCTCTTTGCTGTCTGCCATAAGGGTGGTGATATGTGTGTGCAAACAGTGGTAAACACTCCTGATATATGTGGTGTAAATAATACTCGTGGGCCCTATGCATATCAGTTGTCCAGACGCTTTGCCTGTGTGGAAGAGCAGGTTAGGGATGGGATTTTTGGCTTATTGTCCCAGTGTCTTATTTTGAACGGCAGCTTATAGGCTCCCCTCCCCACAAGTGCATGGTCTGTGCAGTGTGTGACTCTGGTGGGGCGTGTCCTGTGTCAGCGGCGTGGCAGTTGTGAGGTAAGGTTAGCACCTGATGCAGGACCTTTGGGCTGATCCTGGCCATAGAGCCTCAGGGGGATTTGATCACAGTGGCTTGGAGAGCGGTGTGCACAGCATGGACACGCTGGGTTCACACTGTAGGCTTGAATACATGGGGTATGTGCGCATCTGTACTGCAGAACCCAGCTCCTCGGAGGTGGCGGCTGGGAGGTGTGGGCCCGGGGCAGGGGCCTCTAGCACCGCAGGCTAGCTATACTGACAGTGGGGACAGAGGGTCCTGCAGGGGCTGATGGGGGAGTTTACTAGGGTCCAGGCAAAGTGTGGCACATTCATGACTCATGGGATGCTTCTAAAGGACCCGGGATCTTATTCAAAGAGATTTACTGACCTTTCTCTATGCAGGCCTGGGAGTGAGTTGGGTTTAAGAGACTGGCAGGATGGGGGAAAAGGAGTGAATCAGACAGACCTGCCCCAGCAGCTGTCTAGTAGAGAGGACAGACTCATCCACAGTATGCCCTAGAGTGGGTATGCTGGTGTCCTGTGGGAAGGTAGAGTCCCACAGGAAGAAAGCAAAGAGGCTTTATGAGGGGATGGCAGCCGAGCTGAACACAGCAGAATTCAGCCAGGAGGACAGAGAGCAAGGGCATTCCAGGGAAAGGACAGATTGAAAAAAGGCATAGAGGAGACACTGTACACGGGCGGTGGGTGGGTCTCTAGGGTAAGGCAATCCATTTGGATTTCCTGGAGCACCAAACCTGAAGGGTAGCAGTGGGACAGGAGCCTGCAGGTTAGACTGTCCCAGCTAGGAAGGCTCCAAACTTCACCCTAAAGGCAAAGGCGGGCGCTGGCTTCAGCAGCACATGTATTGGAATTGGAATGATACACAAAGGATTAGCATGGCCCCCACACAAAGATGACACCAAATTCGTGAAGTGGTCATATTTTTCTATAAATGGAAAACCCTAAAGACAACACACAAAAACTACTAGAAC
Organism: Cervus elaphus; assembly: GCF_910594005.1. NCBI lineage: Eukaryota > Metazoa > Chordata > Mammalia > Artiodactyla > Cervidae > Cervus > Cervus elaphus. The sequence goes on along the minus strand of NC_057826.1, from coordinate 87,198,013 downwards.
CAATAAATGAACACAGCAAGGTAGCAGGACACAAGATTAACATATAGAAATCAATTGCACTTCTTTACACTCACAACAAACTATCAGAAAGGGAATGTAAACAAACAATCCCTCTTAAGATTGCCTCAAAAATACTTAGAAATAAACCTGCAAATAGATTCATCAGTACCATCTTTCTAGATTCCATATGCATGTGTTAATTGCTGGGCAGCAATGGAGATACTGACATAGACAACAGACTTGGGGACACAGTGGGGGAAGGAGAGAGTGGGACAACTTGAGCAAACAGCGTGGAAACATATACATTACCATATGTAAAACAGACGGCAAGTGAGAATTCTGTGTAAAACAGGGAGCTCGACCCAGTGTTCTGTGACAACCTAGAGGGGTGGGATAGACAGGGAGATGGGAGGGGGATTCAGGAGGGCGGGGACATATGTACATCTGTGCCTGATGTGTGTTGATGGGTGCTAGAGGCCAACACAATTCTGTGGAGCAATTGCCCTCTAATAATTGTATTTTGTCCTATACGTCTCCATATTGTACAATTACAATCTTTGATAACTAAGAAAAGAAATAAACCTCAGCCAGGTGAAAGACTTATATGCTGAGAACTACAAAACATTAATAAAAGAAACTGAAGATGATTCAAAGAAAGGGAAAGATAGCCCACGCTCTTGGACTGGAAGAATTAATATTGTTTAAATGGCCACACTACCCAAAGCAATCTGCAGATTTGATGTACTCCCCATCAAATTTTTGTGACTTTTTTTTTTTAACAGAACTAGAACAAATAGTCCTAAAATTAATATGAAACCATAAAAGATGCAGAATTGCCAAAGTAATCCTGAGGAAAAAGAACAAAGCAAGAGGCATAACTCTCCCAGACTTCAGACAATACTACCAAGCTACAATAATCAAAACAGTGTGGTCTTGGCACAAAAACAGACATATAGAACAATGGAACAGAATAGAGAGCCCAGAAATAAAACCACACACCTATGGAAAATTAATTTTTGATAAAGGAGGCAAGAATATACAATAAGGGAGAGATAGTCTCTTCAAGTGCAGTTGGAAAAGTTGAACCACCACATGTAAATCAATGAAGTTAGAACATGCCTTTACACCATAATCAAAAGTAAACTCTAAAAGGCTTAAAGACTTAAATAAGAAAAAGCACCATAAAGCTCCTAAAAGCATAGGCAAAACATTCTCTGACATAAATCATACCAATGTTTTCTTAGATCAATCTCTCAAGACAATATAAATAAATGCAAAAATGAACAAATGGGACCTAAACAAACTTATAAGTTTTTGCACAGCAATGGAAACCATAAACAAAATGAAAAGACAAGTCATGAACTGGGGGAAAATGTTTGCAAATGATGTGACCAATAAGGGTTTAATTTCCAAAACACAAACAACTCATATAATTCAATAATAACAACAAAACCCAACCTGATCAAAAAATAGGCAGAAGAGCTAATAGACATTTTTCCAAAGAAGACATACAAATGGCCAATGGGCACACGAAAAGATGTTCATCGTTGCTAATTATTACAGAAATGCAAATCAAAACTACAATGAGGTACTGCTTCACACTGGTCAGAACAGCCATCATTAAAAAGTCTACAAATAATAAATACTGGAGAGAGTATGGAGAAAAGGAACCATTTTACACTGTTGGTGGAAACGTAAGTTGGTGCAGCCGCCATGGAAAATAGCATGGAGGTTTCACAAAAAACTAAAAATAGAGTTGCCATATGAGCCAACATTTCTATTCCTGGGCATAAACCCAGACAAAACTACAATTCAAAAGTTACTTGCACCCCTATGTTCATAGCAGCACTATTTACAATAGCCAAGACATGGAAATAACATAAATGTCCATCTACAGATGAATGGATAAGATGTGGTTGTGTATACATATAATGGAATATTACCCAGCTATTAAAAAGAATGAAATAACGCCATTTGCAGCAACATGGATGGGCCTAGAGAGCATCATACTAAGTGAAACAAGTCAGAAAGAGAAAGACAAATACCATATGCTATCACTTATATGTGGAATCTATATATGACACAAATGAATGTTTCTGTGAAGCAGAAACAGACTCAATGACACAGAGACAGAACAGAGAGAACCCCTTTGTGGTTGTCAAGGGGGCGGGGTAAGGGAAGGAAGAATTGGGAGTTTGGGAACAACAGATGCCAAATATTATATGTAGGATGGATAAACAACAAGGTCCTACTGTATAGCACAGGAAACTACATTCACTATCCCGTGTAAACCATAATGGAAAAGAATATGAAAAAAATATATATACACACATATATGTGTGTACATCTGAGTGACTTTGCTACAAGCAGAAATTAACACAACATTATAAGCCAAATATACTTCAATAAAGGTTTTTTAAAATTTAAAAACTAGACAAAGGCAGGTCCCCAAGAGCAGGCAAGTGCCTCAGTGTTCCAACCTATTTTTGGAATACCCCTCCCCTGAAGGCAGAAATCTGGTCTACTCGCTTCTGTTGAAGAGAGGTTGAGAGTCCAGGCTCAGGCAAAATCCCATGGCTTATTGATTGTGGAAGCATTTTTTAAAAAGTTACAGAATGCATGCAAGAAAGGTAAAGCTGAAGCCTGAGAGGCTTCTACTGGTGAACAAAAAGAAATGGAGGTGGGAAAGGGTGCCTCTACTGTTCAGTCCCTGGGTGGGGAAGATCCTCTGGAGGAGGGCATGGCAACCCCACTCCAGTGTTCTCGCCTGGAGAATCGCATGGAGGGAGGAGCCTGGCGGGCTACAGTCCACAGTGTTGCAAAGAGCTGGACACGACTGAAGCTACTTAGCAGACATGCACACGCTGTCCAAGCTGTCCGTCCTTTCCATCCCCCAACTCTATAAATTATTCAAGTCTCTATAACGCTGCTTTCCTCCAGATTTTTCTGGGCTCCAGAGGTGTCTCAAACAAGTTCTCATAGAATTCATCACTACACAAAATATGGGCCTGGGATGTGCTCCTCTTTTAAGAACTTGAGGCCTCAGGGAGGCAGGTTTGACGGGAGCTCAGTTTAGACCTCTTTGCAGGAAGGGATAAGGTGGCTTCCAGCTTTGGGCAGAGGCTGTCTGGGGTTAAAGGCCAGAGGGAAGAGAGGGCAGTGAGGCCTCAGAGGGAGACAGGGCAGGAGAGGTTCATCCTGGCAGCGTTTGTCTGGGGAGTGGCTGGGTCTTGGGTTTGAGAGCTGAGATGCTCAGAGTTGTGTAACCTTGCCATGACTGTGTCCTTGTGTGTAAAATGGTAACAGTGGCATTTAACCTCAGAGGGCTGAGGGAACACCTGTGGTGATGGATGTGGGAGTGTGTTGTAGTGGAAGAACTGTGAAACAGATGAGTGTCATGGTGATGACTGGGTGCTCCATCCACACCATCGCCTGGGAAATTAACACTTCCGCTCAGCTCCTTGACAGATGCCTGGTTGCCCTATCGTGGTTTTTTCAAAATAATTTTATCTATTTGCTTATTTTTGGCTATGGTGGGTCTTTGTTGCTGCATGCAAGTTTTCTCTAGCTGCAGTGAGCAGGGGCTACTCTCTAGCTGCGGTGCACGGGCTTGCTTCTCATTGTAACTTTTCTTGTTGTGGAGCACAGGCTCTAGGGCACCTGGGCTTCGGTAGTTGTGCATGGGCTCTAGAGCACAGGCTCAATAGCTGTGGCTCGTGGGTTTAGTGGCCTTGAGGCATGTGGGATCTTCAGGATCAAATCCATGTCTTCTGCACTGGCAGGGGGATTCTTTACCACGGAGCCAGCAGGGAAGCCCTGCCCTAGAGCCTGATGCCACTTCCTAATTGGGCTCACGTGGCTGGAGCAGCCTGTGGCCATGGTTCAGGTTCCCTCCCAGTGAGGGGCAGCGAGGGTGACTCTGGCTTTGCCCCCAGGAGAGGCAGATCAGTGGCAGAAGGCTGATCAAGCCAGTGGGCTCTGGAACTTTACTAAGTTCAGATTCTGGCTCTGACACTTCTGGGACCTTGGGCAACTTCTTTTTTTCAGCATCATTGGGGGTAAAATGAACAAACTTTTTGCAAGTCATTTACCAGTCTGTGTCTCAGTTTCCCTATCTGCAAAAAGGGGATTACAATAGTACGTTCTTCTGAGGGTAGGGGTGATGATTAAGTAAATTAACACACATAGTGTTCTTAGGATAGTGCCTGGCCCAGAGGAATTGCTATATAAAAGCTCTAGGCATTTTGATTGTTACATGCAGCTGAATATGAACCTAAGCCCACTGCAAATGGGAGGAAAGAAACTTAAGATTGGGCTTCCCTGGTGGTCCAGTGGTTGAGACTCTGCCTGCCAATGCAGGGGACATGGGTTCCATCCCTGGTCCAGGAAGATTGTACATGCCGAGGAGCTGCTACGCTCAAGTACCACAACTACTGCGCCTGCGTGCCTAGAGCCTGTGCTCCACAAGAGGAGCTGCTACAATGAGAAGCCCTCACGCCGCAAGCAGAGAAAATCTGCGTGTAGCAACCAAGACCCAGCACAGCTAAAAATAAAAGTTAATTGACTAAAAAAAAGAAATGTTAAGATTTACCTGCTCTGTGCCACTTTGGTATTGCTTGCCCTGTTTCACCCTCATACCATCCTAGAAGGTACTCCACGCATGAGGTGAGCAGAGAGAGGCTCAAGAGCTGGTCCTGCTGGCGAGCAGGTGACCCAGTTGGCGAGCATCAAGGCTGAGATTCAGACTCAGGGTCCCTGACTCAGAGCCCATGCTCTCCCTACTCAGCTAGCAGCCTCCACTGAAGGACCACGGGAGTGATGGGAACCAGCATCTACCGGACACCCACGGCGTGCTGGGTCCCTAGACTGTGATGTCACCGTCTCCCCACACAGCAGGTGAAGGTCAGGCACCGCACTTGCTGTCACAGCCCTGCTCCGGACTGTGACTCCGTCCTGCCGGGCTGAGCAGCGGTGCTCACCTGGCCGGGCCCAGCCTGCTCAGCGCCCACTCTCTCCTTTGCATTCCCTATGCCCCTGCTCCCCTGGGCCATCTTTGTCAAAGGCAGAGCCACTGGGGACTCACTCCCTTGGGCCTGTCTCAGGGAATTCATACTCAGAACTTTTAGGAGAGGAGAGAACAATTATTTAGTAGTGTTTTTGGAGAGAACTTTTGAGTTTTGTTTTTCATTTACTCCCAATATTAGTCTTTCTGTTAGCCCCACCTTAAAGTAATTTATTCAAGACATTTTTCTCAACATCTTTCATTTTCCAGACATAATCACATCTCTGGCAGGAATCCCTTCCCCTCCTGGGGTCCATAATTACTCCTGCAGATGGATTATTGGTGCTAAATGACTTAGCGAGGAGATGGCTGGGGAGCGGCCAGGCTGGGTGGGGCTTTGGAGCTTCAGAGCAGGGGTGGCAGGAGGGGAGTGGCTTCTCCTTTGTTCCACACCAAGGCTTGGTGAGGGTGTTAGTGTGGGCTTCCGTCACAGCTCAACTGGTAAAGAATCTGCCTGCAATGCAGGCGATCCTGGTTCGATTCCTGGATCAGGAAGATCCCCTGTAGAAGGGATAGGCTACCCACTCCAGTATTCTTGGGCTTCTCCTGTGGCTCAGCTGGTAAAGAATCCGCCCGCAATGTGGGAAATCTGGGTTCGATCCCTGATCCCTGGGCTGGGAAGTTCCCCCTGGAAGTTCTCCTGGTTCAATTCCTGGGTCAGGAAGATCTGCTGGAGAAGGAAAAGGCTACTCACCCCAGTATTCTGGCCTGGAGAATTCCGTGGATACAGTCCATGGGGTTGCAAAGAGTCGGACACGACTGAGTGACTTTCACTTTCACTTCTGGATTGCTTCCAGCCTTCTCAACAATGTGTCTCATCTCAGATTTACCCCAGACCAAGGACACCAGGCACAGGGCTAGTGCCCCAGTTTGCGGAAGACGAAGTTAAGGCACAGAGATGTTAAGGCCCTTGGGAAGAGTCAAACAGCAAGGAGGTGGAGCCAGGCTGGGGGCCAGGTCTCAGCCCCCGCTGGTCTCCGCTCAGCACTGACTTCCCCCTTCTCACACCGCTGTCCTGAGGCGAGCCTGGCCTTAGAGCCATGAGCCTGCTCGAGGTTCTCACAGGCCAGGTCTCATAACTGCTCTGAACTTGGGTTTCCTCATCCGTGAGATCCAGCCCACCATACTGGCCTTGCTTTCCTCACAGGAGAGCCGTGAGGATTAACAAGCTTAGGTGGGACAGCTAGCTGGGTAAACTGTAAAGTGCCGCCCCACAGGAAGGGAGGGATACTGAAGGTGCCAGCCGTTTGCCCTTGACGACAAAGGGCAGGAAGTCACTAGGCTCCATCTAAGAAATAAAGTGGCTGGGCTTGTCCCACATCCTGGGAAAAGGCCTGAGGAAGCATCAGAGCTAATTATTTACCACAGATCCATAGCCCTCTCCTCTCCAGATAACTTTCCGTTGCGGTTCAAAGTGCAGGTTCTGAGTACAAACAGCTATAGACTCAACTCCTGGAGGCCACTGACCAACTAGAAAAGTTGCTTCAGCTCTCTGAGACTGTTTTTTCATCTGCAAAATGGGGATCCTAACATCCCCTACCTGTAGGGTTGCTGTAAAGATTAAATAAAATGATGTATGAAAAACAAGAAAGCCTGGCCTAGGGTCAGCCACACTCCCTCAGTGCTCCAAATGTGGGCCACCATCACCCCACTCGGCCATCCACTTCCTCCAGACCTTTCGGGGAAGCTCCTCTGACTCATGGCCCAGCCACACCCACCCTCCGGAGTCTGCGGGGAGGCCAGGAGTGGGAGCTGGCAGGGCAAGAAACCCCAACACCGTCAGAAGTTAAAGTGTTAGTTGCTTAGTCATGTCTGATTCTTTGCAATCCTATGGAATGTAGCCTGCCGGGATCCTCTGTCCATGGAATTCTCCAGGCAAGAAGTGGGTAGCCATTCCCTTCTCCAGAGACTTGGACAAAAGGAAAACTGGGAGTGTTTAAGGCCTGTTTAGGGACACCTCAGACCTGCCCCAATAGCTTCTACTGCACTGAGAGAGTTGCAGGCAGCAGGCCTGAGACCCAAGTCCCAGGTCTGACCCCAGTCCTGAGGCCAGTGACGAAGACATGAGGAGCACGGCGGGGAGAAGGTGCTGTGACATGGGGACCGTTTATTTTTCAGAACAGAAGAGTTGGCAGTTTTCCCTAATAAGGCCACAAACCATGGAGTCCCAGAGGGGGAAGGTTGGACTCAGCCTTTGTGACATAAAACCAGTTTTCTCTATTTTGCTCTGTGGATTAATTGCCAACATGATTTAACATGCTGGCAACACCCCCATCCCTCCCTGCCCTGGGAGAAATGAGAAGGTGTCTGCTGATTTGGGGACAGCAAACTCATGAGACAGAGGCGAAGGTGGAAAAAGCATCGGATCGAGAGCTATGTCACTTGCTTCACATCCCAGGTCTGCCAACGATTTGCTCTGTGACCTAAGATAAGTCACATGCCCTGTCTGGACCTCAGTTGCCTCCTTTGTAAAATAAGAGGGTGCACTAGGGAAGCACTGAGCGTTCTTTCAACTCTGCCACTGTGAAGGCTAATTCCTGTTTTGTGCTCACATGGACCAGGAAGGGCAGGTGTGTTTAACCCATTTAAGAGATGGGAAGCTGGGGCTCAGAGAGGCTGAGTACGTTGCCTGAGGTCACACAGATGCTGAGCAGCAGACTTGAGATTCCAGTCCAGACCTGTCTGACCCCACAGTCCACGCCCTTTGCCTCCAGTAAAGAGAAGGGAACCTCAACAACTACTTATTGAACATCCAGTACCCGCCAGGCTTTCCCCTAAGCATCATGATGTCTTATCTAATCCAATCCTAAAAATAATTCTAGAACATAATACCCTTGTTTTATAGATGAAAAAACTAAGGCTTGAGAAGCACAAATAACAGGGCCAAGGCCACTCAGCAGATGACTACAGAGCTAGGGTTTGAGTACTGGACAGTGTGTGTGTGTGTATGTTTATATTTTTGGATCATTCTACTATTCGCCTGTGCTCCTCTGCTCACATACACATGGCAGCTAGAGGGTAAATTCTTCATCCCCAGCTCAGCATCCAGGAAAACCTATTAGTGTAGAAATTAGGAAGCTAGTCAATGGTAAGGGGCAGGGGATGAGAAGCTAGTTTCCCAGGCACAGGGCTAATCGTATAGAGACCTCCGTCTGACGAAGAACAAAACAATTACAACAGGAAATGCACACACACTATACACACGTCACCTGGCTCTAATTTTCAGTCAACCTTCTTTTCTGGCCCCGTAGCTGCCCTTGCCCCCTAGTTTCAGCTTGGGAGCCATACAAGAGGCAGACATGCACTTCACCCAGCTGGTGGGGGCCGTGTGTGCACGGGGGGATGGTGACGTCTTTAAAGGACATAGGAAACCTCAGAGGAAAATTCAGTCACTGCTCCACTGATCTGGATTTTCGTAATTCTCACCCCTCTCCTGCCTTCACCAGCCTGAGTGGCTGAGGTTTGCATATGACCTACCGACAGCACAGAGAAAGGGGAGAAAAATGGGGAAACGAGTTTGTTCGTTTGGGTGATGGAGTGCCCGTTCCCCTTGCCAGCATGCAGGGTTCAATAACAGCAGACAGGGCTTCAAAAAATTGCAGCATAAATAGATGAGCCCTTTAAGGTAATAGAAATTCTGTCATCCAGGGGAGAAATATAGGCCTTGAGTCCCAGGGGAGGGGACACCAGGCCCCCCTCCCCCTTCTCCCACACTCCCTGTCCCCATTATAGCCTGAGCTAAAACGGAGCATCTGTGTGAGGAATGACCAGAAGGTCCCTTATCTCCCAGCCACACGGGTTCGATGGGGGGAGGAGGTCTGGGAAATCAAGTCTTTGTAGCTCTGGCAGTGACCTCACAGGCTGTTCACTCCAGGCACCAACGTGGCAGCAATTAGTTTTAGAGCAGCGGAGAAGGCTTCATCAGGCTGGCCACCTAGGTGAGGCCTTAATTAAGGAAAGCTGGTCAACGGAGGAGCGTGGAGGGGCCGAGGAGCCGGTCTTCTCCCCGCTGTGATGAGAAAGTCTATTCTTGGTTCTGCAGCTGTCCCTGGGAACCCTGGAGTCCTTTGGAATGCTGCCGCTCCCAGCCGGGAGGAAGTTTCAGCTCTGCTCTTCCCCTCACTTCCATTTCCACCTGTACTGCCCAACAGGGGACTCTGGCCAGGACCAGTCAACCTCTTCAGGTGGGGGACCCCTTTGGATAAATAACAACAAAATAGCAGTGGCAGCATGCACAACAGTGGTGATGAAAATAGCTAATACTTGTTGCAGGATGACTAATATGCCAGGTATTCTAGTTATTTTATATGTATGAATTAATTTAATCAGCCCAGTAACTCACTGGACTTTATTATTATTACCCTTTCACATACGAGAAAACAGAGGCACGGAAAGGTTGTATGTTGCCCAAGGTCACACAACTAATATTCAGCAAAGCTGCTATTTGAAGGCAGAGACGCTCCCTTCCAGCATCTCTGAGTAACACCATTCCACAGTATTGCTGAGGTAGAAACTTACATCCTTTGCCCAGCGAACCTGGAATTGATGTTGGGGGCTAGCTGCTCCAGGCCCCCTGCAGCTGCCTGTTTATCTGATGTGCAGAGAAGCCCATGGGTAGACTTAAGCTCCCACCCTGCTGGCAAGCCCCTTTGGAAATGCCATGAATTTCCTTCCTATAAAGGTCAGTTCTGGAATTTCTGCTACGGGCATTTCATCACTCTTCCCAAGATTTGTATTCATTTCAAAGTGTACTGAGCAAGATATTCATGTGGTAGGCATGCACTGGGGAAGGCAGCAGAAGGCTGGAGGGATTCAGACTCTGAGCCACATGCTGTGGGAACAGAGGAGATGGAAGGGTAATTCTAAAGTGAGGAATATTCAGGGAACACCTTGTGGAAAAGGCAGCCTTTGACTTTAGCCTGAGAGGTTGGGAAGGATTTTCACAGACTGAGATAAGGATAGTGGGGGAGGGTGTCCCAGGAAGAGGGAAAAGCTTGAAAAAATGGCATAGGTGGAGTCCTGAAGCAGACACTGTTTGGGGAAAAGTGAATGTGTGTGGCCACAGTGCAGGTTTGTGGCAAGGAGCAGGAGATGAGGTCAGGGTGAGCTAACTAGTTTTAAGGGTAACTTACAAGGACTGAGGTTTGATCTTTATTTGGTGGGTATGAGAAGCCATGGAGGGGGTGATGAGATCCCCACCTTCCAAGTGGATGGAAACCTCCACTTAGTCCCCTCAACGACCATTCAGAGAGACTCCCCTCACTTGGTGAATCATCCCTCACTCGGACAGTCCCAGGACTCTGCCACCTTGAGGCCCCTGACCTGTGGCCCTCACTCCACATTCCCCTACCCCAGTTCACCCAGGTGCTCTGGCTGGGTGAAGACCCCGGGTTCTAATGAAGCAAGAACAGCTCACAGGGACTGTCCGAGGCGCTGAACCAACGCCACACCCAATTTTAAACACTGCCATTTTAACGATGAGCTCCTACACCATGGTTTCTGTTGGGTAGAGAACTTCATTTCCACTTTACAGATGAGAAATGGAAGCTTCCAAAGTGAGAAGAACCAGAGCGAGAAACTTGGTTTCTTGCCTTTCAGCCCAGGGCTCTTTCCTCTCACTCTGCAGCCTCAATGTAGTACAGCAATTCACACCCCAAGTGATTCCATTGCTGCTGCCAAGCTAACATGGAAAATGCCCAGACTCTCTGCCCACTTCCATCCTTATGTTCATTTCCCTATGCATTGAAATGTATGTCCATGCTGCAGTGCATCCTGAGACTGACCATTCAGGGTAACCCACAGGTGCTTGAGTGGACCTGCTTGGGACAGCAGCTGTGCATACGTATGCCTCTGTTGCATTGAGAATGCATGGGCATAACTCATCCTGACATTCTCCTTGGAAGGGAGTGCTGGGCTTGAGGGAAGCAATGTTTCCCTACACTCTCAGAGTTCACCAATAATCACTGGGCCTCTACTGTGTTTTAGGCACTAAGCCATGAACTTTCCATTTGAAGATTCTCACTCTCCTCTGAATAGTTGAGGAAATTCAGACGTAGGCAGGATAAGTGACCTACTAATAGGAATAGTAGGGACTGGCGCTCCAAGATTTGAACCCAAATTTGCGTAGTTCCATGGTGACCCATCAATCAAAGTCCGTCATCTAATAGAGGAGAGTTGTGGTGGCTCCCACCACTGCAGGCTTTGTGATCCCGCACAAGTCACACATCCTCTTTGAACTTCAGCTCATTCTCAAGCTGAAGAACGCGAAAGTGCACTTCTGTAGGGTGCTTGTGAGGAACAGAGATGAAGCATGTGGCGGGTACTCAGTAAGCGTTTGCTGCTAATGTGAATATGACTATTATTGGGCACAAGCTCTGAGAAGGCTGGATGGGCATCCACACACCCAGCAACTCCTCAAGTTCTTGGCAGAGAAAATATCCAGTGTTCTAGGAAGGAAGGAGAAAGAGTGGGAGGACAAGAACACCCCAAGTGCCAGATGGGCTTGTTTCTGCCCCATATTCTTATGGCCTCAAAGGGTGGGGAGCACCTGGCTGGATCAGGCATGTCACTGGGCTCCCAGAGGTGATTCAGTACTCCTCACCCCTCATGTTTATGATGAACCTGAGGCCATTCTTAGCCCTCAGAGACTCTGCCTTCACAAACGGATTCCAACATCCTCCCTTGGCAAGAAGAGCTCTGCTGTGAGAGGACAGCTGAGGATACGGCCTCACATTCACTGCCCTGCTGGCTACTCACACCCAACAGACAGGACTAATGCAACTCTCACCTTGCAGATGAGGACACTGAGGCCCAGCAAGGTAAAGCAACATGCCCAAGGTTATTGAGCCAAGGCTCAATGTCTCCCAACTCTCAGAAAAGGGCTTTTTAAATGAGTCTCATCATGCAAAATGCCAGGCTGAATGAAGCACAAGCCAGAATCAAGATTGCCAGGAGAAATATCAGTAACCTCAGCTATGCAGATGACACCACCCTTATGGCAGAAAGTGAAGAACTAAAGAGCCTCTTGATGAAAGTGAAAGAGGAGAGTGAAAAAGTTGGCTTAAAACTCAACATCCAGAAAACTAAGATCAAGGCATCTGGTCCCATCACTTCATGGCAAATAGATGGGGAAACAATGGAAACAGTGACAGACTTTATTTTTTTGGGTTCCAAAATCACTGCAGATGGTGACGGCAGCCATGAAATTAAAAGACGCTTGATCCCTGGAAGAAAAGCTATGACCAACCTAGACAGCATACTAAAAAGCAGAGACATTACTTTGCCGACAAAGGTCCATCTGGTCAAAGCTATGGTTTCTCCAGTAGTCAGGTATAGATGTGAGAGGTGGACTATAAAGAAAGCTAAGTGCTGAAGAATTGATGCTTTTGAACTATGGTGTTGGAGAAGACTCTTGAGAGTCCCTTGGACTTCAAGGAGATCCAACCAGTCCATCCTAGAGGAAATCAGTCCTGAATATTGATTAGAAGGACTGATGCTGAAGCTGAAACTCCAATACTTTGGCCACCTGATGCGAAGAGCTGACTCATTTGAAAATACCCTGATGCTGGGAAAGACTGAAGGTGGGAGGAGAAGGGGATGACAGAGGATGAGATGGTTGGATGACATCACTGACTCGATGGACGTGAGTTTGAGCAAGCTCCGGGAGTTGGTGATGGACAGGGAAGCCTGGTGTGCTGCAGCCCATGGGGTCACAAAGAGTTGGACACGACTGAGTGACAGAACTGAACTGAATGAGTCTCAAATTAATTGCCCATCCTAAAACTCTTTCAAGGAAAAAGGCAGGTGCATAAATTCACAAACCAAACAACAAATATAGGCATTGCTAATTATCATTGACTGTGGGATGTTTCAGGGAGGGTCTCAGCCAAGTCTGTTCAACGAATTACCCTGATCCCCGACCCTGACCAGAGTTGACTAACGGCAGGAAACTGGATTCATTCAGAAGCTGGGGTGAGGGCAACAGTTTGGTTTCCCCCTCTCTGGGAACCTGGTGTGTGCAGGAATGAGTCATGCTGGATGAGAGCAACTGACTCTTATAATCACATGGAGCAGCTCCTGCTCATCCCCCGACAGGGCCCTGGAAGAGCCTTTGCAGGTACAGTGAGGCTGGACAGGAGGAGATGGATGGAAATCCACGGGATGTCAGCAGGGCTCCTTGGCTCACAATTTGTCTCAGCCCTGAGCCCCAGGCAGGTGGGACTCCACATGGAGATGACTCCTACAAGTGCCAAGTCTCCCAAAGTTCAAGGGCAGTCTGTTAATTTAATCCCAGATGAAAGCAAGAGAGACAGTAGCCTGGCCTCCAAACTGCTGGAGCCCTGACCTGGGGGCGTTCATCCCCCACCCCCACACACTCACTGTTTGCAGACGATGAGCTAGGACCCTGGGAGGGGCAGCCACTTGCCCAAAATCTAGAACTGCCCTGGTAGTTGAGCCGGGACGGGGTCTGCAGGTCCTCTGCTCTCTGCTGCAGTCACTTCACTCCAACTTCAGTCACCTGATCACTCACCCAGGTGAGACTTTTAATCCCAAACAACCATTCTCTCCTACCCAAACCCCAAACCTTGAGCACTCCATTTTTCTATGGAAGTTGTGAAAAAATAGGTGCAAAAACAGTGGAAACAGTGGCAGACTTTACTTCTTTGGGCTCCAAAATCACTGCAGATGGTGACTGCAGGCATGAAATTAAAAGACACTTACTCCTTGGGAGGAAAGTTATGACCAACCTTGACAGCATATTAAAAAGCAAAGATGTTACTTTGCCAACAAAGGTCCGTTTAGTCAAGGCTACGGTTTTTCCAGTAGTCATGTATGGACGTGAGTGTTGAACTATAAAGAAAGCTGAGCATGGAAGAATTGATGCTTTTGAACTGTGGTGTTGGAGAAGACTCTTGAGAGTCCCTTGGACTGTAAGGAGATCCAACCAGTCCATCCTAAAGGAGATCAGTCCTGGGTGTTCATTGGAAGGACTGATGCTGAAGCTGAAACTCCAGTACTTTGGCCATCTGATGCGAAGAACTGACTCATTTGAAAAGACCCTGATGCTGGGAAAGATGGAAGGTGGGAGGAGAAGGGGACAACAGAGGATGAGATGTTTGGATGGCATCACTGACTCAATGGACATAAGTCTGAGTAAACTCCGGGAGTTGGTGATGGACAGGGAGGCCTGGAGTGCTGCAGTCCATGGGGTCGCAAAGGGTCGGACATGACTGAGCGACTGAACTGAACTGTGAAACAAGCTCACACCAATAAAGGTAAATGAGAGAGGAAACCTGCAGAAGGACAGATCTCTTTCTCTTCTGAAGATGTCACTGGAATCATTTTCATCTAGTCTGACCTGCCTTGGGGAAAAGAAGGGGGGCGCTGAACAGAACTTTGTTCTATAGACGAGGGGAATCCTGCCCACAAAAGACAGCGCCACAGGCAAACCTGCCCTCTCACATCATCACAAGGGCTTCCTTGCAGGCCTTTGGATCACCTTGGCAGTGCACTGGCTTCAACCAGACCACACCATATCAAATGTATCGGCATCTCCAGGAGGGCGGCCCAGGCGTCAGTGTTTGTAAAGCTCCCCAGGTGATTACAGTGGGTAGCCCCAACTGAGCACCATCCCCTTCCTACACAAAGCAGCACTGGCATCACCGGGGAGCATGTTAGAAATGCAGAACCGCAGGCCCTTCCTTGGTTCTACTGCATCAGAACCTACACTTAACAAGGTCCCCGGGTGGTTTCAGAGCTCACTAAGGTCTAAGAAGCACTGAGCGAAGGTACTCCATATAGCCCGTTTCTACACCTAACAGCAGCATTGCAAGGCAGGTGTCCCATTCCACAGGTCAGGAAACTGATCCTGAGAGAGGTTAACCCACTGACCCCGGGTCACACATTTGGTGAGTAGCCAAGATGTGACCCCAGACTGGTTCCAAAGGCCTGACTTTGGACTACGCAAACCACTTCCTACAGCACAAAAATATGACCACAAAAAATATGACCACGGGGGTCCCCTGAATGTTTGGGTTCTCACACTCACTGAGCATGCACCACCTTTGAACAGGATTCCACTTGCAATGTCAAGTTCCCTGGAATCAAACTTCAAAAAGACCAGCATAATTCATGAGGAAATACAAATAGTAAACAAACACGTAGGGAAAAGGTTTTACTCTCCCTAGTAATCAGAGAAATGCAAATTAGAGCAATATTGAGGAGCCATTTTCTAGCTATATAATTAGCAAAAATTAAAACAAGAAAAGAATGTCAGCAGAGTTGTTTTGAAATAGGTGCATGCATACACGACTGGTGGCAGTCTAGATTTATATAACCCTTGAGGAGAATAATCTGGCAACATCCATCAAGAGCCATAAATATATTATGCCCACTGACCCTGGGAAGTCACCCTAAGGAAATAATTCAACAGGAGGGGAAAAGCCTTTGGTAGGAAGATGCTCAGTGCACATGTGTTATGAACTTGGGAAACAACTCAGTATTCAGCACTAAAGGAATGGCTGAGGATCCCGGGGGTCCATCAACTCCTGCTGTGTTATGCAACCACTAAAAATGGATAATCAAGAAGCCCCAGCAGCAAGCGTGGGTGAAATAAAGCAAAATACAAAGTCTTGTGGTTATTATGTGCTCTGTGGTTATTAGGACGGGAAAATACTATGGACGTAGGATATGGACAGGCAGGAGCTGGGTACAAAGGAGACAACGGTGTTTCAGGGTGAGGAGACAATGGAAAGACACCTTCCTTCCATTACATTTTGTAGTTGCAAACCTCAGCAGAACTGGCCTTTGAGAACAGCCGTGGCAGCTGTCTGGTCATAGCCTCTGAGTGGCCCATGGAGACACTCGTTCATTCTTCATCCCTGGGCACAGGGCCGCGCTCCCTGACTCCACCCAGAAGTGGGAGAAGCTGGCCCCTCTCCTCTGTGGGGGCAGGGGTGGGCAGAGAGGCCATGGGAGCCCCCGCCCATCTTACCATGAAGCCCGGGGCACAAGTGCAGCTCCCCGTGATGCTGTGGCAGTCGGCACCGTTCTGACAGGTGCAAGGCAGCTGGCAGCCATCACCATAGTAGCCAACGGGGCAGGACTCATTGCAGCGGTAGCCAGACCACCCCGGCTGGCAGGTGCAAGCTCCAGTCACGGGGTGGCAGCTGAATAGATGAGAGGAGGAGGAGAGGATAGTCTGGTCAGGAATGAGGCCATGTCCCACCCTCTGCCCACCCCAAGTCTGGTCTGCCCTGGTGTAGGATCGAAGCGCCTCTGATGTTAAACTGCTTAATGTTTTTATTTTATTTTTTATTATTTATTTGGCTGCACTTTGTCTTAGCTGCAGCATGCAGGATCTTTAGTTGCACCTTGTGGGATCTAGATCTCTGACCAAGGATCAAACCCAGGCCCCCTGCATTGGGAGCATGGAGTCTTAGCCACTGAACCCTGAGGGAAGTCCCTTTTGCTTTTTTTTTAAAAAAATTTTAGCTTAATGTTTTGTTTATTTGTCAGAACATGCCACGGTTACACGGTCTTATAAGCCCAAGAAACAGAGGCTCATAATTATTAGAAAGTTTACCTAAAGTTACACTGCTAGGAAATGCAAAATCAGGATTAGATGTAGGTCTCCTGACCCCCAAACAAGTGCTCTTTATAATACAAATACAGAGACCAGAGCAGGAGGCGGCCTTTGCAGGTCCTTCCCTTGTGTGCTGTGAGGTTCAGAGCTTCACCCACTCTGCACCCAAAGCAGATGCCCCGTGTGTGGGCAGGCACTGGGGGGCTGCACTGAGGCCCGGTGGGTCTGTATACTGTAGGTGCTTACTGAGCATTTGCCGAGTTAAAATGGAACCTCTCGGCAGACGTAGCCTCCCCTCTCTGGCAAAGTCTGTATTGGAGAGGACACCCTCCATTCATGCAGTGCTAGGGCTCTTTAAGACTGAGCAAGATCATCTCCATCCCTGGTCTGGCTAGGCCAGAGAAAGAACCCTTGGCTGGAGGTAAGGGCTGCCTGGTACAACCTCTAGAGAGATGGGCAACCTCTGGCTGGGAGAGTCTGATCCAATAGCCAATATGCATTCACGTTAGAGGAGATGCTGAGTGTGGTGACCATCTTCTTCTTAGAGTCTCTGTGGGGAGTGTAATTGACTGATATCCCCACCTACTGTGTCTGAAATCCAGATAATCTACCTAAAGTCACATTGCAAGGAATTGCAAAATCAGGATTGGACACAGGTCTCCTGACTCTCAAACAAGTGCTCTTTACAGTACAAATCCACAGAGAACAAAGCAGGAGGCTTTGTTTTCTCCACAGTCACATTTCCCCCAGGCTCCTCTCAGCCAGAGCACAGCGGTATTATATTAAGGTCGACATATTCCTGGGAAGTCTGGGACTCCTCTGATGGGCAGTTTGGCTGAAAGACTCCCCATCATGTGAAACTTTCTTTGAACTGTGCTTCAGTTTAACACTTTGCATCTAGCCTTCCTTCCTCCTCTGTTTCCTTCACACAGGTCAGATCTGCCTTACAGTCGATGCTTTTCTAGCCTCCCTAGCTCCTTCCCCATTTTCCCTCACGGCTGTGTTCCCAGTAAAACCTCTTGCATTTGGCATCTGCTTCTGTGGGGGAGAACCCCGACTGACACTGTGGAGAAGATGCTGGATGCTAGAGACAAGACTTTTGGATTTCCGGTGTCATCTGCTTCCCCGCTGTGGAGTCCAGTGCAAGGGCTGTGGTTGAAAGGCGCACTCTGGGCTGGCAGGAGGAGCCTACATACAGATCTCGGTTCTGCTAAGTTCCACACAGGTTATGGGCCTCGTCTCCCTGGGGCGTTGGTGGATCCCCAGTGCCAGGCTCATCGGCACTGCCCAATTAGGAATTCGGGAATGAATAGCACTTTTACTACCAGTAATTATTTTCTCTCTGCTGACTTGTTTATCATCTGTCTCCCCACCAGGTGGCAGCTCCCTGGTGGGGGGTGGTGTCTGTCTCTTTCACTTCTGCATCCTACCCCAGTGGCCAGCAGTGTCCCTGGCACCGGGAAGATACTTAATACGTATTTGGCAAATGAATTAATGAACAAACTAATTGCGTGAAGCTCAGCCAAGCCAATTCTCCTCTGGGAGCTCTGATTTTCTCATGGAAAATGAGGGATGGACAGGAGCAGACAGTTCCTGAATGGTAAGTACAAGTAGCTAAAAATCATTTTGGAAAATGTTTAGTTTCATTAATTAATTGTTCAAGTTAAAACAACAACTGGATATCACGTTTTCTCTATCGAAAAGGTAAAGTTTCTTTATTATTATTATTTTAAATGGACAATACTCAATGCTCGTAAAGGTTTCTAGAAAACAATTTGGGGTTGTGTATCAGGAGTCCTAAAAATATTCAGACCCTTTGGTCTTGTAATTCCATTTCTAAGAATCTATCCTAAGGAAACGATCACAGTTGTGGAGAAAGATTTATGCATGGAGATGTTCCCCGAAGCATTATTTATAACAGTGGAAAATTGAAGTAATTTAAATAATAATAAATAATATGTGACTAGGCTATTAAAACACCAGACACTTTACACCTATATTTCTAATCTTCAAGTAAGCCTGTGAGTTAGGCATTAGTGCCTCTATTTTTCAGATGGCACTTGGAGGTTATATGACTGGCCCAAGGTCACAAAGATAACTCAGTGGCAGCTGGAATTCAAACCCAGGTCTGTCTGGCCATGTTCTAGTCACTGTCTCAAGCTGCCTTTGACACCAGGATACTGGTTAAAAGAATTATGACAATTCATATGAAGGCATGGTAGAGAAGTAGGCAAATGTTTTTCAGCCTATTTAATGGCATAACATAAGGGTAAATGAAATATGCAAACTGTATATCAATACAAAGTCATGATCTAAAATATGAAAAACGTGTGAAACAGACATGGATGAAGAATGAACCAATTACAACAAAATGGTTTCTGTGCTCACCTCTGGGTTGAGAAATTATGAAGGACTCCGAGTTTTTTCTTTAAATTTCTATGTATTCCCTTTCTCAAACTGAGCATCTATTATATTCATAAACAGATAAAAAGCAATAAAATTACAAATATATAGAAAAGAATGTGTGCAAAGGATGGATGTCTGAAGACTTCCTGAGCTTCACGGTTCCCTGGCCCCCACACTGTAAGGGGAAATAGTGGTCTGCACAGCTGCCGCGGGGCAGGGAGCCCCACCTTGGTGGGCCCGACTCTCAGCCAGACAGTTGTGGAGCTCTCCTCTCCGTCATCAACACTTCCAGCAAAGCTCTGAGGCATGGCCTCTCTCAGTTCCAACTTCCCAGGGGCCTCCTCTGAGGTTTTGATTTAGGGTCAGAGGGCCTGGCTCATCCACAGTCATGGAGACTGACATGCTTGGAAGTACTCAAGCATGTGAGCAGGCAGCATTGGCTGCCATGATCAGCTCCGTCCTGCCCTGAAGATTCTGAAGGGTCTCAGGCGCCCTCTTGCCCTCTCTTCAGTAGACTCACTAGTTACAGGTCCTTGCTTTGCTGTGAAGACTACTCTGTGAGAAGCATACTAGAGGAACAGTGAGCTGGCAAACGTTGGCCTCTAAGCCCACCTGCATTTCTACTTTCCGTCTCAGCCCACCGGCGTTTTGGATGCGTAGGGGTATATCTCAACACTAATTTTGCCTTTCACTCTGAGGAACCAGAAAGCTCAAAACCAAATCTGAAATCATTTTTTTTTTCTCTCTCCTTTCATGTCTCTAAAACTCTATGTTTAAAAATATAATTTCTGTTTTCTTGATTTGATTACTTGTTACTTATTATAGAAACTCCAAAAATCCTTTTGGAGAGAGAGTGGGGAACGACCGCTGACTCAGTCATTGACTCAGAAAACTGCCATCACTATGCTCTCAGCGCCTTCGTCACAACTCCCCCTCCATGGTGTCCCCTGCTCTGCCCACCCTGCCACCCCACCACCCCTGCCTGGGGGCAGAGCCATTCCCTTGGGTCACAGGGTGGGCAAAGGACTGCTGGTTCGGCTCAGGCAAAGGTCACAAACACTGACGCTGGTTCACTTGCACAGTTTTTTTTCCCCCTCACCTTTCTCCATTTCCCCCAGACATAGATTAATCACAAGTTAATAGGAGCCGAAAGCTGAACAATACAGGAATCTTTTCAGGGTGGAATTTTCTGCCTTTTTTTCTCCTGGCTGCTCTGAGATTTCTATCAATGCTGCATCTGTTGGCTAAATCAAATCTTTCAAAGGTAATCCACGATCATGGCCGCTGGAATTCGTCTATGACAATCCAATTGTGGCGGGGACATGGACATGGTCTGACACACGGGCGCTCACTTTCTCAAGGTTATTCCTTGATGAAGGAGGGAGGCTGCTTTGTGTGTGCTACAAAGCGTTTACAGAGGGAATAAAGCATTGGGGAATTTCTCTGGCCACTTTTTCCTTCCCAGGGCACTTGGGCTCGACCTCTTTGAAGCGTCCTCTCCAGAGGGGCACAGAGCAGAAAGAGGCTGGGGCGAGTTGAGGAGAGTTTTCTTTGGTCAGGGGTTGGGAGGTCTTTAGCATCCTCCTAAGAAGGATGCTCAGGGCTTTCCTTGCAAGTCGTCTTGGTGGGGCTCTTGCAGAAGCCAGGGGGGCAATGAGGCAAGGCTGCTGAGGACCCCACACTGCATCTTTTGGGGAGCTGAGTAGAAGCTTCACTTGCAAAGACCGCAAGAAAACTTTCACCCTTACTGGGCTGATGAAAGGTGATAGATTGGGAACCTGAGACAGAGGGGGAAAGTACACATATCAGGACACTGGCTCAGACACAGGTAGTTCTAAGGCCAGGATCCAGGGGTCCCAGACCCACCAAAACCTGCAGCTTAACTGCCTTAGGAGTAGGAGTCCTAGAGTCATTCCTCTGCTTTTCTTAGATCCCAAGAGAAGGCTCTAGAATGGGACAAAGGCTCACGAGAAGAGAGGAGTGACCTGTGTCCACACAGAGGAAGACAACTGTTCTCTGTGTCCCTGAGAACAAAGCCAAGTGCAGCAAGAGAGGGGTTGAGTGAGATCGGAGGTTCTCCACCGTGGGCAGTCCTGCCTCTCCCTACCCCATCCAGGTGTCAGGACTTGGGGTCGGGGTCGTGCTACTGGCATCTATGCTGCTAAACATCCTGCAATGCGCAGGACAGCCGTCCATGACAAAGAATTATCCAGCGCAAAACATCCATAGTGGCAAGGCTGGGAAATTTCTAGTTAGACCAAATAAAAACTTGGTGGGTGCTGGGGGCTCAGTCACTGGGGCAGTGTGCCAGGAGAAAGCCGTGAAACGTTAGAGCTTGGGCAGAAGCACCCTAGAGGAATGGGCTGTTGAAGATGAGGTCAGTGGTTCTTTTTCCTGAAGGTCCGCTCTGTGCCAGGCGCCGTGCAGCGCTGAGGCTGCAGAGGTGGGCCAGCCCGCGCTGTGACAACGCTCCCGAAAGGAGGCGGTCAAGTAGACCCGGAGGAACCCGGCCTGGGGGCCTGGCTGCCAGGAGCCCTGGGAACCCCCACGCCTGAGAAGTGCTGCTGCTCCCAGCCCCTGAAACGT
Source organism: Cervus elaphus (assembly GCF_910594005.1). Classification (NCBI taxonomy): domain Eukaryota; kingdom Metazoa; phylum Chordata; class Mammalia; order Artiodactyla; family Cervidae; genus Cervus; species Cervus elaphus. The sequence goes on along the minus strand of NC_057826.1, from coordinate 87,176,375 downwards.
GACACGTGTTAAAGAGAGTAAAGCAAATAATCATCAATATTGAATGGGCTGAGATTAGCGGCAGCGAAGAGGGAGTCCTTTCAGATTAATAATGCATTGAGGACTCCTTCAGAGGAGGGGTAAATTATGCAGGGCACGCTTGCTCGGGCACGGGAAGAAAACAATAGCTCTTTAATTTGGGGGTTAGTTGGATCTCCAAGGCAGGGACTATTCCTGCATTGGATCTCAGCGACAGTCTTGCTTCCTGTCCCTGACACGGACCTCCCTTGGCTTCCCTGCAGAGCAGGCTTGCTGGAGGGGGGGGGGTGGCGGGGTGGCGGTGGCTGGGGTTCCCGGTGCTGCCCGTCCACCCGTGGAACAGTCTGAGGCAGCTGCCCAGTGCCCCCGACCAGCCATGTGGAAACCCTGTGTTTAGAGCCTGGGAGCTCTCACTGTGCCCTCCAGACCTAGCCCAGAAGCCACCTCCCCCAGGAAGACTTTCCTGACCAGTATACTTCCTGTTCAGAGCCCTTGGTCACAGTCACTCGAGCACATGACACAACAGAGCCAGCCAGATAAATTTTGTTGCCTCTAAGATGCTTTTTGCCCCACATTTTCATGGCTCTGATGGGTGCGCTATGCAGTCAATGGTATGTCATGGTTCAGGTGTAGTAGTACGTACAATTAAGCAGAGCCTCACTACTGGCGTTGTCTTGTATTTGAAGAAATATGGTAGATGCTCAATGTGTGTGTGTGTGTGTGTGTGTGTGTGTGTAGGGGAGGGCTGCGTGTTCCAGACTCAAGTTCCTGAGGGCTGGACAGGTGTTAAGGAGCACTTTCTTTTCTCGTGGTCAGCCCTGCAGGCTCTCAGTGTTTGTTGAATGAATAAGTGAATCAATGCTTAAGTCATATACAGGTCAGCTCCGTTGGCTCCAAGGCCCCCTCCTAATGGTTTCCTTTCCACCCTTCTGCCATTGCAGATAGCACTGCCTGAGCCACTCAGCTCTAGGAACTAAGGACTGAGGACAGATTCTGTCTAAGCCGTAACACTTGCGAAGATGATTCTGCTTACAGTGACCAGAGGCTCCTGGGCGATGTGTGGAGAAGTAAAAGCTGGAAGTGAGGAGGAGCTGAGGCTAAGTCCTAGCCATCCCGGAGACAAGGCTACAAGGCAGAGGCCTCTCTGGCCTGAAAACAGCAGCAACACCCATGGTCCAGGGCAGCTGGTCCCCCCCTGAGCTGTCCTGCAGGCCCGAGGGGAGAAGGAGAGTCCCCTCACCCTGCACCATCCTAATAACAGTCAGCCACATAAAAGGCTGTGAAAGCATTTATCTGGGGCCCGACAGCCTCATCTATTACCAGAGGGCGGTGCCAACTGGTGCAGGAAGCGGGAATTGAAGGGAGCTGGGGGAGGTGGCCCAGGGCAGCTCTGGCTTCTCCACTTCCAGGAAGCAGGGGTGGGGCCAACATCAGTTCAGGTGGCCCTGACCGAGCCCTGAAGCGCAGAGAGCAGGGCAAGGCTGGCCCCAAGCCAAGACCCTGATGCGGGCCTGCCCTTTGTCCCTCCTGCTCTTCTACCCTAGCCAGGGCCAGAGGGGACAGCTCTCTGCAGGCCCCAGGCGAGCCATCCTGAAGGTCTCTTCTAACACTGGCCCTCTACGGCTAAAGCCCCATGCTTCTGCCCTGGTAGTTTGGTCTCTGGGCCCCTTGGGGTTGGGAGACAACTTGGTTAGATGCGGACTGTGTGGAGGGAAAATGTTTTCCAGGAAAATGCCCCCAGGGCCTGTGGTACCCCAAGCTCAGCCTCAGCCCCCCTATGATTGCATGGCTGCACCCATTCCTACCCTGCTTCCCTGAGGGTCACCAGGCACCCTCTTGCTCCTGTGTGTGGCCTATGTTCAATGCCAGCAGCCAGGTTCAACTTTGGCAACCGGAGGTGGTGGACAGATCAGGCGACCTCAGTCCTCGTCTTGACCGACAGAGTGACCTTGGCTTTCCCTTCTCTGATCAGACTGGCCAGGGACAGTGATCGCTGAGGTCCCAGCTCTGCCACTGCCTGCCCAGATAACCCAGGTGGAGGTGGTGGCTTGTGCCCTGAGAGCCCCCTCTCCACCAGGGCCCCCCAGTCCCTGTCCCTGGGCTCCCCTATCCCCGCTCAGGTCGTACCTAATGGTGTTGTCGGCATCGCAGGGGCAGGGCAAGCTGCAGGCTGGGCCGTGCAGGCCCTCGGGGCACAGGCGCTCCTGGCAGCGTGGGCCTTTGTAGCCGGGTTCACACGCGCAGGCGCCGGAGCTGGGGGAACACTGACCTCCGTTGTGGCAGTCACAGCGCTGGGAGCACTGGAAGCCGAAGGTCCCCAAGGGGCATTCCTCTTGGCACCTGCAGGACAACAGAATACAGTTAGTCCGTGCCCCAGACCTGCCTGTCCAGATCCATCGGGCACGCACCCCCTGCCTCCGGGCCTGGGCCTGGGGTGCTGCACCTCCTCACACCCTCCTCCCCTCTTCCCTTTCCTCCTGTAGGAAGTGTTCTGTGGTTTCACCATTCTAGTCCATTCCCCTTTCCAGGCCAGGTCCCCTCAGAGTGAGTTCATACTATCATATTTCACTGATTGCAGGCTTTGTGGGTTTGTGTTTTTTTTTTCTTTCATTTTTTTGACTGCAGTAAATAAGGATAACATAAATTTGCCATTTTAATTATTTTCAAGTATAGAGTGGTGTTAAGCACATGTATATTGTTGTGTGGGTTTTCCAGGTGGCTCAGTGATAAAGACTATGCCTGCCAAAGCAGGAGATGTAAGAGACGCAGGTTGGATCCCTGGGTGGAGAAGATCCCCTGGAGGAGGAAATGGCAACCCACTCCAGTGTTCTTGCCCTGGACATCCCATGGCCAGAGGAGCCTGGGGGGCTACGTCCGTGTGGTCACAGAGAGTCGGACACGACTGAGTGAGCACAGACATACAACACACACTGCTGAGCCACCACCAACACCATTCATCCCCAGAACCTTTTCATCTTCCCAAACTGAAACTTCTGTACCCATTAAATGGCAAACCACATGAAGTCCCATGGCCGGAGGAGCCTGACCGGCTACAGTCCACGGGGTCGCAGAGTCAGACGTGACTTGGTAAAGAGCATGCACGGATGTAGAGTCATTGCCACAGCAACAAATTAAGCGGTAAACCTGGGGGCATTTGAGGAAAGAGATGGGCCACCCCTGCATCCTAGAGACAAATGGACAGAAATGGCCTATGGACTTCGGATTATCTGCGTCCCCACACTGCTTCAAAGGTGTGGAGAATGGGGAACTGGCCTTACTGCCCTGACATCTGCTTCCTCATCACAGAATGGGATGGTAATAATTAAACCTCACCATGTGTTGGAGGATTAAATGAGATAACGTGTATAAATATTTAGAAAGGTGCCCCATGAATGGTAAGTGCTCAATAAGAAGTGTTAGTTCTTATTATTACTCTTGTTAATACTGTTCTCTGTAGTTCTCCTAACAGAGCCCCTGTGGCACAAAAAGGCTCACAGGGAAGACTTCCAAAATGTTAACAATGGAGTGGACTTAGGGAATTACGAATGCTTTAATGATTATGTTTTTCCATTTTCAGGTTTTCTATTTATCTTCTACAATAATAAGGGCAGAGGGGAGCCATAAAAGATGTTAGAAAAAAAATGCAGCCTTAGACTCTTTATTAAATTTTGGTGAGTCCTGAGTTGAAAGCAGTGTTCTTCATCACAGCACCCAGATTGTCTTCCTGCAAGTCTTGCTGCATTTTAGCCCGCTGAAGCCTCAGGGAGGGAAAGAACAGAAAAGAGAGAGAGGAAGAGGGAAGAGAGAAGGGGATGTGTGGAGAAGAAATGGGAGGTAGAAGAGAGGAAGGAAGAGGGGGATAAGATGGAAGGGGTGAGGGTGGAAACCGAGGCAGGTGAAGGAAGAGGACACATTGCAATTGAAGAATTGGACATTGCCAGCCCCAGTTCTGCCTCACAATGGACGGGAGTCACTCAGGTTGCCTCTCCTGGATGTCTCAGGCCATCAGGGAAGAAACCCCAGTCTGGAGACACCTCCAGACTCTTCCCTTTCACTGGAACATTCCTGCTCCCTCCCCCCTGGCAGGATTGAGTAGAGAGAGTCCTAGTGTGTGAGCTCCCTTCTCTGAAGGGCACGTCTCCACCCCATGTCATATTTACAAAGTGACACTCCATAGCCCCAGAAAAAGAATCTGGAAATGAAATATTGACAACCTAATCCATTTACATAATCAGCCTCTTTTTTTTTCTACCCACAATTTAAACAACTTATTTATTTAGAGATCAAGCAACGACTGCTAATGAATTTTACACAAAGCATGCTAATAACGGGGACTGTGGAACAGAAGGGTAATCACAGCAGGAATTAGTTTTCTACTTAAACATCCTTCCTTTGCAACATATCAATCTAATGTGTCCGATATTACCATTAACAACCAGATACATTGCTCAATTAAATTACAAAATGAGCTGCAAAACCCTCGTTACATTTCATGTTTAATTTGCACTGGATTCTGCCTATCCGGGGAGGCCTGCATTATTATACCCACTCAACTATAACATGCTCACAACGATGTGGGGTGGGTTCATGCAGCTGTCACTTACAAAATTAATGGAGGCAATTTTACAAAATATTAAACACCAGGCAGCCCGTTTAGGTGGGAAACCCAAATGTTACTGGGCCCTCTTTTTGTATTCTTTTCCTGGAGTTGATGGGCAGAGCTTGCCAGAGGACGCTGAGGTCTGAGGGGCTTCGCTCTGTCTCAGGTTCCTGGGCTGGGTCCCAACATGAGGGATTAGGGTCATTTCTCCACTTGGTACATCTTGGTGGTGGAAATGGAAAGCGCTGATGAGGTTGGGTCTCCTGGTGTGGAGTCTAGCTGGCTGGAGCTATCAACGTGCTTGTCTCCAATGGTGAATGGGTTGTTGGCCATCATGTGCAAGACAAAGGGTCCTGTTTTGGTTCTGGGGTCTTCCAGTTCCTGCCCCTGCTGGCTCAACCTGAGCATTTTCTCACTGGGGGAGACAGTGGGGATGGGAAGGTGGGTGCAGCACTTCAGTCCTGCCTCCCTTTCTTCCCTCAGAGATGCAGACTCCAGCAGAGGTCAGAGAGTGATGGGTCCCCTGATGCCACACCCCACATTCTACACCAGGGATGCTCAAGAGATGAACACTAGCTCACCAAGAGCTCAGATCTGGCTTAAAAGGCTCCAGGCTAGGGGTAAACAAGCTTCAGGCTGGAAATGGAAAATCTCTTTTCTGGACATCACTAAGGATTTGGGGCTGACTCCAGTGAGAGTTGGAGGAGCCCCACTATGTTGGTCAGAGCCAGAAGGACTCACTGGTTAATTCAGTCCTAACTCTTGCTTCCTGATGTTACCTGGGCAGGGGAGGCAGAGTAACAAAATCCAGAGCAACAAAATCCAGGTGAAACATGGATCCCACAGAAGCAGGCAAGGGCTGTGAGAGTTTCCTTTCTACTGCCCATCTCTCTGCTCAAGGAGACAGATGTGGTTCAGACTGAGAGGGAGGAGATTCGTCCAGATTCTGTGGACAAGTGTCCTCCACCAGCTCTGAATTCACTCACCATCAGACGCCCTGGCTGTCGTTTCTCCTTCTCCATCATCATGGAATCCCTCTCATCATGGCAAACGCACATGTCCGGTAACCCTCCTGTTACGTATTTTGTGGGTTATGCACTTGGCAAGGTTAATTATATTCTAGAACATTGGTGGCCTTGTTCAGTCTGCTGTTAGGCCACAGGCCTTCAGAGGATGCAAACTGATGTCAGTATCCTTTTGGCAGAACTCATCAGGAATAAAAATCTACTTCTAAAAAGAATAGTGCAAAATGTGTGAACTGAGAGTGCATGCTCAGCTTCTTTGGATTATCGGTGCCGCTGTCTCCCTTCAGAAGGGCAGCAAGTAGAGGGTGGAGGTAGGTGCCCACCTCTTCCCCCAGGTGAGTCAATGCAAATTCTGGGCTTGGGTTCCTGGGCTGGGGGAAGGTGGGTGCCCTCAGCAGGCTGAGGGCCAGGAAGGATGGATTGGCAGGAGGACTCAGAATGCTTTCTGAGAAAGGAACAGGAAAGCTGACAGAAGGCTGGTAAACCTGACCTGTTGTCTGCAAGGCTGCCGTGAAAATGAGTAACGTGACCAGTAAGGACGATAGCTAACAGCATCCTTACCTGTCTCCCATGTATCCGGCTGTGCAGTGGCACTGCCCAGTCACGTGGTCACACTGTCCTCCGTGGTGGCAAGGACAGTCCTGGCTGCAGTTCTGGCCGAACGTCCCCGGTGGGCAGGGCTGGGCACACACTGCTCCCTGAAACACAGGAGGGAAGACCTGCAGAGGTGGTGCTTCTGAGATGTGATCCTGAGGCCACCTTCTTCTAGAAGTAGCACGGTTGCTACAGCCCAAGGGACCACCCCTATCCCTTAGTTGGACTTTCCCCCCGATCACAGAAGCACAGAAAGTTGGACACCATGACTCCAAAGCCACATTTTAGAGATGGGCAGACTGAGACCCGTCTGCTTATCCAATCATTCAGCACGTATTTAATGAGCGCCTGTTGTGTACCAGACCCTGTACTAGACTCTAGGGATATGAAAACAGGTAAGATTCGATTCCTGCCCTTCCAGCCCACTGGGGAGAGAGACAAGAAAACAGGTAACTCGTGCATGGTGCTAGGTGGCCTCACACTGGTCCACGAGAAAGTGCTGAGGGAAAAGAAAGCGGAGATGTGATTAAACACGGTGGTGTGGAAACATACATTTATCTCTACTTCTTTCCCAAACCCAGCCACCAGAAGAGTAAAGAGTAAATCCGGCTACCAGTACCAGGGGGAACACATAAACCTCCAAGGAGAAAAGGAAGGGGAGAGGGGACCATAGAGGACAAGAGGTATCACGCGGTGGAAGATGGACCGGCAGATAGAGGAACAGGATCTGCTGGAGTTTCTGCTTTCTCAGTAATGGCAAGTGCCTGCAAAGGGAGCGTGGGAAGATAAAGCCCAGAAAAGCTCAGGAATCAGAGATACCCGGGGCCTCTGAGGGTCAAGGCGCCGGTGTGCTGAAACAGGAGGAGTGTTTGGAGGCTTATAAAAGAGGGAATTAGACCCAAGATTTTTACCCCCATTTCAAATAGCCTTCCCAAGACTAGCAGTTTACTTTTAGGGAGGCTGACCCACGAACGCTTCAGACATAGGGACAGCAAGCACAGCCAAGGGGTGGGGGCCGTCAGAAACGGGGCTCTTGTGGGATCTGCCTGCATAAGTCAGACCCTCTGCTCTCTTCCCCTGCTCAGCCCCTACGATTCTAGTGACAGACTCTACTCCCTCTCGCAGGGTCCTGGAGGATTCGTTTCCGGGAACGCTGAGCGCTCAAGGGGAAAGACCTGCCGATACTGATATTTAAGGCTCCTATCAGTCAACAAGCCTGGCACCTCTCCTGCCCCTCAGGCTTCCAGCTGGCTTTTCCAAGGATTACGGTAAAACATGAACAGGAGACCAGAAATCAGCAGATACTTGAAATGAGGCTCTGAGTTGGGAGATGGTGGTAAAGCATGTTTTGGAGGAATATGGAGGGAAACTCCAGAAGAAACACCTAAAAAAATTGAATCTGGTATCTTTCAGGAGTAGGACCTGTCAGAGGGTCGGACAGAGGACTATTTTCCCTTCCTTCCAGTAGTAGCCTTGTGGTATGAGATACTGTATATAATTTTTTTTTGTATATAATTTTAAAATTATTCATATGACTCTTTGGTCTTTATCAAACAGGAATAAACTTACTTTTGTCTCCTGCTGCCCTTTTAGCCTCTCCCACACCAGAGATGGTCATTTCTCTTATGGAGATCAAGGATTCTCCCACAATTAATTAATCAATTAGTTCAACACACAGTTATTAAGCACCGATAATTGCCAACCCTGAGGAAGCTAGTTTAGTCAGGAAAATCCTGCTGACCAGAGTCATCTATCAATATCATCCAATTTACTTGTAATGAATTAAGCAGTAGGCCTTTTAACTCAGATTTCTCCCCTACATATAAGTCAGATAGTGTGGGGCTGAGAGGGGGGCTGGGAAGGGCAGAGATGGACGATTGAGTGGTAGAGGCAGTAGCCGAGGATGGTGAGATGACTGTGTATGTGAGGAGGGGGCAGGGAAAAGCTACTCAGATGAGGGGTCCCCTCTTCTTCCTGGAGGTGGTGGGGGTACTTTGGGCCTGCTTTTCTCACTGTACCCGACAAGTTCTAGGGATTCTTGAGGGAAGGGAGGAATCTTTATGGCCAGTTCTCTGAAATCCTGGGCTGGACGTGGACACTTTGACCCTGAAAAAACATTTTGAACCATTAAGGGGGCTGTGTTTATACCTCCTACATCCTCATCATGGAGCACAGTGGAGCCCTCCTATGCTTAAACACACGCACACACCCCCCCATCCATCCATCCATCCATCCATCCATCCATCCATCCATCCATCTTGCAGACCACAGACTCCCTTTTCTCGTCAGAGTTTCTGAGACATGATCAGGGTTCCCTGAAGAGCCCAATAGGAAAGTTTGCTTCCTTTCAACAATTCCTGGGGAACTCGAGCATCCTTGAGCCTTTTCTGGATGGGACGGTGAGCACGTCTCTCAGCCCCTGCTCAGAATTCCCCACCCACAGCACCCCGGGTCCCTATAATACTCAGTCCTCCTCAGGCTCGAGCTCCTGGGGCTGGAAGAATCTGCTACCTCAGAAGGGCTGCTGCCTGATAGGGTGGGAAGAACACTGGACTCAAAGTCAGGACTTGGGCTCAAACCCCAGGTCTACCTCCTTCCAGATGGCCGAGTGAGGACAAGTCGTGTGATAGTTCTGAGCCATAATTTCCTCATCTCTAAAATGGGAGTGGTAACCCCCAGTGTCCCAGGTGATTGTAAAGATTCAGTGGGATCAGAGATGGGAAGGAACCTTCATTAAATTAGAGACGAGTGGGCCCTTCATTAACACTCAACCCAAGCAGACCCCTGATGAGGTGGAGGTGGTAGGAGCCCAGTGTCACCTGGGACAGAGAAGAGTGGGGGAGGACCACATAACTTGTAGGTTACTGCTGGTTAGAAGAATAGCTTTTTGGGGAGAGACAGGGGAAGAGAGCAGACAGGAGAGTATCAGCCTGAAAGAGGGCTGTGATCTTATGGTTTCTTTCCTGCTATTATGAACTGTGTCCCCCAGGTTCACATATCCTAACTCCCAGCACCTTAGAATATGGCCGTGGCTGGAGACAGGGCCATTAGAGAGGCAATAAAGTTAAAGTGAGGTCATCAGGGTGGCTCCTAGTCCAATATGACTGATGTCTTCACTGGGAGGAGAGATTAGCACACAGACAGGGCAGAGGGAAGGCCACGTGGAGATATAGGGAGAAGACCACCAGCTACAAGCCAGGGGCTGAAGCCTGAGCAGGAACCAACTCTGCCAACACCTCGGTCTCAGACTTCCGGCCTCCCAAGCTGTGAGAAAACATTTATTTCTCTTGTCAAAGCCCCCCAGTGTGTGCTACTTTGTTATGACAGCCCTAACACACCTGCCCTTTATTCAGCTGAGTGAAGTCTCCTAGAGCGGCGGGATCTCGGGCAGTGTGGCATTTAGAAGGTGGGGGAGATGCAGTGAGGCAATAGTCCTGCTCCTCAGGACTAGATGGACACAATGGTTCTGTCCAAATCTGGAAACCAGCTGCACATAAAGAAGACCATGGATAAATGGAGAATAAGAAAGGAGGGGGCCAAGATGGTGAGGGACTTGAGGTTAAGCCAATAAGACAATGCAGCCTCTCCAAGCATCTAATGATCACTGCTGTCCCGGGTGGAATGGATGCCCTCAGGGGAAAGTGCACAGTGGTTGGCTTGGGTGCTGTGGAAGCGATCCAGGCCATACAGGTCAGGCTTGGGACTCCATGAACAAAACTTCCCAAACCTGAGCTTCTAGGATTTTACAAATACCTCTCTTTGCTCCTCCATGATGACTGGTTCTATTTCCCAGCTCTTGAGGCCTATTGTTTCCTGAGTGTATATGTGTGTGCATGCACATGTATGTGTCCAGCCTCCACCATCAGACTGGGAACTCCTAAGGCAGGTGATCATATCTCCTACCTCCCATCCATCTGCACTTCCCACTTACAGTGAACTCCTTACATCTGGGTCTCCTCCTCTGAAAGGTCTCAAAGCCCAGAAAGAGAGAGGAAACAGCCCCCTAGGCTTTTCACAGAGCCCCTCTGGGAACGGGCTCACCACAACTGGGCAAGAGCCGTGTCCTGTGGGCATACACCGGATTGCCCATACACTTGTGGGCATACCCCTAACTGGCCAGGGGTCCCTGAGGAAGGGGCCTGGGGGGCCAGGGTTCCAGGCAGCTCCTCTCCTGGTCTGCATGAAGCCTTGGTTCTTTGGGGACCTGCTCTGTGTGAGTGAGCAATCGTACTCTTTAGATCTCTGAGTGCGGCTAAAGCCACGTGGGGCTGGCAGGCAAATGAGACAGTGGAGGATAATAAAGGGAGGACCAGTCTGCCCTGCAACATCCCCTTGGCCCCAGCCCTCTCCCTGGGAGGGGGTCTCAGGCCCCAGCATCAGCTTCATTACACTGTGACTGCATGCACGAGAGGTATTAATAATTCATACAAATCTGCAAGTTAAATGCTCTGTCAAAAATAGAAATGCAATTGTCTACAATAAAATTAAAAACATGAAGTTCCTAAATCCAAAGGCTGCTATTGACAGAGTTTCCTGTCATCTGAAAGAACAAACCTCTCACTGTGTTGGGAGGGGAAAAAAATTATCTGTGTTGGTTTCCTCCCTGCCGCCCTCTTCAATCACCAGCCTCCCTCAATCTCCGATCTCTCTAGAGAGGACTTTACATGTACAGGTCTGCTGGTGGCCTGTTCTCCCCCTGCCTCATCCTGATCTGACCTCACTGCCTGCTGCTGGGCCTCTGGGGACGCAGCCTGCGAGTGATAGAATTCCGGAAGTTGGCTGGAGATGAGAGAGCCTTTACAGAGAGTGGTTCAGGGTGGGAGAAACAGGCAGGTGTGGGAGAGGCAGGAGCCACGTCATTCTCCTCAGAAGAGACAGAGACGGACGGGCACCGAGAGTGTGGATTCAGGAGTCGGAACACCTGCATTCCAGCTCCATCTCCCTCTTCCCCAGCTGTGTGGCCTTGGCCAGGTCACTTAGCCACTCTGGGCCTCAGCTGCCTCATTTGAGAAAGGAAGGTATTGACAGACCAGTGGTATTCAAGCCTCCTAAAGCTGGGAGGTCCTGTTTTTATGTGAAATCTTACCTAGAACCTCTTAGTAGATTAAAATGGAGACGTGGGGGTGTGTGGGTGCCAGAGCCCCAGTTGTTAGGCTCCTTGCTCCCACCTTCACCTCCAAGAAACCCTTGAGTTCTGTGAAACACAGAAGAAAATCCTTTAGTCTGGATTGATTTGTTCCAAATGCAGACTTGAAGACAGGGTCGGTTGCTTCAGAATCATCAGGGGAGCTTATTAAAAAAAAAAAAAGAGAGAGAGAGAGATCCCAGGCCCAGGACTGTCTACAGTGGACTCTGGGAATCTGTATTAACCCCACCCCACCCCCATCCACTGCAACTCTGGTGCGTAGCCAGGTTGGGACAAGGCTGGGCCATATGATCCCCCATAGAGCAGGTTTTCTCCTGCTGTAAAGAATTCTGGCCAATCTGCCTGCGTCACAGGCCCTGTAGCCGTCCCTCCTGCTGCCCCCCCCCCACCCCCACTGTGACCTCGTGTTCACAGCCTCCTGAAATATCCTGCTCCTGCTCCACAGCCCTGTCCCTTCCTGGCTCCACAAAGTCTCGGGCCCCAGGGGAGGCAGCCGACTGTGTCACTGAGCTTCCCTGAAACAGGAAAATCAGCCTCAGTGACTTGCTACTTCTGAGGGGCTTGGGACTGCGGAGGGTGGGGACACTGATGGGGGAACAGGCTGGCTTAAAGGAGGCTGTGGCTTGCCTGTGGCATCCAAGGACATAGAAAATGAATAACGGTAGAGCATTTCAGTGTTTGCAGGGCACCTGGGACCTACACTGCCCTCATCTGAGCCTTCTGCCAACTGTGCTGCTCTGACGCACGGGGCTGACTGTTTTTATGCCAGTTTGTTTTTGTTTTGGCCCCATCACCCAGCATATGGGATCTTAGCTCCCCGACCAGGGATCAGAGCCTCCCTCCCTGAAGTGGAAGTGTGCAGTTTTAACCACTGGTTCACCAGGGAAGCCCCTGATTTTATGCCAGTTTTACAGTTAGGGAAGCAGAGACTAGAATGATCGAGGGTTTTTTTTCAGGGCCAACACTGTATGTGAAGCCTGGATTCAGGCCTGTAATGTGATAAATCCCATCCCTCTTTCCCACAGTGGTTGTTCCCAGAAAAGAGACCTGGACTGGTGGCGGCTACCTCAGAATCACCTGGAGCCCATGTTAAGACACAGATCCTGGGGCCCACAGAATCAGAATATCTGTGTGCATCTGTGAGTATAGGGGTTGGAGGCTGGGAATCTGAAGTTCTATAAAGGCAGGGGGACCATGTCTGCTCTCTCCCTTCACCTACACCACCTCCATCCTTACACCATGGCCTTTTCACTACATCTCAGAGCCATGGCAGGTCAAGTGAGTATGCCGAAAGACAGAGACAACCTATGAGAAGAATTCAACCCCTTCGCACACAAGGGATCACAGGTTCAGAAGGTTAAGCGACTTGCTTCAGATCACACAGCATTTAGATACGAGCCCCGGTAGTCAAACCTGTGTCCATGGCCCCCCTGGCAGTGTCTAATGATCCCCATGACCATAAAGAGGAGGGAGGCTCTTCAGGATGGGAGAGGAATTTAGCCCTCCAGGGTGCATGCGAACGAGGGATGCTCAGACCTCTTACAGAGCCCCACCCGGATCCTGCAGGTCCACCTACCGTCCAGCCTGGGGGGCAGGCACACTCGCCAGTGATGTGGTGGCAGGTACCCCCATTCTGGCAGGGGCAGCGCAGCTCACAGTGAGCCCCATGGCTCCCAGGCGGGCAGAGCTCCTCGCAGCTGCATGGAGAAGCAGAGGTGTGAGAGGTGGCAGCATGCAAAGCCAGTCCCAAGGCTCCTGGGCTCCCTAGAAGTCAGTGAGTTTCTGGTCAATGTGAACTATACTAGGCACAAGCCCAGGAGGGGAAAGAGGGAGTCAGATAGTGTCCTTGGAGGCTGTGTGCTTGGGCCACTACTGGGGATGACTTAAGGGCTTTCAGTATAAAGAAGAGGGCTCTTCCGGGTGGGAAAGTGGAGGAAATCTTCCCTGAGAGGGAGACATTTCACTTGAGTCTTGAAGGTGAAGTTAGTTCCACTGGGAGAAGGGGAGGAAGGCTGAGCTGGGCAGAAGGACCAGGACAAGCAGAAAACCTGAGACGTAGCCATGAGTCCAGCTTCGAGAATCTGCCTAGATTCTGAGAGAGGGAGAATGCGGGGCAGGCCTCCACTCCCTTCCAGGCTCTGGAAGGCTCTCAGCCCCCACAACAGGCTTCTCTAGAAGGACTGGGCACGGCTGAGATGCAGGGGAGGATCTGCATGTGGTCTTGGTCCTGGGCCTTAGCTCAATGCCTTGGCCCTGGAGCTGGTCAGACATGGGGGCAGGGGACCCCCTCCATCAGAGATGTATCTGCGGCTAGATTCCTTGGGCACTCCCTCAGGATCTAGGGCAGTTGAGGTGGCCACTGAGGCTTTGATAGGGTGGCAAGGAGAACGTCAATCTTGCCTCTGAAGGGTCACAACTACCCTGTCCATGCAGACTCCCTCTCCTGAAAACTGGATGAGGGGAAAAGGCAGGGGAAGAGGGCCAGGCACAGTAATCTCCCCAAATCTAAGCATGGTATCTGCCGAAGGCCCTCACCCCTCTGTCTCAAATGGCCTGGAAGGCTCAGTAATGGCACTTGGACTATGATCAGAAGAGGATTCCAAGCCAAAATCTGGAGCCCAGATCAGGAAGGGTCTCCTAGAAGAAGGTTTAGCCAACTTCTCCCACCATGAGAGCATCCATCCAGGAGTCCTCCAAGCCACTTCCAGTCCCCCTGGGCCCTGGACAGCAGGGATCTGAGAGCTGTGTGGGTGAGGCCGGGAGTTCAGCCTCTGCAGGACTTGGGGCCAGAGCGCAGGAGATGCTACAGCCAGGGCTTTCTTGATCCTTCACGTGTTTCCCCATCCTACCCTCCCAGCCACGCCTCCGCGTGCGTCCCGGTGGGCTTTACTCACTAGACGCCGGTGTAGCCTGGCGCGCAGAGGCACTCGCCGGTGCGGGGGTCGCAGCCGGCGCCGTGGCGGCACTGGCACGGCAGCTGGCAGCCCTTGCCGTGGGTGCCCGGCGCGCAGAGCTCCTCGCAGCGCCAGCCTCGGAAGCCGGCGGCGCACACGCAGGCGCCCGTGATGGGGTTGCACAGGGCCCCGTTCTGGCACTGGCACCGGTTGCTGCAATGCGGGCCCCAGTGGTCACTATCGCAGCCTGTAAGAGAGGAGCGGGTCAGGACGGAAGGATCCCCATGGACTCTCCTGGATGGGGGCTGGGACCAGCCTTCCCATCTCTGCATCACTCTTCCCTGGACAGGAGGCAGCAAGGGGATTCTGGGGGTGGGGGAGCATTCACCAATAATCTCCATCAGCTGGTCATCAACCTCTACCCACCTCCCCTAAATAATCCAACAAGCTCAGAAGGTTCTTTTCTCAATGCATCTCTTAGTCAGGGTCATTCCAGTCCAACCAAGACTGGTCAATCCAGTCTCCCAAACCCCTCTTCTGTACGGAAACTCTGGAACTATAAGCTATTTAACCTTTGCCGAACTCTTCTTGGTGGGTTCTCTCTCCCTCTCAGCCAGGCCCTTTCTCTTGGAGCCTGCCTCCTCTCTTCTCTGTGACTCTGCCCTCCCTCTTGGTGCTGCCCCAGCCCAGCTCCCATCTCTCTCTTTCCACCTCTTCTTGAAACATTACTTTGTCTCACAGCTTGCATCTCACTCTCTGTGAACACGTCTTCTAACTCCCTGCCCCTCCCTGGGCTCCACTCCCTGTCACCCTTCCCATCTCTCTTTCATGCTGCGTCTCCCTACCAGTAATGCCGACAGCCCCTGCTTCCTTCATCTTCAGTTCAATCTCATTACTTTCTAAGCAGCTAACTGCAGAAGGGGCAGGAAAAAGAAATGTTTCCCTGGGAGGTGACAGACAGCCTTGAAGATCTTTATATGTAATTAAATGTTTCACAGAGTGATAGCTGAGCCAGCTTTGCAGAAATTCACACTCTGTGGCTGGGGAGAGGGGCTGAATGGCAGTCTTCAGGTAGGTCACCCAGCCTGCTACCACTCCCTAGCCTGACCCTCACCTGACGCATACAGGACACAACAACAAGATGTCCTCAACTCTAACCCCATTCTCTCAAATCCTGGAGTAGGGGTGCACGTGGAGTTCAGGCAAGGACAGGCATAAATAATGTACTAGGAGATGTTCAATGGAGAAAAACACTGCTCCTAGCTAAGGAATCAGGCTCTTCCTAGAAGAGATGGCACCTGAAGTGGACCATAAAAGATGTCCATCAGAGTGACCAAAATGTCCTGTGTTACCATGGAAAATCCCTCATTCTGAGAAATCTCTCAGTGCTGGGCAAACTGGAATGGCTAGAGACCCTGCTCCCTGAAGATAAAGTTGACCTTTGTGCTCCAATGCTTCTAGGGTTTAGACTCTCAGAAAGAAAAGGGGGTAGGCGAGTGGGATTGGGGAAGGTGTCCCAGGGGCCGGCTCAGTATGAGCAAACAGACGGTGGTACCCAAGGGTTGGATATGGACAAAAGCACAAGGTTCCAGTGAAGCCAGTGAGTGCATGGGATCTTTGGGAACCACAAGGTTGATGGAGAATCAGTTTATCAGCCCCACCAATCCTCCTGCATTACCTCCCACTTGCTAACAAAAGTCAAGTGGTCAAAGTCATGGAAACTGTCCATCACTTTTAGTAGATGGAACCACCCTAGGCCTGGAATCCCAATCACCCTCATCCCTTTTTCATTGTGCCCCCAATACACATACAAACTGAGCTGACAAATTCTGAGTGGGCCTCACCCTGCATTTTCCATTTGGTACTACAGTGAGTGAGGCAAAAACCAAGTCCAACAGCCAAAGCAATTTTGAGAAAGAAGATAGCATAACACTTTCTAATTTCAAACAAAGCCATAGTAACACAAAAAGTATGACACTGCTGTAAAAACAGAAAAAGAGCCCAGAAGAAACCTATGCATATATAGTCAATTAACTCATGACAAAGGGGCCAAGAATATACAGTGGGTAAAGGACAGTCTCTTCAATACATGGTGTTGGAAAAACTGGACAGCCACATCCGAAAGAATGAAACTGGACCTCCATCTTACACCATATGTAAAAATCAACTCAAAATGGATTAGAGACTTGAATGTAGGACCAGAACCAAAGAACTCCTAGAGACAACATAGGTAATGATCTCCTTGATATTGGTCTCAGCAATGATTTTTTGGAGTTGACACTAAAAGCAAAGGCAACTGAAGCAAAATCAACAAGTGGGACTACATTAAACTATAAAGCTTCTATGCAGCAAAGGAAACCAACACAATGAAAAGGCAAACTACCAATGGGAGAAAATATTTGCAAATCACATATCTGATAAGCGGTTAATATCCGAAATACATAGAGTACTTTTACAACTAAGTAGCAAAATAAATAAATATAAACTCAACCCCAAGCAATCTGATTAAAAAATGGACAGAGGATCTCAATAGACATTTTTACAAAGAAAACATGCAGATGACCAACAGGTACTGGAATAGATGCTCGTAATTATCAGGGAAATGCAAATCAAAACCACACCAAGATATTATTTCACTCCTGGTAGGTTAGCTACTATCCAAAAGACAAGAAATAGCAAGTGTTTGCAAAGATGTGGAGAAAAAGAAACTTCTGTGCATTGTTGGTGGGAATGTAAGTTGGTGCAACCACTATGGAAAACAGTATGGAGGTTCCTCAAAAACTTAAAATAGAACTACTATACAGTCCAGCAATTCTACACCTGGGTATTTATCTGAAAGAAATGAAAACACTAACTTGAAAAGATATCTGCACCCCCATGATCACTGCAGCATTATTCACACAAGTCAAGATACAGAAGCAACCTAAATGTTCGTCAGTGGATGAATAAAGAAAATGTGTATACATGCACACACACATGTATGCACGCATATATGTGTATACTCACAGATGTACAAAACAATATTATTCAGCCACAAAAAATAAGGAAATCTTGCCATTTGTGACAATGTGGGTAGACATTGAGGGCATTACGCTAAGTGAAATAAGTCAGACAGAGAAAGACAAATACCATACAATCTCACTTATATGTGGAGTCTAAAAAGCAATGAACAAAAATAGAACTCATGGATACAGAGAACAGTTTGGTGGTTGTCAAAGGTAAGTAGCAGGTAAAAGGGGCAAGGTGGTCAAAAGGTACCAACTTCCAGTTATAAGATAAGTAAGTTCAGGGGATGTAACATACAGCATGGTGACTATAGTTAATAATTCTGTATTGTATATTTGAGAGTTGCTAAAAGAAAAGATCTTGAAAGTTCTTATCACAAGAAAAAAATTTGTAACTACATGTGATATTAAGTACACCTACAGTGGTTATTGGAGAAGGAAATGGCAACCCACTCCAGTATTCTTGCCTGGAAAATCCCATGGACTGAGAATCCTGGTAGGCTACAGTCCATGGGGTTGCAAAGAGTCGGACACAACCGAGCGACTTCACTTCACTTCACAGTGGTTATTATTTCACAATATATACAAACGTCGAATCATTTTGCTGTGACCTGAAACTAATATAAAGTTACATGTCAATTATATCTCAATAAAAAACTGAGTACAGTTATGATGACAACCTGCACTCACACTGTAAGAGGCTCACAGCACAGAGAGTGGGGGAGCACGCAGCAGACATGTGTCTCCCACGTCACCTTCTCTCTGGAACATCTACTCAGCGAATGGAAAGACTAGCAGAATTACCTAGTGTATCATTTCTCTATCTCTTTTTGTTGCCAAGCACATATAGCCAAATTTGCATGAGTTTAACATACATATGATGTGACTCCATTGTAGTAATAATCACCACCACATTTTAAATGCTCACTTGTGACACTTAAAATGGTGTGAATTCGATTTTATTATTTCTCCATTTTACAGATGAGGAAATAAAGGATCGGGGAAATTATGTGACTACCCGAGGTTATAGTCAAGGGTAGGCCAGGCCACTGCCCTCAGGCCTTGGCTCTGTGCTGAATTGTTGGAGTCCAGAGCCAGCTGGTCCTTGGTGCATCCCAGGGCAGACAGTTACATTTCACTTATCACAAGGGACCTCCATTCACTGTATCACAACCAAAACCCAGTAAGAAGTAAAACTATGCCTCTGATGAGGGATCTGGATATTGTCATGAAGTCCATGAACTAGCACTTGAGTGCTTTCATTCTTTTACTTGTTCATTCAACCAATATTTAGCAAACACCTAGGGTCAGAAAGTGTCCCACCCTCTTGGAGTTACAATTGAGTGGGGACAGAGCCTCGGGGGGAGCATTTATGGAATCCTGTGGAAGTGCCATGATAAGGGCAGTTCAGGGCATTAGAGAAGAGCATGGAAATGGAATTCCATTAAGCCTGATCTGGGTTCTCAGATCACAGATTGGGGAGTGTGAGTTTGTGTGTGCATGCATATATGTTGTATTTATATGTGTGTATGTATGTTTTATGTGGCTCCAAAAAAAAAAAAAAAAAAAAGCAAGAGCTCTATTCACAGTAGGAGCCCATGAAATAAACAGAAAACATCTGTAGACTGAAAAAGCAAAGTAACTCGGAGTCACTACATAAGAGCAAATAACCCCTCACATCCAAATTGACAGGAAGTCGTTCCATTCAATTTAGAATATTCTGATTAAGGAGGCAGGGAAGTGTGTAATCCATTCCATAGACATTCCCTCTAGAGTGATTAAGTGGGAAAAAAAAGTTAGGGTTCACAGGGATAAGCTTCAGTTATCTTAGAAAATCTACTTAAAAACACCTCATTCCCTACAATGACAGAGAAATGAGGCAGTAAGTCAATTATCTACCCTGTTGAAGGTGAATAAAAACTATCATCATTAAAATTACAACAAGACTTCACATTCTTTCACAGACAATTGCAAACTCTTTCCAATTTAGCTTTGGAATGTCACCCCCTCACTGACTGTTTTTCTGTCTCAGTCACAGATGCTCCTTCCTAATTATATTTGGCTTTGGGTGAATTTTTCAAGTGGGTGTATCTTCTCTGGACAGTGAGTGAGGGCTTAGGGGCACCCGAAAGCCTGTGGCCTGTCTTGTTCTGTTCCTTGAGTCCGGCCAGCTCTTGCCCTTCTCAGCCTGTGCCTCCCCAGCTGACCCCTCTGTGGGGCTGGGCCCAGGTCTGGGTGCTCCACCGCCCCCACAAGGGGAGGGGCTCCATCTCTCTCTCAAACTCTGACCTTCATCACAGACATACTTTCAAATTTCTAACAACACTTGAAAGAGCAGTGAATACATGCCAGGCCATAAGATAAAGGCGTAAAGTCAAATTTCTCAATTCTCACAACAGGGGACTTCCCTGATAGTCCAGTGGTTAACAATCTCTCTTCCAATGCTGGGGACACAGGTTTGATTCCTGGTTGGAGAACTAAGATCCTACATTGCTGCGGAGAGGCTAAGCCTGTGTGCCACAACTACCAAGCCCACACGCTCTGGAGCCCATGTGCCACAACTAGAGAGTCTGTGCACTGCAGTGACGATCCCGCATGCTGAAACTAAGACCCAACACAGTCAAACAAATGTGTCTGTGTTAGACGCTCTGTCGTGTCCGACTCTTTGTGACCCATGGACTGTAGCCCGCCAGGCTCCTCTGTCCATGGGATTCTCCAGGCAAGTATACTGGAGTGGATTGCCATTCCCTTCTCCAGAGGATCTTCCCAGCCCAGGGATCAAACCCTGGTCTCCTGCATTGCAGGCTGATTCTTTACCAACTAAGCCACGAGGGAAGCCCGTCAAATAAATAAACATAAAAAAGAATAGGAGCCTACAAATCAAAATAACATTAAAAATATTTTCACAACAATCGCTTTAGAGCTGGTGCTATTCATATCCCCATTTTGCAGATTAGGAAACAGAGGCCAGGGAGGTGAACAATCTTGTCCAAGGTCACACAGCTGGGGGGTGACTAGGTACCTGAGCTCTAACCCCTGCTGTCCTGCTGGGCACAGCCTGGTGTTGATGGAAGAGGGGACGTGGGATGTCGGTGGCCAGCCTGGGCTTAGATGGCCACTGTGGATGACTCACAGGAAGATGTGAGAACAGAGGCTTATTTTCCACACGGGTCTTATCCAGGAACTGGTTCAGGTGGGAGTGCTGGTCGTCAGGCCCAGGTTTCTCATGACTGGCCCTATTTCCTGTAATTTTATCCTCTTCAGATAATTTATTTCTTCTGAACTTTTTCTATTGTCATATAACATGTATAACACACATTTAGCCATTTGAATCATTCTTAAAGTGTACAGTCAGTTCAGCGGCATTAATGACACGGTTTAAGCAGCTATCACCGCTATTTCCAAAACTTTGCCATCACCCTCAACTGGAACTTTGGAACCATGAAGCAATAATTCCACATCCCCTCCTCCCATCTGGCAAGTTCTAATCTACCTTCTGTCTCTATGAATTTGCTTCAACTAGATATTTCACATAAATGGAATCATACAAAATTAGTCCTTTGTGTCTGGCATCTATCATTGAACATACCATTTTCAAGGTTGTTCTACAATGTAGCAGGTACCTGTATTTCATTCCTTTTTATGACCGAATAGTATTCTATTGTATACATATGCCACGTTTTGTTTATCCATGCATCTCTTGAGTGACACTTGGGTTCTTTTCACTGTTTGGCTATTGTCAATAATGACGCTATGAACATGGGTGTCTCAAGGACCTTCTTAGAGAATAAGTCCCCAAAGGTCACTTATTAAAGGCACAATGTGCTGTGTTTTTAATGCCTTTATTGCCTTTCTCTATCAGGAGCAATAACTTGGTTGACCATTGCTTTTCTGTCGCCACTTCTATATAAGCAGATTTAGGCGTCTCTACTAGCCTTGGGGTCCCCATCGGTTACAGCAGGGGGAGCTGGGGTGAGTTCTTGTTTGCAGCTCCCCTGTCCCTCACATGCACACATAGTCTTACCCATTATCCACCCCAGAGCTGGGCACAGGCCATCTGGTTGTGCCAATAAGGGTGCTTGGCCAGCCCTTCTCCAGCGACCCAAGAGCCCCCTCCCAGTCACTCATGTCCTCAGACAGTGGTCCTCTGCCTGGATGCTTGCCAGCATTACCCTGGAGGTTTTGGAAACCTCTCAGGCCTAGGTTTCAGCCCTGGACATTCTGATATAATTATTCTGGAGTGGCACGGCCCAAGGACAGAGCATTTTAAAAAGCTCAGCAGGTGAGGACTACTGTCTTTAGGGTGATCTGTGTTCTCACGGGTCCTCTCAGGGAGATGGGCAGGAGGATGGGAGAGATGGATAGTTCCTCCCATTCCAGAGATGGCAATCCTGAGACTTAGCAAGGAGGAGGATTGGTTGCTGATGCAAAGGTCAAGAGGTAGAAAGGAACTTGGAACCCAATGGCCCTGAGCTGCCCTGGCCTGTACCAGAGTCTGGACCAAGGTCCCCACGTACCCTCCTCCTTAGCAGTGAAAGTCAGAGCAGATCCCAGGAGTGGCCCACAGCCTCGAGTCTGCTCCTCTTAGTCCCCATGCCTCCAGCCACCCTGAGAAGAAGTGGGCGAGCTGCCAGGTCATGGGATTACTCCTGAGTTTACAAAGCAGCAGGCGTGGACGCAGAGACAGGGCAGCAGCCACTGGAAACCATTTCAGCTGCTAAATAAAGTCACTTCCCAGTGAGCAAGGCCGTTAGTCTACTGACTGGCCCCAATAAAAGCCCTGGCAAATCCTCAAAGGCTAAGCCGGTCTGCTTTTTCCAGATCCAAGATGCAGTTTTGAGGGAGCATTAAAGGGTGGGTTGGAGCCAACGCTGGACAATCTTGGGCAGACCCTGCTCCTCTCTGGGCTTCTGTGTTCTTGTGTGTAAAATGACAGATCTGGACCGGTGGGTCTTGTTGAGCGTGGGTCACCCTCCCCAGGAGGGCACCTGGAGCTGGGGGAGGGAGGGAGGGAGGGATTAGGCCGTCACAAGAGCTCAGGGACAGTCCTGCACAATGAACTATGCCCTCCAGGCGCCAGTGGCGTCTGCGTTTGTTGTTCAGTCGCTCAGTCGTGTCCGACTCTTTGCGATCCCACGGACTGCAGCACCTCAGGCTTCCCTGTCCATAACCAACTCCTGGGGTTTGCTCAAATCTATGTCCACTGAGTCAGTGATGCCATCCAACCATCTCATCCTCTGTCGCCCCCTTCTCCTCCTGCCCTCAAGCTTTCCCAGCATCAAAGTCTTTTACAGTGAGTCAGCTTTTTGCATCAGGTAGCCAAAATATTGGAACTTTAGCTGCAGCATAAGAAACACCAGTATGGGGTAGGGGAGGGCTGGATTGGGGTTTGGGGTTAGCAGATTCAAACTATTGTATATAGAACAGATAAACATCAAGGTCCTTCTATATAGCACAGGGAACTATATTCAATATCCTGTGAGAAACCAGAGTGGAAAAGAAAAAAAAAAAAAGAAACACCAATAGGTATATGCTGGGGTCTCTTCCCATTCTGGGGTGATTCTATGCTCTGTTGCTCACTGTCCGCACTTGAGAACCGGCCAGAGGGGACAGGTACGGTATGTTTGCCCTTGTGTGGAAAGGAAAATTCGAGGTGGTTACCCAGGCTCTGAGCCAAGCCATGGCTCTGTTCCCTATCTCTCCACCACTTAAATGGCTGGAATTAAATATTAATAGACTAAGGTGCTGTAGATTAAAACTCAAATCTCCTGACACAGTCCCTAAGCCTAGCAGATGCCTACAGCACAGGATTATAATGATGTACCATTAGCTCTTAGTGATCTGTTTATTACATTTGTTACTCTCTGTTATTTAACCATGCTGTCTACATCTCCCGTTAAGGGAAGGCAGAATTCACCACGGCTGCATGGAATGCAGGCTGCCTCTCCATTTCCACTGGTTCCCAAAGGCCACCGTGGAGGACTAAACATACACACAGCAAAACCCTAACCCCATGAGCCTCCTATTGGACCATCTGTATTCTCCTAGGGGTTGTTTCACCTAATCCTTTTACTAAACCTGTGCCATTAGTTCATACCTGGCCTTGTTTCAAAGAGGATTTGAGACAAACCATGTGGGGTAGATTATTATCCCATTTTCAAATAAGAAAACTGAGGCTCAAAGACATGAAATAAGTAAATCAGAGTTTCTCGATCTCAGCATGATTGACACTTGGGGACAGAAAATTCTTCGTCATGGGAGTGTCCTGCACATTATAGGATGTTTAATAGCATCCTTGGCCTTCACCCACTGGAGGCTGGTAGCACCCCCTCCTCCACAGCCAAGAATGTGTCTGGATATTGACAAATGTCTCCTTGGGGGAAAAGGTACCCCAAACTCCAAAAGGCAACGTTCAAAGACTGGTTTTCTTAGCCCTTGGTTTCAGCGGGCATCTTGTACACCCTCTACAATTTCCAAGTCAGGAAACTGATCAGAGGGCCAAGCGATTTACCTGTGGTCACAGTGGAGAACTAGATTTGAAACTACCTGGCCAGGTCGATCTAAAACTCTTTCCATCCCCCCACACCAGCTTCAGGGCTCATTTATTTGCTTGTCAAACAACTTTTGAGAACTAGACAAGCAAACAGAAACACTGGCCCGTCAGGACTGGGGATGATGGAGGGGTGCTGGGAAGCCCATTGCTGGGGCAGCTACAACTAGAAAGAGTGCCCGTTGTCAGGTCAGAGGGCTTGGGTGCTGGCTGGGTCTTGGGTAACAGGGCAGGAGGAGGGAACGAAGCCAGTGGGTACATCAAAACACCCTGAGCAAAGTCAGTGGCTTCGGCTCATTACCTTCCCCATCTTCATCGCCACAGCTTCCACCAGAGCTCCAGGCAACCAAGGCCATTTTAACCAGATATCACACCATCAGAATATCAGGCAGGCATGGGGAGACAGCACCCTGCATCTTTCTGTGGATAGATGCATCTGGAAATCAGTCCTGAACTCCTGCTTTCAAGATACTGCTGAGGCTGCCTGGCCTTGCCCTGGTAGGACTCCATTCCTCAGCGTCTGCAGCAATCCCCTGTTAAACTGCACATCATCCCATGTTCGTACAAGGGTGTGTGGGGAGGGTGTCGGTGACATCATGGGGCATTGCCAGCCATTCATACCCCAGTTATCTGTGAACATTCAAGCAGCAATTAGCAGACCCAGGCTCCAGATTAGGAAGGACGTATGTGCATGTGTGTTAACCTACTTTCGGGGAGAGGAGATGGGAAGGTGTGGAAATCAAGTTTATCCACTTCACAGGGACTGTTCCAGACAAGACTACTGCGATATTGTGTGGCCAGGTAATGCGGAAGAAAACTAGGTGTTAGGTACTTCGCAGTAGGTACTTGTTCAGTTTAAACCACGACTCTTCAGCATAGCTATGATCATCCACATCCTCTAGAGGAAGGAACCAAGGTCAAGCGTGGTTAGGCGACTCGCCCATCACCTTGCAGCCAGTGTGGTCTCTGGCCTGTTTCTCAGACGGGGACATTTGGAAATAGGGCCTTGAACCAGAAAGCGTGGGACGGGAGGCACAGCAGAGCTGGAACCCTGGAGCTCATTTGCACCCGCGCCGTCCTTATGCACAGAGGATATTGAGGCCAGAGTGGAGGGGGATGTCCAGGCTATCAGTGACAGGCTGGGGGATGAGACCCCAGGCCTGTGAGGTCCCTGGAGCAGAGGCTGGTGCTGACTCATGGACTCCCTGCCCTATCTCCCCCTTCTCTTCCAGAGCCCACCCTGCTCTGTCCTCAAGGCCTCTGCCCTGGGCGGCACCCACCCCTGGGTAAATGCACCGTGGTGGTCCCGGCACGCGCGCCTCCTGCGCTTCAGCAGTGGGGTCAGCAAGGGACAGGGCGGCAAGCTGGGGCTGCCCCAAATGGGCCAGGGTCCGGCCTGAGGTTCCTCAGCTCTGCTCAGAACCTCCTGCCTCCTTCCCCATACCAGAGGCTTTTAACGAGGCCCCAGCTCCCGGCTGCCTGGCTCCCTCTGATCTGCCTGCATCACTGCCTTTGAAGCTTCCCAGCCCCAAAGACCATTTATCTCTGCAATTTGCTTAGAAAGTCTCATAAATCATGTCTGCACACAAAGGAATTACCTCTTTGGAAGGGCCTTTCAAAGGCGGCAAAGACAGACAGACCAGCCAGGGGGCCCGCTGCCCAAGCTGGTACCCTCCGCAGCGGGGCCCAGCTTTCGCCCCCCTTTCAAAGCTCCAGAGCAAACCATGGGCTGAGGAGCTGGGGCAGAGGTTGGGGATCAAAGGGAATTTGGTGAGGCTCTGTGGGGTGGGAGTGGGACCCCCAGATGGGGTCTGAGGAAGGTGAACTTACAGGCAGAGCGGGAAAGGACACCGGAAGGTCGTGGGGTACAAGTCTGCCTCCCATGAGGTGTGAACTCATCCCACAGCCTCATCCGCCATTTCCCATCATGTCTCTCTCTCTGACTTGCTTCAAACAGTGAGGTCTGTCTGGTGGGAGCGCCCCTCGCAGGCTCTGTCATGTGCCTTGGAAGGTACCACCCTCCCAGGCCTCAGAGATAGGATTAGCCTAGATGAGTGGGTGTGAAGCTGCAATCCAGAGTCCAAAGGGTCCTAAGCCTGGGGTTGGGGCCATGACAGGGGCTCTGGACCGCCCGCCTCCACGGCCCCAGAGCTGCTGAGTCTTCCTCTGGCTTCTCACACAAGGACAACCAGCTGAGGTTAACCAGCTGAGTGGGGGCGGGGGACCCATCTTCTAAGATCTTTTCTGCCTTTAAATGTCTGTTTCATTCCTCTCACAGTCAGAAAGTTCTTCCATTGGTCTAACTGAGGAATTTCTTGCCGCAATTTAAAGTAATGCCTTTTCCTCCACCTCACCCAGTGAGCAGCCACTTCCGGCCAGCTCTGCAATGGACGCTGATGAGAAGCAGTCCAAGCGGCGCTTAGGGTCTCTGTCCTGATGGAACTTTCTGGCACCGTCCCCACAGGGAATATGTAGGAAGCAGGAAAAGAAGCAGTGAAAGTGGAGGCTGGCTTCCCTAGTGAGGCCATAGAGCATTTCTGAACTAAAGCCAGGCTCACTTGTTGCCCTTTTCATGATGGAGTGGGGTATTTCTCATCAGGTGGGCAGAAGGAGGAGGGTTGTGGGGTTGTATAGAGCTGATTCTGGGGTCACAGGCACAAGGAGCAGTTGAGCAAGTCAAGGTGATAATTTGGGCCAGGGCAGCCTGGAGAGTCATGTGGAGAGTCAGCTGTGGGCCAGGGGCAGGATGGACCTGGAACCCTCTGCCCAGCCACTTATCCTGAGAGCTGATGTCGCGCCCCAGAGGCCTGGCAGAAGGCTGTTCTTGCCTGCAGAAATAGCAGTGGTCCTGCAGGGCTTACACCATGACTGTTCCAATGTAATGGGTTCACATCTGAGCCATTTTTCCTTTTGGCAAAGGTAGCACCTGGAGCCAACTGGTACACTTGGTGCTCTGGATCAGCTGGGCTGACGTTTGTTGAAAACTGATTAGATGTAAGGTCTAGACTCGGTGGGGCTTCAAAAGGATGGGAGGCCCAGCTGGCCCTCGGGGGCCACAGAGTGACCCAGGTCAGGCACATATGCAGCAGCTGCAGGCCACGTGAGACAGACCGGGAGCAGCGCTTGCTGGAGGTGAAGGGCACTGGGAGATTGGGAGTCCGGTGGGGGACCTTGAGGGCCTTAGGGAAGAGAGAGGATTTGGCTTCGGATCTAGAGAGAGGGATAGGATTTCAGTAGGTGGGAAAGTAAGGGGGAAGACAGTCTGAGTGGTGGGTTGCCAAGGCAGGGAGGGAGAATTCAGAGCATAGAGTGGCCCTCAGTGGGGGAGGGGTTACACACAGCCCGACTGCAGAAGGTCTGGTGAGCAGGCTGAGGAGTCTGCTTCACTGAAGGAAGGCTAGATCAGTTCAGTTCAGTTCAGTCGCTCAGTCGTGTGTGACTCTTTGCGACACCATGAACCGCAGCACGCCAGGCCTCGCTGTCCATCACCAACTCCCGAAGTCCACCCAAACCCATGTCCATTGAGTCAGTGATGCCATCCAACCATCTCATCCTCTGTCGCCCCCTTCTCCTCCTGCCCTCAATCTTGCCCAGCATCAGCGTCTTTTCAAATGAGTCAGCTCTTTGCATCAGCTGGCCAAAGTATTGGAGTTTCAGCTTCAACATCAGTCCTTCCAATGAACACCCAGGACTGATCTCCTTTAGGATGGACTGGTTGGATCTCCTTGCAGTCCAAGGGACTCTCAAGAGTCTTCTCCAACACCACAGTTCAAAAGCATCAATTCTTTGGCACTCAGCTTTCTTTATAGTCCAACTCTTACATCCATACATGACCACTGGAAAAACCATACCTTGACCAGACGGACCTTTGTTGACAAAGTAATGTTTCTGCTTTTAATATGCTGTCCAGCTTGGTCATAACTTTCCTTCCAAGGAGCAAGACTCTTTTAATTTCATGGCTGTAGTCACCATCTGCAGTGATTTTGGAGCCCAGAAAAATAAAGTCAGCCACTGTTTCCACTGTTTCCCCATCTATTTGCCATGAAGTGATGGGACCAGATGCCATGATCTTAGTTTTCTGAATGTTGAGTTTTAAGCCAACTTTTTCACTCTCCTCTTTCACTTTCATCAAGAGGCTCTTTAGTTCTTCTTCACTTTCTGCCATAAGGGTGATGTCATCTGCATATCTGAGGTTATTGATATTTCTCCCAGCAATCTTGATTCCAGCTTGTGCTTCCTCCAGCCCAGCGTTTCTCATGGCTAGATCATGGCTTCTCAAACTATCCTTGGGAAAGGAACAGTTTTGTTTTCCAACCCATCTGAGACTCATGGTCTACCTGGGCATGACTCCTATGTGGATCACACCACGTGGGCCCCTCCATGAACCTCTGACACACTCACATAGGCAATGTCCTGCTCAACAGAGGAGTCCACCAACTGCAGACTTGGCTCTCACAGTGCTGTCGAAACGGCTGCAAGTTTCTAAACGTTTACAACCGATGTTTTTACTTATCACTGGTCTGGACTTCAGGTCCACAGAAAAGCACCCCGAATGGCACCGGGCTAGAACACAGCTCAGAGGAGGGATGCGAGCAAACCAAGACAGCTTTATAGGTGGTGGGTTTCTGTCCTGTCTTTTCTGGGAAGTCCTATGAACTACTGTGCTGCTTAAAATGCTAGGGGCTTGGGAATGATGAATGTAACCATTAAGAATACTCAATAACTGCTAGGGCAGGGCACCCACCGATCAGAAAGGCTGTGTGGTGGTGTTGGTGCTTGCTGGTATGGTCAGGACAGTAGCAGCTAACTCAGAGTAAGCCCTGTTATCAATGAACCTCTGTCTGAATTCTTTATAAGTAGTATCTCATTTGATCCCCCCAACAACTCCCTATCTTATTGCCTTTTCATACTGTTCATTGGATTCTCGAGGCAATAATACAGATGTGGCTTGTCATTCCCTTCTCCAGGGGACCACATTTTGATTGGAAAAGACCCGCAAGCTGGGAAAGATTGAGAGCAAGAGAAAGGGATGACAGAGGATGAGATGGTTAAATGGAATCACTAACTCAATAGACATGAGTTTGAGCAAACTCCAGGAGATAGTGAATGACAAAGAAGCTTGGCCTGATGAAGTTCATGGGGTTGCAAAAAGCCAGCAACTGAACAACAACCACTCCATAATCTCCATTGTCAGCTGAGGAAACATGAAGTGATATCAAGCCTAAGGAGAGCCTCCACCCTCCATCCTTTCCTGGCTTCTGGTCCTATCTTGGGGTTATGGACACCAGGCTTTCTGTGTGTCCTTAGGCAAATCACCTATCTTCTTTGGCCTTCAATTTCCTCATTGGCAAATGAAGGGGCAGCACTAGATGAGCCCTAAGCTTCCTTGCATCTCAGACATGCTGAGATCTCTGAATCACCTGGAGAAACTATCAGAGACAGACTCAGCGATGGAGGGAATAGCAACCCCAGAGGAAACAAAGCATTGAATCTTGGGGCATATGTGTGTGCTGAATTTCTGCTCACAGGCACCCACTGAATTATAGGCATCAACAGAATTTTGACAATAAAGACAACACATGCAGGTTTGTCTTGCTTTATGCAACTATTCTTTAAAGGCTTTGCACAAATAACTTGTTACTTGGAATACCTCTGCTTATCTGAACACCCTTGACTTTCCAAAGCACCTCAATGCTTTACAGGTCATCAAAGCAGACATTGGTACTCCCATTACTCAGATGGACAGGGCCAGAGAAACGAAGCTGCTTGCCCAAGGCCCCGGTGTACTTAGGAGAGCCGAGATTCCACATCTTTAGGCTCTGATCCCATCCAGCATTCTCCATGGTACCGCATCCCTAGTGAGGTCACTCAACACAGGACCCACCTATCAGCAGGAAGCCATGTCTCTTCAGTCTTTGGGGCTTCCCACTCAACCCCATCTTGTTGTTTGTGTCAACCGTGTCATGGTCCACTTGTCCCTGCATAGGGAGGGACTCTGAGAGCAGCTCCCAGCTGGGCCTGCCAGTCAGAGGACACTCTATCCATCACAGCTGGGTGAGGACCTCCAGATACCCTGGAGAGAGGAGACCTGAAGGCGGAGTGACAAATGGCCTTCCTGTCTATTGAGAGTTATTATCAAAGGATGGGAACCAGCTGCTCCTGGGATCTGCTGATGAAGTGAAGGAAAGATGCCTCTGCTGCAGTAGTAGGAGGTCTGGTCAGCTGTGCATTTGTTCACTCACTTCATAAGGCTTTACTGAGGGCCTACTGAGTGCCAGGCACTGTGGATCAAGTGGGGAATAAAGCATCTGGGGTCCCTTCAAGGAGCTTATCATCCAGGAGTGGAGATAGACAAGAAACAGTGAAGGAACTTCCCTGGTGGCCCAGTGGTTAAGAGTCCACTGCCAATGCAGGGGTCACGGGTTCCATTCCTGGCCTGGAAAGATTCCACATGTTGCAGAGCAACAATGCCTGCACACCACACATCTACTGAGCATGTGCTCTACAGCCTGTGAGCCGCAAGAGAAGCCCCTGCAGAGAGAAGCCCACGTACCACAGCTAGAGTAGTCCCTGCTTGCCACAACGAGAGAAAGCCATGTCAGCAACGAAGACCCAGTGCAGCCAAAAGTAAATAAATAAATAAAAATAAGAAAAGAATATATTGTGCAACATAGTGAATATAGCTAATACTAAAAAAAATAAGTAATAAAGGCCTCTATTTTGGCCTTTGTTCAAACAGCATCTCCTAAGGGCCTTCATGGACCATCCTTTCCAAGTTCTCTCCTCCATCCCCCCGGCTTTATTTTTTTCTTTCATGAACTTATTCTATCTGATGTTATATGATCACCATACCATATACTTATTTTCCCCTTTTTAATTTTTTGTCAGGGGCTCCCACTAGAATGTCCACTCCCTGAGGAGTTATTTCCTTCACTACTGTATCCCCAGCACCTAGAACAGCATCTGGCATACAATAGGTGCTCAATAAACACTTGCTCAACAAGTGAATCCATTAACAAGAATCACAAGCTACAACAAGGGTATGGAGGTGCAAATAATAGCTTGATGGTAAATGAAGATAGGGGTTCCACTGAGAGGTCAAGGAACGCCCCTCAGGGGAGGTGACACGTATGCTAAGAGCTGAAGGATGAGAAGAAGGCAGCCACGGGGACGGTAAGAGCCTTCGGGGTAGAAGTAAGAGCGTGGGCAAGTGTCCTGAGGTGGGGAAAGGCTGGCAGAGCCAAGGCACTGAAGCGGGCAGCCTGGCTGGTAAGTTCTGAGAGAAATGAGAGAGGGAGGGACCCCATGAGGCAGTTGGGCCAGATGTGCCTGTGACAGGAGCTGGGGTTTTCTCTTAAGAGCAATGGGAAGCTCTTGGAGGGTTCACCAGGACTCTGAAAGCAGGCAAGCAGGACTTCCTGTGGGCAGGACTCCCTACCCTGAGCCAGGAGGGACATGGTCCCTCTATGCAGCCCATCGACACCCTGGATGAGCCAGGACCTTCTGGTTTAGGAGGACGTGGGTGGAGGGGGTGAACACGAGCCCCCTTCTGCCTGGTGCCTCTGAGAGGCTCCTCTCATCACCCCACCAGGCAGGAGAGAGCTGGGCATGAATCGGGAGAAGAACCAATTGGGGCAGCTCCATGCCTGAGCATCTGGGTGACTCAGAAGATGTGCTGACAGTGCACACAGGCTGAGATCTCAGATTATGTGCCCACCTCCAGGGGACTAAATATAGTTCCTTATTGTTCTTTATGTCTCTGGGCATCAAGCAAAGACTCCTGAAGACTGTCTCACCCATCCCTAAATGTGAGTGCTGCATTTGCCAGAGGTCGGAGAGGTGAGAGTCCTGTCCCACGGTGGTGGGTACCCCCGAGCAGCTGAGAGCCACGAGGAGGAGACTCAGGGCTGCAGGGAAGGCCAGGGCCTCTCCGGGAGCTGACTTCCCAGTCAGTCAACTGGTGAGAACACAATAGCTCACAAGCAAACGGAGCGCAGTTAATGACCCTTGAATTCTGATGACCATGGGTGTGGCCTGCAGTGGGCAGTGGTAGGTGGCTTCATTAAGTGG
Organism: Cervus elaphus; assembly: GCF_910594005.1. NCBI lineage: Eukaryota > Metazoa > Chordata > Mammalia > Artiodactyla > Cervidae > Cervus > Cervus elaphus. Next base: position 87,144,473 of record NC_057826.1, on the reverse strand, counting down.
GATATTTACACTTGACGCTTCTGGGACACCCTTTGAGCCCATAGGGGCCTGGGATTTTAGAGGGAATCCAATGAGCTGAACTTAGCAAAAGTGGCCTGGGCCTCAGTACCCCTCATTCTATCTGGTGGAGAGCGGCTCAGCCTACTCTGGAGATCCTCTCCTTGTCCTTCACGTGGGACTCACTCCTTAAAGCCCTGCAGACCCCGCCCAGGAAACTTCTCCATCTCTCAAACCCTCCCATCCAAAGACAGATTAAATGCCTCTGCCCTAGGGAAGCTTTTAGGAACCCTTTTTCCCCCAGTCACTCTAAACTCATTGTGCCTACTGCTGTTTGCCTTGTTTGAAGTGGAAGCTTACCCATCAGGCCTCAGAGCTTTGGAATCACACAGACCTGGGTTCAAATCCCGGTTCTGCTTCTTACCACCTGTGTGACCCTGGGCAAGCCGTAGTTGTCCTTTGAGACTTAGCTTCCTCACCTCACCTATAAAATGGGTCTTACACACCGGAGAGAGTGGGGGGTCAGTGTATGGTGTAAAAGTACCTGACTAAATGACTTGCAAGTAGAAGGTGCTCAGTGCTATGTAACAAACCCTCCCAGAAAGTGTGGAGATGAATAAATGAATAAACAAAGTCATTGATCCAGGCATCATGCAAGGGTTAACTCACAGGGAGCTGAGTTATTAGCTGGATTAATAACAGGTCATTATCATTATCACCTGACTTGTCCTTAACTCCACGTTCAAGGAGGGATTTAGTTTGTGCTTCCACGGAAGCAGACCCTAAGGTGACTCCGTGGGGAGGGGCAAAGAAGGAACACGCAGCGCAGCAGGTGTTAATCCGCCTGGACTTCCGGGAGATAACCGAGCACATGGAGTGGAGTAATCCCAACCGAGGGGCAAGAGAGCCAGGGCGTTTCTCCATGAGCCCCTTCACCTGCCCTGGCGGAGGACGGCAGGGTGGGCATTCTCTCCGCCCCACGTCCTACTGGCTGCACGGACTGTGCCCGTGGCTGAGCTGCAGCTGGTTGTCACTGCTGCCTTTGCTGGGTTGCCATGAGAGGCCTGGGGAAGCGGGGGCGTCTCTGTCAGGCCCCAAGTCCGCTGTTCCCCACTGTATGTGTGATGCCCGGCGTGCTGTCTGCTGTGTGTTGGGAGCCCCGTATTAATGTATGCTGATTCAATGAGCAAACCAACAAATCCATGTAAGAAATGGTTCAGGGGCTGGGGATAAAAAGATGACATGGCTCCTGCCCTCAGTCCTGGTGACCAGGGGGTTGGGATGGGGGAGGGGGCGGTAGTCACAATGACACGTAAAAAGACAAAGGGGAAGTCTCTCTATAGGTCAGGGAGCTAATGCCCAGGGAGAAGGGGTGGCACTCTCTGAACCTCAGGTACGCACAGAAGGTGTGGCCCCCAGGGTGGGAAAGCTTCAAGGAGGAGATGGGACTCCCTAGACCTGAAAGGAGAGTGGACTTAGGCATAAGGGAGAGCGGTGGAGGAGGCTGAAGACAGCAGCGTGAGCAAAGGCCTGGAGGCAGGAGTGTCATCATGGGCTGTAGGGAGGCAATTGGTAGGAGAGTCTCTTTGCAGCATCTCTACCTTCTTTAGAGTTGGGCGGTGGGGACAGAAATTTGGCCTCAGATAGCTCACTAGGAGGGGCTTCCCCGCAGCTCAGCTGGTGAAGGATCCACCTGCCATGCCAGAGACCCGGGTTCAATCTCTAGGTGGGGAAGATCCCCTGAGGAGGGCATGGCAACCCACGCCAGATTTCTTGCCTGGAGAATCCCACGGACAGAGGAGCCTGGCGGGCTGCAGTCCATGGGGTTGCAGAGTCGGACACGACTGAGTGACGAAGCCCAGCACAGTACAGCTCACCAGGGAAGGGACCTTGGGGCGTGGCTTGGAAGAATCAGGATTGGAGCAGCCTCCAGGCAGTGTGTATCTCTGAGTATGTGTAGGAGAGTCTCCTCCAGGGCTGCTGGGAGGGCTGGATTCTCCACATTCATCCATGCACCACCCCACCCCACCCCCCCATAAAAGTTCCTCTATGTCAGCTTTATGCAGTGCACAACCTGAACACCTGTACCTAACAGCCCTGCCTGGCTGGTATAAGGGAGGAGAAGGGCTTAGAAACTGAAGGAGAGGGGACGTTTCCCCAGGCTGGAATGATTGCCACTCTACCCCAGAATCCAGTAGAGGATGCTGTTCTTCATTACCAAGCATCAGATTCCCTGGCAGCTGAAGGACCACAAAGGTGACCCTCATTCTGTAGCTCAGCCTCCCCGGAGAGGATGGGAGACTTAGCAGCTGCTTCCCCTGATGTTCCCCCATTTCTATCTGTCTCCATTTCCATCTTTACCGCCTCCCTCCCCACTCCCAGCCTCCTTTCCTCTGCTCTACCCATCTTTCTCTTCCATCCCCCTCCCCTAGTGACCGGGAGCCAAAGGGGTTGGAGTGGGAGGCCTAGGTGAGCTGAATCCCAGGATGTGCTGGGAGCTGTGTGGGAGGGTGATCAGGAGGCCCTCTGAACTGGATGTTTGAACCAGAGGGGTCCCAGTGGGCCCCAGTGTGTGCGATTTTCTTTTCTTTTCCCTTTAAAGCATTTCACTTTGAAAGGAAGCCAGGCCCAAGTGAAGAGAGTAGGGGTAAACTCAGGCACACAATCAAAATGCCTTTGAACTTGGGCTGAGAGCTCTGAGGTCCTCTCCTGTTTCAGGTCAGGGGCTGGCAGGAGGCTAGGGAACCCTTGATGCCTAATTGGCAGCTAATTGAATGCTGGGAGGGGGGAGGGGAAGGGGGCTGAAAGCAAGTTGTTCAGGACTGGGTGAGTGATGCTCTTTCAACTCAGTGTAAAAGCAGGTCTATTATGGGTTTTCTTACTGGTATCCAGGCGGTGGGGAGACAGGCTTCTGTTGCTTAATGAGCTCATGGCTCAAGCTGTCTCCAGTTGGGGAGCAGGCGGAGGCTTTCAAGGCAAAGTTAACATTGTAGTTAGTTCTAGTTGGCTGCCTGTCATCACTCAAGATCAAGAGAGGGAACGATCTTATTAAAATCAGCAAACAGAAGGCACGCTCCTCAGCAGAGCTCTCTGGGTGGGGGTGGGGTCTGGCCACTCACAAAGCTGAGCAGAGTCCCAGACAAGTTTTTCCCTCGCGGTTTGATACAGACTACAGAGAACTTAGAAGGTGCTACTATGGGCATCGGGGGCTAGTGATAAAGAACCCAGGGGGTGCTAGTGATAAAGAACCTGCCTGCCAATGCAAGAGATGTAAGAGATGCAAGTTTGATCCCTGGGTCAAGAAGATCCTCTGGAGGAGGGCATGGCAACCCACTCCAGTATTCTTGCCTGGAGAATCCTATGGACAGAAGAGCCTGGCGGGCTACGGTCCATAGGGTTACAAAGGGTCAGACCCGACTGAAATGATTTAGCAGCAACAAGGGATCCAGGCATGAATCTGAGCTTGGCTCTGGGCATTAAGATACAGGCATTGAGGGCATGGCTGTGGAGGCTAACAGACCTGAATTCTTAAGGGTGACCCTGGGCAAGTTACTAAATCTGTGCCTCAGTTTCCCAAATCTGTAAAATTAAAATAATGATACCACTTACCTAGTAGGGTAGTTGTAGTGATGAAATGCAATTACACAGGGCTTAGCACAGTGGCAAGCCCATGATAAATGGACAGTGAATTGTAGCAGTTATGATTATGAAGGACCAAGGTTGAGTAGAGACTCTTTGCAGGCCTCAGAGTTGAGTTCCATAGATGATTCATAGATAGTGAAGAAGAGGATGCAATTACAAAGTATTAGAATGACAGTCAGCCACCTTAGCAATCAGCTAGTTCCATTCTCTCCCTTTGCAGGTGAAGAATGGGAGGCCTAGAAAGGGAAAGTGATTTTTCAAGGTGACACGGTGAACTGGAGGCAGTGCTGAGTCTAGAACAGGTCTCCAGAGGGCCAAAGCTGCTTCTACTGCATCATCAGAGCTGAACCACAGTTACAAGCCATAAACAGACAGCAAAACTCTCCTCTTTGCTTGCATTTTTCCTGCCATGTGAGAGTGGCTTATGGCAATTTCTCTTGCCATGTTCTTTTCATGTCTCATGAAGACAAACTTTCAGTCTCTGAAAGTGGCTGAATGGAAGGTGGAGAGGAGAAGCTGGCCTGGGATAAGCCATCAGGGCCTGAGAGTCGTCCGTTATCTGCCAAATAACCTAACAGCACCAGGAGAAAGAGCAGCTATGGGTGGCTATAGATTGTTGTCAAGTGTCCAAAACCAGTGCCCCACTTATAGTATCTTCCTCCACCCAACTTCCAGAGTGATGTTTCCAAATGACCAATCTGATGAGGTCACTGCCTTGTGTAAAGCTCTTCCATGGTCTCCAGTGATTCAAGACTCAAGTTCAGATGCATGGGGACCTGGTATTTAAAGCCCTCTACACTCAGGCCCAGCCATCCCGCCGCCCAAATCCCTCTGACACCCTTCACACCCTGTTTCCAGCAGACTCACCCTCCATGTGCCTCATGCTTTGCTGAAGCTATGCCCCCTGCTCCATCACCCTGAGTTCTGCTCCATTCAATCCCACTCTCAACCCCATATGGCAAGTCAATTTGATTTCCCTTATTATTCAGTTACCTCTACCGTAACTCAAGTTTTTCATATGAAGAAACAGGAGATTCTATAACTGTCCTGATCTTTTCACATGCAACAGAGGGTGACTTGATATCTTTGAGATGAGGTAGAGAGCTAAAAAGGCAAGCAACCCAAAGACTTATAAAATGGATATACTAATCCATGGCTCACCCCACATCAAAGACTGGGATGAGATTAAAGAGAAGATAATGGCCATGAAAAGGCTTAGGACCACCACTGAGATCTTAAGTCAAATCCCTTCTTCAGGTCTTGCCTTACTCATTTGCTGCATGAGTGGGTTGGAAAAGGAGGTCTCCAGGAACTCTTTTGGCTCTGACATAACTTTTTTGAATTGAAGGATCTTAACAACCATACAGGTGACCCCTGGGGATACAGAGGGAGGAGAATTTGAACAGGGGAAGGAGCAAAGGGGAGCATTAAGTACTTTTGTAACATTTTCTTTCTTTAAAAAGGATCTTAGGGAAAAGTAGTGATTTTTTATATTTTTTTCAATGTGAGTGGAGGGTATTTTTCATAGTATTTTATTTATTTTTCTATATGTCACAAATATTTAATAGTTTTAAAAAGAATTTGGTGATCCTCTTCTCAGTGTAACCATTTCCTTGACTTCCTCCACTTTTAATAAGAAAGTTCAAAGGACTGAAAATGGTAAGATTCCTCCACTGCAGGAGATATTCAAGCAAAGGTCAGATGGGCTCCAAGTATTATGGAAATGATTTGTACAGAGGATGAAGGCTGGATGAACTCTTCTAATTCTTAGGTCTTACAGTGCCAGGGCCAGGGCGGCCAGAAGCGCTGTCCTTGGTACTGAATTCCACACCAAGAAACTTATGAACACATAGCATGGAAAAAAGAATAATTCGTTCTATTCTTGTCACTCTAAGATACAAATTAATGCTTCAATTTCCAGGACATTTTGGTGATCAAAATGACAGGAAGAAGCCCTTCTTAGAGGGGTTTCTGGCATTTGCTCTCCTGAAAATTCTCTCCTACTCCCCAGCTTCTGGTAGTATTTGTTTGTTCTTTCCCAACCTTATGCTAGAAGCATAGAACTGGGAGCCAGAAAGCTTGGGATTAAGTTCTAGCTCAGCCACTACAGACTGTGCGACCCATTGCAAATTCCTTCCCTACAGTGAGCCTCTGATTCTTCATCTGTCAAGTGGAGATAATTGCATCAGGTGACAGAATGCTTGAAAACATGCTTGCAAAAACACTTAAGTGCAATATAATTATTAACTGGCAATACTATTGTGATTCCCGCTCCAGTATGTGTGAAGTGGAACTCTCTCTCAGGGTAGGAAGCCAAGAAGGCAGTGAGTGTGGCAGGTAGCAGGTTGAGAGTAGTGAGTTAAGCTCAGAGAACTCTTGAGAATGTTTTGACAAAAAGTGTCCAGTTGGCTTCCCTGTGGGTAAATGAAAACCTTTTCAGATGGCACCTGGTGGCATTTGCAAGCATCACAGAACTTGAGTGTGGAGGTGAGTAGTGAAGCACCTCTAAGCGGAAAAAATGGCGTGGTGTCATTTGGTACTCACTGAACTGAGGGGCAGTCTCACCTGGTGGGAAAATGGGTTCTCCTGGGACATTATAAAGGGTTTGAGGGCTGAGTGTCAGGGCACTCATTCTAGCCTTGGCTCTGTCACTAACCTCCTCACGTAATGGAAAGTGGCTGGGCTCAAGTTCTGCTTACCCACCGACTGGCTGTGTGACCTTGGGAAAGTCACTTCACTTCTCCAACCCTCAGTTTTCTCTGGTGAAAAGGAGTATACTAAAACCTATCCAGCAGGACGGTTATGAGAGTAAAATGAATTCTTGGATGACAAAGAGCTTGCTAGGTAAGCTGGAGCACTGTATTCATCATCTGCAAAATGGGGGCAATAAGGCATGACTGTATAAATGGGATAAGAATGAGGAGGAGAATCACACACACACACATTTTGTTATCATCATGAGGGAGGCGGGATGGGGCACAGGAGAGATGCTGAGCTGGAAGTCAAGAGACTGGGGTTTCAGTCTCTGTTATGTTCAACTGCATGATCTCAGGTAGTTCAGTTCAGTTCAGCCACTCAGTCTTGTCCGACTCTTTGCGACCCCATAGACTGAACCACACCAGGCTTCCTTCTCCATCACCAACTCCCAGAGCTTGCTCAAACTTATGTCCATCGAGTCGGTGATGCCATCCAACCACCTCATCCTCTGTTGTCCCCTTCTCCTCCCACCTTCAATCTTTCCTAGCATCAGGGTCTTTTCCAATGAATCAGTTCTTTGTATCAGGTGGCCAAAGTATTGGAGCTTCAGCATCAGTCCTTCAAATGAATATTCAGGACTGACTTCCTTTAGGATTGACTGGTTGGATCTCCTTGCAGTCCAAGGGACTCTCAAGAGTCTTCTCCAACACCACAGTTCAAAAGTATCAATTCATCAGTACTCAGCTTTCTTTGTAGTCCGACTCTCACATCTATATGTGACTACTGGAAAAACCATAACTTTGTCTAGATGGACCTTTGTTAGCAAAGTAATGTCTCTGCTTTTTAATATGCTGTCTAGGTTTGTCATAGCTTTTCTTCCAAGGACCAAGCATCTGTTAATTTCATGGCTGCAGTTACCATCTGCAGTGATTCTGGAGCCCCCAAAATAAAGTCTTTCACTGTATTCATTGTTTCCCCATATATTTGCCATGAAGTGATGGGACTGGATGCCATGATCTTAGTTTTCTGAATGTTGAGCTTTAAGCCAACTTTTCCACTCTCCTCTCTCACTTTTGCCAAGAGCCTCTTCAGTTCCTCTTCACTTTCTGTCATAAGGGTGGTGTCATCTGCATATCTGATATTATTGATATTTCTCCCAGCAATCTTGATTCCAGCTTGTGCTTCATCTAGCCTGGCATTCCACATGATGTACTTTGCATATAAGTTAAATAAGCAGGGTGACAATTTACAGCCTTGATGTACTCCTTTCCTGATTTGGAACCAGTCCGTTGTTCCATGTCCGGTTCTAACTGCTGCTTCTTGATCTGCATACAGATTTCTCAGGAGGCAGTTAAGGTGGTCTGGTATTCCCATCTCTTGAAGAATTTTCCAGTTTCTTGTGATCCACACAGTCAAAGGCTTTGGCATGTCAATAAAGCAGAAGTAGGGTTTTTTTCTGGAAATCTCTTACTTTTCGATGATCCAACGCATGTTGGCAATTTGATCTCTGGTTCCTCTGCCTTTTCTAAATTCAGCTTGAACATCTGGAAGTTCATGGTTCACATACTTTTGAAGCCTGGCTTGGAGAATTTTGAGCATTACTTTGCTAGTGTGTGCAGTGCTAAGTCACTTCAGTCATGTCTGACTCTTTGCAACCTTATGGGCTATAGCCTGCCAGGCTTTTCTCTCCATGGGGTTTTCCAGGCAAGAATACTGGAGTGGGTTGCCATTTCCTTTTCCTGCTAGTGTGTGAGATGAATGCAATTGTGGGGGTAGTTTGAACATTCTTTAGCATTGCCTTACTTTGGGATTGCAATGAAAATTGATCTTTTCCAGTCCTGTGGCCACTGCTGAGTTCTCCAAATTTGCTGGTGTATTGAGTGCAGCACTTTAACAGCATTGTCTTTTAGGATCTGAAATAGCTCAGCTGGAATTCCATCACCTCTGCTACCTTTGTTTGTAGTGATGCTTCCTAAGGCCCACTTAACTTCGCATTCCAGGATGTCTGGCTCTAGATGAGTGATCTAAATGAGTGATTGTGGTTTTCTGGGTCATTAATATCTTTTTTGTATAGTTCTTCTGTGTATTCTTACCACCTCTTCTTAACCTCATGTAACTAGACCTCAACTTCTACATCTTTAAAATGATGGATGGGACTTGGTTCCTGCCAGCTAAAATGTCCTACTTACCTAAGCCCTGGGTCTCTCCCTTACTGAGTTCTCTGAGCACACAGGGCTAAAGAATTGCTGGCTAGAGCTCTCTGAGGGAGGTGAGAAGGGGCCAAGTCAACAACTCTCATTTCCATTTCATCTCTGATTGGAAAGGCCAAGCATCAAGGTCCAGAGAGTAAACAGACCTCCCTTTGACTCTCTCCTTCATGTGTGGCTGAGCCCCAAAGTGGATGTGATTTATACAGGGTGGGTCCCAGAGACTCTGAGCTGTGAATTCAAAATCTCAGTATTCTGCTGAGCTCCCTGGCTCCATTCTGGCTCTCTTCAAGCTGCTGGCATCCTCGACAGGAAAATTAATTGCTGTTGTCATTCTGCTTTTTGTTCCAGTCTATATACCAGGAATAAGATATCTGAATGACATTAAATAACCTGTATGTAGAAGCCCTTTCTAAGAGCCAGAGTAGTAAGCACAGAGAGATGGGCTCCAGGGAAGAGAGTGAGCCAAGAACAGCTCTCGCGGGTACCCATCTGGTCTCCACGCAAAGGGATCCTGCCCAGATGGACATACAATGGGACAGGGACCTTCATGCTTCCCTGGGAAGTGGAGGAAGTTGAGCCTGGTGATCCAGCCTTGCAAGCAAACACCCTTCCCAGGGATTGCACCTCACCACATGCTTTCTTCTATCCTGGTTTGAATTCTTTCTCTCTTGATTCAGTGGCTATCAGTACGGCTAACTCAGGTTCTGACTCAGTGCTTATATACCACTGATCTGCCTGGGGCTGAGGAGTCCATGGTTCCAGCACCGAATGAGCCAACTTCAGAAAGGCTCTTGAGTCAGCACAGGTGTCACCAGGTACTCCTGCCAGCTCTGACTACATTCTCCTGCTGATCGCAGAGTTAGTCATTATCAGCATGAGGCTTATGCAATGTTTAGCCTCAATAGCCAAGGCCATACTTGGGGCAACCTTAGGAAAATAAAGGCACATGCGCGCGCGCATACACACACACACACACACTGGTCTAACTCCATTCTCTCATTGGTGAGGATGCTGTTACTCTGGGAGGGACGGTGACCTGCCCAGGATAAATTGAGTCTGAGGACCTATAAGCTGGGTCCGTGGACTCCCAGTCCAGTGCTCTTTTTACTACATCATCCTGCCACTATGTAACAAAATCTCGTGTTCTAAAACCTATGAAATAGCAAAACTGAGTTCCTGTCCCAGCCTGGCCTGCCAGGTGAGCTGGGGGCACTGGTGAGAAGGGCAGAAGTTCGCTTTTCACTCGCGTTCTTGGAGAAAATTCCCGGTTTTTTGGAGTCTGTCTACTAGCGGTCTTAATTACTTGTGTGTACAAGATCTTGCAGTCTGTGCCTGGGGACTCTTTGGATTGCAGATTAATATTCAACTAGCTGGAACGATCTTCAGAAGGAGGCTCGTGGTAATTAAGTTGGGTAGAGAACACTTCAAACTAACTTTTTATGGCACGCAAGTACTGTAAATTATCAGGACAGGGAAGACTGATCCCTTAACGGTGTTTCTTGGGAGTCACAAGGGATCCTGCACCTCGCTCAGAGAGGAGGGGGTGTCCTTGGGGGCCCCTTCCAAGGGGCTGGGGGACTGCAGATTGTGGGGCAGAGAAGGGAGTGTAGATGTGTGCTGGACTGGGAGGCTGTCAGGCAGATTCTTATCTGTAACTCAAGACTATTTTCCCCAAGACCAAGGGACTCTGGCCTGAGAGGAGGGGTGTCAGAGTGGAAGGAAGTGGCAGAGTGCAGGCATTTCAAAAGCAGAGGCCCGAGCCACTGAGAAGAATCTAGTGAGTGAAAATTCTGAGTCAAATTTGGCCTTATAAACAAGGGGAGAGGAAAAAAAAAAAGGAGGCTTGAAGGACTTTGCACAAAGTGGCAGACATTTGAGAAAGTAATTTTTGTTCAGTGCTGAACAATCTGTGTATTTTAGGCTAGGTACACTTACTATTGTATCATGCATGACAAACCAACGTAACACCATAGACCATGAGGTTTGTCACAGTGATTTGCTACTAATGTAGTACAAAGCTGGTGAATAATTTATTTTTCATACTAAATAACAGTGTGTCAAGATTGTAAGTGCCTGATAACTCCCATCTGTGTGACTTGCATTCCTAGATGTTTTCTTAAATGATGGTGCAGGGGGCGGGAGGGGAGGCGGGGGAATGTGGGAATGCGCCGTCACCAGGAGCCGCTGAAATAGCCTGTAACCCACGGGCAACTTCTCTTGGACCCAGCCCACATGAGCAGTATATGGCACTGTGTCTCAGTGGAATAAAGATTAGAAAACTGCTCCCGTGGACGTGGTCAGATGGTTTGCTCCTGATGGGTGGGGAGCCTTAGGTGTGGCCACGGGGGTGGGCAGAAGGTAGAGGGAGGGAATGCCTCAGCTAAAGCTCTGGGGTCCTAGCAGCTTGTGATGTGGCATGATGCAGATGGGCCTGTGCTTCACAGGGCTGGCAGGAGCCGTCACAGGCGCTGGCTCTCTCATAGCTGGTATGGAAACTGTGCCAGGTACAGCCAGACCTGCCCTGTCCATCCCACCAGCAACTCCAGCCTCTGTAGTCAGCTGAGGACAGACAATCCTAGGAACTGCTCTGAACAGATGTGGCCACCTTGAGATTTCAGAGGATCACGAGGGAGCAATGAAGAGGGAGGGGACAGAGGGGGAAGGGGGCCCAGGAGAGGGCAGCTGGAGTCCTGACGAAGGAGCAGGAGGCCTGGCTGCCTTCCTGGGTATGCCATTGCCCAGCTGCAGGACTTGGATCAGATTCGTTCTTCTGAGTCTTGGCTTCCCCGCTTAAAAGATGGGAGTAAAAATAGTACCTGCTTCACAGGACTGTTGTGAGGATTAGACAAAACACTGTCTGTAAAGCCCATGCTTGCCTGTTAAGTCACTTCAGTCATGTCTGACTCTGTGCAACCCCATGGACTGTAGCCCTCCAGGCTCCTCCATCTATGGGATTCTCCAGGCAAGAATATTGGAGTGGGTACCATGCTCGCCTCCAGGGTGTCTTCCCGACCCAGGGATTGAACCTGTGTCTCTTACGTCTCCTGCATTGGCAAGCGAACTCTTTACCATTAGCGCCACCTAGAAGCCCCGCAGTACAAGTTATAAGGAAGGACACACCCCGCCCCCCCGAACCACATGAATGTAGCTGCTATTAATATTAAACAACTCAAAGGCCAACAATAGAGAACTGGTTAGGTAAATTATGGTACACCTACGGAATATTATGCAGCTATTCAAATGATAATTGTGTGGGAAATGAATAGGTGATTATGCCATGCTGTTGAGAGGAAAAAGAGCACGTGACCACATACCATATGAATACATTTTGATGACAAAATGATGTATGCATGTGAATGGAGAAAGCAAAGTAATAAGCAGAAACACTTTTTTCTCCCCAAATTCTTTTTTTTCAATGTTAATAGTAAGATTATTGAATAAGATGCTTCTGGGGTGCCTCCAGCTCTGGAGTTTGGAGGCCCAGGGGCTCACTCTGCTCCCTGTTAGCTGTGGGGCCTGGAGGCTGGACTTGTCTGGGGGGTCACACAGGATGTGGGCCCCCCAAATTAGAGCTGAGCATGCAATGTCCTCAACTCCTGCCCAAACAATGTCAAAGAAGCCCAGCTGATTCCCACTTTGCTTAATTTGTGTCAATTGATTTCCTATTTTTAATTAATAATTCTAATTATGATGCAGCAAATTTACCCAACAGCCATGACTGAATTAATCAGGGTCTATTGATTGGGGCTGCAGAGTCATCCCTCGGTCTCTGACATCATTGATTTCCTGTTGGGAACAAATAAGAAAACACACGTAGGGCAGATGTGCTGTCATCTCTGTTGTGCCCTAAACTAGGCCCAGAAGCACCTGCTGCTCCCTTATCTTTCCTCCCCTCTACAAGGCTCAGCTGCCACGGCCACCAGGCAACAGAGCTTCCCTGAGGAGTTCTGGGCAGGGTGGCATGCTAGCTCTTGCCCCTGAGAAGCTCTGGGCTGGGGCGTGGGGCATCCTAGCCATTGTTAGCTTCCTTAAGGAAGGTGATTGACAATGGCTGCCCTGGCACAGAGGGCTCTGTAAGAAAGGGTCAGTGTGGCATCTGCCAGCCAGCAGGTCTGGGCTTTCTTTAGAATCCATGTAGAATTCTGCTGCTGTATCAGTAGGTAGATATTAATGTCCATCTCACTGTCCCTCTTGGAGAAAGAACCTTGGAAATCCTCCTCTCCTGCCCTGTCAATTTGTAAATGAAGAAACCGAGCCCCATGGAGGGGCAGGGTCTTGCCTAAGATGGCCCACTGAGTCACGGTACAGCTGGGGCTGGAAATCAAGTCCTTTGTCTTCATGTCCATTCCCACTCACGTGGAGTGGAAAGTGTGCTCCACTGAGACTGGAGGGCAGGGACAGCTTTTGTCTCATGTATCTGTCCTCTATCACGGGGCCCATATCTTCAGGCAGGGAAGTCTGATCTGATCTACATCTGATCAGGCAGGGAAGTCTGATCTGATCTACATCTGATACCAGGTGTAGCCCTGAGGAACCAGCCCTGTCTGCTCTTGATCTCACCCTTTCATCTTGGTTCTGTCTTAGCTCTTGTTATCTTCCTGGGCCTTAAGAAATCAGGCCTCCCACGCCTACCCCAGGACCACACACTTGCTGTTGATATCAACATGGTGACTTGTTCAGTTCAGTCGCTCAGTCGTGTCTGACTCTTTTCGACCCCACGGACTGCAGCACACCAGGCTTCCCTGTCCATCACCAACTCCCAGAGCTTGCTCAAACTCATGTCCATTGAGTTGGTGATATTATCCAACCATCTCATCCTCTGTCATCCCCTTCTCCTTCCACCTTCAATCTTTCCCAGCATCAGGGTCTTTTCAAATAAGTCAGTTCTTCGCATCAGGTGGCCAAAGTATTGGAGTTTCAGCTTTAGCATCAGTCCTTCCAGTGAATATTCTGGACTGATTTCCTCTAGGATGGACTGGTTGGATCTCGTTGAAGTCCAAGGGACTCTCAAGAGTCTTCTCCAACACCACAGTTCAAAAGCATCGATTTTTCTGTGCTCTGCTTTCTTTGTAGTCCAACATGAGTGTTGGATTCACATCCATACGTGACTACTGGAAAAACCATAGCTTTGACTAGACGGATCTTTGTTGGCAAAGTAATGTCTCTGCTTTTTAGTATGCTGTCTAGGTTGGTCATGGCTTTTCTTCGAAGGAGCTAGCATCTTTTAATTTCATGGCTACAGTCACCATCTGCAGTGATTTTGGAGTCCAAAAAAATAAAGTCTCTGTTTCCATTGTTTCCACATCTATTTGTCATAAAGTGATGGGACCAGATGCCATGATCTTAGTTTTCTGAATGTTGAGTTTTAAGCCAACTTTTTCACTCTCCTCTTTCACTTTCATCAAGAGGCTTTTTAGTTCCTCTTCACTTTCTGCCATAAGGGTGGTGTCATCTGCATATCTGAGGTTATTGATATTTCTCCCAGCAATCTTGATTCCAGCTTGTGCTTCATCTAGCCTGGCATTTCACATGATGTACTCTGCATATAAGTTAAATAAGCAGGGTGACGATACATAGCCTTGACGTACTCCTTTCCCAATTTGGAACCAGACTGTTGTTCCATGTCCTGTTCTAATTGTTGTTTTTTGAACTGCATACAGATTTCTCAGGAGGCAGGTAAGGTGGTCTGGTATTCCCATCTCTTGGAGAATTTTCCACAGTTTATTGTGATCCACACAGTCAAAGGCTTTAGCGTAGTCAATAAAGCAGAAGTAGAGGTCTTTCTGGAACTGTCTTGCTTCTTCAATGATCCAGTGGATGTTGGCAATTTGATCTCTGGTTCCTCTGCCTTTTCTAAATTCAGCTTGAACATCTGGAAGTTCATGGTTCATGTACTTTTGAAGCCTGGCTTGAAGAATTTTGAGCATTATTTTGCTAGCGTGTGAGATGAGTGCAATTGTACAGTAGTTTGAACATACTTTGGTATTGCCTTTCTTAGGGACTGGAATGAAAACTGACCTTTTCCAGTCCTGTGGCTTCTGCTGAGTTTTCCAAATCTGCTGACATATTGAGTGCAACACTTTCACAGATTCATCTTTTAGGATCTGAAATAGCTCAGCTGGAATTCCATTACTTCCACTACCTTTGTTTGTAGTGATGCTTCCTAAGGACCACTTGACTTTGCATTCCAGGATGTCTGGCTCTAGGTGAGTGATCACACCATTGTGATTATCTGGGTCATGAAGATCTTTTATGTACAGTTCTTCTGTGTATTCTTGCCACCTCTTCTTAATACCTTCTGCTTCTGTCCATACCATTTCTGTCCTTTATTGTGCCCATCTTTGCATGAAATGTTCCCTTGGTATCTCTAATTTTCTTGAAGAAATCACTAGTCTTTCCCATTCAATTATTTTCCTCTATTTCTTTGCATTGATCACTGAGGAAGGCTTTCTTATCTCTGCTTGCTTTTCTATGGAACTCTGCATTCAAATGCATGTATCTTTCCTTTTCTCCTTTGCCTTTCACTTCTCTTCTTTTCTCAGCTATTTGTAAGGCCTCCTCAGACAACCATTTTGCCTTTTTACATTTCTTTTTCTTGGGGATGGTCTTGATCACTACTGCCTCTGGCGCAATGTCACGAACCTCTGTCCATAGTTCATCAGGCACTCTATCAGATCTAATCCCTGAATCTATTTCTCACTTCCACTGTCTAATTGTAAGGGATTTGATTTAGGTCATACCTGAATGGTCTAGTGGTTTTCCCTACTTTCTTCGAATTAAGTCTGAATTTGGTAATAAGGAGTTCATGATCTGAGCCACAGTCAGGTCCCAGTCTTGTTTTTGCTGACTGTATACAGCTTCTCCACCTTTGGCTGAAAAGAATATAATCAATCTGATTTCAGTGTTGACCATCTGGTGATGTCCATGTGTAGAGTCTTCTCTTGTGTTGTTGGAAGAGGGTGTTTGCTATGACCAGTGCGTTCTCTTGGCAAAACTCTATCAGCCTTTGCCCTGCTTCATTCGGTACTCCAAGGCCAAATTTGCCTGTTAACCCAGGTATTTCTTGACTTTTTTATTCCTACTTTTGCATTCCAGTCCCCTATAATGAAAAGGACATCTTTTTTGGGTGTTAGTTCTAGAAGGTCTTGTAGGTCTTCATAGAACCATTCAACTTCAGCTTCTTCAATATTACTGGTTGGGACATAGACTTGGATTACTTGGAAATGAACAGAGATCATTCTGTTGTTTTTGAGATTGTATCCAAGTATTGCATTTTGGACTCTCTTGTTGACTATGAGTGCTACTCCATTTCTTCTAAGGGATTCTTGCCCACAGTAATAGATATAATAGTCATCTGAGTTAAATTCACCCATTCCAGTCCATTTTAGTTCACTGATTCCTAAAATGTCGATGTTCACTCTTGCCATCTCCTGTTTGACCACTTCCAATTTATCTTGATTCATGGACCTAACATTCCAGGTTCCTATACAATATTGTTCTTTACAGCATCAGACTTTACATCCATCACCAGTCACATCCACAACTAGGTGTTGTTTTTGCTTTGGCTCTGCCTCTTCATTCTTTCTGGAGTTATTTCTCCACTGTTCTCTGGTAGCAATTGGGCACCTACCCACCTGGGGATTTCTTTGTTCAATGTACTATCTTTTTGCCTTTTCATACTGTTCATGGGGTTCTCAAGGCAAGAATACTGAAGTGGTTATCCATCTCCTTCTCCAGTGGACCACGTTTTGTCAGAACTCTCCACCATGACCCATCTATCTTGGGTGGTCCTACACAGCATGGCTCATAGTTTCTTTGAGTTAGACAAGGCTGTGGTCCGTATGATCAATTTGATTAGTTTTCTGTGATTGTGGTTTTCAGTCTGTCTGCCCTCTGATGGAGAAGGATAAGAGGCTTATGGAAGCTTCCTGATGGGAGGGACTGACTGAGGGGGAAACTGGGTCTTGTTCTGATGGGAGGGCCATGCTCAGTAAATCTTTAATCCAATTTTCTGTTGGTGGGCGGGGCTGTGTTCCCTCCCTGTTGGTGGGCCACACTATGGTGGAGGTAAAGAAGATAGTGGTGACCTCCTTCAAAAGGTCCTTGTGCACACACTGCCACACTCAGTGCCCCCGACCCGGCAGCAGGCCACCGCTGACCCACGCTTCTGCCAGAGACTCCTGGACACTCACGGGCAAGTCTGGGTCAGTCTCTTGTGGGGTCACTGCTCCTTTCTCCTGGGTCCTGGTGCACACAAGGTTTTGTTTGTGCCCTCCAAGAGTCTGTTCCCCTAGTCCTGTGTAAGTTCTGGCAGCTCTGTGGTGGGGTAAATGGCAACCTCCAAGAGGGCTTATGCCATACCCAGGTCTGCTGCACCCAGAGCCCCTACCCTTGACTTGTCATGTCCCAGTAATCCTGAGTCCTAGGGGATCCAGATGAGCCCTCATTTCCTAAGAGTCTTCTCTGTGCTGAGAACCTTACACACACAATCTAATTTAATCTCCACAACTCACTGAAGAACAGATGTATGAAGAACCAGCACTCAGAGAGATCACATAACTTGCCACATTCCCACAGTGAATAGGGGGCAAGGAATTGAACGTGGGACTTCATTGCTTCACCAGGACGCCTTTGCAGGAGAGAGAAAGGAAAGAAATCAGAGGGTGGGCGAAAGTAATGAACATTGTGTAGGATATACGTGGTCCTCATAATGATGCTGTGAAAGGGTCCAGAGAGAAACCCAGTCAATAAATAGAAGAAAAAATAAAAAAAATAAATAGAAGAGTGACATGTTGAACCCTGCAAAGACAGGAAAGTATGGTGAACAAACAAGAACAGTTCAGTTTGGATATTTGGATATTCAAAGGGAGAATGAAGGGCCAAAGAAGGGTCACAGCTGGAGGAATAGGTTGGGGCCAGATCATGGAGGACTTATAGGTTCCAGAAGGAGAATCTAGACTTCCTTGGGACTAGTGAAAATGACTGCAGACTTCAAACAGAGGAGGGCCATGGTCAGGATTGTGGTCCAGGGACCCTGATCTGATTAGGATGGATCTGAGTGAGAAGAGACCAGATGAAGCAGAGACCATTAGAAAGTTACCACAGTGGTCCAAACACAACCTTAGGAGAACTGGAATTAAGGCAGTGGTGGTGGGGATGGGGAAGGCGTGAAGATGAGTAGGGTTGATGGCAACTGCAACTGATTGAATGTGGGACTCCTAGACTCTGTGTTTGGGGGACTGTATGTCAGTATGAGCTCATCCTAACTTGATGATATTTGTAAAGACCTTATTTCCAAATAAGGTGACATTCATTGGCTCCAAGTGAACATGGCTGTTGGGAGAAACGATTCAATTCAGTACATGGGGGAATAATATCCCTCTCATAGGGTGGCTCTTTTCTAGAGGTAAATGAGATACAATTATGTGATATAACTACCTGATTTTCATTATTCTTCTTTCAGGCATAGAATCCCCAGCCAGGAAGTCTTAGAAAGACTTTGAGGGGACTCTCCTTGTGGTCCAATGGCTAAGACTCTACACTACCAACGCAGGGTGCCTGGGTTCAATCCCTGGTCAGGGAACTAGATCACACAGGCTGCAACTAAGTGTTCTCAGGCTGCAACTAAAGACCTCACATGCTTAACAAAGATCAAAGATCCTGTGTGCCGCAGCTAAAACCTGGAGCAGCCAAATAAAGAAATAAATACATAAATAAATAGCTTTAAAAAAGACTCTAGAAGGACAAATCCAGGAAGGAGAGTGATAGTCACCAAAAACTGTCTTGAGATTCCCTGAGCACTTCAAGAACAAGAATTGGCACTGTCTGTCACTCATCAAGTGCTCTGGGGAGCCACCTCCCTGCCCAGCCCTGCAATTCCTCATCATGGTGTTACTCAATTCTGTGAGAGACCAGTGAATTAAAGCAGATGAGAGTTCTCTTCTTTCAACTTCATGGATTTCCTGACAGCATCACAGATGTGTAGCAATCTGTACATGTGCAGCTGTGAACTATGAGGTGTACTAGCCCCTTGCCTCCGAACCACAGAAAATGAGCACATGGAGATGCACACCTTCCGGTCACATTTCACTCCAGAGCTCCTGTTATCGGCTATAACCTAGTCAGTGGGGGACTTGTAAAGGTTCAACAACCAGGTCTGCAGAGGAAAAAAAAAAAAACCACCAAAACCTTGATATGCAGTATTTGCCAATTACCATGGAGTAAGTATGCCCACCACGGCTGACTTCAAGCTGCCTACATGAAGTAAGAGAACATAGAGTTGGGAAAAGATCAGCACAATCAGCTCTCATGAGCCAACTCCGGAACACCACTACACACAGTTATCTGTGGACCAGGAAACCAAGGGGAGGGGTCTACACACGTCCCCTCTCCCACCAGCCGACAGCCTTTTGGATTAGTCACCTTGCAGTGGTCATGTGATACAAGTTTAGACGTTACAAATGTCTTATTAATTGAGGCATTTGAGTGTCATTTGAGAAGCTGTGGTGCTGCAAAAGGTGCTCTGGGCTAGATCTGAACCCAGATTCTATCACTGTATGATAACCTGGGTAAATCATATAATCTTCTTTGAATAATTAGCCATTCATTCAATAATTATTGACTCTTTATTGTTACAAGATGGGGAAATAAAGATGAAAAACAGCACAGCCCCTGGGTCAAGAAACTCACAAGCTGGAGGAGAAGAGAGTCATAAAAATGACAATAATTTGGGGTAGGTATCAGTTTCCTCATCTATAGGGGTAAGAGGATTACTCCAGAAAAGGGAAAGAGAACACACATTTATAAAGTTCCCAACACAGTACTTGGAACCGAGTAGGGGCTTAGCAAATGTTTATTAAACTCAGGAAAGCAAACATGAGGCAAGAAATCATCAAAGAGGAGGCACCTGCCTACCCTAATGAAGCACTGGGCTAGAAGCCCTGGGGACCACAGGGTGGCCATGGGGGCTACAGCCTAGGAGGGTGATGGGAAGGCCACACCTCTCCCCTGGCCCCGAGTCTCCGCTCATCCAAGGGTCATCTTCTTCCCTGTGCTGCTGTGGGAGGTAGGTGGGGATGAAGGCAAAGTCACTGGCAGATTCATCAGAGCCCACCCACTTGGGATGACTGGGCAGACCACTGTCTTGAGAATAGGAGACAGACCCTTCAACATTTCTGGGCCTCATTATAGAATGGGATAGGGTAAAGAATTTAGTACTTATAAAATATTTTCCTTCTATTTAACTACTTGAAAAAACACACCTTTTTCTTAGTTTCAGTAATCATTAGAATATGGCCAGTCTTGTTTTTCTTATCAGCTCTCCACCCTCACCCCCCATGCTTTTTATGTCAGTGATCAATTAAGGTCAGTTGAGTTTTCGCTGCTGCCCCCACCCTCTACCTCCCGTCACTCAGGTTTGCACAATAGCTTCCTCTTGAGCACTTTCCCTGCAATACTTACACGCTGCCACCAGAGAGTAGCAGGGTGTCTTACTTAAATGGTTAAAGGAATTTTATCTGAAATCATAGTCACAACCCTGGCTTTTCTAATAAAAATGAAAAATTTGTCACTCTATTCTTTAATAATAATAAAAAAAAATCTCCTTTCCCACATCCAACTTTTTTTCTGGAAGCAAGGAGTTAAACAAAATTTAAACACAGTGCGTCCTCTTAGCAACGCCCTTGACAGCCTGCAACATTGACAAACTGTCTCTGATTCAAACTGCCTTCTTTTACAAAGCTTCCAGCTACAAATCCAAGCTGACAGCCGAATATCACCTTCAAAACGACAAGTTTAAATGAGTTATTATTTGTAAAAGGCCTAAAAGACTGTCTGGCACATAGTAAGCGCTATACAACTATTTGAGGTTTTATTTATTTTCACATTTAAAATTTTTTTTTCCCTTTGCATAGGAAAGTGAATTCATTTCATCACTGCAGGAATTAGCAATGAATGAGTCTTCATTACTCTGGTTTAATTATCCGCTTCCTGTGAATGGGGAAAGGGATGCCTACGGAGACAGGAAGCTGTCCCAAAGGGGGCCTGGCTGGGGCCGGAGCTGGTTTCTTTCCTCCTCTGACACCTTCCAATAGGGGAAGCTCTTCATCTCCCTCTGGTTCACTCCCAGTCACCGGACTCAGCCCTGAGTCCAGACTCCAGAGATGTTGGGCAGGGTTGATTTTTTTTTTTTTTTAATCTTTTCAGAGTTAAGCCAAGAAGAGCTTCTGGAGAGGCACAGCCGGTGGAGCTTGATCAATTAAATTATCATAAGCAGCAGGGGCATGAGGAGGGGAGGACTCACAAGCCAGGCCCATTGCTACTGCAATGGAGCCGTCATCTGCCAGCAGACAGCTGCATGTGGGGCCTGGCAGAGATGGTCAGGTTGGCAGGAGGCCTCGGCGCCACCTCAGGGAATTGTTGGTGCTCACAGGTCCTCAGGATGCTGCTGCTCTCGATGGCTGCAGCGGCACCTGCCGTGAGCTGAGCTCCTCTGGGCCAAACACATTTAACCCCTAAATGGGTATTACTGTGTCCATTTTCCGGAAGGGGAAACTGACACTCAGAAACGCTAGGTGACTTCCTCAAGGCCACACAGCTAGTAGAGCGAAGAAGCTGGAATAGGGCCAGGTCTAGACACCAGTTTCCCTCTCAGATAAAGCTGGTTCTTCTTATCTCACCACTTGATAGGAACAGAGTAAAGGGACAATGTAGGCGATTAAATAGTTAATCCTGTAGGGGACTGTAAGTAACGAAAAAAGTATGGGAGATCCTGTAAGTTAATTACCACCCAAGAAAGCAGGTTAGCTTAATCACAAAACCAAGAAAGCTTGCTCAGCAACAAAACCATGCAACAGAAACGTGAGTCATGCCCCCGAACAATAAAACAAAGGTGGACTGAGACCTGCATCTTGCCCAGGGAGTCAGTAAGTTAACGATTCCTAGAACATGCTTCTCTGCTGGGTGGACCCATCTTTTCTTCCCAGGGGGCCTCTCCTGCCCCCACACTCCCACCCCCGGGACCTGCTCCTTGGTGCCTGAGGATCACACCCTTCTCCTGGGTGCCCACCAGCTCCACCTGCTGGAGGGGTCAGGGAGCTGCAGCCCAGAGGGCATTTTTGTTACAGTCTCTGGCCCAGGCACAGAAATGACTCAGGGCTGGATTCTCTACCCTCCAAGGCCCACTGGTCAGGTTGGTGGAGAAAGGTGCCCCAAAGAGAGTGTTGGGCGAATGTGCTTAGAAAGGGGGAGGGCATCAAGAAGCTAACTTGTTGGCCAGTCTACAGAGCACAGTTTAAGACAGAGCCTGAGGCAGGGTGTGATCAGACTTAAAGCCCAGGAGAAAGAAAGGTGAGACAGGCCCTCAGAGATAAGATCCGAGGGGGGTTCCAGGCAGGAAAAGAGCCTGGGGGCTTCCTTGGTGGTCCAGTGGTTAAGAATCTGCCTTCCAAGGCACGGGGATGAGGGTCCTACATGCCACAGGGTAACTAAGCCTGAGAGCTGCAAACAGAGAACGCACCGCAATGAAAGATCCCATGTGCTGCAACCCACTGCAGCCAAATAAATAAATAAATATTTTGAAAAAAGAAGAAGAAGAAAAAAGAAAAGATCCTGGCTTTCAAATGTCTCAGGAGAGGGATTAAATAAGAAACAGTTGAGGCTGGAAGGTGAGGGGAAGGGCACCAGCTGCGCCAGGATATATGTGGCCTGGATGAGACCAGGGATAAGAAAAAGGCATCCCAAGGGGCCAGACCCACACACAGGGTGCACCCGGCAGGGCCTTTCAGACCCGAGTAGGTCCCCCAGGCGTCAGGAGCAGGGGCACCTGCGGGACAAGTCTGGGGGGGTCACGGGCAATGGTCAGGGACGGACAGTGAGAGAAGCCAGGCCCTGCTCTCAGGAACAGCTGTCTCCCCTGAGTGCTCCACAGTCTAGTCTTAGGGTCACATGGAGCCCCATCTCATCCCAGAGGCTGAGCAGGGTGTTGACCACGCAGGTGGCAGGGCCTCGTCGGGAGGGGCCTTCCACTTCATCCGATGGTGTCCCTGTAGGACAGGTGATTCCCTTCTGAGCTCCATTCTCTTGACTCTCACCTCTGACCCCTCCCTGTGGACTGACAGGGTGGCTTCGGGTGGCTGGGCCCGCCCCAGAGCCACCCTGTGGTGGAGTGGGTGCAGAGGAGCAGAGAATGCCCTGATGCCTACCCCAGGTCATGGGGTGGAGACAGAGGACCCTGCCTCTGTCTGCTGAGTCAGCCAGCAGCCCGAACATGTGTGCGTCAGTGACATGGTGTGGGTGATAAGGCACGAGAGAATCAGTGCCTCTGCGTGTGCATGTGTGTTTGTGAAACTGAGGGTGTGACTGTGTCAGAGGGTGAGACAGTGTGTTAAGGTGTGTGTGAGACTCTATGTGTGTGTGACCGTGGAACAGTTCTAAATATGAGGTGATGGAAAGGCAAACAGACAGTCACCTTGGCAGACTCACGGAGCCCAAAGTACACTGACATCAAGAGAAGGATTTGCAGAGACAGTCTCTGGAGTGGGGCTGAGACCTCCAATAAAGAGGAATGGAGATCAGTGGAGATGGAAGAAGAGACACAGGAGAGTTAAGGTGAAGAAGAGAAGCGTTGAAAGGATAATCAGCAGAGAGGACCGGGTCAGTGACTCCTGCATGTACCCCTAGACTGGGGTCCCCCTAAGAAGAATTGGAGGTTTCCCTGGTGGCTCAGTGCTAAAGAATCTGCCTGCCAGTGCAGGAGACTTGGGTTCAACCTCTGGATTGGGAAGATCCCCTGGAGAAGGAAATGGCAACCCACTTCAGTATCCTTGCCTGGAAAATCCCATGGAGAGGAGCCTGGTGGGCTACAGTCCATGGGGAGGAAAAAGAGTCGGACTCAACTTTGCAACTAAAAACAACAAACAAAGAAAAATTGGAGGGTCAGCCTGACAAAGAGACCATTGCCACAGCCCCTGGAGCTCTCTCTGGTTCCAAATGCTGGCCTCAGCCACTCATCATTAGCTGGGGAAGAGCACAGGGAGAAAGGGGATGCCCCTATGTTTGTGCGTGTGTGGAGGGTTTTGCATGTGAACCAGGAGCATCCCCTCCCCCCTTCCTCTCTACCTGCACCCCCCACCTTTCAGTCATCCAGGAGGCCCCCCAGCAGGTTCCTCTCTTGCCAAGCGCCAATCCTGACGTGGCATCTTATTCTGCTGACCTAAGTCTAATTTACTTAAGGAAAAAAACTCTTTCCTGGCCCCCAAATCAAATCACTCAGGGAAAGAAGGGGGTTGAAAGGAACCAGGGGAAATAAATGTATTCAGCAAGTGTATTTTTATTCCAATAAAACTTGATTTAATAACCACCATGAATATTTCATTTGCAAGAGGCTGTCCCCCTCCTGCAGCCTGCACTGGTCTCTGGCCAAGTTTGCCCTTCCTGCCCCTGGGGCAGCACACGCCCCTGCTCCAGCACCCTGGCATCTCTCGGAGCAGCTGAAAAAGCTGTCCACCTCTGCCTGTCAGCCGTCACCAGAGCCGCTCCTCAGGGGACCCGGCCTGGTACTAAGAACAGGGCAATCCTAGAGACTGAGATGGAGTGCTTAGTTAGTTGCCCAGTTGCATCCGATTCTTTGTGACCCCATGGACTGTAACCCGGCAGGCTCCTCTGCCCATGGGATTCTCCAGGCAAGAATACTGGAGTGGGTTACCGTGCCCTCCTCCAGGGGATCTTCCTCACCCAGGGATCAAACCCAGGTCTCCGGCATTGCAGGTAGATTCTTTACCATCTGAGCCACCAGGGAAGCCCTTGAGATGGAGAGTCGGGTTCAAACACTCGCATTAACACTGAATTGCTGGGTGGTGACCTTGGTCAAGTTACTTCATTCTGTGAGCCTCAGTTTCTTCTCCCTATCTTATAAAATTTTTATGAGGATCAATAAACATATAATGGAATAAATGAATAAGTTTATATTCATCAGTTATTATCCTTTCTGGGGATTGAGGGCCAAGAGATGAGTTATCCAGAAGTTTTTATCTCCCCAACAACTTACTCCCTTCTGGATTCATGCTTTTAAGCCACTTCCACCATTGTCCCTCTCCTCTAAACCCTTATCCACCCATCCTATACTAGGCCAGGACACTTCCACTAAGCAAATCCAGTGGGGTTGGGAGGAGTGAAACTGGAAAAAGGATAGTGGGCAACTGTTTTCACAGTACCAAGGTAACTTCCTCCCCAGGCTCAGGAAACTGAAATGAGTGGGGCTGATACCACCCTGGTCCCGGCGGGAGGGCACATGACCCAAGCCTGGCCAATCAGAATGCCCCATTCTCTGGTCACAGTGACTCTTTCTGGGATAGGCATGTGACCCTATCAGGCCAATGCAACTCCATCCTGGGACTTTTGCTGGAATGACTGAGTAAAAGGATGCTTTCTCTCCATTGGAGATGTTATGCTGGGAGACTGCAGACCTGGAAGTGTTGGGCGCCATCTCTGTCATGCCTTTGGGAAGGGAACACTTGAGAATGAAGCCAACACAAAGGAAAACAGAGCCACGGTGGAGACAGATTATGGCTATCATGATGCAGTTGTGCCTAGAGCAACAGCTACCCCTGCTCTTTCCAGTTCCAAGAGGTGATAAATCCTCTTTTCTGCCTAGCCATCTTAGGCTGGGTTTCTGTCACTTACAATGAAAAAGTATTGATTGATGCCTGGGATCTGAAGCGTGTCTTTTCATTTCATTAATTAAAGCCTTCTACATCCCCAGGAAAATGTTTGCAGAAAGTGGGACATCAGATCAGAAGAAATGGTGGTGCTTCAGGCTGGCTGGCCCTAGTCCCCTTACCCCTGGAGATATCTTTAAGAATTCAGGTACAATCAGAGGCAGTGGTACTGGCTCCTCTGAGACATTCCCACCATTCGTCAGGAAACTGGTGTAGGGCCCTGCAGGGATGACTTGGGGTTACCCCACCCCTTTCTAGCCTGCTACTGGTGTTCCTCAATGGTGTCATCAATCAACTAGTCAGTCAACAACAAAGGTGTAGTGGAAGGGTGGGCTCAGGACCAGGATGGCTTCAGCAGATCAGATGCCTCTCTGAGCCTCAGTCTCACTGTCAGGGAGATGAGAAGGGTTAAACAAGATGAACTCCAACCCAGCTCTAATATCATTTATATTTATGAGTCTTTATTATGTTTAGACTTGGGGAAATAAAAGTAAAGAAGGTCTCTGTCCTTAACTGCACAATCTCTTTGAGAGTAGAAGACACACATTAAAATAAAGCAAAAAAAAAAAAATCAATAATGTTGTTCTCAAGGCAAATCTGAAGTAGAGGAGAGCTGGCCAGGGTGGTCTGCAAGCTCTTTTGTGGCCCTGAGAATCTATGAGAAGGAAAGAGGCTGTGTCTCAAGGAGACAGAGATAGCAGCCAGTGCCTGGGTTCTGAGGCCTGATGGGTTTTCTCCAGGAGATTCTGGGCATCAGAGGAGTTTCCCAGATGCCCCAGATTCTCAAGTTGGCTTGGCAAAGTGTGGAACCAAGACCCAGGTGGGTGGGTGTGAAAACTCAGGAGGAAGATTGGGAGAAGAGAGGGCGGGAGTGCAGGCACTTGTGGGAGCGCCTGTCTGCTTGCTATTTCTGCCATTTGCAAGAATTTGCAAATTTCCAAGTAGTTTCTGCCCAGAGAGAAAAATGCCTCTCCAGAGTCAAGGCTGCCTGGAAGCCAGAGTGGGGCCAGGGGAGGTCCAGGAAAGGACTGGCACTGGGAGGGGTTCAGCTGGGGGTGGAGAGTGTGGGGCAGATCAGGAGGCTAGGGCTAGCTAGGCAGGTGGGCGGGCAGGTCTGGCGGCTGCTCTAAGGTTCTAGATCAGGGATATAAAGATCCCAGGTGGCGCTAGTGGTAAAGAACTGTCTTCTGCCAATGCAGAAGACGCAGGAGACCCAGGTTCAATCCCTGGGTCAGGAAGATCCCCTGGAGGAGGGCAAGGCTTGAAGATTCTTCTTGCTTGAAGAATCCCTTAGACAGAGGAGCCTGGTGGGCTACAGTCCATAGGGTCTCAAAGAGTCAAACATGGCTGAAGCAACTTAGCACGCACGCAAACCGGGTGCCTCCCAGCCCTGGGTCACACTTAACTGAGCTCAGGGCCCCTTCTGGATGTGGGGGCAGGTGCAGGGACCTCAGGTCTGCTGACTGTGCCATCACACGAGCTTTCTTGGACCATCAAGTAAGGTAATGCAGGATGTTTACTGCAAGAGTGCCCGGTGGAGGGTCCAATGGGCTGGACCCAACCTGTACATCACTCGCCGGGTTGTGTGCCCCGGCACAGGGTTAGGTTCTTCCAGAGGGAGAGGTGCCCCAAAGGGGGACCCTGTGTTCTCTCTCAAGGTATGAGCAACAGTCCTGAGGACAGAGAGGGGTGCTGGGGCCAAGATGACCACGACTGTGACTGTGGGCAAATCCTCCTTCCTCTTGGAGGCTGGGCTTGACAGTACTCGCTCTCCTGAGTCCACACTTCCAGCCCCCTCTCCTTATCTGTCCAAACTGAGGACCCTGTTCTCCCAGAAGCAAGCTATGAGCTAGTCCCCCCACCTCTTACCATCCCAGCAAATACATCCCATCCCAGACCCAGTGGAGTGTGGAAAGTTACCTAAACAAAGAGAAGGGCATAGAACCGAATTTCTGTTTGGCTGGGGGCTGGGACTGAAATTCAGGACTGACCATTCTGAGGTGTCCTTGCTCATGGTGGGGACAAGATTTTTTCTTAAAGGAAAGGACAATCCAGTTCACAAAATCTCCTCCTTCGTCCCCTCCCCCTTCCTTTTCTCTTCCAACTCAGAGCCACCAGGGGAGGCCCTGACTCCCAAATCAGGTGACAACCTGGGAACCAGTCCAGATGCCTCCCTCTTCCCTATTCTCTGGAACTAATGGGTCACCAAATTCTGTTGATCCTACTTCCCCCAAATGTCCCCCTTTGTGCACCCCCTTGCTTTTGTTCAGGCTCCCCAATTTGACAACTAGCTCATTGCCTCTATCCTCCTGGTGATCTCTGAGCTTGGCCTCCAGCCCACTTGGTTTCCCAGTAAAGGGAGAATCCCGGTCTGGGTGACCCCTAAGTTCTCATCTTAATGCTGACGTCATGACAATGGCCTAAGGCAGCTGCCCTTTGACCACATTGTCAGGTCAGTGCAGACACTTTTAAGAATCTGATAAGGGAGGAGGGAGGCTCAAGAGGGAGGGTATATACATACATACGTACATATATATAAACTAATTATGACTGATTCACACTGATGTACGGCAGAGACCATCACAACATTGTAAAGCAATTATCCTCCAATAAAAAAGAAGAATCTGACGAAAACTGTGGACTGTCCCTATCTGAACGCACACCTACATACAATTTTGCAAATCTTTTCAAGGAGTTCATGGTCTTATTGGGGATCACAGACTGCAGGTTAAGAATTTCTATTTGGAAACTTCCCTGGAGGTCCAGGGGTTAAGACTCTGAGCTTCCATTGCAGGGTGCACGGGTTTAATCCCTGGGCAGGGAACTAAGATCCTGCATGCCACATGGCATGGCCGGAGAAAGAGAGAAAAGAATTTCTGTTTGAATTTCTAGGGCCCCTGGGCTCAAAGAAAAGCCCAGATGGAGATCCTATTTTTTCATCATCCTCTGGACAGACTCCAGGGCAGCTGCTTCTTGGCCTGTGTTCCAGGTTGCAGTAAACTGCCCATCAGCTCGGGGCCTGGGGCCGAAGCCTCCCCGGAAAAAGCAGGGCTGTGTCCATGAGAGCCATTAGACGCGGCCCTGCAGGGTGACCCAGTTTGTCTGAGGCCCAGCTGGGACTGGAGAAAGTAACCAAGTGCCTGGGCCACATGCAGACACAGTTAAAAGGCAGACTAATGGGTGGTCAGGTGCGAAGACGCCGGCCAAGGCGGCACGCTGGGGAACACAAGGCATCTGTCTGGATCTGTAAGGCACTGTGTGAATCCTTCCTAGCTGGCCTGCCTGAATGCAGAAGCCTCCCAAAGACTTGCAGCCCCAGTGGCAAAAAGCCTCCCCTGTCTTTGCTGGTGGCAGAGTTCAGAGAAATCCAAGTGGGGTCGGAGTGCTGGAGAGTGTGTAAGGAATGAACAACGGCAGAATCAATGCGCTGGATTACAGACCCTGCCGCAGTGGGCGGATAATAGCGGCCAAGCGCCAGTTTCTCAGACCAAGTGACCTGACCCTGCGCTGTCAGAAAGTGCCAATCACAGGGGATTAAAACCAGCCTGGAGTGCAGCCCCTGGGAGAAGGGCCTGAAACTGGGCTAACAGTCAAGAAGGGAGCTGAGGATGGAGGGGGCAGTGCCCAGTCTGGAGGCCGTGGGGGAGGGGTACCTGGCTGCCCTCGGCCCACCAAGGGTGGAGGAGGCAGGGGCTGAGGCTAGAGCAGGAGAGAGCTGGGACCGAGGGGATGGAGGTCATCAGCAAGAGCAAGCAGGGGGCCAGCAGAAAGGAAGAGTGGGCTCAGGGTGGGGCTAGATCATTCCTGGGGGGCTGCAAGCAGACTTGGGAACTAGACTCTGAATCTTGCTGACCCATCATTGTCTGCCCTTCTGGAGCATAAGCCAAATGCTGGAGGGATTTTTAAGAGTCACAAGTCTCCAGGAGCCTCAGGCTTCCATTTAGAGTTTAGATACTTTGGGGAGAACTTTGAACCTTCAGGCAGCCCTTGGGGCTCCTCAGCCTTCATACACACACACACACACACACACACACACACACTTACCTGCCTCTCACAGCAAGCCCAGAGGTGGAAAGAAGTGTCTTTTCCAGAGTCACAAGGCTAATCAGAGGTGCCTGCAGGAGCCCCAGTTTCCTTGTTTGTGAAACAAGCAACATCTGCCTCACAGAAGTGATTGTGAACATGGCATTTACTCCATGCTGAGCCCTTGCTTAATGTAAATTATGCCATGGAATCATTTCAACAATGTTATGGTACATTACTTCATGTTGCAGACATGGAAACTGTAGTTCAGAGAGGTGAAGTAACTTGCTCAAGTCCACACAGTGTGTAAGTGACCAAGCCAGGATTTGAACCCTAGTGGGTCTGGCTTTGGAGCTTGAGAAAATCTAATGTGAAGAGGGCTTTGTAAAGTGCTTTGCGGGGTCAGTTATCAGCAATGGGACTGGATAGGGGTCCTCTGGGGAGCAGAGAGAGGAAGTAACCAGAATTTCCCTCCCTCTCGGCTTAGCTAAGTGAACCAGAGGTGAACTGGGTGCCTATCTTGGTGGAGTGGGGCCGTGGTGGGGGATGTGGTAGGGGATGGTGGCAGGCCCCTCCCTGTAACTCAGCCCCCCCACCCCACCTATGTTAATGGACTGCAGGGGAAATCATCTGTAAGAGGCGATTTTCTGCAGCTCCCAGATCAAAGTCTGGCCCAGAGTAAGCCCCCTCACT
This sequence comes from Cervus elaphus, assembly GCF_910594005.1. NCBI lineage: Eukaryota > Metazoa > Chordata > Mammalia > Artiodactyla > Cervidae > Cervus > Cervus elaphus. Next base: position 87,114,496 of record NC_057826.1, on the reverse strand, counting down.
GAATAATGAAGATGAATCCCAGCCAGGTCTGCCCAGAAAGAACGTTAACTAAATGAAGATGGCAGTTCAGTGACTGTGGAGTTTGTATCAGGGCCAAATTGATCTCTCTCTTCCAGCATGTAGATGCAAAACTTGGGCTGCTGCCCAAGAAAGGGGGAACACACACACCCACACATGTGCACACATTCATCTCCCTGCTCCCCCTCAATCCCTGGCCGCTGGCGGCCACCCGCCTCAGTCAGCACAGCAGCTGTGGGGAGAGCGGCAGGGCTGGGACGGACAAAGCACAATCGGGAGGGGTTTGCTGCAAGGGGATCCACCAGGTCTCCCATTTTTACCCCCAGAACAAGGGTAGCACTGTAATGTTAGACCTGGGTTCAAGTCTAGCTCTTATATGCTTAAGTGACCTTATACGCTTAAGTGAGCTAAAAACTTTAAAATATCCAAGCCTCAATTTTTTTTTTTTTTAATTTTTTGGCTGCACCATAAGATATGTGGGATATTATTACCCCAACCAGGAATCAAACTTATGCCTTCTGTCTTGGAAGTGCGGAGTCTTCACCACTGGACCGACAGGGAAGCCCCATCAAGCCGCAGTTTCTTAATTGACAAAGTGGGAATAATAATGAAACCTGCCTGCCAGATCCATGCTGTGTGAATCATTAAGTGACGAACCTGAAGGCTTCCTGGAACTTCCCTACCATCCCTGAGACCCAGACTGGGCTCGCAGACCTAAACTTTTTCTAACTTCAAACTTAAGCCTCCAGCACCAACTTCCTAGGCATCTGATGATCATTCTCTCCAAACCCCACTATAAGGGAGAATTCCCAGCATACCTATTCCCTGAGATGATAATTAACAATAATGCCTCCCACCCACACAGCACACAGCCCTGAATACTTAGAAGCAGAAAACAGCAGGGGAGTGGGGAGGGAGAGACCTGACCAGAATTGGTTAGAACATCCAAGATCCATTTCTTCCCCTTGCTTGCACCTTAGGATCACCTGGGGGAACACATAAAAGTCAATGCCAAGTTCTAGCTCCAGATCTCAATTCAGATCTCTAGGGTGGGGCCAGGGCAGGGGATTCTAACGTGCAGCCAAGTGTGCAGAGCCTCTGTCTAGAGACAAGGCTGTTTGACTTTTAATGTGCTCAAGAATCACCTGGGAGGTCTTGGGAAGACTCAGATTCAGATTCCAGAGGTCTGGAGGAAGCCTCAGATTCTGGATCTCTAACCAGCTCTGGTGACCCAGATGCTGCAGCTCCGGGGAAGACACTCTGGGTGGCACAGCCCTGGTGAAGGAACCTTGGCCTTATTGTCTTTCTTCCTTGTCAGCACTAACAGGCTTCTGCCCAGCATACGCTCTCAGTAAACACCTGTGGGATTTGTTGGGCTTTCCTGGTGGCTCAGGCAGTAAAGAATCTGCCTGCAATGCAGGAGACCTGGGAAGATTCCCCTGGAGGAGAGCATGGCAATCCACTCCAGTACTCTTGCCTGGAGAACCCCATGGACAGAGGAGCCTGGCAGGCTGCAGTGTACAGGGTCGCAAAGAGCCGGACCCGACTGAACAACTAAGCACATAATTAAGACAGTGATGGATCTGGAGCCTGCTGGGCTGTATTTGACTCCCAGTTTTACTGTTCCAGCTCTGAGGCTTAGGGCAAGGCACTTGTTGACTGGGCCTCTGTATCTGCATCTCTAAAATAGGTATGCTGTCACTGCTCCAAGAGCCTTGTAGCATGGGCAGGAACATAAAATGTCATCATGCCTGTGGAATGTAAACTGGTGACTTTCCTGGTGGTCCAGTGGTTAGGAATCCGCCTTCCAACGCAGGGGACCTGGGTTCGATCCCTGGAGATTGCACATTCCAAAGGACAACTAAGCCCAAGAGCTGCAAACTACCAAAGCTAGTGTGCCACAACTAAGACCAAATGCAGCCAAATTAATTAATTCATTAAATGGGGGGTGGGTGGGAAGCTCACGAGAGGGGGGACCTACATATACTTACAGCTGATTCACATTGTTCAGCAGAAATCAGCATACCATTGTAAATTAATTTCCTCCAATTAAAAATAAATAAATGTTTTTTAAAACATAAATTAGTATTAATATTCTTTTTTATTCCCTTACCTGCCACCAAAGGGCACACAGGACACATATCCCACCTTCAGTGACCTCTGGGTGTCTCTAATCTGGTGGGTTATCTTTGGCAACCCTCTCACCCCAGCCGTCTGGCAGCTCTGAAATTGAGCATGGAGCGGACTCGCTAACCATGCAGATGCTCTCAGGGCTCCCCATGCAGTGCCAGAGCCCTGGTCAGGCCAGGACGCTCACAGAAACAAGTGTGCCTCCAGTTTTAGAGACCCCCATAAAGACTCAGAGAACCTGGGTTCAAATCCTGCCTTCGCCCCATGCCAGTCCACATCCAGGCCCCCAGCAGTCCTGGTAAGCCGTCAACCTCCAAATCACCGTCTTGTGAGGCAGCCCTGGGCTGCGGTGCCTGCCCACGAGTGCATCTCTTCGAGCTGCCCTGCCTGCAGACAGGTAGGAAGGCAGGGCCGGCGGGACCCAAGGCGAGGCACGGCTGCCCGGAACCCCTCTTACTTCAGTGAGTCAGACCATGTACTGAAGCAACGGTGCGAATCATTCTTTCTGCTCACACTGCCAAAGCCCCAGCTTCACCTTCACCCGACCCCGTATCTTATCTCAGTGGGCCACAGCCTCAGCAGTGCCTCAGAGCCATGGTTCAGACCCGGCTGGGTGACAAGAGTTTTATCTTTTTCTTTCCAAGTTCCCCATGGTGCTGACACACAGTCGGGGCTGAAAACCACTGTGCTCCATACTCTCTCCTCCCCATTCGACTGCGCTGGGTTTAGAATCAGAAAGCTCAAGTTCTGGCTCTCCACCCTAAACTGTGACCTGTTATGAGTCACTTAACAGAGTGGACCTCAGTTTCCACATCTGCAAAATGGGGGTAAGGAAGCCAATTGTCTTGCAGGAATACTCAGGATCAGAAGAGATCAAGAGTATAGAAATACTCTGGTAAGATGGCTGCAACACCCACGTCAAGGAGCTCTGAGAACTGTGGTACAAGCACATCTGCCAGCATTCCCCTGGAGTGCCTGGCTCAGCACTGACCCAGGCCAAGCCAGCCAGTAACCACCCACCGTTCCTCCAAGGGCTCCTGGCCTGAGAGTGCAGCCAGCCCTATAGGCTGACTATGCCTCCCTTTTGCAGCCAGCTGCCTCTCCAGCCTCCATTCCAGTTCCAGGTTTATATGCTATGCTTTCCCACTTTCATGACTTAGCTCAAGCTGTAAGGTCTGCATAGGCTACTCTTCCTCCCTTCTCAGGCTCAGAGCTCAGCCAGCCCTTCCAGGCCCACCTCAGTAAGTGTAGTAAGGTGTTCCACCTTCCTCAGGAAGTGCAGCCTCTCCTTGGAACCATTTATACCTCTATTGGACCATGAGCTCCCTGAGGACAGGGGTCTTGTCTTAGCATCTTGGTAGCCCTTGCAGCAGTTAGCAGGGACCCTGGCACATAGTAAGGATCCAATAAAAGTCTCTTGTAACACAGAAAATGTGCACCCTGGCTAGAAAGCCAATAAATGCAAATTCATGCAACACAGAGGTCCTATTTTATGCTTCCTAAATTAGCAATTTAGAAGGAAAAAAAATGCTAACATGCACCACTGACAATGTTATGTTAAAATTGGTACACACATTACTGATAATGTTGAAAATTGGAACGATCATTTTGGAAAGCAATATGGCAATACAGATCAAGGGTTATAAAAATGCTTATTCATTTTGACCCAGTAATTCCAGTCCTAATACAGTATCCAAAGGAAATTACTCAAAAGAATAACAAGTGTTATATATGCATGAAGATACTCATTGCAACATTATCTATAATAGTCCCAAATGGAAAACAACCTAAATGTGCAACAATAGAGGAATTGTTAAGTAAATTATGGTATATAAACTGAACCAACTATTATGCAGTCATTTAAAATATTTATGAAAACTATGTAAATGGAGAAATGCTTATGATAAGATGTGATATAAAAACTCAGAATGTAAAATTCTATGTGCATTGTAACTACATAATAATAAAAATGTAGGCATGCTGACAAGGATCAGAAGGGACCAGGCAAAATGAAATTAATTATTGTGTTAATGTGAGAAGACTAGATGTGATTTATTTTTAATTTTAAATATTTCCTGTAAGATTGTTACAATGTCAATTTCACAATACAAATGTTTATATAGACAAACAGCAAATGTTGGTCAAATGAATGTGAGGGGAGAGAGACGGAGGAGAGTGGTGACCTTTTGGGGTGGGAGCGGGGTGGTCTCTGGATCCAACTTTATCCCTGTTTGAGTATCTTGGGCCAGATTTCCTGTGGTCCAAATAAACAGTGGCATCCTGGATGAGGCTAAGCCTTAGAGAAGTGTGGCCTGCCTTTTAGGTACTCCTAAATGATTCGGGGTATATTTGTGGATGGTAAGATTTTTCTCAGAGTCTTCCAGAAGTCCTTGCTACCATGCAGTGTACCTATGGGGAACAGGCCAGAGAAAGGTTTGGAGGATGTTCAAGTTCAAGGGGCTGATGGTACACAAAGTCTTCCTGCTTAGGAGACAGGCTGAGCCTGATAATGAATGAGAAGCCTTTCTCTCCACACCCACCCCTTCTCTCCTCTAGGCTTTGAGAAACCACACCCATGTGCTTGAGACAGTCCCAGTTTTCATCTGCTGTCCTGGCATAATTATTAATAGCTCTTTTTATCTCCAAAGTGTCCCAGCTGGGACATGGCCACATTACCCAGAGCACAAAGAGCAAGAAGAAAAGGAGAGGAAAAGTTGTTTCCATGACTGATGAATGGGGCAGGGAGGGTGTCTTTCTTCTGGGGAGTCCAGAACCAGAGATGTCAGCAAAAGTTTTAGGTGGTCCTGCCTCCCTCCACTTCATGGCTCCCATGGGTTGCCCCCGTCCTGGGGGGCACCTCCCAGGTGCCTCCCTTCTCAACATCCTCTTTCTGCATCTCTCCACCAACACTGATGCCCCCCGGTACTTCCAGTAACTGTGTGTCTCTTTTGTCCTGAATTCTTCTAGGATGAGCTGTCCCTTTCCCTTCTCTGGACCTCTCCCTCCTGCTAACAGAGATTTTCAGTTTTAATTGGATATTCTTCCCTGACTCCACGGCCCCAGTTCATCCTCTGCTGAGCCAGTTGAATTTCTTTCTCTGTTCCTGAGGACATTTTTCATCTGTCCTTTCTCCAACCAATGTTATCTCAGTGCTAAGCGGGATCATAATTCTGCCCAATGTCATGGGAATTCTCGGCGATCTATTGCTTCTGACAGTGACAGAGTCTTTCAGGCTCAGATACCTGAGCACACACTCACAGATTTAGGCAGGATTTTTTCATGTCCCCACACTACACATCTGTGATACACGTGTTATATAGGCGCCATATGCAAAATTGTAGCCATTTACAGGTCCTGGAGGAGGGCATGGCAATCCACTCCAGTATTCTTGCCTGGTGATTCCCATTGACAGAGGAGCCTGGCGGGCTACAGTCCATTGTGTCCCAAAGAGTCGGACATGACTAAAGCGACTTAGCACACACATGACATGTCCAAAAGATGTAACCTTGCCACATCACACACACACACCCCACATATATAATCTGAAACAGCCTGGAACGCTCACCCGTTATGGACTCATACTATGCCATCAATACACATGATGTACGTCCCACACATACTGCATGCAAGCCTCAGACCACACGTGCATTATACACACCACTCACACATCACACACACATGCACGTATGCACGCACATCCCTCAGGAAGACTTTGGGGCTTCTGTATTGTCAAGATCCTGCTCAGGGAAAGATGTTTCACTCTTGCCGCAGAGGCCACGTCCCCCACCAAGATGCACAAGGACTTCAGCAAGGAGTGTTCATTACTGCTAATGAGCATTACATGCCTAATTAATTCCCAGGCTTGGTTTGAGGATCTGACCTGGGCCTGATTTCCATTCAGGGAAAAATAAATGGAGAGCTATAGGGCTTATGTGCTGGGTTAGTGGGATTTAGGGCCTGCTTACATTTGCCCATCCTGTTCCCAAATCCAAATCACTGGGCTGATAAGCCTGGTGTGAGAACAGTGGATGGCATCCAAGTGGTGGGGCAGCTGGGTCTCCCTTCTGACCACCTTTCTGAAGCATCAGGACCACATCTTCAAAGTGAGGATGTTTTATGAGCATCTTCCTGTGCTCCATCCATGTAAAGGTCCCTTTGGTTTGGGATAGAAAAGAGCCCCGATGCCCAGGTTAGTTTTCCCCTGTGGGACACAGCATAGAACAAGCAAGGCTACTGCCTTGTAGGGAGCGGCCTGGGCACTGGGTTAGCAAACATGAGACCCTTCTAGTAAATGCTGCAATCTGATCACCAGCTGGGGCTCTACCCACCATTCCACCATCAACAGACAAGAGGTGGTGGGCAGAATGAAAACTATGGGCTATTCCAAGAGAAGCATTGCATCCAGGAATTTATTGGGGTGGGGGTAGGGGGAGAGACCATCCAGACAGAACCACCGTGGAAAGGCAATAAGGAAGCGGGGTCAGGAAACTGAGTTTTGGCATGAAGTCAGCCTGGACTCCAATCCACACACTGCCACCCACCAAACTTGTGATCCTGGGCAGCTACTCATCTTCTCTGGGCCTCAGCTTCCAAATGTGTGTAAAATAGGGCACTAATAGTACATTCCTCCTGGGCTTGTTGTGCAGTTTATTTTTTATTTTTTAATGTGGACCATTTTTAATTTTTTGCTGTGCTTGGTCTTCGTTGCTGCTCGCCATCTTTCTCTAGTTGCAGTGTGTGAGCTTCTCATCCCAAGGGGGCTCCTCTAATTGCAGAGCACACGTTCTAGTGCGTGTGGGCGTTAGTAGTTGTGGTGCATGGCCTTAGCTGTCCTGCATCATGTGGAATCTTCCTGGACCAGGGATTGAACCCATATCCCCTGCATTGGCAGGCGGATTCTTAGCCACTGGACCCCCAGGGAAGTCTGTAATGTGGACCAGTCTTTACTGAATGTTACAATATTGCTTCCATTTTACCTTTTGCTTTTTGGCCACGAGACATGTGGGATGTTAGTTCTCAGACCAGGGATTGAACCTGAACCCCCTGTACTGGAAGGCCAAGTCTTAACCACTGGACCATCACAGAAGTCCCGGGTTGTGCAGTTTAAATGAGCCGATGTGCATAGAGTATGTAGCAAAGTGTCTGACGCAGAGCAAGAGCTTAATCAGTAATAGTACAGAGTTGTTTTTTTAGTAGTCTATTATTATTTCTACTGGGGCTACTGCTGCTGCTACTCTGCCACTCTGGTCTTTCTGTTTTGGAGTTTCAGCTCCTCAGCATGGCTCTGAGCATCCTCTGCAATGTGGCATCACCTTGCATAGTCTACCTTCCCCAGCACAACTCTTTCCCTCGCAGGAACTAGACTGGTCTCCTACCTTTGGGCTCTTGCTCATGAGGTCCCCCTGCCTGCAAGCCCTTCTCCCCACTTTGTCTGGTCAAGCCTTATTCCTCCTTCAAAGCCAAAGCTCTTATCCAACTTTCACCATGAACCACCTGCTCCAATCACTCACATCAGGGCCCCTCCGCATGCATTTCTGTGGTGTTTATTATTATTATGAAATATTGTAAGCATACAAAAAGTAATGAGATAAACACTCATGTACCCATGACTTAGCTCAAAAAGGAAAAAAAAAAAAATCACAGAAACAACTGAAGTCTCCTGGTTGACTCCCTGATCGCGCTTCTCTTGTTCTTCCCAGAGGTAACTGGCCTCCTGCAAATGATATTTATCGCTGCCAAGAGGGTCTTGAGTTTCTACCACGCCTAGACCTCAGTCGGCGTCAGCTGTAGCACTGCATGCTTTGAAGGTTTAGATACATGCACGGAAGCTGTAGCAGGCACTGTGTATTTGGCGCCATAACCCTCAGCCCATCTGCTCTCAGCACTGCTGTGGGACCGCTCCCGGGGCTCCGCCAGCCTCCCACTCCAGCCCGTGGCATCTCTGCCTCGGGGCTTTCTCCCGAGTCCCAGAAGGCAGCTCAGGCTGAGGGAGGTGCCAGGAGCTAGCATCCCTGGGGCTGCCTGCCCAGTCCCATCAGAGACCGGCTCCCCCGTGCTTGCTTCCGGCTTCCCCAGAGGGTCTGCAGCTGCCTCCCAGGGACCTGCTCATAATCCCTCTGGGCTGGCTTTCCCCTCCCCTGCCCGCCCCCTCCTGCTCCTCCTGGAAGAGCTCCCAAAGTAAATCCCAGAGCACAGGCTTCGCTCTGGGAAAGCCCAGCTAAGGAATTATGGCTTCTGCTTTCAACACGGCTTTGCAGAATCACACATGTTGTGACATACGGCTCTATTTCATCCATCTTCATGCCACAGAATATTCCATAGAATGAGCAGGTCTGAATACATACCCCTCTCCAGGTGGTGGATGCTTACGTGGCCTCCGGGGTCTCGCTATGACCAGCTGCACTGCAGCCATCCTTCCTGCCCAGTGTCCTGACCACCCTGGGGCTTTCCATCAGGCTCTCTGACCCCAGGTCCCATTCTGCCTCCCATTCCCATTGAACTCTTTGAAGTCCACATCTCTGTACCTAAACGAAGCCCTAAAAGGCAGAGGAAGGAATGGCAGGAGGGAAACTGATTCACTCAAGGGGGAGTGGGTGGACTTCAGTACCAGTTGGATCCAGCTTGGTTACCACCATCTAGTCTCAAAGCATCACTGATTCATCCACACGTGCCAGGCACATTGAATGGGTTAACAAGCTTTCATCAATTTCCCCTTCATCTTCCTCTAATTCCTTCTTGCATTTCATCCTTCTTCCTTCTTCTCCCTCTTTCTTGCCTCCCCAGGAGTCAGGGGGACTTCCTGCAGAAGTACAGAAGCAAAGGCTACCTGGGCCCCCTCCCTGACTGGTACAGGTGGGCCTGCCAGCATCTCCAGCAGTAACGTGAGCTGGTGTTAAAACAACGTGCTGCTAATAATCATCTATGGCCTGTTCACCTGTGTGCAGAAGGCCTGCAAACAGCAGTTCCAAGTTCTTGCTACTCCTGAGGCCTAGATCACACTAGTTGAGTGAAGGAGAGATAGTCCCAGGGGCGTCCAGCCCTCTGATCAAAACCCACACGCCCTAGGAAGGCTTCCTTGACTCTCCCAGGCACCAAATTCTATAGCGTTTCGTGTTACTATCTCATGCTTGCTGTGTCAATGGCTCAGTAAGCATTTACTGAGCATCTACTATAGTCAGAGGCTGCATGAAGTGCCATCGGTCAGTTTCCACATCTGGGCTTTGCTGCTTTCTTCATGGCTGCCTTCGGGCAGGTGGTGTAACCTCTCCATGTCTCCTTTTCCTCAAGGATAAGAACAGTCCAGACCTCATAGAGCTGTTGTGAAGTCAAAGTAAGTTCTCACGTGTAAGGATCTAAAACAGTGCCTGGCATATAGTGCTGCTTGACGGTTAGCTGTGATAGCCTGAAAATTCTCCACCCTGTGACGTACTGGGGAGGGGGCGGAGGGTCTCAAACTCAGGAAAGAGTTCCCCCACCAGAACAGTGGGTAAATGCCCCAGTTCCCTCTGGGTCTCTCCCACCATCCTCGGAGCTCTCTGAAGACAGGGCCCCAATTCCCCTATGAGACTAGATTTTCTCAAAGGTGGAGAAGAAGCAAGCTCATCTCACTTAGCTGATCAAGGTCCCCAGGGTAGAGACAAAGTCCTCACCAGCCTGACCCCTGCCCTCAGTATGTGACTGAGGGGTCCCTCCCCAGGTTCAGGTCTTCCTTGCAGGGGTGGGTGTCAGGGGTCTAGAGGGGGCGTCCTCAACCTGACATCCTCATGGCCACACCAGACCTGGAGGTTTGAGCAATTTGTAGGAAAGGTAAAAACAACTGGTTGCACCACTCAAAAATTTCTTTTTATTATCAGCTAATGGCAGCACTTACCAGAGCAATTTTATATGTAATAAAACTTTTTTATTGTCTCAGTCTTGGCTTAGAGAGGCAGAAAAGGAGACAAGCCCAGAATCAGGGAAGGAAAAGACTGGAGTAAACAGCACAATTAAAACTGGCATCTTCCCAAGAGGGACAGGGATGATAGATTGAAGCATGCACCTGGTATTTCTTCAAAGACGGGGTAAAAGGAAGAGGTAGAAAGTTAATACTCTGGAATGGAGGAGAAAGCCAGATTCAGGGGAAAGCTGGTCTCTTCTGGTTTTGCTATTTGGCCATGGGTGTGTCACTGTCCTGCGTCTGAGCCTCAGTTTTCTCCTCTGTAATATGGGGAGATGTTTAAGGGACTGACTCCCCTACCCCCAACAAGACCTTCTGTGGCTATGGCCTTGTATCTTTGTGTTGTTAAAATTCAGGCCATCTTCTTCTTCCAAACTAAAGTCAACAAGATCATAGTTTTGTTTGGCATTTCAACCAACCCATTTTAAGCACATTCTCTAACAATGTGGGAGATATGCCAGGAGAACATTATTCTCCCCATTACACAGATGAGAAACACTGAGGCCCAGATGAGCCAGGTCACCACGGCTTCAATTACAAGCTACCGGCAGCTCAAGGTCATGGCTGTTGTGGAACAGACACCAGGCTGAACGCAGGCTCCGCCTCCAAGCCTGTGTTCTTTCCACCACATGACGCAGTTTCCCAGAGCAGATGATGGGGCACTCAGCCAACTCGCTAAGCCCATCACCTGGGTCTCCCTGGCACTGTGCTGCACAGCACCTGAAGCCAAAGCAGGAAGGAAAAAGAGAAAGGGAAGGAGCAAGGAAGGCTTGGTTTAACCCTTCACCACCAGCAAGGTTTAACAGCTTACTCCCAGCACACCCTCCTGCCGGTTCTCAAAGTGTGGTCCCCAGACGGCAGCACCAGCTTGGGGATCCCCCTACAAGCTCATTAGAAATGCAGAATCTTAGCCTCCACCTCAGATCTATTAAATCAGAAATGAATGATAAATGGGTCCATTTTATACAAGGTAATGAGGTGGCTATCTGATATAATTTTAGGAATGCCAGGATTCATTACTCCACTGAAAAATGTCTCCTTGGAGCAGGTGTGAGAGAACAGGAGAGGCTTTCATTCCATGGTGATGAAACCAGCAGGAGAAACACCCCAGGAGCGGGACGTCAGAGACCCTGTGCTCTGAGAGGTGGTGGGCATACTTTCCTCAGAGCAGGGATTGCTGGCTACAGAGGGGACTTCACTATTTTCTGTACGTAACTCTAATTTGCACACCCAGTCTCCTGACTGAGGGATGAGGGAGAGACGCGCGTGTGTAGTGGCTTTCAAATGGGCCAAGCCCTGCCTGGGCTGGCTATTTCACTTTCAGCATTTCAGTTCATCCTCCTGAACAGAACGCAGGTGGCATGATCTCTATTTTACAGACTGGGAAAGGGGTCTCCACTGAGCTTGCATAGATGGCCCAAGTGCCTCTTCCTGGGGTTTCAGTGTAAACCCACAACTCGATAATTTCAACCCCCCAATCCCCCGCTCTTGCCACTGGACCATAACGTCCAGGAAGCCACCACGGTCCCAAAGCCTGGTACCTCCCGAGGGGGCAGGGCAGAGCCATCCGGCTGAGGGTTCTGAGCTGCGACAGGTGGACGGACGTGAGTGAGAGCCAGCTCTCTCCAGTCTCTACCTGTCGGCAAACCCTCCCATGTTTCAGTTAAGGCGTTGGAGCTGCTGGTTTTTTAATGTTCACTGAGGCTTACTGGATGAGAAAGCCAAATGTGGCATTAGAAGGGCTGACAGTCCAACTGGGGAGAGCTAATGTAACCCAGCTGCAAACAGTTCCTAATGCCAGCCAGCATGTGGTTAAATACCAACATGGAAGGCTTAACAGTTTGGAGGGGGAGGGAGAGGGGAGTGTGACCTGGAGCAATTCGAGAGGGCTTTCTGGGGGGCAGCAGCAGGGGGTCCGTGGTGGCTGCAGAAAGTCTGGCCCTTCAGCCGGCCTCTCCATCAAGCCTCTAAAACAATTCCAGATGTTTCACTGATGTTTCCCTGGCTTCTTTCTCATACAATAATTACCTTTTAATGGCACACATTAATGCAAATTAGGTACATTGGGAAGTATATTTCACAGCAAATGTGCTCCCAGTCCTCCAGCTAGGACCCTACCTTCCCTCCCCAGCAAGGTGAGGCAGGTACTCTCCCGTGAGGGTGAGGCAGTGGAGGTCTAGCTGAAGTCTGAATTTGTGGGCACAGAGAGTGCAACTCCAAATGGGGAGTCTGAAGTCGGCAGATGGAGAGGGAAGTTGAAGGTCTCCTAGAGCATCTTACTCACGTCTCTTTTGGAGCACTCATAACACTGCTATAATCACCCATTTCCATGCCTCAAACCTCTAGTACTAGACTGAAGCTCCAAGGAGCAGGAACACCATGTACAGTTGTATGAGTTGTGCACTGTTCAAAATGCCTGGCCAAAGGGCAGATGGGCTAAAATACAGCCTGCCCTCAACTTGCCACTGGAGCTGTGTCCCTCCAGAGGATGGGCCACCTTTTGGCAATTTCACAAAGGGTCAGTTTAGGTGGTAGTGTCCTTGCCTGAGGCTGTGCCTATTTGTTCCTGGCTGAATTCCTGTTCCTGGCACAGTACTGAGCACATAGTATGTCCTTAGTACATATTTGCTGCATCAGTAAATGTATGAACATAAGCAAGAATCCAGGAATGACTGCATGGAAGAAAGAGCAACTCTGAGATGGGTGGGTTTGTCATTCCATTTTACAAATTAAAAGCCAGCTTTCAGAAAATTGGAGCAGAAAGTATGGCTTATAGTTTTCTTGAGTATTTCCCTACTTCCCCAGTTCTCTTTCTCTAAGCTAAACACAGCTCCAAGCACACGACAGGGCCTTGCTAAACTGATCCACTGGGAAAGAAACTGTGTCATAGGACACACCGTGAGCTGGAACGGTGAACAAACATTGAGAAAACACAAGCTCTCTACTCGTGTCCTCAGAGTAAGGTGGATAACTCCTTTGCACCTCAGTTTTCTTGTCTGTGAAGAGGGGATATGCACAATCCTGATCTCACAGGGTTTTCATGAGAGCAAATGAAATGATGTATGAGAAAGGGTTTTGTAACTGCTGAAGTACTACACATTGGACTAGATGCTTCCGGTACATTATTCAAAAGTTGGCCAAATGTGGCCCACCACCTGTTTTTGTCAATAAAGTTTTATTGAACCACAGCCAGGCCGTTCATGTGTATGCTGTCTGTGGCTGCTTTCGCTCTACAATGGCACAGTAGTTGTGTCAGAAACCTTTTATGTGGCTTACAGACTAAAATAGTTACTCCTTGACTCCTGACAGAAGAAGTTTGCTAAGGGCTCTGTTAATCCCTTTAAGCCTTCTAATTACCCTGTGAGTTGAGCACTAATATTATCACCTCCGTTTTACAGATGAAAACTGAGACAGAGCAGTTAAGTAGCTCGCCCAGGGTCACACCACAGAGAAGGGGCAGAGACGGGAGTCACACCAGGGGGCAGGGACCCGAGTCCATGCTCTAAAACACAAAATCATCTTGCTCTCTTGCCCCTAAGGCAATTTACAAAGCGCTAGACCCCAAGGACAAGAAGGATCTGGAAACAACAACCTAAAGCCGAACAGGAGGAGGTCCTTGCTCACGCACAGGTACCACTTCTTAGGGGAGCTGGTCAGGACTGGAATGAAGCCAGGACAGGTTCAGGCAAACTTCCAGGAAATAGACCTCTTTCCTGGGGACAGAGCCATGGGGGAACATACCAGCTTCCTAGGGCTGCCAGAACAAAGGACCACAAACAGGGTGGCTTAAAACAACAGAAATAGATGGTGCAGTGGTTAAGAATCTGCCTTCCAATGCAGGGGACTCAGGTTCAGTCTCTGGTCAAGGAACTTGGATTCCATATGCCGAGAGGCAACTAGGCCTGTGTGCCTCAACCAAAGAGAAGCCTGGACACCTCAATGAAAGACCCCACATGCTGCAACCAAGACTGGACCAAAAATAAAATCAATTAATTAATTAAAAAAAAATAACAGAAACACATTCTCTCTCAGTTCTGGGGGCCAGAAGTCTGAACCAAGGTGTTGGCAGGGGCGCACTCCCTTGGAAAGCCAGAGGGGAATCCTCTCTGGCCTTTTCCTGAGCTCTGCGGTGGCCGGCAGTCTTGCACTTCCCTTGGCCTGCAGCTGCAACACTTCAATCTCTGCCTCCAAGGTCCCGAGCTACTTTCCCTGTGTGTCTGTCTTCATACAGCCAGCTTCTTATAAGGATACAGAATCATGTTGGATCAGGGGTTCAAGCCACTGCAGGAAGACTTCATGCTAATTTAAGTAATTATATCTGCAATGACCCTATTTCCAAGTAAGGTCACATTCAGAGGCTCTGAAGGATGAGGCTTCATCTTTTCTGAGGGGACGCAACTAAGCTCATAACAAAGAATGTCTCAAAACTCTTGATGGGGGTGGGGTGGGGTGGGGGGCTGTTCCAACCCTCCTCTGAGTCAGGAAGTCAGCCAGAGACAGAAAGAAAGAGAGCGGAGGCCTTCAGGCAACTAGGGTGAGGTGAGTTCATGGATATTTCCATTGAAAATGTCTCCATCTAGAACTTTCCTTGTCTCTACAGATTGAGAGCTCCTTGAGGCTAAGACTGGGTCTTACTCCCTCTGTCTCATGTAGGAGGTGTTCCGTAGTAGGTACCAACCCAATGATCATGTCAACTGCCCCTCGATGCCTCTGTTGGAAAAGTAGCCAGGCCACAGGGCTAAGTGGCTATGGACGCTTCTTGGGCTGAAACTAGAAACAAATGAACTGGGCATTGCCAGGCCAGCTGGGATGCCAGGATGTAGGAGAGCCCTGAACCAGCTCTATCTGTGGTCCTAGCAGGGCGTCTGAGGGACGTCTGGGCAGAGACCACACTAACGCCAAGTAACATGTGGTCCAGCTGCCCTTCACCTGTATTTGCACAGTCCGTGTAATTATGCCCCTGGGATACTGACACTAAAGGAACCATATTTGAGAAGGTCTCACCAGCCAACTTAAAATTCCCAGGTCACTGCAGCAGAAAGGTTCTCACAGACACACAAGCAAACGAGCATTACGTCCAAAAGTGCTGGCCTCAGGCCTGGCCCTGCTGAGACACAGGACTCTTTAGAAGCTCATTTGGGGGCAGTAACTTGTACCAGACACCTACTAACGGACCCACAGATGACTCGGTCACTTTTTCTCTCAACAAACACACCCTGAACAGCCTATAGTCAACTAAGCACTGGGGATTTAAGGGTGAAAAAGACCTTGATACCAGCCCCTGAGGAGGAAAGCTCTGCAGAAGTAGGTAATCGTACGCTGAAATACTTACAGATAAATTGATAGGATGCCTGGGAAAGTTGGTGGGGAGGTAGGTGAAATAAGTGGTCAGCAGGTTATCCTTCTTGAAGCTGGGTGATGGTGACATAGGATTCATTGTATTATCCTTCTAGTTTGGTATATATTTGAAAGAGTCCATAAGTTTTGAGAAATAAAAATTGAAAAGATGCAAGGGGCACTTGGTACAAAGGAGAGGTGCATGGGCAGGGGTTAGCGGGGAGGAAAGAGTATGAAGAGTGCTTCCCAGAGAAGGCAGTCATGCAGGTCTAATCTGATAAAGGAGAGGAATTTTCTACCCTTGGGGAGCTTATAAAAAGCATACAGACATTGCTATTATAGAAAGAAGATGGTTTCCAGAATCATCAGACCTCTTTCAAATCACACCCATAAATTTGGGAAAATAGTACCTATCTTATAGAACAGTTATCAGCATTACGAAAGGTAATGGATGAGAAGGGGCCTTGCCCACAATAGGTACTGAATCAATGATTATTTTATCCATCTCTCCACCCACTGATGCATGCATCCTTCCACCCATCATCCAACTATCCATCCATCCATCATCCTTCCACCCATCATCCAGTCATTCAGCCACCATCCATCCACCCATCCAGATATCACCCATCCATCCAGCTATCATCCATCTATCCACCCATTCATCTATCACCCATCCATCCCTCTATCATTCATCTACCCAACATCCATCCACTCATCTACCCATCCAACCATCTATCCATCCAGCTATCATCTATCCATCCAGTTATCATCTATTCACACATCCCTCTATCATCTTTCTAGCCACCCCTTCACCCATCCTATCATCCATCCAGTGATCATCCATCCATTCAGTCATCCCTCCATCCATCATTGCACTGTATTCTCTCTGAGCTCCAGTCTACACCACGATCAACTTCAAAGCAGAAAGGGACAGTGTACACATTCATAGCTGTGATTCCACACACAGGGCCTATGCCCCAGAAAGTGCTCCGTGATTCTCTTCGCAAGAGTAAATGGCTGATGGAAATTTCTCTTGCATCTGCATTGTTCCTAGGAATTAACTTGGAAGATGAGGAGACTCAGGGAGGGGGCGGGGGCGCGGGGCACGGTGGTGGCGGTGTATTAACTGAGAGGCATGTGTTCACAGAATGTGGAACTAAAGTCTTAACACCAGTGCCCTACAGAGGGGGCAATCTGAATTATAAAGCCCAAAGTGCAAAAATGAATTTGTTGGGATAGGTCATACTCCTATAACAAACAACCCTCAAATCTAAGTGGATTAACACAGCAAAGATTCATCTTTTGCTCACACAAATTCTGCTGCGGGTCCAGGCAGCCTTCCAGGGCAGCTGGCCTTCATGCAGTGAGACAGCAATCCAGGAGGCTCCACCATCTCAACACAAAGCTTCCTCAGCACAAAAGCCAGCCACAGAGAGGAGAGCACCCACGCCACACCTTCCTCTCCTGTCTGTGCCTGGATGCAGAATAAAGCAGGGCTTTTGCAAAAGGGTCTTGCACCGGAGGGCTCAGCCTGGCAGGAGAGGGTAATGGGATGGGGACCCTCTTGCTTGTCCACTCAAGGTGCTTGCCCGGGGGTCACCTTACTCATTCACCTTCTACTGCATAAACTGCTTCTGACTCAGGGTCCCTTGGCACGGCATCTCAGCTTCACCATCTGTAGCAGAGATAATCATGCCCACCAGATAGTCCCATGCTCTGGCACATTTGCCAGCCCCTCATAGCCAGGAGGGGCCGTGGGACTAGTCCTGGCCAGGGGGCTGTGAGGGGAGTGCCAAGTGTCACCGCTGACCGGAGCAGAGAAGAGCAGTGTGATTCTGGCACACACCCTGGCTCCCTTGTTCTCTAACCCAGACGATGTTCCGTGGGGGCACAGGGCTTTACCGTTTGCAAAGCACTTTCCCCACCATGATCTCATTCGAGCCTTGTCACAGTCCTCTGCAATAAGGTGATCATATCCTCATGGGGCTGTGCTGGGTCTTCATTGCTTTGTGGAGGTTTCCTCTAGTTGCGGCGAGCAGGGGCTGTGCTTCGTTGTGGTGCACAGGCCATTGGGTGGCTTTTCTTATTGTGGAGTATGGACTCTAAGAGCTCAGGCTTCCATAGCTAACAATCAGCTGGTTAATCCAATACTCCACTCCCTGCCATCACTTGTCAGGAAAGGGTAAAATAAGGTTAGGAGGGCTTTCTTTCCCAGTTGCCCTCTGCAGGTGAGGTCCTATCACCAGTGATTGCAGTAAATCAAAACTGTGGATTTCAAAGCATCTCGAAGTTCATTTTACTCAGCTCAGTAGATTCCAAGATGCTGGGTCCAAAGGGAGCCACACAAAGTGTGGTGCTGACCCTGTGCCCTTCAAAGGAGAGACCTGGGAGGCAAACACCCTACCCACAGAGGAAGGATTCAGTTAGGATAGCATAATGAAAAGAGTCTTTTCCCCAACAGACAAAACTGGGTTTGAATCCCAGCTTTGCACTTTACTAGCTGCGTGACCTTGAGTCAGTTACTAAACCCTCTCGGAACCTTTGCTCCTTACAGAACTAGCCAAGCAAGTTATTTATCTTTTCTGAGCCTTGGTTTCCTCATCTGCAAAATGCAACTGATTTTAGCCACCTCACAGGTTGGTGTTTAGGCTCGAACTAGATCTGAGCCCACACCCAGCATTAGGGCATAATTAGTGCTGGCTCTCTGGTCTCTAGGCTGACCTATTAATGGCCCACTTCACTCCACAGAGAATACCATCTGGTGTCTAGAACAGACAGTTTCTATGCTTCCTTTCACATCCTCTCTGTTTCAGATTCCTTCACCCCTGGCCCACAAGCTCCATCCAAACTGCTCGCGAAGCTGTTTGAAAAGGTGAGAAGAAAAGGAGCTGACAGAAAGGAGGAAACCCAGTGAGCCTGGAAGAATCTGGGCAGCACAGCTTCCATGATATGCCAGCCAGGCTGCCCGCCCTGCAGGGCATCCTCCAGGACTGCAAGCTGATGTGGCTCCTCAGTCAACACACTCTCCAGAGGGGCAGCTGCATGCCTGAAGTAGAAGATGCCATGCTGGTCCCAGGAGGGGGATTAGAACTTGAGGGCCATTCAGAAATCCCCACAGGAGTGTTTGTTTTCCCACCTGCCTTTGGAGCAGCCTTAGGGGAAGGGGGATTAGAGGACTCAAGGGGGAGCTTCATGGCTCTAAACTTCCAGATTTTGCACAGCATCTCCAAGGGGACACCTGGAAGGTGCCCTTCTCTGAGAGATGCAAAGAAAAGGAGAGACAGCCATCTGTGTGGATTCTGACAAGTCTGAGAGATTCTGCAGCCCAGGGCTCTGCTGGGCATGGCAGCCATGTGACTGGGGGTTGGGGGGGCAAGTCTGCTTCTAAGCCTCGATTTCTCTTTTCATCCCATACCACCCGCATCAGAGTTCACTGTGATGAGCAAAGGAAGTGATGCTTGGAGGCCATTTGCCACTGGACCACTGATCCCCAGTGCCCGGACTCTGCTGGCTGATGGACTGAAACCTTCTGTTCAGCCTATCACCTGGTGGGCAGCAAACAGGGAGGGGACCGCCTGGCCATTCTAAGGTCCCAGGTGGGCAAGCAAGACCACAGGAGGCTAACTTGCCCCACAAGAGATTCTGTAAGTCTCAGGCGGCAACAGGACTAACCGACAAGATCATAACTACAATCACACATGGCACTTATAGGAATGTTCCTAGTACCTATGCCAAGCACCCTGCAGGCCTCACCCTGTTCAAAATCGCCCTGAGAGGAGCAGGTTCTCATCATCCCCATTTCACAGGCAGGCAAACCGAGGCTCGCTCTCCTCTCGGAAAAGACTCCAAGGGCTTTTCTTGTAACAGGAGAGAGGGTTGCAGAAGAGAGCTGAGGGCCCAGGGTGGGCATTTCTTGGGGAGGCAGCCATGGTACCCACAGAGCATGCCCCACCTTCTGTGGGTCTCAGCCCCACAAAACCAGAGGCGTAAGCCAGAGTCATCCCTGCCTTTGCAACTGGTGAGTGTTGACTTCTGGACTGGCTGTTATTTTCTGGACTGGTGGCAAACTGGGCTGGGATCCATTTATTTTGAGGAAGATGAGAATTTATTCCCCATTATCTTCCTCATCACAGAAAGGGTATTCGAGGTTCACACTCTGGGTTTTGAACTGTGTTGTTCCTGGGACCCCTGAGCCAGGGAACGGGTCAGGGTGGGGCAAGAGGTGACGAAGGAAAAGGGATGGTGTGTTCATAGTTGTAATTTACCAATGGCAATTAGCTTCCTGTGATGGCTAACCTTTCAACCTTCTGCCTGCCTTCACTGAGGGAACTATTGACATTTAGAATCTGCAAGCCAAGTGCCGTGGTGCGGGAGGTGATGTTTTTTAATGGGGACTGAGGGCCCTTGGATGTGCTCCCTGGCCCTTTGCTATTTGCATACTTTACAGGGTGGAGGTTGAGCTGCATTTTAACAGGTTTGCTGGCTTCCTGGGAAAGTGAGTGCTGGCCGTAACTGTGGGGATTATTACCCATGTAGTTCCCAGATGCAGTTGTCTTTGCATCCTTACACCTTCCCTCTGCTCTTGAGGAGTAGGCAGAAAGGATGGCACAGGCCTGGGTGGGCCAGAGGCTTCAGCCTCTCACCATCCAAGGGACTGAAAGATCAAGGTCGTTTCTCCTGCCTGCCTCTGGCTAAGAACCCACCCTCTTCCCAGGGTAGACTGCTTTCCAGGGATTACTGTGTTCAGCCTCCTGCCCCTAGATGGTGATTGGCTTCTCTAGCCTAGCCAGGGACCTCTCTGGGTTTTTAATTCATCGATCCATGCATCCATGTGCTCATTCAAGCCACTAACATTTACCAGGGGCTTATTATGTGCTGGGCACTGTTCTAGGCAATGAGTATGCAGCAGAAAAGAGACAGGTCCCCCCATCCTCAGAGAACCTACACGCTAGTGGAGGAGACAAAGGAGAGGTCAAATAAATAAGTGCAACATGTGGAATATCAATTGTGTGATGTGCTTAGCAGAACACCACATCAGGGAAGGAGGAGAGGAGTATTGCGGTGGGGGGCTCACTTTTAATACAGTGGTCAGGAAAAGCCTCCCCAGAGATATTTCAGCAAAGACTTGAAATAATGAGGGGTGAGCCACCTAATAAGAACAGTCAGTACAGAGGTCCTGAGGTTCCCAAGAGAGACCTGCAACATGCAGGGGGGTCAGGGCAGCTGATGAGCAGGCAAGGAGGGGAGAGGTAGGCAGGGATGATGAAGGGCCACAGAGGCCTCCAGCAGGGCTTTGGCTCTTACTCTGAGTTCGTCGGGTAGCTGTTCCTGCCAGGAGGATGGCATGAGCCGGCTAGTGCTTTAAAAGGTTCACTCTGGCAGCTGATGGAAAGTAGATTTTAGGGGGTCAGAGAGACAGGGTGGAGCGCTACTAGGAGTCTGTGGCAGCAATCCAGGTGAGAGGTCATTACTTCTCAGAGAAAGTGAGCCCACAGACTCCCTCAGGTCATGACCATCCAGAAGTTCTCCACTGTGCTCAGCTGGGATTTCCAGTAGTCATGTACGGATGTGAGAGCTGGACCATAAAGAAGGCTGAGTGCCAAAAATTGACACTTTCAAATTGTGGTGCTGGAGAAGACTCTCGAGAGTCCCTTGGACAGCAAGGAGATCAAGCCAGTCAATCCCAAAGGAAATTAACCCTGAATACTAATTGGAAGGACTGATACTGAAGCTGAAGCTCCAATCCTGTGGCCACCTGATGCTAACAGCTGACTCACTGGAAAAGATCCTGACGCTGGGAAAGACTGACAGCAAAAGAAGTGGGCAGCAGAGGATGAGATGGTTGGATGGCATCACCAACTCAATGGACATGAACTTGGGCAAACTCTGGGAGATAGTGAGGGGCAGGGAGGCACGGTATGCTGAAGTCCACAGGGTTGCAAAGAGTTGGATGTGACTTAGCAATTGAATGACAAAAAATGAGGCTGGTGCTGTCCCCTGGGGGCTTAAAGCTTATCTTTGGGCAAGAAGACACCTGAGTTAAGAGATACTTGGCCCCACCCACAGCATTTCCTGGGCACTCTCCCCAAAGGAATCACTGAGGGCCTCCAGTTCCAAGGAGCAGGACTCAGGCATCTTTCCCAGACAGGTATGAAAACTAAGGGATAATATCTATGGCAAATCCTATGCTTCCCTGTACTCACTGAGTACTTTCAGCTGCATCATCTCATGCACATCTCATGATCACCCTGCAGATTATTATTATTGTTTCATTATTATTGTTCACCCTTTGCAGATGAAGAAAGGTCTGCAAAGGTCTCAGCTGGAAGATTCTGAGTTTCTCAGCAGAAAATGAGGACCTGGAGGAGAGGCTGGGAGATAAGGCTAGGGTGGGGAGTTGGCCAGACCCTGGAGGTCCTGAGTCTCGTGGCCTTCCATCCCCCAACCTGAAGAAGCCCCTTCTCCCTAAAGGGGCTGGGGTGGGAAGCAAGAAGGAAGGCAGGTCTCCTTCTGGCCATGGACCCCTGGACTTTCCGGAGGTGACTTAGACCTGGTCCCTACTAGACCTGCCAGGTCCATGACCCCTTATCCCACAGAAGGGCCTGGGAGGAAAACTGCAGAGTTAAAACATAAGTTGGCTTCTCCATAGCCAGCCCTTTCTCCAAGCGTTCTTCATGCCTGGCCCAGCAAGTGAGAGTCTGGCCTGCCCTCCTCAGGGTTGCTGCGTCCCAGAGTGAAGGTTATTGAAGAATGAAGGTTGAATGAAGGTAATCGGGGCAGCCACGCTGCCTCTAGGGACTGGAGCTCCCAGGCCATGGCTCTGTGGCTCTGCTCTCGTGGCTGACCAGGGCTTAGAACTCAGACAGAGCGAGGAAGCTACAGGGATGGGAGCGTTCGTCATTGCGGGCAGCTGCCTGCTGAGTCACTCACTGGGACTCCAGGGACAGCGAGGGTGCTGTGCAGTCTGCTGGAACTTCCTTGGAAACTTGAGCCCACATTTATAATAGATTTATAAGAACTGTGTGGACATGTTTGCTTTTTTTTTTTTTTTCGCCCCTCATAAGTGATGCCATTATGGTAGCCATAATTCTTATTTACTCCATCAGCAGGCTGCTGGCACTGGCACAAAAATAGATTTGGAGAATTTATCTCATACATGCATCATAAGGAAGCAACAAAGGCGCCCAGGTGAGATTTATGTGGGTGGGGGTGGAGGGGTGAGCATCTATCATCCCCACTTTCGCATTAATGCTGCTCCTCAAAGAGAGCCATTATTACCCTTCTTAATCAGAGCAAAGTAATTGTTTAAACTTCCTGCCTACAACAGGCTCGGCTCCCCCTTGCTTTCTAGGTGGGGCTGCGCTGCCCAGGGGTTTGGGGCAGAGGGCCTGCTCGCGAACAGCAGACTTCATGGTGGACTATGGCAGCAAGACTATGTGCAGCCTAGTGGTCCTGAGTACCTTCCCCAAAGGGAAAGTGTGGGGCCCAAGTCAGGGTGCCCCTCAGAAGGGATGCTGCCTATGCAGGAGATGCAGGTTCGGTCCCTGGGTTGGGAAGATCCTCTGGAGCAGGAAATAGCAGCCCACTCCAGTATTCTTACCTGGAAAATGCCATGGACAGAGGAGCCTGGTGGGCTACAGTCCGTGGGGTGGCAGAGTCGGCCACGACTGAGCACACGTGGTGTATGGTGAAAGCGTGGGACCCAAGTCGGGGTGTCCCTCAGAAGGGGTGCTTGGGTGTTTGGGAAGAGGTTTGTTTTGTGCATTGGAAGAGTCCTCAAAAGCACACAAAGGTCCAAACACAGCACCCTCATTCCTGGTCCACACCCTTGCACATGCACCTATTACTGCTACTTGAAATGTTTTTCTCCCTCTGTCTGAAGCCTCCCCATTCTTCAAAGCCCAGCTTAAATCATGCTTCTTCAGGACTTCCCTGGTGGTCCAGTGGTTAAGAACCTACCTGCCAATGTAGGGGACATTGGTTCAACTCCTGGTCTAGGAAGATCAGACGTGCTGCAGAGCAACTAAGCGGGTGCCAGTTACTGAGCCCATCCTCTAGAGCCCATGAGTCGCAGTTACTGAGCCCGCATGCCGCGATTACCACAGCCCGTGTGCCTGGAGCCTATGTTCCGCAACAAGAGAAGCCATCACAATGAAAAGCCCGCATACCCCAACTAGAGAGTAGCTCCCACTCGCAGCAACTAGAGAAAGCCCATGCACATCAACGAAGACCCAGTGCAGCCAAAATAAATAAGTAAATAAAACATTTTTAAAAAGTATGTTCCTTCTTGACACTTTCCCTCTCTGATAGCACAGGGGTAGGAGAAGGTACTCTGAACTTGTGAGGGGCCAAGGCCTGACTTCACATGAACCAGATCTCTCTTCAATGGGCCTCAGTTTCTTTATCTTTAAAATGGGTGGCTGTAGCAGAGGGCTTCTAGGACCTTTCTGGCTCTGAAGTTCACTGTGTGTCCCAGGCCTCACTGGCCCACCCACCTTTGAACTGCTAAAGCACTTTAGAGGGTCCTCATCTTACCTATACTTGGAATCCCCAGGGAGCTTTAAAAAAAACAAAACCAAAGTTCAGCTTCATCTGGACTGAATAAATCAGAATCTCTGGGGTGAGGCCTGGGCATTGGTAATTTTTAATGCCTGCATGCAGGCATCACTGACTCAATGGACATGAGTTTGAGAAAACTCCAGGAGATAGTGAAGAACAGGGAAGCCTGGCATGCTACAGTCCATGGGGTCGCAGAGTTGGACAGGACTGAACAACTGAACAACATGATTCTAATATCCAGCAAGAGTTGGAAGAACCCACTTGGGATCTGGACAATCCAATTTATAACTAGTATAATGAATGCTAAATGAATGGACGGATGCATAGGTAAAAGGTAGTTGAGTGGGTTGATGGGTGGACATGTGGGTGATTGCATAGATGGATAAATGGATGGGTAGGTGGGTGAGTGGGTGGAATGATGGGGACATGAATGGTGGGTGGAGGGGTAGATGAGTAGAAGGATGATGGGTGGATAGATGAATCGAATGGGTGATAAATGCATACTTTCTCTTGCAATTGTTCACTACCTTCCTTGAGTTGACCTTGTCTTTTCATTAAGACGATGAGTTTCCTTAGGGTAAGGATTTTTCATATCTTTTCTGTTTTCCCACGGTGCACTCAGCATAGAGCCAGATAAAACAAATGCTCAAAGGAGTCCTAATATCTTTGCACGTTAAAAACACTAGCCTAGGGGAAGATATGTGCTGTGTGTGAGACTGTGCTCAGTTGTGGCCAATTCTTTGTGACCCCACGGACCGAAGCCCGACAGGCTCCTCTGTCCATGGGATTTTTCAGGTAAGAAAACTGGAGTGGGTCATCACTTCCTACTCCAAGGGATCTTCCCGATCCAGGAATCGAAGCCACACCTCCTGTGTCTCCTGCATTGGCAGGGAGATTCTTCTCCACTGTGCCACCTGGGAAGCTTAGGGGAAACTTGGGGGGTTAAATATTGCACCCTTCATTCATGGTGACTTTAGTCAAGTCAACCTGCCTTAGGTTTCTCATGGTGTTAAAACAACCACCCCGACTCTCCCTCGCCAACAAAGTCGAGTGAGTCAGATAAATTTAAAAGTATAGTATACATGGAGAATAGTGTTAGTGTTATCATGATCCCTGTTATTTAGATCCTCAGCTCAGCAGTGGTGTTTCTAACCTCCTTTGCACATTGCTGGTAGTCAGTGACCATCCTGCCTTTGGTGGCATTTTATCCACCACCCTCAGGGTGCAGGTTTCTACTGATGAGCTTCTGGGAGCCCTGGAAATTTGACACTGATTCAGGAAAGGAGGCCAGGACTCAGCCACCCTGGCATCTCTGCCCTTCCACATGAAGCCTTCACCTTTCCCTCACCAGTTTTCCCCTGCTCACCAGTGTCCCTGTTCCCCTCGGGTCCTCAGCTCCCAGCTCTTAGTTCTTGGCAGGCTTCCTGGCAATGCCCCCCGTCCTGGCCCTGTCTCCCATGTGCCTGCCTGATGGACTAATGCAGTAGCTCATGGAGTCCATCCTGCACTCCAGCCACCGATGGATCCTGAACATGCAAAGCTGATCAGGACATCTTCTGGCTTAAAATTCTCTGTGGGCTTCTTCGCGAGGCCCCCTCCATCTCCAGCTCCTTACTTCCACCCCACCTCTGTGCATTCCGCACAGACCTTCGAACATTTTCCAGCTCTGCTGTGCCCTTCTCCCACTCCAGGCCACCGCATGTGCTGCTCCCACTGCCCAGAATTTCCTCCCCTCCCCCACTCCAGCCTCTTCACTTGACAAACTTCAGCTCTATCTCTGAGAGTCACCTTAGGGCCCTCTGGAGGGAGATGCTCTCCATTGGCCTGAGCAGAACAAGCGACCTAGGAAATGGTGAGGGTATGAACAAACGAACACACAGGTGTGTTCTTTTTAAAAGCCTCAGTATAAGAAAGTCCAAATAATGTAATCAGGGATTCTCCCTGCTTTAAGCACGGTCATTGAAGGGTACCCCGATAGGGAATTGCCTGAAGAGATTTGATGCAGGCCTCAAACGTAAGGCCTGGCTAGGTTTATGGGAGGTGGTAGGGAAAGACAGAAGAAAGGAAGGAAAAAAACAGAGAGAAGAGAATGAGCTATTAATATAAGTGGGAAGTAGGGACTAGTTCAGAAAATGTGTCTAAATCTAGTGATTATAAGAGAGGCAGACAATGAAAGAAGGAGATGTTGCTGGTGTAGATATAGAATCTGGATAAATAGTGGATATAAACATAGAATCTAGGAACTGGAAAACCATCCCTCCCACTCCGGAAAGTACATTTCACCCACTCACTCTTGATAAAACACACCATAAACTCCAACATATATTACCCAAGGCCCCTAGACAAGATCACGCTCAAACTCTGCTAATTGTCCTCTGATGGGGTGCCAACTTCTGAACCTTCAGATTATTTCACGAAACATGGTGTATAAATACTCTGGGCCATTGGCTCTAAGGATACAATAAAACTATTGAGGGTCTCAGGTCCAGAATAAAGCTCCTATAAAGTTCATATTCTTTAGCTAATGCAGCTTTCAATTATGCTCACTCATTTTCAACAGAAAAAGATGTAATGTTAATCAAACATTTAATTTGCAAGTGTTTTTCTCCGTAAATGTCATGTACAAGGAGATATTCGGACGTGATCCACAACCTAATTGCATAAGGATGCCTTATTCGGCAGTGTGTATCTGTGCTGCGGTGAGCAGAGAGGAAAGAGGCAACCTCTTAGATTCTGATGCCCTGTGAATATCCTTCTCATTTCAGAGTATGGAGCACTTGGAAAATAAACCCAGTGCTATTTATAATGTTTGGTAACATTCCTGTCTCAACTCAGTTTTCATAGTAAATATCTTGCTCCCAAAGCAAGCTCTGTGATTCAAAGATCAGGTAAATGGAGGGGACCGATTTGCTGTTCAGTTGCTAGTTATTAAATCACAGTGGTGAGGAGCCTTATGTGGCCTCACTGCCTAGGTTTTAAATACAGGACAGCGTCCATCTGATTTGGGGGTCTCTGAGAAGGGGTTTCTATCTCTTTCCTAGAGATGGTTCATGATTTTTTTTTTAAAAGGAATCCCTAGGGACTTCTGTGGTGGTCTAGTGGCTAAGACTCTATAATCCCAATGTAGGGAGCCCAGGTTTGATCCCTAGAACTAGATCCCACATGCCGCAACTAAGAGTTCACATGCTGCAATTAAAGATCCTGCATGCCACAATCAAGACCCGGTGCAGCCAAAACAAACAAACAAACAAACACACAACCCCCTCTACATACGTGTAAAATTTTTTCTAAAAAAAGAAGGAATCCCCAAATTTTCAGAGACAGATGGACTTTATAACCAGAAGGCTGTATCAGCTACAAGAGCATGTGATTTCATGACACTGGGTCAGAGACTTCTGGAAAGAATGGTGATCCAGGCCCTTCCTAGCCAGTATGTGGTCCCAGACCAGCAGCGTTGGCATCACATATGAGTTTGCTCGAAAGCAGGGTTTCAGGCCCATATTCCCTGCCCCCTTCCCAGCTATTGAATTAGGACTTGTGTTTTATTAAGATCCCCAGATGATTCATGTGATCAGCTCTGGTTCAGTTCGTGCCCCACTGAACTCTCTCAATTGCTGGGAAGTCTCTGACCCATTTCATTTTTTGCTGTTCTAGGCCTGGGGAGAAGCAGGAAGAGCTGAGAAGGGGATGAAGTTGGGAGGGGTGGCAAGAGGGAACAGGACTTAACTTTCTGAGACTCATCTTCCCCATCTATAAAATGGGAGGTCAAAATACCCACTCTACTCAGGGTTGTTGTGAAGATTATGAACAAGATAATGTAGATCTGGTGCCAACCCTGGCCCTGACACATACTAGGTGCTCAACTCAATAAATACAAGTTCCCTGCCTATTGGAACCTCACATACCCCAGTGGACAGCCATGCAGACAAGATCCTTAGCCTGCCCCAATCTTGAGATGTAGGCCTATAGCTCCTAATTCAGACAAAGAAACTGCTATCTGCTGAGAAGAAACGAAATAAAAGCCGGAGAAGTAAGCAGGACCCCTCAGGGTTATGAGGCTCCAGTTACCAACGATACAGACATCACTCACTTATTCAGGGCACGAAATGAAGAACACACCTAGAGACCAGGGCTCCAGATCTGATTCTGCTAGGGACTCAAAATGTGACCCTGGGCCTCCGTTTCCCTACTTGTGCCAGGGAGAGGGTAGAATTCCTTCTCATCAAAGTCCCTTTGCACCCTGTCATTCTCTGATCCTGCCCGGAGATGCAGGGAACGACTCTCGCCAAAAGCTGCATGCAGACTTTTCTCACTGGAAAAATTAATTCAGTCCTCAGTATTGCAGTCTATAAATTACTGGCCAATCTGGTTCAGAAATATTAAGGGAACATTTATAAATTGCACCTTCCATTCAATGCTGCAGAGTAGAGATCTTGGGGCCTTCAGATGTTTATCTTCCTTAAAGCCCCAGCTAGAATCAATCTCCCCCAGCCTTCACTGCAGAGAACATCATTTTAAGGCGGAGATGGTATGTCAGGAGACGTTTCTCTCCCTCTCCCCACTCCCTGCTCTTGGGAATTCAGCTCCCCAAATTCAAACTGGAGACTCTGAGTGAAGCCAAGTGAGGGTGGGGAGGAGAAGTCAGTGGTGACAGAGGCTGGGGTGGGCCACACTGTCCTGACCCACTCTGGCAGGGCCAAGGGGAGTGGTGCTGGCTCAGGGGCCCTGAGAACGGGCCGGGAAGTTAAGCTGTCTTCTGCAGTAATTGATTTTGACAGTATAACAAGTTAATTCGTCACTGTTTTGCAACTTATTTGAGAATTCATCGGTAAGCAGAGTCCCACAGGACAGCTTGTAATCACTTGTAAACTCAGATTAGGTCTCCCAGTTAAATACCGTTGATATCAGGTACAGCTGGGCTTCCACCAGTGACTACAAATGGGCCGTTTTCACCTTCTCTATTACATCAAGGACATGCTCTGTCTGGGGGTGATGAAAGCCGATGAAGGCCAAGTTATGGGCACCATAATTACAGAGCGATCACGCTAATTGGAAATACCTTTATGGGAGGGATGAGAGGCAGACTGAGTCCCCCATCTCTTAAATACACCATATTCTCTCTCCCCAGTTATTATAATTATGTTTAGGCTCATTGACATGTCATCATGAAAAATGGAATGAACTAGGAGAAAAAGACTAGTTAGGACCCAGCTCCTTGAGTAGAATTAATACATGAATGAAACCCCTTTCCAGCCAGAGGGTCTTCTCCCTGCTTTATTACAATAGTTTATCAGGACTAGTTATTTTAATACCAGGCCATAAAGACGGTATCAGGTGGCAGCTTTATTTCCCAGGCGTTAAATATTAATTGCCACGCAAAAGGAATATAAAAATGACATGGGGAACAAATATTCCAGCTTCCTGCAAAGTAAAAAGAATTCTTTAACATGAGCATTTCCACAAGAGGGTGCACAATGAGGCTTAATTAAAATGCACTATTATTCTGTGACTTTTCTTCATGGTGGCTTCAATGAGACGGGCTCACAGATGGAAGCTGGGGCCACATCCTTGGAGGCTGACAGCTCTCCAGGAAACACGGCCTCTTGGCAGCAAAGCAGGGCCACTGCCATAAATGGCTAATATCAGAACAGAGGCCAGGAGGTAAGTGCAACTTTACCTAAGAGCCTTAAACTGTTTTAACTACCGTTTCAATCAAGCCTGGAAGTTTGAAATGTGGCACTAAAGACACTTCTTCGAGAAGCTGTTTTCTTTCCACCCCCAGAGCTAATAAATCCAAAAGGCCTACTTAGGTAAGACAAGCCAGGAGCTGAGGAAGCAGTTTCGAGATCCGCTGGAAACATCCCTCGAGGGGAAGAGGTTCTGCATTACACTGGGCTCTGGAGGCCCCCCAGTGTGGTGAGGCAGGCACAGATTTGAGGCCCGGTTCGTAGGGCTGGGACAAGTCCCTCCAAACCCCCAAGCCCTTCCACAGCTCCAGAGGTCCCAAGGAAGGGATGAAAATTGCCTCTGCATGCCCCCAGCCATATCCCCTCTCTGCAGAAGGCAGACATCAAGAAGTCATTGCATGCTGTATCCTCCCTTCCAGGGGTGGCCCCATTCCAGTGCAACCCCCACCCCCCTTTCAAGAAAGAGAAGGTGCCGCCTTATCAATTCCATGCAATGGTCAACTAGGGCTTCCCAGGTGGTGCTAGTGGTAAAGAATCCACCTGCCAATGCAGGAGACATCAGAGATGCCAGATTGATCCCCGGGTCCAGACGATTCCCTGGAGAAGGAAATGGCAGCCCACTCCAGTTTTTCCAGTCCATGGAAAATCCCACGGACAGAGGAGCCTAGGGCTGCAGTCCATGGGGTCGCAAAGCGTCAGACATAACTGAGCACGCACGCACGCAATGGTCTTACTCAGCTGGGACACATCGGTATCCCTGCTTCAGTTACTAACATCCTGAAGTGTTTCCATGCTGGTCAGTAAACAGCCATTTACGTGAGCCCTCAAGTCCGTCTCCTGGCTGCCCCAGCCGTCTCAGCCCCTTCACTGGACCTCCACCTGTAGGACTTCCATCCACTCAGCAATTAAAGCCTGGGGCCTGGGGGTGGGTAGGTCAGTACCCCTTCATCACACTATTTCCAACATCACCACTCGTTGCCTCCAGGGAGCCTTCTCTGGACCTGCCCCACTTAGAAACCATCTGTCTAAGCCCCTTGGCTCACTCAGAAGCCTGGTGGCACCTCCAGGGTAGCCCAGGCTAGTGTTGTACCCATCCCCGCCATCCCCACCACATGGAAGTCCTCCCCGACTCTACCCCGAGTCTTACTGCTCCTGGGCACCACTTTCTCTGGCTCATCCTGCCAGCCTCATTAGAACCCTGCTGTCCCCTCTCAGCCTCTGGCATTCCTGCAGAGGAGAAGAGCCCACTGCTCAGCAGGTCCTCTTTCTGCTAATTGGGTTTTAATGGTCCTGGGCTCATCGGCTGCCATGTTGGGCTCCAGTCCAGATGGGGAGACTGGAAAAGCAGGAGTGTGGCTTAATAAGGGATACCTGCCGTCCTCATGACCCACTTGCTTCTGACTCAGTGGAGCCCCTGGCCCTCCTGCCTGCCCAGCCCCAGAGAGCCCCACAGGACTAGCAAACCACTTGCCCCAGCCCCAGGCTCTTAAAGTCAGAGAAACATGGGCTGTGCAGGCTCAGGAGTAGAGGATGGGGAGAAACAGAGATCAGGGATCCCCATTTGTCAGGATCAGGAGAGGATCGACTGACCTGCTAGCCTCTGAGAGAGGCCGGGGAAATGTCCCAGACCCCCAGGGATTTCTGTGTCCTCTCTGTAAGATAGAGCTGCTCCTTCTAGAAGTTGGGCTCTCAAGCATGAAGCTAATGTGCTGATTTATTTACCTAATTATAGTAAAACAAACAAGCTGGAGACTAAGGCAGATTTGTACTCTTGTTCAAAAAGCAGCCACGCCTCTCTGCCTGGGTTCTTGGGATGTTTGGCAGCAGGGAAGGGCAGGCAAGGATCTGAGCGGGAACCTGGAAGAGGCAGATGGGGTGTTGGCATGTATTTGAATTCTGGAAACTGGCACAGAGGCAGGGGGCAGAGAGATGGGGCAGGCGGGACAAGAGATGGACAAATAGCTTGGAGGGCAGAGAGATGCAGGATGGGGATGAAAAGATGAGAGGCAAGGGAAATGAGATGGGGCAGGGGAGAGTGGAACAGGGAGCTAGGAACTGGGGGTGGTGAGATAAGAGAAGATAACAGGATTTCCCAGGTGGTCCAGTGGCTAAGACGTCGAGCTCTCAATGCAGGAGTGCTGGGTTCAATCTCCGCTCAGGGAACTAGATCCCACATGTTGCGACTAAGAGTTCTCATGCTGCAACTAAAGATCTTGAGTGCTGAGACTAAAAAAGATTTCATGGGCTGAAACTAAGATTCACTGAAGACAAATAAATAAATAAAAATGCTAAAAGATAAAAGAGATGATGTCAGCGAGATAAGGGAAGGGACTGAAGGACAAGAGATCAGAGGGATTGGGATGAGGACAGAGTAGGGGGACAGGGATGGGACAGAAGTTAGGGAGAAAAAGGACAGAGAGACAAACACAGGGCAAAGGCCACCCATGAAACAGAGATGGGAGGAGAGCAGAAGGTCAAGAAAAGAGGTAACACTCTTGCCCCAAACCCGTTTTCATGGCTCTCAAGGCCCCCAAGTCGACCACAGTCTCCTCCTTCGCGGACCCATCCCCATGCCCCAAGCCCCTGCTGCTCCCAAGTGTCCTCCTCCTGCGTGAGCATGTCTGTCCTTACCTCCAGATTGTGAGCCCACACTTGTGTACCTTCGTGTCCCAGGTGCCTGGTGCAGTGAGTGAGCAGTGAAGACTTATGGCATTGAGTTGAACGTGGACCAAGACCTAGGAATTATGACAAATACACAGAGACAGCAGCCCAGGGGGATGGAGAGAGAAACCCTGGGGCCAGCACCTTTGGTATCTGGCGGCTGGCTTGCATCTGGCTCGGGCAAGCCTACCACTGGTGGCCAGGCCTCCCTGGTAGTTCAGCTGGTAAAGAATCTGCCTGCAATGGCAGGAGACCCTGGTTCAATTCCTGGGTCAGGAAGATCCCCTGGAGAAGGGATAGGCTACCTACTCCAACATTCCTGGGCTTCCCTGGTGGCTCAGCTGGTAAAGCATCTGCCTGCAATGCAGGAGACCTGGGTTCTATCCCTGGGTTGGGAAGATTCGCTGGAGGAGGGCATGGCCACCCACTCCAGGATTCTTGCCTGGAGAATCCCTATGGACAGAGGAGCCTGGTGGGCTACAGTCCGTGGGGATGAAAAGAGTCAGACACAGCTGAGCAGCTAGGCACAGCACAGCCCCGCTGGTGCCCAGGGCCTGGTACGCCTGGGGGAGGCAGGGCCTGGACTGGGGACTGGGGGAAGCAGAGACACCACCCTTCCAAGGCCAAAGTGGCAGAAGATGGGGAGCCCAGAGCGCTCTATTCTGGCCGCAGAGAAGACTGAGGTGGTGGGGGGAGAAGGCAGTCACCCAGGCCATCCCCAGGCATGCAGGCCAGGGCTGATTTCCCGCCACACTGTCCCCTTCCCCTAGCATCCCCACCCCTCCCACCCCAGACTGGGAAGGCTTTACCACCCACATTTCAGCCTCAGACTCATTCATTGGTTTGTTTCTATATTTCTTGAGTATAGGGCACTGCTCCAGACACTGGGGATGGATACACCGGTGAAGGCCCCACGGTGGGCTTACAGTCCACAGGACAGACAGACGGCAGCCATGTAAGCTGGTCAGGGTGGAGAGTGGGGCCCCGGTGCAGGGAGCAGGGATTCTGGAGCCTCTTTTTGGTCAGGTGGTCAGAGAGGCCTCTCTGGGAAGAGAGCATCTGATCCATGAGGGATCAACAGGAGTCAACTCTGCAAAGATTAGAGAAAGCTCCTTCCAGGCAGAGAACCTAGCAAGTGCATAGGCCCCACAGCAGAAAAAGCCCAGCCGGGCGTGTGAGACAGGAGGCCGGCAAGACAGATACACAGCCCGCAGGGGTGAGGGCGCGATGGGTGGAGGGAGTGAGAGGCAGCCCGGCGCCAGGGTGTGCCAGGTCTTGTCAGGAAGGCCAAGAGTTTGGGTTTTTTCCTAAGGACCATGGGGAGCCACTGGAGGGCTTTTAGCAGGCGAAATAAGACCTAACTCATTTATCCAGTGATAGTAATTGAGCATCTGCTACGTGCCAGGCACTGCTGCAGCTGCAAGCACCAAGGACTCATCAGTGAGCCAGACAGAGCCAAGTCCCTGCCCTCAGGAAGCTTCCTTTCTAGTAGGAGGAGACAGAAAATGAATATAACACATGTGTAGATTACACATCATGGTAAAAGACGGTAAGTGCTATTTGAAAATTAGATCAGGAGAGAAGGGATCAGCAATGCTGGGGACAGGAGGGTTGTAATTTCACAACTACAAGTATATAGACGACCTCTCTGAGAATGTGATATTTGAGAAAAGACTTGAAGAAGGTGAGTGTGAAGACCCCCTGTTCTTGCCCTGGAAAATCCCCTCCAATCTTGAGTGTAGGCTGGACCTGTGACTTGCTTCTAACTAACAGAACATGACCCGGGTGACTAGCTGGCACTCCGTTATGACATGTGTAACGTGTTACGTTATGTAGAAGGCTCCCTTTTGCTACATGCACTAGGAAGATTTTCCTCTCTTGCTGGTAGAAGTCCGTTGCCGTGCTGTGAGGCGGCCTACAGAGGAGGCCCATGGCAAGCGATGGGCAGTACTGTCACCATGAGCGTCTCTGACACAAGCAGTTTCATTGCACAACTAATTGGCTCTAAGGCAGTTTTGCCATAAAGGGTAAAACAACTGGCTGACAGTTTGGTTTGACTTACAGCAGGTATTTTTACATCATAAAGCACTTACATCCCACATTAGATCCTGAGACCTTAAATGACTAACTTTGAGAAAGTATTGTCACTTTCTCTGAGATATACCCGAATACAACTAAAACCATGAATCTACTCACTTTAAATGTATTTAAATTTTATTTGTATTTTCATTTTTCACAAAATCTCTAAAATTTTCAAGTAATTTTCAGGTTTCATTATGTCCTTTTTAATGTCTTCTATTCTATTTTTTGTTATCTTATTTTTCATGGCAAAATTGTCTTACATCCAATTAGTTGTATGCTGAAACTGCTTTCAGTAAAGATTCTTACAGCAAAAATATTTAAAACCAGAAGGACACATAGCAAGGACCTGTGGGCAGCCTCTAGACATTAGCAGCTCCTAATTGACAGCAGGTGAATGGGCCTCAGTCTGATGACTAAAAGAGCTGAATTCTGCAAGAGCTGGAGGGAGCTGGGAAGCAGGTCTTCCCCAGTTGAGCCTCTGATGAAACTGCAGCCCTTTGCAACTTTGGTTGTAGCCTCATGAGACCTTGAGTAGAGGACCCATCTAAGCCCATGTTTGACTTCCTGACCTAAAGAAATTATATTTATGCCACTAAATTTGTGGTAACTTGTTACAAAGCAATAGGAAACAAAATAAGCTGAGTGTGAGCTATGCGGATATTGGGGGGGAGGAAGTTCCAGTCTGAAGGCATAGATAGCACAAAGGCCCTGAGGCAGAAGATCAATCTCACAGAAGTCAGATGGCAGTTGTACGAGGGAACAATTGTAGAAGATGAGACTGAATGACATGACAGAGTGAGTGATATGGAGGCTTTATGTTTTTGGTGTGATAGACATTTTTGTTAAAATACCCCTTTGAATAATGAAAAAGTATATTTCAGAGGTGAATTTTTTTTTTCCAGAGGTGAATTTTAAAAATACAATCTATAAAAACAACCAGGACAGATATGTGTTTAGAGAAATTAATTGTCCCCGAACCATAGCTAGGGTGGTAAAAAGGTATATATTTACTACTCTCAAAATTTCACATTTATTCAAATACTAACAAGTTATATAATTTCAAACTAATGGTTTTGTACCTAGATAAATTGATACTTATATTTGGAAACACTCCGGGACTCCTGGAGTTTTAAATGTTTGGAGCTTTAAATATCATTTCCAAGTAGCTCCTAGAGTTGGTTTTTTTTTTTTTTTTTAAGTATTTATTTGGCTGTGCTGGATCTGAGTTGCTGCATGTGAACTCTCAGTTGTGGCATGTGAGATCAAGTTCCCTGATCAGGGACTGAACCTGGGCCCACTGCATTGGGAGCACAGAATCTTAGCTAATGGGAGTCCTCCTAGAGGTTTTGAGCAGAAGCGGGACCTTGTCTCATCATGTTTTAGAGTGCATGCTGGCTGCAGGGTGGAAAAGAGGCTGTGGGGGAAAGTGAATGGACACAGGGACCAGGTGGGGGCGGCTGCACTTGTCACGGTGAACACGGTGGTCTTTTCCCACCAACAGGCCCTGGATGGTGGGCCCATGGGATGTCTGCAAAGGCTGGGAAAATGACAAAGCCTGGTCCTTGTCCCTAGGCAGCAGAAGCTACAGGTCACAGCCCCAGCCCCAAACCAGGTTGCAATCCCATGTATTGCATAAGCACCTACTGTGTGCAAGGCCTGTGCCCTGGGCCACAGTTCCTCATTCTGACATTTCTGCTTGGGTTAGAAGGATCCCAGAATGGGCTTGGGGAGATCCTGAACTTTCTTTGGGGAGCCTTTCTTGATTGTCCCCCAAATTTACAGTATTTCTTATCCTGAAAGCTCTCCACACTTCAAAGTTCCCCATTAAATTTGCATTAGTCAGATTAAAGTCCACAGAGGAAAGACATAAAGAGAATTAAACAAGTATGTCTTACGAACCCGCTACTTAGACACTGCTGGGAGCATTTATTTCTTAAATGAAGCATGTGATTGGTGTGACTGTCTTCATTTTTTTTTTTTCCTAATGAGGAAACAAGCTCAGAAAAGTCAAGTAACAGACCCAAGGTTGCACAGAAACAACTCCACAGTTGGGATCTGAACCCAATGCATCTGACTCCAAAGGCCCTATTCAAACCTACCACCATACCAGGCAACTAGTGCTTTGATGGAATACTATTGCAAGAAAATAAAACACTGTACAAAACAACTCCAAACCCCACCAATAACCCACTTTCCCCAAGCAATACATAGTGTAACAGCATTCCAGAACAATGGCTGAATTAGGACAATGTCTTAGGAGGGGTATAGGTTTGTAAGATGACATATTGAATAATTATTTTAAGTGCTATTATTCCATTGTCTTTTATAGCAGGGTCTAGACTCCCCCATCAGACTCGGAGCTCTGTGAGTCAGAGTCTGAGCCTCCCACACAAACCTGGAAGTTTTTGGAGGGGCCTGGCAGGCTACAGTCCACGGGGTCCCAAAGACACTACCAAGCGTCTAAGCACTTCTTCTAAGGCCCCTTCCTGCCCCTCCCCCACACACCCCAGCCCCTCCTACCATGCTCATCCACAAGCCCTCATTGGCTGGGCTGCACGTCCATAAGGGTCCCGCAGGTTTTGAAAGCACCAACACATCAGACAGAGGCAAGAGAAGGGAACAGGGCCATGATGTGCCCACCATCAGAGCACGCCCTGACACCCCGCCATGGCATCGAATACTTTGGAGCAGTAGTCAGAAATGGAATATAAAAATGAAACTTTGATGGACAGTTAGGTTGCTTCCAGGTCCTGGCTATTGTAAATAGTGCTGCAGTGAACACTGGTGTTTAGGATTGACATATATACTACCTTGTGTGAAATAGCTAGTGGGAAGCTGCTGCCTAGCACAAGGAACTGAGTGCTCTGTGATTACCTAGAGGGGTGCGATAGGGGAAGATTGAAAGGAGGTCTAAGAGGGAGGAAATATATATACACACACACAGCTGATTCACTTCCTTGTACAGCAAAAACCAATGCCACATTGTAAAGCAATTATACTCCAATAAAAGAAATGGAAAATTTGCTGTATGCCAAATAAGCTAGGAAATTATAGAATGTAAGCTACCAGTCTATTCTATTCTGTGATGGTTAAAAAAGAGAAAGTCGAGTTTATCTCCAAGACTGAAACAAAAAGCAAAGGGGAAAATGGCATGTGCCCTCTCTTGACCCGACCTCTCACCCCGTCAACCTGGATGCCGCCCCCTCCCTGGGGAATGTTGGCTGCCCTTGACTCTGCACATCTGGATATGATGGCCTGGTACTGGGGTCTACAGAGGGGTCGGGGGATTGATTAGCTTACTTCTCAGTGGCATCCCCCCTCCACCCCCTCACACCGGCTCCCCAAGAGGCAGTGAGCTGGGGAGGGTAGGGGTGGGTGCTGACGCGCCCTTGAAGTTTGCTTCTCAGCAAACATCACCCTGGCAGGAGGACACTGCCAAGTGTGGCTTAATGGCCTCCTGCTGCTCTTTGCATTATTGATTGCAATCCCTGCTTAGAAGCTTGAAAATGAGATTTTTTTTTTTCCCTCTATCGATTTTCCCATCTTTCCCACTTGGCAAACACCAAGATCTCCCCCTGACTTTTCACTGCTGGGGGTACTTGAGGAGGGCACAGTGAGGTGGGGGGGCTGTTGGGCTTCCCCTCATCTTCTAAGGGACAAGGGAAACTTCCACCCAGGTGTCCTGCTGCAGAGGGGCTGGGGCCCAGGGCTCAGGAAACATGCCTTGGAGCTGGGGTGACCAGTGGGCCCCTGCATTTTGTAAAGAGACACCCCAAGTTAATAGGATTGGGGGCTGGAAAAAGCCACTTTGCCCATCTCTCATTTCAGACACTTCTGGACAGGGATTCAAGAGGCCAGAAAACTTGGAGAGAAGGGCTCTATGAGATTTGACCTCTGCCTGAGAGCTTCCCAAATCCTAGGAAGAGACTGTCTAACAAAGGGAGGCTGCAAAGTGGGGTTTCTGACAGCTCAGTTACAAGGTCATGAGAGGTGTAGAGAAGACAGTTCCTTGAGAGCAGGGGACTCGGGGTCAGGAGAACATGGTTCTTAGAGTCCCCACACTGACAGTAGAGCCTGCAGAACTATCTCCCTAGACGTTGACCCTCCCTCCCCTCTCCAGGCTTCCTCATCACCCACATAGATAGTTGTTCAGTTGCTCAGTCGTGTCCGACTCTTTGTGACTCCCATGGGCTGCAGCACGCCAGGCTTCCCTGTCCTTCACCATCTCCCGGAGCTTGCTCAAACTCATGTCCAGTGAGTCAGTGATGCCATCCAACCATCTCGTCCTCTGTCATCCCCTTCTCCTCCTGCCTTCAATCTTTCCCACATAGATACTGGGAATCATCCAACATAATGTTTGCATAGTATTGTTGGAGGCCCAGAAGGAATCTACAGCAATTTAAAATTTTATGCGTCTACTTCAATAATAATTTAAAAAAAACAAACATCAGCAAAACCTGGATTGTTGTGCAAAACCCAGCTGACTGCATTGTAACTGAGCATTGCAGTGCCCTCCCTGGTCTCAGTCCTGTATTTCTTTGGGGAGGGGCCCCACTCCACCATGCTTCCAGCCTACTCCCAAGTGGACACCCCCATCCCCCATGGGTCCCAGTCTGAGACAAGCCTTTTGCACTGTCCTCACACCAAACCCCAATTATAGAAACTGCTCAGACCTCTAGGCTCCCAGGAGGTGAGGTCCTTCCATCTCCCTGCCAGGCTCCTATGAGGTAGGGATGTCTCCTCAAAGCATCACTCCCAGTCAGCCCATCCTACTTTGAGTAGAGGCTCAGAGTCATCCCACTTCCTAAGAAAAGTCAAACCCCATTAATCCAAGCCATCTTGCCGCCATTTCCCTGCAGGGGAGCTGAAGTCATGAGATGCCCCGTGACCCAGCAGCCAGGAGGCAGTGAGGTCCCCAGGAAGAAGATGAGATGTATGTATCCATCTGCTACCCTGCAGTTGGCTCCGGTTCTCACCCAGGGATGAGAGTGGAGCAGTGCTCCCAGGTGGAGCCAACATGCCTGCCACCAGCTAGGCAACCTTGGTACCTGTCTGGGATTCAGCATCTTCATCTGTACAATGGGAAGAGTATCCCCATTTTTTCCCTCTATCGATTTTCCCATCTTTTCCATTTGGCAAACACCAAGATTCCCCCCTCACTTTTCACTGCTGACTCACAGGTTCGATGTAAGGATTAAACGGGTTAATACAAAGTGCTTACAGCAGTGTTTGCCACAAACTAAGTGTGTGAAGAATGAAAGCTATTACTTCCTCAGTGGGGAAGTTGAACCAGATGGATCTATAAAGCTTCACCCAGGTCTAAGGTTTGATTAAATCTCAGAGACACATCCCTGCATAGCATTCTTGCAGCTGCTGTTACTCCTACAAACACCACCAGCAACAGTGATGCTTAACACCTCTGTAAAGTACATTCACATCTGGTGCCACATCTGTTGCGTCCTTAGAGCTTCAGAATAGCCCTGTGAGATAAACGTCAATGTTTCCATTTTACAGATGAAGAAACTGAGGCCCAGAGCAACTATAGGACTTGTAGGCCCTGTAGCTGTTTGAGAGTCATTAAAAAGGACCAGAATCCAGCTCTCCTGGGGCAACCTCACAGTTTTCCCTGTCATCTCCACAGCATCCTATCTGTGGCAGATGGAAGGATTTGCCTCTGGCCAACACAGCCTGTAACACCTGAGCCCCAAGAGGCCCTTTTCCCAATGACTGAGGTTCCTACTGTAGGGAGGGCTGCTGTCAAGTAGCCTTTTATGGTTCCCATAACCACTCTAACAAATGTCTTTCTAGCAGCAGTGGCTGGAAGCAGATTAATGTCTCTGTGGTCCTAACACTTCTCCAGCCCCTTTGCCTGTCAGGTCATTACTGGCTTGTTTATAGTCATGAGGCCCTTTTCCAGTTTGCTAAATGGTTTGCATGATAAAGAGACCACAGGGCCTCAGCATTCAAGCTGCCTTTCTTCCAGTGGCAGATGGGGACCTGTCCTCCTTTTCACTGTTCTGGGGCAGTTGAAGGTCTGTGCAGTTAGGAACATGCACTCTGGAATAAAAATGCTGATATCACTGTTTACTAGCTGTGTGACCTTAGGGAAGCTGCTTTATTTTTTTGAGCCTCAGTTTCTCCATCTGTAAAATGGGCATAATGATACTTTTTGTGGCCCAAAGATGTCAATTTATGTAAAGAACTTGGTATGTACTTAGCACTTAACCAATATGAACTCTTATTACCAATTTCCTTATAAATTGTGAGCCCCCAGAGAGCAGGTACTCTGAACTGTTTACTGCTTCATACACAAAAGGCACCTACCTGATAAATACATCTTTGATGAACAAATGAAGGGTGGAATTTTAGCGCTGAATGGACCCTTGTAGACTGCAGGATTTCTTGAGAGGGAAGCTATCAACATTTGGGCCATGATAATTTTGTTGGTGGGGGCTGCCCTGTACACTGCAGTGTCTAAGTAGCATCCCGGCTTCTATCCACTAGATACTAGTAACACCCTCCCCACCAAGTGCTCCAACCAAAAATGTCTCCAGACATTGTAAAATGTCCCAAGAGGCAAACTACCTTCCCTGTTAAGAACCACTGATCAGATGAAATATAATGTCTTCATTTGATAAACGAGGATATTGATGCCCAGAGAGGGAAAATGACTTCCAGAAGTCACACATCAAGTTAGCGGCAGGGCTGGGATTCAAATCAAGGCATCATAAGCCTAAGCCCAGTGCTCCTTCCACTCCGCCTTTGTGTTCAGTCTCACTGTCAGGGCCCCTCCCATCAGGCAGTGGTCATGGGCTCCAAGTCAGAGGAGACCAGACGCTGCTGGGCTGTTCCTCAGCCCTTCTCTAAGGGGATGCTGGTCATGAGTGGGACTGGGTAACCGGTTGTACCAAGTCCCCTGCCCCGGTGACTGGAGTAGGACCACCTCTGGTCAGCCTGTGCTTACATGTCCCGCACTGAGGAATTCACCCGCCAAGCATGGGCACCTGCAATGGGCAGGGACTCAGTTGGCCAGGGGTCACCAGGAAGCGGCAGGTGCTTACTGGGTGCTCCAGGGTCAGACTGCCTGGATCCAGTCCTGCTTTTCATGCCCCCTTACCCTGTCTCGACATCAGTTTCTGCATCTGTAAAATGGGAATGATAATGACACCAAGTTAAAGATCCCAAGTACACGTGTCCTTCACTTTCCAAGTCTAATTAAGTTCAGAGAGGAAACTGCCAGCCCGAGTGTTTATTTTTTGTTATTAAAGATTTTTTAAAATGTAGACCATTTTTAAAAGTCTTTATCGAATTTGTTATCATATTTTTATGTTTTGACTTTTTGGCTGCAAGGCATGTAGGATCTTAACTCCTGACCAGATATTGAACCCACACTGTCTGCTTTGGAAGGTGACGTCTTAACCACTGGACTGGGGAAGTCCCCAGACTGAGTATTTAATTCAGAAATTCATATCACTCTTTTCTGCTTCTGAATTTGCATAGGCAGGTTTGGATAGCAGAGTCCTGTACCTGGCAACAATAGGAGGTTTGCATGAGGGTTACATGAGCAGACCAGTATTTATGGAACAATCACTTTGCCAACAAAGGTCTGTCTAGTCAAAGCTATGGTTTTTCTAGTAGTCTTGTATGGATGTGAGAGTTGGACTCTAAAGAAAGCTGCATGCCAAAGAATTGATGCTTTTGAACTGTGGTATTGGAGAAGACTCTTGAGAGTCCCTTGGACTGCAAGGAGATTAAAGCAGACAATCATAAAGGAAATCAGTCCTGAATATTCATTGGAAGAACTGATGCTGAAGTTGAAGCTCCAATACTTTGGCCACCTCATGCAAAGAACTGAGTCACTGGAAAAGACCCTGATGCTGGGAAAGATCGGAGGCAGGAGGGGAAGGGGACGACAGAAGATCAGATGATTGGATGGCATCACCATCTCAATGGACATGAATTTGAGTAAACTCTGGGAGTTGGTGATGGACAGGGAGGCCTGGCATGCTGCGGTTCATGGGGTTGTAAAGAGTCGGACATGACTGAGCGACTGAACTGAACTTGTTGAGGCTCAGCTGGTAAAGAATCCACCTGCAATGTGGGAGACCTGGGTTCAATCCCTGGGTTGGGAAGATTCCCTGGAGAAGGGAACGGCTACCCACTCCAGTCTTCTGGCCTGGAGAATCCCATGGACTGTATAGTCCATGGGGTCGAAAAGAGTTGGACATGACTGAGCGACTTTCACTTTGTTGAGGCACATGTAACACCTTATTTACATATAATACCTTAGTCACCTCACAGAACAACTCCCCAGAGTAGCCATCATTTTACAAAAGAGAAAAACAAGGCACAGAAGCGTCATATCACTTAGCCAAGGTCCCACAAGTGGGACAATGGTGAAGTTAGTATATGAGCCAGACTGCTTCCAGAACCTGTGCTCTTAAATTCAACAGGGTCGGCATTTAGCCCAGCCTTACTGTTGCTACTATTATTATTGTTATTACCATATTCTCCGAGGTGGTAAAAAGGTTTGATCATCCTGTCTTTAAGGCATTTATTACTTTGGGGCAAAAACATTGGGGCCAAAAATTCTAATGTTCTAACATAAGAGTCAGCAAAGATTTTCTATAAAGGGTCAGATTGTAAATATTTTTTGCCTTGTGGGCAAGACAATCCCTGTTACAGCTACTCAACTTTGCTATTATAATGAGAAAGCAGTCACACATACCCAGAAGCAGATGGGCGTGGCTGTGTTCTAATTAAAATTTATTTATAAGTGCAGGCCATGGAACAGACTTGGCCAGTGGGCTGTAACTTCCTGTTTAAAGAGAAAAAAAATTTTAACAGTCAATGTTGCTTTATTTTACCCACATATTACCAATGTCTTTGTCCACCATTTCTTTTCCAAGAGGGTCCTTCCTTTAATATTTCTTTAGTGACCTCTTTGGTGGTAAAGTCTCACAGTTTTTATTTGTCTGAAAATTATTTTCTTAGAGTTGATTGTCAACTGTTTTATCTTGGCGTCTTGAAGACATTCCACTACCTCTGGCTTCTCTCATTGCTGTCGAGAAGTCAGTTGTCAGCCTAATCGCTATTCCATTGTGGGTGATGC
The DNA here is from genome assembly GCF_910594005.1 of Cervus elaphus. Classification (NCBI taxonomy): domain Eukaryota; kingdom Metazoa; phylum Chordata; class Mammalia; order Artiodactyla; family Cervidae; genus Cervus; species Cervus elaphus. Next base: position 87,070,974 of record NC_057826.1, on the reverse strand, counting down.
ACCTAATTAGGAAGAGTGCTAGACCCCTCTTTTTTCTCAAGCCCCGGGGAAATGACCCTGGTGATCTGGGGACGACATTCAGGGAAAGACTGGTGTAAAAGTCATCCATCTGATCTCTGGGGCAGTGGACCACACACCAGAGGGTCAACCCCAAGGCTACCCCCACAGACGGTCAGGGCCTGGGAAGACCAGCTTTGGCTAAGGAACTTAGAGACTGTGGGTTTAGAAACAAGCGTGGGAACTGCAGGAGCTCTGTCAGGCCTGGCTATCCCTTCAATCAGAGCTTGTGGTGAGCAGTCGGAGAGCTGGGCTCCAAAAACTTTCAAGGCACATTCGCTCTAGATGTTACCCGCTACACTGCAACTCATCTGTGAGCAAACCTCAGCTGCCCACACTTGCCCTGGCGGGGGGGAACTGCACCCAAGGTCCACCTTATGGAATTGCCCCCTCCCTCATTACCCGCCCCCCCCAACTCTGCATGCCAGCATAAGAAAGCACCCATAACACTGTCACATGCTGATTCACCTGCCTGTCTTCTAGACTCTATTCCTTAAGGACATGGGCGACCTCTTTCCACCTGGTCTCCCCAGGGTCTAGCCTAGAGTCTGCGCTCCAGGAGTTCCCACAGCAAGATACAACACTAGCCTTTGAAGTCATCAGCCCATCAGCTTCCAAGCTGCATGGCAAGTCACTGCATTTCTTGATTGTCCTCCCGACCGTGACTGTGACCGACGTTGGGAGATATTTAGAGCTGAGAGCAAAAACAGAGAAGTCTGTCCTGCTGATCTTTATTTGCTAAGCAAATGATATTGACTTATAAAAGAGAGTTGCTCATTTCAACAGCAGACTGGCCTCGGTGGGCTATGCTTTCCCCAGAGAAGCCCTAAAGCTACATCAGAGACCCGTCATTTCTTGCGATCTGGACCATCCAGGGCTCCTGCTTCCTAGTCAGGGCTGTGACCCAGAGCCGAGAGACATGGAAGGCAGAAATGAGGGGAAACCTCAGTGATGTCCTTTGGCGCAGCGACAGCAAGGCAAAAAACAATCCACACTGTTCATCCTGCTGCCAATTATTCAAAGAAAGTTGGTTCCAACTCCAAATTCCTCCCTGCCCGTAATTCTTTTGCTGATGAGGTAGTATGTGTCATCTGCATGCCTAAGACTCCAAGAATCAACTCCGTTTACTTGGGTAATTAGTAGGACACACCCACCCACCCAGGGACCAGCACCCAAGGGAATCAATGAGCACAATCAAGGCCTAGGACCATTCTTGCGCCTGAGTCCTTGCATGCGCTCTGGCCTCTGGAAGCCCTTCTCTGCTCTTCCCAGCTGGAAGGGAACTGCACCTTCTCTGAGATTTCAGCCCAGTGCTGTGGTCCCAAGCACCCTGCCCTGGAGTTCCTTGGGTACTTGGGCCATCATACCTACTAGAATACAGGTGAAGGCGCTTATATGGGCAGGGACTTGCTATCCATCTGTAAATCAACAGAGCCTGGCTTAGCAATTGTCCTCCACCCATCAGGGTTTCCCTGGTGGCTCAGATGGTAAAGCATGTGCCTGCAATGCAGGAGACCCAGGTACAATTCCTGGTTTTGGAAGATCCCTGGGAGAAAGAAATAGTAACCCACTCCAGTATTCTCGCCTGGGAAATCCCATGAACAAAGGAGCCCGGCAGGCTACAGTCCACAGGGTCACAAAGAGTCAGACACGACTAACACTTTCTTTCTCCACCCATACAGCAAATTCTGCTCTTCTGAGTCAGAAAGAGGCCGTGTGTCAAGGCTTACCCATGCGTAAGCTTTCTGGGCTTTGCTTTTTCTTACTCAGGACTTGGCTCACAGGACCCCTCCTCAGGGAGGCCTCCCTGACCACTCTGCCTCCCTCCAACTCATTGCTCTGTTGTATTTGCTTCATACCAACATCTGGAATTACCATATTTATTGCTGTGCTTTCTCATTATCTCCCTCTCTAGAAAGTAAGCTCTGTGATTACTGCCGTCTCCCCAGTACCTAGAATAGGCACACAGTATCAGGCATCCAATACAAAAGTCTCATGACAGTGAAATGTACTAAGTGAGTGAATGAATGAAGTAACGGTTAATGTGATCAGTGCTGCAGGTCCACTCTCCCTAAGCTGTCTCCCTGCTGGCTCTCATGAGAACTGTAGGAAGGTGTTTCTGAGCTGCTCCCGGGGCAGTCTTTTCAAGTCATGCAGGGCTTAGACAACTTGTCCTTAGACAGCATGTCCTAGACAGCATGTCTGAGGCATGCTGCAGAGGCAGGGTCTGGGAAAAGTTTCGCGCTTACCCCAGCAGTAGGACCAGGACCTCATCTTCCTGACCTGCCCTCACCCCACTGGCTCCAGCTCCCCCGTCCCACCCTTGTCCTATGCACTCTTTGATTTAAGGTGGCGACTTTTCCAAGGGAACAGCAGAACCTTAATAGGAAACCAGCCAGGGCTGATAGATGACACAAAGTTGGCACCAGCCTCAAGGTCGGAGGAGGGGAGCAAGTCAGAGGAGGATTTAGGGGCTTGCTTCCTGGCAAGACATGTGGACATGTCCCCGAGCCATCAAAGACAGATACTTCCTGTGTAGTCCACCCAGAGATGGATGGTGAGGCCTCTGGCATGAGCAATTTATTGAGAGCTGGTCAAATAAATTTAAGGGTCTGGAATTTCAGCAGAGTTTCAACCCCCCTCTTCCCTGCAGGGGCCCTCATGGGAGGATGGGTGATGCAGTGGGCTGGCCCTGAGAGGCAGCGCCTTTCTGCAGCGGGCAAGCTGTCTCTCATCTCCCGCAGCCTCCAGGACTCTCGCCTTCCTCGGCATTTGTGATAAATTAGACTCACCTCCCCGCTCCATGTGTCTATTTCCTGCCATCAGGAGTGCATGTCACCGGGCAAGCTGTAGCACACCAGTTCAGAGGCCGGAGCTGCTCTGTCACCCATTCTTTCCCGTGCAGACCCAGAGCTTTCTGGAACTCAAGGTTCCTTTCCTGAGTGTCTTGTCAGTCAATCCCTTTCTATCCTTCAAGGCCCATTTCAGTCTTTGTCTCCTCCAGGAAGACCTCCATGATTCCCCAGGAGGACACAGGCTATAATCTTTAGGCCCTATTTTGTGACATGTGTGTTGACTTGCTCTTTTTTTTTTTTTTCCTAAAGATGATTTTATTTTCTTTCTTTCTTTTTTTTTTTTTTTCTGGCCAATAGCATATGGTGATCTTAGTTCCTCAGCCAGGGATCAAACCTGAGCTCCTTGCACTGGAAGCATGGAGTCTTAACAGCTGGGCCACGAGGGAAGTCCCTTAATTTGCTCCTTATGGCTAGAATGGGGGAGCAGTCTGTGTCCTTGCTGAGCTCCAAACTGTTGCTTGTAATATCCTCCCCACTTTCCTGCTTATTCCACACACCTCACACCTGGCATTGTCAGACCCATAGAAGGTGTTCCATAAACATCTGGTAAGCCAAATTGAAAGAAATGAGCAAGTAAGTTTAATACAAACACATTTTTTTCCTTCAATATGAGCTTGGGTACTGGACAGGTGGAGAAGTCTTTTTTGTTTTGCATGGGGAGTATTTCAAGCATATTTCAAAATGCAGAGAAAATTAAACCAGTGTATTCATCAAACAAATCTTAATTTCTCCTATTTTTCTATAGATATTTTTATTTCAGAATAAAACATTACACAGCTGAAACACCTCATGTATCACTCCCAAATCTCTTCCTTCTCCCTCCCTGAGCATAGTCTGACTTTGGTGTTTATCATCACCATGTACGTTTTAATGCTTTTACTACATCTGAATGCACCCATAAATAACATATTCATTATTTTGTATGTTTTAAAACTTTATATAAATGATATCATATGGTTTGCATGTAGCCCTCTGCAACTTGCCTTTCTCACTTAATATTATATATTTGAGATTCATCTGAGTAGACAGGTATAGGGCTATTTCATTCCTTTTAACTGCTGTGGAGATCCCGTTGTATGAATATATTAGAATTTATTCATTTCCTTCCTGAGGGACCTGGAGGTTATTTGCGGCTTTTTACCTTTACAAAAAATGATGCGGGGAGCCACATGTTGGAGAGGTTCTCTGGAGCACAGTTTTTCAAACTACAGGGAGTAACCCAGAAGACAGTCATGAAATCAATATAAAAGGTTATGACCACCATTTAAATAAATTAAATAGAAGAGATTTTAAAATCTCTTCTACCCAGTGTGGGTATCTATTGCTAGGGCACAATATGAAATGTGTTTCCTAACATACGTTGTGATAGAAAAAGTATTTGAGAAACATGTTATGATGGGGTTAGTATTACTTTCATTGTCATTGGTTAGTCGACTCTTAGTGACCCCATGGACTGTAGCCCACCAGGCTCCTCTGTCCATAGTGTCTCCCAGCAAGAATACTGGAGTGGGTTCCCATTTCCTTCTCCAGGGGATCTTCCTGACCCAGGGATTGAACCTGCATCTCCTGCATTGCAGGCACATTCTTCTCCACTGAGCCACCTGGGAAATCCCTGTATAATCTTCAGTTTTGTTTAAAATTATCAAATTTCTCTCTGAAATGGTACTGCCAGTTCACACACTCACCAGCAGCGTGTGAATGTCCATATTCGCCTGTGTCCTTACTAACACTCCAGCAGAGATACCCCTCGTCCAAGGTAAGGAGCAGCGGCTGCTCTTTGCTGGAGCAGCCGTGAAGAGATACCTCACGTCCAAGGTAAGAGAAACCCAAGTAAGACGGTAGGTGTTGCGAGAGGGCATCAGAGGGCAGACACCCTGAAACCATAATCACAGAAAACCAGTCAATCTGATCACAGGACCACAGTCGTGTCTAACTCAGTGAAACTAAGCCATGCCGTGTGGGGCCACCCAAGACAGACGGGTCATGGTGGAGAGGTCTGATAGAATGTGGTCCACTGGAGAAGGGAATGGCAAGCCACTTCAGTATTCTTGCCTTGAGAACCCCATGAGCAGGTAAAATGATAGGATACTGAAAGATGAACTCTCCAGGTCGTAGGTGCCCAGTATGCTACTGGAGATCAGTGGAGAAATAACTCCAGAAAGAATGAGGGGATGGAGCCAAAGCAAAAACAATACCCAGTTGAGGATGTGACTGGTGATAAAAGCAAGGTCAGATGCTGTAAAGAGCAATATTGCATAGGAACCTGGAATGTTAGGTCCATGAATCAAGGCAAATTGGAAGTGGTCAAACAGGAGATGGCAAGAGTGAACGTCGACCTTCTAGGAATCGGCAAACTAAGATGGACTGGAATGGGTGAATTTAACTCAGATAACCATTATATCTACTACTGTGGGCAGGAATCCCTTAGAAGAAATGGAGTAGCCATCACAGTCAATAAAAGAGTCCGAAATGCAGTACTTTGGTGCAATCTCAAAAATGACAGAATGATCTCTGTTTGTTTCCAAGGCAAACCACTCAATGTCACAGTAATCCAAGCCTATGCCCGAACCAGTAATGCTGAAGAAGCTGAAGTTGAACGGTTCTATGAAGACCTACAAGACCTTTTAGAACTAACACCCAAAAAAGATGTCCTTTTCATTATAGGGTACAGGAACGCAAAAGTAGGTAGTCAGGAAGCACCTGGAGTAACAGGCAAATTTGGCCTTGGAGTACAGAATGAAGCAGGGCAAAGGCTGATAGAGTTTTGCCAAGAGAACGCACTGGTCATAGCAAACACCCTCTTCCAACAACACAAGAGAAGACTCTACACATGGACATCACCAGACGGTCAACACCGAAATCAGACTGAGTATGTTCTTTGCAGCCAAAGATGGAGAAGCTGTATACAGTCAGCAAAAACAAGACTGGGAGCTGACTGTGGCTCAGATCATGAACTCCTTACTGCCAAATTCAGACTTAAATTGAAGAAAGTAGGGAAAACCACTAGACCATTCAGGTAGGACCTAAATCAAATCCCTTATGATTATACAGTGGAAGTGAGAAATAGAATTAAGGGACTAGATCTGATAGACAGAGTGCCTGATGAACTACGGACAGAGGTTCGTGACATTGTGCTGGAGGCAGTAGTGATCAAGACCATCCCTAAGAAAAAGAAATGTAAAAAGGCAAAATGGTTCTTTGAGGAGGCCTTACAAATAGCTGAGAAAAGAAGAGAAGCGAAAGGCAAAGGAGAAAAGGAAAGATACATGCATTTAAATGCAGAGTTCCATAGAAAAGCAAGCAGAGATAAGAAAGCCTTCCTCAGTGGTCAATGCAAAGAAATAGAGGAAAATAATTGAATGGGAAAGACTAGTGATTTCTTCAAGAAAATTAGAGATGCCAAGGGAACATTTCATGCAAAGATGGGCACAATAAAGGACAGAAATGGTATGGACCTAACAGAACCAGAAGATATTAAGAAGAGGTGGCAAGAATACACAGAAGAACTGTACAAAAAAGATCTTCACGACCCAGATAATCAGAATGGTGTGATCACTCACCTAGAGCCAGGCATCCTGGAATGTGAAGTCAAGTGGTCCTTAGAAAGCATCACTACAAACAAAGCTAGTGGAGGTGATGGAATCCCAGTTGAGCTATTTCAAATCCTGAAAGATGATCCTGTGAAAGTGCTGCACTCAATATGCCAGCAAATTGGGAAAACTCAGCAGTGGCCACGGGACTGGAAAAGGTCAGTTTTCATTCCAATCCCTAAGAAAGGCAATCCCAAAGAATGCTCAAACTACCGCACAATTGCACTCATCTCACACACTAGTAAAGTAATGCTCAAAATTCTCCAAGTCAGGTTTCAGCAATACGTGAACTGTGAACTTCCAGATGTTCAAGCTGACTTTAGAAAAAGCAGAGAAACCAGAGATCAAATTGCCAACATCCGCCGTATCATCGAAAAAGTAAGAGAGTTCCAGAAAAACATCCATTTCTGCTTTATTGACTATGCCAAAGCCTTTGACTGTGTGGATCACAATAAACTGTGGAAAATTCTGAAAGAGATGGGAATACCAGACCATCTGACCTGTCTCTTGAGAAACCTGTATGCAGGTCAGGAAGCAAAAGTTAGAACTGGACATGGAACAACAGACTGGTTCCAAATAGGAAAAGGAGTACATCAAGGCTGTATATTGTCACCCTGTTTATTTAACTTATATGCAGAGTACATCATGAGAAACGCTGGGCTGGAAGAAGCACAAGCTGGAATCAAGATTGCCAGGAGAAATACCAATAACCTCAGATATGCAGATGACATCACCCTTATGGCAGAAAGTGAAGAGGAACTAAAAAGCCTCTTGATGAAAGTGAAAGAGGAGAGTGAAAAAGTTGGCTTAAAGATCAACATTCAGAAAACTAAGATCATGGCATCTGGTCCCATCACTTCATGGCAAATAGATGGGGAAACAGTGTCAGACTTTATTTTTGGGGGCTCCAAAATCACTGCAGATGGTGATTGCAGTCATGAAATTAAAAGACGCTTACTCCTTGGAAGGAAAGTTATGACTACCCTAGATAGCATATTTAAAAGCAGAGATATTACTTTGCCAACAAAGGTCCATCTAGTCAAGGCTATGTTTTTTCCAGTGGTCATGTATGGATGTAAGAGTTGGACTGTGAAGAAAGCTGAGCACCGAAGAATTCATGCTTTTGAACTGTGGTGTTGGAGAAGATTCTTGAGAGTCCCTTGGACTGCAAGGAGATCCAACCAGTCCATCCTAAAGGAGATCAGTCCTGGGTGTTCATTGGAAGGACTGATGTATCCTGGGATACGTAAGAGGATACATAAGAGATGAAGGACAAAAATCATTCAGTAGGACCTCTGAAGAGAAACAGGAATGACAACTTGCATCATTCAAAGGTTCACTTGCCTGGGCTGGGAGTTCCTTGGGGCAGAGGCAAGGTCTTACTCATCTCTACATGCCCAGGGCCTAGGACAGTGTCTGGCACATGGAAGGGGCTCAGGAGGTATCTGCTAAATGAATGGGTGAATGAATAAATGGATGAATGAATAAATGGATGCATGTGTAGACAGACAGGTGGATGGAGGAATGAGTGAAGGGATGAATAGACAAATAGACCGACGGAATGATGGATAGGCGAATGGACAAACTGATACATGGTCAGAGAGATGCTTGCGCTTCAGAGAGTCACAGAGGTGGTTGGGCGTCCCTGGTGGTTTAGACGGTAAAGAATCTGCCTGCAATGCAAGAGACCAAAGTTCAATCCCTGGGTCGGGAAGATCCCCTGGAGAAGGAAACGGCAATCCACTCCAGTATTCTTGCCCAGAGAATTCCATGGACAGAGGAGCCTCTACAGTTCATGGGGTCACATAGAGTCGGACAGGACTGAGTGACTAACACTTTCACAGAGAGATGCATAAGTGGATAGATGGAAAGATGGACATTTTTGGGCTTCTCATCTGAAAGAAGCCCAAGTGGAGGATTCAGTCTCAACAGAACCCATCAAGCAGGCAGCCAAGGCTATGAATCCTATCCTGTTGCTAAGAGAGCTGTTCACAAGGAAAAACGAGTGGCATTAACTGCAAGAAATAATTGCTTCTAATTGGGCTGAATTATTCTGGCCATATAGTAGACATATTTTTATAACTTTATTAATTATTCAATTTGAGGCCTATTACCCAGGCTGCCAGAACGGACTCTCCTTATTAGACGGTGACAGATTCCTCAGCTCTGCCATGGCCTTTGCTGCTGCAGCTCTTTTGGGTGATTGCCACCTGCCTTGGGGCCCCACTGGTGTCTGAGGCCTGGAGGTGGGGGGTCAAGCTGTCCCTGAGAGGTCAGCTGGAAGTCAGAGGTCCTGGGAGCCAGTTAGGCTGTTCTAGATGCTTCTCCTGGCCGCCCCACTGGCCATCACATCTGCCTCCTCTGCTCTGGCCGGGGAGGCAGATGGGTATCAATACATCCAACCTGGCCTCTGTGGGCCAGCCCCTGCTCAGATCCATTCACTAACTCTGAATCAGTTTCCCCTCCCCCAAGCCATCCAATCTGCTTCCCATGCCATGCCTAGATAGCTTGCTTCAGTCACATGAGTCAGGGACACGGGAAGGAGTGTGTGGCCCAGCTGGCTCCACTGGAGGGACTAGCCGGGACTGGAGGGGCAGGTCAGAGCCCCCAGCATGCCCTCTATTCCCTTACCAGCCCTCGAGTCCAGGTTAGTGAGGAGAAGAAAGAGTTTAAAGGTTGCTCCCAGTCCACAATGCAGACTCAGTTGGTGCAAAGGGAGCCAAGCAGCCCGTGGTCCATGGACTCGGGCCCACGCTCCCTGGACGCTGGTGTGAGAGCACCACGCCACCTGGCCCAGCCCCGGGTGTTCCCACTCTCCACACCAGGCACCCTCTGCGTTAGCCACACGGACCTGCTCGCTATTTGGTACCCTTGCTTCTGTGGGTCTGTGCCTGGAATGGCCTCTCTTTCCATACCACACTATCAAAACTTCAAATCTCATCCTTCTTTGAGCCCTGGTTCCACTGCCTTCTTGGCATCTTTCCCACTTTTCAGCCGGTTGTGACCTCACTTCCTTTAATGGACCAGTCTGACTCCTGGCCTCCCACCTCAATCCTTGGACAATGTGGATATGTGAGAAGCTTCGGAAGATCAAGGGACATGGAACTGAATACTCCCGAACATCCATCCCAGAACCCCACAGTCCTCCCTGGTCCAAGTAGCACCACTAGAGTATCATCTGGAAGAATGAAAACATAATAAAAAGGGAGAGCAAATCCACTGGATCCCGACCAGCCCCAGGCTGAGTGTGCACAATGCCTGCAGCATGCAGGCCCTGGGGTCACGGTGACCGGGAAGAGCTGGGCCCAGCCTCGGAAAGGTCTCCGGGCTTGGGGGCCAGAAGGAGTGCAAACACGCAATCAAACAAGTGTCCGGGGCGGCGTGGACCACACTGGTTATGTGCACACCGTCAAGGTCTATGGGGGTCGGGGCCTGAACTGGCTTCGAAGGCAGAAGCGGTGGGTCAGTGGATAAACGGAAGCTAGAAGAGAGGAGGGGGTGGTGGTGGGGGGTCATGGGAAGGAATTAAGGCTGAAAGCCTGGCAGGCATCAGACCCAGAGGGGCCTTGAAGGCCTGAGCAAGGAATTGGGCGCTTCCAGGCAGGCAGAAGGGAGCAGGGAAGTGACTGGAGCCGGGTTTGCATTGTAGCTATCTCCCCACGGGGTTGGAGAGGGAAGGCAGAGGACCCTGGAAAGAAGGGTTAACCAGAGCTGCGAATGTGGTTGCCAGAGACTGACGGCTTGGGTTCGAATCCGGGCTCTACCACTGACTCGCTGTGTGCCCTGGGGCCAGCTACTCAAGCCCTACGAACCTCGGTTTCCTCCGCTGAAAGACAGAAATGGTAACAAACAATAATGAACAGGACAGTATGTTTAGTCTGTGCTGGATAAGAGTTAGGCGAGAATCTAAGTATGCGGCCAGCCCAGACCTCTCTCCCAGTCAGTCTCAAAGGCCACCTTCTCCACAGTTCCGCACACACTCAGGCGCAGCTGGGTGACCTTGCTGTTGCTCGGTCGCTCATTCATGTCCAGCTCTTTGCGACCCCATGAACTGTAGCCCGCCAGGCTCCTCGGTCCATGGGATTTCCCAGGCAAGAATACTGGAGTGGGTTGCCATTTCCTTCTCCAGGGGATCTTCCTGACCCAGGGATCAAACCCCAGTCTTCTGCATTGGCAAGCAGATTCTGTACCTAAGTGACCTTAGAGCATGGCTAAACTTCTCTGGACCTCTGCTTCCTCCATTGCAAAACAGGAGTCATAAGCCCCAGCTCACGGGGCAGGGGGAGATGAAATGAGGTCATCACGTCCACGTCTGGCATGGTGCCAGCTGCACAGTAGGTCTGGGCCGGAACGCAAAGTCCTCGGGGGCGGGGGCAGGTCTCAGAGTGGGAGCTGCATCAGCCAGCCCCTGACTCCAGAGGGAACGCACTCCTCTCTTCCTGTCAGGCTTCCAGGCCAGTCCTCTGGGCTGGTGGGTGCGGGTGGGAGCAGTTTGTGTTTCCCTTCCCCCAGGAACTGTGTTTCCCATGGAGACCCAGCCCCCGCACCCACCCTGGAAGTATAGGCCATGTGTGTGTGTGTGTGTACGTATGTAGGGGGGCGCACAGCATCCTCTCCAGGCCTGAGCTGTGTTCTGGAGGGGCGGCGTCACTGCCTGCCAGTCCCAATCAACGATGCCAGCTTGGCTGTTGTCCCTCTGTTCTGCTTTTGTCACATTTGAGACGGGTTTTCCCACCCTCCTTCCTCTCCTAGTCCTTGAGACTCACTGCATGTCATTTATTTATTTCGTTCTCAGGGAGCCAGATGGCCAGAGCTGGGGTGGGCAGAGCGTACCTCCCCCCCACCCCCAGCTGTGACAGCCCCTTGAACAGGCAGCTCACACACAGACCCTGGGCCACCCAGTTTCCGGCTCCTTCAGGGACAAAGCCTGACGTTCCGTATAGGCCATGTGTGCCGAGGCTTTGCTGACCCCTGACCCTGCTCAGAGGGTACTGACTGGTCCTGTCACATCCCCTGGTCTGAGAGTCAGAGGGAGAAGGACCGAAGCCCTGAGATGCCACCTTCTCCCAGCGAGCAGGAGGAACAGTGGTCCCACGCCCCCTTCTGCCCCATGACTTGCCTCCCTTGGACCCAGGAAGGCGGCTCTCTCAGCAGGTCTTCCCTCCTTTCCTTGTGGGCATTGTCACAAGAGGACAACCCGGTCCAAGGGTGGAAGGAGGGTGGGAGGACCAGCTGTCCTCAGTCCTGTGGTGGAGGATCTCCACAGGCTGCCCCCCGCCCAGCCTCCTCACCCCCACACTTGTCTGGACCCCCACAAGAGCAGAGCACCCCCAGCATCTGCTCCCCATCATATCCCATTCTTCCTGGCAGGCACCTTTGGAAGAAACGAGCTCTGGAGAGGAGGAAACCATTCTCTTTACCGGCTTCCAGAGCATAGCCATGGCCAGGGTGTCTCAAAAAGAGGGAGGCAGGGGGAGGGGGAGGTGACATTCGAGGACAGAGAGATCGAGAGGCCAGCAGATCTGTCTTCTTGCTGCCCTTCCTCTGCAGCCTACAGCACCCCCAGGACTCGGGATGGGGCTGGGTTGATCTCTCTTAAATTTATTTACTTATCTATCTGCACTGGGTCTTAGCTGAGGTACACAGGGTGCTTAGTTGAGCCATGCGAACTCATTATTGCAACTTGTGGGATCCAGTTTCCTGACCAGGAATCGAATCCAGGCCCCCTGGATCTCGGAGTCTTAGCCACTGAACTGCCAGGGAAGTCCCTCTTAATCCTGCTCAAGTATCTTTCAGCCTCTATCACAGATGCTTCACAATTGAGTTGGCATTCACTTTTCTCACCTTCCCACCCCCAACGCCCACCCCCAGTGGCCTGGGGAAAGTGAACAGACCCAGCTTGAACGCTCACCAGCTGTGGGGACTTGGGGTATCATTTAGCCTCTCTGTGCCTCAGTTTCTTCCTTCAAAATGGGACGCGGCACACACCTGGTTCCTTCCTTCCTCCCAATGATGCTTTCCTGAACCATTCATTGCCCCCATCTCCCATGGAGGCCAGAACCTTCTCTCTCCCGACTCTTCCTCCTCCCTCCTCTCCGTACCGGTGGGTCCGGCTTCTGTTCACAGTTCCTGGAGGATGCGGGCCATGCCCTCCTGATTCCTAATACCCGCCTCCAGCCCCAGCCCCCGGCGGTGTGGGCCTCTGAGTAGCACTCAATACACGCACGTAAGTGGAACTCAAGGGACAGACAGCACAGAGCCGGCGGAGCACTAGCCTGGCCGCTGAATACCTTTTTGTGTAAAATTAGAATTCGGTGGTGAAGAGCAGCCCCGCTCGCACACGGACCTTGAAAAGGCATCTGCTGCCACGTCCGCAGCTCCCCTCTGTCCCCTTCACGGCGACTGCGTCCCAGCGTGCGCCGACCCAGGGCCCACCGGCCCGGGGAGGCCCCCGGGCGCACCAGATGCCAGCAGAAGGCGGCCCAGGCGGTTTTGCCAGGGGCCGCGGGATGGGCAGAGCAGCATGCGGGAACAGCGAGTGTAATTGCTTTTTTGGTGATTCATCTGAAGTTGCTTTAACCTTGACAGCCGGCTTCGTGTCGGGAGAAAAACACTGAGTGAGCGGCAGCCTCCAGGTTGGCAGGACGCCCCTCTGCACCCCTCCCAGACGAGGCAGCCAAGGCTCCCCAGGTGCCCCCACCTGGGGGAGGCAAGGGTATGAGTCACTGTCCCCATTCGGGGCTGCCCACCACCCCCACCCTCAGTCCTTTCCAGGTCCTGGAATCCCAGGAGGGCTATGCATGGAGGAGAGGGGTGTTGGGAAGAGCAGACAACTTCCAGAGGTCAGCAGCTGGAAGGGCATGAGGGCCCTTGATTAGGCGAGATGATGCTGGATTTTCACTTTCCAGAAGCATGGCATCCTGGGATTTTTAGACCTGAAATATCCATGCTAACCTTCCCATTTTATAGACGGGAAAACAGGCTCAGAGTAATCACTGCTCAGGTAACTAATGTGCCATTACATGGTGAAAATTTTAACTCTATAGCTTCAAGCATATACGCTAAGGTGCTTTAGTTGTGTCCGACTCTTTGCAACCCTATGGACTATAGCCCGCCAGGCTCCTCTGTCCATAGGATTCTCCAGGCAAGGATACTGGAGTAGGTTGCCATGCCCTCCTCCCGGGGATCTTCCTGACCCAGGGATCAAACCCGAGTTTCTTATGTCTCCTGCATTGGCAGGTGGGTTCTCTATCACTAGCACTACCAAAGTCACTCCAACAAATGATGCTGGGAAAACTTGATATCCACATGCAGGAAAACTGAAGTTGGACTACTACTTTAAGCAAAAATTAACTCAAAATGGATCAAAGACCTACTTGCATGAGCTAAAACTATTATAAGACTTTTAGACAAAAACATAGGAGGAAAGCTTCATGACACTGGATTTGGCAATAATTTCTTGGATATGACATTAAAAGTACTGGCAACAAAAAAGATAAATTGGACTTCATCAAAATAATAAAGTTTTGTGCATCAAAGGGCACAACAGAGTAAAAAGGCAAGCCATGTTATGGGAGAAAATATTTTAAAATCACATATAATGTATTAACATCCAGGATACATAAAGAACATCTACAATTTAGTACCAACAAGACAACCTAGTTGGAAAAAAATGAACATTTCTCCAAAGAAGATACACAAATGGGCACTAAAATATATGAAAGGAGACTCAACATCACTAATGATTAAGGAAAAGCAAACCAAAACCACAACGAGATATTACTTTACACCCATTAGGATGACAATTATATTGGGTTGGCTAAAAAGTTCATTTGGGTTTTTCCGTAAGATGCTGTATAAAAACCTACGTGAACTCTCTGGCCAAACCAATGAAAAATAAAAATAGAAACTAACAAATATTGACAAGGCTATATAGAAATTAGAAGCTTGTACTTGGCTGATGGGAATGTAAAATGGTATAGACCCTGTGGAAAATAGTATGGTGATTCCTCAAAAAATTAAACATAGAATTACTACATGCTCTGGCAAACCACTTCTGGCTACCTATGCAAAAGGAATGAAAGCAGGAACTGTGCAGAGATATTTGTACATCCATAGCGGCATGGTTCACAATAGTCAAAAGGTACAAGCAACCCAAGTGTCCACTGATGGGTGAAGGGGTAAACAAAAGATAGTATATATGTACAATGGAATATTATCCAGCCTTAAAAGCAAGGAAGTTCTAATGCATGTCACAGTATGGATGAAACTTCTAGACATTATGTGAAGTGAAATAAGCCAGTCACAAAAGGACAGATGTTCTATAACCCTTCTTATACGTGGTACCTAGAGTCATGAAATTTTGAGAGAAAATAGAATGGTGGTTGATTGTAGCTGGAGGGTGTGGGGAATGGGAAGGTAGTGTTTAACGGATAGAGATTTTCAGTTGGGGAAGATGAAAAAGCACGGGAGATGGATGATAACGATGGTTGCACAGTGACGTGAATGTCCTTAATGCTACAGAACTGCACACTTTATTTTTATTTTTTCATTTATTTTTATTAGTTGGAGGCTAATTAC
This sequence comes from Cervus elaphus, assembly GCF_910594005.1. Lineage (NCBI taxonomy): Eukaryota > Metazoa > Chordata > Mammalia > Artiodactyla > Cervidae > Cervus > Cervus elaphus. The sequence goes on along the minus strand of NC_057826.1, from coordinate 87,055,892 downwards.
TTTACAATATTGTAGTGGTTTTTGCCATACATTGACATGAATCAGCCATGGATTTACATGTGTTCCCCATCCCGATCCCCCCTCCCCCCTCCCTCCCCATCCCATCCCTCTGGGTCTTCCCAGTGCACCAGCCCTGAGCACTTGTCTCATGCATCCAACCTGGGCTGGTGATCTGTTTCACCCTTGATAGTATACTTGTTTCAATGCTATTCTCTCAGAACATCCCACCCTCGCCTTCTCCCACAGACTCCAAAAGTCTGTTCTGTACATCTGAGAACTGCACACTTTAAAATGGTTAAAATGGTAGGCTTTATGTTACGTATATTTTCATACACACAAATCCCTAGCACACAGATATCGTGGTTTGTAAAGGACTGACCCAGAGAGTCCCTGGCTAGTTGAGGAGTATGAGTGTACTTCTGAGCTGGTAAACGTTATATTTTCATCTGCAAGGATAGTTGAAAGCCAAGTCAGCCAGGGGTCCCCCACGCCATTCAAGATAAGAACACATTTGACTTGGCAGAAGCTGCTCTTGGTAGTGGCCCAGTTTGGTTCCCGCTGCCTTCATTACTCAGGCCAGCTCTGCAGTCCTGTCTCATGCTGAGAATCAGGCCTGGAGGCTGGGCGGGGTGGGGGGAATCAGTTTCCAGAAATAGTGAGAGACTGTGCCATGAGTCTTTACTCCCCTGCACTCCATGCACATGGATAAAACCAGTTCAGTAGAATCTAAAAATATGGGAGACTATGGAGAAAGTAGGGGCGGGTGGGACTTCTCTCCATGTCTACCCCCACCATCCTCCCTTCTGGGGTGGCCTGAAACCAAAACCAAAATGCCACTCTATAACCCAGAATCCAAACTGCAAAGCACCTTGGGAAGGGAGTCAGAGAAGCAGGACCCAAGAAATACAATAATTAAATAATACAATGAAGGCTGAAATTTCCAAGTTGATTCTTGGGTATCATTTATAAAAGTTAACAGGGCATATTTAATTTAGGAATTGGCTCACGTCCTTCTCCTTACAGCTGAAACCTCATAAATGAAATATACTGGACCACTGCCCAGTGCGGAAATAAAAGTTATGAATAATGTTTCTATCTCAATCATTGTCAGTGCTTTAATATTCCTAATTACTTTAAAAACCTAGATATTCAATATGGCAAAACTTTTTTTCTTTTTATCTCCACTTGTGAGATTAGTGCAATTTAATAAGAGTCACTCTGTCGTCTTTATTCAGTGTAAACTGACATTTCATCCTTTTACTCTTCATTATTATATAGGATGGAAGTTTATGACCAAGCATACAGCCACTCCATTTGCCCATATTGGTTCATCTAACATCTTGGAATTATCCATGATAGCTGACGTGTCTACCTACCAGAAAAATCAGCATCACCTTATTTCCTTTATGGAGCAGAAAGAAATTCATCCAGGCCTTCAAGAAATTAGGCTATGGGGTTATAAGTCTGTTAAAGAAAGAAAAGTCCCCCCTCCCCATCCTACTACTGGATTTGTCTCTTTCATGTCTATCAGTCATAAATCCCTTGGCAACCACAGAGGGCAGGGGCAGGCAGATGATGGATCTTTATAATCCTCCCTGCCACTTCCAGGAACTTATCCTAAAAAGAAATTGGAACACGTGGGCAAAGATACATGTGCAGGAAGAATCCTTGCTGCATTTTTACACAGGACCACAGCCCCTTATCCATAGGTCCACAACCCCCAAATCTCTAAAGAATCCAAAGGAATTTTTTTTTTTAATTTCCAAAATTCATTTAGAGGCAAAATCTTTGTGGAAGCCATTTGTGGTTATACATCATCTATATGTCATTAGAAGTCATCGGTCATACGTCACTTCAGAAATATTACTATGTTTCATCCCAAGGTGTTGCCCAAACTCCACTGGAGGCATATGTCATATATGATCTAGTCACCATAAACTTTCCTGAACTCTGAAAAAATCTAAAATTTGAAAGCAACAGGGAACAAAGATCTTGGATAAAAGAAGATGAGCCTAACATACTGAAAAATCAGAAACAGCCTAAATGTCCATCACCAAGAGACTGGTTACTTTTAGCAATCCATAGAATGAAATTCTATAAAGCCATTAAAAATTTTTAAGGGCGATTCATGTTTATTGATAAGGAAATGAGTATATGATATAAGTTGAATTTAAAAAGCAAGGTACAGAATAGCACATTTGATCTAATAAAAGTGTGTCCTCATCTAGCTTTAAGAGCAAATATGCAGACAAGGAACAGGGAAGGCAACCACTCAAAGGCCAGAAGTGGTTATCACTGGGTGTATGGGTTTAACTTTTTGTCTACACTCTCAGTGCCATTTGAATTTCCTTTTAAACATGAACAGGTACCAGGTAGTGCTAGGGGTAAAGAACCCACCTGCCAATGCAAAGACATAAGAGATGTAGGTTTGATCCCTAGGTTGGGAAGATCCTCTGGAGGAGGGTATCGCAACCCATTCCAGTATTCTTGCCTGGAGAACCCCATAGATAGAGGAGCCTAGGGGCTACAGTCCATAGGGTTGCAAAGAGCTGGACACAACTGAAGTGAACTCAGCACACAGTATGCAGATATGTTTTTAGAATCAGAAAAAAACACCAACAAGAATGATGCCTTTGACTAAATAAAAAATGCAAGCTTCCCTGCAAGTATGTCACATGTATAGACAGGCAAATGAGATACTCCATTCAGAAATCTCCAGATATACATACTGCACTGATGGAGACAGCCATCCCCATTAACACGGGCCCATGAAGTCCCCAAGGCCCCCCAGAGCACACACAGGCAGACAGGTGTCCAAAGGCACAGTGCCGAAGAGGGTCAGATTGCTTGGAGTAAACAAATTCACAATCTGTGTCCCACGGCTGATTCATCTACTTCCACAGCAATATCTCAGGGCTACATCTTTCAAGCAGGTCCTTCCTTCCCCTGTGAGCAACTAGGTTTTCTCATCAAAGATCTGTTTCAACCTCAGGCTGTATTAACAGAGTCTGAGCATCCAGAAGGAAGGAGAGCATAATAATTACACATCCAGGCTTAGGTTTTTCCTTGATCAGTAGTCTTAGTTTCATCATTTACTAGTTGTGTGTTCTTTGAAAGTTCTTTAACCTGTGTTTCAACTTTCTCATCTGTAAAACAGGGCTAATAATAATTTTCATATCATAGGGTTGATGCAAAGAGTAAATGAGAAGATGAATAAAGTACCTAGTGCATAGTAAGATTCAATAAAGGGTACCTGTATCTATTATTATTTTTCCATATGAGTGTGCATCTGTGGTCAGATCTAGGAACAACAGTCAAGAGGAATAAAGGTCACAGCCAATGAATAAAGGCCACAGCCAATGGAAAGAAACTAGACAGAGAAGGAAGTTTAGACAATGTCATATAAGAAACAAAGAAGCTTTGAAAATAAAAACTGGGGTGAAGGAGGTGATCACTGTCTTCTAATACCTGAAGGGCTGACCTGTGGAAGGAGACTCTGATATCATCCGTGTGGTTTCAATGACTACTATCAATTGCTCTAAGATGACTACCTGCCCACACACAGTTTGCTGTCCACTGAGCTCCTTGGGAGAAAGTACAGATAGGGTAAGGATGGTCATGGAGATCCAACACCCAGCCCTGGCCCTTATCGTGGGTGAGAACCAACTCACAGAAGCTAGAGACAGATTTCAACTTAATAGAGGGAAAACTTTTCAATAGTCAGAATGTGCTTCTATAGGAAGCAGTGAGCTCCTTGTTAATAGAGGGATTCAAGCAGTGGTTGGAAATCTCTTGGCAGGGCATCTAAACGGTCAGTGCTCTGAATGATTTTGAGAATGGGAATCTATGAATTCCCTTCATTCAATGCTCCCATCTCTCAAAAGAGGGTTGGAATTAATCTTTTAAGACTTTCTGGGAGTTTAGGAGTACATGTCTTGAGCAGATGCAAAGGTGGTGCCTCTTGAACCCACGAGGGTGGATTTACTGAGGAAACAGGTTGCGAATTGCTCAGCACCAAGTCTGATGACTGAATTGGGAGTGGCAATTGGGCAGCTTGGTTTCATACTGTAAAGTAACAGGGCTACATGCTTGGGAAACACACTCCAGGCACAAGATTTACTCTAAACTGCCTAGTCCCATTGATCAAAGGCAGTTGCCCTTCCATTTCTTTCACTGGACTGGAAGGAAACCCTAAGTGACAGACTCTGTCTGAAAAAACCCTCCAGGTCCCACAGCCACCACAGTCCAGAAACAGTGAGCGTCAAACACACTCATGCTGGATGGCGATTTGTATGCACTCAGGACCCAGAGACTCACGCTGTATTTCAACCTCCAGCCCCTGACATTATAATTTGGCAACAGCGAGCAAACCTGTCCCAGAAGGGTTAACCGAATCTGAGTTAGATAGTTCCTCATCAAAGATTCATTGTAGGCGAAGTTACACAAAGCAGAACAAAGAGGCGAAAAAGTTCTCAAACATTTCAGCCCACATGTTTCCGGTGCTCACAGAAAGACTGCTTGAACACATATCTTTATCTTACGTGTCCCCCACATGTACTTTTCCTTGCCTGCAGGGGTCCCTGCCCTGTTCCTCAGCACAACTTACCTCAAAGCAGGGAAATGGGTGGAAGGAAGGAGATACTACAGTCAACACATTAGAGACAGTCTCTGGAGCACCCCAAACTGACCCTGGGCTCCCCAAGCCTAGAGAACCACCCAAACAAAAGCCCAAACAAAACCACATCCAATAGTCTGCTTTGCCTGGTAAGTTCCCATAGACTGGACAGACAGGGAGACTCCAGTCAAGGCCTTTGGAAAAAAGGACCATAACAAGACATCACCCCAGCGGAGAGGGGAAAACAGCAAGGACACCATATTGGGCCAAAGTGGACCCAACATTCCTTCTTCAAGTTGTCACGACCATTGCAGAACAGGGAGGTGGCTCCGCAAGACGGGTCACTGATAGGGGTTAGACCCCTCCTGGATCAGCTTGGCTATGTTACCTACTCAAGTCACACACAGAAAGACACCCTATCCCAGCTCAAAGCGGGAAGGAAACTGGGCTTCAACACTAGTCAAGGACTCTGTGGAATCAAGTAAGACCATGACATGAGCCAACCACTGATCCCAAACAGTGCCACTGGAAAGACGGCTATCTGTGAGGACGTAGGGGAAATGAGCCAAAGGGGAAGCATTCGCCTTCAGCTGGACTCTGGGCAGAGAAGTCCCTGCGCACCCGGCCGCCAGTCCCAGAGTAGAGATGTGCCTCTGCTGCTGTGGGTCACCCGGCCAGTCCAAGAGCATCCGCCGCACTCGTGCTCACTAGAGAGCCTCCCTAGGGAGCATGAACAGGCTGCCCAGAGAGATGTAAGAACACAGTAACCGCCCCCTACAAGCATGCCATTCTTCTACATTCGGGGAACACAGAGGCATCCCAGGGCCCACCAATCTCATAAATCAGTCCCTGGAGTCGCTGTGAGCACCCACTGAGCCTTTGGATCAGCCACGTTGAGGACCAAACCTTGACTACTGTGACCTCCTGGGTCAACACCCATGGGTGTCATCTCAATTTCACTAAAGCCTCAAAAACCTTACTCAGAAATGTTTCATCCATCAAAAGTCAGAGTCGCTGTGAGCACCCACTGAGCCTTTGGATCAGCCAAAGATGATCCATAGATGACTGCCCAGTTCCCCATACACACAACATGCAATGCCCCTCCAGACCTCCACCAGCCATGACCCCCAGACCCCTAGAGCCCTCCACCCCAAGTACCATCATGTAGGTATGCTTCCTTCCCAATGCCCACATTTGCCTAGGCACCCCAAGCCCAGAACTAAGAATTCAGCATCCAACCACGGCACAGCCCCTCCCCAGCCAGAGTTGTGGCCCCGCCCAAACCCCAAAGACCCCAGACTCACCGCTGGAGCAGTCAGGCCCTCCCCAGCCGGGCTCACAGTGGCAGGTGTCCGGGGAAACGCAGCGGCCATGCACACACTCCTCTGTACATAAGGCTGTAGGAGGTCAGAAGAGAGGGAGGAAGAACAGGAACAGTGTGAAAACCAACCATCTGGTCAAGGAGCACAATCCACTTTGTAAAGATGCCCTGGGGCCCACGGATGCTCAGAACGCATCACTGGCTTCAGGGAAAAGCTAGCTACTCCTGACCCGAGTTATTTAATTAACTCTGAAAAGGATTCAACAGGGTGTGCTTCATCTCAGCCTTGTTCACTAAAATGAAACCCAAGCCTGAGAAATGGCAGCTTGGTGACTTTTCAAGAGTTATTTCCTGCAAAAAAAGGAAACACTCATTTTTGGCTATCAAACTAGAAGATGTCTTTAAAAAAACAAACAAACAGCTGATGGGGATGGCAAAAGTACAGGAATCTGGACAGTTGATGCACACGGGCTCTGATCTCATAGAATATACATTTGAATAAAGAAAGACAGACGAGTTTTAAAAAAGAGTATTTCCTCCAAGGTTTAACACTAGGAGACCCTCCACAAAGCCCAATCCCTACATCCCCACCCCTGTTCTATTTCCCCATCAGCTCAGAAAATGACCCATCTTTTGGTTTCCCCAATCTCTTTCTGCAAAGGCCCCCATATTTATCAGGTTGCCTGAAAAGAATCTGTTCCCCTCACGTTTTCCCCACCTTTCTGCCCTCTTCCCCAAATGGCCCTATTTTGGGGCTCTCAAATGTCAGCAAATCTGCAAAGTACACAAATGCTGAGGAAAAAGCAACAGCTAATTATAAGAAAATAATTAAGAGAGACAGCCACGATGATGATAATTGTAATTAGAAAGTGCCTGGCAATTTCTTATCACGCAGTCAAATGCTACAGCCTCCTGAGTTGGGAAGCAATAGCAGAATAGTTTCCATCAACCACCCCAGTGCTGAGAAGGCGTATTGGCAGCAGTTTGGGGAAGGGAGATTATTTCTCTCTCCCTTTGACATCCACATTTTCTCAAGGTCATCCATTGCTCCTGAGAGATCTGCCCCACCATCTAACCCATCAGCGAGGGATTACAGAAACCTCCTTGGCCACCCCACCCCAATTTTGTAAGCCTGGGAAATCAGCGGCTACCATCAACACTGTCAGTTTTTCAGAAAGGATCTAGATGAAGCTTTTTTACTGACAAGCGACTAGACACCTTCTGTCTGCTTGGAACTGGCCTGGGCCGGGGAAGCAGGTGGCCCCCAATGGTGAGCTTAGAGGAGCTGCCACTGACTTCCAAACACCCACCCTGCTTCCACGTTCACTGCTTGGCTGAATGCTCAGCGAGAGGGTGCTGTCAGGTTAGACAACAAAGTTCATTTTATGGTGGGTGTGGGGTCCTGTGCATGTGTGCGTGCTCAGTCATGTCTGACTCTGTGACCCCATGGACTGCAGCCCGCCAGGCTCCTCTGTCCATGGGGATTCTCCAGGCAAGAATACTGGAGTGGGTTGCCATGCCCTCCCTCCAGGGGATCTTCCTGACCCAGGGATCAAACCCACATCTGCGCCTGATGCATTGACAGCGGATTCTTTACCTACTAGGCCACCGGGGAAGCCTATGGGGTCCTCTGGCCCCTCCCGAATACAAACCTTGGTTCTGAAGCTGTTGCCTTAGCTTTACCTAGGCCTCCTGGCAAGGCAGGCCCCAAAGAACCATTTCAGATGCCCCACTGGTTCGTAGTTTGCTGACAGCCTGGGATGTGGTGTGTCTGGGGGGAGCCCTGGCCCTTGAGTCCTTCTCGTTGGGTACAGATGGCTTTCAGGCAGAGTTCTGGTTGTGCTCAAGACTTCAAGAGCCCCTCACTTCATGGCTCCTGGGCAGCGGCTGGGACCTACTAGCTAACCCACTTCTTAGCTGAACCCTGACCCCAGTGACCAATTCCACTTACAGCCACAGTGAGCTGCTCACTCAGTAGCTAACAAGACCCCAGTCAGTCATCCCTGCTGCCTGGCTTCCCCCGCTCCCACCACACTTTCTAAACAAGCTCAGACGGGTCAATATCCCCAGAGTACACCAGACATGAGGCATCCGTCCCTGGCTCCCCATCCCAGCCCTGTCCTCAGCTGCTCCCTCTTCCCTCCATCCCACCCCCTTAGGCTGAGGCCCCACTTTTTTCCGTTCCTGGGCCCCTCACCTTCCAGCAGACCCTCCCGTCAGCTTGTCAGGTGAGCCCAGATACCTCCAGTCACCTTCTGACTGCAGACAGCAGCGCCTTGATCCCCACACAGGGGTTCTGCTGCAGACAGCAAGGGCAGGCAGTGGACTGGGGAACTTGTCCCATGTTAGGTCTGAAAGGCACCTCACAGAAAATCCATCCGACTGCTTCATTCTGTCCATGGAGGAACTGAGGCCTGGCTGTCTGGGATCCCATGAACTGTGTGATCTCTAGTCAGGGAGGAAGGAGCTGGAGGAGGCGGCTCCCAGAGACAGAGGCCTCCGAAGGCTGAGGGAGGTGAGAGGCGACCACAATCATGTGGCCTTCCTTCCGCATCCACGCTGGACGTCCTCTCCCTCCCAGAAGTTTAAGCCAGAGAAGCTGTGTCAATAACAGCTCAAGGGAGAAAGGACAGAGACTAGCCAGTGCGCTGCCAACCCTCGCCTCTCTGGCCCTCTGACTCCAGAGACCTAAGCCCTGGCCTTTGTCCTGCATGCTCTCCTACCTGCAAGGGAGGCACCTTTGGGGGCGCTGAGCAAGCTCTTCCTGTGGCCTCTCCCAGGGACCCCTAGGACTGCATGCTGAGCACCTCCCCCAGCTCAGCCCTGGACCCAGCACCCAGCCTCCCTATGACTCTACAGGCAGAGTCCCTGGGCCTGATTCCAGGGATGTGGTTGCCGTCCCCGCAGTCCATCCAGACCTCATTGTCCCCTTCTCCTCCTTATCACCCTGGTATTCTGTCTTGGCTATCTGCTTGTCAAAACCTCATTCATATTTCATTGGAGTTGTTTAGACAGTGTTGTTTGAAGCATGAAATATTGATAGCAAATTTCTGAGGTTCAGATAGCCATATCTGGCAACTGGGCCACTACGTGTTTGTGTATCTGGTGGGGAGGGGACAGGACAGGGGTGCTGCAAGGAGAGTCTCCTGAGGGGGAACAGAAGCAAGACCCATGACGCCGCCTGGAGCAGGGGCAGCCAGCTCCCACCCCAGATTCTGCTGGAACCCCAGGTGGGCAGTCCCTCCACATAGGGCCGGGGTTTACACGGCAGCCACCCCAAGCATGTACAGGTCCCCTGAGGTCTCTCTGACCCGAGTCCTTCATGCCAGCCGACCCCCCAGGAGAGGCTAAGCCATGGTCCCGTCACCCCCACCTCCTCCTCCTCAGGCTCCTGTAACTTGAAATGGGTGCATTCTGTCAACCCCCCTTTCTCTCTGCCGCACACCCGGGTGCTGTCATGGGCAACCTGAGGCTGGCTGTGCCCAGGGCCCCACGGGGAAATTCGAACCTCTACCCTCTCAGCTTCCCCCACCCTCACGGCCACCCCGTCGTCCCGCCTCAGTCCTGCCTCTGCCCTCCCAGGTGTTAGAGGTGCATTTGTGAGGAGCGGCATGGCGCAGCGGCTAAGAGCACAGACGGCACCCAGGGAGCCGGGGCGGGATGCGCGGTGCCACTCATCAGCTCTAGACTTCAGGCAGGTTACCGCCCCATCTGTTCAGTGGGGGAGAGTGACAGGCTGGGCCTCGGGCTCTGTGCAAGGATTCAGTGAACTGACAAAGTGCCCAGAGCAGACCCTGGGGTCCCCTCAGTGCTGAGTGAGTCCTGTGTTGTTATTAGTAGGGTGTCCTCAGCCCCAAGGCAGGGTCTTGGCCATGCCTGAGCTTCCTTACTCCTCCACCCTAAGGCTGTCTCTCTTGTTCTCATCTTTCACTGAGGTCATAAACACAGGGGGTGAGCTCTAAGGGACATGGGGGCGGAGTACTGGAGGGCAGCCCCATCCCCACTCCCTTGTGGCGAGGCCAGCATGGAAGAGAATGTGACGACCCATATTTAAGCTCCCTATCTGCTATTTACAGTTACAATTACAGGACAATAAGCAAATAGTTTAACCTTCTGTGCCTCAGTTTCTTCATCTGTAAAATGGGGACAATAATAGTATCTATGTCATGGGCTACTGCAAAGATTTAATGCAGTAATACATAATGAGTGTTTAGACCAGTGCCTGGCCCCCAGTGAGTACCCAATAAACAGGACCTGTTATTACTAATTCTCTCTCTGTTTCTCACACACACAC